>NW_025422368.1:9187500-10502500 GCF_011764305.1 Mustela putorius furo
GGCACCCCAAACTGAAATGATTTTCTAGCTAAACAGCAGTAGCAGAATTAGGGAAGACCATCTGAGTATTTGACTTTTCTCCGTGGCACATTTCTAAATATGGGAAGATTGCCAGACATAATTCTGTAACAAGCTTAATTCATGCTTCTAGAAAATTCAGATCGTGTTTCTAGAGTAGTCAAATTTATAGACTCAAAGAGTGAAATTGAATTTACCAGGGGCTGGGGGTAGGGAGAAGGAAATGAGGATCAATGGTCATAAAGTTTCAGTTAAGCAAGATGAAGAAGCTTGAGAGAAGCAGTGTGCTACACTGTACCTACAGTCAACCATAACATGTGATACACTTAATAATTTGTTATGAGGAAGATCTCATGTTGTGTCCTTGCCACAATAAGGCAAAATTAAATAAAAATTCAGACGTCAGAAAAGAGCTGGAGAGAAATAAGATGTTTTTTTTTTTTTTTTTTTTTTTTTTAAGATTTATTAGAGAGAGAGAGAGAGACTGGGAGCACATGTGTGTGGGAGGGACAGAAGCAGAGGATCTTCAAGCAGAGTCCCTCCTGAGCATGGAGCCTGATGCAGGCCTCAATCCCACAACCCATGAGATCATGACCTGACCAGAAACCAAGAGTCAGATGCTTAATCGATTGAGCCACCCAGGTGCCCCTAAGATGGTTGCTTTTAAGACATTTTTATATGAAAAATTATATTCTAGAGATGATTCAAGTTTCTTTCCCTTCATTAAGTGAAGCTTATCACTTGAAGGAGACATTACCCCTAAAAACAGCTATTTCTTTTTAATTTATAAGCTTAAAAGAGAAATTTTCTACCCCTAAAATTACAATATTGACGTGGCTATGTATATAAAGAGAGATTATAAAAGTGAGCACTGTCCAGCAAAACAAAACGAACCCACAAAAAACAGAGTGATGCTGAGGGGTGAGGAGAAAAGTGGTAAAAATCAGCCTGAAATGGAAAGATGAAATAGTTATATGATAAGAAAAGTGTAGTAAAATGTCAATGGTAAAAGCTAGATGATGGTATGTGTAGGTATTCACTGCAAAATTATGTCAAGTTTACCATATAAGTGAAAACTTTTACATTTTTAAATGTTAGAAAAAAAATCAACCAGCATGAGATTACCCAAGAACTGGAGTGCCTTCATTAAAATTACCCTGGGTAAAAGGAACTAAAGAGGAAGCAGCTTGACTTCTAAATTTTGAATGAACATTGTAGGGAAACAATTTATGGGAAAAGACACAGAAACTCAAAGCCAAAATTGAACACATGGGGATTGCACCATTTTTGCCATATGAAAGCAAAAGAAGAAGTGAAACAACTGTTTAGAAAAAAAAAAAAAAAAGGAGATTGGGGCCCTTGGGTGGCATAGTCGGTCAGGTATCCACTCCTGGTTTTTTCAGGCTCAGGTCATGATCTCAGGGTCATGAGATCGAGCCCAGCAACCAGTCCCGCACTCAGTGTGAAGTCTGCTTCAGAGGCTCTCTCCCCCTCCTTCCGTCCCTCCCACTCATGTCCTCTCTCAAATAATAAATTAATCTTTTTTAAAAAAGGAGATTAAAGACTAAGGAATTGAGCATCTTTCATGTTTTTTGGTTATTTTGATATCTGCTTTTATGTAGTTTCCATACTGTACATATACTCCCCAAAATGGCTAAAACTAAAAAATTTTAAAATTATAATACCAAGCATTGGCAAATATGTGGAGCAACTGTGACTCTCATACATCGCTGGAGGGAGTATAAATTCATAAAACCTCTTTGGAATTGTCTGGCATTATGCACTCAAGTTGTGATACACTATGAATCACCAATCCTTTATAAAGGCTCAATAGAACATATACAGATATGGCCAAAAACATGTATATGAAGCTCATAGCACCATTATTCTTAATAGCTCCAAACCGAAAACCATCATTATGCCTACCAAAAGTAGAATGGAAAAAACAAATTTGAGTATATTCTTAGAACAGAATTCTATACTGCAATAACATGAACAAAGTATTGCTACATGGAACACACTGAGTCTCACAAACAATGCTGAATAAAAAAGCTAGTACAAAAGAAAGTACACCATATGATTCTACTTATATCAGGCAAAATTCTGTGGTGTACCATCAGAGTCGTGGTCCCACTGAGGAAAATGGGATAAATTACAGGTGGGGAATCAGAGGGGCTCTGTGGTACTGGTATTCCTCTATTTCTGAACTTGAATCGTTGGTTATGTGGTGGTTTACTCCATGGTAATTCACTGGGATTTACACTTGTTTTTTAATATTTTAGGTATGATTTACTTCAAAAATTTATTAAACGAATTTTTAAATGAACTATGCAATTTCTAGAATTTTCTTCGGGAAAAGAAAACAAAGGTACATGCACCCACCCCTATGTTTATTACTGCTTTATTTCTAATAGCCAAGATATGGAAGAAACTACTGCCCATCCACAGATGAATGGATCACAAAGATGTAGTGTGAGCATATGCATATGCCCACACATATTAGCATATTACTCAGCCATCAAAAAGAATGAAATCTTGCCATCTTGAAGAATATGGATGGACCCAGAGGATATAATGCTAAGTAGACCAAAAAAGAGACTCTTAAATACAGAGAACAAACTAGTGGTTGCCAGCAGGGAAGTGGGTTAGGTTAGGGATGGGTAAAATAGTTAAGGGGATTAGAAGTACACTTATATTGATGAGCACTGAGTAATGTATAGTAGAGCTGTTCAGTCACTACATTGTACATCTAAAACTAACACTACATAAATTATACTTCAATACTAAAAAAAATGATAAGGTGGGATCATGTTATTTTCCCTCTATAATTAATTAACATTTGACTAGAAAAAATCTTTCAGTTGGAAAAATTTCACCAATTACAATAATTTTTCCACATGATAAAATGTATTCTTTTATTTTCATGTCATATGGATAAAACTAAAAAACTAAATTTAAATCATCAGGATGATTCTAAAGTAACAATTTTTTTTTAAGATTTTACTTTTTCTTTAGTAATCTCTACACTCAACATGGGGCTCAAACGTACAACCCTGAGATCAAGAGTTGCACACTCCACCAATGGGGCATCCAGGCACCCCATAACAATTCCATTTTTGATATAAGTTAATATCTTTTACTTCTGGAGGTTTTAAAAAATAAGCACTCACCAGATAAACAAAATATGCCTGTTTTGGTGTATAAAATTGTATTCTTTCAATTTCAAATTTCAAGGTTTTTTTTGATATGTTTAATAAAGGATGAACATTGTGTCACTCTAATACACTTAATAGATAATGAAATATAATTTGTAAGCATTAGTGAAAACAATTTAAGACACAAATTAGCAGTTTAAATGCAGATTTTTCTCCATTCCCTCTCAAAATAGTGTCAAAATGAGTTAAAGAAAATTTTCAGAAGAAATTAAACCAGAAAGGCCAGGCACAGGACCAATGAAACAAAGACACAGTGAAGCCTGGGGGTGAGGAATCAATCAGACAAAAAACAGGACTGGGTGAAAGTAACATACTTAACACAGTGAGGTCCTCCTGGTCCCCTCTCCCATTCTGTTTCTATAGCAAGGGATTGACCCTCCTCCAAACTGTCTACCTCTAAAGGCAAGAAAATCAGAGATTTTTCCCTGGAGAAATAATGTCTCTCCAGAGACTGGCATTTGAAGGACTTCTAATAAACAAATTGGTTCATTCAGGGTCAAAATGGCCATCACCAGTGGCAAGTGAAGATCATGCCCTCAAAGCTTCTAACCAGCTTGCTGGTACTTCATTCTTAATATAGAAAATGAGTTCCAAATGCTCATTTGAGGAATTTAGAGGAAACAGAACTATACTTACAGGGAGCAGAAGAACAGGGTTTAATAAAATGGCAACAACTGGCACTCAGAAAGATCTCTTAGAAATGCAAGGAGAGCCTAAGTAAAAGCTCAACAGATTTGATGATAAAGTCAAAGAAATTTCCAGGAAATATATTAAACAGACAAAATGAAAACCAAGAGAGAAAAGAAAATTAGAGGATCAATCTATGAGGGTCTAACATCCAAAAAACAGAAGTTCGAGAAATGGGGAGTAGAAACAATGGTTGACAGAGAATTAAAAAAAAATTTTTTTTCATGAAAAATTCCCATTATGGAAGGACTTGAATCTTCTGACTAAAAAAGGATCCACTGAAATAAAATGCCCATTTGAATGATCACAACAGAACACCTACACCAAGACACATCATCATAAAACTTCAGGATAGCAGAAAGTAAGGTAAGAAAAAAAGATCCTAATAGGGGAGAAATAGATCACAAATACAGGAAAGGGAACCAGGATGTTACAGACTTCTTAAAAGCAAAGCTGCATGCTGGGAGACCTTAAGAGCAATGCCCTCACAGACTTCAAACAAACAAACAAAAGAAGACTTTTTGGTCTAGAATTCT
Source organism: Mustela putorius furo (assembly GCF_011764305.1). NCBI lineage: Eukaryota > Metazoa > Chordata > Mammalia > Carnivora > Mustelidae > Mustela > Mustela putorius. The sequence continues at coordinate 9,191,957 of NW_025422368.1, forward strand.
AAATCTAGCCAAACTATCAGGAGTAAAAATAAAGACATTTTCAGATATGTGGGGTTTTAAAATTACTAGAGGATATATGCTTTAGTATGAGGAGGAAAAAAAATCAAGTAAAGGAAATAGTTCAGATTCAAGGAAAAGGGATTCAATATTGAAGGAATTCCCAAGGTTGATATACTGTAAATGGAATTATTCTCTTAATTTATTTTTCAGACTGTCCATTATCTTGTACGGAAAAGTACCATTTGATTTTTAAATAGGTCTACGGCCATACCACCCTGAACGCGCCCGATCTCGTCTGATTTTTAAATAGTACCCAAGTATTAATTTGATAAAAGGCATATAATTCAAAAGGATAAATATATTATAATTCTTCAGAGCTCAGACTTAATCAGAATGGAGATAAACTGGATTTAACCATTTTACATTATTCAAAGAATCAGATTCTGAATTCCAAATTTTAAATATGCTGACATTTCATTTGGTTCAGTACACTATACTACAAAAATGAAGGTAAATTTCCACATATCTTCTGATCAACGTGCAATTTTCTTATTGCTAACAGAGTAGGCTTCAGTCTAAAAAAAAAAAAAAATCATACCCTGTTCTTTATTCTACTCTCAGATGAGAAATCTCAACAGGGAATTGTCTTTTGCAGCTAATTTCCTACACTCTCTTCTTCACACATGTTTTGCCAGATTCTGTCAGTATTCTTGCTAAGCAAAACTCCACATCACTGGAGATGTCTGAATGAAGTTCTACAGTTCAACCTTCACTGGGAGGATGAATGGTAAGAATTTAATGGATTGTTTTCATTCTTTCGATTCTGCTATTCTAAGATCATAATAACTGAAGATGCCAGAAGACATTTGGAAGGTTTAAATATAAAATAACAAAATCAATAACAAAACAAAAGCAATAAAACAAAAACTTCTGGCTCAATAATTATATCTAGCCCAAGTGGCTCTGCTACAGTTTGAATGTGAGGCAAAAGTGCTAAGAAAAAGTTATAAAATTACTTTTAGAATTCCAATTACTTACACAAATTCCAGATCAGAACCCTAGAAAAGAGTGAATTTGTGACACTTCTTTCCTTCCGCCTATCAATCAATCACTTACTGAATTCCTGTACATTCCAAACAATATGCAAGGCACTGAGGACATAAAAATGAAAATCAACATTCAATCCCTACTGTCCAAGATCTCACCACCTAGCATGGCGATATGGAATACGTGAGGTGACAGAGAGTACCTCTGGCGCTCTAGGTCAGAGGCAGGCTAGTGAGGAAGACGTCAGGTAAGGAAGAGGTAACCCCAGAGTTGAATCTCAAGGATGAAGAGAAAGTAGAGATTATCTACTACATATTAAGTACTGTGCTAGGTGTTCAGGCTACAAAGATTACACAGAGAAAGTCTACACATAGGTTAGCGGAAGAAAAAATCCATATAAAAACCACTTCAAAGATTATTTACTTATTCAACAGAGCAAGAGAGCAAGTGAGCGAGCCTGTGTATGAGTGAAAGGAGGGGCAGATGGAGAGAATCCCAAGCAGACTCACAGCTGAGTGCAGAGCCTGACGTGGGGCTTGATCCCACAACCCATTAGATCATGACCTAAGCCAAAACCAAGATTTGGACACCTAACTGACTGAGCCATCCAGGTACCCCTAAAACCATTTACTAAACATAAAATTAATGTTATATCTCTTCAACGAATGATGTTGGGAACAATGGACAGCCACATGCAGAAGAATGAAACTGCACCACTTTCTTACACCACACTCAAAAATAAACTCCAAGTGGATGAAAGACCTAACTATAAGACAGGAAACCATCAAAATCCCATGGAAGAAAAAGGGCAGCTAACTCTATGACTGTGGCTGGAGCAACTTCTTACTAGACACATCTCCAGAGGCCAGGGAAACAAAGCAAAAATGAAATACTGGTGGGACCTTATCAAGATAAATAGCTTCTGCACAGTGAAGGAAACAATCAACAAAACTAAAAGGCAACCAAGCATGGAAGAAGGTATTTGCAAATGACATACTGGATAAAGGTCTAGTATCCAGAATCTTTAAAGAACTCATCAAAATCAACACTCCTAAAATCAATAATCTAGTTACAAAATGGACAGAGGACAAAAATAGACACTTCTGGGTGCCTGGGTGGCTCAGTGGGTTAAGCCGCTGCCTTCGGCTCAGGTCATGATCTCAGTATCCTGGGATCGAGTCCCGCATCGGGATCTCTGCTCAGCAGGGAGCCTGCTTCCCTCTCTCTCTCTGCCTGCCTATCTGTCTACTGTGAACTCTCTCTGTCAAATAAATAAATAAAATCTTTAAAAAAAAAAAATAGACACTTCTCCAAAGAAGACATAAACATGGCGAACAGATACATGAAAAAATGCTAACATCACTCGGCATCAGAGAAATACAAATGAAAACCACAATGAGACACTACCTCACACATGTCTGAATGGTTGCAATTAATAACTCAGAAAACAACAGATGTCGGTGAGGATGCGGAGAAAGGGGAACACTTTTGCACTTTTCGTGGGAATGCAGACTGGTGCAGCCACTATGGAAAACAGTGTGGAAGTTCTTCAAAAAGTTAAAAATAGAGCTACTCTATGACCGAGCAATTACACTATTAGGTATTTATCTAAGGGATACAAAATGTTGATTCGAAGGGGCACGTGCAGCACTACCAACAATAGCCAAATAACGGAAGAAGCCCAAATGTCCATCGGCTGATGAATGGATAAAGAAGATGTGGTCACAATGGAATATTAACTCAGAAATCTTGCCATTTGCAATGACGTGGATGGAGCTGGAGTGTATCATGCTAAGCGAGGTAAGTCAGAGAAACAAATACTGTAGGATTTCACTCATAAGTGGAATTTCAGAAACAAAACAGATGAACGTAGTGGAAATGAAGGAAAAATAAGATAAAAACAGAGAGGGAGGCAAACCATAAGAGACTCCTAACTCTTCCTAACTGTAGAGAACAAACTGAGGATTGCTGGAAGGGAGGTCAGGGATGGGCTAAATGGGGGATGGGTATTAAGGAGGGTATTTGTTGGGATGAGCATTGGGTGTTAGATGTAAGTGATGAATCACTAAATTCTACTCCTGAAACTGATACTACACGATATGTTAACTAACTTGAATTTAAATTTAGAAAAACAATAAAATATTGAGAATGTCCAAAAAAAAATGTTACCAGACAGGTCACAAAATAGAGAAGAATGAACTCGATGGGGAAGGGAACACAGCACAGGAGGCAGCACACAAAAGCTTCTATCTGAGCTGAATCACAAAGGGTTTCCAGATATTCACCAGGCCAGCATCACAGGGAGAACAGCCTTCTAGGCAGGGAGAATAGTGTGAATGTTGGAACCAAAGGTACAAAAGTGTGACCTGAAAGAGTCTAACTTTTTTTTTTTAAATATTTTACTTATTTTTTTGACAGAGAGAAGGAGAGAGATCACAAGTAGGCAGAGAGCCAGGCAGAGAGAGAGAGGGAAGCAGGCTCCCCTGCTGAGCAGAGAGCCCGATGCGGGACTCGATCCCAGGACCCTGAGATCATGACCTGAGCCGAAGGCAGAGGCTTAACCCACTGAGCCACCCAGGTGCCCTGAAAGAATCTAACTTGATTAGGAATCTGTATGTGGCTTCTCTGGGCTAAAACTGAAATGTACACTATGAAGCACAAGGAGGGTAGAGAGGAAAGCACAGTGAGAAAGGCAGTAAGAAACCATGTTATGAATGAGGAAAGAAGAAGCTGGTGTTCTTGTATATTTCATATTTCTTCATTATTTCTTCCTTCATATTTCTTTCTTTCTGAAAAGCTTTGCTCATCTTTCTATTTGAATGTTAAGAATTTTTCTTATTCACCTGTGAGAACACAGGATACACTAAAAATAGTAAATTTTGCATTGCAAATACTGTTGTTTAAACTTTAGTTTTCAGTTTTATTCATCTTTAATTTACAGAAGTTTGATATACTCAAATTTGTTGTGTTTTTTTTTCCTCCCTTTCCTTTTGTAATTGGTACCACTGTTTTCATGGTGGGAGAATTCAGCTGGAAAGTTACTGCAAGAAACATAAAAGAACTAAGAAGGCAAGGTACAAGTGGGGGTGAGGGAGGAGAAATAAGTTAGATGCAGGATACATCTGGGAGATGGGACTACTAACATGTCTGAGGAGAAAAATGCAGAGAGAAAGTCAGTAGCCAGAAGGCAGGATGTCTCAGAATATAATTTCTTTTTCCTTTTTTTTAGATTTTTATTTTTATTTTTTTATTTGACAGAGATACAGAGAGAGAAGGAACACAAGCAGGGGAAGTGGGAGAGGCAGGCTTCCAGCTGGGCAGGTAGCCCGATTCGGGCCCGATCCCAGGACCCTGGGACCATGACCTGAGCCAAAGCCAGATGCTTAACAACTGAGCCACTCAGGTGCCCCAAGACAAGTTGTGGGAGCAAATATCATTCTTCATAGACAGATCTCTGAGGGCTATTCTCTTGCAAACAGAATCAAGCCCTAGGTCAACAGTGTGGGTTCCCAGAGTCAGGGAGGCCCAGGAGAGACAGGCTTCCTGCACCCCCTCTCCAAATGCTTTTCCACCTCTTCTGCATCTTTCTAGCTGCCCACTCTCAGAAGATAATTTCTTGACAAAAGAGCCCAAGGTGAGTCAGTTGAAGATGTCGAAGGAATACTAGAAAATTAGAGACAATCTCCAAGGGAGATCAAGTCCAAAAGGCATCAACAGAACTTTCCGCATTTGCTCTCTCAAGGATTAGAGTTACTGTTTCTACTTTCTACCAATCTATAAAATCGCAAGTTTTTCTTGCTTAAGTCCATTAAAAAGTATGTTTGTTTTTTTGGGAGCCAAACATGCGGTTTGAACTCCCAACTCTGAGATCAAGACCTGAGCTGAGATCAAGAATTGGACACTTAAGCAACTGAGCCACCCAGGAGCCCCAGAAAGTCAGTTTTAAACTTCAGAACATTAGAGTGAATCTTAGCAATATCTGTGACTCTGATGGCTTCAGGAAAATGCCAACCACCAAATTAAATTCCATCCTAACGCCACACAATTCAAATGACACATGTTCATTTCCCAATTCATTCCCCCTCCCTCATAAACTTCTAAGGTTTCTCTTTAGTAAATCTTCTCTTTGCTCTAAATGCTTTGGTCAGCAAGAAAATTAACCTAATAAAACAAATTAAAAGATCACCTTTCGGCTGTTTCAACTTCGACTTTTTTGGCTTTTAAGAGATCACGATGGCCTGACCTTGGCATAAGCTTTTGGACATATTCACAAAATTGTTGAGAAAAACAGTAAATAAAAATACAGATATCTAATCTTATTAACTTGCATGTAAAAGTAAAATAATCTAAATTCACTCAGGCTATGGAAAACAGATTACTCACCTGCGACCACATTCTGAATATTTACCAATATTTTTTAATATTAAGGCAGCTGTTAGTCGGATGTGTTTAGTTATTGGTCCCTCTTTTTCATCCTTAAAAAGAAAGGAAAAGAAAAGAATAAAGATCTAAATCATACAGTGCTCACACCTTTACAGGTAAGGCTTTCAAGGCTTGCTTACTGTAAAATCTCGAAAGACAAGGTTTCTTGATCCTCTCCTAAGAGCCATCAGGGCAGCACTGGGATGATTCACAATGGCCTTCTGTGCTCTAGGAGTTGAGCTTGTGCCCCCTACAGCAGGCTGCCTAAGTTGAGGAGAGAGAGAAAGAGACTGTTAACACAATGTTACAGACAGACTGACAAGGATGACAAACCTGCCAGCAGCCTAGGGTGGTTACTTTGAAACTGGATACAGGATAAATCAAAGCTCCCATGACCCAGCATTAATGTTTACTTTGTGTCAGGCTAGGCAAGGGGCTCTTAGTATCAAGGTGAAGCTGCTAGTCTTATTTCAAATCTAACCATTTTAAAGCAAACAACAGCTGTTCCGGTGCAGTTCATCTTTAAAGTTACTGTGCCAGTAAACATGCAATCAAAATCAATACAACAAGGTATCAAAGCTGTGAAGTTCACATCCTTGAATGTAATGCGAAGATTTTAACAAAGAAGAAAACAGTCTACAACTTGAGTTGCAAGTTATTTTTGCTGAACAGTATCTGAGAGTAAAATAGTATTAACAAAGAATGTGTTGATATAGGGATAGGTTATCCAGAAAAAGATAACCTAACATAACAGTAACAAGAAATTATGTTAACCACTGTATTTCAAACTATTACTTTGTTACATCATTGTATTTGTCATCAATATTTGATAATACCAATCAATCCTTTCAGTGTATTTCTACTGTCTTTTATGAAAGATACAGAATGGAGGGAATGCAGAGACAGATTTTATATAAAAGATTCAAATTATGCCAGATTTCCTTGGTCAAGGAGAAAACAATCAATATCCATTGCATTCTCGTGAGGCAATGGCAGGAAGAGCTGTGAGTCGCACATGAGGAAATGTAGTCTGGCGCGCCGACTACCCGAGTGACTTCGGAAATTCCCACTTGCCCCTCTGTGCTTCAGGTTTTGGAATGTAGGGTGATTTCTGGCACTTTTAAATATAAGTAAACTAATTCTGAATGTAACGCAATCTTAAAATTGTGAACCAGTTCACATCCATATCTAGATATACGTCTACAGATAATATCTATATATAGATACAACTGTTATTGGATGTCAGGTATAAGTGACAAAGATTTTTGACTGATTGTAACTGATATCCCAAGTATCTTTTCCTTCAAATTTAAGCAAAACCAAATATATTCCAACATATTCTTATACACTACATAATACATACAAATTAAGTACGTGGAAATTATAGAAAAATATACTTGGAAGAAAAATGACTTTCCCCTGCCTTTAGGATACAATCCAAACTCATAACTATGGCTTATGAGACTCTCAGCTAATTACTCCTCACTCTTTGAGTCACAGTTTGGATGCATTTTCTATCAGCCTTCCGTGGTCTCCTAGGTTGGTTTACATGGGCTCTTACAGTGTCCTGAGCATCTTCTCATTTTAGTAATGATCATACTAGATAGTAAGAATTACTTCTATCTCTCATTTGATCTCTAGACACTGAATGGCAAAATCTACATTGGTCACATATACCTCATACCACACTTTAGTGTCTAGCACACAGTGGATGCTCACTGAATAATAATGGAATGAATGAAGTGTGTGAACAGCTTGTGTTCCCATACTTCTAGTTCTTCTTCCAGAATTTCAGTTCTGTGAAGATCTGAAGACTAGATCCTGTTCTTAGAATTCTGTATCTCTGGCACAATGCCAAGTACACAGCCATATCTCAATAAATGGGGACAAATTAATATATCTTCACATTTTCAGAGTTAAACATATTACTTATGTTACAGACTCTACAACTAAAGGTCTCAGTTAGACACAGTAGGAGATAAATACTGGGTAAATCCAATAAGGCTTTTATAGGAATCTACACCCAGCTAGAGCTTGAACTACATGCCTTATAAGTATGGGGCTCATGAAATAACAGGTAAATGAACAACCATATAGTAAATGTGATATGTATACAATCATCATACGAAACCCTGGCCTGCCCTCAGAGGACTGGTTGTAGGAAGAAATATCTTCGCCATTATCAAATACATACTCAATTACTCTCTCAAAGAACAAAGAACCATATATACATTTACGATTTACAAAGCATTTCTCAAATATCATCTGTCATCACTTCTAATGACTTGTATACAGATTAGAATCAAAATATAGCTACAAAGTCCTAACAGACTATGTGGTCTAGCCAGAATGAAAAGTGCTCAGAGAATTTAGGCAGTAGGAATAGGGTCTCATAACTGGTTAACAGTAGAGCTCAACTAGAACCTAGGTCTCTGGTCACCCAATATGCTAAGCTGTCTTTCACTGGTACTATGTTTTGCCTAGTTTCTTGACTTTTCTTTTTGTATGTGCAATGGGAAGTAAACTCATGGTTCTTACTTGGTAGAAGATTTTTGACTTCCCACTTGTCCTGGTTCATCTTGTTTTAATCCTGCAAGCAGGGCATCTTTTGAACAGTGCTTATCCTTTTTGAGAAAGAGGTAAAAGAATATGTATCAAGATCTTTAATGCAACCAGGTGAGTTACTGACCAAATAGTATGAAGAAAATGTACCTGTAAGTGGGTAATAAAAGAAAACCTCTGTCGCTGAAAAGGTTCACAACCTTCCCAAAGACACTGCCCTGGATATACATCTTTGCCTCCATGTTCAGTTGCTGCATGGTAGAAAACCTGTGAGGGTGTCTGAAACCACCTAAAAAGAACAAAAGTAGTAGAAATTTTCTGGCATTTGCATATATTCTTTAAATCAGAATTTAAATCAGACTTGCTCTCTTAATACAAAAGCCCCAGATCAATATACAGAAATACTAGGCATAATAATATAGGCAAAGCTCACATTCATTTCAAGGAATATTTTGAAATTATTTTGAAAACTTCTCTTTATATTTCAAAGTCAAATTATTCAACTATACTGAAGACTTTTGGTAATTTAAGTCTATTATGTTTCATTCTCAATTCCCTACCTTCAATGAAAGTCAGATAAGAATCTCTTGAAAGTAAATCATGTGTCATTTTAAAACACAAGAGAAAACTATTTTACAAAAAAAATACCATATTCTCTTATACTTTTAGAAGCTGCTTAAGCATGTACAAGACCTCATGTTACATATAAAAACTCTAGAATATTAGATCGGACACTAAATGCTATAAATTCTGGTAAGTCTGGCTTTTTAGCTGAATTCATATTTTGTTTGTCCTGTTGAAGAATCCACAGCCCTCGTTTCTCTAACATCATACCCTACTCATACCTGGGGGCTTAACAACGTACAAATGTCTGAGCAGGTATATGGCAAGGATACAACCTAAAGAAAGTCAGATACTATTTTCCCTTATTAATTAAAATATATGGCAATGAAAGAGAATACTGGAATCCAGACAGTAAAAGGCTTCAATTACTAAATAGCAACTCAAATATTTGCATAATCAGTATCTTTAAAGTTTATGGCATAGCTCTTTTAGGACTTGATTATTTTAATGGATATCATAAAAGTATGTCTGTATTTAAACAAGTTCTTGGTGTGCAGTATATATGATAGAAATTTTAAAATAAATTTTAATCAAGAGTAATTGAATACTGAATTATAAAAGACAATGTCAAGAATCATTATACCATTCAAATATATTCTTATACAAATACATACCAAAAGTTTATTGTGAAGCTGTCAGGGCTTGGAAAATTTAATAATGTTAAAATGTCTAAACTACCCAAAGTAATCTACAGATTCAATACAATCCCTATCCAAATTCGAATGGCATTTTTTTGCAGAAAAAGAACAATCTTAAAGTTTATATGGAAATGCAAAAGATTCAGAATAGCCGAAGAATCTTCTTAAAAACAATAAACCCAGAAGCATCATGCTGCCTGATTTCAAATAATATTACAAAGCCAAAGTAATTAAAACAGTATGGTATTGGCATAAAGAGACACACAGATCAGTGGAACAGTACAGAGCCCAGAAATAAATCCACACATATATGATTGATTAATTTATAACAGAGGAGCCAGAAATATATGTTGGGGAAAGGGGAAAGGAAGTCTCTTCAAAAAATGGTTTTGGGAAAACTCAACGGACACATGCAAAAGAATGAACTGAACAACTATCCTATACCATATACAAATATTAACTCAAAATGGATAAAAGACTTGAGTGTATGACCTGAAACTCTAAAACTCTCAAGAGAAAACACAGGTGGTAAGCTCTTTGCTATTAGTCTTGGCAATGATTTTTTTGGATTTGATTTGAAAGTAAAGGCAACAAAAGCAAAAATAAACAAGTGGGACTATATCAAACTAAAAGCTTCTGCACAACAAAGGAAACCATCAACAAAAGGAAAAGGTAACCTACTGAATGGGAGAAAGTATTTAAAAATCATGTATCTAGCATGGGATTAATATCCAAAATACATAAAGAACTCATGCAACTCAATAGCAAATAATAAGCAACTCAATTAAAAAATAGCAGAGAATCTGAATAGATACTTTTTCTAAAAAAGACATACAGATAGCCAACAGATACATGAAAAGATGCTCAATGCCACTCATCATCAGGGGGAATGGAAATCCAAACAATAAGATATCATCTCACACCTGTCAGAATGGCTAGTATTGAAAACAAAAACAAAAACAAAAACAAAAAAACCCAAGAAAGTAACAAGTGTTGGTGAAGATGCAGAGAAAAGGGAACATTTGTGCACTGTTGTTTGGAATGCACACTGGTACAGCCACTGTGGAGAATAGTATGGAGGTTCCTCAAGAAATTAAAACTAGAACTACCATATGATCCAATGAATCTACTTCTGGGTATTTATCTGAAGAAAATGAAAACACTAATTATAAAAGATATATACATCCCTATATTAACTGCTGCATTATTTACAAAAGCTAAGACATGAAAGCAACCTCACTCAGTGTCCACTGATAGATGAATGGATAAAAAAGTTGTGGTATACACATATATAATGGATTACTCAGCTATAAAAAAGAATAAAATCTTGCCATTTGCAACATCATGGATGGACACAGAGGGTATTATGCCAAGTGAAATAAGTCAGAGAAAGACAAATACCATATAATCTCACTTATATGTAGAATCTAAAAAAAAGTAAACCAAAAAAACCCCCCCACAAGCTCATAGATAAAGAGACTGGTGGTTATCAGGTGGGGGATGGTGAGTGGACAAAGGGGTAAAGGGAAAAGATACAAACTTTTAGTTATAAAGTAAGTCATGGGGATGTAAAAAAAAAAGTGTTTACTGTGTAATTAAAATTATACTTTTAGTTTTGGAATCTCTTTTAATTTTTAGTACAAACAATGCTTTTCATTAATACGAAATAAATATGGCTGGAGCTCTAATAATTGTCACAATTAATTATTAATTAAAAGGTAAAGCTGTTTGTACACACACCAAAACCCAAATGTACTACTACCAGTACTGGTCAAAATGATACCTGATTCTAAAATATTTCATAGTACATTAAATGAATCAAGTTTATTTACAACACACAAAATTGATGAATTTACTAGAGACCAAAAAGAGATAAAATTAGTGCTTCTTTAAATCAAATTACTAAACTTATGAAGCTGTATATGTACGGTTTTAAGATCACAGGGATTTTCAAGTGTTCATCACTTCACCTGCCCTGCACAGAGTCTATTATTTCCCTCTTATCTACTACCTGTCCCCTCTATCCTAAGTCTGTTTACTATTTATCTAACTACTCAAGTCATACAAACCATTCATTGACTGGTGAAAGTACAATTACTAGTATAACTAAGAATGGAGCTGGTTGCAATGATCAGCTTCCAAATACATTAAATGGAAAATCTGGATTTTTTTTTTAAAAGATTTTATTTATTTGTTTGACAGAGAGAGATCACAAGTAGGCAGAGAGGCAGGCAGAGAGAGAGAGAGGAGGAAGCAGGCTCCCTGCTGAGCAGAGAGCCCGATGTGGGACTCGATCCCAGGACTCTGAGATCATGACCTGAGCCGAAGGCAGTGGCTTAACCCACTGAGCCACCCAGGCGCCCCGAAAATCTGGATTTTTAAAGCTTAAATGCAATTCCAGTGCAAAACAGATAATGAGTTTATAGAATGTTACTGATTTTTTGGGAATGGGATAGGGGAAGAGATAAGCTGGGATGCCACCACTGTATACTAGTGTGTCTAGAACAATTTTCCTTACTACTACCTTTCCATCAATAACCTATCCCAGCCACCTAAAATAAACAACATGTTCATTTAAAGAAACCAGAAAAATTCAAGGGTATCTAAACTTTTTTTTTTTTTTTTTAATTTATTTGACAGACAGATCACAAGTAGGCAGAGAGGCAGGCAGAGAGAGAGAGAGGAGGAGGAGGCAGGCTCCCTGCTGAGCAGAGAGCCCGATGCGGAACTCGATCCCAGGACCCTGAGATCATGACCTGAGCCAAAGGCAGAGGCTTTAACCACTGAGCCACCCAGGCGCCCCTCAAGTCTATCTAAATGAAAATAAAAATTCCCTGTGATTTAATTGCCCAGACTGTTAACATTTTCATATATTTCCTTTAAGCTGTACCCTCTGCCGTGTGTGTTTGTTTTTACACAAAACGGGGACTGTTACTCATAAAATTTGGTTGCCACAATATGGCTATATGTACAATTAAAAGAATGCCTTCACTAAGATACTTTTACCTGCTAAAAAACCACTGTAATAAAAATACATTCTCTGACATCTCTAACATGAATAGCACATCCCTCCCCTCCAGGGGTGTGGAAGCACAACCACAGGTGGAAGCACTGGACAAATAACATTTCTGGAACTCATTTTATTTACTGGTAATCTATCTTTCAGGGTGGTCAAGAGGCTTAAATTTGATACATGTAAAGCCATTTAGCAAATATCAGGCCAACGATAAATGAGAGCTATTATCATGATCATTAGTAGTAGTAACAGCAGTAGTGGTCCGTCTAGTAATCTACTGTCTTTTCACCTTGTCTATCCTACTAATCTCTACCCGGACACTTCCAATAACTATTCCAAAGTTGCCAAGCCTTGGTAAATAAAGTTTAGTTCACCTCCAAGTTAATGCTCCCGATTATCAAGTGATTCTCATCATTACAACTTACTCTATTAATTTCTGCTCCTGAAAACATTCCCTACAAAACTGCTCCCAACTTTTTCACCTTTTGTTAAACACTAAATTTCAATCTGGTTGTTTCAGAGTTTGTCTTCCCCATATAGTTTGAGTCTGTAAATTTAAGGATATTGCCATATTGGTTAAGTGTCTGAAAAAAAAAAAAGGCTTATTCCTGAAAGAATTTAAGTTTATTCTATTAGAGCTGCCTTAACTTCCTTTTCCTCTGTATTAAATTTTCTGTCATTACTCATAGTTCCCCCTACTCTTGGACCTTAAGTAGTCACTATTTCCAGAGTTAATTCCTTCTTGTATATCCTGGAATCTGTTACAAACCTTCATAAACTACCTCCTCTTTTGCATCTTCTGTCTTTTCCTTTCTACTGAACCCTATATCTAAGTGTAATAATATATACGCTACTCCAAATAAAAACAACAGAAACAACACTTTTCCTTTGATCTCATTTACTGTCACAAAAGATAGTAAATAGATTTACAATATCTATCAATATCATTATAAATTGATATTAATAGATATTGTTCAGAGATTTAGTTTCAGAGATTTTCAATTAAAGTTTTCTTAAGTTGCTGAGGTTCATGGCAGGCTGTTTTTCTTTAACCAATATTTAGTGCATTTATTACAGTAACTATATCTGAGAATTTTTTTTCATCATTGGCCATCTTTCAAAGGTACATATTATTTTCAAATACATCATCAATACAATTTATAATGGCTACTCCCCTGATCTTTACATAAATAGCTATAGCTAAAGTTCAGGATTAGCCTTTACTCCTTTATTTAAATTTCCTTCATCAAATTCCCTTTTCTTTCAGCTGTTTGTTTCAACTGAACAAATATTTGCATAAGGCTACTAGATGCAAGTTTGTGGATTCTACGTACTCTAAGCAGCTGCTTAAGGCGACAACACTTTCCACTTGAAAATAAAGCCATTATACAACGGTTATTACTACCACTTTTCCTACCACCAATCAATTTCTTATGCATCATAAACACATGAATAAATGAAGTAAACAAAGCATACTCTTCCTACTACCTTAAAGATTTTATTATTTAAAAGTCTGCAATCGATGCAGGTTATACATATGAATAACACATATTTTAATAATTCACCACATTTAAAAGAACAGTTTAGAAACAAACATCTATGGCTATAAAGCTATGATTGTTTCCTTTGTTTTTAAAATATAAATAAAAGGGCTGAAAATAGCACTTTAGTTCAGAGATTTTCAATTAAAGTTTTCTTAAGTTGCTGAGGTTCATGGCAGGCTGTTTTTCTCTAATGACAGAAAAGGATTCCATGTTCCTCTTACTTGCCCTCCTGCTGTAAAACCATTTAATTTGACTTAAAACACATGGGATATAGGTTTTTTATTAGGAAAATTCTAGTTTAGAAGATGTGCATTTAAATGTTAATAAAGGCACCTAAATGACAGTACTATACATCAGAAAAACCTACACTGCAAAGACAGATTTTGAAAAAGCTATATTGTTAATTTAGAACAATTAACTTTTACCTCAACCCCTGACATCTAATTGCTTTACACAGATAACATTGTCTGGCCAAAGAGATAACAAGGGTATGCATTATTTTATATTCAAATGAGATTTAGTAACGAGCTGATAAAATCTGGGGGGAAAAGCCCAAGCCAACAATGATGCTGGCAGGCTTACCCAAATTTTATCACATATCCAATTGTAGAAGTCCAAAATATAAAAACAAAACAAAAAGACAACTAAGTTCATTATTAAAAGAAATTATTTTACTGCCTTAACCTGGGACTAAAAATTACAAGTGCCAACTGGACAGCCCCAACCAGTACTGGTGCCCTCGCAAAACTACATACTGCGCTGCTCCAGCCCTCCGTCTGCCATCATCGGTCTAGATTCAAAGCCACAGGTAAGGGCAACTAATGATTGGTTTAGCTGCTAAAAGCAATGGGAGAGTAAGCAAGTATTTGGCTTTTCCCCCTTTTTTGGGGCTTTTGTAGAAAGAGATATGTCCTGCCTTCTAGTAAGACTAAAATTATGGGAAATTATCTCAAATATAGGAAAGGAAATTGGATGGAAGATAGTCAAAACTAAATGTCTTTGGCCCTATCACCTTCCCTTCTAATAATTAATATTATAATATAAATAGTAGTAGTAGTAATAATAATTAATAGAGGAAAGGGTTTCTGTTTTTGCTATTTGATCCTCTAGCCCCAGCTCCTACTAACCTACTGGTCTGTGAAGCAGTCATACATTTTATACACCAAAGTAGGAAATATATTCTCAGGAATCTTGTTTAAATAAATATGCTTTCAAAATCTGTACCCTCCACCAAAATTTTAATCACATATGAAAGTAGTATAGAAGTACATATGCACAATTTAGGCATTTCAATAAATATGTTATACTTAATTAAACATAAGCTTGGAGATAAAATAAAAATGAATGAATGATGATGTGTGTACTTGTCTGTTTTTAATGAGACAAATAAGGCAAATAAATGAAATCTGTACAAATGAATTTGAGGCTGGATACTCACACGGACTCCTTGAAAGATATGGCTGTATATCACTTCACACTCTTCCTGACAAAGCTACTCACAGCATAAAGTACCTTCTGACCTGAACTTCTTCCTTTTGCTTCTTTCTTACTCTGCATTTCGTATATTCACAAACAACATCTTCTCTGATTTCTATGATGGCTCGTTGTTAAAGGTATAATTATCCCCACTTTACTGCTAAGGAAAACAAGCTTTCAAAGGAGTAACTTTCCAGAGCATACAACTATGTGGCAAAAGCTGGGATTTGAGACCAGATATGTCCAAAGACCTAACTTTTTTCTACTTACTATAATACATGATTGTTTACTTGGATAATATGCATAAGTTTATACCTACATAAAAACTGAAGTATATTTTTACATCCAGTATCTATGATGCTATAAATTTTTTCTTATTTTTAATACTGGCAAATTCTGAAAGTACAGTAGGTTTAAGAGGCTAGCATTGGTACATAATTTTCTTATTCTGTGAATAATTTCTAAGGAATAAGGCTATTAGTAAAATGCAGGCTAGATTCTCACCTTAGTAAATTCTATTCCCCAATAGTTTAAGTAATTCTAAAAAGACCTTCAACACTATTTGGCAAATTTCATACATATGGTATATATATGTGTATAACTATGCATATATGTGTATATATATATGTATAACAGTGACTAGGTAGGAATATGTAAAAAAAAAAGGTAAGTATATATATCTATATATAGATACACACACACATATATATATATATATATATATATATATATATATGTACACACACTTTTGGTTTTGGGTACCATCTTTATTCACTTACTTGTTTTTAAGATTTTATTTATTTATTTGACAGGCAGAGATTACAAGTAGGCAGAGAGGCAGGCAGAGAGAGAAGGAGGAAGCAGGCTCCCTGCTGAGCACAGAGCCTGATGCGGGGCTCAATCCCAGGACTCTGGGATCATGACCTGAGCCGAAGGCAGAGGCTTTAACCCACTGAGCCACCCAGGTGCCCCTGGGTACCATCTTTAAATACTCTTTGGTATCCAGTGTTTGGAAGAATGAAGTAAAATAGAAAGTTCTACCATCAGCTGTGGAAGGAATTAGAGATTTTCCTAATAATACATTTTTATGCATCAGTAGTTAAGGCCCAAGGAATATACCTCAAGCTAATGCTACTTAAAGGTATTACATAAAATTTATCTTACATTTATTAAGGCTTATTAGTTCAAACTTTAAGTATAATAATATTAACAAAATATCGATTGATTCTATAGCTTTCATGTAAAATCTTTTATAAATGTAGGAATTGCAAGGTGACGAGCTGTTACCTTCAGTTGAAAAAATAAGATGCCAACAGGCTAGGTCAGCAAAGCACTGTTGACTATAAAATCAAGCCAAACTTCTTTAACTTAACTTGCTCAACAAATATTAATTAAAAGCCCTTTATGTGCCAGATATTGTGCTAACAGGATAAAAACTCCAGGATGCAAAACATCAACCCTCTGAAGATACCTTCTGGTCTTATGGCCACAAAATTTAGACAGAAGATGCTATAAAATGAATTCCAAACGGTCAAGTAATCTAATTACTGAATTCATTTCAACATAAACTGGCAATTTAACTAGAATTAAGCATTCACTGATGTATCATGAATTATAAATTTCTACTCTGGATATCTTACTCTATATCAAGTATTTCCAAATCCTTCAAGATAATTATATATCATGCTCAACTAATCTTTAGAAACTTCTTTACCTTAAGCCAAAATGTTTTACCTTAAATCAAAATTGCCATCAGTTTTTGTTAAATATTTTAATTTTTTTCATTTAACTCCTTAAACTGACTATCTGAAATTTCAATAACTAGAAGAAATTAAAGATTTACCACGGATTCTGGATGATACTTCTGTAAGAAGTAAAAGCACCTTTACAGAGAATACAAATTCTAGTTTTCATTCACTGGTCACATACAGTGAGGCTGATGTTTCCTGTTGTTCTCTGTTATTTCCCATGAGACGAATGATTATTCAAATCTCATCCTGATGCAAAAGTATCTTTAAGGATTATATAGTAGGAGTAAGGAAACCTTATGTTAGAATCTTTAGGAGGAACTACAACTACAAAAAGTTCAGTAGGAACCCAGTAGCTTGAACCTCAGCATCACTTGAGGAGATTCCTAGGTGGTCCAGGGAATATAAAATTTATTAGAGCAAATAAAAGTCCCCAGTTTCTACAGAGAACAGCTTCCACATTGGAAACGTTTCCTGAGTTCTTCTAAATTCTGTTTGACTCTCTAATGATATAACTCTAAATATAAACATGATATAGATTATATTTTTCCCAAAGGAAAATAATTTTTGTCTTTTCTATAATAGTTATTAGCCAGATATCAATGAGAAATGATGTATTCTTAAAAAGTGGCTTTCAGGGACACCTGGGTGGCTCGGTCAGCTGGGTGTCTGCCTTTGGTTCAGGTCATGATCCCAGGGTCCTGGGATTGAGTCCCGCACTGGGCTCCCTGCTCAGTGGGGAGCTTTTTTCTCCCTCTGCCTGCTCTGCCTGCTGCTTCCCCTGCTTGGGCTCGTTCTCTGACAAATAAATAAATAAATTCTTCAAAAACCAACCAAAAACAAACAAACAAAAGTGGCTTTCAATTGTCTTTCATAGCAGCAGAACCATTTTTTCAAACAAAATAGGACTTAGAGTCTTTATACATAAAGTAAAAGGCAGAGACACTATGATTAAAGATAAGTTGGAGGTCCCTCTCAAATGTCCCTTTTATCCCTACCTTGCTTATTCAAAGAACACTGTGGACAAGAAACAGTACTAAAAACAATGAATGTAAATTCTTGGCTTACCAGAGTCACTGAATCCTTTCCTCTTAAATGCACAGAATTAAAAGAGCAGTTCATGGGTATTTTTTTATTATAGAGAATTTTTTGGGTCCCATTTCTTAAACAAGGATCAAACACAAAACATAATCACATATATTTACATATTTCATATTTCAATTATAAACTAATAGTCCACATCATGCTGATGATATAAAAACAAGAATAAATATAAGGAAAAGTATCTTCCAAGTTTTTGCTCAGATATATGACCTTAGAAGTTGTCACTGCCATCCTCAGAACAAGAAAAAAGTTGAACTGAAAATTACCAATTCTTCCTAAATCCAGCAGAGAACTGAGGTCACAAGGCAAACTGCCTCCCTGAAACACTGGAGATAGTCGAATGTAGAGAATTACAAATAACTCCAGAGTCAGTAACCGGTAGGAATACTTAAGCAGAGATCGATGAATTGATGGGAGGTCTAGTATGGGTTTTCTTGGGAGATAAAAACTCTGACTGGGGTTGGGGGCGGGGGTAGGGCTTTGCCACTGCCCACGCTTTTGTGAGTTTTACTTCCAGGCATTTTACCAGGGTCCCAAGGTAAAGACTGGAGAAAAACTTAGGGCTTTCTAGCATTGGGAGAGTGAAGGCAGTCAATTTTAAATATGCCCAGAGTGTTCTTTTCTCCTTACCAAGGGCCTTCCCTCAAGGAAAATTACTAAAGCCTTATCTGGACTAGGGGAAGGAGAATTCGATAACTTGAGCCCTCCAGATTCCCTGTCTCACATAAGGGGAGAAAAATAAAGAAAATAAAAGAAACTCTTCTTGGGGCACCTGGGTGGCTCAGTGGGTTGGGTCTCTGCCTTCAGCTTGGGTTATGGTCTCGGGGTTCTGGGATCAGCCCCACTTCGGGCTCTCTGCTCAGCGGGGAGCCTGCTTCCTCCTCTCTCTCTCTCTCTCTCTGCCTGCCTCTCTGTCTACTTGTGATCTGTCTCTTGCTCTCTGTCAAATAAATTAATAAAATCTAAAAAAAAACTCTTCTTAAAGTCACAGCCCTTAGATTCAGCCCACTAAAACAAGTTAGATTTAATCATGAGATAATAGAATGCTTCTCATCTACAATACCTTACCACCACATCAACAAGGCTCCTATATGGTAACAGAGGATTACAACCAAGAGAGTTTTAAGATACAGACTCTATTTAAAAATGAGCTTCAGGGGCACCTGGGTGGCTCAGTGGGTTAAGCCGCTGCCTTTGGTTCGGGTAGTGATCTCAGGGTCCTGGGATCGAGTCCCACATGGGGCTCCCTGCTCAGCGGGGAGCCTGCTTCCCTCTCTCTCTCTCTGCCTGCCTCTCTGTCTACTGTGATCTCTCTCTGTCAAATAAATAAATAAAATCTTTAAAAAAAAACAAATAAATAAAATAAAAATGAGCTTCAGGGGGCGCCTGGGTGGCTCAGTGGGTTAAGCTGCTGCCTTTGGCTCAGGTCATGATCTCAGGGTCCTGGGATCAAGTTCCGCATAGGGCTCTCTGCTAAGCAGGGAGCCTGCTTCCTCCTCTCTCTCTCCCTACCTCCCTGCCTACTTGTGATCTCTCTCTCTGTCAAATAAATAAATAAATAAAATCTTAAAAAAAAAAAAAAAAAGAGCTTCAGGGTGTCTGCGTGGCTCAGATGGTTGAACATGCGACTCTTTGTTTTGGCTGGGGTCATGATCTTATGGGTCTTGAGATCAAGCCCTGCATGGGGCTTTGTGCTCAGCGGGGAATCTGCTTGAGATTCCCTTCCTCCTCCTCTCACCCCATATGTGCTAAAATAAAATAAATAAATCTTAAAAAGTGAGCTTCCAACAAAACAAAGATAACGGGGGAGTGGGACATAAAGGACACTAGAAGAAACTGAAGCCTCTGACACCTACAGCTACAGCAAACATTAAACGCTGCGTAATTCCTAAGCAAAAACTTAACACTGAAGGTCTCTTTGCCTCAGTTCTCATTAACTGATAGAACTTATCAGGCTTTCAAAAAAAAGTTACAAAGCATGCTAAATGCAAAAACAAAACAAAAAACAAAAACAAACCCAAAAACCAACCAGAAACCAAACACCAAAACCTAACAACAAATCCAAACCAGTCTGAAGAAACAAAGCATGCATGAGAACCAAACACAGATAATGGCAGAGACTTTGGAATTACCACACTGCAGACTTAACACAATTATGATTAATATGCTAAGGCTCTAATGGACAAAGTGGCAACATGAAAGAAGATATGGGTAAAGTAAGCAGAGAAATGGAGATGCTAAGAATCAAAAAGAAATGCTAGAGGGACACCTGAGTGGCTCAGTCGGTTAAGCGTCTGCCCTTGGCTCGTGTCATGATCCTGGGGTCCTGGGATTAAGCCTCGCATTGCATTCCCTGCTCAGCGGGAGCCTGCTTCTCCCTCTGCCTGCTGCCCCCTCTGCTTGTGCTCTCTGACAAATGAATAAATAAAATCTTAAAAAAATATTCTAGAAATACGGGGCTTAGTGGGTTAAGGCCACTGCCTTCGGCTCAGGTCATGATCCCAGGGTCCTGGGATCGAGCCCGACGTCGGGCTTCCTGCTCAGCGGGAAGCCTGCTTTCTCCTCTCTCTCTGCCTGCCTCTCTGCCTACTTGTGATCTCTGCCTGTCAAATAAATAAATAAATCTTTAAAAAAAATTCTAGAAATAAAAAAACACTGTAACAGAAATAAAGAATGTCTTTGAGGAATGGCTGGCTCAGTGGGTGAAACATGTGACTTGATATCATTCTCATAGGTTTGAGTCCTGTGTTGGGTGTAGAGATTACTTGAACAATAAAATCTTAGGGACAGCTGGGTGGCTCAGTCAGTTAAGTGTCTGCCTTCAGCTCAGGTCATGAACCCAGAGTCCTGGGATCAAGTCCTACTTCGGTCTCCTTTTCAGCAGGGAGCCTGCTTCTCCCTCTGCCTGCGCTCTCTGCAGCTCTCCCTGTTTCTGTTCTCTCTCTCTCTAACAGATACATAAATAAAATATTTTTAAAAATTAAAAAAAAAAATCTTAGGGGCGCCTGGGTGGCTCAGTCGTTGGGTGTCTGCCTTCGGCTCGGGTCATGATCCCAAAGTTCTGGGATTGAGCCCTGCATCGGGCTCCTTGCTCAGTGGAAGCCTGCTTCTGCCTCTCTCACTCCCCCTGCTTGAGTTCCCCCTCTCGTTGTGTCTTTCCCTGTCAAATGGACAAATAAAATCTTTAAATAAATAAATAAATAAATAAAATAAAGCTTTAAAAAAAATGCCTTTCGATGAGACCATCAATAGACTGGATGTTGCCAAGAAAAGAATCAGCGAGCTTAAATTTGTTATGAGTAGAAACTTCCCAAACTGAAGAACAAAGAGAAAAAAAAAAGGAAACATATTCAAGAACTAGAAACAATTACAAAAGGTCTGACATATGTGTAACGGAAATACCAGAAAGAGGAAAGAGATAAAGTGAAAGAAATATTTGAACAGAGAATGGCTGAGAATGTTCCAAAATTAATGACACACCCCAAACCACAGATCTAGGAAACTCAGAGAATACCAAATAGGATAAATGTAAAACAAATAAACAAAAAAACACCACTTAGATATATTATATTCAAATAGCTAAAAACCAAAGACAAAAAGTCTTGAAAATAGCTGGAGGGAAAAGAACAAACACAAAAACCTTACTGATAGCACAATATTGGATTACACTGGAGGTCTCTTAAGAAACCATGTAAGCAAGAAGAGTAGAATGAAGATTTTAAAGTTAAAAGAAAAAAAAATTATGTCCACAAAATTGTTTCAAAAGTGAAGAAAAAATATTTTTTCAGATTAAAAACTGAGGGTATATTTGCACAGTAGATCTGCCTTATAAGAAATGTTAAAAGAGATTCTTCATAGAGAAGAAAAATGGTGGAGGTCAGAAACTTATAAAGAAAGGAAGGGTAGGGGCGCCTGGGTGGCTCAGTGGGTTGGGCCGCTGCCTTCGGCTCGGGTCATGATCTCGGGGTCCTGGGATAGAGCCCCGCATCGGGCTCTCTGCTCAGCAGGGAGCCTGCTTCCCTCTCTCTCTGCCTGCCTCTCTGTCTACTGTGATCTCTCTCTGTCAAATAAATAAATAAAATTAAAAAAAAAAAAAGAAAGAAAGGAAGGGTACAGGAGAAGGAGAAAAATGGAAGCAGAATGAAATATTTTACTTTTCTTATTTTGAACTGAACTGAACTGATAAATGTTCAGAGTAACAGCAACAATGTATTTGGTGATTAAATCTTTTGGATAAGTGAAATGAATGACAGCACGGTATAAGGACACGAGGGAAGAAGTAAGAATATGTCATTACAAGGTACCTGTACACATGAAACAGTATATTGCTGTTTGAAAGCAAACTAGATTAGGCGTAAATATGTATTTCAAACTCCAGAACCACAAGAAGTTTTTAGAAGTAGTATAACTGATAAGCTAAATAACTCAACTAAAACCAAAGAAAGTAAAACATTAAAAGATACAAAACACAAGTGAACTGAATAGAAAACATTTATAAATATGATAAATATTAATGCAACTGTACCAATAATCGTTTTAAATGTGAATGATCTAAACATAAAGAGACTGGCAGAGTAGATAAACAAAATGAAACCCAACTGTGTGTGGTGAGATATAAAAACACAGATTATAAAAGTGATGGAGGTGGTTGGGGATGAACAAAATAGGTGAAGGGGATTAAAAAGAACAAACTTCCAGTTCTAAAATAAGTAAGTCATGGGGATGAAAAGTACAGCACAGGGAGTACAATCAATAATACTGTAATGGCTTTGTATGATAACACATGGATGGTAACTAAACTTAGCGTAGTGAATACATTGCATAATGTATATAATTGTCAAGTGGCTAAGTTGTACACCTGAAACAATATAACACTGTACGCCAACTACACTTGAATTAAAAAAAAAATTTTAAAGGCAGTTAGCAAAAGTTAAAGGATTGACTTATATGAGGAAAACCCGGGGGGTTGGGGGGGGAGAAAATCATATTCAAAGTTGACAGTTGGGGACCAATAATATTAGTTTGAACATTAAAATCCATTTTATATTCCATCCTGCTCCCCAAAATAAAAGGATGGTGAAAGATATACCACACCAACTATAACAAAAAGAAAGCTGGAGTAACTATACTAATGTCAGACAAAGCAGACTACAGAGTACGGTTACTATCAGAAATAAAGAGGAACATTACATAATGATAAGGAGGTCAATTCTTTATAAAGACATACAATTCTTAAGGTCTGCATTCCTAACACAAAGCATCAAAATATGAGCAAAATCTGACAGAACTGTAAGAAGAAAAAGACAAATCCACTAATTATACTTGGAAACTTAGCACAACTCTATCAGCGAATGACAGATTCAGCAGGCAGAAAATCAGTAAGGATGTATTTGAACTAAAGAGCACCATCAATCAATTGGATCTAACTGACATTTGTATAATACTTTAGCATCAACAGAAAATACATTCTTCTCATGCTCACATGGAATGTTTACCAAGATAGACTACATTCCAGGACATGAAATGCACCTTAAATTTAAAAGAAGAGAAATCATATAAAGTATGCTCTCAGATTATAAAGTAATTAAGCTAAAAATCACTAACAAAAAGATAGGAGGGGGGCTACCCCAAAATATTTGGGAATTAAACCACACACTTCTAAAATATTTTGAACCAAATGATAATGAAATTATAACTTATCAAATTTGTGGGATATAGCTAAGGCAGTATACAGAGGGAAAGTTATAGCATGAAATGTATATATTAGAAAAGATCTAAAATCAGTAATCTAAGCTTCCACCTTAGAAAACTAAAAAAGGAACAATATAAAAATACAAAAAAATATTTTAAAAATGTTAAAAATAAAAATATAAAAAAATAAAAAATAAAGTAGAAATCAATGAAATGACAATAGGAAATCAACAGAGAAAATCAACAAAACCAAAAACTGGTTGTTTTAAAGGATCAATAAAGTAGATAAACCTCCAGCTAGCTTAACCAAGAGAAAGAATGAGAAATGACACAAATTATTAATTCCAGAAATGAAAGCTTCTTTCATTGCTACTGAGCCTATGAACATTAAAAGGATAATAAATGTTATAAATAACTCTATGCCACAAATTTGGTAATTTATGAAATGAATGGGTCAATTCTCTAAAAGACACAATCTGCTAAAACTCACACAAGAAGAATAATTTGAACAAGCCTTAACTATTGAAAAAACTGAACCAATGATTTATGGTTTCACTGGTGAATTCTACCAAACTTTAAAGGAAGAAATGATACCAATTCTCTGTAATCTCTACCAGAAAACAGAAGGAGAGAACATTTCCTAATTTATTACATAAGACCAGCATTACCCTAATACCAAAACCATACATAAAAAGTCAGAAAAACTACAGACCAGTAACCCTTGTGAACACAGGTGTAAAAATCCTCAAAAGAGGCACTTGGGTAGCTAAGGCAGTTAAGTGCCTGACTCTTGATCTCAGCTCAGGTCTTGATTTCAGGGTCATGAGTTCAAGCCCTGTATTGGGCTCGACACTGTAAGGCCCACTTTAAAAAAAAAAAAAAAAAGATGCCTGGATGGCTCAGTCTAGGTTAAGCGTCTGCCTTTGGTCCCAATGTCCCAGGATGGAGTCCCGCATTGGGCTCCTTGCTCATGGGGAGCCTGCTTCTCCCTCTGCCTGTTGCCCCAGTTTGTGCTCTCTCTTATTCTCTGACAAAACAAATAAAATCTTAAAAAAAAAAAAAGATAAAAGAAAATAAATCCTCAAGAAAAATATTAGCAAATCCAGTCAAATAACATTAAAAAAAACTATATACCAACAAAAAATGAAGGACGCACTATGTCATTGTGTGCCCCTACCCTGCTGCTCTATCTCCCACTTTGCTGAGCCTCTTAGGCCAAATGTAAAAACACTAAATACCTTAGGATAAGATGAAAAATATACATATTTAACTTTTTCAGTGCATATGCAAAGCTGATTCAAGATTCAAAAATTAACTGATGCAATCCATTACATCAACCGGCTAAAGGAGGAAAATCGTATGATCACATAAACAGATGCAGAAGAAAGAAAAGATATGGCAAAATCTAACACGTATATATTACTAAAAACTCAGCAAACAACCCAATTAAAAAAACAGGTTAAATCTGGATACCCTACCAAAGAAGATATTCAGGTGGTAAATAAGTAAATGAAAAGATGCTCAACATCTTTTGTTACCGGGGAAATACAAGTTAAAACAACATAGATATGAAGGCACATCTATTAGAGGGATTAAAATCTAAAAAAGTGACAATACTGAATAGTGATAAGGATGTGGAGGAGCAGGAACTCTCATTCATTCATTGACGGTGAAAAATACAAAACAGTACAGCTACTCTGAAAAATAGTTCGGCAGTTTCTTACAATGCCAAATATAGTCATACCATACAATCAAGTAATTGTAACCCTAGAAATCTGCCTAAATGAGTTAAAAATCATTTCCATACGGGGTGCCTGGCTAGCTCAGTCGGTGGAGCATGTGACTCTTGATCTCAGGGTTGTGAGTTCAAGCACCATGTTCGGTGCAAAGCTTACTTTAAAAAAAGGAAAAAGTTATGTCTACACAAAACTAAACACAAACACTTGTAGCAACTTCTTAACTGCCAAAAACCAGAAGCAATCAAAATGTCCTTTGATAGGTAATAGACTGGTGCATCCATACGATGGAATTATTATTAATCAGCAATAAATAGAAATGAGCAATCAACCCACAAAAAAGACATAGGGAACCTTAAAATTTCTATTTTTGGTGAAAGAAGCCAGTCTGAAAAGACTATGCACTGTGTGATCCAACTTTATAACATTTTGGGCAAAAGCAAAACTATAGAGATAGTAAGAAAATCAGTAGTTGCCAGGGGCACAGAAGTGGGGGAGATGGGAGGCAGTAAAGAGAGATGAACAGATCAAACTGGGCATTTCAGTGTGGTAAAACTATTCTGTAGAATACTGTAAAGATGAATATGTGACATTATGCACTGTCAAAATCCACACAACTGTATAGCACAAAGAGTGAATCCTCATGTAAACTATGGATTTTAGCTAATAGTAAGGTATAAATGTTACTCAACAATCTTAACATACACATCACACTAACACAAGATGTTAGTACTAGGGAAACTGCAAGGAAGAGGGAATACATGGGAACTCTGCACTATCTGCTCAACTTTTCTATAAACCTAAAACTGCTCTAAAATATAGTTTACTAATTTTTTTAAACGATAAGGATGCATATTATCACAACTATTATATAACTATTCTGGGAATGTAAGATATTATAATTGGATAAGAGGACATAAAGGAAAAAAAACAACCAGTTGAAAAATATAATAGAAGTTATAAGACTTTATGATAGCAACAACAACAACAACAACAACAACAACAACAACAACAACAAAAAGAGCCACAGGTAGCAGTAAATTCTACAATTAATGTATGTGAAGAAAACTTTCAAACTGTTCTGGGTAGAAAAGACTATAATACCATAAGCTGATACCTTTTTTTTATAAAGGAAGAAATAACACTGAAAAGACAAACACTACCAAAAAATTCATTAATAGCAATTATAACAAGGACACCTGGGTGGCTCAGTAGGTTAAGCATCTGCCTTTGGTTCAGGTCACTGATCCCAGGGTCCTGGGACTGAGTCCCATATTGGGCTCCTTGCTCAGTTTGGAGCTTGCTTCTCCCTCTGCTTGCTGCTCCCCTGTTTGTGTTCTCTCTCTCTGACAAATAAATTAAAAGAAAAAATCTTAAAAAAAAAAAAGCAATTACAATGAAAATGCCAACATGCTTTTTTCTAGAAACATTCTAAAGTTCATTTGAAAGTATAAGTATCTGTACATGTACCAACTCTAATTTCAAAATCTAGCAAAGTGCTTGGGATAAGTGCTTGAAAAAAAATTGAGAAACACCCTGAAAAAGAAAAATTAGGAGAGGAATCTTGCCATATCCAACATTAAAAGTTAAAGTGATGGTATAATAAGGACAGAGACCAGGGTGATAACAAGTAATACAGAAATAGACAAAGCATACAGGAATTTAATATTATAACAAGGGTAGAAATTCAAACACTTAAGGAAAAGATAAACACCAATATGTTAGCCATTTGGAAAAAATAAAGCTAGATTCATACTTTATACATAAAACTAAATTACAGATCTATCAAAAAGTTAAAAAATTAAAGTAGTAGAAGGCAACAAAAAGTGTATGATGCAATCTAAGAATTGAGAAGCTCCTCCTAAGCATGAAATAAAAACCATGAGTTTTCTAGTCTGTCACTAAAACATCTAGCTAGAACAATAACAAACTTAATTAAATACAATGGATACTCCCTGGAACTTAGACTAAATACCATTTCCCATTAAAAGCCCTCCTTGGAGAAATTTGATGCCATGTGTGCAGCAGGAACATTTTGTCTAACAGAGAGCAAGGAAACTACTAAAGACATATTAAGATCACTGATACTAAGATCAACCAAAGGAACTGGGAACCAGCATGAATAGACAGACCTCTCCTTGTTAAAGATGGGATGATTCAAACACCAACAAATAGTAACTTGAATGGACTAAAATACTTCAAATATTTTTAAATTCATAAGTTCATTTATAATGACACTGAAAACATCATAAGTTCATTTATAGCGAAACTGAAAACAAAAACAAACAGAATCCAAACTCCATGGACACCTTTGAAGAATACAAGTAAATAATGCAATGTTTTGAAAACTGGTAAGCAAGAGCTATCATAAATAACCTATCTAGCCTTTTCTCTAGGAACTTACTATGCCTCAGAGAAACCAAAAAGTTGGTAAGAGGGGAACTTTTACATTTTACAACTCTTAGTGAAATGACAGATTTAGGTGATGATCCTCAATCGTTGTTGACATCACAAAAAAAGAGACAAGATATTACATATATCCTGATAGAAGTACACAATGCCAATTCTAAAACTCTCTTCATAAAACTCAAACAATTGAGAGAACAGGAGCAAGGGATAGAGAATCTGAAGCCAACTCTGCGCCAAGTAAGTACAAGCCCACCGAAATCACAACCAGAGTGGCTGCCTAACAGACTAAGCCACCCAGGAGCTCCTGTACTGAAACTTTTCTAACCATCTCAGCATTGCATTAACTGTCCACTATGCTGCCAACTACCTCTTTATAGCACTTATTTATACCACAAGTTTGTTTTTGGATGTGCTTCTATAGAAGCTGAAAACGATCTTTTTTATTTCTAACTCCTACCACATACACCCTCCTAGAGGGTACTCAGTAAATATTTGCAGAATCAAATTGAGATTGCAGCATCTAAACCTGGCTTTAAAAAGTGACAAGCTCTAGGAAGTCTTGCTGAGTCTTATTCAAAAAAGACTTTCAAAGAGGAGGCACAGATCAAATCTTGTAGCAAGATGGGAAATCATGTCGTGCATTTAGGCATTTAGGCTCATGAACTCCAGCAACTTTTTTTTCTTGATATACTATAAGTACTTCATCTAAAGCAACTATTCCTAAACTTTTTAGTCAACAAACAGTATTAGGTGACTATCTATTCCATTAGCTCCCATTTGCATGAAAAGACAAAACGAAAATCTAAAAAAAGTAAAGATTACAGTTGACTTTGGTGAAAAACCTTTCAAATTAACTTACAACATAAACAAAACAAAGGTCAAAATAAACAAATAAAAGAAATAATCAAAGACCACTGAAAGCACTGACCTGTGCTAAACTACCTTTTGACAAACAGTCTTACACTATAATCTAATACACAAATGCCTATACTATACACATATAAAACTGGAAATGATAGTTACCTTTACTAACATGATAGAACCTTATTCATTTTTTTAATTGGGGAAAAAAAACCCCAGCAAAAACCCACAAGTAGAGACCTGACAAAATGATTTCATGACACCACTACTGGGTCGAGATTTAAAGTTTGATGAACACTGTCCAACGTTGTACACACTATTTATAATCCCCTACTCTAACCCTCCTACACTGTTGGTGGGAATGCAAGCTAGTTCAGCCACTCTGGAAAACAGCATGGAGGTTCCTCAAAAAGTTGAAAATAGAGCTACCTTTTGACCCAGCAACTGCACTACTGGGTATTTATCCTAAAGATACAAATGTAGTGATCTGAAGGGGTATGTGCACCCGAACCTTTATAGCAGCAATGTTCACAATACCCAAACTATGGAAAGAACCTGGATGTCCATCAACAGATGAATGGATAAAGAAGATGTTGGAGATATATATATATAATGCAGCCATGAAAAGAAATTAAATCTTGCCATTTGCAACAATGTGGATGGAACTAGAAGGTATTATGCTGAGCAAAATAAGTCAATCAGAGAAAGACAATTATCATATGATCTCCCTGATAGGAGGAAGTTGAGAGGCAATGTTGGGGGCTTGGGGGGTAGGAAAGGAATAAATGAAACAAGATGGGATTGGGAGGGAGACAAACCATAAGAGACTCTTAATCTCACAAAACAAACTGAGGGTTGCTGGGAGTATGGGGGTAGGGGAAGGGTGGTAGGGTTATGGACATTGGGGAAGGTATGTGCTATGGTGAGTGCTGTGAAGTGTGTAAACCTGGAGATTCACAGACCTATATCGGGGCTAATAATACATTATATGTTAATAAAAAATTAAAAAATAGAAAAAAAAATCCCCTACTCTACAGTTATAGCCACAACCCCACAACAAACCACAATATGAAGTTTAAGTAAAAGTATGTCTGTAGTATATCATAAAAATCATGAACAGCAAATATAATTTTTAAAAGAATATGGTAATTACTGCTCTCAGTTAAAGTGAAATAGATCTTTGATATCCAAAAAAATGAAGGGTATTATGTCTATTAAGACAAGTGCCTTAGTCTTAGACCTCTGAAAAGTGACAAAACAAAGGGTCTTGGCTGAGAACTGTTAAAGAACTATCTTATTTTAACCAACATTATTTGCAAGCATTTCATAAGAAAGCCCTGTTTTAGTAAGTTCAATCGTACTCACTGTTCATCTTAGTTATTAAATGGTGGGATGGTATGGCTTTAGAAATAATTTTCATGGGGTGTCCAACCCAAACTCAAATTTAAGACATTAGTCTTCCTAACAGATTATTATCTTTAAGTTGCTACAAAAATTTGCAACTTCGAGTTACTTTAAAAACCCTATCTCTTTTCATAGCCAAATATCAAATCAAACACTTAGCTGATTTTCTTTTGTTAAAAACTAATATCGAGATGCATTCTCCAATAACCTACCATTAGGCAATAAAGCTCTTTTTACCATTTATATAAATTTTTTTTAGCTCAGGTGCCACTGGACCTGTATCAACATCCCTCCTAACAGGAAGTATTTTTGCTAAAAGATTTCAGTGGTTTCAAAAAAAAATTTTTCATAAAAGTAGAGATGAGAGAAATGTAGATATAAAAGCATTCCAGAACAAAGAGCATTTATGTGTATCAAATAAAATTTCCATTTACTTTTTACAAGACTGCCACAGACACATGAAGTTGTGTCCAGGTTTTCTCACTGGATCCCCTTGTTGACTAGATGCACTGAATGGAGAAGGCTGGGAAGTGTTAGGCTGGCTCTGCACTTGCACAGCTGGTGAAGGCGTCATAGGAGTGTTCTGTGAAAAAACACAACCATGCAGTTTGTGAGATGACACTGAAAGACATTCATATTTTATAGTATAGGCATAAATGATTTTAATGACAATTATGATTACATTGCTAGTTATGCACTTCTAACACAGAATTTACATTTGTAGTTAGTAAATATTTCTTAAAAATTCTTTTAAAAAGATAATTATTTTTATAAAAATAATTTATAAAAAATTTTATTTTTTATAAAAATAATTAGGAAAGATTCTTTTATTTCATATGAGCCACAAAGGCAAGATCACATTGTTAATGTTACAGGCCATAAATTATTTAGAATTAAGAAATTTTAGATCAATAAATTAGGCAGAAACAAAACTATAGATTAAAATGAGGAATAAATCTACTATAAATCACTCACTGATTTACTTACACACATTCTGCACAAGAACGAATCAATTGCAAATTAATCTTTCTTTGCATATATTTCCTTTCAGATTTTTTAATGACTACAACATAAAACAATCATAGCAAAACGCAAAGAAAATTTCTGATGTTAAAAATGAAAACTAGAAGTAGAATGTTATAAATATTATTTTATAGTAAGCCGTTTTAACAACTTTAGTCTTTAAAGTTGTTCAGTTTCAGCTTTTGATGGACAATACAAGTAAAAGAATTCTAATTCCAATTCTAATTCAGAAGTCTTTTAAATATAAGCTATATTTTCTTCTTCTGTAGCCTATCCCTTTCTCTCTGAAAAACACGTAATTATAATATGGCTTAAAACAATTTGAGGCAAAATACTTTCTTTGAACCTTATCTCAGATTTTATTCATAACGTATCACAAAGGGAAAAATAATAATGAATTTCTCATATAGAAATGGTAGCACACCATTTTCAAAGCATTGTTTAATGGCAATAAATTTAAACTCTGGAAAAATATTAAATATACTCATTCACTTATAAGGTAATATTGGAAATAGTTGGACAAAACTAGTTAAAAATTTCTGCAAACATCAGATTAAAATCCATAATAACTAGAAAAAAAGACATTAAGCTATAAGGGTAGAGCATAAAAAAGAAAAAAGAGAATAAAATGCTGAAAAAAAGTTTAGAAATGAGAAATCCTAGGACTCTTTGAGTTCCATGCTCTAAGAAAAAGAAAATCTACTTTTGTGAAATGATTGAAGTTGTTTCCATAATAGGATCTGGTCCCACACTTAAGATTTTATAATATGGTCAGTGAGAAAACATATACATGCATATGCATGCATGAAAAACAGGTGCCATGGACAGGGTGGACTTTTTAGCTTGACACACCAGTACTCAAACTTTCAATTTGCCTTTTAAACTAGTGAAGTGACTCAGGGCAATCTCTTTAACCTCTGTGATCCTCAGTTTTGTCATCTATAAACTATTAAGTAATGAAATCTTAACATAAGGGATTGTTTGAAGACTAGAGAAACTACAGATGAAGAGCCTAGTTCTAGATTCTCAACAAATGGCAACATATATGCTAGATGTCCAAATAGATACGGGAAACTAAACTTTGGAGGAAAGATAATGAATGAGTCTGCTTTGGGGACAGTGGCAGATCAACTACAAATGTCTATTAATAGAAGTTAATGCTGGAAACACGGATCTGACAATCATTCTCCTGGGAATTCTTAAAGCCATAAAAACTGATGCTGAGAAAGCAGACAAAAAAAAAAAAAAAAAGGATCGGAGACAAAGGAATGGAAGGTAACATTAGAATTAGTCTATTTATCAAAAGAATTACTGAAACTGTTTTCCTAAAATGAAAATATTGCAATAAAAATCCAAGAAATTCTAATAAGGGAAGTAACCAAGAGAATCAGTTTCAGCCAAATACATATATTAGAGAGTAACAAGTTATAAATATCCCAGAATTTTTATTAAAGGGTAAATTTGCCAGAAGCATCAAATTCCCTCAGAATGAATCTTCTGGTTCCCTTTTCTATTACCATTTAAATTAGGTACTTTATTGAATATCTTGTTATATATTTGTAATTAAGCTTATTTTTATTTTCAAAAGTGCTAATAAATCTTTAACGTATTTTTTTTTTCATTGTGGAACTCTTATTTAACAAATAATCACAAGGTATTTTGACCCCAAATATGAATGAAGGATATGGCAAGGATGACTGAAATTAATCTAAGTTGTTAAATTAATAATGAATAAAGACACATTAACCAAATGCAACATGTAAAAACTTGTGGATCTTAATTCAAACGAGCTGTTTAAAAAAACCAAACCCATGTTGTTTTTAAAAGACAACTAGAGAACCATGAACTGGGTGTGAGATAATATTAAACACACTGTTATCTCTGCTAGATATGATTTGGTACTGGAGAGAGAGACAGATCTAAATAGGTAAAAGTACTTAACTATTAGAGAAATAGATTCTGATTTACTGGCAAAATGAAATAATGTTTGATACTTGTTTTAAGGTACTCCAAGAAAAAAAAATGATTGTGAAGAACAGATGAAACTAAAAAGGCAAATGGTAATAATATTTAAATCTAGGTGATAGAAACATGAAGACTTCTTGGCTCTACTTTTGTATATGTTGGAAAAAATTTTACAATAAAAAATAAACAAGTGACAGAGTGATAAAAAGAATTAGATCTAAATATAACACTGAAACAAAAAGAATTAAAGTAGTTAAAAAAATTTTTTTTTATTTGAGATAGAGAATAGCAAGAGAGAGCACGAACAGAGGGTGGGGAGAGGGAGAAACAGGTTTCCCACTGAGCAGGGAACCCATAGTGGGGCTTGATCCCAGAACCCTGGGGATCATGACCTGAGCCAAAGGCAGACACTTAACCAACTCAGCCACCCAGGCACCCCAAGAATTTAAGTACTTATAGAATATACCAAATGAGAAATTCTAAGACCCATATTTCCTTTGACCACAGGAGTGAATATTTTTAGGTTTCCTCTTGTTATTAAAAAAATTACACATTCGTGAGGTGCCTGTGTGGCTCAGTTAGTTAATCATCCTACTCTTGATTCTGGCTCAAGTCATGATCTCAGGGTCATGAGATCCAACCCAGCGATGGGCTCTGCACTCTGCACTCAGCACAGAGTCTGCTTAAAAGTTCCATTCTCCCTCTCCCTTTGCCCCTCCCCCAATAAACAAACAAACAAATAAATATCAATTAATTAATAAAAAGAATTAGGTCTTTTACATGATAGTGCAAAATAAATTTCTTTTGGGCTATATGTTTACTTTTTCTTAACCTTATTATTATTTTTTTAAATTTATTTGATACAGAGAGAGAGAGAGAGAGAGTGTATAAGCAGGGGGAGTGGCAGGCAGAGGGAAAGGAAGCAGCAGACTCCCCGCTGAGCAGAGAGCCTGATGCGGTGCTTGATCCCAGGAACCTGAGATCATGACCAGAGCCGGAGGCAGAGGCTAAACCCACTGAGCCACCCAGG
Organism: Mustela putorius furo; assembly: GCF_011764305.1. Lineage (NCBI taxonomy): Eukaryota > Metazoa > Chordata > Mammalia > Carnivora > Mustelidae > Mustela > Mustela putorius. Next base: position 9,226,257 of record NW_025422368.1, read on the forward strand.
CTCATTTTTTTTTTTTTTTAAAGATTTCATTTATTTATTTGACAGAGAGAGATCACAAGTAGGCAGAGAGGCAGGCAGAGAGAGGGGAAGGGAAGCAGACCCCCCTGCTGAGCAGAGAGCCCCATGCGGGACTCAATCCCAGGACCCTGAGATGACGACCCGAGCCGAAGGCAGTGGCTTAACCCACTGAGCCACCCAGGCGTCCTAGGCTCAGTTTTTTACCATGAATTGCTTGATCATCAGCCATAACCCTAACTCAAGTGTAAATGTAAAAGTAGGTTTCAAAGTCATAGTTTTTGGAATGATCCCTCTTGAGGAATATTCTCTATCATCTACTCTATTGAGGAAGAGCTATTTTTTTTTTAATGTTACAGGTTTTGGGGTTCCCCCCCCACAAATCCAGCAGTGAGTGACCAAAAAAGTAAAATTACACAAAGGATGCAAAATAACTATGTGATTTATTCTGCAATGTAGAACTAACTGAAAAAGTTAATGCAGCAGTTTTATTATTGCCTTGCTTTCTTCTATTATCTTTTCAAGATGATGCTTTCTTTGATCATCTTTTCAATAGTAAATTATGGCTAAAAATTCTAGATCAGTGATAACTTTTAAGATTTATTTATTTACTTGAGAGAGAAACCACAAAAGCAGGGGTAGGGACAGAAGGAAAGAGAAAGAATCCTCAAGCAGACTCGTCCATGAGCACAGAGCCCTGAGATCATGACCTGAGCTGAAATCAAGAGTTGGATGCTTAACTGACTGAACCACCCAGGTGGCCCTAGAGTGATAACATTTTCTGATATAAGACTTGGGATTTGAGGCTCTTAAACCCTTATGTTCTTAGTACTAAACTTTAAAAACCTTAGAAAGATAAAAATTTAAACACTTTAATCTATGTTAGAAAGATACAAATTCATAATCTATTCTCAAAATAAATTCTTTGCTAGGTAGTAATGAAACAGTTTGTTCAATTCTAGCTACAGATTTTGAAAGCCACTTATAAAACAGAACTGACTTAAGATAAATAGGATGACAAATAAACCAGACACCCTGACACCTCGGACCTACTTGAAGGAACTGACAAAGTATATTCTAAAACACAGGCGAGGAAGGAGAGATACTCTGAAGCAGTTATAAGGAACAAAAATAAGATTTACTCTGTGAAATAAAAGTATTTATACTTAGTCTAAATGTATAGATCTTTTGAGAACAGAATTAAGACAATTACAGGAATCACTGGAAAAGAGATCTTTGTGAGTGTGGGAAAGTAACTTCAATTTTTAAAAATGAGAGTTTGGGACAAGATAATATCTAAGATTCTTTCTGCTCTTACATTCCCTCATGTTTTTAAACCACCAAGTTTTTTACTCTTACAAAGTATATAACCTAGATAATCAATACATACCAAGACTGTTTATAAGGATACACTAAAATGCAAAAACAATTATTATGTTTAGTGGTAATGCCTTTCTCAGTTTTTACGATGTACTACAATGTGCTACTACTCCACAATTTAAGCAGTAGTACTCTTAACAAAATATTGAAATGATAATTCCTGGGGTTCTTGTTAAAACGATCTTGGCTATGACTAAATGCTGCCCCCTTGAGGCTACAGATCTGCATTCTGATGGGTTGAATAACTTCAAGCTCTTTATCAAAGAAAGGAAGGGACCCACCTGGAAGATACCAAAATTCAGTGTGACACAGAACCATATTAGCAATGGTTCAATAGAATTGAGGAAAAGCACATATAAAACACCTTAAGTAAATACATCCTTAAGTAAACTACTTTTATATACAAGAATTTAGCATGTCTTCAGATCATGGGATTAACACCTATTGTTCTGTTCAACATGTGTTTTACATGCTCCTGAAAAAGGCAAACCGTTAGGTAAATATTTATAATTACTTTTCTTTTTTATTCATTTTTATTTTTTTATGTGCCAAACTAGCTTTATGCCTTCAGAAGATACCAATTCATGAATAGTTATCCTATAACTTACAAATACAACAGACTAAAATAAACAGCTACAAATAAAGAAGTTTGCCTTGAAATAGGTAAAATTTATTTTGTATCTACATGAATTATGCAGCTAAATACTATTTAAACACAAAATCTGCAGTTATGTCATTAACTTTCATAATCTTTCTTCTTTTCTGCTGCTAATTTTTTTCTGTAATTAAATTAATATAGCTGATTAATTAGAGTGAAAGGGAACAAAACTGAGAAAAGAAACATGAAAGAACAATGGTAGTAGGATTACCTGTTGCCTCTTCTCAGCAGGGACTTCTCCCTGCAGTCTTTCTAGCCCTGAACATTCTGCAAATCTAAAAGTCCCTCCTTGGGTTCCAGGTACCTCCTTAACATCCCCAGACCCCTTGAAATGGGAGAAATAACAAGGTATTGCTGAAAAGTCACATTTTAAAATCCTCTATTTCATCTACTCCTTTAAGGTACCAATTCAAATAGTGAATAAAATGTGTTAAGTCAAGGTCCATATAAAAGAAATCTGAAGAATCTAGGTAACAATGGAAATGGTTTTCTATTAGTAGGCTCTTAAGAAAACCAACAGCTGACCCTTCAAAGGAAATTTATGATCCCATCTTAAACAGTTGATCTTTTTTAGCCTTTATAGGTACTTTATTCCCTATATATGAAGGTAAAATACAGCTGTACTATTACTGAGTGCCAAACTATCTAGCAGTCACCATGTTAAGCGCTACACGTAAGAATCCCAGTTTTTAATTCTCTCACAGACACCATGCATGCTATCTCTTTTTCCTTGCAAAAATTTAAATTTCTACCTGCCAACCAAACACTAATTTTAAAAATAAGGAATGTAGCCATTTTAAATAAACTATACTCTTTGGGACAATACATATTAAAGAACACATTTTTAAAAAGTATTTTTTTTTATTTTAACACATTTAATAAATAATATATATGTAAATAAAATGTAGTAATTTTATGGACTGAATTAGATACATATATGTCCAATATGTAAAGAAAAAAGTTTTAGGATTAATGTCCTAAAATTATAATTTAATGCTACTCACATTCTATAATATAATAGTTCAAATACTCAATATGTTATATATAAAATGGCTTTCTAGAACTTTTCAACAAAATCTTTTAAAATAGTGGAGAAGTGGGTTAAGAGTATGAATCTCTGTTTCAGACATACACCCAACTGGTTCAGTCCTGGAAACACATCACATTAGTTGGTGACCTTGGGTGAATTATTTTGTAGCTTGGAGCCTCATTTCTATTGTAATAACAATTCTTACCTCACAGAGTTATTCCAAGGATTAAATGAGAAAATGCTTTTAGTAACAAGTTCCTAACACAGGTCCTAGTCTTCACAAGTATTATTGTTGGTTCTTTGTTACTTAAGTATCTTTAATGAATATAATCACACTGGGAAGATTAAGGACACACATAAAAATGAGGGTTGATAATTCCACAGTAATGGAGTTTTTCTCTCATTTGGCTTAGTTTATTATAACTATTTAGAAATTATAACTATTATAAGAGAGGAAAAGACGGAGTGAGTAACTAATCAAGATGAATTGGGAAATCATAAATGAAGGAAAAAAATATAAAAATCAACTTACTGTATGCCAGACACCATATTACTTTAAAAATTTTTTACTGTGTTTAATAAATGAAAAAAAAAACTCAACTTAAAGCAGTCTGAGGAAAATTGATGTAGTATTTTTTGCTAAAACTCAGTAATAATCATTGCCATGTACACATCAACTAAAGAATACTCAACCCACTTAGGTACCTTGCAATAAAAATAAATCTAAGCAATACAGTACTAATGTATGAATTAAAATCTCATTATGTCCCCAACAGCACCGTCCAGTTTTATCCACTCACATGAAAAAAGAGGCACATGAGTGGATGAACTGTTCTGAAGCAAGGGATTCTTTGTTCTTTCATCTTTCATTTTGCTGCCCCCCCTCCACCCCCAGATTTGGTACTAATGCCAGCAATGACCATAGATCTGCTCTAAACACCAAAAGCATGGAGAAGAAACCAAAGTCAGAAGAGTGCTAGCAGAGTTGCCAATAGTCACAGAAGGTTCTGGCTATGTAGGACTTAGGAAAGAGAAAGAAAAAAAAGTCATCCAGAAAATAAGGTTAAAACTAGTAAACCCCTAGTTTCAGTGGAAACGGCACACAAGATTGACCTTAAAATCTTTACAGGTAGAATGAATCCTCAATTCAGTAGCACTAATCCTAGAAAACACTTCTATTGACTACAGGGTACAACAGAGATTGGATAGTAGAATATTAAAGAGGGGATAACAGAAACCTGACTGGAGGGCAAAGCAGTAAAGAAACACAAAAGCAAGAATATCAGAATAGCTGAAAGAAACTGAAATTATAATAGTCTTTTAAGAACCAAGGCAACTAAGTCAATATATAAGTATAACAGGAAAACACCTGATAAAGGACTTATGGGATTCATCTTTTTTTAAAAAAGAATGGTGAAAAGAGCCACAAAAACATACTCCTGTCAAAATCAAGTACAGAATCTCCCTTTTGAAGTGCTCTTAGTATATCCCCCTCCACCCAAAGGTGACCAAGGAGACTGACTTATATTTAAAAAATTCTCCAAGAGATGTCAGATTAGCAAGTATTCCTCTATCTTGGGTCTACAAAATTACTAATTTGGGTCAATAACAGAATTTTTTTTTTAAAACGATTTTTTAAAATTTTGACAGAGAGAGAGAGAAATCACAAGTAGGGAGAGAGGCAGGCAGAGAGAGAGAGAGAGAGGAGGAAGCAGGCTCTCCTCGGAGCAGAGAGCCCGACGTGGGGCTCAATCCCAGGATCCTGGGATCATGACCTGAGCCGAAGGCAGAGGCTTTAACCCACTGAGCCACCCAGGCACCCCCAGTAACAGAATTTTAAAGATTCTTTAAGCCATGTGCTAAAGTCAACAATTGAGAACTGTTTAATATTATTAAAAAAAACACAAAACACTGAAAAACAGGAGCTGGAGAGCCCGAGTACACTGGTGAGCTGACACAATTACCTTTTTCAAGATAAGGTGTCGAACAACAGTGGACAGTCCCCTACAATCCTATTTACAAGTGAGAACTCTTAAGAGAAACGTTGAGAGCAGGGTGACTTACCTGTGGGACCACATTCTGTACGTATGGCGGCGGGTGCTGCTGCTTTTGCTGAACAGCACTTTCTATTGCTACTTTAGCTACAGTGCTTGGATCTGCTCCCGCCGGCACAGCAACCATTGTTGCACTGCAGCCAGCATTGTTGGGGTCACTGATTGTAACAATTCTAACTCCTACTTTATTTGGAATTCCTGCGACTGTTTCCCTATCAGTATCCTCTGCCGGCCGCTTTACAGTTTTGCATTCTGCTGTGCCATTTGTAGACCGAACGTCAGATGATAGGGCAGGAGAATGGGACACTCTTGATCCTGAGTGGGGAACTGCTATGATTTGATGCCCCTGTATAACAGAGGTTGTAGAATGCGGTGAGACAACTACACTTGGGCGTTGCTGAGGCACATCTGAATTCAAACTTGAAGCTAGAGGTCCATTAGGCAAGTCAGTACCACTAAACTGCTGTGTTGCCACATTTGGAGCCTCCTGTATACTGCTCACAGATGGTGAACCACCCAAAGTTAATATAGGTCCATTTGAAATTCTTTCTAGTTGATCACCTTTGGCAGTATCTTGCTGAGTGGCATCTAAAGTCCCTTGTGGTTCCACTGGAGATATCTCACCATTTCCTACATGATTGGAAGTTTTGTGATTTGGAATGTTTTTGCTTAAATGAGAACCATCTCCCTTATCAAAATCACAGATTCCATTAACTAGAGGTTTTTTCAAATCACTTTTGATATCCGGCATATCCATTTGTTCTGAGTTCTGTTTTCCAGATGTTCCATTCTCACCTAATTCTAATGATGGCCCATTACTGATTAGTGAGCACTGATTAGCCTCACTTTGAATTTTCCCTGAGTTTGAAGGAGGTAGACTTGAGTCACTGTACTTTCTCCCATTTAAAAGACTTCCCACCTGCATTTCATTTTCCTTTGTATCCCCATTGCTGGTGTTCGTGGCTCCTCGTCGGCAGGACGGGTTCTCCATGACTTCAATTTTACGTTCATGAACATGTAAACCTGTTGCTTCTTTTGCTTCCTCCTCCTTTTGGCAAATGATCTTATCACCTTTGAATGGGGGAGTAGCAGTAGTACAGGATGATTGTCCAGCTGGAGATGTCTGAGTGGCTGGAAGTGTTTGCACCTGAAGTCCAACTCCTGTTTGCGTCCCACTCATGGTAATTCCTGCTGGAGCAATGAGCTGAGTTGCATTTCCCTGACTCACAGTTGCAGTTGCAAAACTTGTATTTGGCACAACTGTTATGGTTACCTGGTTGCCAGAAGTCCCTTGGAAAATGGTTGCTGGGCTGTTTGAAATCAGTGGGCCTGGCAATATTTGTAAGTTCGAGATGGGCACAGTTTGCACTCCCCCTGTGGGTGGCATTGCACTTTGGACCAACTGAACATTTTGCTGCCCAACCAATAGCTGCTGAGCTGAAGATTGCCCCTGCACTCCAAAACCTGCTGCTTGGTTATTGGCCACCTGGTATACCACCTGAGGGCTAGGAGCTCTTGCATTATTAGGGGGAGGAATCTGTGGCGCTGGGAGAATTAGCTTACCACCCGGCGTCGAAGGACCACGCTTTGGAAGCAGCAGCTGTTTTATCAGACTTGACTCACCAGAAGCAGGCTGACCAACGCCCGCATTTGCCTGCTGTGGTTGAACTTGCATCTGTACTTGTTGGGGCTGCTGAACCTGTACTTGTACCTGTTGTGGTGAGGGTGCTGGTGAATGCTGCTGCTGTTGCTGCCTTTTCACAGATAGCATCTGACTGACAGTAGGAGGTGGTCCCTGTGATTGAGGGGTGGAAGAAGATGGCATGGCAGTAGGGACTTGGTTATTAGTAGCTGGGACAGGTGATGGTGAGGAAGATGGAGTTATGTTTGGTTGCCCAGTTAGCTGAACTGTCTGACCAGCTGGAAGAGCTCCTGGATTAGCAAGAACAATTTGGTGAATGGCTGGTGCATAAGTCTGACCTTGTTGAGCTGGCTGGCTTACAATCACTACACTTTGTTGGGCTGGCTGCTGTGGTTGTTGAATGGGCTGTTGTACCACCGTTGATGAAACTTGCTGAGAAGGGAGAGGTTTTGGTGCAATGTTCTGAAACCCTACCCTTGAGGGTTGTGGACTTGGGACACCCGCAATGGTAACCATTTGTCCTGTAGCTACCTGAAAATTCTGTACTGAAGTTGCTGAGACAATATTGGATGCGGAAGTTGTCACATACTGTGAAGGTGCTATGATAACAGTGTCTTGCGGCTGGCTACCAGCAGATGTCTGTTGAGATGAAGTTTGCACAGGCTGGGGTGATGTGGTGATTAACTGTTGACCCTGTGAAACTGTAGAAGTACATGCTGGTATGTTCTGTACTCTGCCAAATATATGACTCTGTGGGACAGCTTGCTGAATTACTGTCACAGGAGTGCCAGAAGGTATCTGTCCCGGTACCACTGTGTGTAATGGAGACTGTTGTGGAATTACAGATGGATGATGAAGCAATGTCTGGGAATTTACAACTGTAACAGGCTGTGGCCCTGTACTGTGATTCTGAACCACAGAACTCTGAGCAGCTCCTCCTCCCACAGCAATGCTAACAGGAACTGCTGTTTGGGATATAGAATTCTGGATTACTGTAGCCTTAACGACCTCACAAGGAACTGGAGCTTTGTTCTGAATGACAGTCACTGGAGCATTTTGTTGCTGGTGGGTATGAACTGCAGGATTTGGTGGAATTCTTGAAACAGTCTGTGCCACAGTATGAACACCTTGTACTGGAAAAGACATTTGTGTTGCAGTCAAATTTGAAGACTGGCTGGTAACAGAAGACCTCTGAAAATGGTTTCCTACAGTTTGTGGTCCATGAGGAATTCCTGAAAAAAGGAGGGAAAAAGTCAAAATTCATAATGAAATAACTGAAAACTGCGTATAGGCATTGTATTAGTTAATACAAGAAAAAATTACTTTAAGAAATTAACATCTAACAACTTTGCATCATATTAAATACGGTAAAAGTAACAGAATAAGCAAAATATGCTACTGGAAACATAAAGGAAAATTATACATTTTAAGTTTATAAAATATACAGTTTCATTTTGCTTTTTTGTTAAATTAGATATATTTAAAACTCAAAAATTAATACCTGCAGGTGAAGGACTTGGAGATACATCAGGAACAGAATCAACACGAACAACAGGAGTAGAAACTGGTTGCTGCTGATAGTACATCTGAATGGGAAGTGGTATAGCCCTCCGTTTTACTCCCACGACATGAATATGTGCCTGCCCGTTGCTACTGGAATCCTCCACTCTCTTCACTGTATGGTTTGGAAAGACCGTTCTGTAAAGTACACACACACTTAGTTTTCTTAACTAGCACACAAGCAAAAAACAGACTTCTAACAATGTTTACATGAACAGCAGTAGTATATTTACTACTACAAATGTACGAACCAGTATGATTCATACAGTTCTATTCTGCAAAGGTGGGAAGCAAGGAAAAAATATAAAACATCAGTTCTCCAATTTTAAAAATCATTATATATTAACATTGTTAGGTTTTAAAAAAGTTTATACCCTAGATAATTAACAAAAAAGCTGCATCTAGGTAGTGTCTATTTTATGAACTTTGCATAATACCAAAGCCTCGATATTTGTAGAGTATTAGTTTCAGACTATTATTCAAGATTTAAAAGGACAAAAGTCATGTCTTTAACACAATAAAGTGGGTAGAAAAAAGTTTCTCCCTTCTCTTTCTTTGATAAGCCTCATACTGTTCAAACACAAATACCAGGTTTGATTTCCAAAATCCCCTTGTATTTGAATTTCTATCTCACAACAACCTAGCCAAGATGAAACTTCAAGTAGCAGAAATATTTCAAATTAGACAGATGGTTGGTATTTTTTCTAAAGAGCAAGAGATGTTCATGATATGGATTAACTTTGTTTAAAGTTAACTACTATGCATCCTACCTAAGACATTTATAAAATCCAGTTGAAGTTAGGATTCCACCACGAGCTAATTTACTGCATGTTGAGAGGTACTCAGAATACATTTCTGCTCGAGAGACAGAACAATCTGGATTTACTTCAAAATGAGCATTTAGCCTAAAAAAAAGAAAAATAAATGGCATTATGCAGTATATTATAGGAGAGTTCATACTAAATATAGTAAAACCATTTGAAGGCAATGTATTATAAAATAATATTTATGCCTGTTTATCAAATGTCACTATCATGTTATTAGCGAAAATGCATGCTAGGTTTTAGACTGATGAAACTAAACAAAAGGAGATTGACCACTTAATCACATTTATTTTAGTATTAAAAAAATGATTAACAACAAATATAAAAACTATATTCACACCCCAGTGAGAACTGGGTTGGTCTGTTGGCAACAAATATTCTATAACAAATAAGTTTCATTCAGTCAATATCTACTAAATTTCCTGTCTTGCAATAATTAAAATATAATAGAAATTCCCAATGATGAGCTATTTCCATTGGAGACGTGGAAAATGGAAGAAAAACTGAACTAAAATTAAACTTTTGTTGTCTCTTCGAGCAAATCCCTTAAGAAAAAAAACTTACCTAAGCTTTCAACTACTCTTTAAGACAATCATACTTCTCCCACATCTCACACTTTCATTCCCCCATTTCAGAAATTTCTATTCATAATGCAGTACAAATTAATTCAAACTTCAGTTTGTCTTTTTCATATAGTGACTTCCATCTATATCAGTTAGGACTGGAGGCCGAATATCATCATAGGATTCTTTTCTAGGACTTACTATACATGTAACAGGCCAACTTATAGCTGTTTATATAAACTGAATCAAATAATACTTATGATTATTTAATTTTAAAATGATTCTCTCCCTCCTCACTAGAACTAGCAGAAATGTACAAATGGGCTTTAGAAGACTGAATCCATACCTAACATACACACACATTTTACTGTGCATGTGGTACATACTTTTTCCAACTTTCATAATTCTTTGAGTACTGAGTTTTCAAAAGGCTTAGATACAAAAACTTTTTTTGGTTTTAATGTAGAAGATAGACATTTCCAAGTATTACTGGAAGTGATTCATTAAGTATAAGGTATAAAAATATATAAGGTGAGGAAAAAGAAAATAATTAGAGATATTTAAAACCATACACCTGATTTTAAGCAAAGTGGAAAAGTCTAGAGAAAACTGCCACAGGAACAAAGACATGAAAGTACCAAAAATATGAAACACAGAATGACAGGAACATGGAATGGGAGACAAATCATGTTAGAGAATGGGAGAAAAGGGATCAGAGAAAGAAAATTTTTAAAGTAATACATCATCAGAAAGTGATCTTTTCTATTCAATCTATTAATCTTCTAAAGAATTTAAATTGGAATTCATAACTCTGTGGAAGCTACCATCCATGAGAAAATGAAATCTAACCAAGTCTACAGTTTATTTTTTCAGGAAGTGGCTGATATGTGACTAGTCAGTCTTCTCAATAAAATATTTTTCAAGTTGCTTATTTCCATGTAAACTCACTAGCTGTTGTATCATTTAACTCATTTCCCCCTATTACTCTGAAAAAAGAAAAATTAACTATCAATGAACAAGAAGTATTGCTTGTGATGAAAAAGAAGAGACATTTAACAACAAAATCTGTTTTATTTTTTTAAAGACAGTCCAGTTCAGTTTTAATAAAATATTAATTTAAGAAATAAAAATCCTGTAATCTGACAAATTCTATTTTCTACAAAGTCAAAGATAACGTTTTAACACAAATTTTACTCTGAAAAGAAGTTACATGGTGTAATTTAATTCTGGAGATTCTGATGAACATATTTTTCTTTTAAATTATTCTAAAATGCAGGGGAAATGATTTTACATTGTCCATTCTCTGTATAAATGATATTCTACTCTTACTAAAAAGAAATACAGAATAAAACATTCTGGATGACTGTTGAAATACATTCCCTTTTCTCTTTTGCTTTGTTCTTCCCAAGGATAAAGCCTTAATAGAAATAAACCACTTACCACTGACAAGCAAACTTCTCACTATCTATTTCCACTATTCCTGGAGGTGGAGCAACATGCTGTGCTACAACTGCTCTGGAAGCTAAAGAAAAAAATACATTAGCTACATCATTTGTACACACTTAGTCACTATATGCCATTTTAGTTCATGGACACTGAAACAATTAATATTCACAAAGACTACCTTTCAAAAAGGGGTATAAACATAATAAAAATACACAAATTTGGGAAAGAAACTTAAAATGGAGCACATATCATACCAGGCACTGTCTTTGAAGCTTTATATAAACTCTTTACTATTATTCAAGTACTAACAATAATATGGATTGTACAGCTAATATAAACTCTTTTTCCCATGGGTCAGATACTGAGTTAAATGCTTTATTTATATTAATTCTTCTGTGAGATGGGTACACATAAGGAAACTGAGACTCAAAGTGATTAAAATAACCAGCCCAAGGTCACACAGCGCAACGCATCAGTAAATAAGAATCAGTTTAGTTATAGAAGAAGACAGTATCAGAAATAATCACTTCACTTCTGAATTTAAAAGATTAATATTAACTCTGCAAGTGGCATATATAACACTTCTGGGAAAAGGTGAACAAAAAATATAAACTAATTTAAAGTCCTACATTCAAGAAAGAATTTTCATAAGATTATTTTTCTGGGGGGAAAAAAATCTGTTGTAATAATAGTTTTCCAGTACACCTTTTGTCCTGAGAGAGGCAAGATTACTGGGTAAAAATGTACTAGTTATTAATCTTAAAACATATACCAATTTCTGAGATTTTACTTATGATATATTTTAAAACAATTCAAGTCCGATGAATAAGTTAGATCATCTATTATTTTCTAACAAGTGGATCAAATCTGTAGAAAAATAAATGTTTTCTTCTGCTATATATAAAAGAACTAATAAAAACATAAAAATATGATAATATACTTAGCCATATTATGATGATTTAAATATGAATCTTACATATTTTTAAAATTAAAAATTATACTGCTTCATCAGCATTATTTTATAGTTTTTAAACTTATAAAATGTACCCACTATTTTTCAAATAACATTTTAGCAAAGCTCAGAATCCTCAAACAGAACAAATGTATTTCTAAAATTACTAGAACCCAAGGAGCTCCACAGCACAGTCAAATCTGTGAATGATCAAAAGCCATCCCGACTAATGTTTGATGAAACCCCAAGCTTTCACTGGGATAAAAGCTAATAGTCACTTATTGAACATTTACGTTGTATTAAGCTATTTACACTTATAAAATATTTTTTGTTTTAATCTTATTTATAGGCCTAAATTTAATTATCCCCATTTTGCTAATGAAAAAAATAAAGCTTAGAGATTAAGTTTACAAAGGAACACATGATGGAAATGGCAGAGCTGTATATAGCTGGGTACTGGATTTGAATCCAGGTCTGTCATATTTCAGATACATACATACTATGACATGTTATTTCTTAACAGAACAAAATAATTACAATCAAAACTATTTTCCGGGGCGCCTGGGTGGCTCAGTGGGTTAAGCCGCTGCCTTCGGCTCAGGTCATGATCTCAGGGTCCTGGGATCGAGTCCCACATCGGGCTCTCTGCTCAGCGGGGAGCCTGCTTCCTCCTCTCTCTCTCTGCCTACTTGTGATCTCTCTCTGTCAAATAAATAAATAAAATCTTTAAAAAAAAAAAAACAACTATTTTCCTGGTGCAACCCCAGCTTATCTTTTCTTCTCCTAACTTGGTAACGCCATTACAGAAAATATCCGAGCAGGGCCTTAACCCACTTGGAAATCTTCCTTGTTTTTCTTCATCAGTTGTACTATGAGAGAATATAATCCATTCGGACTGAAATCTCCTGAATCAATTAATGACCAGTTGAATGAAATATCAGTAATTATGTTGAAATTATAAAAATTTTATGAATAATGTATAAAGAAGAATAAAGCAGCCACAATTAAATTAAGACGATAAACTAGAAACACAGAATTACTATAAAAGTGGCTACAAACTGAGAAGCACTGCCCTTGGGAAAGACACCTAAAGATTCATTCCAAGTGATTCAAAGGTACTTATACTTTAAAAGGAATCAATTTCCAGGGGCACCTGGGTGGCTCAGTCGGTTGAGTATCTGAATTTTGATTTTGGATCAGGTCATGATTTTGGGGTCATGGGATTGTGGGATGGAGCCCTGAGACTGAGTCCTGAGACAGGCTCAGCACTCGGCAGGGAGTTTGCTTGAGATTCTCTCTCTCCCTCTGCCTCTGTTCCCCCAACTCTCTCTCTCTCAAAATAAATAAACAAAAATCTTTAAAGGAATCACTTCCCAGATGCTCAACTTCTGTATATACTCCTTTCTAAAACTGCTCTTCTCCCATTTTGGAACAGAAAGTCTTAACTTTCATCCATCCTTTATAGCAACGCAGGTATGGTTAAATGCATAGCTCTCAAGTAGGAATGGCTGGTTCTAGATAGAGGTCCAGCACTTACTAGCTGTGTAACCATGGGCAAGTTAATTAACCTGTCTATAAAATGGGGAAAATAAGTACACTGACCTCCTAGGTCATTATGAGGATTAGAGGAGTTTACATATAAGCCACTTAAAACAATGCCTGGCACATAGTTACCACTATATAACTGTCAGCATGCTGCTGCTGCTGCTGATGATGATGATGACGATGACAATGATGATGATGGCAAGAGGTAAAAACCTCTAGGACACCAAAGGGAGAATTAGAATCATCAGAATCCACAAAGCTTCGTTTAACCAAGGTATTATGGTAGGGGTTCCTATCTATATTTTATGATGTTTTATATATTATAGTTAAGGGCAATGTTGGCCATGAGAAAAGGAGTATTCTGGCCCTTTGGTATATTCTGAATTCAGATATAAAGTGATGACAATTTTTGCTTAATGTCCTTTGCTCCTCTATTTTCTATCTACTGTCAAAAAAAGGTGTTACTTTTGAGTCAGAATCTTGTATAAGTAAGGCACAGAAAATTTTTTAAAGAAATACTGAAGGTGGTGGCATCTTATTTCATTCAGATGACATGATCCTGACTCGTTTAACTGTCTTAGAATTGTGAAGTAAGGAAGGTGTCATGGGAACACCTATTAACCATACTTTCTTGGAATGAAAAATAAAGTTGGACCTTTTTTAAGTAATGAAAAGTGAGACTGATTAAAGCAAAATACTTTTGATAATGAAGACTAACTTCACCAGTTAGGTTATATGGGAGACATTTTCTGTAGCTGAATGGGAGAAATCTGCAGTTCTAAGGCTTTTACAAAAAAGTACTCAAAGCACATGATTAAAGTACCTTTTCAAAAACTGTACTGGTCTTGAATATTTCAATTTTTCTAATCTAGTGGTCCTCAAAGTATAGTCCCCTGACCTGCAGCATCAGCATCTCATGGGAACTTGTTTAGAAATTAAAATTCTCTGGTCCACCTGAATCAGAAATTCAGGGTATGGAGCCTAGAAATCAGTGTGTGAGCCCACCAGCCAATTCTGAGGCACACTTAAGTTTGAGAACTGCTGTGTTAATATTTCTTAACTATATCAGGTTAAACATGGTGCATCTAAGCAAAAGTCAGCAGGTATATTTTACAGTCATATCTAATTAGTATCTTTTTTACATATTTCCAATAAAACTTAAAAGTAAATGTAATGACCGGGCAACATATTCTTTTATGAGTCATATGTTAATTCTTTGATTTCAACACATCAAAGAACTCAAGTTGACAGAAGATCATTAAATATAATTTTAAGAATTTTGGCTAATTCTGAAGTTCAAAGAACTATAAATTCTATCCTTAGCTATTTATTGATGTAAACTAGATTTTCAAATTAAATCTATAAAAAGGAAAAATGGAGGTAGAATTGATGTTGAACCCAGTTTCACTCTAGCAATAAAAAAACATTCATTTTGGGATACACTGGAGTAACACTTTCCAGAGAACCACCTCATTAAGAGATGAACTTCCAATAGCTACTTCGTCATGTACTGTTGTTTCATGTATTGCTTATTTCTAAAACTTACAATGATAAAATTTTAAATACTTAAAACTTTATAGAGTAACACAAAACTGAAAAAGTTAAATTAAAATATCTACATTTATAGGTGATAAGTACAGATAGAGTGGTGGATATGAGTTCAAGGAGAAAGAAGGTACCATAAAATTAGTGTCTGTGTATTTAAAATGGATGATGGCAAATATTAAGATTCCACTGGATACAAAAAGTACTTTTTATTTTAAAATGTCAATTTAATATACATAAAAAATCTTACTTACAACTATTCAAATTATAATGAAGAAATTTAGATGTCAAACTAAAAGCAGGTGAAAGGTTACTTAAGTTTTCATCGTGATAGGAAGTGAGCAAAACTTCTGAAGACAACCATTCCATAAGAAAACAGTATTAAACAAATGATGGGGATGGGGGACAAACTATAAATGATAACTAATAGAACAATTAAAAGTTATCATTCATGATGAGCAAGTAATAAAATGCTCACTGGTTCAAAAGTGAATTTTTAGGTCTTTAGAGGCTTATTCCCACCTCTATCAATGAATTATTATATATATATATGCACATACAAGTTACAAACTTTAAACGTTTAATTTTGTTCATTTGCCAAACGAGGGCCAAATCTTATTTGAGGGGATGGGTTTATTTGTTGAGGTCACTGGTCAGTGAAGAGACAAAATCAGTAGTTTCCATCAAAATTACCCTTAAATATTCTTCAAATGGCCCATTTTATTTCAGTGTATCACTGACAATTTATTAATTCCTCTAACTCTTGGTTGAACAGAGTTTCTCTACAGCCCTCAGTTAATTTAATCTTTAATTTCTTCTCTGAGTATAGAAATATACCCCTACTATCCACTTAAATGGTAAAAAGAACTGTTTCATTTCTTTGTCAAGGCTGAGAAAACATTATTGTTTGACCACTGACTCGCCAGTATGTTATTACCTGTGGGTTAAAGTTACAGAGTAGGGTAGTCAAAATTACCTATCTTTTTCATGCTTCATTGTTTGTCCAATCCTGTTAGTTGACACCAAGGAAGTGAAATACCCATATGATACAACTCTACCATATACTTCAGAAGGACATAGTGGAAATCAATAAAATATGTGATACATATTACATACCTTTCATGTGAATAGAGTATATAATTGTGATCCTATGAGTTAGAGGAGAGACTGAGATCATGATTAAATGACAGGAGAAAAAGTAGCTGAGAGATGTGATGGAAGTCACTGGCAACTGAAGAAGCCAGGGTATTTAGGAAGACTCAACAAGATTTGGGGATC
This sequence comes from Mustela putorius furo, assembly GCF_011764305.1. Classification (NCBI taxonomy): domain Eukaryota; kingdom Metazoa; phylum Chordata; class Mammalia; order Carnivora; family Mustelidae; genus Mustela; species Mustela putorius. Next base: position 9,242,749 of record NW_025422368.1, read on the forward strand.
AAATGGACACAGTAGTTAAAGGTAAAAAATAATGAGATTTTTGAATTAAGTATAGTGAGGGAGGTTGATGATCTAAATGTATTTCTAGGCTGAAGGGAAGAAGCAGGTAAAGAAAAAGAGGCTTGAGATACAGGAATGAAGAGACTGATATTTAGAGCACATATTCAGAAGCTGACATCTCTGAAGACAAGTGGATGTTGAAGGAAAATGAGTTCAGATGCTAATAAGTTTATAAGTGAAGGGTTAAGAAGTTGAAGAAAAACATGCCACATGGCTTCCATATTAATTGCAAGTGAGAGGTAATAAGATCAACTGAGAAGAATATCCTCTATTAAAAGAGTATCCTCCATTAAAATATACAGGGAAAGAGAAATGTCTTGGGAATGGTGGGAGGTGGAAAAGAGCACTTGAGGTGAAAAATGGATTGTTTTGTTAAGACAAATGAAGGTAGAGAAAGCATACCCAAAAAGGCTGAGAGTGCTAAAATATAAAAATGACGACTTATAACAAGCCAGGAGAAAGAAGTCCAAGGACTGAGGAGAATGCTCATTATTAGATAGCTATGAATTCTAATGAAAGACATTTGAGTTAAACAGAATTGACCCAAGGGACCTTAAGAAGGGTCCACAAGTGCAGGTACCCAGACATGTGTGTCTGATTCAAGGCTCTGATTCTGTGGTTTTTGGTTCAAGTATTAGGAGGTATTATAGTTATGTACTTGGATGACCAGCTGGGAGAATTATAAGGTTATATATGATTAACTTATTCTTGGCATATCAATTTCCAGTGACCAAAATTGCAAATAATAAGTTCATCAGGGCACTTCATATTGCTCTCACAATTGTAAATATCTAACCCCTCACACTTCTTGAAAAAAATTTTCTTTAAAATCTATTATTCTATTCTTCCTCTGTGCTTACTTTGGTCCTACTGGTCCTGGAATGTAGAATATCTAAGAAATTAAAGCTCATATTCAAGTTCTGCTTTAGCCTATTCCACTATTATATTATCAGTTCCCTGTACTGCACATTTACATTTATCTTTAGTATTAAATCTTACATACCAGTATTCATAATGAAAAACATTATGTAAAAACACTAACCTGGGGCAGATGCTACATGAGTCTGGGTTTGGACTTGTTCTACAGCTTGTGGCCTAATTTCAGATAAAACTTGATGACTGGAACTTGGATGTTCGACGAGTTTTACTGCAGCTAGTGCATCAGGACCAAACATCTGAATATCCATAGAAACCAGACACACTAACATGTCTAAAATAAATAAAAAACCAATAGTTATTAGTAATATTATCAAACAATGACATTGCTGAAAAACATATGCTATACAGAATAACTGCTTCTCAGATGGCAGTCCCTGAATCACTGTACATCAGAATATCTGTGGATCTTTGAAAAAGATTTTTAGGCTCAACCTCTGAAGACTGATTTAGTAGCTCTGCGATGGGGATTAGGTATCTTTATTTTTGAAAAGTTTCCCAACTGATTCCAATGTGTAGCCAGATTTAGGAACCATTGATATGGAAAGTGACATCTTAATTTCTCATTAATAATTTCAAGCTAAATCTCTGTTTACTCTGGTTTTAGTATTTGTACCCAAGATAGAAATCATTCTAATCAATGAGTAAATATTAACATACTTTCATAATTGTGTTTAAAACTGACAACCCACTAAAGAGGTGGCAAGTTGATTCATTTTAAGAATAATATCATTACCAGCAACTTCTAGGAATAACAAGGAAACTTTTTCACTCAGCTTCATTTGCTTAATAGTAGCAGCTGACCATTTGAAACAGAAAGACTTGCTCCTCAGAGTTACAGCAATTTTGTTGGTTGTTTGGTTGGATTTGATAAGTAGTAACAGAAATAAAGAAAGGAAGAGGAATTATTGATAGCCACAAACATCCTGGTCCCTATATGACAGAAGTTTCTTGCTAATCTAAAACAGGTGGAATGAATAACACAAACGTGTGTGTCTGAAAGGGTAATGACTCCTCAAAATGAATAGTAAACCCCAAATACCAATTGTGATATAATATAGTACCCCATTAAATATTTTTTCCTCAATAAAGAAAATAAATGTTAATCTTACCTATGCTCTTTTCTACTTTTGCAATTTTTGTGCAAGCAACATCTCCCATTTCTGTGAGCATATATAGCACCTCGAGTGTTGAGATCACGAGCAGCACATCAGGTAAAGTGAGATGACAAATGATCTCTCTGTATGAGTCCTGATCGACATATTCACAAATCAAAACACCATTATCTTCTGCTTTGCAAAGATTTCCCAAAATTTCCATGCCTGAAAAGCGTACACACACAAACACATATTTATTTTTTTAATAGATGATAAAAAGTCTGTGCATATTATACAATGAGAAAATTAAGTAAGTACTTACCCCTCATCTTTAAAAACCTATCCCTTGACATTAGGCATTTTGTAACAGTATGAAACATCAGATGAGTAGTCTTGAAATCGACAGGGTCCAACAGAAGCTGGAAAATGGAAAGGACACTATTGAGGTAGCCCTCTTCAATGCTGTATATTTCAAATTTAATAAAAATTAATGTTTTTTTAATGTTTTTTTAACAGTGTTGCCCAAGTTTTTAAAAATTTACTGTGGGAATAGCCATCACTAAATCTGGAGCATCATTTCAAATATTTTTTCCGAAAATGTGTGTGATACCATAGTTAGGCAAAACTATATGTAAGCCTTTCATATTCTCTAAGTATAGCAATACAATAATGCTACATACTAAAAATTTAAAGTAAATATCATTGCTAACTATCAAAACTGTTTTAAGTTACTATCACATGCTTACCTCAGCTGCAATATTTCCTAACGTGTCAAGGCCTAATTGCCTTAGAGAAATAAAATGACTATGTGCAGAAAGTAATAGGAAACGAAGACAGGTACGATTAGCTGCCAAGAGCTTAACATTGCCCTCTTCAAAGGAAAGATTTCGCAAAATCACTGCAATCTGAAGTACCCGTTGTCCTTCAATATCATTAATGCCCAGCTTTCGAGGTGGATGAAATAAAGATTCCCAAATCCATTCTCCTGATGTACCTTCTATAATAGAACACATATATTTTACTTAAATTGATATTTCATTTATTATTATTGATATTTCAAAGTTATTTAAAATTTTTCTTACTGTCTTACCATGAGACTTGTTTCTGTCAGAAATGAGGTCACGTACTTCATTATCATCAACAATGTCTTTCCAAAACTGTAATTAAGAGATGATTATGCTTAATTCTGACATTTGAAAGAACTATTCTATTTCTTTAAAAACAGTCACGCAGGGCACTGGGTGGCTCAGTGGGTTAAGACTCTGCCTTCAGCTCAGGTCATGATCTCAGGGTCCTGGGATCAAGCCCCGCATTGGGCTCTCTGCTCATTGAGAAGTCTGCTTCCCCCCTCTCTCTGCCTGCTGCTCTGCCTACTTGTGATCTCTCCCTGTCAAAATAAAATCTTAAAAAAAAATAGTCACACCTACTATAAAACTATAAAATTTTTATTTATTTACAGAGAGAGAGAGGGAGAGAGAGAGGGTTGGGAGGGAATGAGGGAAGAGGGGGAAAGAGAAAGAGAGAGAGAAGGAATCTTTTTCTCCTTTTTTTTAAAAAGAGATGGAGGGGTGCCTGGGTGGCTCAGTGGGTTAAAGCCTCTGCTTTTGGCTCAAGTCATGATCCCAGGGTCCTGGGATGGAGCCCCACATCAGGCTCTCTGCTCAGCAGGGAGCCTGATTCCTCCTCTCTCCTTTCTCTCTGCCTGCCTCTCTGCCTACTTGTGATCTCTGTCTGTCAAATAATTAAATAAAATCTTAAAAAAAAAAAAAAAAAGAGAGATGGAAAGTGGATGGGGGAGGGGCAGATGGAGAGGGAGAGAGAATCTTAAGTAGGCTCCATGGTCAGCACAGGGCCTGACTCAGAGCTCGATCTCACAACCTTAAGATTATGGCCTGAGCCGAAATCAAGGGTTGGACGCTCAACCGAATGAGCCACCCTAGTGCCCCTAAAACTTGTACTTTTAAAAATCCATGTAGACATCATTATGTGCTATTTAATTAATTGACAAAAATACTTAACTTTCTACAAGTTTAAGGTACTTAAATAATAAGGTATCATTTCAGATTAGGGATTCTTAAGCTTGGGTCCACAGACTTCTAAATGGTCTGTGAAAGAAATGAGGGCATCTGTGAAATTAAATGGAGGGAAACAGTGATAACTTCATGCTCATTAACCTCTAACTAAAACTTGGTATTTCTTTAGCAATTCCTTCAATGCTGAATGTTAGACAAAAAAACAAGTAATAGTAGCAGTACCTGGGGATATGTCACCAATATGAATTACAGATATTTTCTGATCATTTTACAGCTATGGCAAGTATCTAGAAATAGTGCTTATGCTCATTAGTATCTGAAAATTATGAAAGTCATTAATTCTGTCATTAAACAGCACACAATCACAGTATTCCTGTTTACAGACATGCCTGCGACATTGCCTGGCTAGCTGCTGAGCAAATCTATATCTAGAATAAAATCAAATATTTAATTGGTGAAGTTGTGTTCCCCAAGTTTTCAACCCAGATATTTGACTTGCTTTCCAGTATTCCATATCTGTAAACTATTTTTGATACAAATGTGAGAAGAGATGAGCCAAGATCCATGGTCAATGTTCTTTTTCAGGCTAAGAATCAAGTGATCTTATGCTATATAACTATACAAAATGAAAAATAACTTGAAATTGTCTATGACACTTAATTGTATTACCTTGTTACTTCTGTACTAATAAAGAAATGCATGGACTATTCACTTTTTATTTCTAAACATTCTCATGTGGATATTTCAAAATAACTGTATTTAGTTTTTGGAATTAAGATTCTTTCACATTTAAAGCCACTAGTCTGAGAAAAAGTCCAGCAGGAAAAGGATCAATTGTTCAAAAAAACTCATGAAAAAGAATGTTTGGTAACAATAAACAAGAACTAAGCATATGAAGAAAAAAAGACTATGTTCAATAAATAAGAAAAAAGGCCCATAGGAAATTCAAATAACAAAGATATCAGACATGGAATTTCTGATGATCATGGATAATAAATTCAAAGAAATAAGAGATTGAAAAATTTGGCAAATAAATGAAAACTATAAGAATGAAAGAGAAATTCTAAACTGAAAAGAAAAATTCAATTTAATGACTGATTATATACAACTCAAAAAAGAATGAACTATAAGTGTAGAAGAAAATACAATTTGGAAGCATAAAGAGGCAAAAGGTTGGGGGAAAAACCCATACAAGACACAGAACATACAGTGAAAAGTACTAACATAAGAATAATCGGAATTCCCGAGAATCAAGAGAGAGAATGGGCAGAAACAGTATTTGAAGAGACAGGGCAAAGAATTTTCTAAAACAATTTAAAGAAGTTAACCTATAGATTTAAGCAGCACTCCAAATAATAAAGAAAGAGAAATAAAGATGTGTAGGAATATGAAAATAAAAGAATAAAATTCCTGAAAAGCAAAGATACAAAAGAACTCCAAATTAAATGCAAAGACAGGAAAAAAAAAAAAAAGGATAATCTTAAAAAGGACTACGAACTAAACTGACAGCAGACTTTGTAATAAAATAAAATAAAATAATGGAAGCCAAAAGACAATGGACATTTTCTAAGCGATGAAAGAAAATATTTGGCAAACTTAAATCTTTAAACAGAGAAACTGCCCTTCACTAAAAAGGAAACCTGGCAAATGAAAACTGAGAAAATTGACCCTTTATAAACCAGTAATAAAGAAAAATATGTGAAAAGAGAGACGTGGTTTAAATCAAAATAAATAATGAATGAATAAAATACTAAAAAAATGTTTTATGAGGTAAAAATATGCTTAAAACTAAAATCTAAGAAAAAATGCCTGGAAAGAACTTTTGCTAAGGCCATAATGCAGTAATTAGTACTTTGGTAGTCCTCTTCCTATCATATAACCAGTATGTATAAAACAACTGTTTTCAGAGACTGGACAACATAATCACTGAAATGTGGAAAACAAAGGAAGTGAGTTCAATCACTGCCCCATAGTTTCACAGACACTCTAGACTATAGCACAGAGACAATAAATTCAAGAGATCGTAGTGATTTCTAAGCTGAGGAAACTGATCAGAGTTTAGTAATACCAGCAGAAATAGAATTTGAGAGCAAATTTGCAAGAAAGAGGAGCAATGAAAAAAAGAACTCAATGAATCTGCAGGGGAATATCTAGAGCTGATTGCTGAATACTAAACTATGCATATGTAAGTTTGAACTCTAAAACCTCAGCAAGAAAAACCCAGAGAGAACAATTAATGAGGAGTTATAACTGAACAATTCACAAAATAGAGAAAACTCATTAAATACCCTGCAAATTCAGTAGAAATCCAAACAAAGCCATGCCTTAGGAGTAGGGATAAACTGGTGCTAGAGTAAAGGCGAATCTATCTCAGTCATAACAAAGCTTTAAAACGTTCTAAAGGATTGGTATGTCACAATCTATATGTCAGCTAAAAGCATGCCAGAACAAAGTCCTATCTTCTTGAAAGTCACCAAAATCCAAACACTCAATAATGTAACATTCTCAATATTCATATCTAATAAAAAATTACTGCATGTAAAAAGAAAGTAGGAAGCATGATCCACAACTAAGACAAAAATAGTTTCAACAAAAACAGACCCAGAAGTAATAAAGATAATGGAATTAGAAAAGAATTTTAAACATTTCTGAATAAAATTTTCTTTTTATTAAATATTAGCAAAGATTTAAAGGAAACTATGAGCACAATTAGGAGGAAAATGGGATGATATAAAAGAGAATCAAATAGAATTTCTAGAGCTGAAAACAGTATCTGAAATAAAAAAGTATGACTAGATGGGCTTAACAGGATAAGAGAAAATGAAAACAGGATAATAGAAACATCCATGAAATACACAGGAGGAAAAAAAGGTCTAAAAACAATGAACAGAACTTCTATAGCCTGTGAGACAGTATATGGTCTAACATTTGAATAAACATAGTCTCAGAGGAAGATAATTATCATATAATCTCTCTGATATGAGGAATTTGAGAGGCAGGGTGGGGGTTGTGGGGGGTAAGGAAGGAAAAAAAATGAAACAAGATGGGATCAGGAGGAAGACAAACCATAAGAGATTCTTAATCTCATGAAACAAACTGAGGGTTGCTGTGGGTGGGGAGGTAGGGATAGGGCAGCTGGGTTATGGACATTGGGGAGGGTATGTGCTATGGTGAGTGCTTGAAATATATAAGCCTGATGATTCACAGACCTGTACCCCTGGGACAAATAATACATTATATGTTAATTTGAAAAAAAAAAAAAAACAACATAGTCTCAGAAAAATAGGAGGGGAAAGAAAAAAAATTTGAAGGAATAACTGCCAAAACTTTCCAAATTTCTTGCAAAATACCAAACAAGAGAGCTAAATAAACCCAAAGCAGGAAAAGCAAAGAAGACCTCAACAAAGCACATCCTAAACAAAATAAAAATCAATGATTAAGAGAATACCTTAAAAGTAGTCAGAGAAAACACATCACACACAAAACAATATGATTAAAAATGACTTCCTGTCAGTAAAAATGCAAATCAGATGGCAATGAAACATTATCTTAAACTGCTCAGATAATACCCCGGAAATAATTTTATATCCGGCAAAAATATCTTTCAAACATAAAGGCAAAATAAAATTTTCAGGTAAATAAAAGCTAAGAATTAAAATTCAACCATATCAATAATTTCATAAAGTATAAATGGTCTGAATGCTTGATAAAAAGGAAAAAATTGCACAAAAAGCAGATTAAAGCAAGTAAGATTCAAGTATAAGCTATCCTTAAGAAACTATATAAAACCACAGATGAAATGGGGTGTCCAAGTGATACAGTTAGTTGTCTGACTCTTGGTTTCAGCTTAGGTTGTGATCTCCAGGTTGTGAGATTAAGCCCTGTGTCAGGCTCCATGTTCAGCGTGGAATCTGTTTAGGATTCTCTCTCCCTCTGTCCCTCCTGCTCCTTCTTGCTCTCTCTCTCTTTCAAATAAATAAATCTTAAACACACACACACACGAAAAGCATAAAAATAGAAAAAGATATATCATGAAAACATTAATCATAAGAAAGCTGATGTAGATAAATTAAACCAGTGAAGAGACTTCAGGAGATGGGATATTATCAGAGGTCAGAGGAATGTTCTGTAATAAAAAATAAAAGCTAAGTTATCAAGAAAATGTATTAATCCTAAATGTATATGCAACAAATAACAGAGGTTCAAAATACACAAAACAAATACTGACAACTAAAAGGAGATATAAACATTCATACTTTTGATGATTTTAACACTCATCTCTGAAGAAATCATAAAATAATTATACAGAAAAGCATAACTATACAAAAATCTTGAACACTGTCAAATACCTTGACTTGTTATTAATAAATACCATACCCATCAATAGAACATACATTGTTTTCAAGTGTGTATGAAACAGTCACTAAGACCATATGCTAAAACAAGTCTTGATAAGTTGAAAAGACCTTATTTAGGGGTGCCTAGGTGGTTGAGGTGGTTAAGTGTCCACCTCTTGATTTTGGCTCAGGTCATGATCTCAAGGTCATGAGACTGAGCCCATGTCATGCTCTGCAGTGGGCATGGAGTCTGCTTAAGATTCTCTCTCTTCCTCTGCCACTCCGCTGTCCGTTGCCCTGCTCACAGCATACTCTCTCAAAATAAATAAATAAATAAATAAAAACTAACTAAATAAAAGAACTTATATAAACTTATGTTCTCTGACAACAATGGAATGTGATTAAAATGAGGAATAACTATAGCAATAATACTAATACTAAAAGCTACTTGGAAAAAAAAAAACCCAAAATTAAATATCATACTTCTATATAAGCCATAAATTAAAGAAGAAATCACAAGAATATGAGAAAACACCTTTAACTTAATGATAATGAAAACTCAACATAAGAAAATTTGTGAGACACAACTCAAGCAGTTTAGAGAAAGAATTTATAGCTTTATAAACTGACATTAAACAAGAAGTTTAAAACCAATGATCTAAGATTCTATCTTAAGAAGTCTGAAAAAGAGCAAAGCAATGAATAATGAGAGCAGTATATATAAAACAAAAGTGAGTAAATGGAGATGAGAGTTGTTCTAGTGTCCCTACATTATCCAGAAAGTGGTAAAAGTACTAATTTCCTATATCAGTAAAAATTAAAATTATAATCTCTAGTGTTATCACTAAGAGAACAGAAAAAGTATATAAATACCAAACAAACAGTAGGCAGAATACTGAATAATAAACAATACTCAGTTAAATAAAAAGGTAAGAAAGGAGGAAGAGAAAAAACCAAAACCAAAATAGGTAGGAATCTAATATAGAAACCAATTTGAAACACTGCAGATTTAAACACATTTATATGAAAATTACATTTAATGTAAATTGAATAAATGTACTAATTTAAAAACAATTTTTCACACTTGGGGAAAAAAAAGCGCCCAAGTGTATGTTGTTTATTAAAAACAAAACAAAACAAAAGGCCCGGGGTGCCTGCATGGCTCAGTGGGTTAAGCCTCTGCCTTCAGCTCAGGTCATGTTCTCAGGGTCCTGGAATCGAGCCCCGCATAAGGCTTTCTGCTCAGCAGGGAGCCTGTTTCCCCCTCTGCTTCTGCCTATTTGTGATCTCTCTGTCAAACAAATAAATACAAATCTTAAAAAAATTTTTTTAAAAAGGCACAAAAAACATCTAAAATATAAGGATAAGTAAGAAAGGTTAAAGGCAAAAAAATATGAGCCACAGAAACCACGAACAAATGGAAGATAATATTATATTGATAACCCCCCCCCAAAAATAGTAGACTTATAAGGTAAAAAGGATATTTCATATGTTTAACTGACCAGTTGAACATGAACATAAAGTACACTATGTAACAGTCTTGAAATACAAAAACACAGTATTATAGAACTATAAGGAAAGTCACATCCCCAGTCATACTGAGTGTTCTTAACATGCCTCATTCCATAAATGAAGAAATGGACAAAGCAGCCAGTACTGATATAAAAATACAAATATCATGATTAACCATGTTGGCCTGATATACATAGAAATTTATATCCAATAACTTCAATATATATATAAATATAGTGTTTATAAAATCTCATCAGTGCTAGACTATGAAATAAATGAAAGTATTTCAGAAGTTTAAGATTACATAAAGCATATTGTTTCTGCACAGTGAAATTCAGTTAGATTTTTTTCCATTGCTCTTTTTTTTTGAAATAACATATATAATGTTTGTTTGAAGGGTACACATCTGTGATTCATCAGTCTTACACAATACCCAGAGCTTAATACAATACATACCCACCCCTATGTCCATTGCCCAGTTACCCCATCCCCTACCTCCTTCCCCTATGATCCTCCACCTTGTTTCTTAAAGAAAAAGAAAACTACAAAAATTGTATGTTTTTTGGATATTAAGAAACTTCCATTTAAGAGAAGATATTTGCAAATGACATATCTGATAAAGGGTTAATATCCAAAATACATAAATAATTTATAAAACTCAACATCCAAAAGCAAATCATCCAATTAAAAAATGGGCAGAAGGCATGAATAGACATTTTTCCAAAGAAGACATACTGATAGCCAAAATAGACATGAAAAGATGTTCACCATCAGGGAAATACAAATCAAAACCACAATGAGATATCACCTCACAGTAGTCTGAATGGCTAAAATCAACAAAACAAAAAACAATAGGTGTTGTTGAGGATGAGGAAAAAGGGGAATCCTCTTTCACCTCTTTCAGCCAGTCTGGGAAACAGAATGGAGGTTCCTCAAAATGTTAAAAATAGAACTACCCTAGGATCCAGCAATTGCACCTACTTGGTACTTACCCAAAGAATTACAGAAATACTCATTTGAAGAAATTCATGCACTCCTGTATTTATTTATTTATAGCAGCATTATCTACAATGGCCAAATTATGGAAACAGTCCAAGTGTCTTAAACTGATGAATGAATAAAGAAGACTGGCATATTTTCCCTTCTATATCTATATCTATGTCTATATCTCTAAATACATAGATTATATACATACAAAGGAATATTATTCATCCAACAAATGAATGAAGTCTTGTCATTTCCAATGACATGGATAGAGCTAGAGAGTATAATGGTTAGTGAAATAAGTCAGAGAAAGATGAATACTATATGATTTCATATATGAATACTATATGATTTCATATATGAATTTAAGAAACAAAACTAGCAAAGGGGAAAAAAGAGAGAGAGGTAACTCAAGAAACAGACTCTTAACTAGAGGGAACAAATGGATGGTTATCAGACGGAAGGTGGATGGGGATATGGGTGAAATACAAGATAGAGGCTAAGGAGCACACTTGCTGTGATAAGCAAAGGTTGTTGTATGGAAGTGTTGAATCACTATACTGTATACCTGAAACTAACATTGCACTGTATGCCAACTAACTGGAATTTTTTTTAAAAACTTAAAAAAAAGAAAGAAAGAAAGAACTTCCCTTCAAAACTATCCATGTATCAGACGTCATAATGGAAATTATAAGATACTATGAGTTATGAAAACATGAAATATCAGAATTGGGAGAATAAAGTTAAATATGTGCTTAGAAAGAATTTTATGGCTTTAAAGGTATGTATTAAAATGTATGTATTAGAAAAAACAAAACTAAAAATCAATGCTCTAAGCACCAAGAGATTATAAAAAGTGTGGTAAATTAAATCCCAAAAAATATAGCATATAAAAAGAACTATAAAGAGCAGAAATTCATGAAAAACATGCAAGAGAGGTGATCATCTAATCATCTTCAACATATTTGTGTCTTCTAGATTTCAAGTAATTAGCAATTATACTCACAACCCCCACTCCCCATTGTGATTGCATAAATAAATACAAAATTTGTGCATCTTACACTTTAATCACCACTTTTCCGCAGTTAAAAGGAAATCATCTGTTTAACTACAACCAAGAGGCTTGGCTTTTAATGGGTGGGGTAAGGACAGAATATAAGACTTTGGGTGAACTCGTGAAGTGGGGAATTAATATTCAACTCCATATCATGGTGAGAAACTAGAAGATCTAACACTCCCAAATAAAGAGAGCAAAAGGAGTTGACGGTCTCTATTTGAGTTTGAGTTAAAAACAATCTCCCAAATATTTCACCACTAGCCTGCTCCACAGCCCCCATGAGTTTGGCTTTATTACCAGAATCATCAAAAAATATCCCATAACAAAATTAATATAAAGTCATTCTGACCAGTATTTATTTTCTGGTGACTAGCAAATCCCAAAAAGAAGTGAAGAAATGAACTCTCCATCCAATCCACACAAAAATCCCATAGAGAAGTCTGCTAAAATTTATAAACCAAGATTATAAGACACGAAGGAATAATCTACCCTGACTCAGAGTGACTAGAATTAGAATCCAAGATGCTTATGTATCAGAATTGTCAGGTGTATGTGTTTTTGTACACATAATTTTAAACTTATATTTTAGATATTTATACATTTACATTTGTATAAATTTAATGCATACATAATTTGGATATTAATAAAGTATATTTAAAATACATATTATTTGATTTACTAAAAGTATAAAAGATCAAAAGGGCAAATTTGAAAAAATATGAAGAGACTTTCTAGAAATTAAAACACACATTAACACATTTAACAAATGAGTCAAGTGAAATATTAGATACGACTAAAGAGCGATTAAGTGAACTGAAAAACAGCCTTAAGGATTACTGCTCAGAATCTAGGCATTCTCAGATTTATTGCTTTTGTTATAGATTTGTCATTTTTAGAAATCAATGTATAATAAAAACAGAATTTTATTTATTAGCCACTCCATTTTTATACTCAATCACAACTTTTAAATAGGTATCTATATATATTACCCTAAAGATTAAAGTGGTATGTATATAAAATAAGCAACCATGGATCCTTCACCCTTGGTGACATGTAATTCAATGGTTCAATATTTAATGTGAGTTACCTTAACAAAATCTCTATCAGTCTTCTCCTTCCATTCTTCACCAAATACAGTAGAAAAGGATCCTAAAGCTAAAAGAACAAACAGTATATTCAGTACAATGGAATTAATCTTTCACTTAATTCCTTAAGAGAGATGTGGAAAAAACAATAAAAATACATCTAAGTATCTTTGCTAAAAACTATTTCATGGTAAATGATACAAAGTCATGATAATCTCTTTTGAAATGTAATTTTTTTAATTACAGAATTTAAAAAAACTTGTTTTTCTATAAACTAAAAATACACAACTCATTTTTATAATATTTATACAAACAATAGAGAAAAAAAGTGAAGAGTACTATAACAGTTACTCTGTATTAGGCTTCATTTCTAGAGGAGAAAAATATGAAAAAGTCAAAGTAATGCTATCAGGTTGCCAGATTTAAAAAATTTTAAATCTTTATATTAATTTCAAAAATAATTGTGTAATTCATATTTCAAATAATAAAGGGCAAGGCATTCTTTGGAAATAATTCCCACAAACGAAATCTCCCTTAAGAAACACACTCAGGCCTATAGCTTCTTTGCATGTGATAGAGTCGTTCGGAAGAAAAATCAAATCATTCAATTCAAATTCTTAGTAACACTGTACCCATAAGTCCCCCACAATAAAGGTTAAGGCATAAGTACATGTTACATAATTTTTTTCCTCCTTTATATTGTCAGCTCACATCGTCAGTTTATGGAACCAGACAGTTAAGCAGTATTATACAAATGTCTTCAACTGTGACACATCTGCCTTTAAAAATTAGGGAAGTGCTTTCATCAACTATGGTATTAATTCTGTAAAAGCTAGTTCTTTTGGAATACAGAAAGAAAACTATATAGTGGCAATTGTTAATAGAAAAACTAGTTTAGTGAACAAAATTCTTTAAAAAACAAAAACACATCCTTAATGGATATGTTGTAACCACCATAGCAAATGGGTATATTTTCTGTTGTAAAAAGATTCACTGAATCTTTATAATATTACTATGTCTTTAAGTTCAGACCTAATATTTCCTTAATATTGAGTAAAAAAAAAGTTTATGAAGTATTTAGATTAGAATAAGAATTTTCATTGAAAAAATATTAAAAAGAATGAGGAGTAAATTTTAACATAAATTAAGTTTATCAATGATATTAATATTAAAAACAGGGTCATGAGGAAATGATAAAAGAATAGATGCGAAAGTTTTTAATAAATAATTTCATAAAACAGCAAACTTACATAGAAGTAGCAACTTAATCAGAAAAATGAAATCCACTTATCACTAAATAAGACCACTAAAGAAACAAAGTTTTGTTACAAAGAAAAACTTCACTGGGAAAAGAATATTGAATGGAAATATAAGATGGAAAAATTAATTTTTTTGTCAAATAGAACTTTTACTATACGTCTTCAAATACACACACAAAAAAAGACATACTTTATAAAGGATGTGTCATCTACATTTATCTCATTAAAATTCCATGTCCTAAAAAATAAATCAGGGGCACCTGGGTGGCTCAGTGGGTTAAAGCCTCTGCCTTAGGCTCAGGTCATGATCTCAGGGTCCTGGGATGGAGCCTGGGATGGAGCCTCGCATCAGGCTCTCTGCTCAGCAGGGAGCCTGCTTCCCCCCCACCCCGCCCCCACCGCACCTACCTCTCTGCCTACTTGTGATCTTTCTCTCTCTGTCAAATACATAAATAAAATTTGTAAAAATAAATAAATAAATAAATAAATCAAAACCTCTCAAAAGCCTAACCAAATCAAATATATTGATAATCCTCAAAGTTAAAGGATTTACTTTCCTAATGTAAATCACTGCTTTAGGTACAGAGTATTCATAAAGTCCCTATGTAGTCTGGAACTCTAAACTTCTCACTGTTGAAATGACAGTAATACTCCTTCAATATCATTTGCTAGAATACTAGTTTTAGACTGCTACACTAATTAATGATTTAGGCTTTTAGATAATTAAAAGTGACTCAAAAATGCACGAAGATTAAATTAGGTCTGAAGAATGTCATGCCTCAGTATACCAAAACTACACACACACACACACACACACACACACACACACACACGTAATCCTTATCCAATGATTAAATGGTCAAGACTTAAATTATTCTGGTTTGAAAATATTTAATTTTTCTAAAAACTTCATTTTAAAGTTTTTAAATGTGAACATTTTTAACTTTATTCTCTACTAAATGCTGGAAGATGTCCTTAAAAGCTCAAAACAAGGGGCGCCTGGGTGGCTCAGTGGGTTAAAGCCTCTCCCTTCGGCTCAGGTCATGGTCCCAGGGTCCTGGGATGGAGCTCCCATCTGGCTCTCTGCTCAGCAGGGAGCCTGCTTCCCCCCCTCTCTCCATCTGCCTCTCTGCCTACTTGTGATCTCTGTCTGTCAAATAAATAAATAAAATTAAAAAAAAAAAAAGATTTAAACAAAGCATTAGGAACCACAGAACATGAAAGTAAGACCGAAATCCACCAAATTTAGATCTCCAAAGTTATAATACAAACTGAGAAGTACTTTGTTCCTCCCTCATGTAACCAATGAGACTTTCAGGCAGGGTAAGAAACTAGTTTTCACTTTTGTTTAAACATTTCAGAATTGTCTTCATACAACCTAAATACCTGTCAAATTCTAAAGAATCCTACTTGGACAATCCCAAATAAAATTATGGTTTAAGAGTCTACTACCTGACCCAAATCAAACTGCAAAAAAATGAACTCATTTGCAAACATGTTGCTACTGAAAGATAAAAGCAATAACTGTCGGGGCACCTGGGTGGCTCAGTGGGTTAAAGCCTCTGCCTTCGGCTCAGGTCATGATCTCAGGTGCTGGGATCGAGCCCTGCATCGGGCTCTCTGCTCAGCAGGGAGCCTGCTTCCTCCTCTCTCTCTGCCTGCCTCTCTGCCTACTTGTGATCTCTGTCTGTTAAGTAAATAAGTGAAATCTTTAAAAAAAAAAAAAAGCAATAACTGTCATGAATCTATAAAATATTAACGAAATTCTCTCTCAAACTATCTCTACTGTGCTATACAAATAGTTTCTACATGATAAAAAAATTTCAATATGTCAATACCTTATCCTTTTTTTTTCTCCATTTATCTGAATTGTTGAGAAGACATTATGGGCAGTTTGTTCTTGAACTGCTCAGTCTTTTTCCCAGGGGATAAATTAAATCCCTCTCTCCTTGTGACTATGTGCACCCAGAACTTCCTTTTGATTCATGCTATCTACCCTATTTGGAATTATCCCCGTAATTTAACCTTTAATAGTATGTACTTCGGGGAAAAAAAGAAGTTACAATGGCATTGGAATAGAAGGAGGGTTGCTTAGCAAGAAAAAATTGTATATCAATAACATTCAGCCAACATATTTTAAAATGAAAAACCATGAGCAGAAAAAAATTTCAAAACATATTTTCTAAATCCCTTTTAACTACAATTAGAGAAATAAAAAATTTAATCTTTTTTTCTTTTTGAACAATTTAGTCTTAAGAGTAATCTAGATGTAATAAGAGATCATGTCATAGAAAATAAAGAATTTGACTTACAAAAATCTACAACTAGCAAATCATATAAGTAAAAAGGATGTGAAATATCTGATAACTTTTATTTTATTTAGGCAGCAAATTTTTAAATACACCGACAAACTGTTTAATTAAAAATTACAATGACACATTAGGAAAAAAACAATTTCTTTCAGATCCTAGTTTTTTATATCAAGATTTTGTATCAAACAATCTTCTAACATCAAGAAACCCTCATCACTACTCTAAGAAAAATCCAAGATTTTTATTTCAAAAGTTCTAGTGAGATCATTACTATTTGAATATTTAAGACTAAAACCCCCCTTCATTATCTTAAAAAACACATTTAATACAATAAAAGCAAATAAAGAATGCTATTATACCAATAAAAATTATTTCTCTCCTTAAAAGCCTTTTTAAAAAATCCCTAATACCCTTATAAAATGATCATACGATATGATAGGTTCAGCTTAAAACTTACTGTCATCAAACACCCCGGCATTAGCAAGTAATAAAGTGATGATTTTAGGGTCTTTTTCAAGTTGCATGACGTGCTTGCTTTCATTTGATAGAAGAGTGCATACATTAATAGCAAAGTCCACTTCATTTGGGAGTCCAGATAACAGTGAAAGCACCAATTTATTATAATCATTTGGCGAATTGAAGTCCATAGATAGCCCATAACTTTGACGCAGATAATCTAAGATAAAAATAAAACATCTTAAGTATATCAAGGATTAAAAACCACTATCAATAATATCTTACAAATGCAGGACAGAAGCTTGTTTTCCTTTATAAAATTTAAATTAAGTAGAAGTTTAAAGAGTTCAACTTTCTAAACTTAAGTTAAAATTACAGTCTTCAGAAAGTATTAAAATACCAAAAAAAAGTACTATTATGCCCTCTTGGATATCATTACCAAATTATTAATATATCATTAAATTTACATACTCTACACTTTTTACTCTCCTACTTCAAGGGACTGAATCAGGTTTTTTTATATATCGTAAGCCAGGGATACTAGTTCCTTTGAAATTTTTAACAATATCATGATTTTAGAGACTTTGGCTATCTTCTTTACCAAATTATAGGAGAATTATCATTTTTTGGGTCAGATTTATGGCAATATAATTAATACAGTAAAATTCATGCTTTTTCGTTCTATGAGTATTGACAATTTTTTAAAAAAACCACAATCACAATGAAGATAAAGAATATTTCCATCACTGCAAAAAGTTTATTTAACCTTTTCTGCAGTTAAACCCCTGTTCTGTTTCTATAACTTTATTTCAAAATAACAAATAAATGGGATCATACAGTATATAGTCTTTTTTTTTTTTTAAGATTTTATTTATTTGACAGAGATCACAAGCAGGCAGAAAGGCAGGCAGAGAGAAGGGGAAGCAGGCTCCCTGCTGAGTAGAGAGCCCGATGTGGGGCTCGATCCTGATTCTGAGACCATGACCTGAGCTGAAGGCAGAGGCTTAACCCACTGAGCCACCCAGACACCCCCAGTATGTAGTCTTTTATATCTGATTTCTTTCAATCCATGTTGATGTATGTATTAGTAGTTTGTTTCTTTTTAATGCTACAGAAAGGGTAGAACACAATTTGTTCATCCATTCCCTAGATGAGGGACATCTGGATGGTTTTCAGTTTTGGGGACTTATAACACTGCTGCTATAAACATTCATATACAGAACTTCGTGCAGAAATATTTTTTCCTTTCCCTTGGATTTCTGGACCATATATAAGTATATATGTAACTGTGTAAGAAACCGTGAAGCTGTTTTCCAAAGTGGCTTACAGCATCTTGCATTTCTACTGACAATATACAGGGTTCCTGTTGCTTTGCATCCCTGCCAGTATTTTAACAGCCAGTTTTAAATATACTGAATCTAACATTTAATAAATATTTTCTCCCAAACAATGGCTTATCTTTTTTTCTTATTTGATAGAAGCCTGATTTATAAATTTTTACTTTATAGTTCATGCTTTCATGTCCTAAGAAACCTTTGCCTAAGCCAAGTTAACTAAGATTTTCTGCATGACAATTAATTTAAAACATCTTCAAAACTTTAGGGGCGCCTGGGTGGCTCTGTTGTTAAATGTCTGCCTTCGGCTCAGGTCATGATCCCAGGGTCCTGGGACTGACCCCCACATCAGGCTCCCTGCTAGGTGGGAAACCTGCTTTTCCCTCTCCCACTCCCCCTGCTTGTGTTCCCTCTCTCACTGTGTCTAGCTCTGTCCTCAGACATATACCCCAAGTACATTTTTCACATAAAAATATAACTAGTTTAGTGCAAAGAGGCAAGAAAACAAGAGATAGAAAACCTCTAGATGAGACATTTCAGAAATTCATGAATTTTTAAAGAATTTTTTTAAACCCTGCTAAATGGATTATAAGTAGAAATCTATTATCACAACATGCCACAAAATCAAATTATATAGGGAAGAAATTTCTTTATTTCCCACATTAGACAACTGAGATGACACCTCTTCAGTTCTCAAATAGTCTAGGAATTTCTCCCTAATATAATGATAAATAAGTTCCACAACAGAGTAATAAACTATTATTACAAGAGAATCTTTACAATATTTAAAACTGAATAATATCTGTTCATTTTCTATAATCTTGATAATAAAACTTCTAATAACAACCTAACATAAACATAAAATCTGGAGAAAAGGTAACAAAACTTCTGTGAAGAAGAGATTTTGATATTTCTATACTGTACACTGGAACTAAATAGTTTAGAGTTTCCATGAAACTTTCAGACAAATCTCTTTCAGAGAAAAAACTAAGAACCCACATTCAACATCTGTCACATTCTTGTTTATGTGGGTTCAATATGACCTCAAAATTGCTGTTGTTTGCTACTGAAGAATGAAAGATACCATTAGATACTCAATTCAGTGCATCCTTTCCTGAGTGACTTTGCCAAAGACATCTCCAATTAAAATAAAATAACTAAATATGATAATTACAAAAAGTCCTTTATATCAGGCTTGGTAAAGATTTCTAACATGTAGGAAAAATTGTTTATAAGATTTTAAGAGCTTCCCTTTCATTCCCTTCCCCAAGGAAATGTGATTGAACAGCTACAATTTCATAACTGGTATGGGATTAGGAATTTATTTTCAACATTCTTGACTCAAAGTTTATAGCAGTTTGCTGACAAACTTAATCTAAGGCAATCACTCTGAAAGGGAGAATTATTCCTGAAGTGCTTTTCACACTACAGAAATTATACAATACTCTCTTTCTATTATTGGCAGTGATTATCATAGTCTGAATGTTAGACTACGGGGGATTTTTTTTTTTTTTTAAGACTATGGGGGATTTAATGGAAAATCTTTACCTAAATAAAACTGATAAAATTAAAAAACCAAAATGAAACACAACGTCCTGTATAAAACTTTTCCAAATTTAAGCACCAAAACTGAAAATGGACAGAGTGCTTGACCTTCTTTTATCAAAAAGATTAGACTGGATTAATGATCACTAATATCCTCGCTAGCTCTGAAATTCTACAATTTCAGTGAGTTATCATTTGTCAATTTTGTCTTTCATAATTTTTCTACTAAAGATATTGTATATAAATTTTTAATATATTTTAACTTAAAAATTAATTTTTTTATTTTAATTTTAAAATGTAAGATGAACAAAAAATTACTTAATAATCTCCCTATAATTCTGCAGAACTGACTGCATCCAAATGAATACCAACAACAACAAAATAGAGAAAGAAGAAAAGCAAAGAAAGGATTAGGTATCTGTGGTAAGGAAAAGTATGAAAAACTACGCAAATAAATGACAAAACTATCATATATTGATGCTAGTGTTTAATAATCCTAAAACTCCAGGCAAAATCTGCTCAATATTTTTTTGCCACTTAAAGCCAGAGTAAGTTTCTTTAAGGAAAAATCTGGTCCCATATTCTATCAGTGTACAATATTACATCAACTAAAACTGCACTCCATGCCAAATGTCCTAGAGCTACTGTCAATTGAAAATGATTATTTCAAAATATTATTTTAGAACAGTTTTTCTTAATATCAACAATATAAATGTCTCTAGATAAATACACTGATCCAAATACATTTGTCCAAACGTACAAAGAGAGCAATAAGACTGTATGACCAAAGATGTAGTCACAAATCTTCTATAGGTTCTAATTAAAATTTCCTAAAGGCTCCTAATCTACCACTATGTAAGTCTAATTTGGTGTTTATTTAAAATACACAGACACACACACATTGACAGGTATGAAGCTTACTCTATTTACCTTAGTGACAACTGAAAAGCTTCTTAATAAAGGATTTGCTTTGTATATTGATAATCACATTAATTTTCAAACACTGTCATAATGTTGTTATGCCTCTTCCTTAAAAAAGCACCTTCAAATTCATAAATGCTGCTCTAAAATACTACCTCTTTTCAGTGTGAATTAGATATACTATAGTCTGATGTTCCCCAGCAATTCCTTCTTTCTTTCCTTTCATTAGCCCCCAATCCTGATTTTGTTAAACATGCTACATGTTGTTTAACTGCTCAGATTCTCCTTTTAAAAAAGGGGCACAGATATGACAGTATATCAGAAAGGAGTTATTCTAACACCAAGTTAAGCAATTCTGTCATTCCCTTAACTTGTAATAATAACTCTATCAATGACTTTCATTAGGCTTCTGAAATACCAGGATTATTTCACATCTTTTTCTCTTGAGGTAATCAGTTTAATTAGGGGAGGAAAGAAAAGAAAAAAATATCCAGAAAAAATTTCATTCTAAACAAGATCAAAAGTAGAAATGGGTCAGGTTAGGGAGTTGTCATAGTAGACACCAAACTGTATTAAGCTAAAAAAATGAACAGTTCTGTTATTACTGCAATATACATAAAACACAGAGTTATATAAAGTTGAAAATGGTCTTAAAGATCATTAGTATAATGTCTCATTCAATGCAGGAATATCCTGTATAACATCCTTGAATTCAGTAATGGTCATTAGCCCTTTCTAGAAACAGAGAGTGTATCACCTAATAATAAGTCAACCCATTTTATTTTATCAGCTTAAACTATTAGCAAGATTTTTACATGGTGACTTAGAATGTTCTCCTTTAATCTTGGTTCTTAAGGTAATTAACTACTCATTAAAAACAAAGTGAGGTATGGTTTGTACTCATCGCCACCAACTTCCACCCCCATTATACAAAAGCATCAGATGATGAAGTCTCTTCTAATAATGATCAGATTCTAGGAGATTCTGTTTCTTTAGTTATTACAGACTGGGAAAGAAATATGGAGTCATATTCAACATAAAAGAAACTTTGAAAATAGATAATGGATAATAAAATTAGTGATACCAACACAATGAGAAAGCTTAAATCTAGTGACAGATTATCTATAAGAGAATGGGAATACCACCAATAAAGAATAATAAATATCTAAAAAATTGTAAATTTTATCAAGAAAATACCCTTAAAAAAGACGTATCTCCTTTTTTAGGCCAAATGTTGGTGACTGAAGAAAAGTGATGCTTGTCTCTTCAGAGTTCCCTTCCTAGTCAACACAGTCCCAACACTCAAAGCTACTAAACAGAGGAACCCCTATATGGACTCTGCCTCAATAACCTTTTTATTAAACTCTCAACCTAATCATTTTCAATTTGAGTCCTGCTCTTTTTAGCTGCAGATTCCTCTGTAACTATTATAAGAATGACTTAAATGAAAAAGAAAAATCTTATCTGTGGTACCTTAGGAAAAAATACTCAAATAGAAACATTTCCGTGGAATTCTGATGCTGGAAGTTCCAGTAATTGTAGAAAATCCAGAAGATGCTAAGTAGTCTTGACCTCCCTAGCTCTATACAACCTCTCTCTTCTCATTTTAGTGACTATTCAAATTAAACCGACCATTAGTTAAAAAAATAAGGAAAAAACTTCACTTGAAAATATAGATATTTGTAACTCTGAAAATTCCTATGACTAAAAATCTTATACAGTCTATTCAGAAAGGACACTGATACCAATTAGGTGTTGATCTTTGAAAGTTGCATGTGCAAAGTAAAGAATTAATTCACTCGATGATGTCTATTTTCCTAATTCAAAGCTGGACGATCTCCAGTGATACTTACCTGACACACTGTGTTGCTGGTAATTGTAGGAAGATGGAATTGCACCAATAGGAAGCTGTGGCTTTGGATTGCCTGGTGGTACCTCATCGTCATCCTCCCCAAAATGATGAACTTTCTCGTACTTTTCTAGGTAACTGAAACAGAAAAACAACACAGCTGAGTTTAACAAACAGATTTACATCTTATTTTTTAACTCTTACCACATGTATCTGTTTTCCTTCCCCAGAGCCCCTAAATTTAAAATAGAGTTAAGATACCACAAGCCTCATATTAGGGAAACAGTCACTTTAACAGTGGTACTGCAGACAAACTCAATGCAATGCTTCTAAGTGTTCTTATATTTTCAGAAAGACCACACCATTACCCAAAGACAAACACATGTACATGAGTGGGAGAACATTTGATTTATTGATTAAAAAAATTATATGAAGTCATTTAAAAGCCAAGTGAAAATGAGAAGATTCTCTAACCCTAGGTCCATCCTCAACCCCCAGTCTCACTCAAAAGGTTCACATGCATACTGGAATGCTATATTTTCTGTGCCTAATTTTATTTAATGATATATTTTATAGATCTAAGTATGTAAGTACATTAGTACTGCTTGTTTTTCTTAACAGCTGCACAATATTTGATCCTATTCATACATCATAATTTAACTAGATCTCTAGTGTATAACTACTTTCAGTTTTGCTTTTTGCTATTACAAATGATGTAACAGCAATAAACTTAATCTGTACACTTATCTGAATATTTTCTCTGGACAGACATTGGAAATGGTATGCTCATTCTAAATAAACTCCCATCCAAAAGTGATAGCCTAATATATTTTAACTAATTTATAAGATAGTTCCTATATCCCCTACTGAATTACCACTACTGGATATGATTAATCCTCTTCTTAAATTTTTTATTATTTTTTAAAAATTTTATTTATTTCAGAGAGAGAAGGAGAGGGCAAGAGAGTGCATGTATGAGTGGGGAGGAGGAGGTGCAGAGGGAGAAGCAGACTCCCTGCTGAGCAGGAAGCCTGAGGTGGGCTTGATCCCACGACTGAAGCCCAAGGCAGACACTTAAGCAACTGAGCCACCCAGGTGCCCCTAATGCTCTCTCTTTTCTTTTTAAGTATTTATTTATTTGAGAGAGAGAGAGAGAGAGAGAGAGAAGGAGTGTTAGTTTCAGGGAGGGACAGAGGAAGAGACTCTACAAGCCGACCCCTCATTCGGCCCAGACCTCCCCCCAACCCCTCCTGGCAGACTGGCTGGATTCCACCACCCATGAGGACATGACCTGAGCCAAAACCAAGAGCTGGGACAGTCAAATAACTGAGGCATGCAGGTGCCCCGATTAATCCTCATGACATCAATTACAATGAAGTTTCCAAATTCTCAATCTATCATCAACTACTAGTTTAAAATAAGATTCCCAGGTAAACTTTAAAATAGTGAAATAACTGTCAAGTCCAACACTGTAGCTAACAAACTTGTTACTGTACTTCACAAATCAGAAGTTTAACTGATTAATACAATGACTTATATTTGCTACAGAAAAGTTCTAGATGTGATTATTTTACAGATCAACCCTTTTACCAGTCCTGATCTAAGCAGGTACTAAGTCCATTAGTTGCTATTTTCAAAGTCCTATAGCTATCCACCCCTTTGCTTTTTAGTTATAGACAGCTGAGATGAGAAAGGGAGGTTATCAATGAAGAAATACAATGATTTTGGAAGCATTATTTTGAGTACCAAATCTTAACTTTCAAGGTGGGATAAATGTAAACTACAATTTTACAAATATAAAAACTAATGACATTGAAAATCATTACCATTCCTTATTTTCCCTTTTCAGGCTTTACAAGGCACAGTAATTCACATCTTTGAGCCTGGAAAGGAATTGAACTGTCCCTTTCCACTCCTTCTAAGTTCTCCAAATAAACTCAATTTGAGCAAGGAACTCTTTCCTAGCTGGCAGTTTGATAGCTAATGAATCCAACACTTTTCTTTAGTGTTGGAGATACAGCATACTAAAGCAGACACATATGTGCAGATACACCCTTGAGCACTGAGGAGAGAATATATATTTCATCTTGATCCTGGGGATGTCACCCAGCAGAGAGATTTATAGTCTAAAAACATAAAACAAAAGGATGATTAAAAAAGAACCCATCTCTCTCCATGATAGACTGACAATGGACTTAAATAGGTAAAGAAATCAGGTCTATTCTTTTTGGGTTTCTAATGCAGATATCATAAAAAGAAGTGTATATATAAATATAGACACAAACAGCTGCTCATAAATTATGTGACATATTTTCTGCAAATGAGGGATTATCTACATCACTCAGGAAATAGTATTGACAGAGGTATTTAGAGAGTACAGTCTTTTGGAATTGGAATGGTAAAAAACTACAGATAAATAATCTTTATTAAATAATTTTTATCAAAATAGAATCAAAACAATGAAGATAAAGAATTTTAAAATAAAAATCTTTAATTATAATATTTTTAAGGTTCTTTCTATAAATTTGTTAGTCATAACTGAGCATAGCAGATTTAAAATTTATGTTTTCTATTACAGCTGGGAAAGAAAACAATATTACTAGTAAAGAAGGACCATAAATATGATTTTTCCTTCCCAAATACCCAAAATGCAGTCCAAGTAATACAAAGCTTGATAACAACACAAGCACTATATACTCATAATAAACAGTGTACTATACACATGTAACCCTTTATAATTCAATTTCTCTTAAAATATTAAAAAATGACCTCTGGTTCCTTGACATGTTCTACTCCTATTCCTCTAAACAGGTTCTTAATTTCATTCCCCTAAAATCTGTGGTGTAGGCAAATTATTATGATTTTAAAAATTTTTATGTTCCTGGCTTGATTTGTTCTGTCATGATTAAATATTTCCAACCAAGACCCAACATTTCTTTGTTCAACTAAGGTTTTGGCACCCAGTTTTGATCTCTTGTCTCTCTCAATAAACAAGTACAAAGTATTTGGCTTTTCAAGGAGTTATATACTTCTAAAAACTAAAAAGTAGTAACAGATAAGAGCAGCTAAAATACAGAGTTACATTTAAAAGTCTAAGTTTTCCAATATAATTCTCCATCATCACCTTGAGCTATACACTGAGAGATACTCTGTGTTCACTCATTAAATTATAAATGCTAGACTATATTTCACTCTCTCTCTTGTCAAAGTCAATGGCATCACATTGAATAGTTACTATATTGATCAAGCAAGTATTTATTGAGCTCTTACAGTAATCTGCCTTGTACATTACATATTTAACTCAAGACTGGTAAAATACTGGAATCCAGACAGGAACAGATTCAGGCGGGATGAGTTTTATCTTCTTTTTCTTCAACTTGGCCTTAACTTACTTTACAGTAGATTCTCTATCACAGGTTACAGACTTAGAAGAAGGCAAATGTGAAAAGTTGGCATATAATATAGAAATTATTTTAAATGGTACGGTTTAATTAAAAACCTTAATAAATGTGACTGATAGAAATATAATACAGTGGGATGAATTAAGAGTTCATTTAAAAATAGCATCAAGGGCGCCTGGGTGGCTCAGTGGGTTAAGCTGCTGCCTTCGGCTCAGGTCATGATCTCAGGATCCTGGGATCGAGTCCCACATCGGGCTCTCTGCTCAGCAGGGAGCCTGCTTCCTCCTCTCTCTGCCTGCCTCTCTGCCTACTTGTGATCTCTCTCTGTCAAATAAATAAATAAAATCTTTAGAAAAAAATAGCATCAAATAATATGGGCAGTATTATTATGAATATGGGAAAATTAAACCTCTTACAGTATCTGACAGACCAAGTAAACAAAAAAATTAGGTTGTAGAAAATTTGAGTATAATCACCAGTAAGATTGATTTATTAGACATACAATGATTTTCTTTTCAAAACTCCATGGAAATTAGAAAACTGATCATATATCAATTCACACAGAACACCATAACAAATTTAAGATTAAATATTATATAGGCACATTCTCTAACCACAATGTAACTCAAAGAAATTAAACTCTTGGATAATTAAAAATAACTTTCATGATATAAAATTCCAAACCTATATGCAATTTATCTTCACAATCTTCTCTCAGATTATTTTAAAGTACTTCCCAGATATCAGATAATTTCAACTGTAAATATTCTGGTAGAATTCTTGGAAATTAAAAATGACATTATCAACAAAAACACTCAAGAAAACTCTTGATTATTCTTGGATCAAGGGAAAAAAATCAAATGTATATGATTGGAACACTTCTTTATAACAACTTTTTGAACCGTTTTTAGTTAAAGATGATAGTTCAAGGACCCATATTCATCTCTTCCCTTAAATCTGATTGTAATGACCTTTAAAGGATAAAAATAGAGGAATACAGCATTATTTGTAAGTTAAAAACTTATAGAATTTCTGATCCATGAAAAGCAACTTCAAGGATCTACAAGACTAAGTTGCAAAACACTTCTTGAGAGAGTAATGTGATCTAGTGAAGGAGAACCTAGGCCAGAAAACATATACAGGAAAGTTCAATTTGGATTTTCTTCAACCAGCTTTGCCCACTGGCAGTATTGTAGCCAATAAGTTTTATCTGAGGCAAGGATTATTCCTAACTGGATTTCCTTTAACCACTAAAGGTTGAATGGAAAATGAAGGTGTGTCTGATAATGGGATCCAGAGAGTGTCAATTATTTCAAAAAAGAACATTCAGAAAGTTGAGTTGAACTCAGTGGTTGTGCAGGGAGGTAAAGTCCTTCATAAATTTCACCTTATAGAGCACATGCGTCCCAATATTTATAGCAGCAATGTCCACAATATCCAAAATATGGAAAGAGCCCAGATGTCCACTGACAGATGAATGGATAAAGAAGATGTGGTATGTATGTACAATGGAATTTTACTCAGCCATCAAAAAGAATGAAATTTTGCCATTTGTGATGATGTGCATGGAACTAGAGGGTATTATGGTTAAGTGAAATAACTCAATCAGAGAAAGACAATTATCATACGATCTCACTGATACATGGAATTTAAGAAACAAAACAGAGGACTGTCGGGGAAGAGAAGGAAAAATAAGATGAAATCAGAGAGGGAGACAAACCATAAGAGACTCTTAATCATAGGGAACAAACTGAGGGTTGCTGGAGGGGGAGGTGGGTGGAGGAATGGGGTATCTGGGTAATGGGCATTAAGAAGGGCACTTGATATAATAAGCACTGGGTGTTAGATGGAACTGATAAATCACCAAATTCTACCTCTGAAACTAATAATACACTGTATGTTAATTAAATTGAATTTAAATTAAAAAATTTTCTTTTTTATTATTTTAAAATATTTTATTTATTTATTTCACAGACAGAGATCACAAGCAGGCAGTGAGGCAGGCAGAGAGAGAAAGAGGAGGAAGCAGGTTCCCAGCGGAGCAGTGAGCCTGATGCGGGGCTCAATCCCAGGACACTGGGATCATGACCTGAATGAGACAGCTCATCATGACCATGAGCTGAAGGCAGAGGCTTAACCCGCTGAGCTACCCAGGTGTCCCTAAATTAAAAAAATTTAAAACCAAAAATAAATTTCACCTTATAGCTTCTTTGTCAAAATGAACACAAAGACACCAGGAGTGCGGGTTCCTATGAAAAGCACCAGCATGGAAAGACTGTCATCAAGTGTTATCAGGTAACTGGATCTCTATTGATGTGCTCTATAAACACAGCAGGTACAAAAATTGTGGTGGCTTGGAAACGATAAAGGTAATGAAATTTCTCGGCCCAGGATTGTCCTCCCAAAAATGACAATGCAGAAAATCAATGAAGAAGGCAAGCTTCAGAAACTGTTCCACATGGAAAAGAAAAGAACTAATGAAACTGGGAGATAAAAATGAGATATATATGTAAACAGGAGAGCAAACATAAATCAAAAACAAAAAACCACATGCAGTGGTCCTGAAGGAAAGACCTGAATAAATGGAATGGAAGTGATAATCATTTTCTTTTTTTTTAAAATCATTTTCATAATAAAAGAATTTCTTTAACTAGAATATGTAATGTGTATATCAAAGAGCTCTCTGGAGCTGGGGTGTCAGGGTACATGGGTCACCAGGCAAAAATTACTGAAAAGGGAAAAACAATCAGATATATCCTGATAAAAGATTTAAGCTTCAAAGATAAAGATTCTAAAGTTTTCAGAACCATTGCCACTCCCCAAAAGTTATACAGAACAGTTGGACTAGACTTTGACTTCTCTTCAAAATTAATAGCTAGAAGATAATGAGGAATATTAGAATTTTGAGGAGGAAACTTATTTCACAAGAAATCCCTACCTAACCATGTTGCTCAATTAAGACAAAAGAAATTCATTTTTTGACATGTAAAGACTCAGAATAAAGCAATATAGCCCTCTAGGGAGAAAAATACCACTCAAATAAGTACAACTCACCCATGAACAACACAGGGGTTAGGGATACTAACGTCCACACATTCAAAAATCTGCATATTAACTTCTGAATTCCCAAAAACTTACTTACTAATAGCCTGATGACCCAAAGCCTCACCCATAACATAAACAGTAAACTGACAGATTTTATATACACGTTATATATTGTATTCTTACAATACCATAAGCTAGAGAAAATATGCTATTAAGAAAATCACAAGAGAAAATACATTTATAGTAGTGTACTGTACAAAAGATCCACATACAAGTGAACCTGTGAAGCTCAAATCATGTTGTGCAAGGGTTGACTATAATCTAATGGATAGAAGAATCAAAATTAAGAAATGGTTAAATAGCAATACAGGTGACTGACAACATGTACAGAAACTAAGACATTAAACTCAATCATAACTATTACATTACAAAAAAGAATATAAATGCCATTGGTTACAAAAGGAAAACATAAAAAATGTAAAACATTAAAATAATTTGAAAAACAGTTTCCTGATAAGAAGTTTAAAAACTTTAAAAGATAAAGAAGTAGTAGAAAGAAAGAGAAAGAACTTTAGGAGAGAAAGAAGTAGAAGGTAGGAAGAATTAAAACTGTATTCTGATGCTTATACTGAAAGACTGAACAAAATGGGTTAATTTTTACTGTTAAAATGAAGGACAATATGTTCTTAGCTGTGTTTCCCATTTTTCTAAGTGTTTAACAGCATAATTAAAATCAGACTAATTACTTTCCAAACCACTATAAGGAAAAAAAGTATTACTGTATATAATATACAGAGAAAAGGAGAAAAAAAAAATCACCCTATAATGCAGCCAATTACATTCTTAAGCATATAGCCCAGTAAAAACTGGTAACAACCCAAATATTCATTAACAATAATATAAATACACACACTGTGGCATGTTCATGCAATGAAATATTATATAGCAGTGAAAATTAGAAACTAACGGAGTGATTCAAATGGCCATCAACAACAAATTGTTAAAAAAAAATTTCTAAAGATTACATTATGATTCCACTTATATAAAAATCATAAACAAGCAAAAAATTTACATATATTATTTAGAAATAGATAAGTGAGTGCTAAAACCACAAAGAAAAGCCATATAACAATTAGCACTTAGAAAATAAGCTAGGATTTATCCTTTGAAAGAGAAATGCAATAAAGAAAGAAACACAAGCAGTTTCAAAGGTATTAGTAGTTTTGTTGTTGTTATTGTTGTTTGGGTGTAGATAAGCCTGCATATATTAAGTTTTTTCATATTTATTTTATATTTACTTCATAATTTTAAAAAAATTTAAACACTGGAAAAAAAGTATTGTTATTTCAAACTTTCAAATAAAACAAGTATTTTCATTGCCATATAAAATGTTTCCAATTACAGAAAATGATTAGAAGCCCCTTGAAAACTGTAATCTAGCAAAATCTGAGAAACTTTATAAAAACTACAGGTAAAAAAAAAAAGACTACATTTATAAATGGTACATAAAGACTAAGCAAAAGAGCAAGATAAGATTTTGTTACAGAAATCCAGTAATAGTTCAATATTAAAAATTTTATAACACCAAACTCACAGATCAAGAAAAAATATTATCTAAACAAAGGATGCCAAAGCTTATTTAATAAAATTAAGCACCAATGCTTCATAGAATTAATGAAGAATTCTAGAATACTGCTGTTTTTGGATATGTCCTATGGCCCCTCTGGTTGTACCATATACAACAAAGAATTCCCTATCTATCTCCTTTCTCAATACAGTCTTTCTCAGAATATTATACCTCAGCTTGATCCAGGGTACTTGCTTCTGTAGAAGAGTACCCTTCAAAATGGGCCACACAAACAAAATATTCCAATAGGGAAAGATATTTAATTTATGGATCCACACTACCTCCTTCCTTCCTCACTGACAGTCCATATGTTACTCATCTGATATTAACCAATGTAGAGGAGCTAAGAGTGGAATTCCTATTAATTTATTAGCCTTTGACCACTGGACCCTTAATCATTAGGTACTAATAATGTCTATGTATGTCAAGGTTTAGGGAATTTAAAGACAATATTATCTAATTTTAATTAAACTATTTCTCACAAAAGAGATTAAATAGATTTCTTCAAAGAAGCTACAATTTGAATAATGCAGCAAAATAAAACAAGAAAAAAGCAAAGCTGATACTTCCATTATAAAACAATGGCAATGTGATCAGACAGATATAAAAGAAGTAGGCCAAAAAATTTCTAAATTATCAAAAAATAAAATACCTTAATGTGGATTAACATTGATTATGAACGTTGTCCTAGGTTAATGTTGTACTTTTTATGTTACTGATGATTTCCAAGATGTTTAAAACTTCAAAATTTGAAGACAAGCTTCTATATTTTTCTAAGTAATATTTTTCAAGTCATTGAAAAACCAAATCCTTTTTAACATTTTTTAAAATCTAACCAAAACTTTTTAAAATTAAAAAATAAATATTATTTCAAGCAAGTGTACTGAGATAAATATTTATAAGAGCCCTTCAATGGCCAAATCCACTATCACTGGGGAAACATATCTTCATTTTCTCATGATAAAAAAGGCTAAATTAATACATGGAAAATATGTCAACAAAACAAATACTGTTGGGAAATGGTAAGAAAACACTACTAAGGAGTTGAAAAAACAAGGATTAGAGCAAATTATATTGCGTGGGAGGTTTTCTATATAGCTGAATTCAAGTACAGATGTTTCTAACATATCTGAGCTTATAAGTATTTCCTAGATTCTCTTTCAAAAATGAAATTCGCAAAGAACTACTTTTTGGTGAGTCATTAAAGGAAAGCTGTACCAGAGAGGATATATTCTCAAAAGCAAATGATTTTAGAAAAAAAGAATTTCAGGAAAACATGTTAATTCTACTTAAAACCAAAATGAAGAAGCAGCTGCTTTAACTGGGAAAGGGAAGTAGAAGCAGGGGAAGGGAGCTAAGGAAGATGAGAGAGAAAGCAGGCAGAAGGAAGGGAAAAAAGGAAGATTAAAAGACCTGTAAAAAGCATTTATTGCATCATTTATAGGCAGGATAATGCAGCAAAGAAGCTGGAAAGTCAGAAGTGCCAAAAATGCTTCAGGATGATGTCAATGGGGTCAATTATATAAAAACAAGGTCTTTGAAACACAGAGAAATCTTCAAACATAATGAGATGTGAAGTGATAAGAAAATATTTTGAACCAGAGAGGTCAAATGGATATCTTAGTCAAGAGTAATTAAAAATGCTGCCAATCTTGAGAGTTATATACTTACTTCACTTTTTAAAAAGTCCCAAATTTGCTGATTTTCTCATGACAGCATTAGGTGATGAGCAGTTATATTACCTAACAGCTAATTTAAAAACAAAACAAAACAAAACAAAGAGACCTTACCAACCCTTTAAAGTAAAAACAAACAAACAAACAAACAATAGAAAGTAATTACTTTATTTATTTTTTTTAAAAGATTTTATTTATTTATTTGTCAGAGAGAGAGAGAGCGAGAGCAAGCACAGGCAGACAGAGTGGCAGGCAGAGTCAGAGGGAGAAGCAGGCTCCCTGCAGAGCAAGGAGCCCAATGTGGGACTCGATCCCAGGACGCTGGGATCATGACCTGAGCCGAAGGCAGATGCTCAACCAACTGACCCACCCAGGCGTCCCGAAAGTAATTACTTTAAAAAAGAAATCCATTCTATGGAGAGAACATTTTCTTAAAAAAGATGCCTTTTATTTTTTATTTTTCAAGATTTTACTTATTTTTTTTTTAAGATTTTATTTATTTATTTGACAGAGAGAAATCACAAGTAGATGGAGAGGCAGGCAGAGAGAGAGAGAGAGAGAGAGAGAAGCAGGCTCCCTGCTGAGCAGAGAGCCTGATGTGGGACTCGATCCCAGGACCCTGAGATCATGACCTGAGCCGAAGGCAGCGGCCCAACCCACTGAGCCACCCAGGAGCCCCAAGATTTTACTTATTTGAGAGAGTGTGTGTGCATGCAGGGAGAAGGACAGAATGGAAGAATCTCAAGCAGACTCCCAGCTGAGTAGGGAGCCTGTCATGGGGCTTGGTCCTACAACCCTGAGATCATGACCTGAGCCAACACCAAGAGTTGGATGCTTAACCAACTGAGCTGCCCAGGTGTCCCAAAAGGATGTTTTTTAAAAGCAAATTTCCTTCCATGATATGATCTTGTTGAAAATATTGTGCATGTATCATACATTAAAACTTCCATATCTACACTGCAGTAGGAAAAGGAATTTTCCAAAACTGTTTAAAAAAAAAAAAACCTTCACCAAATTCTGTGGGCTTTGAACCCTTTAAGACAACTTTTATATTGATATAATTCTATACTTAACAGTCATAAAAATACTTCAAAGAACTCATGTCCTCAATCCAGATGTACCAATTGTTTATATGTTGTTTAGTTGCTTTATCATATTCTCATTTTCTCATTCTCTCCTCCTCCTTCTGCCCACACATGTACACACCCACAGCGCTGCAACCCTCCCCACCCCCAGAGTTTTTCCTGAACCATTTAAAATTAAGTTACTGTTCCTTATTTTTAACAAGCTTGACATTTTTCAAGAGTAGAAGGTGGTTACTCTGTAGAAAGTCATCAATTTAGGTTTGTCTGAGGGTTCTTTAATAATGAAATTAGATACAAAGAATGCACCTTTGGCAGGAATACCACAGAAATGAATGCATATCCTAGTGTATATTATAAGGAGGCATATTATGTCCCATTGATCATACTGTTAACTTTGATTACTTTGTAAGACTGGAATTGCTAGGTTAAATCACTAGGAAGTTACTTTTTTCCTTTTGGAAATTAATAAGTAACTTATGGGAGAACACTTTGAAGTTATGTAAATAACCTGTTTCTTACCAAACTTTCACCCACTAGTTTTAGCAACCATTGACGATTCCTGCCTGAATCGGATTATTACTGTAATGGTGATTTTTCCTTAACTCCATTATTCCTTCCACATTTATTAGCTGGCATTCATTCTACTGTAAGTGAGCTCTTCCCATCCTCTCCCATTTATTCAGTTACTTAAAACATCCTGGATTATTTCAAAAATATTATATTCCTATCATTATTTATTCTAATGTTCAAAGTGTTCTAGCTTTGGCCAATGGGAGCCCTTTCAAGCCACCTCCTCTATCTTTTGATGTAGCTAGCCCTATCATTTTTTGAGCAGTTTCTTGCTTTGTAGAATAAGACAAAACAGGCTTATCTTGCATTTTCCCTGCTTCCATACTAGCATCACTCTTTTCACCAAGGAACACTGCTTCTTTTTAATGAGGAATGGTATTTAGAAACCAATACCTAAAGACGAGCTATGCTCACTGCTTATAGAGGTATCTTTCTTCCAGGCCCTGTTAGTATATTTATTAGTATGTATAAATCCATTTTTGTATCTCTATAAAAGGATAAGATCGTATTTATACCTCTACTGTCAATTCAACACCACAGTTTTCCCCTTTCATATTTTTAACTTTCTTCTCTTTTTTTAAGATTTATTTATTTATTTATTTATTTGACAGATAGAGATCACAAGTAGGCAGAGAGGCAGACAGAGAGAGAGAGAGAGGAGGAAGCAGGCTCCCTGCTGAGCAGAGAGCCAGATGCGGGGCTCAATCCCAGGACCCTGGGAACATGACCTGAGCTGAAGGCCGAGGCTTTAACCCACTGAGCCACCCAGGCGCCCCTATGTATTCATTTTCTTTGTTATTTTGTTTTTAAATTGCTTTTTGCATTTAGGAAGGTCTGTGTTTTTGTTCTATTGGTTACCTATGTACTTATACATTTATAATGCAGTAATCTCATTTTCTTATTATCACGCAGTATATGTCAACTTTCAATAGTATCTTCTCAATCCCAACTACTGCTTTACAACAATCAATAAGCTTTTCCTACTTTCCTCTTTACCTCTTCCTTTATTTTTTTTTTTACATTTTTTTCTTTTCTTTTTTTGTTTTTTAAGGTTTTATTTATTTGACAGAGATCACAAGTAGGCAGAGAGGCAGGCAGAGAGAGAGAGAGAATGAAGCAGGCTCCCCGCTGAGGAGAAAGCCCGATGTGAGGCTTGATCCCAGGACCCTGGGATCATTACCTGAGCCAAAGGCAGAGGCTTTAACCCACTGAGCCACCCAGGCGCCCCTACCTCTTCCTTTAGAGTTGGCATTATTTATCCTTTGTAAGAATATGTAAGATTTACATATTATTCTTTCACCTTTGTTGTCACCTACGTTTTAATCTTAGATCTACAATTATAATATATTTAATAATAACCATGGATTCTTCTGCAATGTTTTCCTACTCAATTCTAAGTTGGATAAAGCCCATCCACTAGTGGATTCCTCAAGAAATATTCAAGTGTGTACTACCCTATTGAGTTATACATGTTTAAAATATTTTTTTATTCTTGATGTTTAAAAAACAGCTTGGCTTTTTTTGTTTGTTTGTTTCCATAAAAATATATTTAATAAACCTGTTATAAAAAAATCAAACATTTTCAACATTTTATCAATTCAAACTCACTGTAAGTAACTGGGACTTCTTTGTATTTTGGAGATTACCTCAACTAAAAATGCATTACACATTTACAACACTTCGAAATATAATTGAAGAGCTACCTCAACTAATGTTAAATTTCACGTTAACTCTAGAGACTTATAGGTTAAGATTCCCATAAATTTGTCTGCAATCAAATGTAATATACTAATTATGAATGTCTTAATAGCTATTAAAAAGAAAAAATATTTGGAAGGAAATGGTTGGTTTTAAAGTTCTGTGACAAACTCCTAGAAGATAAAAAATATGTAAAACCAATTTAATGACCAAGATTTATTTATTTATTTTTCTTCCTTCCTTCTTATTTTTTCTTTCACCTAGATTTCTTAATGAATCCCTGATAGTCATTTCTGGCAGCTCAACCCATTCTGTTGGGATGGTAGTGTGCTATATGCTGTCAGGAACCCTCTACTGTTTCATCAGAGCCATACTACTAAATGCTCTAACAGTCCTGGTCAAAAGTAAGGAAATGATAACAAATTTCAGTGCTGTACACACTTTTCCCATGTAAGAACAGCTTAGCTTTACATAAAATTTTTGGTTTACCTGTTTCCTTACTTTCTTGAAAACACTGCTCCATTGGTACTTCACTTTGTATGTTTCTGTTAAGAAATGTGTGCCAGTTTAATTATCTTGGCCTATTAGTTGTTCTGTTTCGTTTGTTTACCTGAGGGTTCTCAAAGTTTATCTTTAGAGTCTAATACTTTTATAAAATATGACTCAAAATTGACTATGTACTATAAACTTCCCCAAGTACTCTATGGTCCTTTCAGTGTGTAGATAGATGCAGGTCTTTTATTTCTGGAAAATTTGTTTACATTATAGTTTTAAATACTATTTGTACCCATTGTTTAGTTTTTTCTAATTCAATTATACATATATGTTGAATCTCTTTTTGTCTCACATTACCACCACTTTCTCTTTTACCTGTTTTACTTCTTTAATTCATTTTCCTTTTCATGATTATTTTTGTGACTTTCTTCAATACCCTTTATTAAATTTTCAGTTGAGTTCATTCTCTTTTGGGCATCTTGGAATTTAGAATTCATTTCTAAGATGATTTTTTTTCTTTATCTTCCACCTCTTTCTTGGGTTCAACCAACTCTCCTCTTATTTCTTCCTAGGTGTTTTTGTTTTCTCAACCATTTACAAATATAAAAAGCAGGGGCACCTGGGTGGCTCAGTGGGTTAAAGCCTCTGCCTTCGGTTCAGGTCATGATCTCAGGGTCCTCGGATCGAGCCTCAAATGGGGTTCTCTGCTCAGCAGGGAGCCTACTTCCTCCTATCTCTCTGCCTGCCTCTCTGCCTACTTGTGATCTCTGTCAAATAAACAAATAAAATCTTGGGGGGAAAAACAGACTTTTGAATCAATATAGACAAACTATTAAACTGATAAAAATTGGAGTTTACTGCTCTCATTAAAATAGTATCCAATCATTTATTAAACAAGTATTTATTAAGCATTTACTACATGCTAGGCACTGCTCTGGATGTCTGGAAAACTAAGTAAATAAAGCAGACAAATAACCTTATCTAAATGAGACTAACATTCTTATAGGGGAGGCAAATAAACAATAAAATAAATAAGTATGCTTTTAAAAAAACACCGAGGCTTTTTATATGTTAATAAATAAAAATTTAAATATATTTTTTCACTTTTATCATATTAAAAATTTACTTTTATTTCTATCTAACTATACTTAGGTTATATATTGGGCAGTATGCCCCCAACTTTCCATTTTTAGGAATATAATCTTAGCCCGAAGAACACAGATGTCTAGAGAATATCACCAAGAGATCCTAAACTTATCCTTAGAAGGAATAACTTAGGAAACATTGGGTTGTCTCCCCTTGGGAGAGTGGATAATAAGTACATTTACAGACACAAGAGAAATCATTCCAATTTATTAGATTTTTATTGTTTGAATAAAGTGTATGTGTAAGAAAAGGGACTATATTTAGAAAATAAGCAGCCAAAAATGAGGACTGCAGGAAATGTTTGTTTGCTGATACTCAACATTTAAGAACGCTACTAATGGGGAATCCCCCAAAGTGATAAGCAGCAGAGTATGGGCCTCACTGAACTTGCTAAAAAGGGTGAAAAAAAGGTTTCTCTCTACTTCATGTCACCTACAACATGGACAAACAAATCAGTTTTGTCCAAAGTGAACTCTGAATTTTTAGGGGATAACAAAAAATGGGTTATTTAAGATAGAAGCAGTAGGAGTTGAGAGATTTACTCTTCCTGACTTCCTAAAAATTCCTTATCTTCAGAAATTAGACAGGGCTGATTTATATTGTTTGCAAATAATTATAGTTTATAATCCAATAATTCCACTTCTAGAAATTTATCCTACTCTATATTCTAGAATGTATGTGGGCAAGGAATTGAATACGGATGTACAATATTACTATAGTTTGTGACAACAAAAGACTGAAAAAGAAGCCACATGTTGAAACAACAGGAAACTATTGTTTTAAATTCTTAAAATGGGCTACTATGTAGCTGTGAAAATGAGTTATACACTATGTAATAAAAAGGATATCAGCTATATACATGGATATGAACAATGTATTTCTGGAATAAAATAAAAAGACTGTAAAAGGGGTTACCTTCATAGTGGAAACCTTCTCACCCTTTATGTTATTTGAATTTTCTTTTTTTTAAAAGTGCTCTTGATTACTTCTCAGTGAAAAGGCTAATTACAGACAGCAAATCTATTAAAAGGCACCATACTAAAAAAGGAATGAAGAGATAAGTTAATGGAATAGGAGATGAACCATTGTCCAATATAAGAAGGTAGCTTTTCAACTAACTGGGGGAGATAACAAATTCACTACTGAAAAACAATTAAAAATTTTGCCTCATACTATACAGACTAAATTAATTTCCAGATGAGTTAGAGATTTAAATGTAAATTTAAAAATTAAAGAAACACATAAGAAAATATAAGTTAATATATGTATAATATTAGAGCAGGGAAGGCACTGTCCAGCATGAGAAGGAGCACCCATAAATTAAAAGTAATGTTTATCTCATGATGATTTTAAAACTTCTAAGAAGGCAGGGGCGCCTGGGTGGTTCAGTGGGTTAAAGCCTCTGCCTTCGGCTCAGGTCATGATCCCAGGGTCCTGGGATCGAGCGCCGCATGGGGCTCTCTGCTCTGTGGGGAGCCTGCTAACTCCTCTCTCTCTCTCTCTGCCTGCCTCTCTGCCTACTTGTGATCTCTGTCTGTAAAATAAATAAATAAAGTCTTTTAAAAAAAATAAATAAAACTTCTAAGAAGGCAAAAAGTACCACAACAATAAGTGACTGGCAATAATTTGGAAAAATACTTCACATTCATGCAAATATGTACACACACATGCACACTTAGATCTTAAAATATTTCAAGTAATTATAATATTACCAATATTATAATTTTTTTAAATGAGCAAATCCTTTTTTTAAAAGATTTTATTTATTTGACAGAGAGACACAGCAAGAGAGGGAAAGAAGCATGGGGGAGTGGGTGAGGGAGAAGCAGGCTTCCCACCGAGCAGAGAGCCTGATGTGGGGCTCGATTCAGAGGCTTACCGACTAAGCCACTCAGGCACCCCGAGTAAATGATTTTTTTTTTAAAAGAAATATTTGACATAAGAAATGCAAATTGAAATGTAAAAGGAGTTTAAAAATTATAGCACCCAATTTTGGCAAAGTTTTGGTTAAGCACAAACTCATACACACTGTGGAAATACATACTGGCACAACCTTTCTGCAGGCGAATTTAGCAATATTCATTAAGAGCATTAAACATATGAGTACCATTTGATCTCAGAAATCTTTCCTCGAGCAAATTACCTTAACTAAACATATTATTCAGAACTGTATTCAAAGATATATTCAAAGTTGTCCACTGCCATTTATAAGAATGAAAGACAATCTATCCAACTGGGCACTGGCACACTAAGTTTTAGGCATAAGAATCCCATGCAGTCAAAAAAGAAAAGAAAAGAATTCCATGCAGTCCATAAAATTGGTGTTGCAAAAGAATACTTAATAACATAAAAGAATATTTTAGATGTTATAATAAAAAACGAGAAGATGCAATGGACATTATTTATTTAAAGTATGCATTTCATAAATAAATATATGCAAAGTCTTAAAGCATATACAATAAAATGTTGAGAGTAATTAGGATTAGAAGTAAAAATTTTTATTTAAAAACATTGATTTATTTGTACTTACTAAACTGTCTATAGTAAATATGTCTTGCTTTTATTTTATGACAGAAAAAAGAAAGTGCAGGTACAGAAATTATTCCTTTTAGGTCTAGAGTGAGGAGAAAACAAGATATAGATCATTTGGTAGTGGTGGGAAAAGTAGTTTAAAAAGAAATCATATATACCAGATTTCATTTCTCTAATATATTAGACGGATATCTAAAAAGAGTATAGAAGGCAGCAGTGCAAATTGTGGAATTTAAGCTAAGTAATAAATTACTAAAAGAGCTTTTTTAGAAAAAAAGAACGTTGCCATTTCTTTAGAAGGTACCTAAGTAATAGCAGTGTTATCTGAGAAAGAAACGTTTTAGTCTAAATTGGAAGGAAGAACATTTGGGGAGACAGGAAGTAGATGGGACAGAAAAAGGAACAGAAAGGATATGAAAGGAAAAAGGGGGGGGGGAATCAAGGAAAGCAAAGAGGAAATGGATGAGAAGAAGGGAAAAGAGAAGAGAGACAATGACTTGGGACGTATGAAAGATGGGAGGGGGTAAAGGAGTAGAAGGGAAGAAAAGGAAGACCAATGAAGAAAAAAGCAGGACAGAGTGCTCAAAGAAAAAGCTGAGGGTAACAGAGAGTTTATTACAAATGAAAGAGGTCACCTAGAGAATGCAGTGCAGTGTTGTGGTGAGCTAGAAAGCAGTGATTGCATGAGAATAGACTTGAGGTAGCTATACAGTGGGTAGAAACTATCCTTTGCAGGATAAGGTTATAGATGGAACTTTGATACTGGTACATGAACCATGTACAAGATGCAATATATCCCTAAACTAAAATACACCCATTATAAATATCTGGACTTATTCCTAAATCATTACAGAAGATAATATTTACTTTCGTTTTTAAAATAATCTAAGAACACTTCCATGTTTTAAAACCCAATAGAATATAAATACTCCAAGGAAAAAAAGGACAGAAGTAGAATATTCCAAGAAACTAAGTTTTAGACTGAAATGGGAAAAAAGATTGGGACTTGTGGTAAAAAGTCCCCTGGAAACTAAAAGAAGAGGGGGTAAATATTGTCATGCTAAATTATTCATTATATATCATGCTAAATTATTAGTTATCATGTTATATTATTAATATAATTATTCAAGACCAAAATAATATCTAAGTAGGCAGAATATTACGAATTCCTTTTCAGAATCAGTTCCACCATATAACATTTAAATTAATCTCATTACTGAATAACTGCTCTTTATTTACTGACCTAAGACAGTGAAAACTGACCAACTGAAGAAGAAAAACCTGTTATTCTTAGGGGAACCTTGCATGTTTTACCAATTAAGGTACACAGGAAAAATGCACCCAACCATTAGGATTAAGCCATCAGAACAGAGAGTATACCTGGAGCTCTCCCTGGTGCTGCAACTAGTCCTGGCAATCAGACTTGACTTAAAGACTATTTTTAATCACTGAATCCAAGTTTACTATTTGTTTGCTGAACTACCTGTACTCTCATTAGACTTATTTCAGCAACTTGCACCTCAACTGTGCCTCTGTAAGTCTATTCTTCCAAAGT
The DNA here is from genome assembly GCF_011764305.1 of Mustela putorius furo. Classification (NCBI taxonomy): domain Eukaryota; kingdom Metazoa; phylum Chordata; class Mammalia; order Carnivora; family Mustelidae; genus Mustela; species Mustela putorius. The sequence continues at coordinate 9,284,356 of NW_025422368.1, forward strand.
TTATTAGGAAAAGCATAAAACATAGACAAAGAGCCAAGAGTTGTATTCTAGGTCATTTTTGTAAGATGTTTTCTTCGTGTTTCCCAATAATTAAAAAAAAATAATTAATAACCTGCAAAACTAAAAGCACAGTACTACTAGCAGACCCTTAAAAGTATCCTTGTGTGTGTGTACACATGTGTGTATGCGAGAGAGAAAGTCACTAGATTAATCATAGGCTATATGATCAGCCAAATAGCTCTAGAAACTAATTTTCCTAGAAATAAAAATTACCATTGAGAGCTTACGTCATTTTATTGGTCTACACATTCTCATAAAATCTGTAAATCTTTAGTTGCTTTTCCCCCTTTCTCATCTGTAATTAACAGAGAGCAATTATTCCACTGTTTAAATAGTATAGATTTTATTACATTTCTTCCTTTTTAAAAATATTTTATTTATTTAAGAGAGAGTGTGAGAGAGAGCATGAGTGGAGGGGAGAGGAAGAAGTAGACTCCCCACTGAGCAGGGAGCCAGATGCAGGGCTTGTTCCCAGGACTCTGAGATTATGACCTGAGCCAAAGGCATATGCTCAAAAGACTGAGTCACCCAGGTGCCCCATTACATTTATTTCTTAACAAAAAACAAAAAGCCTCACGTATTAGGAATTCCTCCAAAATCTAAGCACTTAGCACGAATTCCTTTAATTACAGTATAAAAATCACCAAGAGTAACTGTTTTGAATTTCCAAAATAGTTACCATTTCTTTTTTAGGGGAAAAAATAGACGGTAATTTTTTGCTGCACTTTTTGTGCAACCAAAGTATGATCCACAAACAAGATACTATAATGTAAAACTTAATCTACATGACTTGGGTATTCCAACAGATGCCATGGTTTTACTAAAGTTTACAATGGACAACTTATTGAATTAATAAATTAATAAAATTATTAAGTTTATAATGAAAACAAATATGAATAAATAGATTTAGGAAGGACTGACTGACCTATGGACAATGCAAACAATTCTCTTCAAATTCAATGTTTTAGTTCAAATGATCTATTAGATAATTTAACTTTCCCCTGAATAATTAATACTCTATATACTATCTATTAGTTTAGAAATTGTATGTCAAAAAACTTTTGAACAATTTTGTCATAAGCCATGTTTCATTTTTTAAATCATCTAATCCTGTTATAGGAAGAAAAAATGATATAATTTTTGACAGAAAGAGTTCTTGTCTGAAAGCACAGCTTGTAAACAAGTCAAAGGGAAATTACATCTGCTAGATAATTCTGCCCACCTCTCCTATCCCAATACGATCTCCTCTGTGGCTTAAGGTACTTTTGCAGAACACGTAGCAGTTCTATTAAGCAATCTGAAAATTACTGGCTTAAGAATAGCACATTTTAAATTGATTATTGACATATATTATTATATAATGAATCAGAACAAATAGAATCAAAGGTGAATATGCATGTAGTGCTGAAAAGCAATAAACATATCCAAATTCTTAACCTTTCTAAATCTAAGAATTAAAATTCTGTTAGGCAGTAAAAAGCTACTGTAAGAAAGTTGCTGATCTAACTCAGTAATTCTTAATTCAGGGTGATACCATGCCAGAGACAGTCTGGAAAAGTGTGGGGCCATTTATGTTTCTCACAATGACTATGTGAACATTATTGTTAAAATTAGGAGGCAGGAGCCAGGAATGCTATATGTACTACAAGGCACAAAGATTTGTACCATCCCAAATGCCAACAGTGTTTCCACTGAAAAATACTGATCCAATTCCACTATAAAAGTAAACATTAAAAATTTCCAATAAATTGGGAAATTCCCAATGAACATCTGACTTATGAACATTCTTCCTTAACAAGGGAAATGGGGACTCAAGAGTCCAGAGGCCCTGCCTCCAATGGAAATAAAAGTCCTAGCATAACAGAATTATACCATCTAGAAAATGACTATACATTCCTTTATGAAAAGTTTAATAAGATGCTGCTTCCTAGAAGTATCTCTTTCCCAATCCATCCAAAAAAGCAAAGCAAGGTAAAGCAAAGCATGGAAGGAAGGAAGGGAGGAAGGCTTGGGGCGAGGTTGGTGGGTAGAGGAGCGGAAGGAAGAAAAAGGAAAGAAACACAACATAAAGGAATGAAGGGAGGAAGAGATGTGTATGCTAGCAACTGCAGAAAGGACTTAAAATACTTTTTTCCATTAAGAAGAATGTTACTTGAAGCTAAAATTTTGCCACAGCTAGTTAATAAGTAAGCATTGGAGGCCAGCCTAGGAATTATGACGTTTCTATCAGAAGCTTCACACTTATTTCCAAGCAACTGACTGCAAGTAAAGTTACCAAATAAGACTCATTTATAAACTGACTGCTTTTTACAGTGGTAAAGAATAATTGTGTCTTTAACTTTGAAATAATCATTAGGTTTTTATATGTATAATTCTCAGAGTTTGAAGGACAAATATTTACCATATGTTATTCTAAATATGTCTATGTTATTCAAATGAGGGTGTACTTTCATCTTTTAAAAACAGACTACATTTTGAATAGATAGAAAAATAGCATCAACTACTGATTACTTTGCCTCAAAGTAGTAAAAAATAAATCCAAACATATCCTTGTAAGTAGTTATGAACTATGAAAAACATTTATTGGAGAACTGTTAAATCATTAGAAAGACTATGCTGAAAAACTGAGTACATACTGTCATACCGTCATATTAGTAATTCAATTCAGAATTTCTCAAAATCAGAGTAGGGTTTGAAAAAATAAACCACTAAAATGAACATACGCTAAACTTTTAAAAAATTTATTTACTTGAGAAAGAGAGATCAGAGCAAGTGAGAGAGAACATGAGTGGAGGGGGGAAGGGCCTGAGAGAGAGAGGGAGACCACAAACTCGCCTCTGAGCAGGGAGCCTGATGTGGGCTCGATTCCAAGACCCTGGGCTAATGACCTGAGCCGAAGGCAGACGCTTAACGGACTGAGCCACCCAGATGCCCTCATGTGCAACTTTTTACTATTATTATTTTATACATTAGATTTCTTTCAAATAAGATAATGAAAGGATATATTAAGCTGGAAATTACAGATTATTATTTAACCAGAAAATGCTATTTAACTGAAGTGTCAATGAAATCACTTGAAGGTGGGATTTTTGTTTCTTTGTTTTAAGAAATATAAGATCTGAAATGGGTATTTTACCTCCAGAAATGATTAACACAGGCCATTTAAGACCCATGCTCCTACAGAGAACCAGAAAGTCTGAAAAATATGAATATTTCCTTAAAGTTGCCCAATGGCATCAATGAATGAGAAAGCAGTAAAGATATTGGGCCAAGATCTAGATTCCTAATTCCTGTCATAAGCAAATACCAAAAAATTCCAGAGAAAATATAATTTCAGGTCTTGAATTATGTCTATAATTGGTTTTCAATACAATCCAGCATACAATCAAAAGACAAGAAGAAAAATCAGGAGGCAACAGACATAAGAACCAATCAAAACAAAAGTCAGTAAAAATATAGTCAAATGAGTTTCATAGATTGGGACTATTCAAACGAAAAACCCATGCTTGCTTATCACATATAAGAATACTGAAAACCAAAGACAAAAGGAATTTTTAAAGGCAGTCAGAAGAAAAATAAAACAAATTTATTCGAAGGAGGAAGATAAATACATTCAAGTACTCACTAGAAACAACAGAAAACAAAAGCAATGAAATCACATTTTCACTGTCCTCTAAGAAAATAAATACAAATTTAACATTCAACATCCAGAGAATAAATCACTCAAAAATCAAAATATTACCGGATAACCTCTTTTGCAATGTCTGTCTTATTCATTGCTCCAAAACAAGTATGGTGGTTGGCACATGGTAGTGTATAAAGTTAACTCATCTAAATTTAATTCTTCTAGTCAGTAATTTCTCCTGCCTGTATTATTTCCACCAATGTTTATATCCTATTGATACTCTGTAGTAACAATGGGGAAGAGCAGTAATATTCTGAGCACACAGAAGGTATTCAATAAATGGTGAATACAGAAATTAGGTTTTAATTTATTTTCTATATTTGGAAAATCTCCATTTCTCTAGGTTTTCCTCATATGGTCTGTTATATAAATTGGATACTTTTAGATCCATTCCAAACTCCCTTCATAGCATTTTAGTTCTCCCCAATTGAGATACTATACCAACCCTGGGGTATCTAAATTTGACCTATCCACAAACAAGAGATAAAACTACTAAGTAATTCTGGTATTTTTATAGCCCATTGAATATAAGTCCTACATAGAAAACCATAAATGCTTCTACAGACAGAATATTTTCAGACAATATAATCTGCTGCCTAAGAATAAATATATAATTAGAAACAAAGTATTGAATTTCTTGTTTTATACTTCATTTGAGGTTGACCAGGTAATAATGATCCATTCCTAATTAAGTCAAACATACTAATTATGTAATATTATTATAATAGTTCACATTTTCTAGTATATTTTGAGCTTTGTCTATTAATATCTTTATGCTTTTAAAATCAAGACACAAAATGATAAAACAACAAAATATTAGCTATAGAAACATGTTAACAATGTTCTTCTACAACCCAGTTACAGGCATAATTCTTTTTTCTTTCTTAAGATCACCCAGCTAGTGATATAGTGGCTAGTAAATGTGCCTAGTACAAATGACCAGCAGAAAAATAAGATATTTCTCAATTTGACGTTAGCATTTCTTTCCTACCTCTCCAGCTCTAATCTCCCTTTTAACAAAGAATAATTACCTAGGAAATGGGCTCACTGTAGCCTTTTCAATCTACTGATTTTTAAAGTGCTCTTGTTTTCCTGGTAGCTATTACTATTTAATATGACAAAGTATTGTTTACATTTTAAATACAGTTATTTAAGTAATAAGGGATCTAACTTAAAGAAAAATATTAAGGAAATAAAAGTAGAGGTGACAGAATAAAGCAGACGCTTAATCTTCCACAGTAACAAAATCCTCCAATTTTCACTGGGCCCATGTCATCAGAATAAAGAATACACTTCACAGTTTCCTTGTTCTAGGTATTGCCATGTGTCTAAATTCTGGACAATTTAAGATCTAAATAAAGTTACCTACGGCAGCTTCCAGGAACCTTCCTTAAAAACAGTTGGCATTCACCCTCTCAGCCCTCTTCTTTTTCATTCCTTTCTCCTTCTTGCTGGCTAGAACACTGATGATAACTGAAACTAAAGAAGCCATCTAGGTTTGTAAGGTGACCTTGGCAATGTAGGCTATGCATGGCAGAGTAATGAGATAAAAGCAACTTGGATTCCTGAGTACTTTGTTTTAACAGAGCTATTATATAGCCCTTTTGCACCTACTTCCAGACTTGTAGATTATGGCAAAATAGACTTCCATTCAAGTTGGAAAACAATAAACCAAGGCACTGGAATTGATCACTGTCAGTCCCAATTTACCAAGTGATCTACTAGCTATTAGCAGTTGGACAGAGAAGCAATTTTTTACATATATATCACAAATTTGAAATGTAAAATTATTTCCACAGAAATCCCATTACATTCCATGTCCTTAAATGCTAAACACGTTACGATGACTAACATTTGGTTTATCCTAACTATATTCACAGTTTAAGTTTGTACCTTTTCATTATACCTATTGTATTTCATTATCCTCATATCACAAAATTAAATGGTTGTCTGGGAAATGCTTCACTGAAGTATAAAAATGTTGATGAAAACAGTACCAAACTCCACCACACAGATTAAGACAATTAATGTCGGTAGGGAATGATTCTAATGATAGAGAATATGAATACTGTTGAGATAAATAAATCTTTAAGTATGATGATTTCACACACATCAGAAAAGCATAAAACATAAGGTACAATAATATTTAAACATTAGATCATATTTAACTGACTATACGTATGCCCCTAGAGCTCAATGGGTGGTCATTAGTGACACATTAACAGTGAAATAAAGCTGCTGAAGCCTTAGTTATTTTCCAATCTGACAGTGACCTCTTTATAAACTAAATTTCAACAGAACTCCTCTCCCCGCGACCAATCCTTTCCAGATGGAAACTGGCAGACTTTGTCCAAAAAACTGAGAAGAAACCAAGATTAAAGAAGCAGGCTTTGCTTTGTACTTTGTACTCTTCACCAGAGAAATGAGCACAATTTACTCAATTGCCAAGAAGTTTTTAAATTATGCACATAATATTTGCCTCTTAACAAATATTGTGATTTAGAAACAAAAAAACAAAAAACTACTGGCAAAAATCTCTTTATCAAATGACAATACATAGTGGCGATATCAGTGACATATGATCAGGAAAAGCAACTACTACCCCACATGCCTATCTGTAGATACACTACTTTAACAAAACCACTGATGCACAAAGGATGAAACAACTCAGCATATGGAGAGAACTGTATATAAAGAGAAATGCACAAATTTCAATTCTATTTGTTACTGAAAACCCAAGCTATAGAATAAGATTTCTTTAGTTTATTTAGTAAGCTGAAAAGTTTTAATGTAATATTATGTTCAAGTGTATCAAAAAGGCTTTACATGAATTCAATTCCGAAATGTGCCTTCTTTCATAGAATCAATTAGAAGCTAACAACACTTTGTTAAAAATTACTAATAAGGTAAAATTCACATAACATAAATGTAACCATTTTTAAGTACACAACTCAGAGGTATTTAGAACATTCATAATGCTATGCATTCACCTCTATCTAGTCCAAAAGATTTTCATCACCCCAAAAGGAAACCCTGTACCAATTAAACAAGTCACTCGTATTTCTGTCTTATCCCTGTCCCAGCAACCACTAATAGGCTTTCTATCTCTATGGATTTGCCCATTCTCCATACTTCATATAAACAGAATCATACAATGTAACCTTTTGTGTCTAGCTTCTTTTACTTAGCATAATGTTTTCAAGGTTCATCCATGCTATCAATACATTCATTTTTCATGGTCAAATAATACTCCATTTTGGATGGTTATACCACATTTTGTTTATCTATAAGTCACTTAACAGACATTTGGGGTTTTCCTACCTCTTGCCTGTTGCAAATAGTGCTGCTATGAACATTCATGAACAAACTGTTTGAATACTTGTTTTCAATTCCTTTCCCAACCTAGGAGAGGGATTGCTGGGTCCTAGGGTAATTCTATGCTTAACTTTCTGAGGAACTGCCAAAATTTTTCTACAGTGACTGAACAATATGCTTCCTGATCTCAAATCACTGTTGAAGAAATTAATGAAAAGAGTAACTCTGATCAGTGGTGACCACTCACCATACATCATGTCAGTGTTGTTTTAATTAAATGGCAACAAACAAAAGACTTCATTTTTCTACACTTAAATGTAATCTGTCAAGGGAAAATATATAATGCTTTGAAATGGTTACAAATCATTTAAAGTTCATAATATTCCTAACTGTCAAAACCATTTCTGTGGTTTTATACATTGTTAAAGTATCATACCTTGGGTGATAGATTTAATATTTTGAAATGTCTAAGGCTGAAATACCATGATTTTTAATGTTGAGGTAAGTTAAAGATGTCTTAAGTCCCAATATTATGCAAAGAAATCTAACAGATAGTGAAAGTTAGTGCCAGGTCTGCAGTAATCCAGCACAAATCTTTTTCCAAGAAAATGCCTCATTTTAGGTACCCAAGTTTTCTGGATAATAAAATAATGATCATGAGGTCACAATCAAAGATAACCAAACACACATGAAAATAAACCACTTTGAGTACTACACAGCATAAACAGGAACCAATTCATCAGACATAAAATATAATTGGAGGCCAGCCTAGGAATTATTATGACATTTAATTATGTCATATGTTAATTAATTATTATAACATTTAAACACATAGAGAACATTAAAGAAATAAAATGCGGAGTCAAAAAATTGAGCAAGCAACAAGAAAATATAATAATAGTGTCTAAAACATGCCATTAGAATCCTCAAAGGATACAATAAATAGTACGGCAAAAAGAGATTTGAAAAGATAATGGCTATAAACTTTCTAGAGCTGATGAGAGACCCAAATGATACAAGAAAACACACACCCAGCAAATAAAAACAAAGGTACACCAAGTACATTATAATAAAACTCCAAAACCCCAAAGAAAAGAGAAAAATCTTTAAGGCAGTCAAAGAGAAAATGCAGATCTTTGACAAGGGAATGGCATTAGACTGAAATCATCAACAACTTCAGGCAGAAGTGAAATGGTGTCATCAAAGTTGAATTAGAAAATTATCAGTCATAGGAACATATGTCCTCAGCAAAATTACCTTTCAACATGGATTAAAAAAAGGACTTTCAGACAGACAAAAAGTTTATCACCAAAAGACCTAAAGGAAATGCTAACGGATGTATTTCAAGAAGGAAAACAATGCTAGAAGAAATCTCTTAGAGGGCCAAATAATGGTGAATAAACTGGTAAACCAGCAAGCAAATAGAAAAACATTCAAGTGTTCAAATATAAAATAAACAAGGACCTCTAGGTGATGGTTATATTGAAATATTACATAGACTTTAAATATTGTATATGGAGTTATATACTCATACTTTGTGTACTGTTTATGAAATGTTTATTGATAAATATTTGCTCAAATACTTAAATATTTCCCCCAAATTCCTACATTGTTCATATAAAATAATGAAAATAATATTTTTTTAAAAAGAGTAGACCTATCCAAGAATAACAGCATTAAGATCCAAAGAAAAAAAGAGGAGCCAGAATCAAAGATCTGAACAAAGATAATCAGAGTGAAAGTATCCTAAGGTCCTTTTATTGTTCAAGAGCAGAGGAAGTCATAATTTAAGACTCTGCTAATACTTATGGCAACATTTCCAGAGAAGCCTCTAAAAATAACAGAAATTAGTGTACAATTTCTATGCCAGCTATGTTTATAAATGGAATAAAAAACAAAACATATATCATTTTTAAATCATACAGACAAAGTGGGAAAATAAACAATTTAAAGGTAGTTTAAAAAAATCAAAACAAAAATGTTTATTAATGAATTCAAGAGTTTACAGCCAGATAATAAACTGGATTAAAAATCAAAATAGAAAGATATTATTATAAGATACCAAATTCTCATGTATAGACAAAAGTTCAAAGGTTATACCAGCTATATTCTAACTGCATAAACTGGGAGTTGCTATATCACAAGAGATTAATAGTTTTAAAGCAAACATTATACCTTAGTTTAAGGAAGGTCACTACATAATGATAAAAAGTTCAACTTACTAGAAAGATATGACAACTGTAAAACTAATACACACTAATAAAATAACCTCAAAATATATAACGCAAAAGTTGTTAGAATTTGCAAATTTTTAAACACAGAGTAAATTACAAATCTACCACTGCAGCTGGTGAGATTTCAATACATTTAAAAAAAATTTTTTTTGAATGACACATTTATTCATTGATAGCTCAGACAGACCAAAAAAATAAAGATATAGAGGGGTAAAACTATTAGCAAACTTAATCTAATATTAGAGAATATACATTCTTTTCAAGCATATTGGGAATATATATAAAAACTGATCACATACTAAGCCCTAAAGTCTCAACACATAAAAAACTAGGATCACACACACCACAGTCTTTGACAACAGTGCAATTATAATAAATAATAAATAAAGACTTACTGGCCCAGTGCAAGAGCTATTAGTAGAGGAACCAGCCTGAAATCCCATGTCCTAACTTAAATATAATCTAAAATGCATCAGTTTTCTACTAGGCAAACAAAAAATTAACCTTATACCACTGCTCCCAGGAGATCAATCTGAGGAGGGAGGATGGTGTTCTATTTGGATTATAAAACAGTAATGCTGTCAACTAATATTTTACAGATGAGGAAAGCAAAACTTAAAATAGTGAGTTGTAGAGCCAGGATTTGAATCCAGGTTACCTACTGAACCTGTAAACTTACCCACTATTTCGAACTTTGTGGTAGGCATTTTATAAGTGTTGAATAAATAAGTAACAGGTTATCAGGCTTGCTTGAATATTAGACCAGTAGAATTCACTGAGAGCAAATGAACAAAGTAGTTACATTTTTGATGGGTGTTACTCTGAGTTTGCAGAATGGAAAATTCCTTTTGATATAATACACGGTCCTTTTTTAAAATGCAACGACTTCAAGATATAGGACTCTCGGGGTGCCTGGGTGGCTCAGTGGGTTAAGTTCTGCCTTTGGCTCAGGTCATAATCTCAGGATCCTGGGATGGAGCCCTGCATTGGGCTCTCTGCTCAGCAGGGAGCCTGCTTCCCCCCCACCCCCGGCCCCGCCCCGCCTACCTCTCTGCCTACTTTGTGATCTCCCTTTGTCAAAAAAAAAAAAAAAAAAAGATGATCCAGACTTTATCATGACTTAATCATCAGATGCTGGGAACGAACCTTCAGCTTAGAGAACATGAAAGAAAATAAATTTCCAGGGCACCTGGGTGGCTCAGTGGGTTAAAGCCTCTGCCTTCAGCTCAGGTCATGATCCCAGGGTCCTGGGATAGATCCCCACATGGGGCTCTCTGCTCAACGGGGAGCCTGCTTCTTTCCCCTCTCTCTCTGCCTGCCTCTCTGCCTACTTGTGATCTCTGTTTGTCAAATAAATAAAATCTTAAAAAAAAAAAAAAGAAATTTCCTTGAAACGTTTCAGTATGTATTAAAAGCAACCACAGTTTGGGACGCCTGGGTGGCTCAGTTGGTTAAGCAGCTGCCTTCGGCTCAGGTCATGATCCCAGCGTCCTGGGATTGAGTCCCACATCGGGCTCCTTGCTCAGCAGGGAGCCTGCTTCTCCCTCTGCCTACCATTCTGTCCGCCTGTACTCGCTCTCTCTCCCTCTCTCTCTCTGACAAATAAATAAATAAAAAATCTTAAAAAAAAAAAAAAAAAAGAAAAGAAAAAAAAAAAAAAAGCAACCACAGTTAAAAAAAAAAAAAAGAATAAACAAAGAGAAGTTTCTAATAAAAAAAAATTAACAAACTTCCTCTATATGTATTTTCTTGAAACTTTTTAGGAAAGTACTAAATTTCCTTGATTATTCCTGATAACACCGAAGAAGACCTCTCTAAAAGAGAGGAGAGAAAAAACTACATAAAAGCATTAATTCAGATATTTGTTCAAATATCTGAAATTTCAGTAAGATGCAATACATGGCATGAATCAGTACAATTGTCTTCTTTCCAGGTATTACTATAAAGAAAATTCCAGGCATTAGAGTTTTATCTGTAGTCAATGCTTGATCCTCAGGAATGCTATTAATGATCCCATTCTAAACAAGAAATATAGGGTTCATAAAGTAACTTGAAAGTTATTCTTCCCTCCTTTTTTTTTTTTTTTTTAAACAAATGTCAAGGAACTATTATGGAAACTATTGATTTTCTAAGGACTATATAATGTCTCTGAAGCTTGATTCTCTCTCTCTGCTCCTCTCCCTACTCTCTCTCAAATAAATAAAACGGGGTGCTTGGGTGGCTCAGTCAGTTAAGCACTACCTCTTATATTTCACCTTATGTCACCGATCTCAGGGTCCCGATATTAAGACCGCCATTAGTCTCTGTGCTCAGCATGGAGTCTGTTTGTCACTCTCTCTCTGCTCCTCCCCCAACACTCTCTCACATACATACATATATACATTCATACATACATACATATATACTACATAAAATCTTTAAAAAACAAATGTCTCTGAAGCTGATGAGAGTTTTCCTCCAAAAGGAACCATCAATGATACACTGCTCACATTTCTATGTATTAATAGTCAAGCAAGAAAATATTAGTTTTAAGAAAAGTTTAAACAAAACCAAATATATTTAACCTCAAATGGCTGATCATCAAATAGCTTTATCAGCTTATAAAATTGAATAAACTCAAGCAGTAAAATACAGATATAGGGGCCCGGGGTGGCTCATTGGGTTAAAGACTCTGCCTTCAGCTCAGGTCATGATCTCAGGGTCCTGGGATCAAGCCCCACATCGGGATCTCAGCTCAGCAGGGAGCCTGCTTCCCTCTCTCTCTGCCTGCCTCTCTGCCTAACTTGTGATCTCTGCCAAATAAATAAATAAAATCTTAAAAAATAGAGGTATAAATGGACTTAGTGCTCCATTTTATAGCTCTAAAGAGAAAAATTTTTACATGAAAAGATGTATATAAGAATGTTCTATTGTTCAACTCCTAAGGACTATAATCTTTCTTCTTAATCAACGATAGTTAATTTGCGAATCAAACTCTAGTTCATTTCCCTGGTGCATATTTTTGTGTGCGTGTGTGTTTGTGTGTGTGTCTGTGTGTCTGCAGAAGTATCATTGCCAATTATCTGGAAGACAAATAAGATATTACCCAGAAAGACAATGCACAGAGAAAAAGCTTAAAAATTTTACATAGCTTATCTTCTGAAGGATTTCATAAATTTCTCTACTAAAATACAGATATATGGGGGCCATAAGAATACAATGCTTAAAGACAATATAAGTATGGGTTATGAAATCAAACCTAGATTTCAATACCACTGCTGCCATTTATTAGATATATGAAATGACATATATAATTTAACTAGTTTCATCTCCCATCTCTTTATATGTAAAACACATAGTATCTACCTAACAGTATTGTAAAGGAGACTGTGTACTGAGCTAAGCACATGGCATTATACATATAATACAGAGTAACTGATAATATTATGTTAATGTTCTCAATGGCATCTAATAAAGTAATGTCTTAGAACAGTAAAAAGATTATTTACCACAATAAGGTGGGATTTATTCCCAGGATGCAACAGTGGTTCAATATTCAATCACTGTCATATACCACATCAACAAAACAAAGGATAAAAATCAATGGGACACAACAGAAACCCCAGAAATAAACCCACATTTATACAGTCAATTAATTGATGACAAAGGAAGCAAGAATATACAATGGGGAAAAGACAATCTTTTCAAAAAATGATGCTGGGAAAACTGGACAGCTACATGTAAATGAGTGAAACTGGACTATTTTCTAATACCATACACAAAAATAAACTCAAAATGGATTAAAGTCCTAAACAAGAGAGCTAAAACCATAAAAATCCTGGAAAAGAATACAAGCAGTAATTTCTCTGACACCAACCACAGCAACATATTTCTAGGTTATGTCTCCTAAGGCAAAAGCAAAAATAAAATATTGGATTACATCAAAATGTAAGCTTTTGCATAGCAAAGGAAACCATCAAGAAAACAAAAAGAAAACCTACTGAATGGGAGAAGATATTTGCAAATGATGTATCTGGTAAGGGGTTAATATCCAAAATACATGAAGAACATACACAACTCAACACCAAGAAAAAGTCTGGTCTAAAAATGGGCAGAAGACCTGAATAGACATTTTACCAAAGAAGACTTACAGATGGCAATAGACCATGAAAAGGTGCTTAACACCAGGAACTATCAGAGAAATGCAAATTAAAACTACAATGAGATACTACCTTACATATGCTGGAATGGCTAAAATCAAGAAGATGAGAAACAAGTATTAGCAAGGATGTAGAGAAAAGGGAAGCCTTGTGCACTGTTGGTTGAAATGTAATGAAATATCCAAAAATATTAGTGCAGCCACTATGGAAAAGAGTCTGAAGTTTCCTCAAAAACTTAAAAAAAGAGATACAATATGATCCAATAATTCCACTATTGGGTATTTACCCAGAAAAAATGAAAACAGTAATTGAAAAAGATATATGCATCCCTATGTTTACTGCAACATTATTTATAATAGCCAAGACATGAAGCAACCCCATTGTTCATTAACAGATGAATAAAGAAGATGTGGTATGGAATATTATTCAGCCATTAAAAAGGATGAGATCATGCCTTTTGAGACAGCATGGGTAGACCTTCAGGGTATTAGATGAAATAGTCAGAAAGACAAATACCATGATTCCTCTCATAAATGGAATCTTTAAAAAAATGAATAAACAAACAAAAAGCAGAATCAGAACTGTACATACAGAGAACAAACTGATAGTTGCCAGAGGGGAAGAGGGGTGACAGGTTGGGCAAAATGGACGAAAGGAAAGATACAGGCCTCCAGTTACGGAATGTTTAAGTCATGGGAATTAAAAGCACAGCCTAAGGAATACAGTCAATGATAGCAATAACAGAGATGTAGGAGGACATATGGTAGCCATACTTGTGAACATAGCATAATGCATAAAGACTTGCATAATGCAAATCACTAAGTTGTACAACTGAAACTAATGTAACACTGTATCAAACTGAATCAATCAATCAATCAACCAACCAACCACTTCAGGCAGAAAAAAAAAGTTATAGAAATCAAGCTACAACACATATTCTCTCTGAAGTTTCAAGTTTATAAATGCTTGCTCAGATCAGAAAAGCAAGGTGTATAGAAAAAAATTCTAATAGGCAGGGTAGAGAAACAAGAATAGAAAACTTTAAAGTTAAACCTTATTTCAAATTCTAGCTTTTTAGTCCCCTAAAGTGATGTGATTTAGGGTTAATAGGTAAAAGAGGGATGGATAATAACCTATACCTATCCTATCCTATCCTATTCCATTCATATGACCATTCTTAAGCCTAATCAGGATGATATGCACTAAAGCCTAGCTTTATGTTACATCTACTCATTAAAAAAATTTTCTGTCTAAAGAGAAAAAAGTGAACTCAGGCAGCTTGATAAATTTTAAAACTAAAATCAGCAAAAGTATAGCAATTATTCTATAATTACCTTAATGTGAATACTATGTGGATCAGGAATAGAATGTATACAAAATTGACTCTTTTCTATAATTATAAGTTCATAAACACACTTTGTACATCTTTACAAAAATTAACAGTTTAAACTGTTCAAAAAGAAACAGTGCCAGGAGTATTCTGAGTATTTCAGAGTGTTGTAAGGATTAAATGAGATAATATATTTTTTAATATTATCTATATTTTAATAAAATAAATTATATATTATATACACAAATTATAATATAATTTATACTATAAAATTAATATATATTATAAAATTATAATTTTATAATATAATTATAAAATAATTATAAATTATAAAAATATAATTTATATTATAAAATTAAAATATATTTTTAATAATATCATGTGTTAAACTCTCAAGCATTATACATATTAAAAGTATTACTATCTTCTTTTGAAAGACTGCTGCCTGATCTACATCCCTCCCTTCTTCTCCCTTTCCTAAGTCTTTCCCTTAACACAACAGCTCTTTCCAAGCCTATAACATGTTCCATGGAATAAAAGATCTGAGAAGTACTATCATTGTTAATATCACTTATACTTGACAGTAATTATATCTTCCATATTTTATAGGACAATATTGATTTTAAACATTAAATCATGCTGTCATACTACATGAGAATATGTATTCCAATATTTGGCTTAAAGAGTATAGTCACCACACTTATACAGATTAATCCATAGCCTTTGCATTCTATGCAGCTTTCTGAAGGATTCTTTACTTCAGGCTAGACTTTTAAGTAACTAACATGATCAAATGAACTTATGTATTACCTTTATTTTTCATTGGTGATGAACTAGAAATAGAAAAGATATATTTTACAGAGCAATGTGTAGAGTACATATTTATAAATATGAATTATATAACATTATAGTTACAACGGGTTATAATTGCATGTTCTTTATGGTAAAGAGTTTGACAGTATTCCTCCACAGAGCTATGTGATATTAGGCATTAATGTGTTTTGAAATAGTTTTTATTTTCATGGCCCTCCTTCTATTTTATATATATATATATTAACATCCATTATCTCAATGGATCTTCATATTAAGATATTTCTATTTTAATGATAATAAAATAGAAGCCCCAATTACTAGTAATCTGTCTAAATAAGGTTTTTCCCATTAATCCAAGGCTTTAGCACTCAGGCCCTCTGAACACAGATTATCGCTGTTTGCTAACACATAAATTAGCAGGTATGATCATGTTCTCTAGTGCCAGGGAAAGAGGCAAAGTTTCCTATGCCTCTGACAAAGAACTCAATTCTAACTGAAACCTCTCACTCAGTACAATTAATGATGATGATGATGATGATGATGATGACACTAGTTACCAACTATGAAACACTTGCTATGAGGTAGGTATTACTAAAACCACTTAATAAGTTAGAAAACTGAGGACAAAAGTTAAATAATTTGCCTGAGGTCAAAACTACTTAAGTGATAGGATCAGGGCTTAAATTTATTTTAACTTTAGAGCAGTTTACTCTTATTTCTATAGTTGACTGCCTTCGTATCCTCTTCCATTACCTCCATCTGGGAGAAGAAATAAAGTAAGGCTTACAGGAAAGTCTCTGGTTAGAACGTTTTCCCTTCTTATGTCCATTACAAATTTCAGCTGTTTACTCTTAATTAGGTAATCTACTGTAATGGAAAGATCTAGGCTTAAAGTACCAGCTTATATTTTTTTTTAAAGATTTTTTAAAAATTTATTTGACAGAGAGAGCGAGAGAGAGCACAAGGTGGGGAAGCAGCAGGCAGAGGGAGAGGGAGAAGCAGCCTCCCAATATGGGGCTGGATCTCAGGACTCCAGGATCATGACCTGAGCCAAAGACAGACACTTAACTGTATGAGCCACCCAAGTGCCCCTTCAAGTACCAGCTTCTTAAATAACTGGTTGTATGGTATGAGGCAAGTCACAACCTTTTTAAGCCACAGTTTCCCCAACTAAAAAAAGAATGAAATTATGGGTAACACTGACTATGGGGATTAAGTAACATCTGTATGTAAATTAGCTGTCTAAAAAATTAATGTTAAGAGTTTAAATAACCTTTCCTTCCATACAGTTCACTTTTAAATGAATCAAGAATGTTACAATCACAAACAAAACCATTAAACACAAATATACACAAAAATATAATTGTACAGATAGATAACATTTCATTTTCCTGCAAAATAGCAGAAAAGGTTAGTACTAGTAACTTTTTATCAATTCAGTATTAAACTTATCAATATAATTTCTAATGCTGCTAACTTCTTTCTATATCACATAACAAGCTATGTTCTTTATTAAAGAATTAATGTAACATATACCGAACTCCTTTAATTTCCTAATTTCAATTTACAGCTTTTTAAAATTTTAAAAGCTTTTTAAAACTACTCCCCCCCCCTTTCTTTTTGAAACTTCCTAGCATCTTCCCTTCACCCTCATTATTTGCTTTAATTCTCTTCAACTTCTATGTTAATACTTTTTACATTTCCCCTCTACTGGTCATTTAATAATTTGAGGAAGCAGGATTTCACCTTATATTAGAGTAGTAATTCCAAATCTGGTCCACAAATTATTTACTCCTCAAATTCTGAATCAAAGTTCTACCAAAAATGATTCCATGGTAAACTAACTTTGAGAAATATTGGGTTACACAGTTTTCTTTAACTGAGAGCACTTAATATGCTAATATGTATAGTGAATCTCTAAGTAGGGTACAATATGCAGCTTTTCTCAGATTCTCAGATTCTTCTGGAAATCCCCACCCTCAAACCCATGCATATCTTATAGGGCAATCTGTGAAATGCTGTGCTGGGAAATTCAAGGCCAGAACGAGGTGAATCATTAAATCAGCAGACATCACCTCCATTTTTAAATCCTGAGAACCAGAATTACAATGAGGTCCTGCAAACCAATCCTAAGTATAAAGCACTTCTAAGAAAAATGTGCTCGTAACAGCTGATGCGGAGGTATCTTGTCTGAAAATATATCCATTAATCTTCTATACTTGGTACTTAAATGGAAGGCTAGTAAATACTGATGGCAATAATGTAAACTTTTTCAAATTTTAATGAACATTTTATACTTTAAAGGTTTAATTTTATTGGGCAAATATTCAATTCTAACAAAATTAAAAAAAAAATTCCAGAGAAAATTCAAGGTAATACAAATTTTAACTATATGAATTTTATTATTTCATGTGTGTTCATCATGAAATCAAAGCCATCTTAAATAAAATAAAAATACTCTTAAATAAAATACTCTCATATAGGGATGGAAAAATTTGTGTACTCAAGTTTAAAAGTTCCAAGAAATGTCATGAGGACATTTAACGGCTAAACATACTCACCCCTAAATTTTGCATCCCTTTATTTCAGTGTTATGCTAAGAAGTATACCTTTTCTATATATCAGATAAGCACGAATTTATAAGTGAGTGCTTTTCTTACATCCCCACAAGTATATCTGACTTAAAAACGTGCATTTCCCATACACCAACAAGTAAGTCTTTCCACAGTGGTACGAGTTACAATCGAGAAGACATTTTTTAAGTTTTAATACGTAGAAAATATATAGAAAGTTAAAATGTAAAATAGTGAAATAATTTGGTAAGTTTAAAGCTAAGGATTAAACATGAAAGTATGGGACAAAAATGTCTAAATCTGAAATTCTAATAATCACATTTTTGTTATATGCTATACTGATAATGTCTTCTCTGAAACTAGCATAGTTCACCTAACATAATTTCAGAATTAATCCAGTAAGTGCATAATTATAGATTGCAAGTGTGTATAAACAAATTTTGAAATGGGAGATTATAAATATATATTTCTATATAAAACATGTTTTATGAATTTATGAAATACATAATCTAAGATATAATGGCATTATCCTGGCAGATTAGTATCTTTTATTAGGTCTTCTTCCTATTACAGTTTTGAAGGTGGTTTTTCATGTTTGTTCAAGAGCAGTAATACGCTAATGAGTTCTTTGAAGGAATATTCAACATTTCTCTATAGTAGTGACTCTCCACCAGGGCCAATTTTGCCCTGTAAGGTACATCTGGTTGTAATGGTACAACCATTTTTGGTTGTCATAACAGATATGAGGTGTTACTGGCATCTAGTAGGTAGAGACCAGGGATGTTACTATACATCCGCAAACAATTACCCAGAACAAAATGTTAATAGTGCCAAGATTGAGGAAACTCTGCTCTATATAGCAAAGTAGTGTGTCCATTCTCAAAAGGAACCATGATTATACCATTATACAAAAAGTACTCCATTAAAGGCCTATTACTCTTCTACTCGAGACTGCTGTACTAAAGAATGTAACCAAATTATGAACATTTATAGCATAATACTTGAAATAGCTTGAGCTAATGATGTCCATACATTAGGAATCTTCAAGAGAGGAAAAAATACCCAAAGTTAGCCACCAACCCTCCTGTCTATACCTTGCTACTGATTTTGCATGAAGCTTGTTCTCTATAAAATTCTTCAGGAATAGTGGATGGGAGCAACAATCCGAGTTTTCTACATATCAGTAAAGATTTTTCACAGTTTTCATACTTCAAAGTAATTTTGCTAAAAATAAATCCAAGTATTACGCCCTGACTCACATTCTTCTTTCCCTGAGCATCTTAAATATGTAACTCTATTTTCTTCCGGAATAAAAGCATTACTGCTAAAAGTCTGATGACAATGCGCACCTTGATTTATAACAGCATTATCTACAATAGCCAAACTATATGGAAACAGCCCAAATGTCCATCGATTGACGAATGGATAAAGATGCTGTATATATAAACAATGGAATATTACTCAGCCATAAGGATGAAGTCTTGCCATTTCCAATGACATGGATGGAACTAGGGAGAATTATGCTAAGCAAAATCAGTCTTAGAAAAACAAATACCATATGAGTTCACTCATATGTGGAATTTAAGAAACAAAACAAACAAGCATAGGGTGAAAAAAGAGAGGGAGAAGCAAACCTAGAAACAGACTCTTAACTATAAAGCACAAACTGATGGTTACCAGAGGGGAGACGGGTGGGAGAATGGGGAAACAGGTAATCATTAGGACTGCACGAGTTGTGAGGAGTACTAGGTAATGTATGGAAGTGCTGAATCACTCAATTACATACCTGCAACTAATATTACACTGTATGTTAACTAGAATTTAAATAAAAATTTAAAATAAACTAGAAAAATAAGGAAGTTATGCTAAAAGACAAAAAAGTTTGATGACAATCTTATTTTAAGTTATTTAGTCTTTATGCCTGGTGCCCATAGTTAATTTCTGTTCTTTAAAGTTCACTGACTTTACTAGCATATATATCAGTTGTCATTGTTCTGGGTCAATATTCCTGGGTATACGATGTATCCTTTCAATATACAGTTTCAAAGAAAAATTTTTTTTTAATTTCAGGACTTTTTTTCATTATAGCTTTTAGTTTTTCTTCAGTTTCCCTGCTTCTACAGGGATATATATTAGTCATATATTGGACTGTCTTTGTTTTCAATATCTGTCCCTTTCTCTTACATCTTCTATCAATGTTTTTTGTTTTCCTTTTCACCTTGTATCTCTTTACACATTACCAGTGATTTCTTTTACTCTTGCATTTTTTCTGGATTAGGTTCATTTCTGAAATTTTATACTTTTATTCTGATCTTTCCTGAGTTCTACCACCTAATTTCTAGGTTTTTCTAATTCCAGCTTATGCTTTCCTTTAATATATAATTTTTAAAATTTTATTCAGCTTGTTTTGAAATAGATTATAGTACTTACTTACCTGTTAGGTGGACACATCTTTGTGATTTGCATTTATTGTCTTTTTTTTTTTTTTAAAGATTCATTTACTTATTTGACAGAGAGACAGAGAGGGAACATAAGAAGGAGGAGTGGGAGAGAAGTAACAGGCTTCCCGCTCAGCAGGGAGCCTGACACAGGTCTAAATCCCAGAACTCTGGGATCTCGACCTAAGCAGAAAGCAGATGCTTAATGACTGAGCCATCCAGGCACCCCCATTTATTGTCTTTAGAAAGTCATTTTGCTCCTTATTCTTTTTCCTTTATAATAACTTTGTTCAGTTTTTTTCTTGTTATTTTGTTATTCATGTTTAAATGAAATTACTTTTCTTGAACTTTTAAGATGGCATAGTTCAACAGAGTTTCTTTAATATCTTGAAGCTCATTCTGTTGTTTCTTGTGCAGTGTTTTAAGTTAGAACCAGCTTGTTCATGGTGCCTGGGTGGCTCAGTCTCTTAATTTCGGCTCAGGTCATGATCTCCAGATCAGGTCCCCAAAAGGGCTCCGTGCTCAGCCCAGAATCTGCTTGTCCCTTCTACTCTACTCTTCCCCTGCTCCTGCACACTCACTCTTTTGAAAAAAACAAAACAAAAACAAAAACAAACAACAACAACAAAAACAGCAGCAGCAGCAGCAGCTTGCTCTCTTTGATCTCCTAATACCCCTCCCTTTCTTTTATCGGAAGCTTCTCCTTTAATCTCTATGGTCTCTGCACTGCGGTTTGGACTTTTTTCCAGCAATTTCCTCACAGTGTGGGTTTGTCCTAGAAGGGAGCTTTGGGTGCCATTTGCAAGTTCATAATGCTTAGATTATCCAGCCACTTCAACTTTACCATATATTATTTGCACCTATTCTTTTTTTTTTTTTTTTAAGATTTAGTCATTTGAGAGAGAGAGAGAGAGAGAGAGAGAGAAAGAGAGAATCTCAAGCAGACTTTCTGCTAAGCAAAAAGCTGACGCTGGGCTTGATCTCACAACATGGAGATCATGACCTGAACTGAAATCAAGAGCTGGACACTCAACCAACTGAGCCCTGCAGCCACTCTTCATTTGCACCTATTCTAGTTGCACTTAATTTTCTCAAATTGGTCTGTTGTGTTTTCTTGTAAATACTTAAGAGAATATTTTGGTTTGTAGAGTATTTTACGGTTTTCCTATATTCTAGTCTGTCAGATGATCCATTGTTTCTCTATGCTTACACCCTCACAGACTGCCCTGGTTTTGTGATTGGCCCACAGCTCCTGGTATTTAAGACTCATGAGAATATCTTATCACTTAGTTTTTCATAGATGCTGTCCATGAATGTCTTACTTTGCTCTCTATGGTAGCAGCTTCTAAAAAAGGCTCCCAGTGATACCTGACTTGTAGTAGTTATTCATGTCCCTGTGTAATTCTCTCGAGTGTGGACTACACCTACTACTTTGCTTCTAAGATCAGAATACACATCGGAGATTAGGTTACATAAGGACTCTGGCTTCCATCTTGTTTACCTTGATCTGCTCTCCTACTTACTTGCTCTGATGGAAGCCAATTACCCAACTATAAGCTGCCCTATAGAAAAGCAAGAACTGAGGGAGGCATCCAGCCAACAAACAGCAGGGAACTGATCCCTCAATTCAATGGCCCATAAGGAACTGAATATTGCCAACCACTAACCACTTAAGGTAGTTTGGAAGCAGATTGTTCCTGAGTCAAACCCTGACTGCAGCCCAGGCCAACACCCTGCCTGATGTCTTGATTAAAACCGATTGACTGTGAGACTCCTAGTCAGAGAATACATCCTAACTACACCCAGATTCAGAACCCACAGACACTTTAAGACAATAAATGTTTGTTGTTTTAAGTACTAGGTTTTGGGATAATTTGTTATGCAGCCGTAGATAACTAGTACATTCTGTTACAGCTCTCTCTGGGATTTAAATATTCAAAACTATCTCACAAGTCATTTTAAAGACAAATATTATTCCTAAAACTAAATATATTACATTTCTCTCTCATTTTCAAGACCAAATTTATAACACTTTGCTATTAGCTAAGCAAACTAATTCTTCCTATTTATATATATAGCAAAATATACATGTACTCAGCTGTTTAGTTTTCAACAATGCAATTCCCTCTTCTACCGTTTTTTTCAATGGTAGAAAAATATCTTTCCAGTATACATTTTCTCTTGTTTTTAGCTACACTGTTTCAATAATAATAATAATAATAATAATGATTGTTCACAGTAACACTCAAATCATTATGATGACCCAATCATTCCAAATTTCTTATTGTTGAAAATTTTCTACTACATTACATTCTCATTCAATTTGAAAATATCCAAGTATGGTTTTTCTAAAGTCCAGTTAATCTGCTGTATTATCTATAATAATATAACAGTAATTTTAGTATTTAACCATATTTGATAGAATAAGAGGATTTTTCATGAAGAAAATGGACAATGATTTTTAAATGCATACCTTGTGCTGACAAGGGTATTCTTTTTTTTTTTTTTTTTTTTTTAAAGATTTTATTTATTTTACAGACAGAAATCACAAGTAGGCAGAGAGGCAGGCAGGGCAGGGGGCGGGGGGAAGCAGGCTGCCTGCTGAGAAAGAACCTGATGCAGGGCTCTATCCCAGGACCATGGGATCATGACCTAAGCCGAAGACAGGCTTTAACCCACTGAGACACCCAGGCACCCCGGGTATTCTTTATTAGGGTATCTTTATGCACTGTTGGTGAAAGTTAAATTGGATCAATGTTTTTGGATGGCAATTTGGCAATGCACATTAAGAATCTTAAAAACATTTATATTCTGTCAGTAATTTCCAATGTAAGAACCTGCAAGGAAATAATCAGATACAGATAAAAACTGACAGATTTATGCAGATAAAGATGTGAACAGGAAAGTTCACTGCATGATTTTTATAATATTAAAGAAAAATGTTAAATATTTAACAATACAGAAAAACGTAAATTTTGATATAAATACTGCTATTAAAATGAAAGACTTAAGGACATAAAAAGTTCTTGTATCTACATGAGATTAAAGATATAAGAAGGATACAAATGATCTCAATTTTTAAAATTCATTATTTGAAAGACTGGGAAAAAATATTCCAAAACATTATATGTGAATATCCCTGAGTAGCAGAATCACATGTAAGTTATACATTCTTCTATGTTTTCTATAATTAACCAGTGTTAACTTCAGAATGGAAAAAAAGAGCCCATTATTTTTCAAAGCATTAAATTTGGATGATTAGATAAGAGTCCTTGAATTTTAATTTTGAACTAAAATTATTATTTGCCAAATGAAGTCATTTCATTTAATAAAAAATTATTAAGTTCAAATACTTAGTATTAAGTACAAGTCCTAAAAAGACTGACATTCTTATTGAGCTAAATACATTAAACAGTAAACGGCTTTCACTGTATATAACTTCAGAGCAAATATAGATCAACTCCGACCCTGTAGTTTCACCCTCCCCTTCCCATCCTCCCCATCTCTACAGCTCTCTCTGCCTTCTCTACGTATATAACTAGTATCAAAACCAACACAAAGTACTAACAGACATCCAATTTATGAACATTCTTTTTTATGCATGTAAATAAATATCCTTGGCCTCTATCCAGATATGGAGGTTAGATGCCCCACAGTAAAATGAAAACAGCAAATTAGCAACATACAAGGTTACCCCACTCTGCCATCTGTATCCTGAATCTGTAACGTGTTCTCCAAAAAGGGAAAAAAACAAGATTTGTCTGGCATTTTAATCACTTATCAACAAAATGAGTGAATAGTCCAATTTGTGAAAAATCTTACCTGTGAATATAATATAAACTTTAGAGATAAGAATCTCTAGGCATAGGACCTAACAATTTAAGACCTTATGAAAAAGGCTAAAGTCTGAGCTAAACTAACATTTTAGATATGTATTAGTTCACCAACAAAGATAAATAAAACACTATACACATGGCACCTCTACTAAAAGAGAATGAGGGGACAAACTCTAATTGGAATTTAGTAATACAACCTGCATATGAAAAAATATTAACTTACCGAGAGAAAAATTAAAGTGGCTATTTAAAATACTTCAATATTCATGCACAGCTTGTACAATAAAAAGCCCAAAGATTCAGAAGCTACAGATAGCACAACTTTGTAAATTCAGTATTGTTATATCTCCTATATTTTATAGGTAACAGACTATCATTTCAATGGTGATTCAGTCATTATGAATACATTAATTAGAACATTATGCTAATTAAGCTATAATTAAAATAGAACTATCCTCAGACAGGCTAGCAGTGTTATGATAGGTCCCAAATCAGAATTTTTTTAACCTTTTTTTTTCTTTTTAAAGCTTTTACTTATTTATTTGACAGAGAGAGAGATCACAAGTAGGCAGAGAGGCAGGCAGAGAGAGAAGGGAAGCAGGCTCCCTTCTGAGCAGAGAGCCTGATGTGGGGCTTGATCCCAGCATCCTGAGATCATGACCTGAGCCAAAGGCAGAGGCTTAACTCACTGAGCCACCCAGGCACCCCTAACCTCTTTTAAAGTACTATCTCTATATTATATATATGGTTATTATGCCATGAGTTTTTAGAATATACTTTAAAACATTTTTTCCTTATACAGTTACAGATTTCAGCATACTCCCTCTTTTACTCCCTCTTTTCCCTCTATTATCATCACCCTAATTTCCATTTTAAAAGTTACTATGGGAGCATGTGTGGTTTTTTTTTTTTTTTAAATATATATTCCTTGATTTCATGCCACAGAAGTCTGTTTTAACTCAGCAGTCCCTGAGTACCAAACAATTATATTCCCATAATGCAGGATTTCTTTACGGTGATTTATATAAATACCTATCCTGATTGCTTAAAATAATATTTCTCAAATCTGCCTAAGAAGTCCTTCTTTAAATACTTTATATGTGCTACTTGAGTTTGGGCAATAATTTGAACACCTTATCTTTCCACAAAAAATACAGGTTTAATTTGTATAAGAACAAAAAGAGAAGAAGTGCATTAAAATCAAGTAAACTAATTAAAAAAGAAACTCTCTGTAGAGCAGTTCCCAAACGTTACCAAGTATAAGAATCACCTGAAAGACTAGTTAAACAGATTCCGCAGCCCCAACCTAAGATTCTGATTCTGTGGGTCTGAGATGGTCTGAGTGGGTCTGAAACTTGGCATTCTAACAACTCCTAGTTAATGGTGATGCTGCTCGTTGAGGGAGTCTCACATACAGAACCACTGATATTGAGTGTCATGAACTGTACTGAGATAAAAATTTTAACTTATGTGACAAGTTCTCTAGTTAAAACTAAAATACAAATCTAATATTTGTAAACAAACAATGTTGCCTAACAGTGTATTAATTAGTTATTGGAAGTAAATTCTTTCAGAGAAAGATGGTATCATTTGAATGTTCACCAATCACTACTATTATAACAGAGGTTAATAACATTCTTCAAAAAGGTTAACAGTTTAGCTGCTAGAAATTACTGAGATAAACATCAGCAACGAAGTACTTGTTCAAAGAGAAGATACAAAAAATGAGTCCTGAATAATTTACAAAATGAAATGATTAGTTCTTTAATATATTTAAACTATAGTTGCACCTACCTGATAGAACAAATACAGTAGCTTTTTTATTTTTTTTTAAGATTTTATTTATTTGACAGGGATAGAGGGAGAATAAAAGAGAGGAGGGGGAGAGAGAGAGCATGCACAAGAAGGAGGAGCGGGAGAGAGAGAAGCAGGCTCCCAGATGAGGAGGGAGCCAAATGCAGGGCTCTGAGATCATTTCCTGAGCCAAAGGCAGATGTTTAACCAACTGAGCCACACAGGCACCCCACAATATGCTTTTATGTCAGACATAGCTAAGGCTGAATCATGGCTTCACCAAACCACTTAGTTCATCAGACATTGGCTAAGCTAATATGACAGTATCACTCTCTTGCTTCATACGTAGACAGTTCCAAAATAGCAGAGCTTTGTTAACACTTCATAATGCTTTCCTTCTATGAAACTACTAATGTTTAAAGAATCAAATTATAAAAACAGGAATGAGTAAATTTTCTTAAGCAGTCAGAAGCCTCTGAGAGAGAAAAAACTGAAAAGTTAAAATTATTTGTCACTTGGATTCAATGATTAAATTTCATCAAGTGGGGGGAAAAATTCCATCAGGTGGAATGAAGGTGCCCTGACCAAAACCAAAGGCAAAAGACAGTAATGAGGTCCTTGATTGAATTAAGTCACCCCAAGGGCAGAAATAGACATTTTGGAAGATGGGGTCAGTTATAGAGAGCAGCAATCTAAAAATAGCTGTTCTAAGTTCTCCCTGAGATAGCACACACCTAAACCTTTCCAGAGCTAGATATTCTAGTGGCCAGCCTATACCCTAAGGAATACTGACCTGAAAATATTATAGTTGAACCAAATACTAGAAGAAAGCATTGTTTTTCCTCAGACCTTCAAGAGTCACTGCTCACAGTATGAAGGCAAAATCACCTTAGCCAAGGGATTCTCAGCCTCAACACTATTTTTTTTTTTAAAGATTTTATTTATTTATTTGTCAGAGAGAGAGAGAGCGAGCGAGCCTAGGCAGACAGAGTGGCAGGAAGACAGAGAGAGAAGCAGGCTCCCTGATGAGCAAGGAGCCCGATGTGGGACTTGATCCCAGGACACCGGGATCATGACCTGAACTGAAGGTAGCGCTTAACCAATTGAGCCACCCAGGCGTCCCTCAGCCTCAACACTATTAACAATTTGGGCCATAGAATTTGTGGGAGGTGGTCATGTACTGTGTAAGATGTATAGCAGCATCCCTAGCCCCCACCCACTAGAGGACAGTAGCACCCACTAGTTACAGCAATCAAAACTTCCAGACATTGTCTAATGTTCCCCAGGAGCCAAACTTGCCCCTTGTTGAGAACCACTGCCCTAGCTTAAGATCAAGAATGGCAGTAAATTCAGAATCCCTTCAAATCAGCTCTTCAAATAATCTAGACAATTCTCTGACCAAAATGACTGACACTTACATACTCAGTAAATGTTAGCTGCTTCTATCATTACTTTGGATAAATTGGTTGCACATGCACTGGCAACAACTGCAATCTGAACCACCAGTTTCCTGTAATAGTTAACAAAAAGGTTTACTGGACTGTGGAAGATAAGGGGCTTCATCTTAAAGAGTTCCAGCACTTCCATATTTTCAAACACTAATGGAAAGCCATTGTTGATATTCCAAATGGTAAAAAAAGTATACTTTTTTTACCATTTGGAATATCAACAATGGCTTTCCATTAGTGTTTGAAAATATGGAAGTGCTGGAACTCTTTAAGATGTTGGTGATGCAACATGGAGGCTTAAGTGGGTAGAAGAATAAATGAAACAAGATGGGATTGGGAGGGAGACAAACCATAAGTGACTCTTAATCTCACAAAACAAACTGAGGGTTGCCGGGGGGAGGGGGTTTGGGAGAAGGGGGTGGGATTATGGACATTGGGGAGGGTATGTGATTTGGTGAGTGCTGTGAAGTGTGTAAACCTGGTGATTCACAGACCTGTACCCCTGGGGATAAAAATATATGTTTATAAAAAATAAAAAATTAAAAAAAAAAACAAAAAAACAACCCACACAGGCTACATGTGTACAGCTCAATGAATTATCAAAAACCACTCAGGTAACTGCCATCTAGGTCCACCCAGGTCAAGTTATGTAACATTACCAATATCCCAGAATCCATCCCCACCCACCCAATCACCCTCAATAATGCCGTCTTCCAATCACTATACTTCCAACCTCTCTACTCCAGAGGTCGAACCATAGATTAGTTCTGGTTTTGAATAGGTAATTGGAATAATACATTGTTTATGTTTTGTGCCTAACTTCCTTCATTCAACATTGTGAGATTTAGCTATGTTGCTAAATGGAACTGTAGTTAGTTCGTTTTCATCATTGTATAATATCTCATTACATGACAATAAAGCAATTTACTTATTCATTAAAAAAAAAAAAAGAAAAGAAAAGAGAAATGTGGAATAGAGTGTACCTGGGACTTTCCAGAGTGCTGAGGCAAGGCCCGCCAGAACAAATGGCTGTGTCCTTGCCTTAAACCCAACGCCTGACTAATTAACCAATCAGATCCCTGTAACCATGCATCTGCTTCTGTAAGCTTTCTTCCCACCACCCCAACCCTGCCCTATATAATCTGCTCCCCAACTTAGCCCGGCGCGCTCAGCCCACAAAGTCTGATGCGTCCGCAGGCGCCTGTGTAACCAATAAACCTCTTGCAGTTTGCATCCAAAAAAAAAAAAAAAAAAAGTATGCCACAATTCATATGTTTAAAAACTCACATGCACACGTATGCATACATACACATGAAGAGAAAAAAAGAGAATACCTGACCTACTAACTCAAAATTTTGTGAGACTCAAATGACTGATATCTAATGTCATTCCATTGTGGTTTGAAAATACTTTGTATTAAGTCCATCTTTTTAAATGCATTGCAGTATTTCCTAGAAAATGTTCCATGTGCACCTGAGAATACATATTCTGCTATTATTGGGTACAGAGTTCTATAGATGTGTTATGTATGGTTGGTTTATAATGCTGTTTAAGACTTAAAATTTCTTCATAATCTTCTGCCTACTTGATCTATACAACAGTAAAAATGGAGGTACTGCAATTATTGTTGTCTTTTTTCTTCATTTCTGTCAGGTTCTGCTTCACCTATCAGGGCTTTGTTGTTAGATGCATGTATGTATAATTATTGTATGGTCCTAATGAAGTAACACTTCTATTGTTATCTCCAATGACTTTTTAAAAAAATCGGTTTAAAGTCTATTTTGTCTGATATTAGTATTAAACCATCCAGCTTTCTCATGGTTGCTGTTTGCACGATATATCTTTTGCTTTCCTTTTACTTCTGATGTATCTTGCAACAAGAGTGTGTCTCCTATATAGAGCATATGATTAGATTCTGTATCTATTTTTTATCCAATCTGACAACCAATGCCTTGTGATTGGTTGTTTAACCCATTTACATTTAATGTCATTATTAATATAACTGGATATATGTCTGCATCTTACTTTTTGTTTTTCATGTGGCTCATGTCTTCTTGTTGTCTTTTTCTTCCTTTATTGTTTCCTTTTGCAGTTAAGTGCATATTTTCTAATGTGGCATTAGGCTCTTCGGTGATTTATTTATTTATTACCTTATTCCCTTCACGCTTGTTCTAGGGCTTTTCATACATATTTTTTCAGCTTCAGCTTCAGATTTATACTATCTCCAGTGAGATATGAAAACATTATTCCTAAATGCTCTACTCCCCCTTTTTGTGCTATTGTTATATACATATTACAACTATAAATGTTATACATTCAATAATAAAATGTTATCAAACAATAAATGTTATAATTGTTACAAATGTTATAACTATTACCTTACACAATTATGACCTTTCAAGAAGAGGAGAGAGCAAGCATATATTTATAGTTTTTATCAACCTCGTATTTATAATTTCTGGTTCTCTTGATTTATTCCTGTGGATTCAAGTTACCACACGCAGTCCTTTCTTTAGCTTAACACAGCTTTGCTCGCCAAAACCTCTTTTATGGTGTAATGGGCATATATATTACATTTCTATGTGTTACAGGCTCAAAATATATTATATATCTATTGTTTTATATAATTGCTTTTAAAATGAGAAGAAATATGCATTTGTACTATCTTTTGTTATTATATAATTATCTTTACTGACGGTCTTTTGAATGTGTGTGTATTAGAATTACTCTGTGGGGCCAGTCGCTTTTTAGCCTAAAGAATTTCCTTTAGGGTTTCTTTTAAGGTGGGTCTGAGCAACAAATCATCTCAGTTTTGTTTGTCTAAGATTTTTTATTATTATTATTTAGCCTTTTTTTTTGAAGATAAGATTCTTGGTTGGCAATTTTTTTCCTTAAGAACTTCTGATTGTGTTATCTCACTGCATCATATCCTCTGTCTGATGAGAAATATTAAACTATTAATTTTACTGGGGTTTCCTTGTAAGTGATAAATTATTTTTCTCTTCCTGCTTTCAAGATTTTCTCCTTATAGTTGACTTTCATCATTTTAATGTGTCTGTGAATCTCTTAAAATTCATTCTACTTGGGAGTTCATTGAGGTTCCACAATCTATAGATTAATTTTTTTCAATAAACTTGGGAAGTTTCACCTATTGTTTCTTAAAGTACTTATCCTTTCTCTCCTTCTCTTGGTACTTCCATTATGTGTATACTGGTACACTTAATGGTGTCCTACATTTTTCTGAGACTCTATTCATTATTCTTCATTCTTTTTCTATTCTTCAGAATTCATAATCTCTATCAATCTAACTACAAGTGGGTTAATTCTTCTGCCAATTCAAGTCTATCACTGAGTCTCTCTAGTGAGTTTTTCATTTCATACTTTTCAAACTCAGAATTTCCACTCAGTTTTTTATTTTCACTCAGTTTTCTCTTTATTGATATTCTCTATTTGACAGAAATTGTCATTATACTTTCCCTTACTTCTTTAATCATAGTTCTTTAGTTCTCCAAACATGTTTATAATGGCTAATTTGAAATCTTTTTAAAATCTTATATCCAGGGCACCTGGGTGGCTCAGTGGGTTAAGCCGCAGCCTTCGGCTCAGGTCATGATCTCGGAGTCCTGGGATCGAGTCCCGCATCGGGCTCTCGGCTCAGCAGAGAGCCTGCTTCCCTCTCTCTCTCTCTCTCTGCCTGCCTCTCCATCTACTTGTGATTTCTCTCTGTCAAATAAATAAATAAAATCTTTAAAAAAAAAAAATCTTATATCCAGTCAATTTCACGGGCAGTCTTGGTTGCGTGCCCTTTTATTCTTGTGTATGTGTCATACTTTCCTGTTACTTTCCATGTCTTCTAATGTTGTTGAAAACTTGACATTTTAGATACTATACTGTAGCAACTCTGGATACTGCTGACTCCCTCTGGGGTTTGTTATTATTATTTGTTTACTGTATTTATTCACTGGCTAGATCATTTCAGTGAAGTCTATTCCCTCATCCTCCCTCAGAGTGAAGCCCCTGATGTTCTTCATCAAGAGGCAAAGGCTTTGGGTATTCCCAAAGTTACCATAAGATGTCAGCAGTTTTGGCAAGGCTCCCTGTCTCTTTCCCTGACAAAACCCAGCTTTTAAGTATCACTACTTGTCAGTTCACTGCTCTACTGTTTTCAATGATGCTCTGAAGCATAAATTGCTCCAAAGATTGATCCAAACAAATCGCTGCTCCTTTGAAGAGAGGTCAGTGTTTGAGATTTATTCTGACCCCAGGAGGTCTCCTTCCAGCTCATTTTTACCCTGGTTCCCTCCAGCAAGCTAGCCAAACTGTGGTTTATTTATCTCCAATACATCTACCACTCTCTTCCTCCTTGCCTTTCACAATCTCCACTGTTTCTGAGGGTACTCTTGGGCTTGGGCTTTTCTACACATTGTTGCAAATAAAGTTAGTTATTTTGGAAAGAGATGCAGAAGTCTATTTTATAATGCTGAGCCATGTTTCTGGGCTCTGAGCCACCTCTGGGGACAGAAGAGCACTACAGAATGACAACCCAACTATGAGACCACAATGTTTGGTGGAGTGGAGGGAAAGGGAACTGTAGGCTCAGGTATTCCAAACTTGTTTCTTTATCCCAGTGTAGAACTGCTACGTTAAGAGCTGAGGCATGGGTAATTCTCAATGGCACTGCATACAAGTAGAATCTCTGTGCCATAAGTGGGATAGCAGAAGTAAGCTCCCGTCTCTCAGCTCCACCAGCCCAGAACTTAGCCTTGGCAACAAGTATCTAGGGGCTGAATGAGAAATCCTGACATCTTGCTCCTCTTAGGAAGATACCCTCCAACTAGGCGGTGGGGAGAGAGGGAATCCTGTGTTCTTGGCTGCACCAGTCTGGAGTGGAGTTTCCATCTTGCTGAGCTAGAAAAGGGGAGAGAGGAAGCAAGTCTTTGTTCAAATACCACAGACTTTGGCTTACCAAGTTTTAGCAGATATTCTTTCTTCATCTGTGATATACCCTTAGGACCATTTCCAGAGACTATTATAAAAAGAAATAATTTTAACCAGTTTCACTGGGAAGCGGGTCCACAAAGATCCTTATGCTGTCCAGAAGTGGGCTATTCCAGCAAAATCGGTTCCTTAAGTGTCTCTTAACGATTTCTTAATGAATATTCCTCACCATCCCCTTCCCCCAAAATAGGAGAGGACTACCATCAAGGGGTAAAGAAGTTTATTCCACAAACTGCCAATGAGAAAGATATATGAACTATTTCCACAGATACATCCTATAGCACATATCACCACCTTCCCCAGAACCTAGTTTGTTGGTGTTTTTAGTGACTTGTCATTCCTGCCCAGTCATTAAAGATTTACTCATTTACTGTATTATTCAAAAGCATGAAGAAAACCTTTCTTACAGTAACTCTAGAAGGTACCATTTAAACAAAAATTTAAGTTATACTCCCCTAAATAGATCTCTTTGGTAAACAGAGATTTTTACGCACCTAATTTCCCCAAAGAAGAAAATATCCACTTACTGAAGCCAGGTT
Organism: Mustela putorius furo; assembly: GCF_011764305.1. Taxonomy (NCBI): domain Eukaryota; kingdom Metazoa; phylum Chordata; class Mammalia; order Carnivora; family Mustelidae; genus Mustela; species Mustela putorius. Next base: position 9,317,558 of record NW_025422368.1, read on the forward strand.
TAGAGGTTGTCTTTAAATCATTTAGGACACAATCATGTGAATTTAATTACTAAGGAAGATAACAAATATGTAAAACTGTATTTTGTATAATACACTAGTATTAAAAAAATAAAGTAGTATTCATTTCTATTAGAAATTACAATTTAGGGGCACCTGGGTGGCTCAGTGGGTTAAGCCTCTGCCTTTGGCTCAGGCCATGATCCCAGGGTCCTAGGATCTAGCCCTGCTTCCAGCTCTCTGCTCAGCAGGGAGCCTGCTCCCCCCCCCTTCCCCCTCCCAGCCCTGCCTGCCTCTCTTCCTACTTGAGCTCTCTGTCTGTCAAATACATAAATAGAATCTATAAATAAATAAATAAATAAATTCCAATTTACCAAAAGGACCTAAATGATCAGCAAAAATATATTCAACAGGATTACTTCTCTGTTTACAACACAGAGAAAGAGGAAGGAAAATAGCAAGCATGTTATTTTGAAGCTGAAGTGACACATTAGTCCTATGTTAGAATATCAGAGTTAGCTGAACTTAGAGTTATCTAAAAGATACTAAATAATTTCAATAGTGAAATATTAAAAGCAGCAGGTAACTATATACATCAAGGAATAAATCTCATTTATTCCTCATTTGCAATATTTTTAAAAAATGAAAACTATCTTTATATGTGTGATGTAAAAATTCTTGGGGAAAAAACCTTAAAAGGTATGCAGTTAGGGCATCTAAAAGTATATTAATTGAAGCCTATCCATTAAATTGTAAATAATAAATCCTCAAAGCAAAGAGTGGAAAAGCTGGGACTTCTAAATTCAGCCAAGACATAATATAGTAGTCAGATTTTATGGAAATCTGGATCTACAACAAAAAAAAATAAGAGAACTGTAAATGGTAACAGTGTGAAAAAATACATGACATTTCTAGAAAAAATACTTAAATCTCTTTAAATATTTAAGTCTCTTTAAAAGATAACTTTTTAAAAAATTAACTATTATGCAGTGCTTAGTTTACAACACACTAGAAGCAGAATATAAGAAAATAAAAGTACAAAGGCCAAAAGGGGAGAAATGGAAGTATACTACATGTGTAATACTATTAGATAGTAGACTACACAAAGTTGAAGCAACCTCCAAAACAAAGAGGTAAAGCTGATACACAAATTCAGAAAATAAAACTGAACCAGAAAAGTAGTCAATTCAAAAGATGGCAGAAAGGAAAAAAGGAAACAAAGAGCAGAGAGACAAATAAATACACAGCAAGAGAGTGGATTTAAACAAAACTAGATCATTAGTCACATTAAATGTAAATGGTCTAATCATCACTAAGTAAAAGGCAGAGATTATCAGAATAGGAAAAAAAAAATAGAACAACCCAACTAAACTGTGCCTCCGAGAAAGACACTTTAAAGAAACAAACAGTTTAAAAGTAAAAGAATGTGAAAAAATACATATACCGTGCTGACATTTGTCAAAAGAGTGCTGGAATGCCTTTGTTAATAGCAAAAATGTAGATTTCAAATCAAAAACATTACCAAGGATAAAGATAACTTCTTGGTCATAAATGGGTCATTTTACAACAAGGACATACAATTAGAAACATTTATGTACCTATTAAGGGAGCTTCAAAAATACATCAAACCTACTAGAATAGTTAAAATTAAAGACTGATCCTCAAATTTGGTGATAATATGGGTCAACTGGAACTCTTCTCACATGTTGCTGATGAATATGTAAAATGTTATAAAACAGTTTGGCAGCTTCTTATAAATTTAAACATACTTATTACCTAGCCATTACCATATTACTACCCATTTCACTCCTAAAGAAACAAAAGTATAAATCCGTTAAAAAAAGATCTGTATACAAAAGTTAGTAGTGGTTATATTTGTAATAGCCCCAAATCAGAAATAACCCAATCATGGTATATGGCATGCCCATATAATAGAATGCTACTCAGCAATAAAACAAGAATGAACTTTGAAACACACAACAACACAGAGAGATCTCAAAATAATTTTGCTGGAAGTAGACAAAAAGACAAAAAAAGATAAGGAAAAAACTATCGTATATAGTTTCATTTATATAAAATTCTAGAAAATGCAAACTAATTTGTAATTTTAAAAAAATTAATGGCTGTCTGGGATAGGAGTGGGATGGGGTGGGGAGGGAAGGATTGCAAAAGGGAACAAGGAGACTTTTAAGAGTGATAGATATGTTCACTATCTTGATTGTGATGATGATTTCACAGGTGTATATGTATGTCAAGACTTACCAAAATGGATACTTTATACATGTTCAATTTACTGTATAGCAATTATTTCTCAGTAACTCTTTTAAAGAACATACAGAACACAGAATACAAAAAAACAAGAAAAAGTTTGTGAAAAATATGTAAATCAAACATCTGATAAAGAATTTATATTCAGAATATTTCAAGAACTCAAAAAAATCAATAAGAAAACAACCCAATGAAGAAATAGGCAAAAGCCTTAAACAGATACTTCATCAAAGAAGATACTCAGAAAGCAAAGAAACAAAAAATGCTTAACATCACTAGTCATTTAGGGAAATGCAAGTTAAAAGAACAATGAGGGGGGAAAAAAGAACAATGAGAGACTATTACACATCTTTTAGTATAGCTAAAATTAAGAAACTAACTAACAATACCAATCCCTAACAAGGGGCGGGGGGCAACTGGAACTTTCATACAGTGCTGATAAGAATTTAAAATGGTTCAGCCATTTGCAACAACAGTTTAGCAGCTTGTTGGTATTTACCCAAATAATGTGAAACTTCTATTCACACACAGGCTTACATGAGAATGTTTACAGTATTTCTAATCATCAAAAATTGGAAAAAAAAAACAAATCTCCTTCAACTAGGAAATGATTAAGAAAACAAAACAAAACAAAACTGCAGTATATCCATACAATGGAATATTACCTAGAGATAAAAGGAATGCGATAAAAGGAATGGATACCACCAATATATATGAATCTCAGATGCATTGTGTTAAGTAAAATAAGCTGGCTTGAAAGGCTATGTATGGTATAATTTCATTAATACAATATTGGTTAAGCAGCTGCCTTCAGCTCAGGTCATGATCCCAGCGTCCTGGGATCGAGTCCCACATGGGGCTCCTTGCTCAGCAGGGAGCCTGCTTCTCCCTCAGCCTCTGCCTGCCATTCTGTCTGCCTGTGCTTGCTCTCTCTCCCTCTCTCTCTGAAGAATAAATAAAAATCTTAAAAAAAAAAAAAAAAAAAACCTTTAAAAAAAAAATAAAAAAAAAAAATATTCTTAAAATGATAAAATCATAAGGGTATAAACCAGATCAGTGGTTACAAGGGACAGAAGGTGGAATGCTGGGCTATCTACAAAGGACACAGAAGAATTTTGAGGGTGATGGAAATGCTATCTTCATTCTGGTGGTGCTTATACAACTATTCACATGTGTCAAAACTTACAGAGCAGTATACTGAGTGACTTTTGCTGTAAATTATATTTCATTAAAAAAAAAAAACAAAAAATGGTTTCACTGCTTAAATAGTGTCAAGCAAAAAAACCCTAGCTACATTAATTCCAGGAATTTTTCTAGTCTGTGTGTCTTTTCTTCATTTAATAAAATCATTGCTTTGGGTTCCACCATCACATATAATTGGAAAGCACAGGATAAGGGAAGAAAATCAGGCTCTGAGGTAAAGGCTAGGATCTAAGAATTTACTACTAGAAATAAATTTAAATAGTTAAGCACACTAGCCTTTCAGATGAAACTAGATGAGAAATAGTGACCACTTAAACTGGCTGAGGAAGCTAGAATGATTTATTTTCTATTATCACATCTGAGTGCAAAACACACAAGTATACAATAGTTTTTCAGCGATCATTTCTATTTGTAATATTCTACAAATATTAAATACTCTCAAAACAAAAAGTTTCTGTGTAGTCATCACAAATATACCCCCCCCCAAAAACCTGTGAAAGTTCACAAACTACACAAAAGTGACAAACTCTTTCTCAGTTCTCTCATCAATAACAATCTCTAAGTTTCCTTCTTCAATTATTTCCCTCTTCTGCGGGCAAAACATTTTCTGACTTTAATGGAAGTTATTGTTGTTAAACTATGTGAGTATAATTTTTGTTTTATAGAGTTAATAGAGTCCACAATTCTCAAAAACCTATTAAAACTTCTCATTGGAGAAATTATCCTGGTCTTTCCCCCATAATACATAATATAAAACATTTGGTATACTACCCAGGACACAGTAACCACTCAATAAATAGTAGCTATTATAGATCACAATATGTTAGAGATCAATTATTCTATTATAAAAGGTATTCAAAATGCACGATAACCAGAACAGCACAAGTTTATGCATGAAGAAAGAGATATACATCATTAAAAATACATTTATTTTCTTCTTATCTATTCATATAAATATTCAAATACTCTAAGATGTTTTGAGAACTTGAAAGAAATTTAATAATCACTTATATGTAAAAGTAAGATACGGCTTTTGGTTCCTGAAAGGTAAAAGACCAGCACCATCTGCTGGTTGTTGGTGCCTTTGTATGAACTCGAGTCTGGAGCTGACAGTAGGTGCCAGCTTCCTGAATTTCAGAATATACTTCAAAAACACTTGAGCACACAGATGATGGTAGCACATGGTTAAGGAGTCACAGAGCATATGAAAACCAGCATCACTGATGGAGAGAATAAACTGGGGTTAAAAAGGTACCTTTTTATTAGGCTGGATTTTCTTAAGTAGATTATTGCCCATGCTACCATCACCTTAGTGTAGGAAAGCAGCAGAAACAGCCAGACATGAATGACTAAAACAAATGAAAGACAGGGAGGCACCCAATTGATATAAGCAATGCCTGAAGAGAAGTATACCTAAGAAACAGAAGACATGTGTGGGTAAAATGCCAAGAAAGGTGGAACTCAGTATATGTCCATCTCTCACTCTAAATTCACCAACATCTCAGGATTATAAAAAAGAGTATCAAATAGGAGAAAAAAAATAATGAAATATTTGAGTCATTAATAGAGGGAAAGGAGACAAACACCCAAAACTACATCCACACCTAAATGCACAGAAAATAACCTTTGAAGCAGAACCAATGTAAAGAACTTTAAACATTCATAATATATAGACTTGGAGAGACATGAAAAAATATTAGAAGCATAAAATAGGAATAAGCAATTAAGAATAAATACTGGCTATTAAAACATGCGTAATCATCAAAATGAAGAATTTCAAAATGGTTTGGATAACAGAATGGATAGAACTAAAGATCAATGTAGTAATCTTTAAACCTAAGTCCAGGAAATGTCCCCTAGAGCAGCAGAATTAGATAAAAAGATGGATACTAAAAATTAACGTCAAAGTGATGTACAAAAAGTAGTATAAGTTTCAGTATCTACCTAACAGGAATTTTAAAAACAAAGAGAAAGAATGAAGGGGAAGAATTTGAAAAAATAAGGGCCAAGAATTTCACAGAATTCAACATGAGATCTCCAACTGAAATGGTTTAGAGCACTAAGAATATAAGAAAAAGGCACACCTGGGTGGCTCAGATGGTTAAGTGTCTGCCTTCGGCTCAGATCATGATCTCAAGGTCCTGAGGATCAAGCCCCACATTGGCTTCCCTGCTCGGCTGGGAGTCTGCTTCTCCTTCCCCACACTCCTCTCTCTCTCACTCTCATAAAAATAAATAAAATCTTAAAAAAGAAGATAAGAAAAAGCCTATACCTAAACATGTTACAGTGAAAGTTAAGCATTTCCAAAACCAATATATATGAAGGGGACTTCCAATAAGGGAGAGTGGAGAGGTCACATACAAAAGAACAAGATCAAATATCAGTCTTCTCAAGAATAAAAAACACCAGGTCAACAAGAGGACATAAAATCTTACCCTGAAAATATTGAGGAAGAAAAAACCCTATACTTAGAATTTTCTATCAAATTAAATCATCACTTAAATGTGAGTGGTAAAGATATTCTGGACATAAAATTTCAAAGTTTACCACAAAAAGACCTTTTTCAAAGCTTCTGACGAATGTTACCCGGCAGGAAGACAAATGAACCCAGGCAAAAGTAACAAGATATGGGAAGTAGTGGAAGTTTTAGAAGATTAATCTTTAAAAAAAGTTTAATTCACGGGTGACTGTGTGGCTCAGTTAAGTATCGACTTTTGGTTTGTGCTCAGGCCAAGCTCTCAGGGTTGCAAGATGAAGCCCGACCTTGGGCTCCGGGCTCTGCTTGAGATTCTCTTCCTCTCCCTCTGTATGCACATACACGTGCACACACTCTCTCTCAAATAAAATAAAATCTTTTTAAAAAGTATAACTTATAAAAATAAGTAATTAAAATATCATATCACCCTATTCCAAATAAGGGTGACAAGGGGAGAGTATGCTAAGGTACTTGGTATTTATTGGGCAGGAAGAGGAGAGGACACAGAGATTAAATTCAGATACTGAAAGGACACAATATAAAATGGCAGAGATAAACTTTAATACAATAATAATCACACTAAATATAAATGAATTAAACACTCTTAGATTAAATATAAAACCAAGACTCAACAAAAATAAAAATTAAAGGGACAAAGAAAAGTATCTAAAAAACATGGATCAAAACAAAGTGACAATAATATCAAAAGAATTAAACTTCAAGGGGGGATGGAGCCTTAAGAGACTAGATATATAGTGGTAAAAAGCAAAAATGAATATGAATATGGAAAGCCCAATCTACATGAAGCAACAACCGAAAATTTTGGTGCACAAGTAACAGACCAACAATTCTAACTAGCGGTTTTTACTTGGCTTTGAAAATGTATGAAGCAATAAAAAAAGATCAAAGATTTGAAAAATACCACCTTGGAAGCCTGATGACATGACATAAATGACATTACAATATAGAATATTTATAAAAATCAATCACAGAATAAGCCACAAAAGATATCTTGATACAAACCCCCTATCAAAATACAGACTATGTTTGCAAAGTTTAAGACAATAAAATTAAAATAAAAATAATGAAGATAACCAAAAGAGAATTTTAAACACCTTTTACCTGGAAATTAATCCATGAACTAAAGAGGAAATTCCAAATATAATATTTAGTAGAGGATGACAAAACAGATGTCGAACAATGTAAAATTTGGCTAACACTCAAACAGAAATGTAAAGATTTGAAAACATCAGAAAATAAGAATTATTAAAAACAAGTTCCAGAATACGATCAATAGTACCATATACAGGAAAAATGCTTATTTGGCTATGAAACTTCCTAAACATAAAGTATTATTTTAAAATTATAGTTAAAAATTGTTTCCTAATTTAGCTGCTTTACTTGGAACGCAAAATAAAAATTATTACACTAAAAGAACTGTCGTCCATGTTCATGTTTTTGTATACAAAATATTACAGGGTGTGTAAAAATTAGTGTATGTATCTGAATAGATACATTTTCCTTCATTTAAATAAGATGTATACAACAATTATCTTCACTATTTCAAAACTATAGTAATTTAAATTTTGAAACAAGACCTAAAATCTCCTAGATCGTAATACAACTGAAGTGAACTATTACACCAAGTCATCATTTTTTCCTCTCATAGAAAAACAACTGAAATCAAAAGTACTCATGTTAATAAACCACAACGTGACTTTACTTTTTTGATAGTCTATAAATCAAGTACCTGTGTATCAAATAATATAATATTCCCATACATGAACATATAAATCACTAATTAAGAAATTTAGAACATACTCAGACATCTTTGGGAAATGAATGTCTTCATTTAAACTAATACAACATAAAACCCATAGATTTGTTACAGAGAATTAGAATACAAAATACTTCACGTGAAGTTCTATGAAGTACAATCTATTCTTTTGGTGATACTCAGAAGGGACTTCAGTATCTGGAAAACTACCTCAGAATAATGAATAACAAAGGCTGCTAACTGTCTACACATACACTCACACATTCTATGTATACCACATATAATGCATACATGTATGTAAAATCTATGTGTGTGTGTGTGTGTTTTCTCTTCTTTGATCTCTATGCCACAAAAATTTCAACAAGACATTATCTGTCTGTTACTTTTGGGGGAATGCATGAAAAGTGTCCCCAATAGTTTGTTACATAATCAATTTTATGAATGTTCTGTGAAAGCTCAAAGACTACATACATATTCCAGCCTTCCTTGTGCGACATGGTTCTGACCAATGGGATGTAAATGGAAAAGGCATGTGCTCTTAAGACAAAGAATTCCTCTTCTCTCTTTTTACTCTGTCCTGCTGGCTAGAATGAAGAGGATCTATCCTTCTATACATGGTACCATCTATATATGGAGCAGCCATCTACATATGGTACCATGAGATGGAAGCCATATGTACAGAATAGGAAAGAATGGGCTAAAGCCTTCATTTAGAGCTACCTTATCTGTTCTGGAATATTTATGTTTGCACTGTTTCATTTGAGAGAAATTTATGCCATGTGCAAGCCACTATTATTTTAACGTGTATAAAGGCAATGAAACCAGTATCCTAATACCATCTGGAACATTAATTGTTTATATTGTAGGATATTAGAAAGTCTACAAAATTGGATGACTCTACCCTGACTTAATGAAATGTCCTCAAAATTTGTTTTCCCTACTAGTAATTCCTAATGTATGCCCAATTATTTATCTTTTACATTTTTCTCAAGAAAGGAATATGTGCTATGTCAAGAGACAATGTAAGCTATCTGCTTCTACAGATTCCAGAAAAAAACAAAAGTTGTGTTGTCTTGAAGGATCACACTTTGTCAATGAAAATACAGTTCTCCCATAAGAACTGATAAATGTAAATCCATTACTGTGATCTTCACATATTCACTTAAAGGGCTATATTAGAAAAATATTGCATAGCAAATGTATTTTTCATTGGATGTCCTTGCTAATAATCAACTGAAAGAACCATGCTGGCTATTTAAATTCAAGAATATAAGACAATCCAACAACTTAGAGGTCTAATTGAAATGCTTTCTCACACTGTGTTTCAGAGGACAATAGGAAGAATCTGCAATGAAGTGTTAAAGCTTAATCCTAAACAACTCTCCATACTAAGCATTTGCTAATTCACTTATCAAGGTTCATAACGTTCAGACTTTAAAAGACTCCTCTCTCAAGACACCCTATTCTGCCTCAGTATAGTAACTGCATCTTAAAGTCATTAAAATTTAGCTTCTTTCCTTTTTTCAACCAAGCTATCTATGATTAATCATGTTTCCCAAGCATCCCAGAACTGGGAAGGCAGTGGGCTTTCACATCTGTCTTAGTAAGTTAAGCATTTTTCAAGACTGTCCTGGCTGGGTCTATTTTATCTAGCAAGTTTTTTTGCAGACAGCAGCATTTTTCAAACTTTCACAGTAACCCTAAAAGTAGATATGCATGGTAGGAGCTGGTGAGGCCAGGAGTATAAGGGATGGGACAAAATGTGTTCAATGTGTTTGGAAAATTCCATAGACTGTCATAAGACACATTATAAGCAAATTAATTTTGAGAAGTGTTACAGAAAAGAAACATGTTTAACTCTTCTAACAAAGTTTCCAAACTGTATTTAAGTCAGAACACTATTTCCCATGGCCCACCTAATTAGCAATTTGAGAATATTGGCCTAAAGACCTTTGTGAAGACAACCAGTCCTCAGCCAATCATGCCAAATTGTGCAATGAAAGGACTTGATATTTATTTCTTCAGGAGTATAAACTCTTCCTCCTTCTAATAATGATGCAGAGAAAGGACTGGACTGAGTGAGATATTTTCCTTAACTAAGGCTGCAGTTTGGAAGGCTGACTCCTCCCTGCTGGGCAGTAGGGGAATATTCCTGAATTTTCTCTGAATATTACAGAGAAAGCTCCATATTTTGTCCATGTTACAACGTCCTCTGATCCTACAGGCAAAAGTAAACCCATTCCTTGGATGTTACAGGTAAAGAAGCAAGGAAAAAAATCACCTTCGTTCTAAATGCTGGATTATCATCATCATTCGGGAATACCAATCCTTTTTTTTATCTGTAGTCAGAATGTTGCTCAGTTATATATCTCTTCACATGTTGAATTAAAGTGAAGGCAATTTTTACTAGCCCTAACCTTTGTAATCACTATTTAAAAATCACTTACAAATGAATATAGAATTGGCCAAATCAAATCAAATCAGTTTATTGTCAAAATAAGACTCCAAATAGTGACAAAGCACTTCCAGAAGAATTTTGATAAAGATATGATCCTATGCACATCTCACCAGATACTTCTTACTCCTAAGCATCCTTTCCAAAAATAATCCTTTTTCTTAACCACACATAATAGTCACACAAATGTGTGTCCAAGAACATCCTAAAATAGAAAGCACACCCTAAATTAGAAAACACACTCTAAATCTATCAAATATGTTCATCTATACAGTTCAGCCTGTTTCTGTCATGGGTATACCTATTTATCCCCACTAGACCCTATTTCACATGGTTTTAAAAAAATAGAAAGGAAAATGTTGCTTAATTATTTAAGCAAATAAACAGAAATGCTAAGTTCCACATATTACGGAAAAAAAGTGAACTCAGAGAGGAAGTTGTAAAAAGTTCCTTCCAACATAAAAATAGAAGATAAACTGAATTTACATATAAAGAGAATCTACATGTAATCTAAAATCTTAGAAGACTGTGAACTAATGATGGACCTACATGCAAATAAAAGAAGTGCAGCAATACTGTTTATCAAATTCACCATGAACTGGAATTCTCTATTAACCTGCTCTTCAGTAAGTACAACCCTAAAGATATAACAAGATTTTGAAGTACTTTCTGAATATGACTCCCTTGTCTTATATTTTAAGTAAAAAGTTTCCCAAAGAAAACAAAAACACTAGTTCGAAAAGATAAATGAACCCCATATTCACTGCATTATTTACAATAGCCAGCACATGGAAACCACTTAAATGTCCATCAACGGATGCACCGATAAAGCAAATGTGGTATATATACACAATAGAATATTATCCAGCCATAAAAAAAATAGGAAATCTTCCCATTTGCGACAGCATGGATTGACCTTGAGGGCATTATGCTAAATGAAATGTCAGACAGAAAAAGATAAATACTACGTGATCTCACTTACATGTGTAATCTTAAAAAATCAAAAAACAAAAAACACCTTGAGCTCATGGATATACAGAACAGACTGGTGCTTGCCTGAGGCAGCAGGGTGGGGGGGTAGACAAAATGAGTGAAGGAAGTCAAAAAGCACAAATTCCCAGTTAAAAAATGAATAAGTCAAGGGGACGTAATGTATGGCATAGTGACTATATGTACTATATATGTGAGAGTAGCTAGGAGAGATCTTGAAAGTTCTAATCAGAACAAAAAAATAGCTATGTATAGTAGTAGATGACAGCTAGACTTATTGTGGTGATCATTTTACAATACATACAAATACTGAATCATTACATTGTATACCTCAAACTAATACAGTGTTATGTCAGTTATATCTCAAAATTTAAAAAGGTGAAAAAAGAATAATTCACATTTATTTGAAAACGTGATTAAAAGATTATCCCATTTTCTGATCAAACCAGACAAGTGTGCTTGCCATTTCTGTCACTATCTGCCCCAATCTCAAATCTATCCCATACACCAGTTTAAGATTAATGTTCCCCAAATATCATTTTGATCAAGAAACTGTTCTGTTAAAAAAACAGGTAAACAATACAAATCTCATATCCTCACTATATACAGAATGATAAAGGTCAAATATCTTGATCTGATTTTCAAAATCCTCCATAATTTATTACCAAACCTTGGTCTCCAACTTACCTTACCCAATCACATGCACAAACCCTTCGAGGAAGCAGGGTTCACGAATTGCGCATACCCTCATTTCCTCTTTTCCTCATACCTAAAAAGAGCTCTATTTTCCTTTTTTCTTTCTTCCCCATCTGAATCCAACTGGTCTTTTGGTGCCAAACTTGAGACCTCTTCCATAAACTCCTCCCTACCCTAAAACCAAAGTGATTTCCTTCCTTCCTTATTTTCAATGACCCTTCCTCCAGTGATCATTAATTCCAGTAGCCACACATTAACTCCTATGCACTAATAATCACCATGTTATGATAATGTGGCTACAAAGCTACATAAAACGAAGTCCCTATTTCCTTGAGCTCAAAGTCCAATATGGGAGACAGACCTGAAAGAAATATATTACAGTGGTGTCTGTAATAGAGGTATAAATGGGAGGAAAAATGGGATCATAAGGATCAATTCAAGCTTTTGGGAAGATAAGAAAAGGCTTTTCAGAGAAGGTGACATTTATGTTAAGTTTCAAGAATGGGTAGGAGTATGTCAGGCAAAAAAGAAGGGAAAGGAATTCCAGGCAGAGAAAACAGCACATGCAAAAGCAGAGAGGCGAGAAAAACTTGGCATGTTTAGACCACTATAAATAGATGAGCATGGCTGGAGTTCAGAGCACATTAACCAAGTCTACCAACACTTACTGGCTTCCCATTCACCCAGCCTTAAAACAAATGAAAAAGTGTGGTATCTCTTAAAAGAAAGTGCAAGAATACGGCACCCAACTGGTTGGCACAATTAATTCACACAAAACAAGCAGTCTGAACACTTATTATGTACTATGTACCTAAGACAGAGAAATAAAGAGCATAGCTCTTGCTCTGAATGAGCTAACATTGTAGCAGGAGAGAGTCAGGTTTTGGTAGACAGATTTTAAGGTTTAATCCTTATAACAAAAGACTAGGAGAAAACATACTACAATATTAATTGTGCTCAGTATTTCTCACTTCTTTTTATTTTTAAATTGTGTACAATAAGCAAGGGTTTCTTACAATAAGAAAGTGTTACTCTACTTCGATAATTACGGAAAATAGTTTATAACGAAAATAGTACAAAAGCTGACATCCAACGAGTTCTCAGTAAGTCTCTGAGTAGGTTTCTGCTACTTAGGAGTATCAAAAATTTTAGATGCATAACTTTAGGTACCCCAAATATGGCAACTTATCACCACCTTAAGATCTATGATCTTTGTTGGTACAAAACACCATCATTTCTCATATGGATTATATAATTAGCTCCCCAAGATGTCTCCTTGCTTCTGCCCCTGACGTCCCCTCCTCATCTATACATAACAAAGCACCTAGAGAGATTCAGACAATGGTATATCATCCTCAAGATCCTCCAATGGCTTCAGCATAAGGCAAAGACCTTACAAAGGCCCTACAAGGTCAGCTACCAGCTGTGTATCTCTGATTTAATCATCTCCAACTTCTCTTCTCTTTACTAACTTTAGCCACAATGGCCTCCTCACTGTTCCCAGGTATGCTCCGTTGCTGTCTGTTCACTCTTATCCCAGATATCCACCTGGTCTTCTCCCTCTCCTTTGAGTCTTTATTCAAATGCCACCTTCTATTATAAAGACTTTTCCTGCCCGCTCTATCTAAAGATGTTACACTCTCTCTACACTTTCTCTTGCTTTATTTTTCTCCTTGTACTTTTCTAATACACTGCTTTACTTATTTGTGTAATATGAGTCTCCTTTCCTAAGCTCCAAAGAGAAAGATTTTCCTCTATTTTCATCACTGATTTATGTCCAGTGCATAGAACAGTGTCTGGCAAATGAAAGATGATCAATTGCTATTCACTGAATCGAATAAAGGGCAGTATTCTGCCTAATGGTTACAAGTTTGGTCTCTAGGGGCAGAAGACTGTGATCAAATTCCAGCTCCACCACTTTGCATTGTGTGACCTTGTGAAAGTTACTTAATCTCTCTAAATCTTAGTCTCCTCATCTATAAAATGATGACAATGGTATCAATCTTATAGGATGGTTTTGAGGATCATAATAATGCAGGATGAGCATAGTGCTTTGCAAACAGTAAATGTTCAATAAATGTTAGCTATTACTATGATGATAATGAACAATCCTGACTTGTATATTTCCACTAAGTTATTACATCACTTACAATATCCATTTTTTCAGAAATAGTAGTTACCTTGCAAAATCCTTTGATCTTCATCTGTTAGTTTAAAACAAAATCAGTATTACTCTGGATGAACTCTTACCTTACACAAGATTATATTCTACTGTAGTTTATACAGAGAAATGGGGAAATATTAGAGTCTATTTTACCTTTAAAAAAAAAGTGCTATATAAAACAGCACAAAATGCCACATTCATCACAATGTTAATTTATACTCTACAACTAGAATTGACTCTTGGCACCTGTTTCATAAAACCACACAAGAAGATGTTAAGCTTAGGGCCAGATCAATGGAATGCTATACTTCTAATACTGTATTTTAGAATTATTCAATTCTTTCAGAATTTCCAAATTAGATTCTATTTGCTGAGAGGCCCGCCATACCCATCTGGGTTCATAAGGATCTCCTCAATGGCAGAGCATCTGATTTGGTTCAACTCTAATGTATCAAATATTGAATTAGGGGCTTTAAGAGGTATATAAAAGTAAAAAAAAGTCCTTGGCCCCAAGACTGTGGCAGTAAAATAAGAGCATGAATTATAATTCGTAAAGTTAAACTCTAATCTTGATACCATTACTTATTAGCAATGGTAAAAGTAATTTTTGTCTACTAAAAGATAGGTTAATACCTAACATGTATAGTTGTAAAAATCCAATAAGATGAATATTTGCAGATTCGAACTATACCATAAATTGTACTGCAGCAAATTCTGTTGAAAAAATATACATTAAAGCATTTAAAAAAAAAACAAAAGCCACAATCTCACACCTACCTCAACCATTTGCATACTTTGCTTATTCCCTTCAAGACCTTTCTTCATATACTTTTTAAAATTTTTTTAATTTTTTTTAAAAGATTTTACTTATTTGACAGACAGAGATCAGAAATAGGTGGAAAGGCAGGCAGAGAGAGAGGGAGAAGCAGGCTCCCCGCTGAGCAGAGAGCCCAATGTGGGGATCTATCCCAGGACCCTGGGATCATGACCTGAGCCAAAGGCAGAGGCTTTAACCCACTGAGCCACCCAGGCACCCCATTTCTTCATATACTTTTTTTATAAAGTTGTAGTCATGTGCACTTGGAGGAAGACAACATAGTACATCTTTTCTGGAACCAAATGGCCCAGGTTCAAAGACAAGCTCCTGAACTTACTGTGTGACCATGGGCAAGATTCTTAAACCTCTCTGTCCTATATGCTTTTCTATAACATTGGTATAATAACAGAGCCTATGATAGGGAGGTATGAAGGAAAAATGAGTTACAGTAAACCATTTAGCACAGTGCCTCACTCATGACAAATTCAGTAAAGAACTGAAAAGCAAAAATCAAATATAAACAGTATTCAGCTTTATAAAAAACTTAAGATCATGTCATAAAGCCAAAAGTACACTTTTGTGTACTTCTAAAGTACCATAAGAAAGATTCTTTTAAAAGGACTCTAGGATACTTTACATTGACTCTGTTTTAAGTAAATCTCCTTGTCATCCTTTTGTCTAGATATTTAATAATGTATAACAGAATCCATCTATTGCTTCATACTTCCAGTAGAGGTCTCCATCTAAAAAATAATGGACCAGACTGAAAACTTTAAACTTTAAATTAGTATTCCTGGTTATTAAATTTAAAAAATTATCAAATATGTAATCTTAACTTTTTCCAAGCAAAACATTTAAAAATAAGGAATATTTCTAAGTAAAAAGTGATTTTTCGCAGTGATTGCTTTATAGGTTTTGCTATAGGCTTTACTCATCTGTCTTATAAACATAATCCTTTGAACAGGAAGAGAAAAGAGATAAGACTGCTGATACAAATGATGCATCAAGTACATAATTATCACTGCTACTGGCCAACAATTTAAAACCGATGCCTTGTAGATGGTAGAAGTCAGTAGAATCACCTTAATGTAAATAAAAATAAAGGTCACATTTTATAGTAGCAAAGAAGCTCTGACAATCTTCTACATTTATTCCTTTTAAATCAGAATAGAGTAGCTAGAATAATAAAGGCAACACTGACTTCTACTTTCTCCTTCTATCATTCAGTAATAGTGATCTTAAGCAAGTTAATTATCCTTATGCAGGCTCAGCAGAAAATAATATCCTTATTTCTAGCTGACCAAAAAGCATGGGGTTAGACGACTTTCTTAAAAATCTCTTCTAGTCCTAAGAATAATGATGCTATAAACTGATAGGTTAGGTAGCCATCTCCAATTCTAACTACGTACTTCTTGTTCCTAGCTTTAGAAATCTATAAGCTATACTAATAGGCCTCTAAATGTTACATTTGCATATAGTATCTAATGTATGTCTCAGTGTAGCCCCTTAAATGGATAAGACTTGGTAATATCTATAAGATTTGATTTGTTCAAGAACTGGCCAAGAAATTATCAAGCCATTTGCTTAAAGCTAATAAATAGTATTGTGTCTATGTGCGCATATGCGTACTTGTGCACATCCACACATACATCCATTTAAGTTAACCCCCGTAGTTGGTAAAGAAGGGGATAAAGAAGGAAGCATGTTCTAAGTAGCTCTCAAAACTCACAAGACTTTAATATCCAAGTTATATCTAAATCTGAGGATCAGATATGCAATGTAAAAACATAGCATTTAAATTAGTGGTAATGGATTTGAATGGATTCACTGAAACAAGTATTTAAGATTTCTGATTATAACTAAAATATGAATTTGCTTTTCATCTCCACAGGGTGGATAACCTATAAAGGAGACAGACAAAAACAACTGCTTATCTTGAGAATATAAAAATTGAGCAATGATCAAATCATGGTTTATACTAGTTTTAATACTATAAAATCAAGCAATTAATTAAATTATTGTCTTGTTTTTATACAGCATGTGATGCAAGAGCCAGCAAAGAATGAAATAGTAAAGACTTTTTAATGGATAGATAAAACAGAAAATGGTAATCATCTTCTAAAGTTATCACTTAGTATTGCAGCTGATTTTTTAATTTATATGTTAAAATCTTAGAACACGAGAAATATCCACATTCAAATATAAGCTGCGAAATGAGATTAAAAATTGTAATATTCAGTATTAGCTCCCTCTTGAATACAGATAATAAATACTTACAGATTAAAAAAAAATAAAACTGAATTCTAGTAGATAAAACATATGAAGGATATCTCTAAATCTGACTTCTAAGTCTAATAGTATCATTCATTCAATAAACAGATACAGAAAAACTATCTTAGTAGTACATATAGAGTTAGGACTACATCAAGAACATATAGCAGGGGACACCAGAATGGCTCAGTTGGTTGAGCAACCGACTCTTGGCTTCAGCTCAGGTCTTCATCTCAGGGTCAGAAGATCAAGCCCAAAGGTGGCGGGTTCTGTGCACAAAGACTGCTTGAGATTTTCTCCCTTTCCCTCTTCCTCCCCCTTGGCCCCTCTCCCTGCTGAAGTGTGTGTGTCTCTCTCTAAAACAAATAAATAAAATCTTAAAAAAAAAAAAAAAAAAAAGAACACATAGCAGGCAGTATCTTAGTCAATGAAGAAATGCCAGAAACATCAAATTAAAGTCATCATCAAGGCAAAGACACCTTCATCTTTCCAACTATTTAAGAGTGGCCAATACAATTAGACCATAAAAAATAATTAAAGGCATAAAATTTAGCAAAGAAATAGAACCACCTCTATTTGCATATGACATCCTAGTATATCCAAAAATTCCTAAAAATCTATGATAAAATTAATACAAACAGTAAAACAACTGGGGCACCTGGGTGGCTCAGTCAGTTAAGCAACAGACTCTTGATTTCACCTCAGGTAATGATCTCAGGGTAGTGAGAGCAAGCCCTGACTGGGCATGATGGGGCCTGGTTAGAATTCTTTCTCTCCTCCTCCTTCTTCTATCCCTATGCAATGCCCTCCCTAAAAACAAACCAAAAACTGCCTCCAAAAAACAGTAAAACAATTGAGTAAGGCAGATTCTAATACAAAAAATAATTTTCATGTAAATAAATTATAACCAATTAAAATACTAAAATGGAAGAAAAACCACATTTGTAGTAGGAACAGAAATGATAATATAATCTAAGAATAAACTTTAAAAATGTCCAAAACCTGTAAAAGGAAAATTTTAGACTCTTGCTTAACACAAAAAGATTTGAATAGGAAGACTTCCATTGTTCTTGCATAGTTCAACTCAATACCATCATCTCAGTTCTTCTGCAATAATTTATAAACTTAATGCAATATTTATTCAAAAAAAAAAACAAAAAACAAAAACTAAAGAGCCTTTTTTCCCGGAAATAGAACAAATTGACACTAAAGTTAATATGGAAAAACAGACATAAAATGGCCATGAAAACTTCCTTTAAAAACCCACAAAACTCTGAGATGGGAATGGCACTACCAAATATTAGAACATGCTATCTATGGAGCACCTGGATGGCTCACTAGGTGAAGTGACCAACTCTTGGCTTCAGCTCAGGTCATGATCTCAGGATTATGAGATTGAGCCCCCAAATGTACTAATGTGGAGTCTGCTTGTCCCTCTCTCCCACCCCTGTCCTCCCTCCTGTTCACACATGCACATCATGTCCGTTCCCTCTCTTTCTTAAATAGATAAAATCTTGGCATGCTCTGTATGCCACAATAATTAAAATACAGTGAGATACTATTTTTTAACCGTTACCTTGTTAAGACTTAAAAAGCCTAATAGCACATGGCAAGGCTGCAGGAAATAGGCACTTTCCATATACTGGGGTGGGAATTCTAAATAGTTCTATCCTACAAAGGGAATTTGGCAATATTTAACAAAACTATATATGCATTTATTCTTTGATTACTACATCAACGCCCACTTTAGTAATTACTCTGAAGATACATCTCCAAAACTTTAAAAATAGGTTTGCTTAAGGTTACTAGATTTGCAGTAGATTACTTATATGGCATTATTTGCTATTCTGAATGTTGGAACCAACCTAAGTGCCATTATGTGGGGGATAAAGTAGGATATAGCCACATAATGGAATATTATACAGCTGTAAAACAAACAAACAAAAAGAATGGGGCTTTGTGTATTTATTAGAGTGATAGTCAAGATACATTAAGTGAAAAAAGGCAAAATGCATTCTTCATTTTAACAGAAACTAAGAACGCATACATACATACGAATGCATACACATATGCAGTGTGTATACACACACACACACACACACACACACACATAATTTTTGCAAAAAGAAACACAGGAAGGAAAACCAGACACTAGGGAAACTGATTACCAACAAAGTATGGGTGGGAAGGGGGCAGAAGAGAAATGGAAGGGAAGAGGATAACTTCCAAGAATCTTAAATTATGATTTTAGAATTTTATTGTTTTACATACTCATAAATAAATTAAGTCACAAATTAAAGTGGGGAAAATCACAAAACTGAATACAAATGGAAAAAATACGAATTTACTGTATTTTAAGTAAATAACAGTAACAGGAGAAAAAAAGAATCCAACCATTGCAAATTTTTTAACAAAATACCAATATAACTTCAGTCTGAACACAAAAAGAACTACAAAGAATTTGTAACTCTACTTAGCAGGTTTGTTGTCTGTAGTGGTACAGGTGTAACAATTCTTAAACTATATACTCCATGTATTATAGACCTGACAAGTTGAATAAATACACTGGTGTTGGGATCTACGGTTCTCAATGCAGGAGAAGGAAGATACATGCATAATATGAAAGAAGGCAAAAAGACACTTGTGTGGATTTATAGCCGGAGATTTCAGTATATACAGCACTGTGATTTTTAACATATGTGTATTTGTATCTAAAATAACTAAACTTCGTAACCCTTACTCTGAGAGAGCCTGGAAGACACACAACCCAACAACAATTAGTATACCTACCAAGGGATCCTGGTTTCTGGATACCATTCTATGCTAAAAAACAAACAAACAAACCCACCCAGGACATTCCTTGGAGAAATAGCTAATGCTAGACATGGGTACACAAAATACAAGTTAAGCCTGGAAAATCTTATTTTGTCAGAAAGTAGAGAAGAGCTTAAAAATGGGAACATGTTAAAATTACAGCAGCCAGCTTCAAAGGGCTCCTCCTGGCCAAATTTAAGCAACAAAATGCATAATAACAGATATTAATCCACTGTATAAAATAAAAATATAATAAATAATGAGAATGAAAATACTTTCCTTATCACAGACTGCTAACTAAGAAATGCAGAAGGAATGATAAAGTTAGAAAATAAGCACTGTAAATCCATTATAGTTAACTGATTCAGGGAAGAATCATCAATGGATGTTAAAATTATTAGGTAAAAGTTTAATGGTTAGCAAGGTATTTATAAGCTCTCAAAGTATCCCCACATGTTAGTTATTAATGACAAAAGAGAAAATGGAAACTTTACAGTAGAAACACCAGGAGGACATCACCTTAAACTAAAGTTAACATCACCAATAGTACAAAGTGACATTTGGCCCCCTGCCAAAAATGCTTAATCTGAATCTAATCCTGCAAAACCATCAGACAAACCCAAATTTTATAATACAGTTGGCCTGTACTGCTCAAAAATGGTAATATCATGAAAGGCTGAAGAACCAGAAATATAAGTAAACGTAATACAAGATTATAGACTTGTGGCGGTGGGTACGATATGCCATAAAAAACATCTTTGGGACAAGTGGCAAAATTTGAATAAAGTCTATACATAATACAGATAAAATGATTGTATGTTAAGTTTTCTGAATTTAGTAACTGTACTGTTGATACATTAAGAGAATGTTTTATTCTTAATATTCACCCATATTTAAAAGGGCATATCTATAATGATATCAAATGATTACACATAGTAATAATAACGTGAGTATATATACATATCATCACGTATAAAGAGAAAAACATAAAGCAAATATGGCAAAATGATAACAATTAGTCAATAGCCAATGAAGTATAAATAAGATTTCACATTATAGTTAAAAAATTGAACTATTTTTAGAAAAGAAAACACAGCAAGGAAGGGTAATGATTAGGTTTACCATTTCTCAAACAGATTTTTTACTACTAGAGTCAATTAGTGAATTGCAATGTGGGGCTATCACAAATTCAGATGTTTGACTTTTTAATGGTGTAAACTAAAAAGATTATAACAAACCATGTAAGAATATATCACCTCTTACTTGGAGTGCACTTAGAGATACAGCCTGCTAAGGTAGGGACTTCTTTTTATGTAGTATGAAGTGGTCTTATTTGAGTTCAGCTACAGTGAAAATTCACCTCATCTATTGAGCCATTATGAAAAGTATAATCAACCCAGACATTATTACTGATGACTTTAAATTCAGCCCCATCTCTAAAGTATTACAAGTAGGTATTTCCTACATAGAACCCTAACTTATAGTGACTTCTTTGTCCTATTTTAACAGATGAATGTTCCTATTCACCGCATGTATGTTTCTACTAACATTTTACTTATTCAAAATTAACCAATGGGCTAGCAGAGGAACAAAAAAAATTTCATTTGAAAACACTTCACCATGAATGATATAATTACGTGATAAAAATGATCTTTGTGCACAGAGCAACTGACCACTGAATGCTATAAAGTAAGAATTAACCAATGACACAAGAAAGAACTCAGAAAGGCTAGAACCAGATTTCACAATATTTCACAATAAGATGTATATACAAACAACAGACTCTTATAGAACTTTACTTAAATCCTGCTTCATAAAAAGCAACATTTTATTTTGGCCCCACTAAATGGTAAGGAAAAAAATCATTTACTGATAGAAAAAGAAGGTAAACATACCAAGAACAAGGAATATACCTGAAGATATTTTACAGCTGTGGATAATGATGGGTGATAAATAACACAGTGCTTTGTTAAAGCAAAACTATCACTAGGGAAGGAAACAGAAAGGTAAAGGGGGAAAAGTGTGGTCTGAAAATATATTAAAAGAAAAATACTTTCCTAACTGGCCATAATGACTGATACTTGGGATTGAGAGTTGGATATAACCTACAGACTTTTTCTTTTTCTTTTTTTTTTTTTTAAGAAGTAGCCCATATGCTCCAAAAGAAAAGAGTTTGAGTGGTATAAAGAAATTTTATTCTGAGTGTTATTTTTTCTAATAACAGCAATTACTTCTGAAATTGGAAATGATTAACATAAAATCTCACATATAAAAATGGCTTGAAAAATGAAGACAGTGCATTTAAAAAAATTATTTTAATGTTGTTATTTGTCTAGGAATTTATAAAATATAAGTTACCTTCCCTCAGCAGTAGTACCAGGACAGACCAACAAAATCCTCACAGAGTAGCAAAACATTCAATATATTCAATAAAACAAATGGCATCTTACTTGGGACAAATAACATAAAGTCCTATATAGAAAAAAAAAAACCCCACCTAGATATTAAGGAAAACTTAATTTTTAATTGTTTTTTAAAATTCAAATTACACAAATACAGTTAGGATAAGTTTCAATTAGTAATTCATGTTCCCTTTCATTCCCCTCAACTGAAGTGGAGCCCTTGCTAGCTTCTCTGGAGCCCAGAGACAAAAGTGTAGGGTGTGTCCAGGCTCTGCTTAGCGATGACAGGTGCAGTTTGAGCAGGTGCCCCAGACCAGATGTCACATAGAGGTTTTGTCCTGGATGTAGCCCTGGCCAATTTGCTGATTCCAAGTTAAACTAGTTATCTCAGCTACTAAATTAGTTTCATTACAATAATTAGATCACCTGTTCTCAAACTTCAGCACACACTAAGAATCACCTATGGCACACTTTTTTTTTTTTTAAAGATTTTATTTATTTATTTGACAGACAGAGATCACAAGTAGGCAGAGAGGCAGGCAGAGGGAGAGGGGGAAGCAGGCTCCCCGCTGAGCAGAGAGCCCGATGTGGGGCTTGATCCCAGGACCCTGGGATCATGACCCGAGCCGAAAGCAGAGGCTTTAACCCACTGAACCACCCAGGTGCCCCCTATGGCACACTTTTTAAAAATACAAACTATTATTATTTAAAACCACTCATCAATTTTCACACCACTAAAATGGGACAGCATAAACACGATTATGTCTCATGATTCGATGAAAAGCACAGCACAACAAACACAAGTACGCCTAAAATACCAAACTTGAATTTTATCCAGCTTTAAATCTAACTATCCGTTTTCAGGGAATAAATACAGGGGATAGAGGAACAAGTTAACTGACACTAGAAGGAAGCAACCAACCAAATCCAGAATTTGGTACAGTCTGAAGAACAAATGACCCCATTACTTCAAAAATCAATGGTATGATAGTAAAAGAAAAAGGGAATTGTCAAGAGACTAATGAGGTAAAACCGCCCAAACAAAAGATTCAGCCAAACCACAAAATCTCCCACAATAAGATGGGGTGGACCCTGGAAACACTGACTTAGGTACTAATAGAATTATACTAAAGGGGCAACAATTCAGAACGTTGACAGCTACTCCTAGATATCACAAAGAAATTATAGCTCCAGGAACAGGTTATTGCAATGTACTTAGTCAATAGGGTATATATCTTGTAGAAATGAATTAACATCCACTCATTACATAATGAATATGCAAAAAGTATCAAAGCACAAATGATACACTTTTTATTTTGAAACAGAAAAATTTATGTTAGACTCTGATGTTAGCAACACAATTCTTGGAAAGCTTAATGAAATTCATAGATAATCTGAACATTAATGAGAGTGACATTTGCTCTAAATCATCTCTTTGTTCTAGGTCCCCCGAAAGTTTTATTTCCAAGTGAAAGCATCAACAAATTTTATGATAGGTAACCAATACCAGTATCAATCAGCATATATGCATTTTTGTGCACTTCTGAATAAACAATCTATTTTCCTTAGTTCTACTATGAATAAACAGTACTAACTATGTTACTTAAATTTATTTCAAATTCACAAGCCAATAATTTTGCTTGTAGAAATAAAAACTGTGCTTTTAACCTCAAGCCATAAAATATCTGAAGATAATCTTTTTAACTCCAGGAAGTTTGGTCCTTAAACCAATATTTACTTCGAAACAGCTTTTCCTAATGTCAAAATTCATGATATGACTTCTCAGTTTTTAAAGTTCTAGAACTGAAGTAAATACAAATTTTTAACAGGACTCTCACAATATTTCAACAAAAGTATTACTATTTCATAAAAGAATGTGATCAATAATTCTGCTATAATTCTTTACAGAGCTTTGTATAGACAAATTTTAAAAACAAACAAATATAAATATCCTGTTTAAAAAAAAAAGGCTCTAGTTAGAATGATGGACAATAGGGGAAATATCGGGTGGTTACTTGCTTCTTGGGAGCTGCTGATTCAAACAAGAATTTTGAGTTAAAAGAAGACTAAGTGGTCAAATAAAATCATAAATTCCTTTGTCATAAAGAATATCAAGTTAACCTTTGAACCATTGCCAAAGACTTAAAAAAATCTTTATCATGGTCATTTGCTTTTTGTTTTTTGGATTTTTTTTTGTCTTCTGTCCTTCATCACCTTATAGTTTAAATAGAAGAAAAAATATTGGTATGTATCTACAAGGACAGCTTTCTCCATTCTAGACCAACCAAGGCTACTGCTTATCTTACAGGGCAACTTTTCTTCTATTTGGACTCAAGTATTTCTTCACCTTTCTTTTATTGTCAATGAACATGAGATAAGTTTAACATCCCCCTATTTCACACAAATATTTAACAAGTATTACCAATGTAATTTTGCATAGCCATTGTTAAAGAAATGTCAATAATAACTCCTAAAAATTTACATTCATATTTATATACCTCTATATAAATACACATAATTACCTCATTTCTCATTTCCTCATTATTTTCCATATTTAAAATTTCTCCTCCTTAATCCCTATTTCTTCTAGATCAGAATTTCCCAAATTGTGCTCTAAAGAACAAGTGTTCCTCAAACATGCGGTTTCACACCACACTCCTGCTATGTGTGGTAGTGTTTGGGAAACACCATTTACTATGGTACAGGGAAGGAGATAATAAATTCTTTCTCCAGGCTGTCCAGAGATCCACATGCACATCAACAAAATAAAGTCTCTAAGAAGTCCTGCAATAAAGTAACCCAAGTTTTGCTTTACTGCTCAAATTCATTTGGCGTTTTTTCAAGGACATTTCAAGAGAACAGTATTTTATAAAGCACAAATTGGAAATTTCTACTCTAATCGATCCCAAATACCAGAGTATGGTGATGATGTTGGTGGCAGATCAAAGAAGCACAGACAGAGAAAATCCCCCTCGCTCTGCCCCATACATCTTCTAATTCCCAATTTGGACAAAATGCATTTTTGCCAGTAAATCTGTTTTTTTTTAAAGATTTTATTCATTCATTTATTTACAGACAGCGATCACAAGTAGGCAGAGAGACAGGCAGAGAGAGAGGAGGAAGCAGGCTCCCCACTGAGCAGAGAGCCCGATGTGGGGCTCGATCCCAGGACCCTGAGATCATGACCCAAGCTGAAGACAGAGGCTTAACCCACTGAGCCACCCAGGCGCCCCAGCCAGTAAATTTTCGTAATGCCTATACCACTCTGGAATATGCCAAGTAGACTTCTTTACCAAATATTAATAAAAGCTCTAAACACTTCACCTAAAAATATGTATTGAATACTTGGTCATAGACCAATGCACTTAAGTTGCAATGAATTAAAATGTTTGTTCCTCATTCCTTTTCCAACTTCCAGTATGTTTGGCAATAAAAAAGAGTCACAGCAGTGATATGCTTTTCTACTAAAGTTACAGAGGATTCTACACACAACCAACTATGGAAATACTGACTCCACAACAATGTACGGGCAGGATTATAAAAGAGTGCTCCTATTTAGAAATAGACGTTTTTAGTTGACTGCTAACGCAGAAAATATAAATGTAAAAAAGCACAAACATTTTTGGGAGTTATGGTTAAGTTCCTAGTTGGTATCCTCAGTAAAACACATATCTTCAGTGAACGAACTATCTTGGAGTGAGTTAGGTTTATTTCTACTTGGGGGCAAATTTAAGCTGTTTAAACATTATTTCTAAGATACAACATTAACCTAGCTGAGCCCTGATCAGTCTTTCAACTTTCTCTACTTTCTTTTCAACATGTCTGCATGCCCTTTAAAATGTAACAGAATATCAGAAGATATCAAAATCAGGTTTGTTCAGAATGAAAGGATACAGTTTATAATATTAAATTTAAAATGCATATATGAATAATTTATTTAAATACAGCTGTCCTTCCAATCTCCGTATTACTGTTATTTTTCTTCCTTGAATAAAGCAAGCAATGTCTGCTTAACAATTCTGTTTAGCAAGTCACAGAGTCAGTGTATTACTTTTCTATTACAATTATGAAGCATTCGTTCACTTAACATCAACTGATTCATAAAAATGCTTTCTCTTAAAAGAGGGAGTCTACATGGTGTACACTAACTAGAGAACATGAATGTAAGTGATAAATGTAAACTCTTTAGATTGGTAAAATTTAAGGGAGGACTTTATTCAGCAAGAGGGGAAAAAATAGAACAAATTCACAATGCAACTGAAAATTCACTCTGTTGAATACAATGCCACAATCAAGTTGCTATTCTAAAGGTAGGTACATGTAAAAACAATTTCAATATTATAAGGAAATCAGTAATACATAGTTTTGTACAATAAATTTTTTAGGGGCTCCTGGGTCACTCAGTGGTTCAGCATCTGCCTTCCGCTCGGGTCATGATCCCAGGGTCCTGGGATCAAGCCCCACATCGGGCTCCTTGCTCAATGGGAAGCCTGCTTCTCCTTCTCCCACTCCCCCTGCTTGTGTTCCCTCTCTCCCTGTGTCTCTGTCAAATAAATAAATGAAATCTTAAAATAAATAAATATATAAAAATAAATATATTAATGTCAAAGATATTTCATCTCCTTTCCAAAAAATCAAGTTTTATAACAGAAACATTAAGTTAACCTTGACTACTGCTGGTATAAGCTACAACAAAATTCTTCAGCTTATTGTTTGAAATATTTACCTAAATCTCCATACCAAGCCTTCAAATTTTTAATGGAAATAAGAGTAGTAAATTGTGCCCCAATCTTTGCACCAAAACAGAACAAAAAATAAAATAAAATTCACTGAGTAAATATAGAACACTGTGTATAGCTACGCATTCATATCGGGCATTTAACCATATGTAACTTCCAACCACATTTTAATTTCTTAAAATCACTTGTGACTGAATTCATAATAGACTGATTAAATATTGCAGAACATGTGTCAGGAATATAACTTTTTTGTCCAGTTATCAAATGCCCCTAAAAAGCACGTGGATATACTTTGCACTTTAATTTCTCCAACTACAAGAATGTAGAAAATATTACCTTATCTTTTTATAGTGATAGGGATATTCTAGTAATTACCATCTGTGGAAGAAATGGAGATGGACAGGCCAAGAAAGGAACTAAGTGAAAACAAAATATATGGACGTGATAGAGGATTAATATCCAATTTTTAAATAGAGTACTCTCACACATTACTAGTAGGCATGAACATTTAAAATATTAAATGCCGGTGTTTAGACAAATCATCAATCACATTTTCAATTTTAAACTTTGAGAAATTTTTATACGCAATCTACAACTGAACAAAGGTATGTTTGATACAATCAAGCAAACTTTCTGACAGACCACTGAACTCAAGTCTCTACACTCAAGAGTATGTTTGTATCAAAACGAACACAGAAATGTTAGAATATATACATGGCCAGCACACTAGTTTGCTCCTCTTTATTTAAATGTCTGTAATACCATGAAGATGTACCATATATATCTTCATCCTGGCTATACTAGGCTAACAGCCATCCATCCAATGTAATCATGAAATTACAGAGGTATGTCAGCAAATATTAAGCTTATAGAGTAAATGAAAACTGATATGTGTAAGAGCAGTCTTATAATAGTCAAAGGAAAAGCAATTCTTATTTTAAAAAATTATTCTACCTGTGATTTATAAAACACACTGCATTGTCTGCTCATCAGAAACCATGATATTCAATTTGATATATCAAAAAGGGAACTCACAAAGTCACTTGATTACTATTTCTTACTATAAAGAGGCACTCCTATGATTAAGTAACAGAATTACTGTGAAAGCTTGGCATCCTGTCTGCCAGTTAAGATTTTTCAGAGGAAGGTGTAAAACCCAGCATAATACATGTCCTCTAATTGTGCAATATTACACCACCATCAAGAAAAAAAATCTTTCAAGGTTGGTAGTACCCAATTTTTGACCAGCATATTTCTCCTGTATTTCTTTACAAGCCATGCAAATCTTCACATGGCTTTATTTTCCAAAACAAATGCTTCAACGTTTTTCCTAGTAGCCTAGCTACAACCCTACAAAAACAAACCTGGAGTGTGACATATGGAGGAAAAACAAGTTTAGCTAAGGACATAGTTCAAAAAGCACTTCTAATAGGAGCATAAAGCTCAAATTGATCCAAGAACAATGTAAAGAGTTGCAAACAACCTGAAGCTCTACATTTAAAAATAGTACTTATAAGTACAATCAGTGAATGATATGATCTCCGGATAGAAATTATAACTGGAAAAACAGTATTTATGTAACTTGCAAAAAAAACTGAATTCTAGACATTTAATTGAATATGCTAAAATCCTGTTTGTATATTCTTCACAGTAACACACGTCTCATGAACCACTCATATCATTCAGTACCTTCTGGATATTAAATATCAATCAATCAATAAATATCAGACATAACTTTAAAATGTGTTTTAAACAGTTTAAAATCCCCAAATAGTTCAAACTGATTACCAAAAAACCAAGACCTGTATTAATAATATTCCTCTCAATGTTATAAATGGGAATGAGCAAATGAATTAGCACCATAAATATAAAATTCTCTACTTCTCACCACACTACTAACTCAACAGTTTGGGGGGTTAATTTCACTTTGTTTATTGTTTTAGACCTTTATTTAAAAATGTACTCTGACACACACTGCCATCACGCACACACTAGAACAGATAACAACTAGCCATATTTAGTATTTTCTAGACTTCTGTGTAATTCAGTAACTGCCCACAAAGTTCTGTGAACTCCTCAGCTTCAAGCCTGAAGTCAATCTAAGATAGCCAATAGAAAGTACACCTGGGCAATTACTGCATTTCCTACTTCAGAAAGCTGAACTTCACACAGAATATCTACATTTGGATATTGCATTTGGAGCAATGATAAATGCCAAACTCAAACTATGCAGAAGCCATGTTAACTAAAAAAAGGCTATCCCTTTTTTATATCCCTTTAAATTATATCATTATTAAAAAGCAATAAATATGAAGAGCATTATTTTAGTTTTAAATAACCACCACCAACTAAAGACCCTCTATGAGAAACTAAGCATTAAAAATAAAAGATGACCTCATAATACATTACAATATGAAAATATTATCAGAAAAAAATATATAAAGCTTAATCAGAAAATATATTACCTAAGCTGCAGAACTGAATAAGAAATTTATTTTGTTGTATAGGAGGGAGAGAATGAAAGGAAATCAATTCATAATGTTCCCTTTCACAATATCCTTAATCTTCCTACATATATAATAATCCTTTTGAACGTTTTTACGTCACTCAAAGATTCCAAAGAACTTATTTGAAAAGCAATCCTGGTCACCTAAGGCACCAACATGTTATGCTGTGTGGAAACATTCTACTGAGAAACCACTCCGTTACATGATTCCACACAAGAGGTTTCATTTTCTTAAAATCTTAAAGTAAGAATTTAAAAAGGCAAAGGAGTTTCCAAAGCTAAGTAAAAAATTTCCCAAGGGATACAAAGTTTCATTAACTATCTTAACTCTTTTACTAAGCATCACCTCTCTGCCCCTCCATGGATATCAAGCAATCAATAACAATGTCACAAAAGAATGTTTACCATGATGGGGGGTGGGGTGTCACCTGTAATGATCCTGTATGAAAAATGTAAACAATCCTAAAAAAGGTGAGGAAAACTTTCACCTTCCTACAACCCCACTTTATGGATATTTGATGTTTCTCAGACTGAAAAAAATGAACAGAAGTTTAGAAACTGCTTGGTGAGCAAGGTTTGTTTGGGGGGTGGGGTGGGTGTTCTTTTTTTCCCTAAAAACAAACGTCCCCTTAAGTCCCTCAATTCCAAATACTGTGGAAGAGTCACTACTACTCACCGCAAGTAATACTGTTTTAAAGCAAAGGCAGCGTTAGAACAACTTCTGGGAAAGTTGAACTCTTCAACAATTTCTCCCCACTGATTCTTCTCAGAAACCTGTTAAAAACACAGCCACACTTGTCTGAGAGTGCACCATCCAAGAAAACTCTAACCTAACTATGAAATAAATACCCATTCTACAGAGATCTGTAGCTACCTCAGGCATCAGTGGGTGTTTCACATCGATCCGTAAGAGTAACTAAGCAAGGGCTGCTTGAATCACTGTGTTTTCACCCGAGAGCCCAGTATTTAATAGCACTTGTTTTGTTTGGGGGGCGGGAGGGGGGTGGTGGGTTTGTTTTGTTTTTGAAGCCCGGACAATAACCAATCGCAAGTCCCTCTGTCGCCCCCTTTTAAATCTCAACGCGGTCCGTTTACACTAAAAAAAAAAAAAAAGTTCAAAAGGATCAATACTGTTCCGGACAGCGACGTCCGCAGGTTCTGGGGGGGCCGGGGCCGGGGCCGATTCCGATCCCTCTCCCAGATCTATCCATCTCCATAGGCCCTTCTTTGAGGCCTACAGCTTCTGCCTAGCCTTGAAGCCTAAGATGGCTATTTGGAGACAGGTCCTGGTTTCTTTTGTTAGCTGTATAAACCGAGGGCGACGGGGCCGAGGCTGTGCCCCCGGCTGCCGGGATCATTTCGCAGCCGATTATCGATGTTAAACCTGCCCGCGCTAATTTTGAGTTGCACGAAAACTGCTCTCAGAGTCTGTGTGTCTCTGTGTCTCCGCCTGTGCTAGAGCGGCAGCGGCGGCAGAGCTGACTCGCGAGCGAGCGAGCGGGCGGGCGGGCGCGGGCGCGGGGCTCGGGCGGGCGCCCCGCACGCCCGCACTCCCCGCCGCGGCGCTCAGACCCCGCCGGGCCGGCCGGGCACCGGGCAGGGCGCGAGCCGGCGCCGGGCCGCCCGCCCGCCCGAGCCCCGCGCCCGCCGCGCGCACGCGAGCCACCAGGCCAAAAACAGCCCCGCCGCCGTCCGCCTCCGTGCCACCGGCTGGGAGCGAAAAGAACGCCTTTTGCCCCCGCGGGCCACCCCCCCGGCCCCGAGCGCCCACTCCGGGGTCAAAGGAGACTTTTTGGAAGAGGCCAGCGAGAGGGAAATACAAATTAAAACTTCCACTCACCTTCGCGAATCCGCCTAAAGTAGTGACTCTGGTGTAGAGACCGTGAAGATCCAGCTCCTTCCCACCCACCGCAGGGATTTTTTTAAAAGGCGACCTGCGGGAGAGAGAAAGCCCCGCACTTGTCAGCCGGGACCCCGCGCCCGGCCCGGGCGGGAGAGCCCCGTTCGCCCCGGCTCGCCCCGGCGCTGCCCCCCCGGTTCTGCTCTCACCCTCTGCTGTGGTGGAACTGCCGCAGCTCGTCCAGGAAAGCGAGTCCCTTTCTCCGCTCGTCCGGAGGCGCCTTCCCCGTCGAGTTTGCCATTATTTTTTCAAAGGAGGTTTTTAAAAAACCCAGATCGGTGTTTTAAAAGCGCCCCCCGCTCCCTGCGCTTCCTACCAGAGCCCGGAGCCCATTCCTCGGCCGGCGGCGGCGGGGCTCAGTCATGGGCCGGCGGTGGCGGCGGCGGCGGCGGCGGCGGCGGCGGCGGCGGCGGCGGCGGCGCAGGGAGGGAGGGAGGGAGGGGGAGGAGGAGGAGGAGGAGGGGAAGGAGGGAGCAGGAGGCCAGGGGGAGAGGAGGGAAGGAGGGAGGGGAATTTCTAAAAAAGTTTAAAGAAATCGGAGCGAAACTAGAGGGGCAGGCGACTGCCGGATCCGCGCGAAGCCGCGGGGCGAGCGCGGCCCCCACCCCTTCCTTCCCTCCCCGCGGCCCGGCTCTCGCCCGCCTCTCAGCGCCGCCGGCCCAGGCGGCTCGGCCTGGGGACGCGATTCAACATGGTGCTGCTGCCGGGGGCGCGCGAGCGGGCGAGGGAAAAGGCGAGCCGACGGTGAGGGGCTGGGGCGGCCGGAGGCCCGGGAGTTTCGGCGGCCGCGGCGGCGGGGCTGGGGCAGGCGGGGCTGGGGGTGGGGAGGGGGAGGTCTGTGTGGTGGTTTGTGGAAAGAGGGGTGACAGCGTGTATTCCGGCCGCAGCTCCGCGGGGCCCTCGCATACATTCACGCGCGGCCTCGGCCGCGGCGGCTGGGGCGTCCCCGGGCAGAAAGCACCGGCGGCAGCCGAGCCGCTGCGCGCCGCCCGCCCGCTTCCTTCCCCGCCAGCCTCCCTCTCTGCCGCCGCCAGCGCCGCCGCCACGGCTGGGCACCAGCGCCGCACAGCGACCCCCGAGGGCCGGCCGCGGCACTGCGCCTGGCTCCACACCGCCCCGGCAGCTCCTCGCGGGGAACAATAGACTCGGCTCGCCGGGCTTAGGGTTCATCTGCAATGTGCCGCACATTTCACACGCACACAAAGCCGGCGGAAAGGGGGGCGGCGCGGGGAAACGGCCACTACCGGTTGTTCCAGGGTTAGGGGTGGAGGCGATGTTCGCGTCCCCGGCCCGGCTGTTGGAAGGGCCGACTAGGACTCCCTGCCAGCCCGACAGAACCAGTCTGGCGCTCGGTAGGGAAGGCAAGCTCCGAGGGGCAGCTCCTCACGCTACGCATCATTCACAGATCGGAATAAAGTCAATTTCTTACCCCCCTTTTTTTTTTTAAGGTCTAAAGGAATCGGCTTTTCTGAGCCTTGTGCTAGTATTTTGGGGCCTGATTAGCACATTTTCCATGAATTATCCACAGACTAACTTTAGCAAACTGTAAATTAAATACAATGTGAACTGTCCTAGTTCTGTGGAAATACAGTAATGCTCAGTTCATCCTGCTTTTGATTGCTTTCACATATCAGACTAGATATATTATGCTGAGTTATACAAACAGTAATTAAACTGGTGGGGAACCAATCTTTTGAACTTTTGACAATAATTAACGCTTTTATTTTTATATTAAGACATCTGAAAGATAGATGCGCTTAAGCAAATCCTGAGTAAGACCTTGTCTTCCTTGCTTTCAGACGTCTCAAATACCATCCCCGGTTAAAATATGTTGAAGGTTAATTTAAAAAAAAAAGTCTGCTCAAAGACAGACTAATCATCTCAACAAATACTCCCACCTAAGTTTGCATTTACAAAGGGCGTTGGAGTCGGCCCTTTACTACGAATGTTAATTAAGCGTCACAGTATATGAGGCGTATCATTAGTCCCATTTTAGTGATGGCTACTATGTGCAAAGTCACCGAGTAACCCAAGGTCACAGGCTTATAAAGGTCTGAATGATTATCATTTCAGGTAGTGGTTCCAATGGGAACATTTATTTGGTGGTGAAAAAAATTATGTAATATAGCCCAGCATGCTTCCGGTGCTCACTCTAGGAAACGGATTTATTTCCCAAGAAAAGTTTGTCTCTTAAATGGGGTTGGAATGAGGCTGTGGCTAGGAAGTTCCTGACACCCAAGGGCCAGTGAGTGTCTCGGAAGTCAGTGAAAGGCGGAGACCCGGCTGGGGGAGTGGAGAAGCCGGGTCTGGTCCCGCGGCAAGGGGGGGCGGGGAAAGAGGGAGCCCAGGTCATCCGTCCCTTCCCCCACCGGTCCTCTTAGGGGTGGTGGAGATGTGGGC
This sequence comes from Mustela putorius furo, assembly GCF_011764305.1. Taxonomy (NCBI): domain Eukaryota; kingdom Metazoa; phylum Chordata; class Mammalia; order Carnivora; family Mustelidae; genus Mustela; species Mustela putorius. The sequence continues at coordinate 9,351,433 of NW_025422368.1, forward strand.
CTCAGAGTTGCGTGGCCGGGGCTGTGCGGATTCCCTAAACGCCGCACTTGCTCACAGCCCCTTACGTAACTGTCAGCGCCGGGGATTCCCTAGAGGGGGTCATTCTATTCAACCATTACACACACCCCGGGCTGCTGCCGCCGCGCCGCCGCCGCCTCACAAAATGGCGGCGCCCATAGAGGAGACAGCGGCCGCCTCCTCGGCCCCATTTTGTGGGAGGCGAGAGATCTGTCAACATGGAATACCTCGGCTGAGGATACACCCGAGTTTGGAGATTCTGCTTAAGAGATGGAGCCGAGGGGGCCTCATTCAGCGGAAAATGTCAGCGACTTCTGTTACCTCCACGCTTTTTCTTTCTTTTTTTTTTTTTTAAACTATTTTCATTTTCTGGAAGGAAACGCCGGAAGCTGCCGGGGTAATTGTAACTAAGGGGAGAAGGGAAGGCTTCAGCCGACTGCTCGGGGGACTTGCCGCGGCGTTTTGGTAGCTTTCGTTGCCCTTCCGCGCTCCCGGCAGTTGACCGCGATCTCGCGGAGAGTCGCCTGAGCGGGCCGGCCGGCTCCGAGAGGACGGGGACAGGGCGACGCGGGACCAAAGCGGCGGCCTCAGCCGCGCCACTTGTGCAGCGAGACTTTCCGACAGTTTTTAAATGCCAGAGTCCACAGCACCGTCGGTACCCCTCCTCGGGATCGTGGGCTTGGGAACCTCGGACGCCCAGCTTCGGGAACTCGCGGTCGGCCGGCAGCAGGAGCGCTGGGAAGCCGGGTCGCTGCAAACCGGCGGTACTTGGGGATTCCGGCAGCCCCGGCCCGCCAGGTGGTCGCGATCCGCACCCGGGGCCGGGATAGTGCTGATGGGGCAGGAGTGGGAAGGAAGGCATGTACACTGAAATTTAGGTCGTCGGAGTCGGGGTTTAGGGCTGTGTGTTGCCAGTGTCAGGTCAGACGTCAGAACATCTTTTCTAGTATCCTACTCTGCAGTGGGCAAATCTGTTTGTCTTGTTTCCTATGAAGGGCGGAGTGGAGGGATGACTTTTTTTTTTTTATTTTTCAGGGGGAGGTTGCCACTTTTAAGCCACTGTTTGTTGTTAATGTGAATTTGTCTGTACACACATGCATATACAATAGTGTGTTTTGCTTTTAATTATAAATTTCGAAGGGTGAAGACCTGGAGTGTGATACTAACGTTTTAATGACCTTAAAAAAAATTAAGATGTGATATGTAACTGGAGAGTTGACTCTGAAAAAAACAACCCTTTTCTGAAAAGAAGCTGTCATCTTCAAAATGGAGTCCTAAAGTATATCTGATGAATAGAATTTAAATTCATAACACTTTGGATATGCTCTAAAGAAAAAAAAACTATAAAATTTAATGTTTAACAGATTACTACATGGTCCAACTTCTCCAAAACTAGAAAAAGGTAAAGCAAAATCTATTAAGGGTATTTGCTTGTAAGAGGAATGCATGGGTTTAAAAAAAAGAGGAGATACATCTGTTAAAACTTAAATATGCATTTTGGGAATAACTTATTTCAATTTTTTTTTTTTTACAGTGGCAGCAATCATTTGTATTTCCATGAAGGTTTTCTTTTTTTTTTTTTAAGCGTTTTATTTAGGTTGCTTTTGACGTTCATATTTCCTCTCTAGTGCAAAACTGCGTTTTTCTGCAGGCTACGCCTCAATCACTAAGTTCCATGCCCCATCCCCTGCCGCACCCGATTGCTACTCCTGACGTGTGGATTACCAAGATACAGTCTCTGGTACTGTCTGTTCCTACTGATGTTCTTTATATTTAATAAATTTAGTTATCACTAATCAGTCTGTGCCTCTGGCAAGAATACCCTATCTTAGACCCCAAGTGCGCAGGGAGTATTTTTTTATGGGATTGCACTAATAGTAACCCTAAAGCATAATTTTACATTTCTCTGTACCATATTGCATTTCCTATAGTGGGCAGCATAGAGCAGGTGGATCCTGGGGAAAAAAATGTTAGGGAAGTGCAACAGTTTTACACTATTCTCTAATTTGATGATATAAATAAAATGTAGTTCATAGTTTTCAAGCATTAATAGAAATTATTCCTATAAAAATTACCAGTGACAATGGAGATTGATGAAATTCAATTTGTATAGTTTACTGTTCTGATGAGAAATACTGACAAAACCTTTTGATGTGAAAAAATGCGAAAGCATGGTTTTTAATAGTAACTGCAAACCCAGCATCATAATTAGCCTTTTCTATTATTTTATATGTATCTCTGATTCTTATCATCAGTTTTCATATTATTTAATCAAGAAATAGTAATGTTTAAAATTCCCTCATTTAAGTAAACTTAAAAAAACTAAACCAAATTTTAAATAAAGCATGTCAGGTTATAAAATTACAATAGTTGAATTAACTTAATGGAGGAATTGCTATGTAGATTAATTGGAGAATTTTTGGATTTTAAGTTATGGTTTAAAAGAACTGGTTGAACAAGATCTTGAACTTAAATTTTTATTTCTTTAAAGATGATCTTAAGAAGAAAGGAATTGTTAGTAAGATAAGAGAATGCTTTCCCACTTGCTGCTCTTGCCTGTTGTCTAAGGCTGTAGTTTTTTATGTGGGCTAACTTACTTGAATCTTTGATTACAATATCTAATCATAGATAAGGTCTTTCTTCAGGTGGTGACTCTTAAGGAATACTGGTAACTAACCTTTTAAAAAGTGAGGATATAGTTTGTTCTACTGCAAAATAAGATAATTGTGAAGTTGATGTTCTGAATCTGCAGTTGACTGAGATTTGAATGATTTGTGACCAAGATTTGAATGATTTGTCCCTAAAGGGTCTAATAAGTTTGGGGGGATTTCTTTGTTGTGGTTTCTTTTCAATAGATATTAAAGGCTATGCTTTGTACATAAATCTAGTGCAATTTGTTAAAAACAAAAACAAAAGATAATTTTCAACTATTAGAGATAATTTTCAACTATTAAAGGCCTCTTAATAAGACTCAGTAATTAAAAAATTGTATTTTAACCAATTACGGTGTTTTTTCAAGAGTCATCCTTAAGTGTACTTTTGACAAAGGAGTTCTCATTAATTGTTTAGGTCGGTTAACGAATTTTGAATTTTTAAAATTGTTGTGGGTTTAATGTGCTACATTTGTGCACTGTTATTTGTTTCATCTAATTTGATCACTGAAAAAACAGTAGCCCCCAAACTGTGCTCTTTATAAAGTATCACAGTTCATAATAGCTTAACACTTTGTTTATAGTATTTAATAACTTGGGAAAACTGGGAGAATATAAATACTAAACCAAGGAAATATTTATTTTTATCAATGCAGATTACTAAATCACTGAATAAATGTTTATCGAATGCCTACCTTGGGCAAAAGATAGGAGGGTAAAAGAAATCGACTTGGCTCTCAAGGAAATTATACTCCAGTACTAGATTTTTCTTAACTACTAGCTTTAAAAGATTATAATGAACTATTCAGACCATAGGGTTCTTTATTTTTAATACTTAAGCAGGATATGTAGCATAGAGTTAAGTTCAAAATTCTGTTTAGAATAGAGACATTTAAATATAATTATGTACAAAATAGCATTACATTACTGTTAGGATCAATGTAAGATTAGTGTTAACTCAAAGTGCTGTAAAAATATTAATAACAGCATTTAAATCACATCCTTTGAAAACTCAGATCTACAAAAAATATGATTCCAGTAATTAACTTTTTAATTATGGGAAATGCAAGGGAGTGTAAAAAATATACTACTGAGCAAACGAACAGGAATTGTTTTAATGAAATTTGATTTTCTGTTTCAATTTTTTGGTACATTGACTCTTCTGACATTGCACTTTGCTATTAATTTAAAAAAATTAAACTCCAAAGACACATTAATTCTGCATTTAATGCAGATTTAATTCTTGACTAGCTGTAAAGCTTAAAGAGTTGGCAGTCTTGTTGGTGAAACAATAAAATAGGAACTAAGCCAAACTGCAAAACTATGTAATAATTAGGTTTTATAAATATATATACAGGTTTTTCTTTGTAGCTATATCAGAGTAGATTTGACTTAATAATAATTTAGTTTTTGTTTTTCTCTGAAAACATACTGCAAACTACATATCAAAATAGAAAGATGACCTGGGCCAGTGTAAATTATTGAGGCTTATTGCTGTACATTAAGGGAAATTCTAACGAACAGCTCAGTGGCAACAATTTTTTAAAGGTGCCATGGTTTTTTGACGTAATTCGTAGTATACAGAACTCATAAATCTTCTAGAATAATCTTTATGTGATAATTTACATGAGAAATACTTATATTCTTTGGGGGTACAAACTAACTGATTAATTATTTTACAGATAACTACAATGCTTCCAGATATTTTAAACAAAGATGAAAAGTTTAGGAGTGTTGAACTGTATGTTTTAACCAAATTTTCCTCTTATTAATAATACTGATATTAAACAGCCATTAGTCATTATTGATAATTAAATAAATGTAAGTATAGGTCCTGTTCTAATGTGTAGTAATTTTAACTACATTGAAAGATAGATTGCCTCAGGGTTAATGGGGGGTTAAACAATGATTCTTCTCTTCTTTTGGAGACTAAAAAGAAGCCTTCCACTCTATAGTAAATGCTGAAATTTACTCTCTTCCCACTGAACTAAATGCATCCTTGACATCCCCATTTGCTAACCTCAATTGTTTTTTCTGCTCCATTAAAGTTGGGGGCATCAAAAATAGTAATGATATCAGACTACACCACTGTGAGTGGGTTTGTGTCCACTGCAGATACCTTCCTTTCTACCTTACCCTTGTTCTCAATGTCAGTCTCTAAAGAGATTTTTGTAATGTTACTCTTAGTATATTCCTAAACTGGATAAGAGGGTTAACTTGTGGTCTATATATGGTGTTCAAAAAGTCCACTAACTTTTTGGAACAATGTGTTTATTCAGTCTTCCTGGGAAAGGATCTCCGTGCAGTGGGCATCTAAAAGGGCCCTGTGATACCCAAAAAGCTAAAGTTCTATTTGCTAAAGGCAAGTAGTAACTTTAGAGGGTCACCTCAGGCACTGCTTTTTATTTTGTGTGGGCACCTCAAGGGAATGGCATTTTGAAACTTTAGTTAAGGTATATCTTTGTAGTTCCAAATTATAAGAATTACAGCAAACAAGGGGCACCTGGGTGGCTCAGTCAGTTGAGTGTCTGACTCTTGATCTCGGCTCAGGTCTCAATCTCAGGGGCATGAGTTCTGGCCTCCATGGTGGGCATGGAGCATACTTTAAAAAAAAAAAAAAGAATTAACAGCAAACAAACAAGTATTTCTAAAGAGGAGCTATAGCTTTTTTTTTTTTTTAAGATTTTATTTATTAATTGGAGAGAGAGAGAAAGCATAAGCAGGGGAGTAGCAGGCTCCCCACTGAGCAGGGAGCCTGGCATGGGGCTGGATCCCAGGGCCCTGGGATCATGACCTGAGCCGAAGGCAGATGCTTAACTGACTGAGCCACCCAGGCACCCCAAACTATGGCTTTTTAAAGAAAGTGTAATTAAATGCATTTAATCATTTCTCAGTTTGTCTTCTACTGAAAATTAAGTGGATAGGAAATTAATTCAAAATGGGCCCCAAATATGATTCTTCAAATAACTAATTGGGAATGCCTAGGGATATATATGCATTTATTATAATTGCATGCATAGTGGTGTGTGCTTTGTGTTCCTGGGTAACGTTGAGCAGAAGGTTTCCAATGATGTGGCCAGTTCACACTGTAGTCTTGTTCTGCTTTGTGCTTGCTTGCTCTGCTCCTCTTTGCTGCCGTTTCTGAGGAATGTGCCTAGGAGTAGTCCCAGACAGTGCTTTTGTACATCTGTCAACAGGGCTACTTTTATCTCACAACAGGTGCTTGTATCTTATCTGTGGGCCCACTGTATGATCATTGGAACTTCAAGGATACCAGTCTGACTGCAGTTCATTACAACCTTTTTAAAAATGCTAAACTATTTGAATCCTAAACTGTGCATATTTTAAATTGTTCAATGGATATTAGAAATACTTTATTTCTGGGCCCTTTTTTGTGTTTGGATCTTTATATGCATAATTATTGTTATTTAAAATCTATAATTCCATGCATTGTCTGTGAGGGTAGGGGAAGGGTAGCATCCCATCATGTTTTATGTATACATTAACAGTAAGATTTTGGCCCACTCCCTACTGAACCAGCGGAAAAGGGCATATTTGAGAGAAAACATGTGCTTTACTCATACTCCCAATAATTAGGTTGATGCACTTGATTTATGTTATACATTGAGCTCATTCTTAAAAGGTAAACATTTTACAGTATGCCTCCTGGCTCACAAATCAGAGCCTTTTCTACTGAACATTCCTTCTGTCTTGCTAATAAAATCCAATTTCCAGAATCATAGTTGCTAAGCAAATATGCATAAAACTATAAATTTATCCAAATCATTTATTATTTAAAGAGTAGTATATAAAAGTTTAAACAGAAGTCATTGATCAGTGAAAGTGACAGAAAATAAGCAAGATAAAAATAGAATTATGGTAGAATAAGCTAAAAGACCTTACTTTAGGGAATTATTGGGAAAACTGAGCTCAAATATGAGGTCTGGTGCTTCTTAGGCAATACTTTATCTTAAATTAGAATCTGTAGGAGTCCCCTTATCACTTACTCTTTCTTTGCCAATGTGCACTACTTTTTTTAGTAACCAGGTAAGAACATTTGAAATGAATCTTTCAAGGCTACAACTTATATAACGTATTTATAAATATTACTGCTACATGGGAACTAACCGTTTTAGCCTCGTTGCAATACCTTGTACAGTTTTTGTGACTGCTAAATGCCCTATAAAAGGCTACAAACCCATGTAAATAGATCTTAGCTCTCAGTCAGGTACAGCTTGGTGAATTCTTTTTGATATAGCTTGAATTGCCAGGAATGTAGGTGCAGCATTCCTTGCCAGTGAACATACATCCTTTGCTGGCGAAGGTGAAATCTGAGCCAAGTAATTCTGTAGGACCTCGTGCAGTGGCCATCCTCTCAGTAAGCAGATTTAGAGAAACAGTCATATTGATCTCTTATTTTACTAATTTGTTATCTTCCTAAGATTGTGTATGACCTCACTTGGAATGTAATTTCCTTAAACCATTGTGCTTCACAGATGTAAATATTTCCCATTGGGAAATACTGGAAGATACAAAGCTAGGCCAAATATATATGACCATTAGTGTGCATGAGCTTGACAAATGAAATAGGTATCTTGGAAATTATCATACTCTTTTCCTTAAAGTCGCAGTTTAAACCTGAAGGTTTCAGGGCACCTGGATGGGTTTGTTGGTTAAATGTATGATTTGATTTTGGCTCGGGTCATGATCTCAGGGGTCCTGGGATCCAGCCTTGCATTGGGCTCCATGCTCAGCGTGGGGTCTTGTCTCTCTCCCTCTGCTGCTCTCATGCACTCACATGTGTGCATGATCTCTTGCTCTCTCAAATAAATAAAATCTTAAAAAATAAAATGAAGCTTGAGATTTCACTCCAAGTCAAAGTGCCAGGTAACATGCTTGCTTGCTTGCTTATTTATTTATGAAGAACAACACATTTAGATTTAATTTCTTTTCATGAGACAGCTTTTTTTTTTTTTTTTAAGATTTTACTTATTTGACAGAGAAGACAAGTAGGCAGAGAGGCAGGCAGAGAGAGAGAGAGAGAGGAAGGGAAGCAGCCTCCCTGCCAAGCAGAGCTCCCGAAGCGGGGCTGGATCCCAGGACCCTGGGATCATGACCTGAGCCAAAGGCAAGAGGCTTTAACCCACTGAGCCACCCAGGCACCCGGCTTTTTTTTTTTTTTTTTAATAGAGTATAGTTGACACACAGTTTCAGGTGTACAACTTTGTAGTGTTTTGTAGTGTTTTGACAAATTTATACATTATGCAATGTTCAACATAAGAGGTAGCATTTTTTTTTTTAACATAGTCCAGAATAAGCTGTAGAGGAATTAAGGGACATTGATTGTTGAATGTAAGGCAGGTGCCTCCATATTTTCCCACAAATTTTATTACTTCAAAGGAGATTTTTACTTCTAGATATCCAAACACTGAACACATTATTCTGGTAAAAGACACTGGTGTGGCAAGAGTTTCTCCCTTAATGTTTGGGGCTTTTGAGAACAAACCCAGGATTTAAGGAATGTATTGTTACTGTATCTTTTGAGTTTCCACAGGCACAGAGCAATAACTAGGTACAGGTCTGTTATTTTTAGAAAAGTTTGTTTTATCCAGTCTTCGATAAGATACCCTCGTTGCCTTACAATTGAGATTCAGTAAACCACGAAGTTCAAGAAGGGTAGTGTAGCAAGTTGCAGCCTCACAGTGTTTTCTTGGTGTCCTGGTTTCTGGGTTGACTGACAGGTCTCAAGTAAATTTATTTCCCAAGAAGAAAAGACTAAATACATGGAAAGATTTTCAGAATAGTAAATTTTACTGAAAAGTAATATATTCTTTTACCCAGTTCAAAAGTGGCCAAGACCAAACCTCCAAGCATGAAAGCAAAAGTTGGGCTATACTTCAGGGGGACAAATTATAATCTAATTAAGACCTATCAAGTGAAGTCAGAGCCAAAACCTTCCTATTGACAGGCAAGTTAAGTGCTGTCTTCTGGAGATTTCATTATTTCATGTTCTTGGAACAGGTCTGGAAGGTTTTTTAGATGCGTCTGACATATGAGGTTGAATTTTCCTGACCAGAAGACCATGGTTAGGTTAGAAGGTCCACCAGCTATCTAGACAGAGCCAGCACTACCAAGAGTTATCTGTAAACTGTTACTACTAGTCTGGTGCTTTAAGTGGGAAGCGTTCAGGAAACTTCTATATGTTGTATCTACAGGAAACTAAATGTAATATAATAAATATTTTGATGAGTGAAATAATCATCTTCTTAAAACATAGATCAAAGACAGGAGACTTTGTACCTGACAAATAGGAATATTTTAAAAGACCCCCTTAGGTGAGATTCAGATTACATCTTCCACTAAGGAACCTAGATGGAGATAAGGTGAAGATTTCATAGGCCATTAATGAGTTTCAAAAAATCCAGTCTGGTTGTTAAAGATTTCCTTAAAATGGCCAATATGCCTGGCCACTTTGATTGTTTATAGAATCCCATCTAGATGTTATACTGTGTTTCTAGGTAGAGGGACAGCAGTTTTGAATAGAGAAGAATACAAGAATATATTTCATTGATTATTTTTACCTTTACAGTACCAACATGATTGTTGGCTAGTCCTTATTGCTAAAGCTTAGCAGTACCATTTTATCTAGTAATAATCAGGAAATACCCTTTTTCTGATATTGTGAAAGAAGTTCATAAAATCCTACTGACTTCAGTATCTTATCAGATACTAACGTGGATACAGCGTACTCCTTAGGGGAATGATTTTTTCTAGTTTGCAGCCTCATCTTGAAAAACAGTAACATCTAAATGAGTTAGCAGAGGAATCAGTTGGTTAATAAAGATAAGAGTAAGGATGCCTGTGAACAAGAGGTCACCACAGTCTTAGTTTAGTAATAGCTACAGCTTGAGACATAAGGACTCCTAGATATTTTAGTCCCTGGAGAAGTAAGAAACCTTTATTGTTATTGCAATTATCTAAAAGAACTACCCAAAAGCTTCAGGAGAATCAATAAATTGTGATGTTTGAGAGGTAAAAGTATATCTCAGGTAAAAACAGCACCTTCTGCCAACCAGGAAGAATATGAAGAAAGGAAAAGTGTTTTTGTTTTGTTTAGTTTTGTTTTTTAGGTTTTATTTATTTATTTGGCAGACAGAGATCACAAGTAGGCAGAGAGAGAGAGGAGGAAGCAGGCGCCCCGCTGAGCAGAGAGCCTGATGCAGGGCTCGATCCCAGGACCCTGGGATCATGACCTGAGCTGAAGGCAGAGGCTTTAACACACTGAGCCCCAAGAAAGGAAAAGTTTTTAGTTTTTGTGTTGAAAACAGACTGCATCTGCAGAGACCAATTTATCTTTTTCTCTGAGCTATCAGTTCCCTCTTCAGTAATTATACTTAAGTGTCTGTTTTGGTCATAGCACCTATTTATTTAACCAAGATGAGCTGCTGAAAATTCATTAAATAAGGTACACATAATCAGAGATAGGTGTGTGACTATATATTTGAAAGGAATGTACCAAAGATTTTGTTCTCAAATTTGCGAAAAAAACTTTTTCAGAAATCAAAATGTTACCTTAGGTATTATTAACAAGGCTACAAATTATAAGACAATCAGAATTACAGCCTATAAAACTTATGCTATTTTCACAGGGTATAGCGACACTGGAGTCCCAAGTATCTAACAAGACTACTTTTTAAAAAATATTTGCAAAGGCAGTTTTATCATATAGAATAGAATTTTACCTGCTTTTCTGCAGCTATGGGGAATAGAGCACATGATTTCCTCATTTAAGCTTCCTAATTTTTTTTCAAGCCAGCAAATAGAAGTGCCTAAACACTAGAATTCCATTAGTTATTATCAAGAGAGAAGAGCAGGTACAAACTTAAAATTCAGAAAAGAGCACAAAGATAGTGAATGTTAACAAATGGAATATGGAGCATGTCACATCTTGTCTCTACATGTAATAAGAACAAAAGTAAAGTTTATCACAGATTAAGATATGTTTATTTGAAAGAGTCTAAACGGTACATTCACATAAGAGATTTTAGCAAAAGGCTTATATATTTATATCACCTGTTATTAAAATTTTATGAATATTTTTAGTCTTTAAAAAATATAGTTTATGGTTACAGATAGTTTTCCATGGTTTGGGAAAGCTGTTTGTTATTTTCTACCCATCGCTTGACCCACCCATCAAATTATTTTTATAATTACCAAGAATTTGCAAACAGAATCTCTATTTTTCATGTATTTTCTGAAAATGTGAAAAATGTTAAAATTTGTGTTTTCCAGTGCCTTTTTCTAAAACCCAGTACCCAAATCACCATTTTCAAAGTGTGCCATGATGTGCTTATAGGTTTTTAGGAGGGGAAAAAAAAGCAGTTACATAATCTTGGAAAGTACCTAGTTAAACAAAGTTAAAATTGCTTTCCATAAGACTTCTCAGGGCCTTCAGATCCTCCTATTTTATCTTGTGGGTATTTCCTATTTTCCAAGTATACCTGGCCTTCTAATACAGTTGATATTCTAACAAAAATACTGAAAGATGGTCTAAACATTGTTAAAAATTGAACACAAATGGCAAAAACAAAAAGTGCTGATTCTGTGCTTGAGTGTGAGTTTCCTGAGGGCAAGGATCACTCTTTAGTCTGTAACACATATTGCATAAAACCAATATAATATGCTAAGTATGTATTATTGAGTAAGTTAATATAGATCTAATAACTCTTGAAAGTCGATTATTCAAATTAAGCTTCTGATTTGCTAAAGTTAATTATATAAAATAACTTATTTTCTTGTGTGTGATTTTTTTTTTTCTTCATACCTGGAAGAACTAGAATATTTTGAAAAGGTCTATTTTATAGTTTTATATTTAGGATGGTGACCAGTTATTTTTATCTCTGTTGAAGGGATGTAGACCTAACCACATAATAGAGCTATTGATAAACCATGAAGCTCTTCAGAGAGCTAGGTACAGAATTCAGAAAATTTACTCAACACCTACATTTGGTTTCATCCTAACAGTTATTCCACTGGGAATCTGAAATTTTTCTCATATCCTTCTTTAATCTTTCTCCTACCTCCCAAGAAAGCAATTTGTCTATGTTTCCATTCCTTAATGCAGTCCAAATAGTTGACCAGAATTCGTGGAATCCCCATGTAGTAAGAACGAAAGTAAAGTTTATCACAGATTAAGATATGTTTATTTGAAAGAGTCTAAACAGTACATCCACATAAGAGATTTTAGTAAAAGGCTTATATATTTAAATCACCTGTTATTAAAATTTTATGAATATTTTTAGTCTTTAAAAAATATAGTTTACGGTTACAGATAGTTTTCCATGGCCCTGCCATTTCCTTTTGCCTCATTAAAGATTTTCTCCCAGTGTTTTCCCATTAGATTTACTTCCTCACTTACCAGAGGCTCCTTGAAGGTCTTAAGGACCTTTTGGATATGCTAAAGAGTACCAAGTACACCTGATTCAAAATGAAGAGACTTCATTGCTATACTGGTTGTAAAAGGCTCTCAGTTCAAAAACATGATGCATATATATAGGGAATGTAGCAAACATTGTCACCTTTTTTATTAGAGAAGAGGGAAATTTGAGTGTTTCTTGGAGATTTGGGCGCCTTTAAGTTACTCCAAGAGTTTTGTAGATTTCAGCTGGAGATGTAGTTGGTATTAAAGATCATAACCATAATACATTATCAGGAGCAAATATGAAAAAGAAAAATATATGAACAAGTTCTTTGAATTTTAAAAAAATGGGAAAGAATGTTTCTAACTAGTCATTAAATTAGTTTCAAAATAGATTTGAATATCAGGCAAAACAGATTTTCTTAACTGGAATTTTTTTTAGAGGACACTTACTAGGTAGTGTGAAAATTATAGTTGAATGATTTAGTCTTTTTTTTTCTTTGCAGAATCTTGTAAGAATTTACTGTGTAAGAACAAACTTTTAACAAGGACTATTTGATTAAAAAAATGTTTCTAATGAAAATTACAAGATTTCATGCCTTGATTGTCTTTTAAAATAAGAGCTTTTCATGGAGTAGCTTAAATGAATTGTCTTATCTTGTAAATAACAAGAGAGTTTTCTAATGCCCCTTAGAACCAGATGTTTCATTGCTGTTTTCTTCTATCTCCATTCAAACTACCATTTATGGAAGGCTGTCAGCCAGGCAACATGCTAAGATGGGAAACTGTTTAAAGAAGATGCAGGGCTTGCCTTAAAGTTTTAGAGTTCATGAGTTACAGGAGGAAGGAGTGTACATTGAAATAATTCAACTACAGTAGATCAAGGAGTATGATGAAGTGTTGACTTTGCCTGGAGAAATTTGAGCTCTATAGAATAAGGGGTATTTTTAGTGTACCTTATAACAATGTTCATAGTGGGTGGTGGAGAAGGGAAGGTTAGAGTATTGAAAGACTCAAAGGCATGAAAATACATGGCACATTATGGGAATGGTGACTAGTCTATTGTGGGTGAGCCCATTCCTGGCTCACTTAGGCCAATCTGGGAGAAACATCTATGATGTTATGGAATTTGGGCTTTTTTTCCTCAGGACTATCATTCTAAGCCATTTTTCTTTTGCACATAAAATGACAGATGTATGTATATGCAAAGACATGTAAATTCCTAGGCTCTCGCTTTTCCTGCAGTCATTTCCATCCCATTCAAGCATATAGGAATACAAGAAAGGAAATTTTATTATTATAGAGAATTATAGAGAGATACAGATTTGACTTTTTAAAATATGTTTGACTTGTAATTATTTGTGCACAACGGGTAAAAATGTGTAGCATGACTTAGGTTTAGAACAGAAGGTGACGAGTAGTAAGGAGTGACTAGTAGTAAATAACTATCACAATATAATAAGACTGGAAATGAAGCCTTGAAGATGGATTTGAGAAATCATGGAGAAGTATAATTGTTGAGGACGAGGGTAACTTCTGGGACTCATCCATACTCTGCATGGGTCAGTCACCTTTTCACACATTCTGTCTCTTTCTCTCTCTCTCTCTCTCTCTCATCTCTTTCTCTCTCTCTGTCACTCTTTCTCTCTCACAAACACACACAAACTACACATCTATTGCCTCCACACTGCTGTGGCCACTATACCTCATCACTACCATTCTCCCATAAATCAGGGCCCTTTTCAGTAGCTGTTTTGACATGGGGTCATGCCTCTTTGAAATGGCTGCTTAAAAACACTCGTTTTTAAAAAAAAAATTAACAGGTATGCAGCAGATATCCCTGGCCCTCATTCCTTATCTCATCCTTCTTATCATCCATCATTTAGATGATGAAATACAACTTAGAGATATGAGGATAAGTAAGATTATCTGTTGTACATATTACTTGGTATACTTGGTTTAAAAAAAAAAAAAAAAAAAACACCTTTTAGGCAACTTCACAATGTCCCTTGCATCAAAAGAAATACTTCAGAATGTTAATGTACTACTTCACTAACATTTTCTTTTCCAGAAAGATGAGTACTGATACTCTTTTTCTCTTCCTCATTTAGAGGCCCATTTTTCCTCTAGAGTCTCCTAATACCCCTTTTATGTACTTACTCCACCTCCCTGTTGTCTTTTCAAGAGTGCGACACCCGAAATTGGCCTGTTGATCCTTGTGTAGATACACCAGGCTTCAGTACAAAAATAGAATGGAGTTTTCTAGTTCTTACAGTAAACAACTTGGCTGGCATTTAGATTTTAGTATCTCGTTGATTTGGTGGTTTCAGATGACTATTTATAATGATTGATAGTTAACAGTTCATCGTAAAATATAGAGCTTAGAGATTAGCTGATCATACCTGTACATTTTATAGACGAGAAAAGAGATCAAGAGTACTTAAATATTTATTCCTGATAATACAGAAAATTAGGCCTAGCATGTCTCTTGATTCTGTGCCAGTGTCTTAGGTTTTCTTCCCTTTCTTTTTCTCCAGTTAATTTTGAATTGCATAGTATAGATATATTTCTCTTGTAAAAAATTAAAGTATTATTGGTAGCTTAAGGCCATTTGCCCCCAGAATCGTAGCCTTCTTCCTAGCAGTAAGTGCTGTTATCACTTTGATGTACGTTTTGTAGCACTTTTATTTGCATTTGCTTATGTAAGTGTGTGCATCTGAGTGTGCATATATGTTACCTAAGTGGTATTTTTTTTTCATTAGTGAATTTTTCAATGTACCCAGTCAAGATGTAAGCAGAGTTGGATTGCTTTTTTTTTTTTTAAGATTTTATTTATTTGACAGACAGAGATCACAATTAGGCAGAGAGGCATGCAGAGAGAGAGAGGGAAGCAGGCTCCCTGCTGAGCACAGATCCCATTGCAAGGATCCCAGCACCCTGGGATCAGGGCCTGAGCCGAAGACAGAGGCTTTAATCCACTGAGCCACCCAGGCACCCCAGAGTTGGATTACTTTTTACAAATGTGTACTTTCCAGTGCACACAGGGATACAGATCTGCTGCTTATCTGTCCTTTCCTTTAGCCTCATTGGATATTTGTCCATTTATTCATTCAATTAATATTAAGTGCCCATTAATACTACCTTCAAGAATTTTATATTAGATTTATAAAAGTAAAACATGTACAGAGATAGCTAATATTAAATAACAAGTGCCATTAAAAATGTATAAGAGATCATTCTGTTTTCTGTCTCATTACCTGGAAGATCTAAATAGCATAGGAAAGAATTTTAAATATATTATAGAAATTCTTTGATGTCATTTGTTAAATTCAGTGTTTGTTTAGTTTAAAAATATTTTGATAAGACTCCACTTCAACTGACCCTAACTGGAGTATTAGAGCATTATAACTGAGACCTCAACTATTTTTGAATTTATGTAAGCTTAAGGCATAGCTTTAAATTAAAATATCTGTCTTAACAGCTTTTTTATTTTTTTAAACAAACTTCAGAGCCAGGTAGAATTACAGAAGCTAACTGTAGCCAACAGTCATCCACATTCAAAATGTTGTCAGTAAAAACATATACTTGTTTTAGAATTGGGTCAGACATGAGTGAGAAAAAAAACCTTCTGGGTGTTTGATTGGAAAGATTGATTGATTTGAAAGATTTGATTGGAAAGTTTGCTCTCACTATCCCCTGATTCAGGAATGGCATCTGGATATTTGAGCAGAGGAAATCCTGGATCTTGTGACTTCTCTTAAAGAATAGAATCTAGATTCAGATCTATCCATGTATACAGAGTGCCTACTTCTGCCAGGCACATTCATATATGAGATTTCATTTAGTCACTCAGATGATTGAATCAGTTCTAGAAAGTTAAAATGGTTTTACTTGAAATGAGCACTATAACATGGTTATTTTTCCAGCATGGTCATTTATTACAGTTAAAAGGAAATATTATAAAACATTTGGATATTCCTTATATGCTCCTCATTTAAAGTGACCAAATTTATAGCTCTTTCGATATTGTTAAACCTTACAGCTTAAATCCTTTCTTTTGTAATTATTATAATTTATAATAATTTTAAGAATAATAAATATTAAAATAAAGAAGAATTGTCCAAAACTAACAGAAATTCTGGATCTTACTAGCTCTAGTACTACTTTATTTTGAAATATTGAGTGAGCAGTTCAGATTTCTAACCTTAGTTCTCTTTTAAATAGGGAAAAGACTTTTTACTGAATATGGTAGATTAAATTGCCCAAGAACCATAGGTACAAGATACTGTATAAGTTTGAAGTGGTAACTGCTTAAAATATATCCTGGAGAGAAAGGGTTTAGGTTGAAAGATGTAAAAGTGGACATAAAGAACATTCAACATAATTGGACTTTTAAAAAGTACTCTCTTGCAGAGGAGTGATAAGTCTTTACGAATTATGTTCTCAAAAGCAAATATTGCTCTTCAATATTTCATTCGATATTCATAGATATTCATTAGATATTTCGTTCCATAGTTCATTTAGAGAAAAAAAAAAAAAGGGTGTTTGTCTGTGATTTCCATGTATTGATTCTACAGTGGCAAACAAATCCTCTCTTATTATTTGGATCTGAGGTATATCAAGACATCAGATGTTAATTAGGGTCTTTGTGTTTCTTTGTTAAAAAGCATGGAACATGGGGTGCCTGGGCGGCTCAGTCAATTAAGTGTCCCGCTCTTGATTTCAGCTTAAGTCATGATCTCAGGGTCATGAGATCAAGCCCTGTGTCTAGCTCCGCACACACCATGGAGTCTGCTTGAGATTTTCTACCTCTCCCTTTACCTCTCCCCCATTTGTGCACAGACACTCTCTCTAAAATAAATAAAATCTTGAAGGAAAAAAAAAGCATGGAACATAGCTCAAAAAAAAAAAAAGTCTGATTCTCAAGTCTTGCACCAAAGCCAAAGAGAAAAATAAACCTTGTTAAAACCAATTTAATAAAAACATGTAAAATTCAGTTATAACCCTTTTCTTACATATTTTGCTGTTCTATGACCTAAATTTAAAATTTTGTCTGTAACTGTAAAAATGCTAATATGCAGTGTTTAATATTAATTATACTAGGTTGGGAAAAGTATTATGGAAGAAAAGGAAAGTCAGAATATCTTAAATGAAAGGAAGACTGCTTGGTATACATAGAGATTATTTTGGTTTTTTGAAGTAATGGAGAGGAAAGACAGAAAGTAGAGTTTGCCAATAGACTTGAGAGAGGTAAAGGCAGGAGAGAAATTAGGTGATAAAATTGACAAGCATCTTCACAGATACTTTGAAATTTTTTAGAAGAAGTAATTGCTATGATACCTAAGAGAAAATTGTAGTTGGTGGGTTTTTTATATGTGCAGAGGAGAAAGGAAAGCTGGAAGCTGGTGAGGAAATGGTTCCAGTAGGTAGCAGTATAACAGTTATGCTGAATTTAAGTAATAGGGCATTGAGAAAGGAATTGACCTTTAAAGTGCTAAGGAATTACTGTCAAAAATTACTCCCAAGATCCACTGTCTAGTACCAATGATCAAAGAGCCCAGCACTTCAAGATACAGCAAATGTAGTGCTATCTCATGAATTTTGCCATTTCCTGGCTTCTTGCTACCTTTTCCAGGTAATTCTATCTAAAATATCTTGTTATCATTTGTCTCCCACTCCCATATTACATTAGGACATAAACTCCATGAGGTTAAGAATTTCTTTGTCTCTTTTTACAACTGTATCCTCAGTGCCTAGGACAGTATATAAAAAATAAGTTCCAGATTGAACCATCAGTGTAGTAAAAGGTAGCCTATCATTTCAAAATTTAGGATCAATAAATGAAAATCAATATTAAGTTTGGCAAGGACCTCAGAGGTCATACAGCCACTGTTTCTTCCACTATGTGTGGGGTCTTTGAGAGAGATTTTTACTACTCTGAGTCTTGCCTCAGGTTTGGGAATGATGGTTTTGATTTAGTGCTTTTTCTGCTTTTCCTTTCTCCATTTCTCTTTTTGGGGGTTCCGACGTAGATAATTTAACTAGTTTTTTCATGTAACAACACTGATCTCGTTCAGATCCCCCACTCTGTAGGAATTCCTTATATGGCATATGGCTCCATGGGGCCCTTCTAGGAGTAAAGATTACACCATCAGGGTGTGTGTGCATGTGCACATATGCATGTGTATTTCATCCAAGAAATATTGAACAGCTTTTATGTGCAAGACTAAGGATATAATGTGATAAAAGATACGTATTAGTCCCTGCCCCCACAGAATGTACAGTCTAGTGGAATTTAACAAATAACAAATGAAGTCTCTAAACTCTTTCCCTACCTTGTCTTTATTCTCAAGTTGTTTAGAAAGAAAAGGCAGAATAATGGGAAGAAATTAAGAACCATGGGAGTTAAACTTTCAGTGAATGGTATTAAGGGCAAATACCCATTTTTTAGTTTGCAGGGCCTTTAAACTCAATCCAGTTCATTCAACAAAGACCTGCTGAGCATCTCTAGCCCTTGGCTAGATTCTGAAGAATGAAAGCAAAGTATGATACAGCCCCTACTCACAAGGGAGGAAAAAAATGCAAATGTACAAATATACTTTGGTATGTTAAGTGCCACATGTAACTGTCTTTGGAGTGATCCATTCCATTGGACAGTTTTAGCTAATACAAAATCATTCAGACTAAATTAAAATCCTTCTCTATTTAATTTCTGTTTTGTGGTTCCAGTTTTGTCCTCTGTGCTCTTCATTCATTTATTCAACCCATAAGCATTTGTTGGGGAACTACCATATGCCATAGGCCAACAATTTTTCTTCATAGACAAATAGAACAGATCCTTGCTCTCGAGAAGGTTAGGATATAATTTTGTGACTGAGGAAGTTGTTTAGCCTACTGTAAGCTCAGTTTCCTCCCCTTGGCATTAAGGTAGCATTGGTTATGACTTCTTAGAGTTGTTGTGAAGATTAAATGAATAATGCATGCAGTGTGCTTAATACAGAGCCTGGTACACAGCTTTCAACAACTGATATCTATTGTTATTGGTGGGTTTAAAGAAGGATCCCAGTAAGTAAATCTAGCAGTTGCATGGTTGTTATGAATGCCCTAATAGAAGTAAACCCAAAATGCCATAGGAATATACCAGAGGAACACCTAATCTTGTCTGGAGAAACTAGGGAAACACCCTGCAGGAGGAGACATGTATTTAGTATGGTGGGACTATATAATGGGGGTAGGAATGATACAGAGAAAGGTGAAAGAGAATGGTACTGAATGGTATTCAGTTTATTTTTTTTTTTTTTTTAAAGATTTTATTTATTTATTTATTTGACAGACAGAGATCACAAGGAGGCAGAGAGGCAGGTAGAAAGAGAGAGAGGAGGAAGCAGGCTATCCGCAGAGCGGACAGCCCGATGCGGGGCTCGATCCCAGGACCCTGGGATCACGACCTGAGCCGAAGGCAGAGGCTTTAACCCACTGAGCCACCCAGGCGCCCCTGGTATTCAGTTTAGACGCTACTTTGGAAAAACTACAATATGAATGGCTTTGGATGCCGTGCTAATTAAAAATGTGTCATGAAGATAATGGGAAACTATTGAAAGTATGCTGCACAATTAAAATTTCTAAATTAGGGCAGTGATGTAGGAGAGTAAAGATGATTGAAGAGAAAATTAGGACTTGATGACCAACTAAATGTAAACATAGGAGGAAAAGAAGAGAAGGTGTCAAAGATCATTTCTAAATGACTGTTTTGATTGAGTGAAAGGCAATAATATAGGGAGAATGGAGGGGGACAGATAAGCTCAATTGCAGATGTGTTGAGTTTGAGGACAGCTAGGCACTCGAATATTCAGATCAGGAATTTAGAACCGGTCTAAGACTGCAGATTTTGGATTATGTGTCAGTTGAAGCCAACCTGTATATACTAGATAGAGGAAGGCCAACATTAAGGGGTGATCAAACAGCTCATAAAATTTATTGAAAATGAATGTCTAGGCATATTAGAAGAAAATCAAGAAATAGGACTATCCCAGAAACTAAGAGAGGAAAGAGTTGTAAAGAAGTTAACAGTCACCAGTGCTGTGAGGATAAGAAAAAATTGTTCTTTGGATTAAACAACTAGGAAGTCATTGGGCAAGAGCTATTTCAGTAGTGGAGGGACGAGAATGTAGATTGCCAGAGATTGTGGCATGGATAGGAAGTAAGTGCAGATCTATCTTCGTGTAGAAACTAGAGGACCAAGAACAAATCTGGTTTCTATAAAGATCATGGAGTCTTGACCTCCTTCTGTGTCCACAGGAAAGAGCCAGGAGAAAGAAAGAGTTGAAGATATAGAATAGAGTGTAAATAAACAATAAAGAATTCCTAAGAAGGCAGAAGAAGTGACATCCTATGGATTAATGTGTTTTGAACAAGAGAAAGTCTACCTGCTCCACTATCCAGAGCTATGTGAACACAGGTACATCTAAAGGAACGAGCAGACGAATTGTTCAGCTATGTCTTTGAGGTCAGGTCATCTTAGAGTTGATAAAAGTGGGGATGGGACTAAGCTACAAGACCTTGAAAATGTCCCTTGAAAGGGGAAGAAGCCTAGAAATAGTGGACAGTGGTAGCATCGCCATTTGGGGTCCCACGCTTTGTCAATTTTCCCTTTAGTAACAGAGACAACGACAATCAGCTGCACTAGATGGGATATGACCAGCATTCTGTAAGGTAAGACTACAGTCCCCCTTTAACTGTTAGTTCCCTGGTTTGGAATCTTGTACTTTTACTAATGTAGCCTCTGATGGGATGGACTGTTTTTAAAACAGGTCCTTCAAACTGAAAGGCCAAGAAAACACATTTCTTCAGAAGCAAGGGTCAGACAAAGTTTTGAGTCAGTAAGGATTACTATTCAAAAGAACGTGCTACTTATAAAAGCCAAGAATTAACTCAGAAATCTTCAAATTTAATTAGAAACCCTCCTGAATATATTTTCAACATAGTGATAGACACAAGCAAGAATTAGTTTAAAAGTGAAGGCCTGGTTAAAGTTTAAAAATGTCTATCGAATATTGAATGCAGATGGCATAGGCATCAAATAACTATGCTATATGGATATGTCATTATTTCCAACTGTCAGTGAGTTAGAAACTAGATTCAACTATAGATTGATTTTGTTTTTTAAAACACTGTTATTAAGTGTTTTATTTGCTAACCATTTCCTCTTCTTCTATACCTGGCTACTTGGCAGTCTTATGTTCATTCCCTTGCCACTGAGCCCGTTTATTACTCCTGCTCCACTGTGCTCTAAAATCTTTCATTTAACCAGATCAGCTGAAAGTTTAAACCAGTCATGTTATGTTAACCACAAATACAGCTGCTTTTACTGAACTGCTAATTTGTGTGTGCAATCATCGGCCTGTATTGAGGGATGCAATAATAAAATATCTTCATAAAGGATGTAGTTGTGATTATTATAGTAATCACAGGGTAAGTGTACCTTTTGATTTTGGGGAGACAGTCTCAGTTTATACCTGTTGTCCCAGCATAATGTCTAATAGTTCCACTTTTCTCAGAAAATGCCACAGTTACATGATCAGGATGTTGTTCTTTTCATTAGACAACATCCTATTTATGAGATGCTTTGCGAGAAACTTTTGATCCTGTTCATAGGGATCAATCATATCTGTGCTTCTGAACAATTGGGTTGTTTTTATTATATACACATGGTGACTCATAACTACTCAGCCCTTTTTTAAGATGACCTTAGCCAAATTTGCCAGCTGTCTTAGAACAAGTTCAGTGGTATACATTTTTATTTTAATCTTATTTCTCTGTTTTTCCTTCTTGATTCTTTTTTCCTCACCTGTTTCTAATTTGTATCTTGAATTTTATGCATTCTTGTCAGCTATCTTAAGTTCTTTTTGAGATAAGGCAATGAATAAAGCACAAAACAAATATATTGCTTCTAGAACTTATCTGATATTCTTGAATGACCGAAAACAGCTTTTTTCAACTTGACTGTTTAATGTTTCTCATTTTTGTCTCTTCTTTGATCTGATAAGTTTTGAAGAGATTGTCAGATTTTGGCCAAATTTTTGATACATCGTTAAGAGAAGAAGTTTCCTTACTACAAAGTTTATTAATTTGCACCTTAAAAGAAAATACAGCTGGTAACATTTTTCAAATGGTTTTATTTTCTGTGATTGCAGAGCATGAATAGAGAGTCCAACTCCTTGTGAGGTGGGGGGAGGGGGAGCACACAAGAGTTTGTTATCAGATAAACCTATCCCTGCCACTTACTATGTGACTTTCAGAAAGTCTCTGAATTAATCTAAGACTCACATCTTTCACCTGTAGCATATACATAATATTACCGGATTTTTAGAGAAATGAGACAACATGCAATGAGTACCTGGCAAATAGGTATACAGTAAATTTTACCTACCATTCTTGTTGTTATCTTTCCAATTTACAAATCACTGACAGTAAGGGTTTTGTACTTGGTAAGAACTCTGACGACTTCTCCTTCTTCTTCTTCTTCTTTTATAAAAAAGGGTTTGAAAATTAAACTGTTTTTGACTTATCCTTAGGTACTAGATAAAGTACAATAAACAAACATTTTTAAATGTATTGTGTAGCTTGCAAGAAAGTAAGGAAAACCCTCAAGATTCCCACCCTTTCCCAACAAAAATAAAGCACCAAGCTGAAATCAGAGGTGATTAAATGAGGAATTGTGGATGCTTTGGGGTTACATGCCAAGATAGGGAACCTAGCATTTTGCATATTATATAGCATTTGGATTCCAAAAACGTAGGTCCCAAGACCCATACAAGTAGAAGGAACTAAGTCTGAGACACACCCCAACACACACTGAATGAAACTGAGACAGATGAAGTGGTTATAGTTTCAGTGAATGGATGACCTGAAGAAAATCCCCTGCAGTAACACAGGCAGATAAAAAACCTGTTTATCACTGTCATGGCTTCAGGAGGAAAACAATAAAAATAATAGGATGTATAACCTATCATCACATGGATCTGGGTTGAAATTTATACATTCCCCATGGCCAGAGCAAGAAATTAAAATGGTCCCAGGTTGGTAGCCTCTTTTGACACCCAGCAAAAATAATCAAATCTTTTCCATAAGAAAGCATTCTTTATTATAAACCCCTCAGAATTTCCTGAGAATAAATTTAGTCATATACAAGTTCTTTGTAAAAAATTAAACAAATGCACAAATAATTTTAAAAAACAGACTTAGACTTATAAGAACTTCAGATATTAACATCACGAGATGCCCCTCCCCAAAAAAGAAAAAAAAAAAACCTAAATGTGAAATATTTAAGTAAAAGATGGAATTGAAAATATGACAAAAAAGGGACTATCAGTATGTGACCAGGCAGATTGTAAATGGAGCCACATACAACTTCTAAGAAGAAAATATAATGATTGCAATTTACAAAGCAATAGATGGGTTAAATGGTGGATTAGAGATAGTAGAAGAGGGAATTAGTGAATTGAAAGATAAATCTGAAGATACTATTCAGAATGCATCAGAACTTTAACATGGAAAATAAGAAAGCAACATGAAGATAGAAGGAGAATATAGAAAATAGGGAAATCAAAAATATCTTTTTTATTGAAGAAAAGTCAACATACAATTACGTTAGTTTCAGGTAATTGTATATTCCCTATACCAGGCCTTTCATCACTGTGACTTATTCACTCCATAACTAGAAGCCCGTACCCTCTACTCCACTGTACCCGTTTCCCTACCCCCCTTCTCTCTGGCAACCATCAGTTCCCTTATTTATGGGTCTGTTTCTACTTTTTTGTCCATTTGTTTTTTTAGATTCCATTTGTAATGACTTCATTCACTTAGCATGGTATCCTCTAGGTCCATCCATGTTGTTGTAAATGACTAAATCTCATTCTTTTCTATGGCTGAGTAATATGGGAGAAGAAATATTATAATATTATATATATATATTTATATATTTTAATACATGTATAGATATGTGAATATAGATATGTGTGTGTGTGTATATATACACACACACATATCCAGACTTCAGGAAAACATAGTTTTTCAGGTTCAAGAGGCCCAGTGAATTATAAGCAGAATAAATAAATCACATTCATAAAAAAGAAGTAGCATTTAGACATATTGCAGGGAAATTTTACTTATTACCTCCCAAATAAATAGATATATTGATAGAAAGACAGAGCAATGAAGGTCACCTCCAAGGGAACAATGAGTAGATTAGCAGCTGATTTCTCAACAACAGCAATAGGAATCAGAAGACAGCGAAAGCATACCTTCAAAGTGCCAACAGAAGATGACTTTCAGCTTATAACAGTGTACCCAGCAAAACTGTGTCAAAATGAGAGTGGAATAAGTATGTTTTCAGATAAAGAAGAGCATTTTATGACCAAAAATCCTCCTAAAATTTTTTTTAAAGGATGCATTTCAGGAAGAAGGAAAGTCTGAGATGAAGCAGGAAAGATTTCTAGAGAAACTGGTGTGCATGTGCACAAATTTAAACATTGAATGTAAAAATAGCAAAATGAGCCAGCTAAAAATAAGGGCTGCAAATTACTTTCCTGTTTTCTTCTCTAAGTTTTCTAATTTTGATACTATAAAAGTTCTATGGATAAAATATACAGTAAAATAAAAACAGGTATGCTGCTGTATGTCTGCTTGTGTATATGGTCAAGAAAATTAAAATTTAAAAAATTAAACTGTCATTTTGAAATACCTGAGGTCTTAACATTAAGACTCTTTGTTTTAGGGAAGTAATAATTTAGTTGTAACAATACCAGCTAGGAAGTTAGGAACTATTCTAGCTTCTTAAAAACCATGGTGAAAAGAAAAGAGGAAACTGTTGTGCAGGCTGCATGTTCCCTACAATTTTTCTAGTGCATACCCCTTTTTTGCGCCTGCAGTGCTCTCTTTTAAATACTTCTGCATGTATGTTAGATCAATAAAAATGTAGAACATTAATTTTATAGAGAACTAAACAAAATTATAGCCCAGTTCCATAAACAATCAGGAATGATGCACACCACAGTAACTCAGGAAAATTGTTTCAAATTTGTCCTAATAGATTTAAAGCATAGTCACATTCAAGATTTCATTTGAAAAATGTGATAGATATGCCATTTGAGGTAAGTAATGATTTTGGTATTAGCAAAACACTTCGCTACTTATTCATTTCTTATTATGTCATTCTTTGTGGTAGCAGAAACTTCCCTATTCAGATGGAACTTACGTTGGGCACTCTCTAGAACTTTCTAGTGAATACCATTTCTCAAAGGTTTACAAAATGTGAGGAACAATCCAAAAATATGCCTTTGTTTTTATAGAAGTCTCAGCAGGAGGGGGGAAAGACACAAAGGTAACTTTATCTTTTATCTTTCATATAAAATTATACTTTCATTTGGATGTGATGCCTAGAGATATTTTATGGTAACAATGTGCTTACACAATGCATCTGTTACATGAGGCGAACTTTCTAGCATTATTAATGAAGACTCCTAGGTTAAGCTTTCAGTGAGCTAGTAGCAACAGTAAGAGGCTCGGCATTTAACAAGCAGGACATTGACAATAGAAGAAATAAAAGAGGAATATAGGGAAGCAGTGTTCAAAAAATGAAATGGATACTCTGTCAAATTCCAGACCCTGACTCTTGCTGCAGCTATTATTTGAGATCCTGGAGAAGGTGACAGCAAAGTCAATTTCTTTGAGACTTTTGGACTTAAAATCTGTGATACTAAGTTGTGAGCAGCCTGAGGTGAAAGATGCAGTGGTTTTCAACCACGTTTGTACTCTGAATTTATATTTAAGATGTTTGTATCCATATTCATAAATCATGTTTTTTTTCTAAAGTATTCTTATCCAAAACAAATAGAAATTTAAAACTAAAGTATTATCCAGTTTTTCAATAAAACAACTTAATCCTTTGTAGAACTTAAGGCTTTATTGTGATTCACTATGAACTTTTCTACATTTTGTTGGTAAATTTTGCTAATAAATTTATTTATATAATGGTTATTAATCCTTTGAATAAATATAATTATTTTTCTGGGAATTGTAATTAAATCTAAAGTTTTAAAATATTTTTACTGCCAATAACATTTGTTCCTATGTTATTTTCATCATTTTCTTTTTTGATCAATCTTGTCAGTGTTTTGTGTTTTTATCTAATCATATAAAAGCTTTAAGATTATGGACACCGTTGATAAACTTCCTTATTCTTAAATCACTATTATACTGATTTCTACTCATATTAATTAAATTTCTTTTTCCCTAAAAAAAATAAGTAAATAAATTCTGTGATACTATATATTGTTTTTATAATGACCATTTGGGAGGATTTGGGTGAAATTGGTCAAAAGGTATAAACTTCCAGTTGTAAGATAAGTAAATCCTGGAATTATAATTTACAACATGATGACTATAGTTAATATTTCTCTATGATATATTTGAGATTTGCTAAGAGTATATTCTAAAGTTCTCATCATAAGGAAAAAACTTTTCAAGGGTAACTATATGAGATAATGAATGTTAACTAAACTCATTGTGGTGATCATTTCCTCCTGTATGTGGGTCAAGTCATTATGCCGTATGCCTCAAATTTGTGCAGTGCTCTATGTCAGTTACATCTTATTAAAACTGGAAAAAATATTCCACTGTGGAATATTATTCAGCTTTAAAAAAAAAATGAAATCCTGCCACTTGCAACAACATAGATGAACCTGGAATGCTAACCTTATGCTAACTGAAATAAGTCAGACACAGAAGTACAGTACTGCATTATCTCACTTATATATAGAATCCAAAATACTCAAATTCACAGAAGTAGAGAGTAGAATGGTCAATACTTTGGGGATCGGGGTGGGGGAAGGGGGAGATGTTGGTCAAGGAGTTCAAAATTTTAGTTATGCAAGATAATTAAGTTCTGGAGATAGAATGTACAACAATGTGACCATAAATTTTACTGCATACTTGAAATTTACTTCATGGATAGATCTTAAGTATTTTCACCAAAAACATTTAAATTTTTTTTTAAGATTTTATTTATTTGTCAGAAAGAGAGAGAGAGAACACAAACAGGGGGAGCACAGGCAGAGAGAGAAGCAGGCTCCCCACTGAGCCAGGGGTCCGATGTAGGACTCAATCCCAGGACCCTGGGATCATACCTGAGCCAAAAGCAGCTGTTTAACTGACTAGCCACCCAGACATCTGTCCACAAACTTTTTTTTTTTTTTTTAAGGAGAAAATGTAGTGACATCACCAAGGTGGCACCAAGAATGACAGCATTGTTCTTACTTTGGTCCCCTACACAAGAACAACTAACAAACAATTATTCAAGAACAAGAGGACACTGAGAGAATCTTAGAAGATGGGGGTGAGGCTGAAGCACCTCCCTGTACCTGACAGACCAAGACAGACTACATTAGAAGGGTAAGAGCAACACTACATGCAGACACTAATGTAGTCTGCATTGCCCCTCCCCTAGGACAGCACAGGACCATGCAGAGAGGTCTGTCCTGAAGCTCTGATTCCCCCAGTGAGAAAAGAGAACCCAGGGGGACAACCAGCCTCCCCAACGAAGTGGTTCACTTTGTGTGAGCCTCTAATCTGATCTCATACCATAAGGATTGCAGAAGAATATGCAGGGCTCAGCCACTGGGAATCTGAATGTGACAGGAGGGGAATGGTCTTGCAACTACCAGTACCTGCATCTTGGAAGACTGAGTTCATACTGGCAGTGCCCAAGTGGTAATACCAACCAGTAACTTTGCTTACCTACAGAACCAAGTTGGAGATGGACCCTGACCTAGGAACTTGGAAGGGTGCAGATGTGCCTGAAGTGGATCCTTAAGCAAAGAGTTTTTGCTGGCCCTAGAGCCGAGTTTGTGCATACCTAAGCAATGGGTTGAGTCAGAGCCCTACATGCTGTGGAGAGTGACTCCATCTGAGAAGAGGGCTGGTGACAACTGGAAGTTATGCAGTCCAGTGGTGCTCTAGCTGAGAGACAAGCTGGTAGAGCTGATTGTTCCAGAGCAAAGCCAGTGCAGATCATGGACTGTTCCCATATTATGCACAGGCAGGGGCATTAATTCACAGACAGTGCTGAGAGTAGCTCCATCCCCTCACAACCAGAGTGCCTATTTGGGAAATTGAGGATAGCCTAGCGTCTCTCCTTCCTCTCCTACCCAGGCAAAGGGACTGAGTCATACCCTAACCTGCTGTGGAGCGTGTCTTCTAGTCCCATCTACCATAAAGGCTGGCAAAAACATCTGAGAGCTATGTGGCCCAGCAGTACTCACACTGAGGGAAGGGCAGACAGAACTGATAGTTTGAAGAACAAAGCCAGTGGCTCTGTTTGGCCAGGGAACTTGGTATGTGAGTCACCTTGAGTTAAGACAACACAGAGCTTTATCAGCTTTAGAGCAGCCTCTCCCTACTGTGCCCAGGCAGGAAATATAATTCGTAGCCTCATTACTGAATACAGCCTTTAGCCTGTCCAACCAGAAAACTCAACCAAAGCACATGGGAAGCTGTGTAGCCCATTCAATTGTCCTAGATATAATGACTCTTGAACAGCACAGCTTGTGGTTTCTCCATCTGCAGAGCTAAACAGATGGCTGGCCTCACCTGACCAGGGACTTAAGTGCACACTGAAGCCTGATTTGGGTCCCCAAATAATGAGCTATATAGGGCCTGGGCCCCGGCCTGCTGTCTTGCTGGGGTAGGGAAGCTAGTTCCCAACCCCATCTATGACTGAATGTAGTACTACAGCCTCACTTGAGTAGGGAACAAAGCCAGCAGTCCTACCCAACTGCTCCCTAGTCAGTGACTCACCACCCCCAACCCATCCCCATCCTTAAAGCTCAAACCATTTGCCTTGTCCCAAAGTAGACCATGATAGTATATACCACCTGCTGAAAAACATTAGGAACAGATACATCCAGAAACCCAAAACTGAACTGACAGGTAAAGAATTGTCTTTGCCAAGCAAACACGTAAAGTCTGGAAAAGGAGCCTGATTACTCATATGCACATATACCAACATGAGGAATCAAAGATCACCAAAAAAAATCAGATAAATATGACATCACCCAAAGAAACTAATAATGGAGGGCCCTAAAGAAATGGAGATCTATGAACTGTCAGATAAAGAGTCCAGAACAATCCTCCTAAGGAAGTTTAGTGAATTATAAGAAAACACAGATAACTAAATGAAATTAGAAAAAAATTGCAGGAAAAAAATGAGAAGTATGATAAGGAAGTAACAACCATAAAAAAAAAAATCCTACATTTGAAAAATCCAAAAACTGAGCTGAAGAATTCAAGAGTCTCAAAAGTAGACTCGACTGTGCAGACAAAAGGATTAGCACCCTGGGAGATAGGACATTGGAAATTACTTAGAGGAGTGTAAAAAGAAGAAGAAGAAAAAGAAAAATGAAGAAAGCCTAGAGGATCTATAAGATACAATGAAAAGAAACAATATTCACCTTGTGGAAATTCCAGAAGGAGAAGAGAAAGAGAAAGTGACAGGAGGTATGTTTAAAGCAATAATAGCTGAGAGCTTCCTAAACCTGGGAAGAGAAATGGATAACCAAATCCTTGAGGCCTAAGGGACACTAAATAAATTGAACCTAAGTAGAATAAATAGGATTACACCAAGACAAAATATAATTAAATTGTCAAAAGTCAAAAGCCAAAGAAAGAATTTTTAGGAAAAGGAAGAGAAAAGAAAGAAATTACATACAAGGGAACTCCCAAAGGCTGGAAGTAGATTTCTCAATGGGAAATTTTCAGGCCAAGAGAGACAGGAATGATATATATTCAAAATGTTGAAAAAAAAAAAACTATAAACCAAGACTTCTATGCCTGGCAAAACTGCTTCAGAATTGCAGGATGGATAAAGACTTTTCCAAACAAAAGCTGAAAGAGTTCATTACCACCATATCTACCTTACAAGAAATAGTAAAAGGTCTTCTTTGAGTGGAAGTAAAAGAACACTAATATCACAAAGACACAAAAAGGTAGTATAAATCTCAGTGGTAATGATAAATATACAGTCAGTGAGATTCTGCAGTATGATGCACAAGGCAATACTAGTTTAAAAGTTAAAAAACTAAAGTAGCAAAGGTAACTATAATTCAATACTCAATTATTAATTTTACAATATAAAAACCATGTAAGATGTAACAACAACAATCTAAAATGTGAGAGGGAAAAGAAGTAAAAGTGTAGTATGAATCCTATAAAAGTTAAGTTGTTATCAGTCTAAAAAAAAAGGTGTTATGAGGTTAGGATATTTTGTGTAGGCCTCATGGTAACCACAAGGGGAAATCTTTAGTAATTACACTAAAAAACACAATAAAGGAGTCAAAACACACTGATACCAAAGACATCAAAACACAAAAAAGATTGCAAGAAGAAACAAGGAACACTGGATCTATGAAACAACCAGAAAACAAAGAAGAGAATGGCAATTTTAAGTACTTACCTATCAATAATTATTTTATTTTATTTTATTTATTTATTTGAGAGAGAACATGAGAGTGGGGGAGAGTCAGAGGGAGAAGCAGACTCCCTGCTGAGCAGCAAGCCCCATGTGGGACTCTGGGACTCTGGGACCATGACTTGAGCTGAAGGTATGTGCTTAACCAACTGAGTCACCAAGGTGCCCCTCAATAATTATTTTAAACAAATGGATTGCATTCTCCAATCAAAAGACCTGGAATGGCAGGCAGAGTGGATAGAAAGCAAGACCCAAAAACATGCTCCCTATAAGAGATTCACTTTAGCCCTAAAGACACACAAACACTGAGAGTAAAGGAATAGAAAAAGACCTTTTAATCAAATGGTAGCAACAACAACAAAAAGCAGGGTTAGCTATATATCAGATAAACTAGACTTTAAACTAGAAATGGTAAAAAATAAACAAGGTCATTATATAATGAGAAAGGGTTCAATTAAGAAGTGTAACAATTGAAGGGACACCTGGGTGGTTCAGTAGGTTAACCATCTGACTTTTAGTGTCAGCTCAGGTCATGATCTCAGGATCATGAGATCAAGCCCCAAGTTAGGCTCCATGCCCAGCATGGAGTTTGCTTGAGATTCTTTCCCCCTCTCCTTTTCCTTCCCCCTCTGTTCTTCCCCCAGCTTGCTCACTCACTCTCTCTCTCTCTCTGTCATAAATAAATAAATAAAATCTTAAAGTGTAACAGTTGTAAATATTTATGCACCCAACATCAGATCACCTAAATACACAGAGCAAAAATTAATAGAACTAAAAGGAGAAATAAACAGTAATACAATAATAGTTGGGGACTTTAATACCTCACTCTCAACAATGGATAGAGCACCCAGGCAGAGAATCAGTAAAGAAACAGTAGATTTGAACAACACTATAGACCAAATGAACCTAATAAAATATACAGAGCATTCTATCCAACAACAGTGAAACACACATTTTTCTCAAGCACACACAGAACATTTTCTAGGGTAGAACAATATCTGTTGGGCCACAAAACAATCTTAGATAATTCAAGAAGATTGAAATCATAATCAGCTATCTTCTCTGACCACAATGGCATGATACTATACTTTATTGAACAACCAATGGATCAAAGAAGAAACTAAGTTTCTTGAGGCAAATGAACATGGAAAGCCAACATGCCAGAACTTATTGGATGTAGCAAAAGCGGTTTTAAGATGGAAGTTCATAGCAGTAAATGCCTACACTAAGAAACAAGAAATATCCCAGATAAACAACATAATTTTATGCCTTAAGGAACTAGAAAAAGAAGAGCAAACCAAACCCCAGGTTAGCGGCAGAAGGGAAGTAAATAAGATTAAAGCAGAAACAAATGAAATGAAGAAATGAAAAACAATAGAAAAGATTAACCAAACTAAGTTTTTTGAGTAGCAAAATTGAGAAACCTTTAGTTAGACCAGCCAAGAAAAAAATAGGAAGGACCCAAATCAACAAAATTATAAATGAAAAAGGAGACATTACAATGGATACTACAGAAATTCAAAGGATCGTAAGAGGCTACTATGAACAACTATATGTCAACAAACTGGACAATCTGGAAGAGATGAAAAAATTCTTAGAAACCTACAACTTACCAAGACTAACTCAGAAAGAAATAGAAAAGAACATACCAATTACTAGTAAGAAGATTAAATCAGTAATAAAAATCTCCCAATGAAAGAAAGCAGGTGACTTCATTAGTGAATTTTACTAATTTAAAAAGAATTAACATCAGTCTTGCTCACACTCCTCCCCAAAACTGAAGAGGAGTAAGCACTTCCAAACTCCTTTTTTGAAGCCAGCATTGTCATGATACCAAAACCAAAACAAGAACACCACTTGAAAAGAGAACTACAGACCACTATCCCTGATGAATATAGATGCAAGAATTCTCAATAATATACTAACAAACTGAATTTAGCAGCATATTAAAAGAATCATTCAGTGTGATCAAGTGGGATTTATCCCTGAGATACAGGGATATATCACATTAATAGAATCATATACTCATCTCAATAAATAAAGAAAAAGCATCTGACAAAATTCAACATCCATTCACAATAAAAGCTCTTCACAAATTAGACATAGAAGGAATATATCAAAGTAATAAAGGCAAATATGACAAGCCCATAGCTAACATCATACTCAATGGTGAAAGGATGAAATTTTCTCATCGAAGATCAGGGATAAGAGAAGGGTGCCATCTCACCATTCCTATTCAATATAGTCCAAAGAAGTCCTAGTTAGAGCAACTGGCAAGAAAAGGAAATAAAAGTTATCAGAATTGGAAAGGAAGAAGAAAAATTACTTAGGAATAAATTTAACTGAAGAGGCAAAAAAAAAAAAATCTCTTCAGTGAAAACCCCAAGACACTGATGAAAAATATTGAAGAAGCATGAATAAATGAAAACGTATGCTGTGTTCTTGGATTGGAAGAATTAACATTGTTAAAATGTCATTACTACTGAAAGCCATCTACAGATTCAGTGAAATCCCTATTAAGATTCCAATGGCAGGGTGCCTGGGTGGTTCAGTGGGTAAAGTGCCTGCCTTCAGTTTGGGTAATGATCCTAGGGTCCTGGGATTAAGCCAATGTCGTGGGGGTTGGGGGTGGGGGGTGTCTCTTCTCAGCGGGGAGCCTGCTTCTTCCTCTCCCTCTACCTGCCACTCCCCCTGCTTGTGCTCTCTCTCTCTCTGTCTTGTAAAAAAAAAAAAAATCCAATTGCAGGGGCGCCTGGGTGGCTCAGTGGGTTAAGCCGCTGCCTTCCGCTCAGGTCATGATCTCAGGGTCCTGGGATCGAGTCCTGCATCGGGCTGTCTGCTCAACAGGGAGCCTGCTTCTTCCTCTCTCTCTCTCTGCCTGCCTCTCCATCTACTTGTAATTTCTCTCTGTCAAATAAATAAATAAAATCTTTTAAAAAAAAATTCCAATTGCATTGTTTATAAAAATAGAGAAAATACTCCTAAAATTCGTATGGGACCACAAAAGACCCCAAATAAAATAAATGTTTCAAAATCCTGAGAAAGGAGAACAAAGTTGGATTTATCACATTTCCTGATTTCAAGCTATATGGTAAAGCTATAATCATCAAAACAATATGATAATGGCATAAAAACAGACACATAGAGCAATGCAACAGAATTGAGAGTCCAGAAATAAGTCAGTGCATACATGGTAACAAAGCAGCCAAGACTTCTCAATGGAGAAAAAGTCTCTGCAATAAATGGTGCTGGGATAATTGGATATTCACATGTAAAAGAATGAAACTGGTCCCCCATCTTAGACCATTCACAAAAATTAACTTAGAATGGATTAAGTATTTAAATGTTAAGACCTGAAACATTGAATCCCTGGAAGGAAAACATAGGAACAAAGCTCCTTGACATGATCTTGGTAATGATTTTTTGGATATAACACCTGAAGCACAAGGAACAAAGACAAAAGTAAAAAGTTGGGACTACATCAAACTAAAAAGCATCTATAAAGCAAATGAAACCATCAACAAAGTGAAAAAACAACTGTTGAATGGGAAAAAGTATTTGTGTACCATATATACCAAAATGTATAAAAAACACACACAATTCAATAGAAAAAATAAATAAATAATCCGGTATAAAAATGGGCAAAGGACCTGAATAGACATTTCTCCAAAAAGATATATGAAAGGCTGACTACATTGAAAAGAGGCTCAAAATCACTAGTGCAGGAAAATGCAAATTAAAACCACAATAAGATATCACCGCATACCTATTAGAATGGCCATGAAAAAGACAATAGATAACAAATGCTAGGATGGATGTGGCAAAAAGACAACTCTTGTACACTGTTGGTAGGAATGTAAACTGGTACAACCATTAAGGAAAACAGTATGGAGGATCCTTAAAAAATTAAAAATAGAACCATATGATCCAGCAAGTCTACTTCTGGGAATATACCCAAAGAAAATGAAAACTTGAAAAAAAAAGTTTCTGTACTCCCATTTCATAGCAGCATTATTTACAATATCCAAGACGTGGAAATAATCTAAGTGTCCACTAGTGGATGAATGGATAAAGAAGTTGGGTATGAGAGAGAGAATGTCATACAGCCATTAAAAAAAAAAAAAAAAAAAAGGAAATCCTGCCTTTTGTGACAACATGTATGTACCTTGAAGATATTGGTCTCAGTGAAATAAGTCAGAGAGAGATAAATACTGTGTTCTCTTACTTATAATAATGTGGAATGTAAAAAGAAAAAATTTTAAACCCCAGACTCATAGAAAATTAGATCAAACTTATGACTGCCAGAGGTGGAAATGGAGAAAGGGACTTGAAAGAGGTTGGTCAAAAGGTACAGACATTCAGTTATTCAGCTCCCTCTGGAGCCCCGGCAGCGCCCTTTCCAGGCTGCTGAGGTACGACTCGGTCAGAGACGTAGGTGAGCCTCTGTGAGCTGGGGACACAGGGGGGCGTCCTTCCTCCTGGC
Source organism: Mustela putorius furo (assembly GCF_011764305.1). Classification (NCBI taxonomy): domain Eukaryota; kingdom Metazoa; phylum Chordata; class Mammalia; order Carnivora; family Mustelidae; genus Mustela; species Mustela putorius. Next base: position 9,386,526 of record NW_025422368.1, read on the forward strand.
GGAGTTACGCCAAGTCAAGTGCAGGACATGGGGTTCTTGGCCCCGCTGCGGAGCTGGTACCATGCTTGGACTGACTACCTGCTTCTCCTTTAGGTGCCCAGTGTGCATTTCTGCACCCAGCCATGACACAGAGAGCCTGGTTCTGCAGTGAATTAAGCCTTGCATCCCTCCACCATTTAGACCCTGAGAACTTGCCTTCTCAACCTACTCAGGCAGAAGTCCTATAGAGAAGAGAGGAGGACCTCGCAAAAACCCCTTGCATTCCGCCAGAGACCAACAGCTCGAGGAAGTCTATAGGAGCCTCCAGAACAATTCAGCTCCCCTGGGAAAAGAGCCAGATTGGCTGGAAGGCAGACACCTCCGTATTTAAGGACTCTACCATGTTAGTGTGCAGAAACCAGCTTCCGGGAAGAGCACCTGCTTGTAAGAGTGTGAGACCTTCTCCAGTGCCCCAGAAGCCTGCTCTGATGAGTCCACATGGCCGGCCAGAAGAACCAGGTTGCTGATGCCTAGAAGTTTTTCTCAGCTGGTGATGGGGATTTGGTGATTGGAGTCCACAGCTCCATTGCCCCTCCAGTGAGATAACAGAGGCCTGTGTTCCATACCATTTTCCAGAGTTTCCCTTGAGAACTGAGTTCTTGTCACAGACATTCAGTTATGAGATAAATTAGTACTAGGGATATCATACACAACATAATGAATATAGATTTCACTACTGTCTGATATGTAGGAAAGTTAAGAGACTGAAATCCTGAAAGTTCAAGTGGCAGAAAAAATGTTTTCCTTTATTCTTTTTTCTTTCTTTTCTTCTTGTATCTGTATTGAGAAAGTGGATGTCAACTCAACCTATTATAATTATTTCACAATGTATGTACATCAAACCATCATGCTATACATCTTACAGTGATATATGTCAATTATTTCTCAATTAAACTGGGAGGGGGAGAAAAATGGTAACTTTGTGAAGCTATGCTTGATTGTTAATGATCTTGTGGTTATTTCACAATGTATATCAAAGCAACAAGTTGTATACCTTATATATAATTATTTGTCAATTACATCTCAAAACTGCAAAAATTTAAAAAAATATATTGACAGTAAGTGTAAAATAACATATCACCTCATTTCATAAACATATTCCTAATTTGAAACATAGGCAGTCTAGTCTCTAAAGGCTAAATAAAGGGGAAATGTAAGTATAGTAACAAATACAATACTAAAAAGAGAGGTGCTTGATAAATATTTGCCATTAACTATTACTTTGGATGGGTCATAATTAACTTTTTATGTTACAATTTCCGAATTACAATTATGTTATAATTTCCGAATTAGGTAACCATCAAGAGTTAATGTGTTAATAATGTTTGAAAGTGCTCTTGTCCTAGCCTCCACAGATCAGAACTAAATGAAGAATTATGCCTAGATTTTTAAAAGAAACTAAATGAATGGAGAAAAGACTTATACTTTATCAAATTTGGGTTGTATCCTGAACAAAGCAGGCTTTCTCTGAAGGATCAACGATGTTCAAATCAAAAGCACAGCATTTCGAAACTTTAGAAGTCACCTGCCCTGGATGTAGTGAAGTTAGTTTGTGAATTGAGGCCGAGGAAGAAGATCTAATATCTCTGTTGGATGATGTCATCCACTCCCAAATTGATAGTTTTTTCTACTATTTTGAAACAGGTCATGGAGTTTTTCAGCTACTGCTGTTTCCTTTAGCATTCCAGTGGATGAAACTATGGCCAGGTCTGAGGACAGCTGTCTCCTGGTTTCCATCTATTACGTGCATACTGTATCATCAAAGAAAAAACAAGTCTACTTTAAGGACCCCCTTTGAAAACTTTAAAAGGCAATCAATATATTTGAAATGGTGAAAACCTTTTTGTCAAGCAAAACTTCAACTGTGCTTCAACCTCTTCCATTATGTCCATTGCACATGCTAAAATGGTGATTTTTATATGGTAAGATGGAACAAACATAGAGGGTTGCTTACAGAAGAGACTGTCCCCATCCACTTGCTCTAAGGATAAAGGGGATCATTTTATGGGGACCCTTGTGACCCATTCAGGCAGAGAGGCTAGGATGCTCTACTTAGAATATATGTGGTATTTGGTAAAGAAAGAAGCTCCATGCATCAATGACTCTCATTTTTAAAAAAATTTTTAGTTTTTGTTAACATATAATGTATTATTAGCCCCAGGGATACGGTCTGTGAATCACCAGGTTTACACACCTCACAGCACTCACCATAGCACATACTTTCCCCAGTGTCCATAACCCAACCACCCTCTCCCTACCCCACTCTCCCTGGCAACCCTCAGTTTGTTTTGTGAGATTAAGAGTCACTTATGGTTTTTCTCCCTCCCGATCCCATCTTGTTTCATTTATTCCTTTCCTAAACCCCAAGTCCCCTTGTTGCCCCTCAACTTCCTCATATCAGGGAGATCATATGGTAATTGTCTTTCTCTGATTGACTTATTTCGCTCAGCATAATACCCTCTAGCTCCATCCATGTCATTCCAAATGGCAAGATTTCATTTCTTTTGATGGCTGCATAGTATTCCATTGTATATATATACCACATCTTCTTTATCCATTCATCTGTTGGTGGACATCTAGGTTCTTTCCATAATTTGGCTCTTGTGGACATTGCTGCTATAAACGTTCGGGTACATGTGCCCCTTTGGATCACTACATTTGTATCTTTAGGGTAAATACCCAGTAGTGCGATTGCTGGGTCATAGGGTCGCTCTATTTTATGACTCTCATTTTTGATGTTTGTCATTAAAGCCTCAGTCAGTAGTCTTGGAAGAAGCCTTACCTATTGTTAGGAAAGCCAGGGAGTCTCTTAAAATAATTTTGTCGTGAAATGTGAATATATGACGTTCTTCTAACTATACAGAAATTGACTGACTCTCCCCAAGAATCATGAAGAGTGAGATTGAATTTTAAACATTTTACTTTTGTTATTACTTTTAGAAAGAAAACAAAGTCCATTCTAAGAACAGTATGACAGGGAAAAGCCCATTCAAGTCTTCTTTGGTAAAATACTGAGGTGAATTTTTTTTTAAATTTTTTTTTTAAGATTTTATTTATTCATTTGACAGAGAGAAATCACAAGTAGATGGAGAGGCAGGCAGAGAGAGAGAGAGAGGGAAGCAGGCTCCCTGCTGAGCAGAGAGCCCGATGCAGGACTCAATCCCAGGACCCTGAGATCATGACCTGAGCCGAAGGCAGCGGCTTAACCCACTGAGCCACCCAGGCGCCCCCTGAGGTGAATTTTTAAATGTTGCTAATGATTATGAGAGAAGAGAGTCAAGAGAAACAGCTATGTAAACTATCCAGTGATAGAGGATGTGTTTTTGAAAATAAAGTGGGAGTGGGTGAACAGGGGTATGTTTTATCAGTTTTTCTGAAAGCAGTGATCCACCAAGACCAAGAAACAATGTAAAGATCTTTTGAAGGTTGCTTCCTCTGATAATCTTAAAAATTGTTACAGATGTTACACATGACAGGAATGTTGCTATGGGTAAAGTCTATCCCTCAGTGTCAACTTTGCAATGAAGACAAAGTGCTCAATGAAATTTTCCTTTAAGTAGAATTAAAGCTGTTTTCTCCAGTTTGCTTTTTAATTTTTTTCCAGAATAACACTGTTAATCTTTGTGTGAAAAAACAAGAATGATGGGGCGCCTGGGTGGCTCAGTGGGTTAAAGCCTCTGCCTTCAGCTCAGGTCATGATCTCAGGGTCCTGGGATCGAGCCCTGCATCGGGCTCTCTGCTCAGCAGGAAGCCTGCTTCCTCCTCTCTCTCCCTCTCTCTGCCTGCCTTTCTGCCTACTTGTGATTTGTCTGTCAAATAAATAAATAAAATCTTAAAAAACAAAAACAAACCAAGAATAACATAAATCTTAGTAAAGATTTTTTGTGTTTGTTACATAAGGAAAAGCAATACTCAATGTAACAAAAATAATTGTATGTGAATATTTAGGTGCATGTTTTATGAACATTTTTTCCAGAGAGTGTATCTGTAGTTTTCATTTGATTCTCATGAGGTTCCAGCTCCACTTCTTCTACCCCAAAGTTTATGGATTACTAATATACAGTATCAGAATACTATTTGGATCATACAAACTTTCCTTTGAACTCCCAATAACCCAATTATTATCAACATTCCTTTGGTATCTTTAATATTACTTTTAGTGTTGGATATTTTTTTAGGCTTATCTAATCTTTATAACATACATCCTAAGGGTAGAGGGATGCCCTTTCTTCCAGCTTAACTGGCTGTATATGGCAAATTTTTATTTGTTTCCTAGCTCATATTTTAAAATTCTGTTTTAGGACTAAATAATACGGTGATACATTAATGGACTGATGCATGTATTGTACTGATAAGAAAAGTGTGCTAATTTTGCACTTTTGAGAATTTGAATTACATTGGCCAGAGATTAGATCCTAAGAACCTACTTCTATGGTGTATATCTAATGCAAGTTGTAGTATTTTAACTTTATAGTTTATATTCCTATTCCAGTAAGGGCAAATTCCCCATGATTTTTGCCCAGATTTTCCTCAGCACCTAAAATTTTGCTTTGCACATAGTAAGTTCTTAACAAATACTTATTAAATGGGACAGTTGTAATAGTTCCATGACAGATTCAATGACAGGTGGATTGCCTAAAAAATGTAGGCCTTTCCTTACATAGTATAGGTGCAAGGACAGGATTGTGCATAGTACTGATTTTACTGCCAACTTTGCCTTACTTTTTCTCTCTTCCTGTTCAAGGTCTTGGTTGAAGGAATAAGCAGGACATAAAATAATAAAGGTTGAGGGGCACCTGGGTGGTAGTTGGTTGAGTGTCCAACTCTTGCTTTCTCTCACGTTTCGATCTCAGGGTCATGAGATGGAGCCCCAAGTTAGGCTCTGCATTCATTGTGGAGTCTGTTTGGAACTCTCTCCCCCTCTCTCTGCCCCTCCCCACCCCACTTGCTCTCTTGCTCGCTCTCTCTCAAAATCAATAAATAAATATTTTGAAAAATAAGATAGTTTGAAACTGTGACTAAAAGCCTGTCACCACTGAGCCTGGTAAGGATATTGGTATTGCTACACCAAACTATCTATACATCGAAGAGACTTTTTTAACTCTCCGTCAAATCTGGTCATCTGTACAACAAATATAGTAACCAAAGCTAATTTTTTATTGCATACATACTATGTGCCAGGAACTATATTAAATACTTTAATCTTCTCACTTAATACTTAAAACAACCCTGTGAAGTAGATACTGCAATTATCCCCATTTAACAGATGAAGAAATAGGACTTAGAGACGGCTAAATATTTCATCTGTTATTACTCCCATGTGGTGAAACTGGGATTTGCAGCCTGGCAGTCTGCACCCAGACTCAACCCCGTTGACTACTTCAGATCCTTTCATTTGAAGTTGAGGCATGACAATGACAAGGAGCTGTCTTTCTCTGCTTCTATGTTAACAAAGTCAATGTCCTACTTTTCATTGGCTAGGGAGAACTTTAAGGGACAAGCAACTTTTCTTTCCTAAAGCCTTCTGTGCGTGTGTGTGTGCTCAATGTGGAAGATTAATTCCTTAGTGTACTGTCTCATATTTTAGTGTATGTAGCTGTTAATAAACTGTGGAGCAGTATTTGAAATTGAAATGTTGTACAATGTCATTTTTATGCTTATTTTTCATTTTAATGGGATAAATTTCAGATATATTTCAGGATTACCATAAATGTCCTACTTCATGACTTTAAAGGATGAATGCCAAGTACAGTTTTTTCAAGATTAGGATTTTCAACATAAATTTCCCGTTATTCCATTTGAGAATAATAAATTGAGAACCTCATAATAGTATACTTTGATTTCTCCCCTGCAGACATTTATATTATTGTTGAGTATGGTTTTTTTGTATGCATATTAAACTTATACATGTACCATTTAAATCTACATGTATTATAGACCCCCAATATGGTGTTATTGTTTTAGTTTAAATGGAATTTTAATGCATAGAGCTTTATATATGAAGCTAAGTAAATGCTCAATAAATGTTAATGTTCTTTTTAGAGTGTGTATTATACGTATTGCCTCCCTTAATAGTTTAAAAGCAGCATTTTGTATAAAACACAACAAAATAAACCCCTCAAAAAAGATACTCAAAAAGAGTCAAGTTCTGATACACACTATTTTAATAAAAATTGACTTGCTATGTATTAAAGAAGGTTTAAAAATATCATGTTTTGGGGGGTGGTGCCTGGGTGGCTCAGTCAGTTAGGTTTCCGACTCTTGATTTCAGCTCAGGTCAGAGTTGTAAGATTGAGCCCCAGATCAGGCTCCATGCTTAGTAGGGAGTCTTCTTAGGACTCTCTCTCCCTCTGTCCCTTCCCCCACTCTCTCACTTTCTCAAATAAATAAAATATTTTTTTAAATATTAAGTTTTGGGACAAACACACACACACACAAATCTGGACTGTATTATAAGAAACTTTACATTTTTATTATGATCTTTTAATTCCATCTCTGTTCTTTCCTTACCATTGATTTGGCATTTGGAGTATTCCTTCAGAGTAGCTGTGACTTGATATTTTTCAAAAAAACAGACACCACTACACTGTCCCCAAACATGCTCCACTTGAGGCAATTCCCTCCTTTCTCCTCGGACTCAGGAAAAGTTGGGGGAAAATTCACTGAAAATGGCCACTTAGTGGCCCAATATCACACTAATAACACAAATAACTAACACTTAATCTGCTCCTTCCCACCATCATCCTGATGATGTCAAGTATGAAACGGGTCATCATATTAGATCTATATTTGAAAGGGAATTGATATATTTGAAAGGGAATCGGGATTTGAAAGGGAATCGCATAATGACAAACTAAAGGTGTCTGATGAAAATACAACTCCTTTTCTTAATCTGTGGAGACCTAAAAATACACACAAACACAGTGTTTGGTTTGGTTTGTACATTAAACTGTATAGGCATTTGAAGACTGTCTATTAGCAGTTGATTTCTCTTCAAAGGGAGAATTCAGCATCCTAATCTGGCTTGCATAGTTTCTGAGAAAGAGGTCTACAGTGATATTATTCATGACAAAAATAGCACTAATTCTAAGTAATTTTAAGACAGGGAACATATGGTATTATTCTTTATATTCTCTACAGCACCCCGGCACAATGCTGTACGTGGAATAGGTTCTTAGCATTTGTTAAAATACACAGATCAGTGGGTCTCTGGTACATGCTGCTACTATCTGGTGTGTTTCTTTTTATTTGCTTATTGATTGAATTAACTATATTTGGAAATTTTTTTTCAAAACATTAAACTTCAAACCTTAGAGTCTTCTTTAAAGAATTCTATAAGACATATGGATCTTAGATACTTGGGTATTTTGTATAGGGGCATGCAAAGGGCAGCAGATACGAAGGTCTTTGTAAAGACTCAGCACTTGCTTTCATCCTGATGCACAAAAATGTTTTTAGGCAAAGGTACGATTTAGATAGGATTTAACCATTTAAGTGGTTGTTTTTTTGTTTTTTTTTTTTTAAACCTAATTCCACAGGTGAACTCAAGAATTTGAGTGTGCCAAGTATTAAAATTAGAGTCAGGTACCTAGTTATAAACAGATGTCAATAAATACTGCACTTGATAACAATGCTAAAAATGGATGGTATAAGATTTACTCTGTTGAAGGTGACTTACGAACCACACAGTTTTCATCCTAGGTGTCCAATGGATTCTTTTTCCTTAGTTGTTATAATTCCTTACTCCTGTAAAGCCCTTTTAATACAAAACAGTGATTTCCAACTGGCATTTACCATATTCATGACTAAGGAATGGCATTCCTCCCTCAAATCAATAATCCAATTAAAAAATGGACAGAAGACATGAATAGACATTTTTCTGAAGAAGATATACATATGTCCAGCAGACACATGAGAAGATACTCAATATCACTCATCAGGAAATTGCAGATCAAAACCACAGTGTGCTTTCACCTTGCTCCTGTCAGAATGGCTAAAATCAACAACACAAGAAACAACTTATGGTAAGGATGTAGACAAAGGGGAACCCTCCTGCACTGTCAGTGGGAATGCAAACTGTTGCAGCCATGGTGGAAAACAGTATGGAGTTTCCTCAAAAAGTTGAAAATAGAACTATCTTACAATACAGCAATTGCACTACTAGGTATCTACCCAAGAATACAAAAATACTAATTCAAAGGGATACATGCACCCTGATGTTTATAGGAGCATTAAGTACAATAGCCAAATCATGGAAACAGCCCAAATGTCCATCGACTGATGAATGGATGAAGAAGATGTAGTATATCTATACAATGGAATATTATTTGGCCACAAAAAAGAATGAAATCTTGCCATTTGCAAGGTTTCATTTATGTTAAGTGAAATAAATACCATATGGTTTCACTTACTGTGAATTTAAGAAACAAAACAAATGATCAAGGCGGGGGGAGAGAGAGAGAGGCAAACCAAGAAACAGAATCTTAACTATAGAGAACAAACTGCAGGTTAACAGAGGGAAGGTAGGTGGGATAATGGGTTAAATAGGTGATGGGGATGAAGGAGTATACTTATGATGAGTACCCGGTGTTGTATTTAGGTGTTGAATCACTAAATTATACAACGAAAACTAATATTACACTGCATATTAACTAACTGGAATTTAAACAAGAAGTTAAAAAAAGAAAGGTGTGTTTTCATCTTCTTTCTTATTATGATTGCTATAAAAATGAAGATGTTAATATACTTACAGAGCTGCCATGGATGGTTCCCCAGGTTGAGCAGTGTACAACTTCAGGGTGTGTTACTCATATAGACTAGAAGAATGAAGGCCTCCTCCCTACTGCATCACAATTTGGGTTCCCACAGAAGCAGACCCTGAGACAAGGATTTGAGAATGAGAGTTTATTTGGAAAATAGGGAAAACAATAGGGCAGAAAAGTGGGGAAGTGTTACCAGGAAAGGAAGGTAGCTAATAAAGGGTGAATTATCAAGTCAGCTAGCAACTGGCTGTAGCTTACTTCTATGAGGAAACTCTGGGAAATAGTTAAAAATATGTGCCTCAGAATGACCCCAACTGAGAGATGAGGAAGCTGCAGTATTTATACACCAACTCCAGAGATGAGTCACTGGATGAAAACTTTTGGGGTAGGTGAGTTGATTCCTTGGTACCTTGGCCTGCTGGATGCAAGGATTTCTATCTTCTGGTATGGTGGGAGGAGTGGAGGGAAGGAGCCTTCAGGGGCAAAGATTCAGACCTCGGAAGTGGCCAGAGCACAACCAAAGGCCAGAGTGCTGCAAAGTGGGCTATTGTCCCCTAGAGTTGGATAAATACAGCCTTTATAATAGCAGGTTGTGCCTTGTATATATCATTATTTAATCTGATATCTTAATTCTGAATCATTAATCCAATTTTCCCTTTTTATTATTTTGTGTCTTCTAGGCAAGTTACTAATACTGTATTTATTTTGTATGTTTGCCAGGCAGTGTTCAGTGTCCAAGTATTGTTGGACAAATGTTGTATTACACAATATTATCTGCTTGGAATAAATGTTTCAAGAGCTTTCATCCTGAGTTGTGACATATATGTCCTACATTTTAAAAGCTTCTCTTGATTATTTTTTCCCTCTGTAGAAATCTTAAATATGTCTTTCGAATTCAGCCATACTTAATTCTCTAGGGTATAGCCATGGTTTCATCATCATACATTTCTTCAGCATTTCTCCTTGCATCCCCAAATACTAAGTAAAAAATGTTATATATATGCTGATAGTAAAGAAATAAAACGGAATCAGAGTGTAACCATTAGCTTCACTCCAATTCCCCATTACCATCTCCCCTCAAAGGTAGATCTGCTTAATGTTCTGGCTCCAAAATTTAATATTTGTGTGACCCTGCACAAGCTATGTTACCTGTCTGTGTCTCAATTTCCTCAGCTGTAAAACAGGCATACTGGCTTCACACTTCATAGACATGAATTTATAAAGATAATTTATGGAGATAATTCAGGTGTTACTCTTAGGACGGAGGTTACCACATAACATATATTTTATAAATGTTAGCTACTATTATGTCTCCTTCCCACATACGTGCATTCATGTCAGAGTTTTTTTCTTTTTTCACACAAATGGGGCTATACAATACAAGCGATTTTGACATTAGCTTATCTATACATCTACCTTGTTCTTTTTAATAATTGCATAGTATTCCAGGCCTCTAATAATGAACCATTCTGTAGCTTTACAGTGTTTTTCACTATATGCAAGGTAATTACCTACACAAATTGAAAAATAGGATTTTTATATTGCTTTTTTCCTCCTGTCATGTTCTCTGGTACTCAGAATTTAGCATAATTGAATTTTCTCACTTTGTTACAATAGTCTGTATGCCTCAGGACTCTGATGGTTATTGCTTATGAATATTTAGGCTACAAGATGATGACAGATTAATAGATAGTTAGAAGGAAAGAAAGAAAGAATCTATTGCATCAATTAGAATTAGTTTTGTTGCAAGCAACAGAAATCTGAAAGAACAGTGGTCGAACAAGACAAAATATTTCTCTTTTAGGTAAAAGTCTGGATATTCTATGTGAATGCTATCCTCAAGGTTGTGCAAAGCCCAACTTATGAGGTCCAAGAAGACTGAGCTCCAGCCATCACGTCTGCATTCCATCCAGCCAAAAAGAGGAAGGAACAAAGAGGGCAAAAGGTGCACCAACTACATTTTTTTTAATGTGTATGCTAAAATACACATACATAAAACCAAACACTTAAATCATTTTTTTTAAATGTCTAGTTAGGTCAGTGGCATTAAGTGCATTCATATTGTTATGCAATCATCACTAACATCCATCTCCAGAATTACTTTTCCATCTTCCCAAACAGAAACTCTGTGCCCATTGAACAATAACTCCCCATTCACTCCTCTCCTCAACCCCTGGCAACCACCATTCTACTTTCTGTCTCTATAACTTGATTACTTGAGGTATCTCATATGAGTAGAATTTGTCTTCTTGTGACTGTCTTATTTCACTTAGCATCACGTTTTCAAGGGTCATCCATTTGCAGCACATGTCAGAATTTCCTTTTTAAAAAAGATTTATTTATTTATTTGAGAGACAGAGGCAGAGAGTCGGGAGAGGGGCTGAGGGAGAGAGAGAATCTCCAGGAGATTCCCTGCTGAGCGTGGATCCCAATGCAGGGCTCTGTCTCACAGCCCCGAGATCATGACCCGAGCCAAAATCAAGAAATCAAGAGTTAGATACTTAACTGACTGAGCCACCCAGGCACCCCTCCTTCCTTTTTAAGGCTGCTATATTTTGTTTATGTGTGTACACATCAACGGACAGGTGGGTTGCTTCTACCTTTTGGCTATCATTAATAAGGCTGCTGGGAAACGGTTGTCCAAATAACTGTTTGAGTCCTTGTTTTCAATTCTTTTGAGTATTAACCCACAAGTGGAAATGGTGGATCATATGGTAGTTCTATTTCTTTTCTTTTTTTTTTTTTAAAGATTTTATTTATTTGACAGACAGAGATCACAAGTAGAGAGGCAGAGAGAGAGGAGGAAGCAGGCTCCCTGCTGAGCAGAGAGCCCGATGCGGGACTCGATCCCAGGACCCTGAAATCATGACCTGAGCCGAAGGCAGCGGCTTAACCCACTGAGCCACCCAGGCTCCCGGTAGTTCTATTTCTAACTTTTTGAGGAATAGCCATTCTGTCTTCCGTTGTGGCTGTACCGTTTTACATTCCCACCAGCAATGCACAAAGGTTCCAATTTCTTCATATCCTCACCAAAATTTGTTATGTTCTGATTTTTTGATAATATCCATCCTAATGTGCATGAACTGGTATCTCATTGTGGTTTTGATTTGCAGTTCCCTAATGATTAGTGATATTGACTATCTTTTCAGGCACTTATTGGCCATTTGTTTATCTTTTTAATTGGATTTTTTTGGTTGCTGTTGTTGAATTATAAGAATTATTTATATATTCTGGGTACTAATTCATTGTCAGATGTATGATTTGTATGGACTCTCCTTTCACTCTGCTGATGGTGTCCTTTGATGCATGAAAGGTTTTAATTTTAATGTAACTCAATTTATCTATTTTTTCTTTTGTTATTCATGCTTTTGTTGTCATATTCAAGAAATCATTGTCAAATCTAACGTCATAAAGCTTTTTCCCTATGTTATCTTCTAAGAATGTTATATTTTTAGCTCTTATATTTAGGTCTTTGATACATATTGGATTAATTTTTGTACATGATGTTAGACAAGGGCCCAATTTCTCTTTTGCACATGGATATCATATCTAGTTTTCCTAGCAAAATTTGTTTGAAAGACATCAACTACCTTTTATTAAAAGGGTCCTGTAAACTGCCACATAATACTTTTATTTACATCCCATTGGTCAGAGTTTAGTCACAGTGTTTCACTTAGCTGCAAGGAAGATTGACAATTAAAGTAGGAAAAGCTATTTTAATTAAAAATAAAATTAAAAATTTTAATCTTTTCCTTTTCTTCTTTGATTACAGTTGCTACAAAATAGTGTACAATGATGCACGTTCAGATGTCTATATTCTGAGAACAGGATAGTTGCATTTTATACATGTGATATATTCTTAAATATCAGTATAATATTCCAATAGGACTTAATGTAAAATAAATGGTGGGGAGGGCTGGTAGGGCTGGAACACTTGAACAGAGCCTATAAATCTATTATGGTGATATTGATCTTGCTGCTGAGTCACCAGTATTATTTTTTCCATTATTCTTGCCCAGATACTCGAGGATTCTTAAAGGTTCAAGATGTATCTGCTCCATTTAAGTGTCTAGGCATCATTTCTAATATTTTGCAGTGTGCTCTATTCTCAACAAACAACACTGGCCATTGTAGAATTTGGCCTTTTTCAGAGCAATTTATCCCATTTAACTTTTCTACAAAGTTATTGATATGGGAGTGTTTTCAAGCACCAACATCAGCACTTGGTGGCACTTTTTTTTGGTCACTGCAAACAAATTTACATTAAAATAATGGTGAATGTTAAGCAGCAAAGTGGTCACCGAAATTATTCCATAATTGGGGTGTTGCTAGTGTGTGAAGGAGAGACAGCTCGGCATTTCTGTTGAGCAGTCATGGTGACAAAAGCATGAGAAATACTTACCTACTAGCTCTGAAATCGTGCAATTTTAAATAATTACACAGTTCTTGATAATTTTTAAAACAATTTTAAGTTAGCATCTAGAATGGGACTTTATTTTTTTTTTTAAGATTTTATTTATTTATTTGACAGAGAGAAATCACAAGTAGATGGAGAGGCAGGCAGAGAGAGAGAGAGGGAAGCAGGCTCCCTGCCGAGCAGAGAGCCCGATGCGGGACTCGATCCCAGGACCCTGAGATCATGACCTGAGCCGAAGGCAGCGGCTTAACCCACTGAGCCACCCAGGCGCCCTAGAATGAGACTTTATTAATGTTTCCGATGTGCTAGCTCAACTTTGCATGAAGTGATACTATACTATGGCTTGGCATATCTTGCGTTTTGGTCAGGTGATTGATTAAAGAGAAATAGATACATGACGTGTGTAAGTTTAAAAGTCCTATTTTTAAAGGAACCCAATTTGTTTTAAAATATGGGGGGTAGAGCTGAGGAGTGAGGGGGGAACTATAGATGATTGGCCATATATTGTAATTTTTTTTTTGAAGTGATGAACACATGGGAACTTATCATATTAGTCTCTTCGCTTTTGTGTATGTTTGAAAATTTCCGTGATAAAAAGTTAAAAATAAAAGAGGCTTCTTCTGTTAACATGAAGTTATACCTAATGAGATAGATCTCTAACAGAAAAATAGAAAAAGGTGGGGAGGGGCAGGGTAGCATACATACATTGGTCAGAGAGATGTTTTGAAAGGGATGGATATTGTTTATGAAATTGACCACCCTAAGGACAATGAGATTTTTTACTCTACATCTAGACTTGAGTACTCTAATACTCAATAGGGGTTTCCTGCGGAAGGAGGTAAACTGCATTGACAGTGTGTGGCACCCTGATGTTGGATGAAGAACTTAGTTCAGGTCATAGCATCAAGTGGGGGCATGTGAGTATTCCTAATAGACGGTAACCAAGGAAAAAAACTATGTTTAATTCCTGGGATTCCCCCTCACAGCTTTCCCTCTAACTCAGAGAACTAATTGTTTCTTCTCCTGTTCAAAGTTAACTCCTACACCTCAATTGTTGATCACATTTATTCCGTCTCCTGTGGGATTTTGCTGCACCAATTGTTCCCCTATTTCCTCTCTGATATACTCAGCTTTTTTACCAACCGGCCCCTTCCCTACAGCAGGAAAGTGTGTTCAGATCTCTGATCTCCTGTCCTCAGGTATCCAAGACCGCCCCAAGGGGGCACCTGGCTGGCTCAGTGAGTAGCAGAGAACTCTTGATCTTAGAGTCATTGGGTTCAAGCCCTACATTGACCATAGAGCTCACTAAAATAAATAAATAAAGACTGCTCCAGCCCCCTTTCTCCCTAAATCCCTAAATAATTCCTCAAAGTAATTGTATGTACTTATTACCTCCTATGTCTTAACCTTTATTTTACTTAGTTTGACCACAACCACGATGTTCCTGAAATTGCAATGGTAAAGAACACTAATTACCTAATGAACAAATCCAAAGGCCAGTTTTAATTACTTGCCGTAGTATTTAATCTCTCTACTTGCTTAAAAAACAAACAAACAACTATAAGCCAGATACACCTTTATGTATTTTAAAAGTTTAGCTCATTTAATCCTGTAACAATTCTATGAGGTTGTTACCATTGTTATCTCCATTTTGTAGATACATAGAAAAATCTAGTAGTTTGTCCAGAATCACAACCATCTACTCCTTTATTCCTTTAATGGCTTTGTTTGTTTGATTGGTTTCTGAGATGACAGCTGGGATAATCATAATAGTGTATCCACCCCCAGACCCCATGACCTAATCCCTGGAACCTGTGAATATGTTAGGTTACATGGCAAAGGGGAATTAAGGTTGCAGATAGATTAAAATGACTAATCAGATGATAGGAAGAAGAACCTGAATTATCCAGGTGAAACATGTATAATTACAAGGGAACTTAACAATGGAAGAGAGAGGCAGAAGGAGAGCCTGAAAGAAGGTGGTGTGATGGACAGCAGAAGCAAGTGTGACGTGAAACAATATGACAAGGACTGGACTTGTTGTTGCTGGCTTTGAAGACTGGGAAAGCCGAAGGAATGTCGGTGACCTCTAGGAGCCACAAGAGGCAAGGAAACGGGTTCTTCTCTAGAGTCTCTAGAGTGGAATGTTTCTCAGCTGACACCCTGGGTTTAGACCAGCAAGTTATAAGTTGGACTTCTAAAGCTACAGAACTATAAGTTTGTGTTTTTATAAGGTACTAAAGTTGTGGCAATTTGTTACAGCATCAATAGGAAACTCATATAATAGCCTATCTTGGCTGTCCTACTATGACCATTTCTTCCCAGGTTCTTTCCTGGTTCGTGTTACTCTGATACTCTAATGGTTGGTGTTTCCCAGAATTCTGTCTTTAGCACCTGTTCTCATCACATACATTTCCTCTGGGTAATATTACCCATTCTCATAGTTCTGACCACTATTTATACTTTGATAGTCAAGTCTCTAATTCTAACCGCCCCCATCAAATCCTGAACTCGAGACCTTTATATCTGACAGCTTCAAGATCTTTTACCTCAAAATCTAACAGGCCACCCAGACTTCTTGTATACCCTCCTTTTAAGAAGCAGCAGTTCCTCTTATATTTTCTGTTTAAGATATATACCTTGGTCTGTCAACAGATCAATACCAAGCCAGAAAATCAGAAGTCATTGTTATCTTTCTTCTTCCTCTTCCTCTAAAACTCACCAGTAGATAAGTCCTGTTAATTTCACCTGTTTGATATGTGTGCAATGCATTTTCTTCTCTACACCCCAACACCATTCTCCTCCATCATTACTTGCCTGGTTCTTATTACTTCCTTGGACTATAACCACTGCCTTCTGACTTTCTGCCTAGCCTGGACCCTGTTGCTCACCCCTCGCTAACATTTTTCCATATAACTAATACAGGTACTTTTCAAAACACAAATCTAATCATGTTACTTTATTGCTTAAAATTCTTTAGTGTTTACTCACTCCCTCAAATGCAAAACAAGGCAAAATAAGATCTGGCCCCAGCCCAGCTCTCCAGCCTCATGTGCTCCAGTCATACTGAAGTACTTAATGGCTTCCTATCAAGCTGTGGTATTTACCACTTTGTGCCTTTGCAATACTATTCTTGATGCTTGGAACACCATCCTTCTCTTTTCTACTTGTTGTTGGCTCAAGCATTACCCCATGTGTGAAGCCTTTCTTGTTCTTCTCAGGTAGAATTAAACATACTCTTTTGTCCTTCTGTACTTTTCTCTTTAACTTTTAGTTAAACTTTTCTCTGTAACTTTTAGTCACTATTGTATTTCTACTCCTGTCCACCTTCCCCGTGAAACCAAAGCTCATGGTGAGTAAGAGAGAGGTTTTATTCGCCTTTCCATCCTTGCCATCTAGCATAATGTCTAGTATATGTAAAAGACATGTATTAATTGTTGGACACATGAAATACTTCTTGAGACTAGAGTCAGAGGGAAGCAGAGAGGTGAGGGGTTCTTAGAATACCTCTATGGCTTCTGGAGAACATAAAATACTTCTGAAGAAGAGATTGTTGTGTGAACTTGAGTTTAATAACCTTTTGTGGTCCACTCATTAGGAAAACTAGTCCGTATTCCCTATGTCTAAGTCAATGTCTGGCAGACAGTACATAGTTAAGAAATATGTACTAAATGAAGGATTGGATATAAAAAGGGATGTAAGAGAGACCACGGTAGGGGTGAGGGTAACTGGAAAGGAAGAGTAGAACTCAGAAACTATTGCAAGGAGAAATGCTAAGAGCATAGGTATGGAGGTGGGGATATAGCAAGTTAGAGAAAAAAGGAATAGAGCAGTTGGATAGTGCAAAGAGGGATATATACAGGCAATGAAGGATGGGGGGTGAAGACAGGGAGAAGTGCAAACAAAGGGGACAAACCTGGCAGACAAAGAGACCCAATGAGATGTCTCAGTGGTCCAAATGTGAGGTATTGAGAGTCTAGACTAGGAGGTGGTATGGGATTAGAATGGATAAGAGGTGTGTGAAATGAAGGAAGCCTCATCAGTAGAACTTAATGAGTGACTCCGCATAGAAAAGAGAGAAAGGAATGAAGAATGTTGACAAGATTTTGAATGTCAGAGACATGACCAAATTAAGCAAACCCAGGAAAGGGAGCTGGCTTTGTAATACAATGGAAGACTAGCTTTCCCAGAGGTTTTAGAAGATTGCGATAGAAATAGGAGGCCTCATGGCCCTTTAAAAACTGGATTAAGATCAACAAATTTTCTCATAAACTCCAATAGTTGTCTTGTGTAGTTTATAAATTAAGCATTACCATAGTATTTTACAAAATAAATATGCAATTAATAAAACTGGAAAAACTCAAAAAGAAAAAAATTATCCATAATTCTATCATACAACTATAACAACAAACATCAAAATTTGGGGGGAATACATCATTTGAGTAACTTTCTTTCTTTAATTAAAAAAATTTTTTTAAAGATTTTTTAAAAAAAGATTTTATTTATTTATTTGAGAGAGACAGAGATAGGGAGAGAGAGCACAAGCTGGGAGGAGAGGGAAAAGCAGGCTCTCTGCTGAGCTGGAAGCCTGATGTGGGGCTCGATTTTAGGACCCTGGGATCATGACCTGAGCTGAAGGCAGACACTCAACCGACTGAGTCACCCCGGTGACCACCTTTGAATAATTTTCTAATGGATTAATGTCTTATACACAGTTTTCCCATCAGAAATACCATTATTTCTTCAACATTTATATTCTTTGAATTTTTTTTAAAGTTCATATATATCTCCCTGTTCAAAAAATATTGATAGTTCTGAATTACTCTTTACATAGGATTATATTTACATAAGACCTCTCCATTCTAATTCCCCTTAAATTCTACCAATCTCACTCTTCTAAAGGAACCACTGTTAACAGTTTATATTTATTTTCAGAATTCCTTTGGTGCACAATCACATTAACACATACTTTCTGTGTACAAACATATTATCTATATAGATGTATAGATATGATCTCTTTATGTGTATACATGAATCTCATTAATATGCATGTATACATGTATAACATTATAATGGCTGCATAGTGTTCTGTATTAGGAGTGTATCATAAATTACTCAATTGCTGAACATTTAGATTTTCATTTCTGTGCTTTAAAAAACAATGCAAAAAAGAGTATACTTCTCTTAATTCTGACTTTATTGGAAATTCTTCTAGTGTTTCACTGTTAAATATGATATTAGTTTAGATAAATGTTCTTTGTCATGGTAAAGTAGGCTTCCTTTGTCCCAGTTTACTGAGATACTTTTAATTATGAAATCTTCCTCATTCTAACAAATACCTTTTTTGGATTCTGTTGAAATAGTATTACCCCTTTGACTTATTAAAGTGATGATTCATTAATATAGATAGCCCTAGACTTAACGATGATTTGACCTAAGATTTTTTTGACATTCAGTAGAAACTGTATTTTGAATTTTTATCTTTTCCCAGCAAGCAATATGCAGTATAATACACTCTTGTGATGCTGGGCTTCCGCAGCAGTGAGCCACAGCTCCCATGCCGCTATGTGATCACAAGGGTAAGCTTACAGCTATTTTGGTTTTCACGTCCAGTATAGTATTCAATAAATTACACGAGCTATTCAATACTTTATTATGGAACAGGCTTTGCATAAATGATTTTGTCAAACTGTAGGCTAATGTAAATGTTCTGAGTATGTTTCAGGTAGGCTAGGCTAAGCTATGATGTCAGTAGGTTAGGCATATTAATTGTATTTTCAACTAAAAATATTTTCACCTCTATGATGGGTTTATTGGGACATAAGCCTATTGCAACTCAGGGAAGATCTGTACATTAATAATCCTTCCTTATTACTGGATTAACCCTTCCTGGTAAATGTTGTTATTCTTTTAATGATAACCTGTTGAATTTCCTTTGCTAATATTTTATTTAGGATTTTGAATCTATGTTCATTTGCTGATATTTTTAACTTGACCAGGAACTGGCTTCTAGATGTTTAATGGATGTGTCATTGCAATTATTAGAGGCTTGAAAATAGACACACACCCAGTGGCCTAGGAATCTGGGATGTCTTCCACATAGCTCTCATAATAAGCAACTGCCTTAGTCTCTATTAATAATAGGGGAGAGGACTTCCAGCCCCTCCTGTCCTAAGTTATTCTATCTATTTCCCAGGCCTCTACTTTGGAAGGCCGGGCCACAGAGAGAGACAGTCTGATCAACGTGTTTGTGACCCCCTCCATTCAAATCCATATAGCTTGGGGTCTTTCAGAGGAAATGCTTTCTCTGTTGTCTTTAAGGTTGGCCAACTGGGAGCCAGTCACATCACCTTTTTGATAAGAAACAGGTTCTAAACAAACTTACAGCTAAATTAAAACAGCAGCTCATTTGGATATCTTGAATCCTTATAGCTTTTAATACCAAAAACTGTAGAGGATTCTTAGTTTTTAAAACTGAATTAATAGAAAGATATATTCATTTTTACAAATTATAATGGAAAAAATAACAACTTAAAATTTTCACTTATTTTAGAATAATTCTTCCCCATCCCCAGGACTGGTAGAACTAGAAGGGAATTATTCATTAGCTATAAAAGGCCGACTTTGTGGATAAGATGAAAGATTCTTAAGAAACACGGGGTTGGGGTAAAGTTCAGGTTATGAGAATAGGTTTGAAGCATTCTAACTCTTTCTATGATGGAATATGAGAGTATATGAGTGGAATATTCTTTCCACTCCTGAGTGTAACCATGGCATTCCTTGTTCCTAACTTGTCTGTCAGCTGGGGCTTGCTGTGAAGATGAAATGAATTAATATAGGTAAAATATTTGGATTGTTACCTGGCACATTGGAAGCCCTCTATAAACATTAGCTACTGTTAATTATTATGGAGGTAAGCAGCTCTGACATGATTCCTACTGGTTCTCACCTCCTGGTATTCATGCTCTTGTGTAATCTCCTCATCTTGAATGTGACTAGACTTAGTGACTTGCTCCCAATGAGTAGAATATGGCAATAGTGATAAGCTGTTTCCTCTGTGATTACATTACAACAGATTGTGACTGCCATTTTGCTGGACTCTCTTGTCTTCCCAGTTTGTACACACAGCAGACTGCCATACTGGTACAGAATTAGGGTAGTTTTTGTCCCACTGCCTGCAAGAATCTGAATCTTAGCAGTAACTATATGACTGAGTTACAAGTGGAATCTTCCCCACTTGAGCCTTCAAATGATTACATCTCCACATGATGCCAAGATTACGTCTTATGAAAGACCCTGAAACTGAGGCTCTAGCTCCATCGTATTCAGATTCCTAAACCAGAGACACTGATGCTGTTTTAAGCCCTTAAATTTTGGAGTGATTTTTATGTAACAATGGATAATAATACAATTTCTATTTATTTGTGATTATTAGCAGTATAGCAAATGTAACACCATGGACTCTGGAGCCTGATTCTGGGGCTTGACTCCCCATTCTGTCAATCACTATCTGTTTGACCTTGTATAAACTACTTAATCTCTCTGTGCCTCAGTTTCCTTATTTGTAAGATAAAGATAAATAATAGTTGTGAAGAGTAAATGAAAATACACCTCAAGACTCTGGCACATAGTACATGCTATATATGTTGGATGTTATTATTTATATGAAGAAGAAACCTTAGAGTTTCCCTGCTCACATTAGCTAGCCATCAGCTCTGGATTTCTACTAAGATCTTTTGCAAATGAGGGTACCTTCTTGTTTTAGTTTATAAGCACATTCTGCCCAGTGCTGAAGTGAGAGCGAAACAGAAGGAATAATGTTTTCTACATTACTTCCTGAGGAGAAATTGGATGTCCTTTCAAGTACGTCTTCTTAAAGATAAGGAATTGGTTTATTTCTCTGAAAGAGAAGTGTAATTCCACGCCACCTTGTCGCCTACCCTCAAATACTGAATAGTACTGGATGGGTTACAGTGGATGGAAGAGTGTGCTCTTAATCTACCCTCACAGTTCTTATGTGGCAGGTTCAGCATAGGCCCCCAAATTAAATTGAGTCAAATGGAAGCCAGAGAAGTAATAACATTCTACTAGTCCAAGAAAGAGCTGGGCAGAGGCAAGGTCTAAAACAATAACTTCAACAGGTAAGAAATTCAATCCTGAACTGATGTAAGATCAGATAGAAACAAGCTTGAGAGAGGTCACTTCTTGATTCAGGCACTAGGTGCCACAGACCTCTCGAGAGCCAAAGCTATACATTTGTACAGCCCTTGCGAGTTTACCAAATCTTTTCGCACACTGTATTTCATAAGTTTATGTTTGAGTCCGCACTGAGATGTGATCCTCCCTTTGTGATGAGGCAATGTGAGCTCAGAGGGGCTGTATTTCTTATTTGAGGCCACACAGCTACTAATTGGGCTGAGAGTCAAAGCTGCTTTCTGCTTTGTGTAATAGGACATTTGGTTTGCCAGAGCTTTTGGGTTATTTTTATCCATTTCTGCATCATTCAGGATAGAATTATTTAGGACTTAACATTCCTGACCAGGAGTGTAGCCTAGATGAGCTGCTCATGGCAGACATCCTATATGTGAGCTGGGATTTGGAATTCTAAGTTTCAAGTAGGTTCATTTTATTCTAGTCAACAAATACTGCTTTTCTCCATACTATTCCCATACAGAAGCTATTCTGTGATACTACCACAAAGATTTCCCCTGAAATCTCCTGACAAATGCAAGGTGTTATATAGGCATCCAAAAATGATGATTCTCAATTTTAAAACTGCCTTGTACCACCTACCTGCGCCATTTTTACAATATTCTATGGTATGACCTTAGAGATGATTGCAGCACAGAAACACCATTTGGTATAGTGAGAATGGCCCTGGATTATGTTTTTAAAAACTGTACCCATGCCGTAGTATTGTAATAGGAGGGTTTTTATCTAACTTTATGTTCAAAGCAAACAGTGCATTGGCTTTATCTTTATCAAATACTGTGCATCAGTAGTCTTTATGAATGGTCCCTTATTAAATATGAACAATGTAACTGGGACGCAGGGTCTTCCCTAGTAACAATGTGAAAAAGATGTAAAGTTGTCAGGTCCATGTTGAGAAGTTTTGCTCTCCTAACAGTCAGTATCTTCATGGTGTAACTGGCCGAGTTGTTTCTCTCTGGTATATTCTATTCAGGTGTGACATTCTCTGGAACAGTCTCAGGATTCCAGATCTTTCTGCTACTCACCTGATCCACCAAGTGCCACATGCTCTGTCAGGTTCTTTGGGGATATGGTAAGACCTTGCAAACACCTTTATTCATCAAACAACTGTTTCCTGCCCTCATAGAGTTTACATTCTGTTGAGGAAGACATCCAATAAACACAATAACAACATAATGAAGTAAAATGTGTGGTATACAGTGAGGAGTGCTAAAGGTTTTTTAAAAATCAGATAAAGCGTTTTGAAATTTTAGATGGGTGGGCTGGAAAGGCCTCACTGAGAAGGTGAATTCTGAGTAGACACTGAGGAGAAAAAGCTTAGCAATAGGACAAAAGCCATGCTACAGTGGAAGTCTGTAGAAGAAATTTCAGAAACACTTGAGGACAGTGATACAGCTGATGCAGCCAGCACTCCCATAATACATGTGCTATTTCAGGCAGGATTGTCAACACTTTAAATAGATTAATTCATTTAATCTTCAGGATAACCCCATTCTAAGAGAGGAATCACTTGTGAGAGAGCAACTTTTGTGAGGTAAGAATGGAGAGGAGATCAGGGAAGGCTACACAGAGGCGATGGCATTCCCACTGGCCCAAATGATGACTGTATTGGGAAGAGGAGCTTCTGGATGCAGGAACAGGAGAAGAGAAGCAGTTGAAGGGAGACATACAGACAAAGTGCAGAGACAGAAATATGTTTGTTATGACCCAGGAATGTGTCTGGCAGTCAAAGTCATTTTTAAAAATAACTGGGTTTTGATATTTTTCTAAGAGGAAAAAAATCTGTTTTATTGAAGATAATAGCATTAAGGGGTAGAGGAGAAAGACTTTATATTTATGAGGCACAAAGGATCTTTTTATGGCCTAGGACTTTATGAGAGTGGGGTTGAGAATGACTTCTATCACCACTGCTGACTTCTCTCGAAAAGGCTGGGATTCAAGAAATGAAACAGTAGAAAAAGCCTGTCGCATTCCCATTGTCCCTTTCTCTAATCAGGCAGATATTATAAATGACTTTCAAATCATTTAAGTAGCTTCCACTTGGCCTTTTGGAGGTGCAACATGACATATACAAAATAGCCCTGCCTTCTGATCTGTGTACATGTCCTATTGATTTTCAATGTCCAAGAGAATCTTTATCTTTTTAAAGACTTACTTGAGAGGGAGAGAGCACATGGTAGGAGGTGGTGAGCAGAGGTAGAGGGAGGGAGAGTCTTAAGCAGACTCTGTGCTGAGCGTGGAGCCCGCCAAGGGATTCAGTCTCATAACCCCATGATCACGACCTGGGCGGAAACCATGGGTGAGAGGCTTAACTAACTGTGCCAACCAGGCACCCTTCCAAGAGCATTTGCAGGTGTCTCATGAATTTTCTTATATAACTTTTTTCCAAACTAACATTAAGGTGTTTTGTGCCTCTTGCTAAAAAAATATTTGATCTCCGTGCTTCTTTAAAACCCCTAGTACAAGACAATGGTAATTTGAATATTTTAATGCCAGTGCATTACTTAGGAAAGTACTTCATGACACTGCCACAATTTTTATTACAAATATGAGCAAATGGAAGGAAGTTTTTCTCATGAGATTAAGAGGCTCTTAAAGACAACAGTTTTTTCTCCCAAAGTTGTCTATAGATCTGCCCAAACCTTTACAGCATTTTAGCAGATACCTTTAAGTATTAAATCTTTCTTCTGGATGTTCTTATTTTTTGAAGCGTAAATGCCTCTGTAAATCAATTCAAATCACATGGGCATTAATTTATTGGCTGTACAACAAAAACCATCATCAATGACATAAGTAGGTGGCTCTTTGGAATGAAAATAAGGAGTTTGACCTTATGTCTTAGTTTATGAATATGCTAATAACTATTAATTTGCTCTGTTTTGTGGATTTTTGTTCCAGCAGCTCTTTAAGAACTTCGAAATGGCAACTTGCCAAGTGACTTACTCTCTCTCTCTCTCTCAAAAAGGGCATATTTGAGATAATATTTGAATAATAAAAACAATAGTAGACAAGTGGAAGAAGAGGCAAGGAGGAAATCATTTCAAGGTTTGTCTGTATCAACCTAGTTTAGTCAAATGAAAGATGTAAAATGACCATGATTTGTGCAATATGTTACATTTTGGTTATGCAAACAAGTATTTAAAACATATAAAAAGATTAAAGTATTAGCCTTAAGGTATTGTAAATAGCAACAGTGTCAACACTGCATATATAAGCTGCTAAAATTAAATTATGGAATTCTCTCATCAGAGTGAAGAACTAAGTTGTTAAAATTAAATCAGTGGAAGAAATCTACACTGAATAAGCCATAATTTGATATTGAAATGAACCATATCTATTCCACAAGGTCCACACACGCTCCCTTTCTCTTCTCCCTTCTCTGCTCCCCCAGGCAGTTCTCTACCCAAATCTTTATCAACTCTGAACTGATCACTGCCATCTCATTCTCACCTCTGATTATGGCCACGAGTTAGACTTCTCTTTTTAATTACACTATCATTCCAGATGGGGGAACCTAACAGGCAACATGTCCCCAAACAGTCTCCTTTTCTTTCCCCTCCCGATTTTTGGCCCAGTGGTTCATCAAAGTGCTCAAGTCAGAAACCTGTGAATCATCCAGGGGATTCCTTCTCTATTCATCTCTACATCCCACTGATAACTCTCTCCTTTTGCCTATTCTCTCTTTTTAATATCCGCACTGTTTACCTCTTCTCTTTCCAATGCCACTTCTGCATTCAATTCCTTATCACTTCTCACACGAATTCTAACGGGTGTCTGCTCCTCCTTACTCTTCCAACTTACTAGCTATACGTTGGAGTGAGCTCTCTAAAATGTGGATTTGATCAAGTTCTTCTCAGCTTTGTCATCCCAAGACTCATCATCACTTCTAAGACCAGGCTCAAACTTTTGAGTGCAGCCTGGCCTTTGTCTTGTTCCAGGCTCATCTGTTGCGATGCTGTTGCACCTGTGTTTCGGCCAGGTTGAATGACTCGTGATCCCTCAGATGATCCTTTCTTTATCTTTACAGATCCTCTTCTGGATTGCTTTTCCTCTGTTCTTTATTCAGAAAATTTCTTGGCATACTTTAGGACTCCGCTCAAGTAGTTTCCTTCAGGGGTCTACTTTGTACTCCACATTCTCCTTCATCCTAGTCACAGTGCCTGGTTTGTATTTCTAACATACTGTATATTTCATCTGGCTGTAATTATTAATTTATATGTTTCCTTCCCAAAAATTGGAGTTCTGAAAGGGTGGAACAGTGGTCTACTCATTGTTTCATCTCTAGTGCCTGGGATATAGCCAACAGATTTATAGTACCACACTGTATACCAAGCACTATAAGAAGTGCTGGGCTACAAAGGTAAATAATGCAGATAGCACAGGGCTTGGCATATTCACATATCTACCCATGTATCTACACACCAATCCCCCCACCCACTCATCCAGTAAATAATAGTTGAGCACCTACTAAGTACCGATAATGTATTCTCTAACGGTTAACAAAGGAATGTGATCTCTCTTCTTGTGAAGCTTAAAATCTAAGAGAAATAGATATTAGGAGAGGAAATACACTCTTCTAAATTATGAAAAGTCTATGAGGGGCAAGAACAGAATATTATAAGATATTATAAGATAAGATATAAGTGATATAGGGAATCTTCTTTAGAATGGGTTACAAGGGAAGGTTGCGCTGAAGAATGGCAAGTCACTAGACAGTAAGCCATATGTGTTTGGTAAATAAACAAGTGACCTAAAACAAAGTTGTAAATGGTTGTTCTGGAGGAAGCCTATTCCTTTGCTATGGCATGTAAGAGACCAGTAGGTTCCAGGGGCTGAAAGGTCACAGGAGCTGAAGCTTCTGAAAGGTGAAGACTGTTTTCTGTGAGGGTCATAGCCCTCATCCACAGAGTTGGTAAACATACAACTGTGGGCAAAAGAGAAGAGGAGGGCGCTTTGTGGATCCTTTCCCTAAGGTTTGAGTCTGAGAAGAGCACAATAGCACTGGAGAGGATTTCCCCTGGAAGGCTTCTTCAACCAGACCATCTTACCAAGGACTGAGACCCTGTGCAGATTTAGAGTTGGGTTTCTTTACTATATGACTGTCTCCTTTCTCTTTTATCTTCACTTGTCTTTGTACTCTGGACTAGCTCAGCATCTTGACTCCATGTAACAATTTCTTGAGGCTGCAGTGCCTGCTATTTGACCTTTTTCCTATTTCTTCTTCAGTTATCTTCTATCTATTTAATCTCTTTTCGTCTTGTTTTCGCCTTACTTTACTTCACTGTAGGTCCTCATTTCCAGAGCTAAGGGATTTTTAATTCTATTTTATATTCTTATGATATTTTGTTCTCCGATTTTTACTTGCACCTTTTTTGCTTTTTAACACTTACTTTAACATTTTAGCTTTCAAACTATGGAGCCTATGCCAAAATAAAACCTATTTATTTTTAACCCATCATTTAAAATTCTTGACTTTCAAAATTTTAATCTTTTTTTTTTAATATTTTCTTTGTTTATTTGACAGAGATAGATAACAAGTAGGCAGAGAGGCAGGCAGAGAGAGAGAGAGGGAGGCAGACAGACTCCCCGCAGAGCAGAACGCCCGACACGGGACTCGATCCGAGGATCCTGAGATCATGACATGAGCCAAAGGCAGAGGCTTTAACCCACTGAGCCACCCAGGCGCCCCAGAATTTTAATCTTTTAAAAATTATTATTATTATTATTATTTTAATTTTTTATTTTTTATAAACATATATTTTTATCCCCAGGGGTATAGGTCTGTGAATCACCAGGTTTACACACTTCACAGCACTCACCAAAGCACATACCCTCCCCAATGTCCATAATCCCACCCCTTCTCACAAAGCCCCTCCCCCCAGCAACCCTCAGTTTGTTTTGTGAGATTAAGAGTCACTTATGGTTTATCTCCCTCCCAATCCCATTTGTTTCATTGATTCTTCTCCTACCCACTTAAGCCCCCATGTTGCATTACCACTTCCTCATATCAGGGAGATCATATGATAGTTGTCTTTCTCTGCTTGACTTATTTCACTAAGCATGATATGCTCTAGTTCCATCCATGTTGTCACAAATGGCAAGATTTCATTTTTTGATGGCTGCATAGTATTCCATTGTGTATATATACCACATCTTCTTGATCCATTCATCTGTTGATGGACATCTAGGTTCTTTCCATAGTTTGGCTATTGTGGACATTGCTGCTATAAACATTCGGGTGCACGTGCCCCTTTGGATCACTACGTTTGTATCTTTAGGAGAAATACCCAATAGTGCAATTGCTGGGTCATAGGGCAGTTCTATTTTCAACATTTTGAGGAACCTCCATGCTGTTTTCCAGAGTGGCTGCACCAGCTTGCATTCCCACCAACAGTGTAGGAGGGTTCCCCTTTCTCCGCATCCTCGCCAGCATCTGTCATTTCCTGACTTGTTAATTTTAGCCATTCTGACTGGTGTGAGGTGATATCTCATTGTGGTTTTGATTTGTATTTAATTGATGCCGAGTGATATGGAGTACTTTTTCATGTGTCTGTTGGCCATCTGGATGTCTTCTTTGCAGAAATGTCTGTTCATGTCCTCTGCCCATTTCTTGATTGGATTATTTGTTCTTTGGGCGTTGAATATGCTAAGTTCTTTATAGATTCTGGACACTAGTCCTTTATCTGATATGTCGTTTGCAAATATCTTCTCCCATTCTGTCAGTTGTCTTTTGATTTTGTTAACTGTTTCCTTTGCTGTGCAAAAGCTTTTGATCTTGATGAAATCCCAAAAGTTCATTTTTGCCCTTGCTTCCCTTGCCTTTGGCGTTGTTCCTAGGAAGATGTGGCTGTGGCTGAGGTCGAAGAGGTTGCTGCCTGTGTTCTCCTCAAGGATTTTGATGGATTCCTTTCACACATTGAGGTCCTTCATCCATTGTGAGTCTATTTTTGTGTGTGGTGTAAGGAAATGGTCCAATTTCATTTTTCTGCATGTGGCTGTCCAGTTTTCCCAGCACCATTTATTGAAGAGGCTGTCTTTTTTCCATTGGACATTCTTTCCTGCTTTGTCGAAGATTAGTTGACCATAGAGTTGAGGGTCTATTTCTGGGCTCTCTATTCTGTTCCATTGATCCATGTGTCTGTTTTTGTGCCAGTGCCATGCTGTCTTGATGATGACAGCTTTGTAATAGAGCTTGAAGTCCGGAATTGTGATGCCACCAACGTTGGCTTTCTTTTTCAATATCCCTTTGGCTATTCGAGGTCTTTTCTGGTTCCATATAAGTTTTAGAATTATTTGTTCCATTTCTTTGAAAAAGATGGATGGTACTTTGATAGGAATTGCATTAAATGTGTAGATTGCTTTAGGTAGCATAGACATTTTCACAATATTTATTCTTCCAATCCAGGAGCATGGAACATTTTTCCATTTCTTTGTGTCTTCCTCAATTTCTTTCATGAGTACTTTATAGTTTTGTGAGTATAGATTCCGTGTCTCTTTGGTTAGGTTTATTCCTAGGTATCTTATTGTTTTGGATGCAATTGTAAATGGGATTGACTCCTTAATTTCTCTTTCTTCTGTCTTGCTGTTGGTGTAGAGAAATGCAACTGATTTCTGTGCATTGATTTTATATCCTGACACTTTACTGAATTCCTGTATAAGTTCTAGCAGTTTTGGAGTGGAGTCTTTTGGGTTTTCCACATATAGTATCATATCATCTGCGAAGAGTGATAATTTGACTTCTTCTTTGCCTTTGGATGCCTTTAATTTCCTTTTGTTGTCTGATTGCTGAGGCTAGGACCTCTAGTACTATGTTGAATAGCAGTGGTGATAATGGACATCCCTGCCGTGTTCCTGACCTTAGCGGAAAAGCTTTCAGTTTTTCTCCATTGAGAATGATATTTGTGGTGGGTTTTTCATAGATGGCTTTGATGACATTGAGGTATGTGCCCTCTATCCCTACACTTTGAAGAGTTTTGATCAGGAAGGGATGCTGTACTTTGTCAAATGCTTTTTCAGCATCTATTGAGAGTATCATATGGTTCTTGTTCTTTCTTTTATTGATGTGTTGTATCACATTGACTGATTTGCGGATGTTGAACCAACCTTGCAGCCCTGGAATAAATCCCACTTGGTCGTGGTGAATAATCCTTTTAATGTACTGTTGAATCCTATTGGCTAGTATTTTGTTGAGTATTTTCGCATCTGTGTTCATCAAGGATATTGGTCTATAGCTCTCTTTTTTGATGGGATCCTTGTCTGGTTTTGGGATCAAGGTGATGCTGGCCTCATAAAATGAGTTTGGAAGTTTTCCTTCCATTTCTATTTTTTGGAACAGTTTCAGGAGAATAGGAATTAGTTCTTCTTTAAATGTTTGGTAGAATTCCCCTGGGAAGCCGCCTGGCCCTAGGCTTTTGTTTGTTTGGAGATTTTTAATGACTGTTTCAATCTCCTTACTGGTTATGGGTCTGTTCAGGCTCTCTACTTCTTCCTGGTTCAGTTGTGGTAGTTTATATGTTTCTAGGAATGCATCCATTTCTTCCAGATTGTCAAATTTGTTGCGTAGAGTTGCTCATAGTATGTTCTTATAATAGTTTGTATTTCTTTGGTGTTAGTTGTGATCTCTCCTCTTTCATTCATGATTTTATCTATTTGGGTCCTTTCTCTTTTCTTTTTGATAAGTCTGGCCAGGGGTTTATCAATTTTATTAATTCTTTCAAAGAACCAGCTCCTAGTTTCATTGATTTGCTCTATTGTCTTTTTGGTTTCTATTTCATTGATTTCTGCTCTGATCTTTATGATTTCTCTTCTCCTGCTTGGCTTAGGGTTTCTTTCTTGTTCTTTCTCCAGCTCCTTTAGGTGTAGGGTTAGGTTGTGTACCTGAGACCTTTCTTGTTTCTTGAGAAAGGCTTGTACCGCTATATATTTTCCTCTCAGGACTGCCTTTGTTGTGTCCCACAGATTTTGAACCGTTGTATTTTCATTATCATTTGTTTCCATGATTTTTTTCAATTCTTCTTTAATTTCCCGGTTGACCCATTCATTCTTTAGAAGGATGCTGTTTAGTCTCCATGTATTTGGGTTCTTTTCAAACTTCCTTTTGTGGTTGAGTTCTAGCTTTAGAGCATTATGGTCTGAAAATATGCGGGGAATGATCCCAATCTTTTGATACCGGTTGAGTCCTGATTTAGGACCGAGGATGTGTGTGATCTATTCTGGAGAATGTTCCATAGGCACTAGAGAAGAATGTGTATTCTGTTGCTTTGGGATGAAATGTTCTGAATATATCTGTGATGTCCATCTGGTCCAGTGTGTCGTTTAAGGCCTTTATTTCCTTGCTGATCTTTTGCTTGGATGATCTGTCCATTTCAGTGAGGGGAGTGTTAAAGTCCCCTACTATTATTGCATTATTGTTGATGTGTTTCTTTGATTTTGTTATTAATTGGTTTATATAGTTGGCTGCTCCCACGTTGGGGGCATAGATATTAAAAATTGTTAAATCTTCTTGTTGGACAGACTTTTTAAGAATGATATAGTGTCCTTCCTCATCTCTTATTATAGTCTTTGGCTTAAAATCTAATTGATCTGATATAAGGATTGCCACTCCTGCTTTCTTCTGATGTCCATTAGCATGGTAAATTCTTTTCCACCCCCTCACTTTAAATCTGGAGGTGTCTTCGGGCTTAAAATGAGTTTCTTGGAGGCAACATATAGATGGGTTTTGTTTTTTTATCCATTCTGATACCCTGTGTCTTTTGACAGGGGCATTTAGCCCATTCACATTCAGGGTAACTATTGAGAGATATGAATTTAGTGCCATTGTATTGCCTGTAAGGTGACTGTTACTTATATGGTCTCTGTTCCTTTCTGATCTACCACTTATAGGCTCTCTCTTTGCTTAGAGGACCCCTTTCAATATTTCCTGTAGAGCTGGTTTGGTATTTGAAAATTCTTTCAGTTTTTGTTTGTCCTGGAAGCTTTAATCTCTCCTTCTATTTTCAATGATAGCCTAGCTGGATATAGTATTCTTGGCTGCATGTTTTTCTCGTTTAGTGCTCTGAAAATATCATGCCAGCTCTTTCTGGCCTGCCAGGTCTCTGTGGATAAGTCATCTGCCAATCTAATATTTTTACCATTGTATGTTACAGACTTCTTTTCCCGGGCTGCTTTCAGGATTTTCTCTTTGTCACTGAGACTTGTAAATTTTACTATTAGGTGCCGGGGTGTGGGCCTATTCTTATTGATTTTGAGGGGCATTCTCTGAACCTCCTGAATTTTGATGCTCGTTCCCTTTGCCATATTGGGGAAATTCTCCCCAATAATGCTCTCCAGTATACCTTCTGCTCCCCTCTCTCTTTCTTCTTCTTCTGGAATCCCAATTATTCTAATGTTGTTTCGTCTTATGATGTCACTTATCTCTCGAATTTTCCCCTCGTGGTCCAGTAGCTGTTTGTCCCTCTTTTGCTCAGCTTCTTTATTCTCTGTCATTTGGTCTTCTATATCACTAATTCTTTCTTCTGCCTCATTTATCCTAGCAGTGAGAGCCTCCATTTTTGATTGCACCTCATTAATAGCTTTTTTGATTTCAACTTGGTTAGATTTTAGTTCTTTTATTTCTCCAGAAAGGGCTTTTATATCTCTCGAGAGGGTTTCTCTCATATCTTCCATGCCTTTTTCGAGCCCGGCTAGAACCTTGAGAATTGTCATTCTGAACTCTAGATCTGACATATTACCAATGTCTGTATTGATTAGGTCCCTAGCCTTCGGTACTGCCGCTTGTTCTTTTTTTTGTGTTGAATTTTTCTGTCTTGTCATTTTGTCCAGATAAGAGTATATGAAGGAGCAAGTAAAATACTAAAAGGGTGGCAACAACCCCAGGAAAATATGCTTTAACCAAATTAGAAGAGATCCCAAATCATGAGGGGGTAGAAAGGGGATAAAAAGAGGTTCAAAAAGGAAGAAAAAAAAAAAAAAAGAAAAAAGAAAGAAAAAGAAAAGAAAAGAATTAAAAAAAAGAAAAGAAATAAGAAAAATATAAAAAAGAAAAAATATATATATTGGATAAACTAGTTAAAAAACGTTAAAAAAGAAAAAGGTAGAAGTTAAAAAAAAATTACCAGAAGGCGAGAAAAAAAAACAAAAAATAAAAAAGAAAAAAATCAAATTAACTGCAAGACTAAAAAAAATCACAGGAAAAAAGCCATAAGTTCCGTGCTTTGCTTTCTCCTCCTCTGGAAATCTGCTGCTCTCCTTGGTATTGAAACCGCACTCCTTGGTAGGTGAACTTGGTCTTGGCTGGATTTCTTGTTGCTCTTCTGGGGGAGGGGCCTGTTGTAGTGATTCTCAAGTATCTTTGCCCCAGGCGGAATTGCACCGCCCTTAACAGGGGCCGGGGTGAGTAATCCACTGGGGTTTGCTTTCAGGAGCTTTTGTTCCCTGAGCGCTTTCCGTAGAGTTCTGGAGGACGGGAATACAAATGGCGGCCTCCTGGGTGCCCGCCCGGAGGAGCCGAGAGCCCAGGGCCCCACTCCTCAGTGCGCCCTCAGAGAACAGCGCCCAGTTACTCCCGTCTGCCTGACCTCTGGCCGCGCTCCGAGCTCATCGAGACTGCGACCGGTTCAAAGTAACCCCGAGCTGTGAGCTTACTGTCGGCTCTGTCTCTGTCGCCGGCTTTCCCGTTCCAATACCCGCAAGCTCTGCGACACTCAGACACCCCGATCCTTCTGTGACCCTGCGGGACCTGAGGCACAGGCCCCGGTTTAGCCTCTGGAGCGACGTCCCTCAGCGGAACAGACTTTTAAAAGTCTTGATTTTGTGCTCCGTTGCTCCGCTGCTTGCAGGGAGCCAGCCCCTCCCCCCCCCCGGGGTCTATCTTCCCATCGCTTTGGATTCACTTCTCCGCAGGTCCTACCTTTCAGAAAGTGTTTTTCTGTTTCCAGAATTGCTGTTCTTCTTCTCTTCAATCTGCCGATGGATTTTCAGGTGTTTGCAATCTTTAGATAAGCTATCTAGCTGATCTCCGGCTAGCTGAAGTAGTCTCAGCCTGCTACTTCTCCGCCATCTTGACCAAAACCGCTTTTAAAAATTATTTTAATTTAATTTTCATGTTGTTTCATTATTTTATTTTCATTTCTTAGTTTTTAAAATTAACCATTCTGAATTAAAGAAATTTGTTTATTAACAAAATTTGTGAGACCTATGAAAGTACAAAGAAAGGAAATAATGACCTGCAATTCCACTATCCTGAGCTAGCCACTGTCAAAATAATATGTATATATACTATATACTATAGAGGAATGTATTATATGCACCTATATGAAAATATGTGTATCTATTCATATGTATTAAACATAAGATTAATGATACATGGAATTTTATATTTAATTTTTTATTTAAATTTATATTTAGGACATGTCACTACATTATTAATACTTTTTAAACATTTCCAGGTAGATTCCAATATGGGCTCTTGGGTAAGAAGATTCTTTGAGCATTCTAAACTGGTCTGGACACTTTAGTTCCCATTCCTCAAAAAGAATTTGACTTGCTCAGAGACCTTCTAAAGAAGACACAAATTATCCTAGTGGACTGGATACTGAGGATTGGAGCTTACCAGACCCCCTTATCAGAAATAGTCCCAGTTCTCAGCTCTTTCTTAGATGTCTTAGATCACCTGTTACACAAACACTGGAGAAATGTGAACCCATCTGGTTTTTTGTAGCCTCTGTTCCAGCACATGGGTTTGTTGAATGAGAAGTTGATGAGCTCCAAGTTTTGACTCTGTATGTGAGTCTATATGCACTTACGCTTATGACACTTGTGCCTGTCTTGAAGTCCAAACCACTGTTTGGTAAATAGGTCCTTAAGTTTCTTTCCAATCTGGGAAACTTATGTCTGATTCCAATTCTTAAGTGTTCCCAATATTATTATGACAGGATGCAACAAGGAGCCTCTACAAACCACATTCATTGTCTTGGCCAAGACGGAGTTTTGGCTCAGGTGTAACATCTCCCCTGGCCTCAATGCAAAGCTATTCACACTTTCATCAGAATGCTTTGGTCAGTTAAAAGTGAGTTGATTTCCATCAAGCTTTCTGGGCTGAGGATATCGTGGAGCAATCTAGGACAACCTAGAAGCTTTAGATATCTGGTATGATGGTAATTGTGACGTGTTCCCAGAAAGGATATCAGCTGAGATATCCTGAGAAATAGGTGCAGTAGCAGAAATTTCTGGACCTGAATTATCCTGGGAGGCGCTGAGCTGCAGGTATCTGCTTCGACCATGTAGGACAAATCTGTTTGGAGCAAGACAAGATAAGAATAGAGGTAAATAGGGTTTTTAGCTTTTTAGTTCTTTGTTTCTCATAGCTGTTGAAAGAAATCACCATAAACTTAGTGACTTAAAACAACATGAATTTATTCTTTTATAGTTCCAGAAGCCAGAAGTACAAAATCAGTTTCACGAGGCTAATTTCAAGGTGTCAGCAGAACTGGTTCTTCAGGAAGCTCTAGGAGAAAACCCATTTCAGGCTTCTTGCATGTCTAGAAGTTGTTGACATTCCTTGGGGTAGCATCATTTTTTTAAATCTCTCTCTGCTTTAGTCATCACATTTCTATCTTATCTCCTGCCTTCCTTTTATAAGGATCCCTATGATGTGTTAGGCCCACCTAGATAATCCACAATGATTTTCCCAACTCAAAATCCTTAATAGTATCGACAAAGTCCCTTTTGCCATATAAGGTGACATTGACAGTTCCTGGGGTTGAATTCCAGGAAATGAGAATCTTTGATTTCCTAGAGAGTAGGTAAAGAAATAATTTATGTTCCAAAAATTCTTGGTAATTTGTTTGTATCATGTAGACCCTCTAAATGGATAGGATAAAGCAGATAAATTCAAACAGGAGTCTCAAATATAGGAGTTCATAAGATGTTAAGTCAGATAATATCTCTTGGCCTAAGAGGTCACCTGGAAGATAATGTAGCCATTTCATAGACCAAGCACCATTATGGTATAGTCACACGGATGAAGCATGTTCTGAAGCCCATCTTCCACTCATCACTTTTCTGGATTCAGAAAAGTTATAGGGCCTCTGGGGTATAGTTTGTTAAAGCTTGTATCCCATCGAGTTAAGACAGGAGGCTAGAGAGTAGATAATCATCAAAGATTGTGACTGCTTAATGCCATGGTGGTCTCTGCGTAGAGCTCTCCATTCTTTTTCTTTATGAAGAATATGGGGAGTCCTACAGGGACAGTTGCAGGATTCCTGCTTCAGGCTGGTGTCCATTATATTCCTGTGACGTACCTTAGCTCAGAGAAAGGAAAATGAGTTCTTGGGACCTAGGCACATCGGCTGCAAAGTTGTCTCTCGATCAGAGCTGGGGTAGCAAACAACCAATTGTTTCTTCTTTTTTAAATTTTAAAAAAGATTTTATTTATTTATTTGACAGAGAGAGAGAGAACACAAGTCAGGGGAACAGCAGGCAGAGGCAGAGGGAGAAGCAATCTCCCTACTGAGCAAGGAGCCCCATGTGGGACTACATCCCAGGATGCTGGGGTCATGACCCGAGCCAAAGGCAGCCTCTTAACTGACTGAGCCACCCAGGGATCCCACAACCAATTGTTTCTTATGTCTGTGAAAACAAGCACCTCAGGCAGAAACTTGGAACCATCCTTGACATGTCTCTTTCCTGCTAATAAATCAAGTTCTATCAATTCTAGTCTCAGTATACCATTTTAACCATCCACTTCCCTTCACTTCTACTCTTTGTCCTGGCCTTGATAAGATCTCACCTGGATTTCTGAAACAGCCCCCTAATTTCTCCTCTATTATCTATCTCACCACCCTTATTCTACTCTCTATAGTAAAATAAGACTTCATGTGGCTCTCTGGGTCGGGTCAGGTCCCCTGGGAAGCAAATGCCAAGACAGACCTAGAAGTGTAAGAGATTTATTTGATGGGAGGGTGGGGGGTGGGGGGGATACTGTGAAAGATAAAGAAAAGAGGGAGGAGTCTGACGAGAAACCTGAGAATACAGATTTCCTGTGAGAGGAGTCCCAACCCAATGGCTTGGCTCTAATACCTCCACTGAAGGGTGCTCAGGCATGGGTTGGAAGCAGCCCAGGGGAAGTGTGACCGACCTCAGGGTGAAGACTGGTGGATGCAGGTGTGTCAGCCAGAAGTTATCAGTTAACTACGTTCCTCACAGCCGATTCTCTCCAAGATTTGAGTGGCAGATTCCTATGACTATCATGTTCTCCTTTGTAGAATACTTCCTTAGCTTCTCCTTTGAGCTCCTTAACGTGGCGCACAAGCCCTGTCTCTTGTGTGTTTCTCCAACCTCATTTCAGTTTTCCTTTTCTACATTTCTCAGCCAATGAACTGTTTCTGTACTGGGCCCTCTTTCCTCTTCCTTTTTATTTAAATAACTCTTCATCTTTCCCCAGGTTTCTGCTTAAATATCTCTTCCTCCCAAAATCTGCCCACCCCTCTACTTACTCCCATCCATTGGTCTGTCCATCCATCCAATGACACAATGCTGATTTTAAAGTAGTACATGTAGATGAGGAAAACAAAAAACAGCAACAAAACCCTCACTCTTCAAATGTAGCCCCTTTTAACTATTTCTGATTTTAATCTAGTAGTTATCATAAACTCAAATTATACCTTTGATTTTGAGTTTATAAAATTTGAGCACCTATTGGCTTTATGCTGTGAGTGGTAAAGAATTTAGAGCACTTACGTTCATCATCCTTCCTCTTCCCGTTTCCACCTCCAAGTTCAGGTTAGGTATATTCTTACCTATGTAAGTGTTTACCTTTGTAAGTTTGTGTTATTTTATATTTGTATCTAATAACTCTTTGCTCTAAAAGGAAGTAACTTGTTCTATACAATGAAGAAATAAGCTCAGCTCTCTACTTCCCTCTCCTGTCCCTTCTTTTTTAATCTTAATCATTCGGTTACTTGTATGTTAACAAGGCTTCTACTTTCTTTCTATTATATAGAAAACACACTCGTTTTCCATGCTTTTCCTGTAATTCTAAAAATGGAAAGCCAGTAAAGTGTGTTTACATTATCGAGTATGTAAAGACCATACACTGGTAAAGCAGCTAGTGTGTTTGGACTCACATAGACAGCAATGTTTGTATGACCAACTCTGTCCCTTCAGAATGAGAATGTTTCAAGCATTCTCTTTTCTTTCGCTCCAAAATATGGCTCAAAATTGAGTTTCCATTTGCCTTTCTTTTTTCTTCTTGGCAGGAAAAATACCAGTCATCATTTTACTATAGGGCTTCTGTGTTTTAATCATACCATCAGCACAACAGAATCTCCTTTTTGATTCTTCTATTTTACTTCCTTGGCATCCTGAAACCTCTTGATTCAGGAGACATTGCCATTGTCTCCTGAATTTCTTTTTTATCTTGATGAAGAAAATCCTCAAGTCATTTTTTTTTTTTTGAGAAGTCTATGTGGGACATGATTTTCTGAGTATCTGAACAATGGAGTGACACTATTGTGTCGTAAGTTAAGAGTGTGTACTCTGCAGCCCAACTCTGGGGGTCCAAAGCCCAGGTCTGCCTCTTATGAGTAGCACAATCTTGGGCAACTTTCTCATCCTCTTAATGCTTCTCTTTTCTCATTTGTGAAACCAGAGATAATAATTGTATCACATTAATTGGATTGTTCTGAGGATTAAATAAGTTAATAATTACAAAGTACCTGGTTCGTAGTAAGTAAAATAAATATTAGCCATTATGATAGGCTTGAAAATGTTACTATTTTCCCTTACCCTTGAAGAACAGTTAAATCACTCTGGATATAGAATTCTAGATTCAAAATCCGTTTAAGTTTCTACAGAAACTTAAGTGTTGCTATTTCAATGCTTAATTTCATTTCCTTTATAGATGACCTACTTTCTTATTTTTACCTTTTAACCATTCGGGGATATTTTTACCTTTTCTGTTTATGCTTGAAATTCCGAAATTTCATGAGGATATATCTATGTATGGTGTTTCTTTCATACTCCTTACTACTTGGTGAACTTCATTCCGAGAATTCTAGTTTTTCTCCCAATGACCTTCTGTTCTATTATTATTTCTTTTTCTTCCTTGCGTTATCTTTTTTAGTTATATTGCCCATTTCTGAAACTTTATTTTCAAGTTCACTAATTTAGCCTTCAATCTTGTTCATTCAGTTAATTCTATTACTTAGCTTTTCTATTTCTTTTAATAGTCATATTTTAAGGCCTCTGATTTTCTCACTGATCTATTTAAAATTATTTTTTTTAAGTTTATTTTCTAGAGAGCTTGCATGTGTGTGTGCAGGGAGGGGTAGAGGGAGAGAATCTTTAAGCAGACAAGCAGACCCCCCCACTGAGCACAGAGCCCAACTGGGTCTCTATCCCATGACCCATGAGATCATGACATGAGTCAAAACCAAGTGTCAGATGCCCAACTAAATGAGCCATCAAGGCACCCCTTGTTGATCTTTTTTTATAACAGCCTATTTTCTTTTCTTCAATATCCTCTTAAATCTCTTTGGGAATACTATTTTTAATGTATGAAAGTTCTTTTCTCTTTTTTGCATCTTCTCTTTCTTCTTGATCAAATGTTTGTTGCTCATTGATCTTTTCTTTCATGCTTTAACTTTTTCTCAGATATTTGGCTGTCTGTTTATATTTAAGGTGAAAGGACCATGTTGGTTAGTATAGGTAGGCAACCTGAACTTACACAGCTCTGAGACCTGTTGTATAGTTCTGATTACCCAAAAACCCTCTCTCTTAATGGAGGTCTGACTTTGGGTAAAAGCTGTTTCCTGTGGATCAGGCACCCTTTAAATTCATGGGCAAAGGATGGGCAGGCAATGAGCAAAGTAAGGAGGCCTTCACTCTTGGGGTGGAGCTAACTCTGAGCTCAGCCAGTCAGTGTCCAAGGAGCCTCTAGACCTCCACACACATATTTGTATGTTTTCTCTATTTTTATTTTTGGGAGCCAAAGTTACTTTGGGCTCTTTTCTGCCTTTTTCTTCCAATCCCAACATCCCTATCCAAGTGGATATGAAATGCCATGATCAGCTTCCCTTAATACAAATAAGAAGAGGATGGGGAACTTAGCTGCTTCTCAGAATTTCTGTGCTTCCATCCAAATGACTTGATCTTTGTACCTGCAGAATACCATAGACTGGGTGGCTTATTAATAACAGAAATTTATTTCTCACAATTCTAGAGGCTGGAAAGTCCAAGGTACTGGTAGATTTGATGTCTGGTGAGGTCCAGCTTCTTGGTTCATAGATGGTGATCTTGTTGCTGTGACCTCACATGGTGGAAGTGGCAGGGGAGATTTCTGGGGTCTCTTCCATAGGGGCACTAAACTCCCAGAGATCCCACCCCCCTCATACCATCACATTAGGGGATAGCATTTCTACCTATAAATGTCAGGGGTGGGAGCACACAAACATTCAGTCCATTGCAATCACCTTGAACTAGAACTTTCCTACTAATTTTTTTTTAAATGAAATTGAAAACTTCTTTCATCTTTTGAAAGGTAATATATTCACATCATTTGAAATCACAAGACATAAAAAAGTACTACTATACTTTTAGTAAAACCTCTCTGGCTTAAGTATGAGACAGTTCCTTGAATTAAAAATGACAGATTTATTTACTTATGAATAACAACAGAAAAATCTTGAATTTCATAAAGGTTAGTTATGATTCTGGACTTTTTTTTTTTTTTTTTGGATGGGGTCTGTCATAATTAGGAAAATTCCTAAGCAGGATTAAGAGTGTTCTTTTTACCTTTGCCTCATCTGCCTAGTACCTCCCTATTTTTCCAAAAGTTTACTACTATGAGGAGTGTAAATACAGTTGACTCTTAAACAATGAGAGGTTAGGGGTGCCACCCTCCATTAACCTGCACAGTCAAAAATCTATGTATAACTTTTGAGGGGCACTGGGGTGGCTCAGTTGGTTAAGTGTCTGACTCTTGATCTCAGCTCAGGTCTTGATCTCAGGGTCAGGTGTGGAGGCACCATACTGGGCATGGAGCCTACTTAAAAAAAAATCTGGTTATAAGTTTTGAGTCCCCCAAAACTTAACTACTAATAACCCACTGTTGGACATCTTACTGATAAGATAAACAGTTGATTAACACATATTTTGTTATATATATTTTTACTATATTTTGAGCTACAGAAAGGAAAATGTTATTAAGAAAATCATATGGAAGAGAGCATACATTTACAGTACTCTGTTGCATTTACAAAAAAAAAAATCCTTATAAGTGGACCCATTCAGTTCTAACTCCTGTTGTTCATGTCAACTGTGTGTGTATATGCATATATAAATATCTTTATTTAACTCCAGTAGAATATACTCCACACTGCTCTATATTTGCCTTTTTCACATTGGTGGTTCAATGGTAGAATTCTCGCCTCCTATATTTGCCTTTTTCTTTTAATAATGTATCTTACAGATATTTTCTTTTTTTGAATTTTATTTTATTTAAATTCAATTAACATACCATGCATCATTACTTTCAGAGGTAGAGTTCAGTTATTTATCAGTTGCATGTAACACCCAGTGCTCATTATATCAAGTGCCCTCCTTAAAGCCCATCACCCAGTTATCCCATCCCCTACCCACCTCCCCTCCAGCAACACTCCGTTTGTTTCCTATAGCTAAGAGTCTCTTATGGTTTGTCTTCCTCTCTGATTTTGTCTTATTTTTCCCTCCCTTCCCCTCTAATCTTCTGTTTTCTTAACTTCCACATATGAGTGGAATCATATGATAATTTTCTTTCTCTGATCGACTAAATTTGCTTAGCATAGTATCCTCTAGTTCCATCCACATTGTTGTAAATGGTAAGATTTCATTTTCGGATGACTGAGTAATATTGCATTATATGTGTGTGTGCATTTCAAATAGCTTCCTGGGGTGCCTGGGTGGCTCAGTGGGTTAAAGCCTCTGCCTTTGGCTCAGGTCATGATCCCAGAGTCTTGGGATCAAGCCCTGCATCAGGCTCTCTGCTCAGCAGGGAGCCTGCTTCCTCCTCTCTCTCTCCCTGCCTCTCTGCCTACTTGTGATCTCTGTCTGTCAAATAAATAAATAAATAAAATCTTAAATAAAGTAGCTTCCTCATTTTTATAGCACATTCGATTTTATGAATGTGCTACAATTCAATCAGATTCTTACAACAATGCTTCAGTGAATAATACTGTACATGTGGTATTTACCATGTGTGCAAGTATACTGTAGAATAAATTTAAAGAGGCACAACTTTTGGAGCTATGGGTACATAAACTGTATACATATTTTATAAAGATTTTATTTGTCAGAGAGAGAGAACACACAAGCAGAGGGAGCAGCGGGCAGAAAGAGAAGTAGGCTCCCTGCTGAGCAAGGATTCCCCCCGCCCCATGCAGACTTGATCACAGGACCGTGGGATTGTGACCTGAGCCAAAGACAGATCCTTAGCCAAACAAGCCAGCCAGGAATCTCCCTTATTACCTTTCTTCTAATCTTCTTTTCAGAGGAAATCACATAACAGTTTGATGTGTATTCTTTTAAACTTCTCCCTTAATGTTTATTCAAATTATATATAGTTTTAAAATGGAATTTTACAAAAATGCCAATATTTTCACAGAACTAGAACAAATAATCCTAAAATTTGTATGAAACCACGAAAGACCCCGAATAGCCAAAGCAATCTTGAAAATGAAAAACAAAGCTGGAGAGATCACAGTTCCAGATTTCAAGTTATACTACAAAGCTGTAGTAAACAAAACAGTATGGTACTGTAACAGAATTTCTTTTCCTTTAGTGCCTGCTGTTCTTGGTCAGGCCATGTTGAAGAATGAAGAGGTAGACCAGACAAAGAGTGGTGATCAGCAAAACAAAGTATATTGAGCTATAGTAAAGCGTATTAATGATAGTACAGAGCTTCCAAAGAGGGAGGAAACCCTAGAGGCTTGCCCATGAACTTTATATTTTGCCAGCTATTGCCAAATGGACCTCTATAGGTGTTGTACCAATTAACACTCTCACTAGCAAGGTTTGAGAATCTTTTTTTCTCCCCACCCACCCAATACACAATACAGTGTACTATCAAACTTGAAGATACTTGTTCCTGTGACATGAGAAATAGTATCAATATAGTTTTCATTTGTAATTGTGGCCTCAGGATCCTTTCCTTCAACAATAGTCAGTCTTAACATTCCAGGTACAATCTGAGCAAAATGGTGTAGCTTCTTTTGATTAGGATGGCTTGGGGGCCCGGAGCAAGGCCAGTAGATAAAGACAGCCACTAGACCTTGGGCCAGTGAATCCCAGCCCTGGGAGCCCCCTGAATCAGTTCACTGACTGTGTTCTTTCAGACCCAGTAAACTCCCTTCACATCACTTAACAGTAGAGTGAGTGCCTTCACAGTAGACTTAGAACATAGCTTGTTGTCATTCTAAAGGTAAGGTTCCTTATCCACTAGTTTTCTGTTGGTTTTTAAAATCATATGTCCAAAATAGACCTGGATTTCAGAATGCTCATCTTCCTATATTCTCATGTATTTTGAACTTTTATCTCTAGCTATCAGAGAAAAACCTTTGGTCAAGGGTAACTGTTAACCTCGGGGGACATGGACAAGTTCCCTGACTTGTATATCAGGAAGTTTTCTTGGGTTCTGATTATTTTCTTGGCAAGATGAATGTGATTTGCCTTCATACTTACATAGTTCCTGTCAAGGGACACATTGTAAAATTTGATATTGGCACCTTTTTATGTTCTTTCAACTTTTATTTATTCCACATACTCTGTAATTGGTTAAGTTGCTTCTGGGGACCTCAGTGCTAGGACTAGAGGTATGTTTGATGGAACCTTCCTAATAATATGGAAGTGTGTGAGAGAGCTCTTGTTGGAAACATTTTAAAAAGACAGATACATTTTCTACCCAAAATTTTTCTCCTCATATTTAGTAACCTAATCTGTTGGAGTTAAAAGGAAGAACATGGGATCAATCTGGCGGAATTTATCCATAATGTTTTTTTAGAAACTAGATTAGGGTGGTTATTGTTCCTATATCCTAACTACCATGACTATTTTAGATTTCATGAAAAGTGATGATTTCCACCTCATTATTTTTGTCTCAGAGTCTGTCTGTATTCATGATTAGACCATGGGACAATAGAAGATAAAG
Organism: Mustela putorius furo; assembly: GCF_011764305.1. Lineage (NCBI taxonomy): Eukaryota > Metazoa > Chordata > Mammalia > Carnivora > Mustelidae > Mustela > Mustela putorius. The sequence goes on from NW_025422368.1 coordinate 9,430,135, forward strand.
AGTAGCATGAAATGAAGGGCTGCAAATGATACAAATTACTTTCTGAAAACTTTTAGAACTTTAAAAAATCACTCTCAAGTGCTTTGAAGGGGATGTTTCTTTTGCCATCTTCTATTATCAGGTGACTAATGATTTAAAACTGATTTAAACTGCACTATAGTTTAGCAAATTCTTCCTCTTACTGCATGGTTTGCAAGAGTGCTTAGCCTGCAGACAACTCTATAATAAAGTAGCATATAAAAAAACATAGTAGGGTAACATATGAAAGGGAAATTAGAAGAGGTCACCTAGAATGTAATGAAATTTAAATCATATTATAAATTTTTCATTATCTGAAAAAAATGTTCTCAGGTATCATAAACCTGGAAAGACCTAAATTCGACTTAACTGTCCAGTGGTTATAGCAGATTCAGGGGCAAAGCCATACAAAGTATGAAGTTGATAAGTCATAAAAGTATAGATTTTATTCATTTTTCTGAGTGCCTGATTTTTCTAAGTTTATAAACCAAGGTTTAGTTCCCTAAACTTTGTGGACCCTACACTAACTTGCAGCCAGAGTGTTAATAATACACATCTAGGTATCATAATCATTTAAACAAAGAATACCTGAAGATTTCCTATGTTGACAATGATTGATAAACAACCCTCAATGAAGAGTTTTGAGCCTTTACTACTTGTTTGCTTTTATTAAGGTTATGAATATGGTTTTCTTAGTTGAGATGAGACTATGGTCTTTCTGCTTTTGGGAGAGATAGAACCTCTTCTCGCCTTCTGAAATATTGACCTATGGGCTTCTAGACATTCCATTCAAAAATCCATGCTAACTCCTTTGTTAAATTCTAAGTCTGGATTTCACAGATCAAAATTGTACTTGAAGTGCTGGTTGGCTTTGGGCTTTACCATCTCACTATAGATTCTTTCACATTTTATGAGAAGAAAATGTTAAGATTCCATATGATTATTTATGATTATGATTATGATTATTTATGACATATGACCATTGCACTGGTATGAGTAAGGTTTGTGATAAGATGTATTATTAAGCTAGGAGCTTAATAAAGACTCTAGTGTTTTTATGCTTATGCATAACATGGAAATTGATAGGAATTTGCCAAACTCTGAGGCCAAATTTATATGCAACCTTGGAAAAGGTGTAGACCCTAATGTCATACATTTTTGTGTCCTATTCCCCAATAAGTTTGCAAAGAGGTGAAGTAAAAATATTTTAGCGTTCTTCCAAGATAGCTCAGTTCTTGTTTGGGAATGGTTTTGAGAAGTTTAACATGTGATGTTAATAGATACCTATACTCTCATTCTATAATACTATCCTATAGAATTATAGTGGTGCCATGCTCTGTGCTCTGTACAAAACACAGTTCCCTGTGGCTGACTCTTATAAAATGGTGTGATCAGCATTTTTGTAGTGCATAAGCTGCAAGTAATGCAAGCTTGAAAATCAATTGTGTACAATTTTCTGTGAGACTGATTTTATCTAGAAGACTTGTATTCCTTTTTTAGGTATTTGAGATATAATTTCTTACTTGGGGAGTTTATAGAATAGGAGTTATAAATAGAGCTGATCTTATTTTTAGGTTGTATCCTGTTAAGACACATCTAAAGAGCAATAATTCTCCTTTCACTAAAGTTGGCATACATTATAAAAAGAATTGTGTCACTTCTTCTTAATCCAGTTTTAGTACCCATATAATTATACTGCCAACATGTTTTTGTTTTTTTTTTTAATTCCAAATCTTGTTGGGGGATGAGAGTACATGGAAGCTAATCTATTTACCTGTTTATTGAATAATCACTTACAGATGGTCTATTATGCCATTCCATACTAAGTTCTAGTAATTCAGTGATGAATTAAGGCAAATTTCTTGGTCTGGAGGAATTTACCAGCCATAGTAAAATATTCAGACAGCTAATTACAATGTCATTTTGCAATTTCTATATGGATATACAGATAATCTTCAATGGAAACAGAGTAAGAACCATTCAGCCAGTCCAGGGGTAGCATTTTAGCTGAGGCTTGAAATATGAAAAGAGTTTTCTATATCCAGAGGCAGCAGAAGGAATATCATGTGCAACGAAAGGAAGTGTGAAAGCTTGGTGTAGTTCCAGCCTGTATGGGGGAACAAAAGGAAAGTACCTTTATTATAGATAAACTTGGATTAGATAATGAAGCTTAGGCTTCTTAATACTTCCTTCTAAATTACATTCATGTCCTAACCTGCAACACCACTTCCTCAAAGGGACAGAGCCTGTCCCTATAAAATTACCTTATAGATGAGCAGCAAATGGGGTATGTTGGCAGATTGGCTGACTCTAGAAGGCTAAGCCAGTGTATTCCCTGAAACTGATGAAGCAGATCACTCAGGCTTCATGAGAAGATGTGAGTTCGGGGTGATAGGCAGTTTAAAAGAGAACATGTGTTACTGTGGCAGAAGTCTCCTAAGCCTGAGACAAAGGGAAAGAATGCAGAGGATATGCATTGAAACGTTTTGAACTGGGGTGTGCAGTTTCCATTTTCATTATAATGAGAGTATTCAGTATTCAGTATGAAGGAGTCAAAGAAGGCAAGACTGGAGGCAGAAATATTATAGGAAACTATGGTAGGACTCTGGGGAGAGATGATCTGGGCTGGAACAAGGGTAGTAGAGGTGGTTAAGAGTTGAAATTGGTGGGAACTGGCATTTGGTTGCCTCAGAAAAGCAAGAAAAAAAAATCTAGAATGACTTTCAGATTTATGGCTAAGGAAGTTGATTGTAATTCATTAATCTAGGTAATACAAAGTGAAAACAATGGGGGCAAATTCAGTTTGGGGCACATTGAGTTGAATATGCTTGGAAGAATTCGGAGTATAGATATTAGAAATTGGATAGCTGGATCTGGAGGTAACGAAAGGGATGTGAGTTAGGGATAGAGATTTGGGTACTTAACAATTTGGTTATAGTTAAAACCAAAGGCATGATTAAGTGAGTTGGGGAGAATCTGTAGAATAGGACAAGAAGGTGGTCCTACCACTTCACTTCATGGGCCCGAATTAGTTAAGATGAATATGGTGTACTTATAGAGTCTACCTATCCTTTCTATCCTACACAGTGCAATGGTCTTTCTCTCTCTCTCTCTGTCTTAGAATATAGTTGTATAGTTTAAACTTGAACTCAATCTCAGGTTAATTAAGACTCTCCTATTGTTTCTTATAAGTCAATGTATTATCAGAGTATAAATTAGAGGCAAAATTTGAATTGTAGGCATTAAGACAAAACTAATTCTGACAAAATTTTTAGCTGTAATAAGCTCAGTTGACTAAGGCCCACAATAATAATTATTTAGAGATTGAGTAGGATGTATTGATAGCACTTACCAAGTCATTGTTCTAACCTTAGGGTATGATCTAAGATCATAGTTCTAAAGCATGCAATTTCAATGAGGGCAATAGCTGTCCCCAACGCCCCCCCACCAAGAAGGGGTTAAAAATTTGTTCTTCTGGGGCAAAAAACTTAGATACGAGTATGGTGGTCCTCCATGGCACAAGCCTACCTGACAAAAATCTTTATTATTATTTTTTTTAACCTGATAAAAATCTTACTTCTTAGTACTTAATTTTTCTGGTTATGGAGAATTTAAATTAAATTTTTTTCTCCTTAGAAGCTAATAATGAAAAAAAGAAAAAGGCTAGAAAACACTATTCTCGAGGCACAAAGAAAATAATTTGCAGAAGAAATTAATTTTAGGTATCTTCCCTATGGTGTCTTAAGAAGGACTGGCTTGTCTTTTTCTTTTTTTTTTCTTCTAGAATTCATCCACTGAAGAGGAAGAGGATGGAACATAATCACTTGACCAAATTGTAAAGTTTTTGCCAGTATTTGGTGTAGGGCTTATAGAAGCTATGGGCATCTAATTACACAAACCTTCAACTCTGATTTTTTTTTTTTTTTTGTCCATCTGACACTAAAAATACCTGATGGTTTTGGATTTTAGCCAACGTGCTAAATAAATATGTATAAACCTATCACTGACAATTTGAATACTAAATCTAGACCAACTCTTTGGGCTCAGGGATTCAATCTTTTATGTGACAGCGTGTGAATTAATCAGAACTTTTAAATTGTGAAAATAGAAACGTCCTCTGCATGTAAGTGCAAAAAGAATCCACGGGAAGGTTGGGGAACCAGACTTGAGCAGGTTCCAAGCAAGATGAGGCATGGCCAAGATCCCGCCACAGGCTGTCTCTGTTTAGGAGACTGCCACGGGCACAGTTGCCACTGGACATAGCCACAGCTGCTGGCAGCACTGCCCTGCATGTGTGCCGTCAAGAGACTCTGTGCCAAGCCACCGCAGCTGCTGTGATGACTCTCTGACCCTCTGCCTTGGGTTGTCATGGTCCAGTCAGGAGCCTGTGCTCAGGTCGGCTCTGCTGGCCAGGAGTCAGGGAATACTTACCCTTACTCTTGGTGAGGGGAGGTGGGGGCCCTGCTCCCATCTTGACACAATGCCAAGCATTCCTTACAATATCAGTAACTAAGATTGGAGTAATGATTTACAGTTTGTAGAGTGCCTTGGAATGCTTTTTATTTGAATCTTAGTACAACCCAAAGTATTTTCTGTTTTTGAGATGAGAAAACTAAAGTTCAGAGAGGTTAATTTACTAATCAAAAGTTGCAATGCCAAGGAAGAAACGGAAATTGTTGAGTGGCAGTCCTATACTAAAATGTAGTCCTCGATGCTTTTGCACAGTTTCTTTTTAAAAATATGCCTACTTTAGGGGGTGCTGGGGTGGCTCAGTGTGTTAAGTCTCTGCCTTCGGCTCGGGTCAGGGTTCTGGGATGGAGCCCTGCATGGGGCTCTCTGCTCAGCGGGGAGCCTGCTTTCGTCTCCCTCTGCCTGCCTCTCTGCCTACATGCAATCTCTCTCTGTCAAATAAATAAATAAAATCTTAAAAAAAATTATGCATATGTTAGGGCCACCTGGGTGGCTCAGTCAGGTAAGTGATCACACCTTCTGCTCAGGTCAGGATCTTAGGATCTTGGGATCAACCCTCTGATTGGGCTCCCTGATTAGCAGGGAGTCTGCTTCTCCCTCTCCCTCTGCAGCTCCCTTTGCCACTCCCTCTGCTTGTGCTCTCTTGCTTTCTCTGTCAGATAAGTAAATAGATAGATAGATAATACTTTAAACATTTTATTTAAACTTATATATTTAAATATTAGCTTTTGAACATGTAATCAGTATTAAATTGTTGATGATATAGTCTACTCTTTTTCTCCTACTAATCTTGAAAAATCCAGTATGCTTTCTACTTATAGCACTCTTTTAAAAAAATTTATTTATTTATTTGACAGACAGAAATCATAAGTAGGCAGAAAGGCAAGCAGAGAGAGAGGAGGAAGCAGGTTCCCTGCTGAGAAGAAAGCCCAAAGTGGGGCTCGATCCCAGGACTCTGGGATCATGACCTGAGCCGAAGGCAGAGAGGCTTTAACCCACTGAGCCACCCAGGCGCCCCTACTTATAGCACCTTTCAATTAAGACACTAAATTTTTGTTGGATATATTTGCTCTTTATTTATATTTCATAAAATGTACTGTTGAAAACAATGATCTGTATATCCAAGTTCAAAATTAATTTTTTTGTATTGGTCCTATATTAACTTATATATATATAAATACATATATATATGCACACATACATACATATAGCATATGTACATATATATACACACATATACATACATATAGCATATGTACACATATATTATATGTATAATATATAATATAATATGTATATTATAATATATACATAATGTTCAATATGCATTTTATTTATTATATGTATAATACTTTTTATAATATAATATGTATTATACATATAATATATACATATATACATATATATGTATATATATATGCATTTTATTTATTATATGTATAATACATATACATATAATATGTACATAACATTATAATATGTATTATACATATAATATATACATATATGTATATACATATATGTATATATACATATATAATATATAATATATACATATATAATATATATACATATATATGTGTATATATATATAGATAGACTGCATATAGTATACATATAGTTTGATGTAGTTTGATGAGTTTGGAGAAGAGTATACATCTGTTAAAAAAAATTATCACCATCTATGCCATCAACCTGTTACCTCCAACAATTTCTCCCTGTCTCTTGTTTTATAATTGTTACTATTATTTTTTGAGAAGAATAGTTAAAATCTACCCTCTTCGCATATTTTAAAGTATTCAATACTGTTAACTATAGGCTCTATGCTATACAGTAGATCTCTAGGGCTTATTCATAACTAACTGAAATTTTATGCCCTTTGACTACCACCTCTCGGTTTCCCTATTTTCCCAGTCTCTGGCAATCATTATTCCATTCTGTGCTTCTGAGTTTGACAATTTTAGATCTATTGTATACATAATTGTATCATGTAAGTATTTGTTTTTTTTTTTTTTTTTTTTTTTTTTTGTATCTGGCTTATTTCACTTACATAATATCTTCCAGTTTTATTCATGTTGCAAATGGCAGAATTTTTTTAAAGACTGAATAATATTCTACTGTAGGTATATACCACATTTTTTTTAACCATTCATCCATGGATGGACACTTAGGTTTTTTTCCCATGTCTTGGCTATTGGGAATAATCCTGCAAGGGACATGAGAGTGCAGACATCTCTTTAAGATCCTTTTTAAAGAAAAAAATTTTTAGTATTATTTTTTTATTAACATATAATGTATTATTAGTCTCTTTAAGATCCTGATTTCAGTTCCATTGGTTATGTACCCCAAATAGGATTGCCAGATCATAAGACGATTATGTTTTTAGTTTTTTGAGGAACTTGTTTTCTATAGCAGCTGCACCAATTTACATTCCCACCAAAGGTGTGCAAAGGTTCCCTTTTCTCTGCATCCTCACTGATATTTGTTACTATTATTTTTGGATAATAGGTTATATCATTGTGTTTTTGATTTGCATTTTCCTGGTGATTAGTGATTTTGAACATTTTTTTGTAAGCTTGTTGTTGCCATTTATATATCATCTTCAGAAGAATGTCTATTCAGTTCCTTTGCCCATTTTTAAGTTTGAGTTTCTTTCTTTCTTTTTTTTTTTTTTAAAGATTTTATTTATTTATTTGCCATAGAGAGATCACAAGTAGGCAGAGAGGCAGGCAGAGAGAAAGAGAGGAGGAAGCAGGCTCCCTGATAAGCAGAGAGCCTGATGTGGGGCTCGATCCAAGGGCCCTGGGATCATCACCTGAGCCTAAGGCAGAGGCTTTAACCCACTGAGCCACCCAGGCGCCCCTAAGTTTGAGTTTCTTATGTATTTCACTATTAATCCTTTCTCAGATAATGATTAGCAAATATTTTCTCCCATTCTTTAAGTTGCCTTTTCATTTTGTTGCTCATTTCCTTTGCTGTGCAGAAGCTTTCTAGTTTGATGTAGTCCCACTTGACTATTTTTTCTTTGGTTGCCTTATCCAATAAATCATTGCCAAGGCTAATGTCAAGAAACTTTCCCCCTATATTTTATTCTGGTAACTTTATTGTCTAAGAGTTTAATCCTTTTTGAGTTAATCTTTGTGTATGGTGTAAGATAAGGGTCCAATTTCATTCTTTTGCATGAGGATACCCAGTTTTCCCAACACTATTTATTTAAAAGAATATACCTTTCCATTGTGTATTTTTGGTACCCTTGTCAAAATCAGTTACCCATATATGCATGGCTTCATTTCTGGGTTCTATTTTGTTCCACTGGTTTATTATGTATTTCTGTTTATATTGGTACCTTGTAGTTTTTATTACTGTAGCTTTGTAATATATTTTGAAATCAGAAAGTGTGATACTTCTTTGTTCTTTCTTAAGATTTCTTTGACTATTTGCGTTATTTTGTGGTTCCATACAAATTTTAGGATTGTTTGTCCTATTTCTGTGAAAAACGCCCCTGGGATTTTGATAGGAATTACATTGAATCTGTAGATCACTTTGAGTAGTATGGACATTTTAACAATTTTAATTCTTCCAACACATGAACATGGGATATCTTTTCACTTATTTGTGTCTGCTTTAATTTCTTTTACTAGCATTTTACAGGGTTTTTTTTTTTGTGTGTGTGTGTGTGTATAATTTTTTGTCCTTCCTTTAAGTTTATTCCTAAATATTTTAATATATATATATATATATATATATATATATATATATATATATATATTTGTAAATGGGATTGTCAGCTTCCTTTTTGGATGATTTGCTATTAATGTATAGAAGTACAACTGATTTGTGTTGATTTTTGAATCAATTTTTGTGGAGTCTTTTGGGTTTGCTAGATAAAAGATCATGTCATCTGCAAGCAGAGAGAATTTTGCTTTTTCCTATTCTATTTAAATGTCTTTTTCTTTTTCTTGTCTAATTCCTCTGGCTACTACTTTTCTTCTCTAATTTCTCTGGCTAGGACTTCTAGTACTATGTTGAATAGAGGTGGCAATGGTGAGTATCCTTGCCTTACTCCAGATCTTAGAGTAAAAGCTTTGTTTTTCACCATTGAGTATAATGCTAGCTGTATGATTTTCCTACATGGTCTTTATAGTGTTGAGGTTAAGTTCCTTCTATACCTAATTTGTTAAGAGTTTTTATTATGAAAAAGCATTGAATTTTGTCACATGGTTTTCCTTCATCTGTTAAGACGATTATGTGATTTTTACCCTTTCTTCTTTTACTGTGATATATCACATTATATTGAACCATCCTTGCATCCCAGGGATAAATCACATTTTGTCATGCTGTATGATCTTTTTAATGGGCTGTTAAATTTGTTTTGCTAATATTTTGTTGAGAGTTTTTGCATTGGTGTTCATCAGGTATGATGATGACCTGTAGTTTTCTTATGGCGTCTTTGACTTTGATATTAGAGTAATTTGGGTCCTGTAAAGGAGTTTGAAAGTGTTCTTTTCTATTTTTTTGAAAAAAGTCTGAGAATACATATTAAATCTTTAAATGTGTGGTAGAATTTGCTTGTGAAGTCATCTGTTCCTGAGCTTTTCTTTGTTGAGAGATTATTTTATTACTGACCCAATATCCTTATTTGTTATTAGTCAGTTCAGGTTTTCTAATTTTTCTTGATTTAGTCTTAGTGGATTGTATATTTGTAGAAATATATCCATTTCTTCTAGGTTGTCCAACTTGCTGGCATATAATTATTCACAATTTCTTTTCTTTTTTAAAATTTTATTTATTTATTTGACAGAGAGAGAGATCACAAGTAGGCAGGGAGTTCACAATTTCTTGTAATTTTTTCTTGTGGCATTGATTGTCTCCTCTTCCATTTTTCATTTTATTTATTTGATTCTTCTTAGTCTGTTGGTTTTGTGTTTTTTAAAAAGGAATCAACTATTAAGTTTTATTGATTTATTCTGCTTTTTAATTCTTCATTTATTTTTGCTCTATTCTTTATTATTTTCTTCCTTCTGCTAACTTTGGGCTTAGTTTGTTCTTTTTCTAGTTTTTTAATGTGTAATGTAGAGCTGTTTATAGAAGTTCTTTTTAAAAAAAAATTATTTATTTATTTGACAGAGAGCGAAAGTGAGAGTGAGAGCAAGAGAGAGAGAGAGAGAGAGAGAGAGATTGAGTACAAGCAGGGTCAGCAGAGAAGGAAAGGAAGAAGCAGGCTCTCTGCTGAGCAGGGAGCCAGATGTGAGGCTGGACCCCAGGACCCTGGGATCATGACCTGAGCTGAAGGTTGATGTTTAACGGACTAAGCCACCCAGGTGTACCCTCCCACCTTTTCCTAAGATTTAGTTATTTGAGAGAGAGAGAGAGAGAGAACGAAAGGGGAAAGGACAGAGGTAGAGGGAAAGGGAGAGAGAAAGAAGTAGACTTTCTAATGAGTACAAAGCCCCACAGAGGGCTCGATTTCATGACCCTGAGATCATGATCTGAACCAAAATCAGGAGTCCGAAGCTTAACCATCTGAGCCATCCAAGCACCCCTTTCTTCTTTTTGATATAGGCATTTATCACTGAACTTTCCCTCAATACTGTTTTTGATGCATCTCATAAATTTTGATATGTTGTGGATTTGTTTTCATTTGTCTTGTGATTATTTTATAATTTCCCATTTTGATTTCTTCTTTAACTCAATGGCTGTTTAAAAGTGTTTGATTTCCATGTATTTGTGGTTTTTTTTTTTCATTTTCTAATGTTATTGAGTTCTCGTTTCATTCTATTGTAGTTAGAAAAGTTCTTTGAAACTATTTGCTCTTGAATTTGTTGTAGTTTTATGTTCTTGCATGTGATCTATCCTGGAGAATGTTCTGTGAGCACTTGAAGAATGTATGTTCTGCTGTTTAGTGGATTACTATTTATGTCTTTTAGATCCACCTGGTATATAGTGTAGTTAAGTCTGCTATTTCCTTATTGGTTTTCTGTCTGGATAATCTGCTTATTATTTTAAGTAGAGTATGGAAGTCTCCCATTATTGTATTGCTATCTATTTCTCCTATTTCAGCTCTGTCAATGTTTGCTTTACAAATTTTGGTGCTCTGATGTTGGGTGCATATATCTGGTGCATGTATATTTATAATTATTATATCTTCCTGTTGAATTGATCCTTTAATCATTATGTAATAATCTTTGTCTCATGTAACAGTTTTTGACTTTAAAGTCTATTTTGTCTGACATAATTATAACCACTCTTGCTCTCTTTTGGTTATCATTTCCATGGAGTATCATTGTTCATTCCTTCACTTTCAGCCTACGTGTGTCCTTCAGTCTATAGTGGGTCTTGTATAGATAGTACATAGTTGGATTTTGTTTTTTTTTCCCATTCTACCTCTCTATCACTGTTGGTGAGTTTAATCCATTTATTTGAAGTATTGTTGATAGGTAAGGGGTTACTATTGTCAATTTTTAAAATTATTTACTATCTGTTTTGTATTTTTTTCTCTTCCTCTTTGATTTGGTGATTTTTTTTTTTTTAAGATTTTCATTTATTTATTTGACAGAGAGAGATCACAAGTAGGCAGAGAGGCAGGCAGGGAGAGAGAGGAAGGGAAGCAGGCTCCCTGCTGAGCAGAGAGCCCAATGCGGGGCTCGATCCCAGGATCCCAGGATCATGACCCGAGCCAAAGGCAGAGGCTTAACCCACTGAGCCACCCAGGCGCCCCTGGTGATTTTTTTATAATAGTAATACACTTCGATTTTCTTTCCCTGTTCATCTTTTTTTGTATCTGTTGTAAGTTTTTCTTTGTGGCTATCATGAGTCTTGCATAAAACTTACTGTTCCAAAGGTCTTTTTTTGAACTAATATTAACTGAACCTCATTTGCATAAAAAATATAATACCTTTCTTCCCCTCCATACACATAAAAAAATATGACAACTTTCTTCCCTTCCATACACACTTTATTGATGTCAGAATTTGCCTTTTTTGTGTTCTATATTCATTAACCAATATTTTGGGATTATAGTTCTTCTTAATATTTTTTCCCAGTTTATTCTAACAGAATTTTAATTTATAACAACCATCCCAACTTACTCCTTTTCTTTCTTTTTTTTTAAATTTATATAAATTTTATTTTATATTCTAATCTGTCTTTTTCTTTTTTTCTTTTTTATAAACATATAATATATTTTTATCCCCAGGGGTACAGGTCTATGAATCGCCAGGTTTACACACTTCACAGCACTCACCAAAGCACATACCTTCCCCAATGTCCATAACCCCACCTCCCTTCTCCCAACCCCCCTCCCCCCAGCAACCCTCAGTTTGTTTTGTGAGATTAAGAGTCACTTATGGTTTGTCTCCCTCCCAATCCCATCTTGTTTCATTGATTCTTCTCCTACCCACTTAAGACCCCATGTTGCATCACCACTTCCTCATATCAAGGAGATCATATGATAGTTGTCTTTCTCTGCTTGACTTATTTCGCTAAGCGTGATACACTCTAGTTCCATCCATGTTGTCGCAAATGGCAAGATTTCGTTTTTTGATGGCTGCATAGTATTCTATTGTGTATATATACCACATCTTCTTGATCCATTCATCTGTTGATGGACATCTAGGTTCTTTCCATAGTTTAGCTATTGTGGACATTGCTGCTATAAACATTCAGGTGCACGTGCCCCTTCGGATCACTACGTTTGTATCTTTAGGGTAAATATCCAGTAGTGCAATTCCTGGGTCATAGGGCAGTTCTATTTTCAACATTTTGAGGAACCTCCATGCTGTTTTCCAGAGTGGCTGCACCAGCTTGCATTCCCACCAACAGTGTAGGAGGGTTCCCCTTTCTCCGCATCCTCGCCAGCATCTGTCATTTCCTGACTTGTTAATTTTAGCCATTCTGACTGGTGTGAGGTGATATCTCATTGTGGTTTTGATTTGTATTTCCCTGATGCCGAGTGATATGGAGCACTTTTTCATGTGTCTGTTGGCCATCTGGATGTCTTCTTTGCAGAAAAGTCTGTTCATGTCCTCTGCCCATTTCTTGATTGGATTATTTGTTCTTTGGGTGTTGAGTTTGCTAAGTTCTTTATAGATTTTGGACACTAGTCCTTTATTTGATATGTCCTTTGCGAATATCTTCTCCCATTCTGTCAGTTGTCTTTTGGTTTTATTTACTGTTTCCTTTGCTGTGAAAAAGCTTTTGATCTTGATGAAATCCCAATAGTTCATTTTTGCCCTTGCTTCCCTTGCCTTTGGCGTTGTTCCTAGGAAGATGTTGCTGTGGCTGAGGTCAAAGAGGTTGTTGCCTGTGTTCTCCTCAAGGATTTTGATGGATTCCTTTCTCACATTGAGGTTCTTCATCCATTTTGAGTCTATTTTTGTGTGTGGTGTAAGGAAATGGTCCAATTTCATTTTTCTGCCTGTGGCTGTCCAGTTTTCCCAACACCATTTATTGAAGAGGCTGTCTTTTTTCCATTGGACATTCTTTCCTGCTTTGTCAAAGATTAGTTGACCATAGAGTTGAGGGTCTATTTCTGGGCTTTGTATTCTGTTCCATTGATCCATGTGTCTGTTTTTGTGCCAGTGCCATGCTGTCTTGATGATGACAGCTTTGTAATAGTGCTTGAAGTCTGGAATTGTGATGCCACCAACGTTGGCTTTCTTTTTCAATATCCCTTTGGCTATTCGAGGTCTTTTCTGGTCCATATAAATTTTAGGATTATTTGTTCCATTTCTTTGAAAAAGATGGATGGTACTTTGATAGGAATTGCATTAAATGTGTAGATTGCTTTAAGTAGCATAGACATTTTAACAGTGTTTATTCATCCAATCCAGGAGCATGGAACATTTTTCCATTTCTTTGTGTCTTCCTCAATTTCTTTCATGAGTACTTTATAGTTTTCTAAGTATAGATTCTTAGCCTCTTTGGTTAGGTTTATTCCTAGGTATCTTACGGTTTTGGGTGCAATTGTAAATGGGATTGACACCTTAATTTCTCTTTTTTCTGTCTTGTTGGTGTAGAGAAATGCAACTGATTTCTGTGCATTGATTTTATATCCTGACACTTTACTGAATTCCTGTACAAGTTCTAGCAGTTTTGGAGTGGAGTCTTTGGGTTTTCCACAATAGTATCATATCATCTGTGAAGACTGATAGTTTGACTTCTTCTTTGCTGATTTGGATGCCTTTAATTTCCTTTTGTTGTCTGATTGCTGAGGCTAGGACTTCTAGTACTATGTTGAGTAGCAGTGGTGATAATGGACATCCCTGCCGTGTTCCTGAACTGATTGGAAAAGCTTTCAGTTTTTCTCCATTGAGAATGATATTTGCGGTGGGTTTTTCATAAATGGCTTTGATAATATTGAGGTATGTGACCTCTATCCCTACACTTTGAAGAGTTTTGATCAGGAAGGGATGCTGTACTTTGTCAAATGCTTTTTCAGCATCTATTGAGAGTATCATATGGTTCTTGTTCTTTCTTTTATTAATGTGTTGTATCACATTGATTGATTTGCGGTCTTCTTAATATTTTTGTCTTTTAACTTTTATAGTATGGTTAAGTGTTATTGCACATTAATTCAGTATTATATTACTCTGTATTTGTCTACCTATTTGATTTTACTTGTGAAATTCATACTTTCATGTGCTTTTATGTTGCTATTTATCATCCTTTTTGCTTCTACTCGAACTCACTTTAATCGACCTTGTAGGTCAGGGCTAGTGGTGACAAAATCCGTCAGTTTTTCTTTGTTTCAGAAAGTCATTATTTTTCCTTAAATCTGCAAGAAGAGTTTTGCCAGGTGTACTATTATTGGATGGAATTTTCGTTTTTCTTTCAGCCCTTTGAATGTATCATCTCACTTTGTCCTAGATCATAAAGTTTTTGTTAAGGAATCTGCTTATGCTATAAACGTATTAGAGGACTCACTTGTATATGATGAGTCACTTTTCTTCTGCTTTCAAAATTCCTTTTGTTTTTGACTTTTGACAATTCATTTATAATAAGTCTTAGTGTAGATCTCTTTATATGTTCACTATATTTGGGATCTTTTGGGCTTCATGAATTTGGGTGTCCATTTCCCAGCCCTGATTTGGGTAGTTTTCTGCCATTATTTCTTTAAACAACATTTCTGCCCTTTCTCTTTCTCTTCTTCCATGTGCATATATTGGTCTGTTTAAAGATGTCCTATAAGTCCCGTAGGCTTTCTTCACTACCCTTTTTTCTTTTCATTCTTATTACTAGGTAATTTTAAATGACTTGTATGAAAGTTTGTTGATTCTTTCTTCCACTGTTGAAGGTCTCTGTTGACCTTTCCAGGTTAGTCTTTGGTTCTTCAGCTTTAGAATTTGTTTTATTTTATTATTATTATTATTATTATTATTATTTTATGATTTTTATTTCCTTGTTGAACTTCCATTTTATTCATGTATTATTTACCTGATTTCATTTAGTTGTCTATGTTTCCTTGTAGCTCACTGGGCTTTTAAAAAATGATAGTTGGGGCACCTGGGTGGCTCAGTGGGTTAAAGCCTCTGCCTTTGGCTCAGGTCATGGTCCCAAGGTCCTGAGAAAAGCCCCACATCGGGCTCTCTGCTCCACAGAGAGTCTGCTTCCTCCTTTCTCTCTTTCTGCCTGCCTCTCTGTCTAGTGATATGTCTGTCAAATAAATAAATAAATAAATCTTTATTAAAAAAATAAAGATGATAGTCTTGAATTACTTGTCAGGCAGTTCTTGGATCTCTATTTCTGTAGGGTTGATTACTGGTGCTTTATTTTGTTCCTTTGGTGGTATCATGTTTCCCTGATTCTTTGTGGTCCTTGTAGCTTCCTTGTGTTGGTGTCTGCATATTTGAAGAAGCCCTTACCTTTTTCCATTCTTTAAGGATTAGCTTCTTCAGGGAAAACCCTTCACCATTCAGCCTGGCCAGATATTCTATATATATCAAATGGTAGGGTCTACAGGTAAGGTGTGCCTGGTGCCTGAGTCCGTGTGCAGGTAGATATGGTACCGAGGCTTATAGGGACCAGTTGGGGACCACTGTGTCTGGAGTAGAGGTCCATGGGGAGTAGGCATGGAGCCTGGTACACAGTGACAAGCCTACCCCTGGGGTTCACTAGGATGGGCTTGGAGCCTAGGTCTTCAGGGGCTGCCATGGTCCTGGGTTTCACTGGAGTGGACCTGGTGCCAGGTTCCATAGCAAAATCAGACACTCTTTTCACTCTCCTTTCCCCATGAGAGAACTCTCAGCAAAGAGGATCTCTCTTGGCACTGTAATGCATGGCCTTGGGGGAAATGTGATGTAAGTAAAATGAAATTGTCCCTTTTAGCCTCTTCAGTGCATCTTTTCTCATTTCCATATTCTTCCCTGGTGCTGTAATCTCTCACCTGGATTCTGGAGGTCTTGTGAAGATACTTTTATTTTTTGGTGGTTTTCAAAGTGGAATTTTTATGAGGACATGAGGCCTGGAAACTTCTATTCTGCCATCTTGCTGATGCCACTCCTAAACACAGTATCTTATTTGATTCTTACAAAATTTTATAATATAGTATAGTTATCCTATTTTCCCCCATATGGTACTAGCAAGGGGCCGAACTGGGATTTGTTCCCAAATCTTTTGATTCCAAATCCTATTCTCATTCCATGACCCAATGATATTACCTTATTGAATTCTTTCCCTCCCTCTTCTGATATTTTCCATGTCCTTTTTGTTTCAGCTAATATCATATTACTCTTGTATCTCATAAATTTTTATTGAATAAATTCATTTGTAAAACTTTTCCCAAAACATGGGCATGGAGAAATATTCTGTAGTTCTATTTGGACAGTTTTTCTCTAGAACTTTGGTCAAAGTGCAAAATGGAAATAGATTTGTGTCTAGGGAATATTTCTGTACTCTGGAGATCTTCCTATATCGAATATGTCACAAAAATGTAAATATTACTAAATGCAAAAAAAATGCTAAAAAGTGAAGTTTATCTGTGTGGTATACATTACGTAATGTGCTACTCACCGTAATAGCTTCTACTATCCCTTCTTCACCCCTGACCCCCAAAAGCCCTGTTATGTCACTTAAATTGCTTATGTTTTAAGGAGGACATCTGGTGATTCCACACTTCAATAGGATAATGTCTAACCTACAGACATCTCTTAGTCTCTTTCTACTATGATAAACACCTGAGGGTCCAAGGATGCCAAATTCCAGCAGAGTTAAGTCATGCTTTGACATAGAATTTAGCTTTATTTCCTGTTGTTATTCTTGCTGACTCTGCATTTCCAGATTTTAGTGTAGAGTTAAGGGGACTTGATGGCTTACCTGTGCTTCCATGTCTTAGTTGATTTTTCTAGTTTCAGTCCTTGATCCCCCACACATTTCTGGGATTGCTCAGAATCCTTTGGCCATTTACCTCACCTACATTGTCATTTTTATTCTCTCTTATAAGTACTCTAGTTATTTCTAAGATTTTGACTTAGAAGAGTCTGATCAGTTGGATATCTACTCAAAACTGTGGAGAATATTTGCTGGGGCAGGCCTGTTTGGCTGCTTTTCTTTCTATTTCTCCAGTTAAGACCTAGGTCTTAACTTTATTTGGTATACCTAACTCCATTGTTCCTTCTTCAAGAAATTCAGATAAAGAACAGTTGAAGATATCTCAGAAAGTTTAACCTCTAGATTATAAGGAGGTAACTTGAAGAAAACCCATTTGGCCTGACCAGGGGAAAGGAGTATGGGGTTAGCTTAATGGAAAAGTGTGAAGGTATTGTTAAGGCACTTGATACAATGCCTCTTCAAAAGTTTCCACTTTATTTTGGTTTTTTTTTTTTTTCCCTGATAACAGAGATACCCTAACTGGGTGTTAGATCTGTGGTTTCACTGGTTTCCTGAGAGCAGATCCTGGGATTTAGAGAGGCTTCTCCCCAGTGCTTTCCTTTTCATTGCTTAGTCAGTGAATTCTACGCCTCTGGTATAAAGAAGCAACTCACTGGGGAAGTAAGAGACCTAAGCCCTATGGAGCTGAGTTTGGTTATAAACGCAACTGGAGGCACACAAAACCCAAGGCTGTCTAAATGCTGGTGGTTAAATTACAGCCCTAAAGGAAGATGGGAAATGTGGATTTAATAATTCATTTATTTGTTAAGCATTTATTGATTTACTGAGGTGTCAGACTTAAGATAAATAAGGTCAAGGACCTCTACCTACAGTGTTGTTGACATAGACTCTCAATCTGGTAATTTCACAATGTGACATGGCAAGAAGTATAACAGCATATGTTAACTAATAAGGAGAGGACATTTGAGAAGATCTTGAAAATATCAGACTTCACTTAGGTCTCTGTGATCAAGTTTTCCTTAGAATTTTTCAGGCAATTATGCTAAGGTAACACAATGGAGTTTCAACCATTATTGACATAATCGAAGCTTGGGGTATGAGTGTGGTTTGAAAGTTAGAGCTTGGAGAAGATTCTAGGAGGAAGTCTGGATTAAAGTGATGTCTTGATCTCAGGCTCATGAGATGGAGCCCCATGTGAGACTCTGTACTCATAGCATCTGCTTGAGATTCCTCCCCCACTTGCATACATGCTTTCTGTAAAATTAAAAAAAAAAATCTTTAAAAATAAAGTGATGTCTTAGTGGGAGAATGTGTATTTTTATATATATAAGAAAATCTTGCAAATAGTTTTATTTTCTAAACTTCAATGTAAGGGTTTAGAATTTTAAAATATAGGGCAATTATATATATACATACACACACATTCACACCACAAATATATATGTGTGTGTGTGTAGGTATATATATATACATATATATATACCTTTTTTTCACAGAATTACTATTTCAACCTTAAAACTTCCTTTTCACAATAGTATTAAATATGCAAATACTAATTGGCTTGGATTATTATAAGTAAGAGTGCTAATAAAAAAATGACCTATATTTAAATCTTGATTTATATATAGTAAGTAAGGTTATAATTTAAAAGATTGTGAAACTTTGTCCCATGAATTAGAACATAACCCAAAATAAAGTATGACTAACTTAAGAAGTCTCCTAAAAAACAATTTTCATATATTCCAGAAATATTTTTTTACAACTCAAAAGGAATATAAGATATTCTACCATAAACTCCTCACTATAAATTTGTAGCTTTAATTGTTGGGAAATTACTCTAGTGATATAAATGCTGAAAAAAATGTCTTAACTGGAATTCAGAATCAGAAATACATGGATAATTTAAAAATATACTTTCCTTGGTGCCAGACTCATTGAATCAGGTCACCAGGAACAGGTATGAGTATGTGCATATAGATTTTTCAGACAGACATCCCTGTGTAAAGTACCATTGCTGATAGATGTTAGATGTTACTGATTTTAAGCCCCATGAGGACAGGAGCTTGGTCATATTTATTTTGTCCCTAACAACTGACTTATAATAGGATCCAGTTTGCAGAGTGAATGGACGGGTGGATGGATAAATAGATTGACTTGCTTTGTTTCAGATTCATTTAATGCTTTTTTCCTATTAAATTCAGATCCAGTACCAACAACAAATTCTTGTTCTGGCACTAGGAAAAGAGTGTTTGATCTAAGTCCTTTAAGCCCATCTAGTCTCTGCTGAAAGGTCTCATTCTGTGGGGGCTTTAGACCTTCCCTTTGTCCCTGTGAGACTCTTACTGTAGTAGACTAATGAGCTACAGCTGCTCCTGCATTTCCTCCTTTTCTGGACTTCTCCCATGAGCTGTCTATAGTCTTCTATTCCCTGTGCTATGGCCAAGGTTGTTTCCTAGCTAGTCGAAGCTGCAAGAACTTACATGTCTCAAGTCTATTTCCTCAGACTCCTCCCCACAGCTACCTGAAGTGCTTTCTTCCTCTTCCTATGTGGCAGGAAGCCACCCTTCTGTCATATCCTGCCTCTTCCAACTCTGTGGCTTATGAGAAGATCTTTGTTTTAGTCCTCCAGACTTGGTCCACAGAGTTAAGAGATCAGCTTTGGGAGATTTCCTGAAGCAAACAAACAAGAATCAGCTGGAGCCTATCCTCCCTCAATTCCCTAGCTCTTAAAATTTAAAACCAGAATTTTCCTGATTATTTCTCAACTTTGAACTATTTTAAGATTTATTTTGAAAATCAAAGTTAGAAAATGATTTCCTTGTTTTAGATTATTGCTACTCAAAGCGAGATCCCCATTAAGCAGCAGCATCTCAGCCTACCCTAGAGTTTGTAAAAATATGCTGTCTCAGCCCCCATCCTACCTGCAGAGTCAGAATCTGTATTTAAACAGCTTCCCCGGTAATAGGTATGTACATTAACATTTGAAAAGCAACCATTCTTGGTGATTTCTGCTGTTTCTGAAGTATCCTCTCAGCTATAATAAGGAGCTAGTGACAGCTTTACTAGGAATTAAAAATGCACCAGAAAATTATGTGTGTCGCATCCCCAAAACCAGAACAATACTGAAAAAGTATTCCTACTAAGGTCAGGAATAACACAAGAATGGCCAATATCGCTATCACTATTTAAAACCATTTTGAAATTGTCATCTAGTGCCAAAAGAGAGAGCCATATGAATTAGAAAGAAGTAAAATTATCTTTATTTACAGATTATATATCTGTTTTCAGCAAAACTGAAAAATTGCTGAAAAAAACCTAGCAAAACGCTTAAGAGAATTTAGTAAAGTAGCAGGTTATAAAATTAATATGTAGAACTCAGCAGGCTTCATATACAACAATAACTCGTTGGAAGTTAAAGACCCCTTTTATAATTGCAACAAAAATAACAAAAGTACCTAGGCATCCCTCTAATAAGGGATGACTAAAACATATATGAAGAATTTTTGAAATATACCAGACTGACAGGAAAGTAGCCATGAACAAAGAGTAAGCCATACCTTGAGTTTGAATAGGAAGACTCAATATCATAAAATCTCTTTTGATAATGCATATTTTCCCCTTTAAGCTAAAGAACAAATTGATTTTTATATTTCATTTGTAAAAACAATTAAACATAAACTGTAGAACCTTAAAAAAAAAAAAACAATGAAAGGGGGCTATATCTTAACCCAGATGTTAAAACATATTACAAAGTCTCCGAAGAAAATTATATTGACAAGTGAATAAACAGACAAGCTAATGGAACCAAAATCAGAAATAAACTTAATCGCACATGGAAATTTAGACCATGATAAAGGCAACATCTGAAATCAGTGGACAGATACTTTTCAAAAAGCGATGCTGGGACAAGCTATATGAAAAAGATAAAAATGGATTCCTCTGCATATTGTATACTGGTATAAATTCTAAAAAAGGTAAGAGATCTGAATGTAAAAGATGAAATTGTACAAATACTAGAAGAAAACATGGTGAATCCTTTATAATTTACGAGTGAGTGAAAATTTCCCAAGTTGAGGGGAAAATTTGATAATTTAGCTGTATTTTTAAAAAATCCTGCATGTCAAAAAGCCATTAGAAGTAAAGTAAAAATATAAATGGCATGGGGGAAACCTTTATAGCTTCTCTCACAGAAAGAGTTAATACCTCTAATAATTTAAAGAGCTACAAATTGAGAAGAAAACAACCAACTTTTTAAAACAGGTCAAGAAATACATATGTATAGTTCACAGGAAAAGAAATGAAAACAGCACTTAAAGATACAAACAGATGCTCCAACTTGCTCATAATAATGGAGTTGAAAGTTAAAACCACATTAAGATACCATTTCTCAGGGACACCTGGGTAGTTCAGTCAGTTAAGCATCTGCCTTATGTTCAGGTTGTGATCCCAGGATCCTGGGATCCAGCCCTGCAGGGGCTCCCTGCTCAGTGGGGAGCCTGCTTCCCCCTCACTCTCTGCCACTCCCCCTGCTTGTGCTCTCTCTCTTTCTGTCAAATAAATCTTTAAAAATAAAACACCACCATTCATCTTTGAGGTTGGCAAAAATTAAAGACTCTAACAGTTGCATTCTGTTGACAAGACTGAACTCTTCCTGCACTTTGCTAATGGGAGTACAAACCTGGTAGAGGGAAGTTGTCTATATCTAGCATATATGCTACCTTTTATCCAAGAAGGGGGGAATATAAACATATTTTTGTATTTGCATATATTAATAAAACATTGGAAGGATAAACTACTATAGATGGTTGTCTGATGATGGAGGTAACAGGGCGATGAGGATAAAAGTGGATGATAGACTTCTTTAAATATAGTCTGATAATTTGACCTTGGAACCATGCAAATGTTTTTACCCTGCCTTAAAACAAAATTAGATAAAAATGAAAACAACAAAGAAGGCAGATTCATAAAGTTGAAAAAAAAATGAAGCAAAATAAAACAAATGTCTTTCAAATTTGTGGATTTGTTTCTTAGTAACATAGAAGATTATTTCATGTCACTTTAGAACACATGTAATTTAAAAATACATTTTTAGTGAAATATATCCTAAGGACAAAAAGAACTGCAAAGAAATCTTAAATTATACTTAGTAATTATATTGTTAGTATTAACATAGTTTTAAAAACATGCATGTTATGGAATAAATAATGACATTATGTCATTAGGAATTAAGATTTTTAGGAAAAAGAGATACATATATAAAATTAGAGAAGTTACATTAAAACCTGTATTTTGGAAAGATGATATGTACTCATGATATATTTTTCTCTTAAAAACAAAACACCAAGAAAATAAAACTGACTTCCTAGCTCTGTAATTTGAAAGGCCTAGGAACAATCTCAGTAGCAACTAGTATCCCTGCCTCTCAGATTGTGGTCTCTAAATACTGTTTCCTGAGGCTCCTGGAAGAAGTTGTATATTCCAAGTCTGATGCAGGAACTATACAAGATAAGCCTGGAACATTGTGTGGTATCAGAAAGCAAGGAAATTAAAATAGACTACTGGACGTTTAAAAAGACTCAGAAGCTAACTTGAAGGGATGCCCACTGGCCACAGATGGAATCATTTGAACATCAAAAAGAATAATAAGTACAAGTTGAAAAAAATCAAACATGTTAACAACCCAAGTTTAAAACAAAACAAACTAACTGGTAATCTTTCAAAGTTGCTAGGCACTAGCACATTATTCTAAAAAGCAAATAAGGAAAGAATCAAGCATTTTTCCTGACTTCTTAGACAAACTATTTTAGAGTTATCAAATACTTTTGATGAAAAAGTTGTTTCTATAGCAGAATACAAACTAGTGAGCTCTGAGAGAATGACAGAATTAGAAAATCACCAGTTTGCATTCCATACTGAAATAACTGGCTATAGGTCATCAATGATCATCATTGGCTACTAGAATTATTGGGTAAAAAGTTGATGGAGAATCTTAAAATGGTGGATCACGTTTACAACATTTGAATGCACTCAATCTTAACATCAGAAAAAGAATAGCAATTAGACATCAGTTCCTTCCTGATGTGATCCAGTAGGAAGTTACTGAATCTTGGAAGTTACCTAGAAAGTATCATTCCCAAAAAACTGAACCTGAATCTAATCAAACCCTTACCTCTAGCTACCTGGGTATATGAGACAGAAAAACATGTTAAATGACACCGTAAGAATGCAATCAGCCAATCCGGGATGGAAACCAAACAACTTTGTCTCTTCAACAATAAAAGGTAAAAAAGGCTGTAGGTGAGAGGGAATTGTTTTTAGTTAAGAGAGACTTTCAAGACCAGTCAATCAAATGTAATATGTGGACTACAAATCATATTTAGCATAATGTCTTCAAGGTTTATCCATCTGTAGCATGTATCAGAAATTCCTTCCCTTGTAAGGCTGAATAAACTGCAATTTGTTTATCCATTTCTCAATCTATGGATACTTGTATTGTTTTCACCTTTGCAGCATTGTTTCTATGCTGCTATGAATGAGTGTACAAATAACTGAGTTTCTGCTTTCAGTTCTTTTGGGTATATACCCACAACTGAAATTACTGAATCATATGGTAATTTTATTTTTAATTTGGAGGAATCACTGTACTGTTTTCTGCAAGGCCTGTACCATTTTACATTCTCAACAGGAATGCACAAGAGTTCCAACTTCTTCACATCCTCACCAGCACTTCTTATTTCCAAGTTTTTGATAATGGCCATCCTAGTATCTCCTTGTCGTTTTAATTTGCATTTCCCATGATTTGCAGAGAAAAATTATAAATTTCACAATGATTAATGACGGTGAGCATCTTTATGCTTATTGGTTATCTGGGAATCTTCTTTGGAGAAATTTCTTTTTTAACTCCTTTGTCCATTTTTTTTATTTGGTTGTTTTGTTGTTGAGTTAAAGAAGTTCTTGATATATTCTGGACATTAACTCCTTATCAGATATATGATTTGCAGATGTTTTCTCCCATTCTGTGAGGTGCCGTTTCACTGTTTTCACACTGTCTTTTGATATATAAAAGTTTTCAATTTTGATAAAGTGCAATTGGTATATTTTTCTTTTGTTGTCATATCCAAGAAATTATTGCCAAATTCAATGTCAGAAAGCCTTTCCTTTATGTTTTCTTCTAAGACGTTCATAGTTTCAGCTCTTAAGTTTAGGTCTTTGATCTATTTTGAGTTAATTTTTGTACATGGCATGAAGTCAGGTTCCAACCCCATTCTTTTGAATGTGGCTATCCAACTTTTTCAGTGCCACTTTTTCAGTGCTAAAAAGACTATTCTTTCCCCATCAGATGGTCTTTGTATCCCTACTGAAAATCACTGGACCAATATGCAAGAGTTTATTTCTAGGCTCTCTATTCTATTACAGTAATTGGGAATATTTGAACAATGACTAGATAGTTGATGCTATGAAGAAATTAACGGTAATTTTATTAGGTTTGAAAATGGTTTTATGGATATGTTATAAAAGAAAAGTTCCTCTCTTAGGTATACACCAAAGCATTTACATAAAACATAGATAAAATATAGATAAAATGCTATAATATCTGGAAACTACTGTAAAGTACACCAACTGGATGGAGTGAGGTGGTAGGCAGGGCAACTATATGTTGGGGAGAGATGAAACATGATTTGCTGAATATTAATAGTTTTTGAAGCTTGATGGTGGTGGGTGTATGGGAACCTACTATATTATTCTCTCTATATATTTGGAATTTTTCAAAATAAAAACGTTAGAAATTATACAGGAAAGCATCCTTAAAGACCTTAATGAGTGTCCCTGCCTCTCAGATTGTGGTCTAATTGTGCCTAATAGGCATCTCAAACTTTACCTGTCTCTGCCCTTGCCCTCCAAACCTACTGTTAGTCAATAGACCTTCATAATATGGTTGTTGAGGCTAAAACCATGGTGGAATCCATGATTTTCTTCCTACTTTCCAGTAAGTCAACTTATCAAATTCCTCTTGGCTCTGCATCCAAAGCCCTTAACATTTTTGCTGGTGCCTACCTGGTCCAAACCACTATCATCTCTTACTTGGACAACATTAGTAGTTCTTGCATTTCTCTTTTCTTCCATCTTCCCATACCCTAGGCTCTACAAGTCATTCTCTACATAGTTCCTAGGTAATCTTTTAAGGAATTAAACTGAACCAGATAAGTAAAATGCTTAAAATTTTTTAATGGATTTCCCCACATAAATGAGATCCAGACTTCCACAAGGCTCTTTGTGAGCTGGGCCCTGCTTACTCCTCTCTCACTTTGTAGCTCTTCTTCCTGAAATATTTTGCCCTGAGAGGCAAGTCGTCAGCTCAGTCAGGTCTCAGACAAGGGTAGTTTTTTTCGGAAAAGTCTGTCTTCATTACTCTCTGGAAAGTTATCCATTCCACTCCTAATGCATTGTCCTCCTAATTTATTGTTCTTTCATGGCACTTCTTATTATCACTTGTTTATTGTCTCTTGCCACTAGAATGTCAGCTCTATGAGAGTAGGAACATTGTCTTAATTACTTCTGGTTCACATTGGCCTAGAATAGTGCCTGGTACTTGGGCAGGTGCTCAATAAATTTGTGTTCAATGAATGTGCTTCCAGGAGATTCTGGCATTGTGTGAAATGCTTGTCTTTGGAGAGGGAACTAACCAGAAATTGGAAGACTACTACTAATTACAGCAGTTTAGGTAGGAGTTTAGTTGTCTAGGTAGGAGGGTAGGCTGAAAAAGTCCCAAATGGAGAGAAGATGGAAATACACAAAGGAAAACCAACAGAGCTGAGCAGCTAATTGTATGAAGAAAGAGATGTAGAGTGGAAAAGAAATTTTGATCCCAAAATGACATGGCTGGGGAATGATAGTAGTATCATTAATAGGAAAGGAAAGATGAGGGGAATTATGGATTCTGTATTTTTATATATTAGGATGGGATGCTATGTTAGCAGGGAATTCGATATGAGGAATGTGACCCAGGAGAGAGGTCACTTCTAGAGATACCACTTTGGGAATCATCCACTTGAAAGTGCTAATTAAGCCCATGGGGCTGATTGGAAGCTGCCACAGGAGAGAGCCCAGAGAGAGAAAAGGGTGAGACAAACCCCAAGCTGGCAGAAGACAGCTCAGGGAGGAGGGATGGTCCTGTGTCGAATGTTGCCCTAAGGCTGCTGAGGATGAAGCTGATCGGTGCCAGTGAATGCTGGTTTTGAGTCATATCATTCTCTTTTGTAAACCTCATTCTTTTCTACTATAAAAGTTGTTTATATTTTCTTTCTAGTCTATCAGCCTGCAGAAACTTTCCCCAAACCCCAGTACAACAAAAACTCAGCTTTTTTCTATCTCTACAGTCCATGTTACATTCTAATCATTGCCTCTCATTGGGTTTTCACCTTTTCTCAGATGGAATATTACATTGCCTCACTCTCTGTCACTGATCTGTCCATAAGCAGCACTGCAGTAATAAAATAAGCATATGCCATTCTTATGGGAAAACCCATATTTTCTTTCTTTTGTTTATTTTTAATTATACAGTGGTAAATCCATCATAGTAAAAATTTAAGCGTTCAGAACTATAAAGAATAAAAAATCATATTGTCCTCAAAATCAACCAACTCCCCTCTCCAAAGTTTACTATTGTTTATCATTTGGTGCGTATGCTTCCAGATGTGTGTGTATGCATATGTTTTAGAGAAAGAGAAAAATTATAAATTTCACAACACACACTCAAGTGTGTAGGAAGTATAAGTTGATTTTTCTATAATTGAATTTCATTTGTATTTTAAGTCTCTTTATGATAGGTGGTGGGGAAAGAAATCTCAAGTGAATTCAGAGTTGTCCTAGTCACACATATGCCCTTCCCCTACTGCCCTATCTCCCCCAGGATTGCATCTAAATTCCAAGAGTGGGGAGGGCAGGGATAGGGTGGCTGGGTGATGGACATTGGAGAGGGTATGTGCTATGGTGAGTGATGTGAATTGTGTAAGACTGATGACTCACAGACCTGTACCCCTGAAACAAATAATACATTATGTTAATAAAAAATAAATTCCAGGAGCTTTAGGGTATCAAGTTTTGGGGGGTGAGGGGAAGGGGCTTAAGTGGTCATGGGTCATCCCTTATCTACCAGGTGGTCCTTGACTATCCATTTAGGTTGATAAATCATCCCTCCCCAACTAGTCTATACAGGTTGCTGCTGTGTCTTCCTTATGTTCAATTTCAAGGCTTCTTGGATCTGATTCTTCAAACTCCTCTTGTGCATGCAGAAAACATATAATATTCCTCCTGCATCATGCAGAAAACAGCCAACTAAAACTGAAAGCTTTTCTGCTAAGGTCAGGAACACGACAGGGATGTCCATTATCACCACTGCTATTCAACATAGTACTAGAATTCCTAGCCTCAGAAATCAGACAACAAAAGGAAATTAAAGGCATCCAAATCGGCAAAGAAGAAGTCAAATTATCACTCTTCGCAGATGATATGATACTATATGTGGAAAACCCAAAGACTCCACTCCAAAACTGCTAGAACTTGTACAGGAATTCAGTAAAGTGTCAGGATATAAAATCAATGCACAGAAATCAGTTGCATTTCTATACACCAACAGCAAGACAGAAGAAAGAGAAATTAAGGAGCCAATCCCATTTACAATTGCACCCCAAACCATAAGATACCTAGGAATAAACCTAACCAAAGAGGCCCAGAATCTATACTCAGAAAACTATAAAGTACTCATGAAAGAAATTGAGGAAGACACAGAGAAATGGAAAAATGTTCCATGCTCCTGGATTGGAAGAATAAATATTGTGAAAATGTTTATGCTACCTAAAGCAATCTACACATTTAATGCAATTCCTATCAAAGTACCATCCATCTTTTTCAAAGAAATGGAACAAATAATTCTAAAACTTATATAGAACCAGAAAAGACCTCGAATAGCCAAAGGGATATTGAAAAAGAAAGCCAACGGTGGTGGCATCACAATTCCGGACTTCAAGCTCTATTACAAAGCTGTCATCATCAAGACAGCATGGTACTGGCACAAAAACAGACACATAGATCAATGGAACAGAATAGAGAGCCCAGAAATAGACCCTCAACTCTATGGTCAACTAATCTTCGACAAAGCAGGAAAGAATGTCCAATGGAAAAAAGACAGCCTCTTCAATAAATGGTGCTGGGAAAATTGGACTGCCACATGCAGAAAAATGAAATTGGACCATTTCCTTACACCACACACAAAAATAGACTCACAATGGATGAAGGACCTCAATGTGTGAAAGGAATCCATCAAAATCCTTGAGGAGAACACAGGCAGCAACCTCTTCGACCTCAGCCACAGCCACATCTTCCTAGGAACAACGCAAAAGGCAAGGGAAGCAAGGGCAAAAATGAACTTTTGGGATTTCATCAAGATCAAAAGCTTTTGCACAGCAAAGGAAACAGTTAACAAAATCAAAAGACAACTGACAGAATGGGAGAAGATATTTGCAAACGACATATCAGATAAAGGACTAGTGTCCAGAATCTATAAAGAACTTAGCAAACTCAACACCCAAAGAACAAATAATCCAATCAAGAAATGGGCAGAGGACATGAACAGACTTTTCTGCAAAGAAGACATCCAGATGGCCAACAGACACATGAAAAAGTGCTCCATATCACTCGGCATCAGGGAAATACAAATCAAAACCACAATGAGATATCACCTCACACCAGTCAGAATGGCTAAAATTAACAAGTCAGGAAATGACAGATGCTGGCGAGGATGCGGAGAAAGGGGAACCCTCCTACACTGTTGGTGGGAATGCAAGCTGGTGCAGCCACTCTGGAAAACAGCATGGAGGTTCCTCAAAATGTTGAAAATAGAACTGCCCTATGACCCAGGAATTGCACTACTGGGTATTTACCCTAAAGATACAAACGTAGTGATCCGAAGGGGCACGTGCACCCGAATGTTTATAGCAGCAATGTCCACAATAGCCAAACTATGGAAAGAACCTAGATGTCCATCAACAGATGAATGGATCAAGAAGATGTGGTATATATACACAATGGAATACTATGCAGCCATCAAAAAACGAAATCTTGCCATTTGCGACAACATGGTTGGAACTAGAGCGTATCATGCTTAGCGAAATAAGTCAAGCAGAGAAAGACAACTATCATATGGTCTCCCTGATATGAGGAAGTGGTGATGCAACATGGGGGCTTAAGTGGGTAGAAGAAGAATCAATGAAACAAGATGGGATTGGGAGGGAGACAAACCATAAGTGACTCTTAATCTCACAAAACAAACTGAGGGTTGCTGGGGGAAGGTGAGTTGGGAGAAGGGGGGTGGGGTTATGGACATTGGGGAGGGTATGTGCTTTGGTGAGTGCTGTGAACTGTGTAAACCTGGCGATTCACAGACCTGTACCCCTGGGGATAAAAATATATGTTTATAAAAAATATAAAATTAAAAAAAAAAAGCCAGCCAACTGTTTCAGATGGTCTCGGGTTCTCTTACCCTAGCCTTAAACACAAACCTGTTTCTTTTACTATTCTGCACCAAGTTGCCTTGCATTACCAAGGTGTTTTTATCACTTCTTTAGGTTTTATTTCACAATGAAAGCATAAGTCCCCTTTGCTTCTGGATTTCCCAAAACAGTTTTAGGTTGCTATTATTCTTCCTTTGCAGAGACTAGTTCTCCAAGACCCACATAAGCATCAAACTCTTTTGCCTCTCTTCTGATTCTACCCTTATTTCAAGTCTGTGAATCATTTACATCATTTGAGAGTCAGTTGTCCAAAGGTAAAGGTTTTCCTGAAATGAAGAGGGCCCCAGAGATGTAAGAGTTTCATTGTTAAAACTGGGAAAGTTTGGGCCAAACAGGCACCTTATCTGGGAGTAGGAGTGGGGAAGAGTGGTGAAGGAAAAAACTGGCTTTGATTGATCGAGAATTCTTCAAAATTTTTTCTTTTTGACATAAACTTTATACTCTAAATCTCTCAGGGACTGGATATTTTTTGAAATGCACACAAAGAATAAACTATTTTCATAGTTTCTGGTTTTTTTTTTTTCTTCTATGCTTGCACTTGCTCCTTTGGACTGACATCTTTAGACACATTGTCCTATTTCATATTTTAATTTCCTTCTTGGATAGTGCCCTTTGTGTCACTTACTTGGTCCTTATCCTCTGTAATTCATGGGCAAATCCCTTCTTCCTTGGAGCGCAGAAGTTTCCCAGGACTCACACTGCAGCCTGAGCTGAGGAACATCAGTCTCTTCTCTGAGAGAGGTGCCGTAGTGGCACCCAAGATCATCAGGGTGGGCCGAGGGTATGGGAAGACTGGAAGAATGTATTTGAACTTGTGCTAATACTTACATTTTGTTACAATAAAAATTATTATTAATATCATTTTATGAACTGATACCAACACTCACACTCGATGTGATGTCAGATGGCCACAGAACATATATAATATGTGATGTGTCATGAGGGAATGATGACTTCTCCACAATGTAGAAGGGGATGATGGTGGCACTCTCATTCTTTGTTTATTTTCAGCTAATTACAGAGTACTGCAACTTATGTATGCCTGGATAAGTGGATTATGCTGATTATATTATCTACATTCAGTCAAAGCAAACGTTCCACAATATTCAAATGACTTGAAATATCAAAGGTTATACCAGGAATGTAAGCACAAGAATAATAGGACACAGGGGCGCCTGGGTGGCTCAGTGGGTTAAAGCCTCTGCTTTCTGCTCAGGTCATGATCCCAGGGTCCTAGGATCCAGCCCCACATCGGGCTCTCTGCTCAGCAGGGAGCCTGCTTCCTCCTCTCTCTCTGCCTGCCTCTCTGCCTACTTGTGATCTCTGTCAAATAAATAAATAAATAAAATCTTAAAAAAAAAAAAAGAATAATAGGACCCACCACCTACCCCCAGTCGCTCTTCAATAGCCACACTTGGTCTCCTTGTTTTTCTTCAAACAGTCTGGCCACAGCCCATCTCAGGGTCTTTGTACTGAATGGTCCTTTTGCCTGACGTGCTCTTTCTTCAGTTATTGGCAGGACTCACTCTCTTACTCTCATCAAGTCTTTGCTCACAGGTCACCTGATTATCATTTAAAATTGCAAAATTGCAATGCCTACCCTTATAATTCTTTCCTCTGCTTTATTATTATCTTCTTATGCTAGCACTTCTCATCTTCTAATATGTCTTATAATTTACTTTTTAATTTTCTCTATTATCTGCTCCAATATAAGCCTCATGAGGACAGGAATATTGCCAGTGCTTAGAATAGTGCCTACCACATGGCAGACCATACAGATATGTTGAATCAAGCTAAGAAAATTGCAGAACCAATACACTTTCCACTTTTGGAACAAGTTCTTCAGTAGCCATTGTATTTGAAAACATGCAAAAGTGCATCTCTGCTTATTTCTAAAAATTTCCAACATGATGCTTCACAAGTGCTCACACTACACAGTCTATTTTTCCAGGTGTCCTCACACTTACCATCTGGCCCTAGTACTCATTCATGTGAAATCACTTGAGGAGCTCCAGTGCTAACATGGTCCTAGGAGAAGAGTGATGTTCTGTCTATGCCGGGTACTTCCCAGGTTGTTATCTTCCCCAGACTTTCTTTATAGGGGGAGTTTCATGGCGGCAGTCTGAGTGGAAGAGGGAGCCAAGAGATAGTCTTGAGCTCCATCTACAGAGCGAACATCAAACTTTTTACTGAGATGCTCTGTTTATTTGGAATGGTTGGAAGCCTTGGGAGCTACCTGGAGTCTTAATTGAGGAGGGCAGGGGGAAGAATGACTATAGCTTTCTGCTGTGCATTTTTTTTTTTTTTTTGGCCTGCATCTATAGGCCATCTTTGTGTCTAGAATCTCACAGGTCCCTCTTGAAGAGATACATTAGTTTGTCTTTGCCTCTCTCTCTCTATGGAGGGGACAAAATTTGTTTGAAAAGGATTAGATTCTTTTACATGCTTTTTTCTTTTCCATTTTTTGTTCTCCCCCCCCCAAACACTGCCTTTCTTCTTTCAAATGTAAAACATATCTTCCATGCTTATGAATATGTGTGAATGTCCATTTTTACGCATCCACGTTGGGGGAGAGGGAGGCAGTGATAAAGAGAGGAAAAGTTATATAAGCAGTAGCCAACAAATATTAATATTGTTCATTTCTGAGTGAAATATGATCTTAAACGCTATAGAAGTCATACCCCAAACTTATCATCACTTCCTGAACTTGTGTGTTCTGCCCTTCTCCACAAGATATACTCCTATAGCCTATCCCTCTCATGGTCCAACTCAAATACCATCTCCTCTATGAAGCCTTTCCAGCTCTCCCAGGAAGAGAAAAACTAATTATTAACTTGAATGAGTGAAGTTGATGAAGTGAAAGCTTGTTGGAGAAATCACCTTATTATGCTATCTTCTCAACATGTGTTGAGAAATAAAGAGAAATAAAGTGACATCCACTGGAAAGGATGCACCATTGATGAAAGCAGGAAATAGTTTGCTTTCCTATTATTATGATGATGAATGATATTACTCGTCTGTCCAGGAGAGGTGGCATGTTGTATCTGTGGGAAGAATCCCCAAAATTCTTGGTCAACTAGCTTCTATTTTATTTTATTTTTTATTAACATATAATGTATTATTAACCCCAGGGGTACAGGTCTGTGAATCACCAGGTTTACAAACTTCACAACACTTACCATAGCACATACCTTCCCCAGTGTCCATAACCCAAACACTGTCTCCCTCCACACCCCCCCAGCAACCCTCAGTTTGTTTTGTGAGACTAAGAGTCTCTTATGGTTTGTCTCCCTCCAATCCCATCTTGTTTCTTTTTCCCTTCCCTACCCACTGTCCCCCCCCACTTTGCCTCTCAACTTCCTCATATCAGGGAGATCATATGATAATTGTCTTTCTCCAACTGACTTATTTCGCTCAGCATAATACCCTCTAGTTCCATCCACATCATCATAAATGGCAAGATTTCATTTCTTTTGATGGCTGCATAGTATTCCATTGTATGTATGTATGTATATGTATGTGTGTGTGTGTGTGTGTGTGTGTGTATACCACATCATCTTTATCCATTCATCTGTTGATGGACATCTAGGCTCTTTCCATAGTTTGGCTATTATGGACGTTGCTGCTGTAAACATTTGGGTGCATGTGCCTCTTCGGATCACTACATTTGTATCTTTAGGGAAATACCCAGTAGTGCGATTGCTGAGTCATAGGGTAGCTCTATTTTCAACTTTTTGAGGAACCTCCATGCTTCAACTAGCCTCTAAATCTCTGCTGCGATAAGAGACCCCTTTTTTATTTCTGGGAGTTTTTTTCTTCTTTTTCTTTAGTTTATTTTTTAATGTTATGGCCACTCATAGTAAATACTATAAATCAAGAGAACGTCCTTCAAAACCTATTTTGTTCATGATGTTTCTTTGAGACTTGAATGTCCTTCAATTACTGGCCTGTCTAAAAAAAAAGTTTTGATAATGAGTGGTATTTATTGAGTGCCTGTTATGCACTTAGTGGTGTTCTACGTGGTCAACATGTAGTAAATCATCTAATACTACAGCAACTCCAAGAGGTGGGTGTTATTATTGTTATTATTGTTATTGTTATTATTTACAGATAAGGGACCTCAGATGTAGAGAGGCTAATTAACTTGCCCAAGGCTGCTCAGCTGTGAGAAGTGAGCTCAGGTGGTTTGTTTGCTCTTCACCAGGCCAGCATGGCCATCTACTGCCTCCCTTTAAGAAATGAACTCTTAACACTGCTATCCAAGTTTACGTTTCACATGATAAATACGGAAAAAATGTATTTACTATGAAAACCATAAAAATGAATCTATAATACACACAATTTTTAACAGTGTATAGTGATTAAGCTGGTTTTAGAGGACAAGCTAGCATCGGGAAATAAATACAAACCCTTCCCCTTCTTACTGTGTTAATGGTTCCATACCTCCCCAAGCCTCTTAAACATGACATTATTTT
The DNA here is from genome assembly GCF_011764305.1 of Mustela putorius furo. Classification (NCBI taxonomy): domain Eukaryota; kingdom Metazoa; phylum Chordata; class Mammalia; order Carnivora; family Mustelidae; genus Mustela; species Mustela putorius. The sequence continues at coordinate 9,463,994 of NW_025422368.1, forward strand.
GTTTTTATGCTACATTTATTGATTGCCTTCATCCCCCTGTAATGTAAGTCTCATGAGGTCTGGGATCCCATCTGTTTACTTCTGTCCCCGCAAAGGCTACAACATAGCCTGGAACAGAGTGGGCACCAAGTAAAGCAGACCCAGCCTTCCTTTATTATTTATTATGTATTCATTATACTGTTAGATACATCCCACATTATATATTTATCTTTGGGAGCTATTATAAAGATAGAAATTATATATTAAATATATATTACATGTTTATATATTTAAATATTATAAATTCATACATATAGATAGAAATATAAAATTATCCTAAATAAACAGATTAATAAAAATCCTGACGGCCCACCAATAGTTGTTGAATTGAATGCTTATTTTTTTGGAATTGTTCTTCATTGCCTTTTGTTGGCGAACAATGTGGTAGTTATTATTTTGTGTGTAGCCTTGCATTAATGGAGTTCTTTAGAAAATGAAGACATAGTCAACAACTTAAGTAACATTCAGTAGACTATGACAATTGTGTCTTTATAAATACATCCAACGTGGCATTAATAAACACCCATCTTCACCTTGTGTTCCAGCCTCAGCAAACATCAGCAGTCTCAGACCATCCCTGGTCACATCTCCCTTTCGTCTTGCACATGCTGAATTTTTGCTTTGTTTTCGGGACTTTGCTTAAATGTTAGTCCTCACGAAGGTTGCCCACGTATGCACACACATTCACCTCTCTACAAGAATACTTCTCTTTTCCCCCCTGGGATCTCAGAGCACTCTATAATTACTTATTTGTTTACATGGCTGCCTCTCTGACTAGACTTTTTGCTCCTAGGGGGAAGGATTAGGCCCTATGCATTTTTGTATGCATTTTTGTATCCGTGGTACCTGGCCGATGCTAGTTACTTAGTAAATGCTGCACGAATGAGTCATCTTAATAAAATCAAAGGGGAAGTCAGACAGACTACCCAAACAGTAAGTAGGATAGATGAAGATAACATTTTTATTTTGTTATCCTCTATTTGAAATACTGTGCATAGCATGACATTGCAAGTGGTGGGAGACGGGACTTAAACCATCCTTAAAACATTTTTTTAAAAGTTTGCAGTCAGATGAGTTAGCCATTATTTGCAAAGATCTCACATTAAAGTTCTGAAGTTCAACTGAAGTTCATTTGGAGCAAAAAAAAAAAAAAAAAAATGAAAATGCTGTATGTGTTGGGCCAGGAGAAGCCCTTCTCAGTGTTGACAGCACGCGAATGAATTTATTCTGGGTGATTAGTAGGACACATCAGCAATGAATTATAAATTTTCCCTTGCAAAGGCAGCTCTTTCTCACTAATTTATATATAGGCAAAAGCCACATCTAGCACAGAAAACAAGATAAAAATAACTTCATGTATTTATAAGCAACTATAGTTACAAATCAGTACGTTCCCCTTTTAAGAAAATAGTGTAAAATTTGAGTGTGGGTGGTAGTTTGATTATGGAGATCTGTCATCTGCTTTCAGATTCATTTCAAGAAAAGCACTGGCTAATTAAATTTAATTCTCATCTTCTTCCTTCGAAGTAAAGCCTATGCAAATTATCTGGGGGGTAGATTGGATTCCTAGGAAAAACACCATCCTCTGAGGTGGCCCCAACTCACAGCTCTTTCTAGTAATTAGAGGTCCAGGTGAACTGGTGAGCAAAGTGTTCTGGCAGAATTTTCCACTGGAAGATGTATTCTTCAGTCTTCATTCCCTTATCAGAATTAGGAATATTCAAGACTTTCAAATGGAATAAAAGTCACATCTTTTTTAGCTGCAACAACCCCAGTCTTCATCTCTAAACATCGACTGCTAACGAGAAAGTCACCAGCTCTTTCTCGGTGTGTTTTCTTGGAGTTAAAAAGCCATGCACATCTGGTTTGGAAATTGAGAATTCTTCCTCTCCTTGGCTAATGGCAAGAGTGAAATAAGAAAGGTAAATCAGCCATCTGCTGAAGAGCTCACTAACCGGTCTACAGGGGGTGGGCAACATTTACCACTCAAGGAATCTGGATTTCAAAGTATTCACAGTAACCTGTTTGTCTTCTTGATGCCACCATATCCTCTAGAGCCTGGCTAATGATCTACTAAACATATGGCTGGGTCTGCTTGCCTTTTCCATTTCCATTACAATTTAAACTTCTGGAGGGCAGGGCTATGCACCCTTGTGTGTTTGTGTGTGTGCGTGCGTACGTGTGTGTGCGTGCATGTGTGTGTTTTGTTTTTGTGTCTACAGAACACCTGGAATAGTCTTAAGCTCAATTTCTGGGCAATATTTCAGATGATGGCTCTGGATACGTCTTGGACAATTTCATTGAACACTGTGAACCCCCCCCTCCGCACCAAAATTATTGTTTGATTGTATCTTTTTAGAAGTGATACTGATGATACAAGCAATTGCTTTTTAAGGTTTACTACTAATACAAGAGATTCAGTATGAAAAATCTCTTGGATGGTTTCCTAAGTTTTATGCATCAGGAAAAGACAAGCACATCATTGGTTACTAGGGAAGGGCACGTGCATTTTGAAACACGTAATTAAAATCCTAAAACTTTAAATACTTTCAGTACTAATCACAGAAGTGTGGACCTAACCTGCACATATCTGTTCACTTACAATGACCAGGGAAAACATGAAATTGCCCCGGTGTACCTTATGTTACTGTTTTTCACCTTGTATTTTCTAGTTGCCATTGAGATTTGAGTTTTGCTAAATACATTTCATGTATTTGTAAGTATAATGGTCAATGCTATTGCTACTAAGAACTATAATTTTTGCACCTGCCCTTTAGAAGAAGTTTATTAAGGAACCTGTCTCCCAGAAAGAGAGCCTGGACCAGCAGAAAGGCATGGAGTTATGGTAATGTTCCTTTCTAATTCCAGCTCCATGACTTCCTTTTGTCTGAGCTGAGACCTCCTTAACCCTTCCAAACTAGAGCTTTCTTATCTACAAAATACAGTTAATAATTCCCACTTACAAGGTAATGGTGAGGGTTAGACCAGAAAATATCCGGCACTGAGCAAACACAACAAATGGTAACTATCAATGAAAAAAACAATAGAAGCATTAGAGATCTTTTTAGAGAAAAGCAACAGCCAAGGTTTACAGTATATATTTTGAAGAAGATAACTTTAAATCAGTGGGCAACACTCCTCAACTTTGCCTTTATTCAGTTCTCTGTATATGCTTAAAGGCAACTTATAGTAATCAACTCTCCCTAGGCCTAAAAATATCCTTAATTGTAATTCTGTGTTTTCAGTATAACTTGCTCCAGATCACCCATTAGTTTCTTCCTTTCATCCATTCTTCTCATCTAGCCACTCAAGAATCAATTCTGAGGTTATTCTTTGCACTGGGCATGTTGAAATGTAACTGCTCCCCACAGGAGAAGGCAAGTCAGAGTCAGGTGTGGCTCAGAGGCCATGAAACCCGGCAGTGAGTGTTCTCTTCTGAACTTGCCATCTTTGGGGCTCATGACACAGCCTTAAACTTTGTCCTATCGGGTTCTTCGTCCGTCAAATGAAAATACCTCCCCTCCGTCTAACAGGATGGTTAGGATGTCAAAATGAGATAATGTGTGTAAAGTAATTTTATAAATAATAAGTCATGATCAACTATTTAGCATTGTTAATAATAGTCAGTGGGTTTTAGGCTTCAGGATTATTTTGAGAACTTCTTTCCTGAAAGCCCAGTATTTCTGCATTTGCTGTTTATAAATTGAATCAGTTAATTGTGGTTCTCTCCCATCCAGTTGGCCTTTCTCCTTTCAGCTATATTGGCAAGTCTGTTTGCCTTGCACTTACAAAAGCATAGAAATTAGGCTGTAATTCTAATTAAGCCCATGTGGAGTTTAGGATTAATGTTCATATTCATTCTTGAGTGCTGCCTGAAATCACATTTTTGGTAGGTGGTGAAGTTGTGGCAGGTGCGTATGGGGTGGCAGAGTAGTTCTAAAGACTAAAGAGGTAACTGTGAGGGTTAGACCAGAAAATTTATGCACCCTCTTAAAGACTCTCTTAAGTTCTCCTTGTGTAAGAATTAAGAAACAAGAAAGTATCAATTGCCAATGACTTGCCCAAAGTGTGTTTATTTTAAGAATTTCTAGTGGTATATGAATAATCTGTAAATTCTAAATCTGCGTATTTCTAAAATATTTCTGGGGGGGGTATCTCAAATACCCAAAGAATTTTCTAAACAGAGGCTGATAATTTGACCAATGCTTGACTCAGTTTCCTGGGAATGAAGTATGGAACTTTCTAGCAGAAAATTTGGCTTCCATTTTATAGCATATTGTATGGATGGGAGCAGAAGTAAAAGAACCTTCTCCAAGAGGGCACACCTATGCTCATGAGGATCTTGTAGGCTATGTGCAGGGTTAGCTATAAGCAAAGCAGAACGAGTGACTGATAAGAGGATGTGACATTGGTAGCGTCAGGTACTTGCTCTCAAATATCACCCCATCTGGGTGTAAAAGATCTTGAAATGCCACCACTTGGAGAGAGAACACATGGTTCTTTGGGAGAAGATGTAGAGGCAGCTTCAGCTATAAAAATAGTCCTTCATCAGTTAAAAGGTCTACTACCTCTATCTCTAGCACACAGAGAAACACCGAGTACCTGGAATGAGCTTAAGGAATAGAGAGTTAAAAAGTTTATGATGAACAGTAAATCAGACCAAACCTCTTCCTCCTTCTGATGTAGTCCACATAATTCGGGGGACACTGATTCCTCGTCCAGCTCCAGGGGTCAGTCCTAAATCAACCATGGGAATTCCCGTCTCCTTGGCCCTAAGAGGGCCGGAGCGCAGTTGATCACATGACTTCTGCTGCCAACTGTCGCTACTTGGTCTAAGTTGGCTCTGATAGACTGAAAAGATGGACTTTTACACCAGAGTTGGGAATAGTTTTCTTCCCCCTCTTTCTTTCTTGCTAGCTATAACCAAGAAAGCATGTTGCCCGTTGCTACCAGCTGCCCTAGCAGCTGCCGGAGGATAAGGACAACACACTGAAGAGGGCAGAGCCACATGAATACCACAGAAACAGAGCCAGAGCCCTGTGCCTAGAGTTTGGACCTCCTAGTACAGAAATAATAATTTTCTTTATCGTCTAAAAAGTCAGTTGTCTGTGTCTTTTAGCCCAAAGCATTCTAACAAATCCAGTCCCCAGTACAAATTTGTTAAATGATTTGTCAAGTAAATGGGGTAAGGATAAAAGTGAAGGGGAAGGCAGCCAGGGAGGCCAGGGTGGGCTAGGGTGTTGGCCAGTGAAGAGCTCTGACACCTGTGCCCAGAATGGATTCCTGGCAGCTCTGCCTCTCTCTGTCTGAGAGGAGCCCTGAGAGGACCTCTGTGAGGGGCTGCCCGGGAGCTGTGCTGGCCCAGGGCCTGTCAGGGGTCCACAGGAGGGAAGCTGAGTGCTCTCTGCGCTCCAGGCTTGCTCCAGGGTCGGGCTGCAGGAGCCTGAAGTTCACTTCCACTTGTTTACTTATTTACTGGAATTGCAAATTCTGTGAGGCCAAGTGTTTTGTCTACTTTGCTTGCTGCTGAGTCCCCTCACCACCTAGAAGAGGAGCTGCCTCAGGTAGGACCTCAGTACATGTTTTATATTAAAAAAATAGCTTTATGAAGATATAATTCACATGCCATAAAATTGACTCCTTCAATGTGTACAGTCCAGTGGTTTTTAGTCTACTCACAGAGTTGTGCAACTGTCACCACTATCTAATTTCAGAATGTTTTTAACCATAACCAAAAAGAAACTCATTAGCAGTCCCTCCCCAATGCCCCTACCACCAGTTCCTAGAAAGTATTAATCCACTTTTTTTTTTTTCGACAAAAGGAGAATTTTTCAATAGGACACTAAGAAGAATCCTCAAAGTTCTCACTCAGTTTGCCCCAGTTGACTACCATCACCTCATTCTCCTTGCCCTGTCATATTCCCCCGTGACTGTCCACTCACCATCACACCTGGCATAAAAGCACACAGGTCTAAATGCTTCTTTAGGTCTTTATTTCCTTAGAAAGAGTCCTGTGTCAGGTACACTAAATAAATTCACGTAAATTTCTTCTGTTTATCTATCTTTGTCAGTTTGATTTTCAGACTCAGCCAGGGACCCTCGGTGGATAGAGGAAAACTTCCTCCCCTACAGTATCAAGACTGAATTTTTAAGAATTTGCAGTGTAATTCGCATACCAAACAATTCACCCTTTCAGTGGTTTCAGTACATTAACAAAGTTGTGCAGTCATCCCACTATCTAATTCTGGAATATTTTCATTGCCTCAGAGGGAAATGCCACACACCTGAGCAGTCTCTTCCCATTCTCTTCTCCTCTCAGCCCCTAGCACCGCTCATCTCTTTTCTGTCTCTGTGGATATGCCTGTTTTCTCAACATTCCATATAAATGGAGTCATATGGTAAGTGGAGATTGTGACTGGCTTCTTTCACGTAGCATGATGTTTTCAAGGCTCATTCATGTTGTAGCATGTATCAGCACTTCATTCCTTTTTGTGGCTGAATAATGTTCCACTGTATGGATATATTACACTTTGTTAATCTATTCTTCAACTGATTTTTGGCTTATTTCCAGTTAAGGCTATTAAGAATAATGCTCTTATGAACCTTTACCTACAGCTTTTTATGTGGACATGCTTTTAATTCTCTTCGATATTATATCTAGGAGAGGAATTGCTGGGTTATATGGTATGTCGATGTTTAACTTTTTGAGGAATTGCCAGAATGTTCTCCAGAGTAGCTGCGACATACTACGTTCCCTAATTTCTGTACCTTCTAGCCAACTCTCGTTGCCTTTTTAATCAGAGCTATTCTAGTGGATGTGGAGTGATATTTAATTGTGGTTCTTTGGAAACATATTTTTAAAGAGCCAATAAATCTGGATCAAAACCTCATTTGACATGTGTCAGGAGGCTTTTTGCTCTCCCCTTCTGCTTACCTTAAGAGGATATCTTCTTGAGAACTCTCAGAACCCCTGGACGGTCAAAGGTAATCCTGGAAATCTAGCAAACTGGGGGGCACAAATTCTGTCCACATAAGTAGTAATTCATTTTATGTTAATGAGAAATTCCGATTGACCATTCAATATCTCTTTGATTAATAGAAATGGAAAACAAATAACATACTGCTTGGTAACTACAGTTCAGTAAAAAATGTTTTTAGTAACATGGGCTTTGGAAGAGTAATTGAGGCGAGAATAAGTGATAAAAAGAGGTCTTGGCTGAGGCAGTGTTTCCTGATGGGAAGAGCACAGTATCTGCACACTGACTAGGTTTGAATCCCAGCTCTCCCACTGCTTAACTGTACAACGTTAATCTTTACTTCTCATATATCTATATCCATCTGCAAAATAAGGAAAAATTTTTCTGCCTATTCGTGTGGTGAGGACTAAATTTGTCATTGAGGTAAAATGCTTGATACGGTGATGGACACAGGAAGTGCAACGTAGGTGCTGTTATGATTATCATTCATGGCCAAAATGTTGTAGCACAGGTCTTGTTTTATTTTTTTATCTTCACTTTTTAAAAGATTTTATTTATTTATTTGACAGAGCGAGAGAGCACAAGTAGGGAGAGCAGCAGAGGGAGAGGGAGAAGCAGGCTACCCACTGAGCAGGGAGCCTGATGTGGGCCTCGATCCCAGGACCCTGGAATCATGACCTGAGCCAAAGGCAGACACTCAACCATCTGAGCCACCCAGGCACGCCACAGGTCTTGTTTTAGAAACAAAGACATAAAGGCCCAGAGCAATTCGAAGACTTGTTCAGAATATACTCAAACTTCGCTTCAACCCAGAACATGTGTGTCTTGACCCTCACACCCACACTCTACTCCACTGCCTCCTTATTTGAGTAAGAAGCCAGTAAAACACAAAGGAATACAGAAATTTCTGGACCTATCTTCTTTCTCCTGTAACTGTTACTGCACTCAGCTCTGTCAGAAGGAGGAAGGACTGTGGCAAGATTTAGTCTTCATTAAGATGTCAAGTACAATCATCCTATTCCATTCAGTACAACCAAATTGAAACTGGCAGTGCTCTGGACATGCCTCAAGGTTGGGATGGGTCAGCAGCCTCTGCCTCACTGATTACAGAGGAAAGGAGCTTGGTCAAAGAATGTGTAGCGAAGTTTGTAGCGAAGTTTTCCCTGTTAACACTTTGCTCCTATAATTGAAATCATAATGATGGCTTATGATTAGGATGGATTTCTACTGGGTTTTAATCAGTTACTTGGCTGGGTAAACTTATGTTGCGAAGAAAGTAAGTTTGGAAGTAAGCCTGCCTTCCAATAATCTTGATGGAAAGAGAACTTGACAATGCACTTCAAATAATGAGCCAAAGTGAAGTTCGTTCTTTGGGAGAGGCTTGTTTTAAGACAGCAACAAATGTACAAATGTCTTTTTCTCTGAAACAACTGTCAGTTACACCCCATTGCAATCCAGGGGCTAGATTGGATCAGGAACCTTCAACCTTTTATGCCTGTGACCCACAACAAGAAATACATTTCTATCATAGGTATACACACACACAGACACACACACACATACAGTGAATTTTAGAAAATAAATTTTACCGTTACTAATTAGAATGCATTCTGTTTTCTATTTTGTTCTATTTCATTTAAAAATACTAGTTGTAATCCAATAAATTGATTTTAGGATCCACTTATCAACTACAACCTGCAGTTTGCAGACGCCATATTAAATGGATCTTGGGGTATCCTCTTTAGTTCTGGCACTATAATAATCTTTATTAGTAAGAATATTAAGAATGCAACTTTGATAGTCTTTGCCCTCCATGCTTCACCTTAAATGTTGAAGGCCTTGTGTTTAAGGGTATTTTTATAGGGAAAACATTTGCTTTTCACATATTCTTTACTCCCCTCTGGAGATTATTCCATCCCTCAACTTGGAAAGAAGTACTTGTATATCCTGAAGTGAATCTTGAAGTTATACTGTGTTTATTAATGACTCGCACTAATAAACTTTAAGTAATATTATAAGAGAGCTTAGTTCTAGTGTCTACTATATTACATTTTTCACTGCATACAGATTCACCCTTTTAAAAAATAGATCAGGGCGCCTGGGTGGTTCAGTTCTTAAACGTCTGCTTTGGGCTCAGGTCATAATCCCAGGGTCCTGGGATCAAGCCCCACACCGGGCTTCCTTCTCAGCGGGAAGGCTGCTTCTCCCTCCCGCACTACCCCTGCTTGTGTTTCCTCTCTTGCTGTGTGTCTCTCTGTCAAAAAAAAAAAAGTCTTTAAAAAATATAATAAGAATTTAAAGTGAAAAACAAGTTGCACAACAGTCTTTATCTTATGTTACTGTTTGTATTTTAGAGAACTTTAAGTATATACTTTTATTTACATACTTTTTGGAAAAGAAAAATTTTTTGGTACAATTTTGGGGGGAAATGCCATACTTACTTCAAGAGAATATTAGTGCACATAGTTAATACTTCCACAAAACAAATGAATTGGAAGAGAATGCTCTCCAAGATTCTTTCCATTCTAAAAGTCTTGGATTCTAAACCCTTCCAGTTGCTCAGATAGGCATTCTATATCCAAAGCAAGTAGAACAAAACCAGTCCCTGCTATTGAGGAATTTATATTCTCAAAAGGTTGGACATCGATATATATGTGTATATATATATGTGTGTGTGTGTGTCAAGGGAGAACATGAAAAGTATACTGCCATTTATAGAGATGTTTGGCTATCTTTTGCAAATCAAGTTGTTCCAGACAGTTATTTTAAAAATAACTTTGTTATTTTAAGAAGCAAAAATTTAAAAAATATGTTAGACGGAGGTCCGTCTGAAATGTATTATACTCTTCACTTCACCAGGAAATGATATGAATACAATGGACACATCATTATGAACCGCACTTACTAACTGGAGAGTGACGTGGCTCAGTAGTACCATCAGAGTTAGCTGAGGGACATTGGGCTGCTTGTCCTGAATTTAGTGATTTCACTCTGCAGTAATTTTTAGTAGTTTCGTTTTTCTGGATTCCTCTGTAGATGACATTGTTGATATCTCTCAGAATGCTAACCTGGAGGAAGAAACTCTTTGCTCCATTTCAAATTCACTGGCCTAAAATATTACATTTAAAAAACAACTAATTACATTTTTTAGAACAACATGTCAAGTGTTAATAGGCTCTGAGTTTGGGCCTCACCTCTGAATAGCATACATGCATTTTAATGGATAGACTTTGTAATATCTACTTTTACTTAGAGCTCTTATTTTTAGTGGTCTCCGGCTCTGGTCTGCGTTTCTAATAGGTGTGTATTGTCTAGTAGCTTGGATTGTGGCCGAGAAATATCTGAAAGGATGTGCAAGAGAGGCCAGATGTGGAGGGAAGAACTCCATGGCTAATATTGGAAGTGAAAAATCCAAATATGGTGATGTTTAAACAAGCAGTCATAGAAAATTTACTTCTTAGGGATTCTGTCAAGAAATCTGCAAGTCATTTATTAAAGTATATACTGAAGAATAGTTATAATTTTATTCTTTTTTTAAAGACATCTATTTTATTTTCTTTAGATTTTTTTTTTTTAAATTTTTTATAAACATATATTTTTATCCCCAGGGGTACAGGTCTGTGAATCACCAGGTTTACACACTTCACAGCACTCACCAAATCACATGCCCTCCCGAATGTCCATAATCCCAACCCCTTCTCCCAAACCCCCTCCCCCCGGCAACCCTCAGTTTGTTTTGTGAGATTAAGAGTCACTTATGGTTTGTCTCCCTCCCAATCGCATCTTGTTTCGTTTATTCTTCTTCTACCCACTTAAGCCTCCATGTTGCATCACCACTTCCTCATATCAGGGAGATCATATGATAGTTGTCTTTCTCTGCTTGACTTATTTCGCTAAGCATGATACGCTCTAGTTCCATCCATGTTGTTGCAAATGGCAAGATTTCATTTCTTTTGATGGCTGCATAGTATTCCATTGTGTATATATACCACATCTTCTTGATCCATTCATCTGTTGATGGACATCTAGGTTCTTTCCATAGTTTGGCTATTGTGGACATTGCTGCTATAAACATTCGGGTGCATGTGCCCCTTTGGATCACTACATTTGTATCTTTAGGGTAAATACCCAATAGTGCAATTGCTGGGTCATAGGGCAGTTCTATTTTCAACATTTTGAGGAACCTCCATGCTGTTTTCCAGAGTGGCTGCACCAGCTTGCATTCCCACCAACAGTGTAGGAGAGTTCCCCTTTCTCCGCATCCTCGCCAGCATCTGTCATTTCCTGACTTGTTGATTTTAGCCATTCTGACTGGTGTGAGGTGATATCTCATTGTGGTTTTGATTTGTATTTCCCTGATGCCGAGTGATATGGAGCACTTTTTCATGTGTCTGTTGGCCATCTGGATGTCTTCTTTGCAGAAATGTCTGTTCATGTCCTCTGCCCATTTCTTGATTGGATTATTTGTTCTTTGGGTGTTGAGTTTGCTAAGTTCTTTATAGATTCTGGACACTAGTCCTTTATCTGATATGTCGTTTGCAAATATCTTCTCCCATTCTGTCAGTTGTCTTTTGATTTTGTTAACTGTTAACTTTGCTGTGCAAAAGCTTTTGATCTTGATGAAATCCCAGTAGTTCATTTTTTCCCTTGCTTCCCTTGCCTTTTGCGTTGTTCCTAGGAAGATGTTGCTGCGGCAGAGGTCGAAGAGGTTGCTGCCCGTGTTCTCCTCAAGGATTTTGATGGATTCCTTTCGTACATTGAGGTCCTTCATCCATTTTGAGTCTATTTTTGTGTGTGGTGTAAGGAAATGGTCCAATTTCATTTTTCTGCATGTGGCTGTCCAATTTTCCCAGCACCATTTATTGAAGAGGCTGTCTTTTTTCCATTGGACATTCTTTCCTGCTTTGTCGAAGATTAGTTGACCATAGAGTTGAGGGTCTATTTCTGGGCTCTCTATTCTGTTCCATTGATCTATGTGTCTGTTTTTGTGCCAGTACCATGCTGTCTTGATGATGACAGCTTTGTAATAGAGCTTGAAGTCCGGAATTGTGATGCCACCAACGTTGGCTTTCTTTTTCAATATCCCTTTGGCTATTCGAGGTCTTTTCTGGTTCCATATAAATTTTAGCATTATTTGTTCCATTTCTTTGAAAAAGATGGATGGTACTTTGATAGCAATTGCATTAAATGTGTAGATTGCTTTAGGTAGCATAGACATTTTCACAATATTTATTCTTCCAATCCAGGAGCATGGAACATTTTTCCATTTCTTTGTGTCTTCCTCAATTTCTTTCATGAGTACTTTATAGTTTTCTGAGTATAGATTCTGTGTCTCTTTGGTTAGGTTTATTCCTAGGTATCTTATGGTTTTGGATGCAATTGTAAATGGGATTGACTCCTTAATATCTCTTTCTTCTGTCTTGCTGTTGGTGTAGAGAAATGCAACTGATTTCTGTGCATTGATTTTATATCCTGACACTTTACTGAATTCCTGTATAAGTTCTAGCAGTTTTGGAGTGGAGTCTTTTGGGTTTTCCACATATAGTAATATATCATCTGCGAAGAGTGATAATTTGACTTCTTCTTTGCCGATTTGGATGCCTTTAATTTCCTTTTGTTGTCTGATTGCTGAGGCTAGGACCTCTAGTACTATGTTGAATAGCAGTGGTGATAATGGACATCCCTGCCGTGTTCCTGACCTTAGCGGAAAAGCTTTCAGTTTTTCTCCATTGAGAATGATATTTGCGGTGGGTTTTTCATAGATTTTATTTGTTTATTTGAGAGAGAGAGAATGAGTAAGAGAGCATGAGAGGGGGGAGGTTTAGAGGGAGAAGCAGACTCCCTGATGAGCAGGGACCGAGTGGACTCGATCCTGGAATTTCAGGATCAGGACCTGGACCGAAGGCAGTCACTTAACAACTGAGCCACCCAGGTGCCCCTAACTTTATTCTTTTTCAAGAAAATATTAAAGATAAGTAGAAACTGGAAAGAGCAAAATTCTTAGCCACATGACATAAGCTGCTAAGAGGGAAAAAATTTTAAAAATTGGACAAACAGCTATATTTTTTCTCTTTAACAATATTAAGTTCCTATTATTATTTATATCAATTATCTTATTTGTTCCCTATAATAAAGTCAAGGTTATCAACATAATAGCTAAAGACTGAGTGTGCCATAGGATTGCCTGGCCCCAGGGGTACCAATCACAGAACCCTGGAGATGGGACACATGACTGTTGAGTGTCCATTCCTAAGCCTTCTTCCTCCAGGAAGTTGACCAGCTTTGTGACAGTGTGAAGACAAAGCCAGTGAGCTTGACATCTTAAAACAAACCCTGTGTGTAGAATTGGTAGAGAGAAGCATTAAGAATAACCACAGGGGTTGGGGGGGGTACCCGGGTGGCCCAGTCAGTTGTGTCTGCCCTCAGGTCATGACCCCAGAGTTCTGGGATAAAGGCCCACATCAGGCTCCCTATTCAGCGAGGAGTCTGCGTCTCACTCTCTCTCTCTCTCTCAACCTCTCTCTGCCCCTCTCCCCAACTCATATGCTCTCTCTCACTCACCCCCTCTGAAATGAATAAATAAAAATCTTAAAAAGAAAAAAAAAATATTAACCGCAAGGTAAAACCCCACCCCAGCAACTGTGCAGGGAGCTTTCTGATCTGTCAATTGAAAGAGATGCTCCATGTCTGTGAGCTATTTCTGGAATACTTGTGAGCACCCCAGATGTGCATTTGACACAAGCAAAATGCGTCACATCAAGTTCTAATCTCGTCTGAGGGAGGGATGCTTAAAAACCTAACCCAAACAAAGTCCAAATTAAACTAAATGAAACTGTAAAATAAAACCAACCCACGCACCCAAACCCCCCACGAAGCAAGATCGGCTTTTACAGAGGTTTATTTATGGAGAGGAGATGGGCCAGCAATGGGAGCGTTGTTGGACATTTGCATTATATTTAGACTTGAGCAAAACACTGGATTTGCCATGCTGTATGATTTTCCCAACTATGTTAGTTCCTGGCCGCCTTGCTAATACCAGAGCCCTGCAGCTGGAGGGGCTGAAAGACCACCTTGGAAAAGGTAACAGGAGCAACATTATGCAAAGTCCTGAGGGCTTGTCTCTTTGTGGGTCCCCATAGTTTGTATTTTTATGCAATCCATTATCTGGAAGAGGGAATGAACAGCATGCTAACAACAGTCCCTGAGATGACTAAATGGGGAGGTGTTATAAGCTTTGATAAATGGCCCGGATATGAACAGCAATATGGTTCACAAAAACCAAAACGGGTCAGAAATATGGATGAAAAAACATGAAATTGCTCTCAGAAAGATGCAAACAAATATCTGGCACAAATCACATTAGAAGCATTCATGGGAGAAGAGAAGAGGATCTTGAGAAGTGGGATTACTAGAAGCAAGCTACGTCGGAGAGTCACAGACGAGCTCAGAGCAAATATGGAAAGAAAGACCAAGCAGGATTCTCCGAGGCAGTGCTGAAGCACTCCGGAAGGAAGTTTGTAGTCTCCCACACGAGTATGGCTGAAAGTACTTTAAGCCAACTGTACTCAGTTTTGAGCACCTAAATAAACAATGTTGACAGTCTTGGCTGAAACCCAGAGATAAATAATGAACATGATTAATGGAAGGGACACATTGACTTATGAAGAAAGATTTATGGAGTATATCGTGTGGCTAAGCGGTGGCCTGAAACAGCATGGTAGACCGTCTAGAAATGATACCTTCATATTTAGGCATTGAAATGTAAAGGGAAAAAAGAGAACGTAAGGATAAAATAGGATAGGATTAATTAACAAGAGGGGAACATAAGATTGAATTTTAAGTGCTGATTGAACTAACACTGAGATCGTTACCTATTTTGATGGTGAAATGTTCAATCACGAATGGACTTTTAAAGGAGAATGCTGAATCCACTGTCAGTTATGACAGCTCCAACCAGAAAGGTCACCGAAAGGAACAATTCCGTCCTGGCTGTAATATGGATAAAACAAATGGGTCTCTTTTACTTCTGATTTCTCTGTTTCTCTTCTTTGACCTGTAAGCAAATAAGCTTGCTTTTAACAGAATTCTGAAAGAGCTGCCTTTGTCAGTTTAATAAGGGGAAATGACAAGGGGGAAAAAGCCCTTATTCTTACCTTAACAAAAACTGTAGTATCATTTTCTATACTTGTGTTTTACTGAAGGACCTGCCCCTGCATCCAGAAATTATGTGTAAATGGAAAAGAAAGAACTCAAAGGCTTTATATAGTTTTAAAAGACGTCTGCCTTCATTTTAGTGGGCAAGATTTCTTTTAAAACCCCTATTGGGATTTTCTCTGGCATTGATTGAAGAGTTTTTATAAACTATGCGAACGGTCATTCCAACATGATCTTTTAAAACTGAGAATACAAGATAACCCAATTTTGTTCCTATTTTCTCATTACCACATTGGAGGCAGGTATTATTTGTTGAAGGAAAACAAGACATTCAGTATAGATTTAAATACAGAAAAAAATAAGTAACCTGCCCAAGGGTCTCCAGTCTGATAGGAAATGCTTAAAGAAATGAGGCCCGTTTGGGGATAATTGTAAATGGCACTTAGCATATGAGTGCAAGGTTGAAGATTTAAGCCAGGATCTTAAGAAGATCTGGTTATGCTATTAAATGTATACTAAAGTAAACCCTTGAGTCATGCGAAGAACGAAGCTACTTAGTAAATGGCAAGATATATTTAAATGGCAAAATAAAAAATCATCTACAGTTTAGTTTGAGCTTAAACTTGATCTTCAGCTCTGACTCTTTGTTGGCATATCTGTAAGGAAACCATGACAAATTATAGTGATCCTGTGTTTCATGATATCAGGCTACTGTAGTAGCTAGTGATTGCCTGATATATAACTGGCACTCAATAGATGTTTGTTGAATGAATGAATGAATGAATGGGGGAAAGGATTGGCCCAACTATATTTAGTAGTTGACCCTAAAAGCCTCCACGTGTCAAGTCTACCTATAACCAATTTCTGCAGGAGACATCAAAGTGACTGTATTTCATCCCTCCCCCTCCATGTTTTTCTCTCATTCTTCCGAGTCATGTTATTGTTTTCCCTCTCAGTCTAACTGGGCATTTCAGAGCGCTTGCTTAGTGCTGAGTACTGGGCTAGATGCTGCGGTCACAAGATGAGTAAGACAATTTCTCTTCCCAAGGGGGCTACAGTTGAGACAGCCCGCTAAATCTTATACATTTTTATATTAATAGGAATAGTTTATATTATATATATAAGCAAGAATATATAATGAGCAAATCATTACAGTTCACTTGATCAGTGTCACAGTAGGATTTTGTGTCAGGAGCCAGGGAAGCACGGAGAAGAGAGTGTCTAAGTCCTCAGGATCGCAGAAATGTGGCCAAGGTGCTAGGAAATCTTTCTCCTTCCAAGAATTCTCTCTACCTCCACTTTAACCCAAATCTATGTCTGTGTATGCATTGGGAAGACAGGATGATTAACTCTAGACCTCATACTTTTCTGTCCTCTACATTCTGTAACACACAAGGACGTCCCTTTTTATTGGGAAGTTTGGCCTCTAATGTTCTTTAAATTACTTGCCTGTGAAGGCAAAAAGGTCTGCTTAAAATTCATTTGTGATTTCTCTATGCAATGTTAACTTGTTTGTGTCGGTCTCTTTCCATTGCAACCTCAAGAAATTATTTAAAATGAAATCAATTTGCAGGAATGCCTGATTTCATGTGTCAAATATAAAGACCCACTAAAAATTGTTTATTCTCAGCAGGATTGTAGCATGTGAAATTGCTGGTTTGCAAAATTCATTTTACTCTATTATTTTTATAAGCATATTTTGCTGTCAGTACGTAGTAAAAGATGCAGTGGATAAAAGTACAATACAGGCTGTAGTCTGTAATATCTAAAAAAAAAGTCTACTTAGCAACATATTAGGTATGCTTTATTCAGTCCACATAACACTAAGGTTTTTAATTTAATTTATGTTTCTGTTGACTGGATGTAAATAAATAAAAAGGAGGAAGTTCTTTGCATACCACTCTCTCAGGGGAAGGCCGTAGAGAGATAACCTGCACTTTGATCATTTTATTTTACAATCAGTATCTTAGATGGCAGATTTAAGACAGGTTCTGTAGATTGCTGCTCGGCTTTTATTACGAAGGCCTGATGTGAACAGGATATATACCACAATATAATATTACTATCCATCTTGTACTTCAACCACATTTCAGTGCACAACAGTAAATCATCTGTAGCTAGATACTAGATAATATGTTGTGTAAATCCCCCTTCCTTGGTCTGTGTATGAGTTTAAATATAAGCATATTATCATGTTGAAGTACGGTTAGACTATCACAATTCCATTATCTACCACCATTTTCAAAGTAGGAGCAGTAATACAGGAACAGAGGGATCCTTCTTCCTTTTGAAATCTGTCAATCATGTTCCACGAATGCTGACAGAGTTGAAGCCTACTGCCTGCCAAACTGCCCCAACACAGAGAGAGATCAGTAAAATAATACTTTATGCAGTGTATATTCAGAGAAACGCACTACCATGCCTAACGGAGAGGAAAGAGCGTTGGATTTTAACACAGGAGGCACACATCCTGGGAGATCCGGACTCATCATTCAGCTGCCCAGCTCTCACCCAAGGTCTGGTCTAGCTGGGGCAACGGCTTTTGAAGCATTTTACGTATTAGGTACCGTATCTCGTAATTCACTTTGTTAATGGCGTCAGACAGAAATTTAGACATTAGACATCTGATTAGAAATTAGACACTTCTTTAGGTAGGTTAATGCATGTAAAGTGCATAAACAGCTCCCAGAACTTAGTAACTAATTAGTGATTGTTTTGGGTGGTGATGAGGATGATGGAAGAAACAGGGGCATTTTTATCAGGGCTGCAACCAGGCGGAGGCAAGTGACATGCGGGGGCCAGAGAGTGGGGGCCTCCTCAGCTTCGGCACCCTTGGCCCCTTGTGTGTTTCACCCTCCTCCTGACCTTGATGTTTTAATCAGACAAAAGCAATCCTATTTAAAAAATATCTCATAACACTGAGACACCGGCTGACTCAGCTGGGAGAGCTTGCAACTCTTGATCTCTAGGTCGTAGGTCTGAGCCCCACATTCTGTGCAGAGATTACTTAAATAAACAAACTTAAAAAAAAGTGTCATAACAGGATAATTATAAATTATGTAGCTTATACCTGTATGCTCTTCTGATAACCATTACATATTAGTTATGGACAGCTTTTAGATCTTATATTTGGGATATTAACAATAGAAAAAAATAGTGAATATAGGAGTATGTACATTTAATAGACATTTAAAATGTGCATATTATGTGACATATGTTTACACAAAATTAGGCACATCCATAAAATATGTATACATCATAGTATTTACATTCTCTGACATACTTTAGGATATGTTCCTATAAACATAATCAACTTATCAACTTATGTCCATCCTACGTATGCATACAAACTCACAAAGATACCTGTGTGGGACCCACATGCAAGCCCCTTCTGCCTTCTGAGGACTCCGCAAATTCAAAGTTACCTATTTAAAGGGATTGACAGTGTTTTACATCAACCTCTCTGCCTCATCGATGCCTCCAAGTTCATCTGATTTGCCAGGACCACAAAGCAAGCCCAAGGAAAAACTCTGTTTAGGACTTCGATCTTCAGCGTCTCACATATTGGAAGTAAAAACTCTTCACCTAGGGCTTTTTTTTTTATTGCTTCCCGCAGGCTGATATTGTTGAGACTCCAACTGATGATAGACTGGCAGGTGCCGGCTCCGGAGCGGGTGCGGAGCGGGGCGGGGCGGGGCGTGTAAGGAAGAGCGGCGGCGCGCGCGCCGGGGGCGCCGTCCCCAGACCCAATCTCCCGGATGACCGTGTGTTTGTGCGCGCACTTTCCTAAACAGGTAAATTTAGAACTTCGTGTAGGTGTGCTTATATAAATATACCTCTGCCTTATTTTTCAAGGCCCTGAAGAAGACCGTAACAAGACCGAGATCTTCTGTGTGATTAGGCTTTCTTTTTTCTTTCCTTTTCTGTTTTGTTTTGTTTTAATGGATAACTGAATCCCTTTTGAAGTCAGAAATGCCAGGAACTCAGCGGCAAGTGGACATGCAGGAATTCTGGCAGGGGCCTCGTGACTACTTATTTTACTTTAAAAACGATGATCTAGATAGTATATGAATTCCTTTTCCATGTAAACATTTGAACATCACAAGTAAGGCTAATGTTCCTTTAAACCAGTCTCCACTTCCCCATCCTGGTTTCCTTCCCGGTTTGATGTCTGCTACTCTAGAACTTCCTCTGCGCATTTACATGTGTATATATATATACACACACACACACACACACACACATATACATAGACATTTATAATATTTATATATGATAATTAACAGGTACATGTAATTATATATAATACATATATAATGTATATCTATATATGTCTATATATCTGTATATATGCATTTTACATGCATCTATATGTACTTTTATAGGAATGGTATGGCTCTGGAGTTTCTTTCTCCCATTTCTCCTCATCTTTGGAGGTGTTTCCACCATCATACGTATAAATATACCTGGTTCTCTTTAGCTCTGGCATCATATGCCACAATGTATTTA
Organism: Mustela putorius furo; assembly: GCF_011764305.1. Classification (NCBI taxonomy): domain Eukaryota; kingdom Metazoa; phylum Chordata; class Mammalia; order Carnivora; family Mustelidae; genus Mustela; species Mustela putorius. The sequence continues at coordinate 9,483,673 of NW_025422368.1, forward strand.
TACAGGAGTTTATTTAATTAAGCCCCCACTGAGCACAAGGCATGAAACTTACTATGTGCTTAGTAGAAATTTGTTGAACATGAGTAAATAAATTTTCTTTGCTGGGCAACAGAAGGGAAAACATCTTTAGAAATGGATGCCTACATGTGATTAAGGGATGACCATATCCTGTACTTAGTCATAGACTAATTTCCTCCTAGGACACTAGTAATAAACATTCACTTGTCACAGACTATGTGTCAGACATCATGGATGCACTTCACATGCATTTCTTCATCTCTGATGCACATATTCTTATTATCCTTATTTTACTAATGGGAAAATTAAGGCTCAAAGAGGTTCTGTCATTTGCCCAAGGCTCATTGCTAGCTAGGGGTGGAGGCTGTTTTCACACCCAAAGACCAAAGCCTCAGCGATAACTCCCTCTGGCCTTACGCTCCTTCTACAGTTTGAGAGAGAAGAAGAGGGGGAGCGAGAGGAGGCAGGAGGGAGGGCATGTTTTGTATTCTCTGCTGTTTTTATCTCTCGCCTTCTACATTAAAAAAAATAGTAACTCGAAGATGAAGAGTAAGCTTGGGATAGGACGCAGTAGGAATAGGACAAGGACAAGAAAGAAAGGTTACATAGGCAAGAGGAAGTAGTAAAGATAGTGGGTAGAAAAAAAAGGACATAGACAGTCCCCAAATTCCAAGCTGGAGCACCCAAAGAATATAAAATAAACCTGTTAATTTGTGAACGAATATGAGCAACATGTTTAGGTCATTGGAAATTTAAAGGCAAGTTAGTGGGGGGGGCAATAACTTTCGGCGGGGGCGGGTGGTGAGGGTCCAGAGAGATGTTCTGGAAGTCACATGGGCTGAAATGAGAAGGCGACATAAAACAGCCTTGGAGGTCTGATGGTCCAGAGAGAGATTTCCAGAAGGGCGAACCACAGAAGGATGATACGTCATGGTTTCCTCTTTAGGTAAATGCCCTGGGTGATTCGTTGATAAACACCGTAGCTTAGGGGCCGTGGGGCACAGACAAAAGAAGGGAGCTGACTCATTGTGGCAGGGGGTTATGGAGAGGGACTTGGAGACCAGAGCCTGAAGAACAGACCAAGCCTGGAGAAGCTGGCTCAGTGGTCAGTGGCCGAGGCTCAACCTTTGCCTGAATGGGGTGGTTCTTTCTGCGCGATCCCTGCCAGTCACTCAGCCTCTCCACCAGTTTCACTGGTGACAGAGAGCTGTTGATTGAAGCCTGGGTATTTTCGGGAAATTCATTATTTCACTTAGCCAAAATCACTTTTCCTACTTACACCCACCTTGCGCCCATTTTCTTCCCTGGCAGCAGCTCTAGAGGACCTGGTGCCTTGGTCCTCCCAGCCTATCTCCACCATCCTCAACCCTGGGCTAAATATGTCGTCTTCTAGTCATCATGTTCTCTTATCATTCTGAATTATATTCTCTGGGTACACCTGACTTGTCAACCTTCTCCTTAAAATATAAGTCCTAGAACTGATGATAAAAGACCAGACACTGTGTGCCCAGTGATGGTTACAGTGGGGCTTTTACCATCCTTGGCATGGACAACCTCATTAATGCGACTGAAGATTATTGCTTACTTGTGTAGCCGTGGAGGTTAATTGAAAGTCCTGTCTGGGATTTCCTAGCTGTTGCCCTCCCCTATGCCAGCAAGGTCTCTTCATAAGATTTCCTTGAATGGCTTTTTCAAAGGTTAATGAACCAGCGTTTTGAGTGGTGGGTTTGGAAGTGCTTTTGTTACATTATTAAAAGTAACTAACCAAAAAATAAATAAATACATAACATTTAAACCAATAAAATATAACACTAACTAAATAAAGGAGTTCACTGGTTCCATCAGGCCATGCATGTGTTTTACCTCATTCTATGCACCTGAAAGAAAGATTGAAAGCTAGTAAGGGTCTGCTGGATGTGGGGGAAGAGGGTCGGATGTGTGTTTATGTCATGCATTTCCTCCATCTTCCAGAACTCTTGGTCTCCTCCTCAAATAGTGTTGGGCCTGAAATGAACTTGAAAATTCCCTCCTATTTAGCCAGAGGCCAGGTTTCCCATGAATTATTTGTTATTTTTATAGAATGCGTGCTCAGAGGCTTCTCTTCCTCCATCTTTCTCTAGTTGCTATGGAAGAAGATCCCTCTAAGTAGGAGTTGGGGATTTTCTTCAATAGCAGCCTTTCCCTCTCATTTCTGTTTACACTTGACTGGGGAGTCAGGGTCACCAGTCCTATCTTCAGTTATGTAGCTCATCACACCCTCCTTTAGCTTCTGTGATTCTGACCTCTCCTGGTTTTCCACTCACCCAACTATATCTTCTGTTTGGTCTCCACGACTCTTCCCCCTTGCGGTGTACGCTCCTTGATCACCTCATTCATTCCCATGCTGGTGACTTTCATGTGTGTGTCTCTTCCTTCTGGTTCTCTTCCTTGAGGCCCAGATGTACATATCCAACAGCCTCCTTGACATTGCACTTTAAGTGGTGGTAAGTGTCACAAACTTAACTTGCTCCCAACTAAACTCTTGTTCTTCAAGTAGCCCCTAACTGGGCATCTTGCGGTTTTTGTCATACAGTCAATAGGATTGTCATCTGCCTTGTTCTCTGTCCCTGATCTTGAGACTTAGATATTGAAGCAGCGTAGCACCATGACCAAGGGCTAGGCAGCCTGCATCGCATATCAGCTCTACCACTTACTAGCTGTGACTCAGGATCCCTTGCTGAACCTCAGTTTGCCCATCTGTCAAATGGAGTAGACAAAAATATCTCTTAGGATTGTCGTGAGAGTTAAAGAATGTTTAAGGTGTGCGAACCAGTGTCTGATAACAGTAAGTGCTCTGTAAACATTAGCTCTTGGTGGGACCTCCACTCTCCTCTCCTAGAGCCAGAGGCAGATTTGCTGTGAGGCAAATAAAATTCGGTTTTGTCCAGGACCCTTCCAACATCTTGTACCTGCTGTTATATTTGTATTATTTTGTATTTACAATTTAAAAAAAAATGGCATTCGCAAATTGTATAAATTCCAGGGCCACAAAATTTGAATCTTGCTCCTACCTGTCGTCCTGCATAAAGACACCTCCAAATGCCATAGAAAGTATATTTCCTGTTTTCCATCTCAGCTAACACAAGCCTACCTATGCCACTGCTGGCTCTTGTCTGGACCATTAGAATAACTTCCTAACTGGTCTCTTTGCTTCTGATTTTTCTCTGTTTAAGGCCTTCTTGAGCCAGAGTGATCTCTCTAGAAAGCAAATTCTCACTTAAACCCTTTCAATGGAATACTGCATAGAAATTTCAGGGAACAATTCTACACTTATGTAGAATTCTCTCTGTGTCTGTTAACAAATTTTACTTTAAAAGCACACTTCACTTTATGTTCCTGGACATAAAATTTCACACTCCTTAATGTGGGCTGTAAGGTAATGAATGACTGATATTGTTCGTTGCCTGACATAATCTATCCACATACCCTGCTCCGACCTTTGATCTTGCTGGAAGATTCTTGCCCGACCCTCATTTTAAATTCTATATCCTCTCTCCTCCCCCCGCATCCCTGGCCACTTTCTGATTTTCTATTATTCCTTCACAGACCTCATCATAACTTGCGCTTCATAAATGTTTTCTGGGTTTATTTATTTAATTTCTCTTTTTCTCATTAGACTGAAAGTGTCATGAGGGCAGGGTCCATGCCACTGTTGTATTCCCAGCATTAGCACGATGTCCGGCATAAATACGCAGGAAGTATTTGTTGAACGAATGACAGCCTCACTTTGGCCTGCTTTTTTCCTGGCGCTCAGAAGAAGGTGAGATATATTTCTGTAGGAGAACTTATCTTTAAGTTAAGCCCTGTTAAGCCTAAAGTCACCCAAACAGTCTCCCAGCTGACTGCTCTTATTGGTGCTTTGGCTTAAGGCAATCACCATAAATCGCATAAATAATGGGGGCAGTGAAGAATTGGTTGACTGTGATGGGATAGCTTAACTGAGTGGGAGAATAACTCGGTGTAGTGTGGGTAGGTAGACAATATAATATGTAGGAATCCTGCTGACTTTTAGATATGGAGCACATCCATGCACATCACTAAAATTTGTGAATTCTTGTTTTCCCAGGGCATTCTCATATCATCTAATATTATAAGCTACAAAGTGAGAACATTATTTGCTCTTCCGATTGTTAGGTCTCATTTCTGTTTCATATCTTATTGCATTGTCCAAAATTTACAGAGTAATTTTAAATAATGATAGCTTTATCAAGTATCTTTGTTTTCTTCCTGGTTTTAATGGGAATTTCTCCCCTGGCTGTTGATGTTGCCTCTGTGTACGAGATATATATATATATATATATATATATATATATATATATATTTTAATTTTATTTATTTATTTGTTAGAGAGAGAGAGAGAGGGAGACAGAATGGCAGGCAGAGGCAGAGGGAGAAGCAGGCTCCGTGCTGAGCAAGGAGCCCGATGTAGGATTTGATCCCAGGACGCTGGGATCATGACCTGAGCCAAAGGCAGCCGCTTAACCAACTGAACCACCCAAGCATCCCTGTATGATATTTTTTTTTTTTAAATCACATTAAGGAGGGGGTTTTCCCCCCCTGAGAGATGTTTAAATAAGGAACAAGTGGAAACATGTGAAGAAGTATAACTTTTTTTTTTTTTTTTTTTTTTTTTTACATTCTATGAGATTCTGGTTTATTTTCATACATAAAATAGCACTGATGATAGAATTTGACTTTTTTTCTTGTCCCATTTTTCTAGGTAAATCTATTGATGAACACCCCATCTTCCTGATAAATGGTAGAGCTGAGGTTGCAGAGATCATAAAATGGACTTGCTAAGTGACCCACGCAAGTATCGAGCATTATGGCTGAAGAAGTGACTGTTGTCTACTCTTACTTTCATTGCCCTTTCCTAACACGAACTCTGTATTTAATATATACTTCAGGATAGACTACCTATAGTTACTATTTAATGAGTGCTTATCATGTGCCAACCTATGTAAAGCACTTTGTATGGTTGGTTTCATTTAATTCTCACAAAATTCTATGAGGTAGGTACTATTACTGTTATTCCTGTTTTACAGTGACAAATTAAGGAGGGCCAGTTTATTTGCCTCCACACAGCTGCTAAGTGGTAAAGCAGGGATTTGAAACCTTGTAGTCTGTCTTCATGTCCTGTGCTGTTACTACCTCCTACGTTACCAATAAACCACTGTTAATTTTGAAATCTATTTAAAATTAGTTACCATAATTTCAAAGATCTGAAGCAAGAAATCAGTAGATTGGAACCAAATTTGAAATGAAATGACAGAAATATGCAAAGGTTTTCATCAAAATTTCTCCATTATTTTAACATTTGTAATAGATATTTGCCCTTAAAATCCCTGTGTTGCTAAGAAGCTAATTATCAGAACTTTCTTGGTAATGAGCTTATATAGTGTTTCAAGTCTACATCTACACCAAAAAGATTATCTAGAATTTCTAACATAATATTGTTTTCCTGAGTTACAGTAATGATTCCACATTTGTTTATTATCATTTATACTCACTGTTAGCACATTATCAAAATGAAGTCAGGGTGGTGTTTACATTTCCATTAGAATGCTAAGGGTTTTTGCTATTTTAAACAATTTTTTAAAGACAGTGACAACCTACAAACAACTGGAAACTGAAAACACCATGTCATTACCCAGATTTAGATTCTAAAGGGACAAAATGATCTCATAAAGAGTGCTACTTAAAACAATGATAAAATTCCAGTCAAAATAATAAGTGAAATCTTCAGAAATGCAATAATGTTATAAAACATTTTACCCTTCAGAACCAAAAAAACACATTTGAATTAATATCTGGGATTATAGCCTTAATAAATTGATTGCAAGGCATTCCTAGTGCTTACTAAACCTCATGGTCTCATATGATATTTTTGTGGCACACACCTCACATTTAACTTAGATCATCTGTGCCTGCTCAGGTCAACTCTTTGCTGTTACAGACACATGGAACCACATCACTGTTTATAATCCTGGCAAGAGTTGTCATCAGGACTGTGAGGCTTCCAAAACCATCTGAATAGAAGAAGTGTTTGTGCCTTTATTGCAGGCATAACTTACTCTGATCAAATGAATTTTATGAAAATCAATATATTATAGGCGATTAGTGAAATGGACTTAATATTCTGTAGAAGAAGGATTCTCCCTGCATCTTCAATAAATTTCCCTTCAAAATTTAGCTCTCTTCATACCTTTAAAGCATGATATGATTTACAAAAAATTTTGGATATGAATCTTGTGTGAAATACCATGTTTATCATGAAAAACAAATAGTAATTGAAGTGCATCCTCCATGGTTGTGAATTCAATGCTATACAGCTTCCCTTAGTTATTCCTTACAACAACCACATGAGATAGCTATAATCCCTAATTTATAAATAAACATAGTAAGGCTTACACAAACTGAGTAGCTGCCAGAGACTGACTCTATGTACCTTTGTGATCTGCATGCTCATGGAGGGCTTGAGGCATGGTGAGAGAAACTGTGAAACCAAGGCAGGAAACACATAATGGAAATGAATTTAAATCCAACTTTTCTTACTCCAAATCCAGTGTTCTTTCCACTACACCAGCCTGCCTGGCCGTAGTAAATGAGGAGGCTTTATCAAGTAAAGCCAACTGAGATGAAACTTAGGGACTCCTATCTGAGATAAAGTGGGCCATGGTTAGGCATAAAGTAATTACACTGAAATTTGTGAACTTTCATAATATTGTTCCTTCACAAGGGAAAGGTCCATCAATTCAACGATGAGCCTGATCATTCATGTTTGGCTACAGAAGTGACTAACATGATCCACTGATAAATGTCCTAGGGACTTCTGATGGCAAGACTGGGGAATTCCAATCAACTTTCTGCAAAGGACAACCAGAGGTGCTGGACAAAATATTTTTAAAAATCTGTTTGAAAACATCAGCTATCTAACATGATCGTAAAGAAATATAGCCTAGGATGTGGAAGAAATAGAGGGACATGGACATAAGCCCAGCATCCAGGGCCATTTTTCCTTTTGGAACATTTGCCAATTCCAGAGGAGCTATTGAGAGCCTAAGACATTGAGAAGAAGTTTTTAAAATGTTTATTTATCTTTTCCATTTTTATTGAGACATAATTCACATGTAACATGGTGTAAGTTCAAGGTGTATAGTAAAATGCCCTGACTTATATATATTATAAAATGCTTACCATTATGATTATCAAAATGATTAATAATAAAGTTACTTAATACCCATCATCTCATCAATATATTAAAGATTTTATTTATTTATTTGACAGACAGAGATCACAAGCAGGCAGAGAGGCAGGTGGTCGGGGTGGGGAGCAGGCTCCCTGCTGAGCAGAGAGCCCAATGCGGGGCTCGATCCCAGGACCCCGAGACCATGACCTGAGCCAAAGGCAGAGACCCAATGCACTGAATCACCCAGGCGTCCCTGCTTGAAAATTTCTTAATAAATTAAGAATTTCTCAATAAGTACTAAAAAGGGGTCTCCTGTTTGAAAATTTCTTTTTTTTTAAGGATTTTTAAAAATTTATTTATGTATTTGACAGAGAGAGAGATCACAAGTAGGCAGAGAGGCAGGCAGAGAGAAAGGGGGAAGCAGGCCCCCCACTGAGCAGAGAGCCCGATGCAGGACTATCCCAGGGCCCCGAGACCATCACCTGAGCTGAAGGGAGAGGCACAACCCACTGAGCCACCCCGGCACCCTTCATCAATATATTAAAATCGTTTTTCTTTAGGGGTGCCTGGTTGGTTCAGTTGGTTCAGTTGGCTCAGGTCATGATCTCAGTGTTGTGATATTGGGCTCCACACTGAATATGGAGGCTGCTTAAGAATCTCTCTCTCCCTCTGCCCCTCATCCCCTTTCTCTTTCCATCCCCCCCACCCGTATCAAAAAAAATTTTTTTTTTCTTTGCAATGAGAATGTAAGCAAAGGTTTTGATAGCTTCATGGGGCTAGGGTAGAGATTAGAGTACAGGATTTTCCATGTTATTGAGGGTTCTGGTGGAACTGCCTCAATTAGGCTATATTTTGAAAGTTCATACTCAAAATATAAGGGTAAACCCAAAACAGACAGAAATCTTAAAGAGCTCAGGTTAATCTTAAATCATCTCAATCCTTGAAATTAGATTTAAGTTCTCAAATTGTTCATGCCTCCAGCTACCTGATATGAATATGCGTAAAACTTCTTTGGAAAAAGAAACCATCATTATTGACTACAGATGAGTTCTACAAGTAGTTCTATAAATACAGCATGCAGCACAAAATAGAAAATAACCCAACATATGAAGTGATAAACTTCACGAACAAAATACAACAGAAACAGACAATAGAAAAAGGCCTACCAGGGATTGCCGACACTGTAGTCATCAGACACAGACTAAAATAAAAATGTTTACTGTGTTCAAAGAGATAAGACCATGTTGCACATTTAAGACTAAAACTGGAAATTATAAGATACAATAACAACACAAAAAAAGACTTTTTCTTAATTTTAATAAAAAGACATAGATAAAGAGAGAATTAGAAAATTAGAAGAAAGGTCAGAAAAAAATATTAAGAATGAACATGGAGAAAAATAAGCATGGCTAAAAAATATAGAGGATATAGTGAGAAGAGGTAATGGTATATATATATTATGGGAGTCCAAGAAGGATTGAGGAGAGGAGACAGAATGGGTCACAAATAATATTGGAAAAGATAATGACTGAGAACTTTGCAAAACTAATGAAAGAAACCAAACAACAAATTTAAGAAGGTCTAAAAACCACAAGCAGTATAATCATAAAAAATTTTAATTTATATACAACAAAGAAAAAGCAATGAAAAGCAAAGAGAATATATTCTTAAGCATAAATCCTTTACATGCATTTATACCTATATAAATCATTGTTATATTTTCAACCATTGCCTTTATTTGTAAAACTTGTCTTCTTTTGTGATTTTGATCTATCTTTACATAGTCTTTGATTGTTTATAGGTAAATTTCTTTGCTTTTATTTATTTATTTATTTATTATTTTTAAATATTTTATTTATTTATTTGACATAGAGTGAGAGAGAGAGTGAGAGTACAAGAAGGAGACTCCTCCTGACCATGTTGACCAGGGAGTCCAACATGGAGGGTTGGTCCCAGGACCCTGACCAGAGCTGAAAGCAGACACTTAACCAACTGAGCCACACTGGCATCCCAAGAAGAAAGGCTCTTTGTTTTTATTAAGGGATTGTAAATTTTTCTTCTCGTAGGAATGGCAGAGCAGATTCATGGGGTGACCCAACAACTGCTTGTGGATTAAGTAGCAATCCCAGCATCTCTAACTCTGTAGGGAATGACAGTCTGTCTGAAGTTATGCCAAGGAAGGAGCTGACAATAGGGATATTGTTTTACTAGCTACATTGGGTTCCCTGAGGAAAAGAGCCAACCCACATGTATTATTTAAGATTTATTTATGGTCTAGTTTAAAAAAAAAAGATTGAAACACATGTAAAGTAAGACATTTAAAAGTAAAACACAACAAGAAAGAACATAAGTTGTAGATAATTTCTGGGGCAGATCTGAGGGACGAGATAATAAATTTGGATTCCACTATTCTGGCTTAAAAACAAAGAGGGATAGGGGCGCCTGGGTGGCTCAGTGGGTTAAAGCCTCTGCCTTCGGCTCGGGTCATGATCCCAGGATCATGGGATCGAGTCCCACATCGGGCTCTCAGCTCAGCAGGGAGCCTGCTTCCTCCTCTCTCTCTGCCTGACTCTGCCTACTTGTGATCTCTGTCAAGTGAATAAATAAAATCTTTAAAAAAAAAAAAAAGAGGGATAAACCCAAGTTTACTTAACTTTGACTTTTAATTTTTTCAGAAACACAAAACATACAGATTCAGTTAAAAAGGCAACATTTTGCCCCATCCCTCTCTGCCTTCTCTGCCCTGGGAGCAGCTTTCCTGCCACAGCCGCTCATCCCCTGAAAACGTACACCTCTGCAAAGTTTGTTTCCACCCCGTTCTTGGTCAGGAGCACCTCTCAGCTGTTGAGCTGATCACTGTCTGCAGTGGTGCTAAATCCACCCGAGACACTGACAGATGAGGCACCTTATAAGGGCCTCAGCATCTTGGCAGCCCCACATCCCCTGACCTCACTTATTCCTAGCCACAGCTTCCAATCCAGTGCCATTTCAAGGGACGTCCATACAGCAGCCAAGTTCATTGAGGCTGGGACTGCCACGACAGGGGTGGCTGGCTTTGGGGCTGGAACTGGAGCTGTGTTTGGGACCCTTATCATTGGTTATGCCAGGAATCCCTCCCTGAAGCAACAGCTCTTCTCTTACACCATTCTGGGCTTTGCACTCTTGGAGGCCATGGGGCTCTTTTGCCTGTTGGTGGCCTTTCTCAACCTCTTTGCCATATGAAGGAGCCGTCTCCACCTCCCATAGGTCTTTCTCTCATGTCTCATCTATGATGTATGTTCCTTTTCCTATACCTCCCTAGGCAAGCTGAGGAAAGTAGTTGGCTCAGGGTTTGACAGAGGGAAGACAAATAAATGCTGTATTAATAAGAAAAAAAAAAGGGGCAACATTTTCCCTGGCTATTTAGGAAAGGAAACACTGAAAGTGGTTTAAAAAGCATTGGATTTGGTGGTAAGACAATTGGGTTAAATTCCAACTTTGCTACTCAATAACTGCTCAATTAATCTCACTGAGTCTCAGTGACTTCAAAAGAAAAGAAAATAAAAATAACTGACCCACCTATCAGGGTCATTATGAAAAATACATTCAATTTGGAAATAATAAAATAATATCAAAAAAGACTTGAGCTCCTAAAGACACAAGAGAATGGAAAAAGGTATCTGCTTGCTTCAAATGAATTCAGGGAACCAGATAAAGTTGGATTTCATTTCAGCGGATTGACTGAAGAAAAGAATCCAACCCCAACGTCAGTAATCTTAGAAAAAAAAGAGGTATTAAGAATGAAGGTAAGCAAATATTGTCTTAATATTTACCAAGTGCATATGAGTGGGGGCAGGGAAGAACATTGAATTTTAGGAACAAACACCTAAACTATACTGATTTTTGGCAAGATTCTATAGTGAGTTTTGAGAGAGAGTATTCATTAGGTTAAGAAAGAAAATTACAATTACCAGCAATCAGTATGGGTCCGCTAAGAACAACTTATAATACCTGGTCTTTTTGTTCATGGTAGGTTGGAGAAATGCATCATGATTCCAGCAAAGCATCTGACAAAGTTGCCGGGTGTCACTGAGGACAAGGTGAAGACAGGGATATAGAAGACAAAAATAATTAGGCAGATTCAAAACTGACTGAAGGCCTGTAGGATCTCCTGCTAATGAACTGATTATCAACTAGGTGGAAAATTTTAGCTGACATGCCACATAGGGCCATTCAACTTGTGAAATTATCAGCTCGGATGAAAACAGAATACATGCTGTCTTCATTTTCAGATGCTGTAAAGGAAGTTAGTACATTGAGTGATAAAATAAGATCCAAGAAGATCTTGATAGCCTGGAAAGAACAGTAAATTAAAGAGAATAAATTTAATAAGGACAGATGCATACAAAGTAAACATTTCCTTTGCATTAAAAATCAACTGCACAGGATGGTGGAGATTTGGCAGAAAAGTGGTTTATGCAAAAAAAAGTTCTCAGGGTTTTAGTTGCCAACAAGGTCAACATGAACAAGTCATGTGATTTGCAAAACAAAAACAAAAACAAAAACCCCACAATCAACCAACCAAACAAACAAATAAAACCCCCAATCTTCTTAGGCCAGATCAAGAGAAATAGCCCTTCCAGAAAAGGAAATAATAGTATTCTGTATTTGGAATTGCTTAATTCACATCTGGAAGATTGTGACTAGATAAGGGTGCCACGGTTTAAGGGGAGGGTGTTGATAAAATGGAGCTGACCAGAGGACGGTAATCAAAATGTTGGAAGGTCTGGAAATAGTCATATGAGAAACAGCTGTAAGATCTTGGTTTGTTTCGCCTGGAAAAAGGGATGGTGTGCGTCTGTGTTTACAGAGGGAGATAACATCATAATGTCTATAAAGAATTTAGCACAGGGCTCTTTACATAGTAAACATCCAATAAATGCCAACTATAATTATAACTCCAACTGGAGAGGACTCGAGTATTCTATGTAACCTCAAAGGGCAACACTAGGAACAATGTGTGGAAATTATGGGAACATTATTTTTCTCTCAGAACTAAACAAAGATTTAACAGATTGTTTTGTAACCTGGTCATCACCCTAGATGTTGTAGAAATTTCTGTGTTTTTATAATCGACATAGCAATCTAAAGAGGCAAAACGAGCTGGAATTATAGATCATCTTGTGGGTGAGAAGCAGACCATCTTCTGTCAATTGGCCATTTTGGAATGACGAGTTTGTAGACTGAAGTAAGACACCTCATTAGTAATGATTATGTTTGTTGTCTGAGTGGGAGATGTTTTTGCCGAAGGTATGACATTCGTTTCTTTTCTTTTTTAAGGAGGAAAATATTTTACAGGAGAGTGTTAGGATCATTAGCACATAAGAGCACCCAATAAGTATTTATTTAATGAATTAGTTATCCCGACAGAAAGTAATTCCAGTTGTAACTGCTGGAAATTCCCATATGGAAATTGATAATGAGAAAATACTCCCTTCCCTCCTAGCCTTAGAGAAGAGTTTTTCCCCATTTTGGGGGTACTTTGTGCATGTGTGTGCACACATGCAGACACGTATATGAACTTAATCTGCCCAGAGAATTGTTTCTGCCTGAACTGAAGAGAACTATCACTGTGTCTTGCTCTGAGATGAGGCATACTTTGGTGCATAAGGCACTCCTCAGTAACTTAATGTCACTTGTTCCTTCAAGACTGACAGTGCATTTAGAAGTAGAAGCAAAATGGAAATCTCTCTTCCTCTCTTCCCTTCTCCTCTTGATATGTGTTTTGGAAGTAGGGTAGACAAACACACCTGCCCTATTGCTGACTGAGAAACTTGAGAGCAAGGCTCCTACTGCTGGTTGTATAGACCTGGCCAGCAGCCTGTTTTTTTCAAGGGACACATTAATAGTCATCATTAATAATGGAACAAACATCTTTCCACTGAGCTTCCATACTGTAATGAAGGCTACTGGTAAACTCACCTCCATGCCCTGCCCCTAAGTAACCACCTTGCTTTCTAGAGACCTAATCCATTAAGCTGTCTAACATTTAAGGGCAGATGCATGATTGTTTTGAAGGCTAGGATGTACATACCAACTCTACTTAAATCTATTCATACAAAGTGATATCACAAACACCTATTTCTCTGGAAAAAAGAACTTTAGAGATCATGAAGTTTTACATCATTCTATTAAAGTGAAGTTGAAAGACAGCCTAATACTCTGTTGAAGAGGTTCACCATCAACCTCAGCATCTATGCTTTAGACGTTTTATAAGGAATAGAAGAAGAGAAGAAATAGAAGAAATGTGGAAATAATTCTGGCTTTTAAAACTTGCCTTCCATTCTGCAAGAGGTGGTTTGGGCATGAACTTATGAGGTTCAAGGGGAAGAAGACAGGTCTAAGTAGAGTCATGGGGAGATGCTCAGACCCTAATGAGATTTATTTTTAGCACTTGTCAATGGAATTGTGATGGAGGTGTTTTAAATGATAGGCTCTTTTAAAAAACTGAACAGTCATGAACAGCATTAAGTTTCGGACTTTAAAATTATGTTTTATTTAGAAATTAGGACAGTGATAAGATGTTGTTTGTATTGCCTGTACTGATGACAACCCCCTTTCCTTTTCCTCTCAAATGCGTTGCCTTAAATCTGGTTAAGTTGACCAGAAAGGAAGTAATTGTATAGACTCAGAAAGCACCAAGTTATAAGGGCAAGAATCTAATTTATACTTCGTGCTTGAGACTAATGTTGAAGGTAATCGTATAATATACCCTCTAATGTGATTCTTTAACACATGCAGGAATTTACAATATCCTCCTCTCGTTCGTATGGCTTTATCTCCTGTGGAGCCACTTATCTTGTTTTTGTTTGTTTCCTTTTGCAATTATTTATTCCTTCCAGGATTAGAGAGTTTTGATTATTTTTAAAGCTGACCTATGACCTTAAATCCAAATTGTTATCATTTTTTAAGGTGAATCTTTAGGATATCCAGGAACTATTTGGGCACATTCTTCATTTATACTCAGAGTCTCACAAGATGGCTTATGTTTCGGGTGAAAACTCTGCTGAGGTTATTTTCGTCTCTGCTGCAAGCAGAGTGGCCTTACTATTTGTCTTAACACTGGGGGTAGGAGTCTCTAGGCAAGTGAGATGTCTCTGATTTGATTTGAACGTTAAAATCTGGAAACACGAAAACCTGTCAGAGAGCCCCCATTTTGAGATTATATTATCCGAATGTCAAGATATTTGCGGTTATCTTGTTTCTTTGCACCTTGTTCCACCGCCTTCTGACTTGAACACAGCTGACTTCATCATTAAGATAAGTAACTGGGAAAGAACAGTGATGGTTTCTAATGGAGCTGGCACAGTTGTGAGAAGGGAGAGCTTTTTAAGTGGTACGAAGCGGATTTGGGTATCTTTGAAGTTTCTTGTCTGTGATCGGAATGAACCCCTATGAGTTATAACTGGAGGGTGTTCTCATGATGCCACGTCCTATCCCTGGCATATGAAGAAATAATTTTCTGGGGTGTATGAAATGCAGCAAGAATTTTTGTAATACCAGCATTGAGAGCCTGGATGAAGCCGAGCATTGCGCTTTAGGTGGGAAGCCTGGCCCGTGGGCTGTTCTTCCCTCAGGATGGTGGCAGGGTGTGGAGATACGGGACCGCAAGGGGTGGGGACACAGAAATAGCTTGAAGTTGTGGTACTTCTTATCTTTGTGAAAGCCTACTTTTATTAAGACATTATGCTGGGTGTATTGGATGTTGAGGAGAGAAAGGAATGCTTTGGAGGGCGAAAAGAGCATAGAAAGAGTACTTCTGAGGAGAATCAGAAGGGAGAAGGAGTGTTCTCCAGAGTAGAACAGAGGAAGAACATGGTGGCTCAAACGGGAAGGGAGAGGCTGAATCAGGAGGATTAGTGAATGTCCGCAGGAAAAGTAATTAGATCGAAGTTCCCTTATACCTAGGACAGCTGGCCCGCTACCTCTTCCCTGCTCTGGCAGGTGACTGGAGGTTCAAGAAGTTGAACTAGAGCAAGCAGGAGGGAAATGCTGGAAGGAATACCAGAAGATGCCGTTGGAGGGGGAAGGCAGCTGGCTGGAGCAAAGTGTCTGGATCTGCTGGAAGATTCACCAGCCGACGCCTGGAGCTGACAACTAAGCTGATGGGAGGAGCCGCAGTCAGAAACCTGCAGAGCAGCTCAGAACTGGTAAAGAAAGCCTGTTGTGGGCTTCAGAGTGCAGAGGTTCTGGAAGAACTTGATAAGGGCTGGGAACCTTCAAGCTGAGTAGGAATAGAGAAAGAATTTCTAAGAGACTATTGCAAAAAGTGACTGTTCTTGGCATTTAACCTCTGTGAGCATTACTGGGTTTGGAAAGAATAATTGTCCCCACGCAGGCAGTTCACAAAAAGGGAAGTACACACGCTGGGTACACATATACGAGGGCATTCAGACTCACATGTGATTGAAGGAAATGCATATACAAAGAGTGGTCACCTTTAACTAAAAATTAGCAAAGAATGTGGACCAGGGGTGTTGAAATAGGTGCTGGCATACTCCTGGAGGGAATATAATGAACCATTATTTGAAGACAGTGATTTGACAGTGTGTTGATAGAGTTGATACAGTTTTGAATTTATTTGTTCCCTCTGGCCCATAAGTTCTGGGACTCTCACCTAAGAAAAATAACTGGAAACGCAAATAAATATAAATGATAAAAGATGTTTAACACTCATTAATTTTGATAATTAAAATTTAAAATGAACTAAATGTTCAACAATAGCATCCAAGTAAATTACGGTGCCTTGCTGCAATGAAATATTATGCAGCCATTAAAATTTATATTTGCCAAGAGTTTGTAAATTTGAAATATGGGTGCAATCACTTTAAATAGTAGAAGCATTTGTTTATATTTATGTTCTCAACAATGTGAAAAAAACACTTGAAGGAAACATGCCAAAGTACAACTATTTCTAGGAGTGTTTGGATTATAGATGTTTTCCTTATCTTTAAAACTTCTTTATTGAATTTTTAGGTATTCTAAATAAGTTCTTTTTTTAATTAAAAAGCATAGGAAATGATGCCTTTGGAGAAGATCTGGAAGAACGGCTATATTTTTTATTGATTAACTTCAAACTCATCAGGGACCACAGATATAATGAATTTGTAGAGATGCAATATTTTAAAATCTGAAATTATGTCGGGAAATGAGTAAACAAAGTGTGGCAGGCAGAATAATGCCCTCCCCCCACCCAGAAGATGTCCACATCCTAATCACCAGAACCTGTGAATATGTTAGGTTCTGTGGCAGAAGAGAATTAAAGATACAGATGGAATCAAATTTCCTAATCGGCTGACCTTCCGATGGGGAGATTATCCTGGCGATTTTCCTGGTGAGTGCAAGGAAATCACAAGGGTCCTTGTAAGTGGCAGAGGGAAACAAAGAGAAAATGAAAGAAATGGAAAGGTGAGAAGAACTTGAACTGACATGACTGGTTTCAAGATAGAGAAATGGAATCATGAGCCAAAGAATGTGGGTGACCTGTAACGTCTAAAAAAGGCAGGAAAGAGAATCTTCCCTAGAGCCTCCAGAAGGAGCTAGCCTACCGACAGCTTGATTTTAGCTTTTTGAGAACCATATCAGACTTTCGATCTCCAGAATTATAAGGTAAATTTGTATTGTTCTAAACCACTGAGTTTGTAGTAATTTGTTACTATAGCAACAGTAAACCCATACACCAACCGTGATGCCATCACTGTGACAGAAGCCAAAGTCACTACTAAGAGGACAAGTATGTAGGCCAATGTTTGTATAATAATTTCACATATACAAAATGCTTTCAGCAAGCATTAGATCATTTGAAATGCACAGCCATCTTGTGAAGGAGAAAATACGTTCTCCTTCTGATTTTTACAAGTAGGAAAACTAAGACTTGGAGCAACAAAACAAGTGGCTAGAGGTTGCCCAGTGGCAGAGTTGGGATTCAGAGCCTGGTCTCTGGCACCCAGTGCCATGCTGTAGTCTCTCTCACCATGTACACAAGGGTAAGCAAAAAGTAGCAGAACCCTTTGTAAACTGTGGGCCTCTACCTTGGCCAAGAACAGCAGAGGAAAAGAATGCTGTGAAGAGCTGGTGTTAAGTTTATAGGAATTTTTTTGAAGATTTTATTATTTTTTTAAGTAATCTCTACACCCAGCATGGGGCTTGAACTCCTGATCCTGAGATCGAGAGTCACATGCTCTCCTGACTGAGTAGCCAGGCTCAGTTTATGGGATTTGTTTTCAAATCAGATTTATGGGATTTGTTTTCTATAAAATTTTTGAAAAAAAAATTAAAACCCTGAAGTAGTACATAAAATGTAATAATCTCAAGCCTGTGGTCCAATTATTTTCCTTGTCTCCTCCAAAGAAGGGAATCTATATTTCCGCATGGACAAATGGGGGAAATTCTCAGTTTCTGGGAAGGATAATCTAACCTAGAGCTTGGCCTTCTCACTGATGTCACTTTGCCCTTCTCTTAATCATAGATGCCCCCATCAGATGATGGCAGAAGAAATAAAAGGTGACATTCAAGCCCTTGAAATAACCTGGTGGTTATTTTTATGTGTCAGCTTGGCTGGGCCAAAGAGTACCCAGATATTTGATCAAACATTATGCTGGGTGTGTCTGTGTGTTTCTGGATGAGATTAACATTTGAAATGATAGATTCAGGAAAATATGTTGCTCTCCCTCATGTGGGCTGTTCTCTTTCAATCAACTGAAGACCTGAATAGAACAGAAAGGCTGAGTAGGGGGGAAATTCACCTGTCTGCTTGTTCAACTGAAACATTGGTCTTTGCCTGCCCTTGGACTAGAACTTATGGCTCTCCTGGTTTTCAGGCCTTTAGAATTAAACTTAAACGACACCACCAGCTCTTCTAGATCTCCAGTTTGCTGACTGCAGAGCTTGGGAATTTTCAGCCTCCATAATTATGTGAGCCAGTTCCTTATAATAGGTGTCTCTCTCTGCCCCCCCCCTTTCTCTAGCGATCCATAACTAATAAATACATCCAGAAGTAACTAAATGTTAGTAGAAAGTCTGAGGAAAACAGTTTCAACCCCCCGAATAAGCTAATTTGAGCTTCTTAATTTCCTTTTAATTATTCCAGAGGTGGCTGTCCTCCCAACATTCAGCAGTTCAAAGACAGGCACCAGGAATGGAACTGCTGATGCCCTTTAGGAAAGCAAGCACAGACTATCAGTAATTAGGGGTTCCATCTATCAGGACCAGATGTGGTCAGATCCCAAGAGTAGGGGCCTGGGCCTGAGGGAAGTGCTGGGCAGGGTGTCCGGATAAGGGTCCGCTCTACTGGGCAATGTGAAAATGAGCCTAGGGTCTCTGTTGACCAATGTTTTTTTTTTATTTTTTTTAATTTATTTTTTATTTTTTATAAACATATAATATATTTTTATCCCCAGGGGTACAGGTCTGTGAATCGCCAGGTTTACACACTTCACAGCACTCACCATAGCACATACCCTCCCCAATGTCCATAACCCAACCTCCCTCCCCCCAACCCCCCTCCCCCAGCAACCCTCAGTTTGTTTTGTGAGATTAAGAGTCACTTATGGTTTTTGACCAATGTTGTGATGCATGCTTCCTACTCTCCCTTTTAATATCTTCTAGGGTAGTCTCAATAGCCATCATGGCCACAAATGAACTTCTAATAAAAAGGTTGCAGAAGATTCACTTGGAGAAAATGTGCTCTGGAGAAGAAGTTGTTCCCCCTGTTTTGTATCCCACCTCTCCCTTGCCATTCCCCTTCCCTTCCCTCGCTCGCTAGTTAGCCAGTAGTCTCTGCCCTCCCCACTCTGTGAGCATACATAGCAGGTCTGAGGCTTGCCCTACTTTCCCCTCTCTCACATTCAGAGGGAATGTAGCAAACCTCTCCTCCCTCTTGTGTGGAACCCAAGACTCTCACAGCGATGGGTGGTCCCTCCAGCGATGTGTGTGGGACCCTCCAGCGATGACCATTGGGTTTGGCCACTGTGCCCTCTGGGGCTCTAAGGAACATACTGCCTGCCTCTGTTTCACACTATCAACCCTAAAGTACCCCTGATGCACGCTATAGACCTTTGCCCGACTTCTCCTCCACCCTACCCAAGGGTTAGAGAATTAAGCTTCTACTTAAGATCCAGTGCCCCAAGACCCCAGGCGCAGACCCAAGCCATCTCTGCAGGTAGCCTTGAACCCTCATCCTGGGGTGAGCCCTCTAGTGCCCTTGGACAGACCTCACACTTGGCAGGTACTCCTTGATCTGGCTGGTGGATTCCTGGTCCCTGCACCTCGCGCCGTCATGCAGACTGCTTCATTAAGGCTGCTGCACCAACTGTTTGATGACACCCAAGCCTTCAGACCCCAAGCCTTGTCAGTCTGATCAAACCTCTTGTACGAAACTGGCTTGTTTCCAGTACCCTCCTGCCCTTGGACTCAGTCTTGCCTATTTTGCTGCAAGCATGGAGCTGCGCTTGAAATAACTGCCTAAAGGTTCCTAGAACACTGCACAGTGTTAGGAAGAAGTATTTGTCTCAGAGGGGAATTGGGCCGCCATTGTCTGTCTCTTCTTGGCATGTTTCTGGAGGACTGAGAGTTTGTCATTCCTGGAAACAGGATTTAAATGGCTGCTGGGAGGGGCGCCTGGGTGGCTCAGTCAATTAAGCGTCTGACTCTTGATTTAGGCTCAGGTCATGATCTCAGGGTCATGAGACTGAGCCCCGACTTGGGCTCTGTGCTCAGCTTGGAGGCTGCTTGAGATTCTCTCTCTCCCTCTCCCTCTGCTCCTTTCCCCACTCTCTCTCTCTTTCACTCCCTCTAAAGAAAAAAAAAAAGTGACTCTTGATCTCACAAAACAAACTGAGGGTTGCTGGGGGGAGGGGGGTTGGGAGAAGGGGGGTGAGATTATGGACATTGGGGAGGGTATGTGCTTTGGTGAGTGCTGTGAAGTGTGTAAACCTGGCGATTCACAGACCTGTACCCCTGGGGATAAAAATATATGTTTATAAAAAATAAAAAATTTTTTAAAAAAAGGCTGCTGTGAGCAGTAGGGTGGCTATCAGTTGAGGACAGGGAATCAACGTGCCCTAAGCAGCTATGCTGGCCGAGAATTTTCTGTCTTTCAATTTGTAATTTTCCCAGTGCCCACACGAGGCAACAGTTATTATTATTTTCCTTTACAGAGGATGAAAGTGAATCTCAGAGAGGTGGAGGGAGCTGGGGTGCTGTGGCGTGGGGATCCATGTCTGCTTTATTCTCCGTCCTGTGTTAGGTGTCGTTCTGCGGTAGATGTTTAAAAAAACAGCACATGTCACAGACGTTCGAGGCACTCTGTATCTACTAGTTGTTTATAACCTTCTTCCTTTGAAGTCTGTGTTTGTGGAAAGTCAGGCTCCTACTTTCCTGGTCACAGGAGGTGATATATTGAAGTTCTTTTTCTGACGTGTGATAGAAGTGTGTTTTTCCTGATGCTTCAAGATGGGAAAAAACCCTCTGACCGGCCCTCTGGAAAGTTGTATTTCTAGATGCACTGGAAGTTTTTCAGTAGTAAAAAAAAAAAAAGAAAAAAGCTAACATTTCAGTTTAAACAGTGGAGGCATTTTTGTCTTGGCGTTACGACAAGGTATGAGAAATGAAATCAACATACTATCTATACTCTCTCAACAGGGGGAAGGGAGCACCTCGTGTAGAGTTTAGATAGTCTTATCTGGTGAAATACCTTGCAAATAATCTTAAATCATAAAGGTGGCTTTGTTGTTTTCTCGCTGTGCCCTGCTGCCCCCTATCGGGTCTGGGGATGATGTGTGGAGGCTGTTCTCATAGGGGTGGGCCTGGGGGCTCGCTGCCAGTGGTGGCAGGTGTAACCCGTGCCCAGGCCTCCCTATGCTGGCTCTATGTCATCTAAGGCTGTCCGCTCTGTACTGATGAACCTTCAGTGAAGGCAGATGTGTGGGCTTTCTCAAGGGCTTTCCAAAGAGGGAAAAACAAAGGCTTCTATTGATTATGGTAAAGTCAAAATTTTTTTCACCTGGAGACAGTGGTTTCTATTGTACTTGTAACGAAGATGATCCTCTAACCCAGTGGTTTTTTTAAACCTTTCTTGGATTCCATATTCCTTCGAAAAGCTAATGAAAGTGGTAAGAGCTCTTACCCCAGGGAACAAAATGTACATGTACATCCAAACAAAATTTTGTGTGCTTTCAAGGGTTCACAAAGCCCCGGGGGTATGACCTAAACTACCTCCTCCCTTGGGGTTATTTATTCTAGTTTTCTTTTATTTATGAGAACCTATTGCCTTCCCGAGCTTGTGGTCAAACATAGCAACCACTATTTTTATTTTGGTATTCATAAAAATGAAATCTACCTAGGAAATTTCTTACCAGTTTAGCACAAAAGTTCACTAATTAAGAATAATCATTGCCCATCTTAATCAGCCGCTGGGGCTTAGTTCTTTAGGTTCTCCCCAAATGCATTTTACTATTTGCATTAATAGCTTCTTTCTACTCTTGGCTGTGGGGACTTGGTGGGAGAAGGGAAAGGAGGAGTGTGTATTAGAGTCACCTGGAGAGCTTTTTATTTTTATTTTTTTTAAGATTTTATTTATTTATTTGGCAGACAGAGATCACGGGTAGGCAGAAAGGCAGGTAGAGATAGAGAGGGGGAAGCAGGCTCCCCGCTGAGCAGAGAGCCCGATGTGGGACTCGATCCCAGGACCCTGAGATCATGACCTGAGCCGAAGGCAGAGGCTTAACCCACTGAGCCACCCAGGCGCCCCTGGAGAGCTTTTTAAATAGTGCGGTCTCTTGCTCCTCCTCCTCCAGAGACAGGACTTAGAGTTGCAGACCTACGGGCTGTCTTCACGATGCCTCCTGGAAATGTGAGGGCTCTCAAGCAGAAGGTATGAATTCTACTACAGTCTGTGCTGTTTATTACAATTTTGTGTCCAAAGAGAGGGTGGGTGGTTTAGAGAAGTCACAGAATCTGACAATGTTCGAGTTGGGAGAAATGATGTAAACATTTGATGGTGGTCATACTAAGAAACACAATGTCCACTTACATTCCTCCCTTTTTTTTTTTTTTTTTTTTTTTGTTTAAGGTGGTGCCATTTTACTCACCAGTCTCATTACAAAAATAACCAGAATGTGTATTGAGGCAGAATTAGGAAAGATCCTCTCTATCCCCACCCCTACCCCACCCCCGAGCCCCACCCCAGGTTTCCACGTGAGTGGTGGCTGGAGGTGGGGGGGGGGCAGCCTCTTCCACACAGTGCCTTGTGGCTCTATAGAGGGGCGCTGGCTGAAGAGTAGGGGTCTGGGCTTGGCCAGCACTGTCTACGTGAAGCCCTCACTCCGTCCCTTTTAAATAGGACTCCCAACATCAAATGTCTTCCCTGACCTGCTGTTGAGGTCTTCAACAGGACAAGTTGTCCTAGAAATTTCCTTCCACCCAGCCAGCCAGGAAGGTAGTGAATACCTATATACATACCATGGAGATGTGCAAAACGTTACCATGGATGGCATTCTAATTTTTCTGTCCTACTCTATTCTAGTGCCATTCTGGTTCCAAGACACTAAATTAATGGGCTATAGCCATAATTTGAAAAAGTCATGCAGACGAATAGCCTTCGAACTAAATTCTTGGAATTGTCTGATGAGACTCAGGACTGCCTGTGGTGAGGGTGAGGAGGGGAAGGAAAAGGGTAACGGGGGGGAGAGATAGTAGGATTAACTCCTAGTACCCCTCTCCCCCCGTCAGAGGAGCTCCATCAGGATTTTTTTTTTTTTACAGCATATTGGGATTCTGTGTAATACTTTATTTTAAAAACATCGAAAACCACTGACCTAACCTATTTTACAGATGAGAAATTTAAATTCAATACTACGTGATTTATTCAAGTCAGACCAGTAGGTTAGTAACAGAGAACTACTCTGATTTTTTTCCATCCTTCTTTTGTTTTCAGTGTTAATTAATGTTTATTTGGTAAAATGTCAAATGATTTAGCAGAAATTATGAAGAACATCAAGCATCTCTCACCCACCTTTTATCCCAAAGGAAATTTGTCTGCTTCTGATTTTAGACTTCGCTAACTATCCCATAACTCAGAATATCCTGTTTGCCTCTCTGCTCCTTAATTTATCACTTAGACAACCCTGTTGACTCCCCACTATGCAGGATAGAGGCTTAGCTCACTTTTCCTATCACCACCTCTCTCCCTCTTCCCTGGTGTTTTCTAGTTATGTTATTTTTAGCTGCATAATTGATTACATGTGTTATTTTAAGTTAAACTGTAGTCCTCTATTTCTGATTATATCCTCGTCTTCTCACCCCATTCTATTGCATTTTCTATTGCACCATTTCCAGCACCTCCAAAAACAACACCAATGCTGAGAAATTTTAGTTGACAGTAAGATGAATTAAAGTGTGATATGGCTCCTTCCAGAAGCTAGAGAAACTTTACACTGTATTATTAGAGATACAAAGTCAATAAGCATAAGGTTTGAAATAGGTGGATCACAAGAGAATTTCTATAACACACACACACACACACACACACACAGAGTCTGGTCCCTGGGAAAAGAGACCAAATATTCTTTGTATTTCTACCTTCCATTGCACCTAGGTCTGCGTATTCTGTTCAGCAACAGAGGGTAAAACTCAAACTGGCAAATGAAAAAATGTTGACATGTCAGATACAGGCTCAAAATAGAGAGATTTCTAATAAACTGCCCTCCAATATGGAGGTAGTAAGTTAGTAAGTTCCTTAGGACTGAGCGTCCAAGCACAGGTTAGGAAAACCCGTGTTAAGGTTTTTGCAGAAGGGCGAGTGGCCCCTGTGTTATTTTCAATGCTGAGATTTTGTGATTTTACAGAAATAATGGCATGTTTCATAAGGTGAGTGTTGTTAGGTCATGCATTCTCTCTCTCTTTAAAAAAAAAAAAAATTATTTATTTGGCAGAGAGAGAGGGAGCACAAGCCAGGGGAGCAGCAGGCAGAGGGAGAGGGAGAAGCAGGCTTCCCATGGAGTAGAGATCCCAACTCGGGACCCTAGGATCATGGCTTGAGCCGAAGGCAGATACTCAAACTGATTGAGCCCCCCAGGCTGCCCTAGATCATGCATTTTCGATGGGGGCGCTGTCATCCTCAATAGAACAAAAATCAGTTTGGGGGAATGTGTGGGGAAAAAAACTGAATGATTTGTGGCCCTCCAAAAAGCTATATTACATAAACAGTTGTACAATATATCTGTGACATTAAAAGTTTATGGCAGGCAGGACTTAGGAAGAAAAACACTACAAAGTTTTGGGGATGGGGTAGGGCAGACCATGGTTCAGAGCTGAAAAATACTGAAAAACAAGTTAAGAAACATTGTGCTAGACTTCACAGTACATTGGTAAGTTCCTGTATTGGTTATATCCCCTCCCTTGGGAAGTCTTTTGTGACTCCCTTGTTCTTTATCCCTGAGTGGAAGGATTAGCTCTCCGGGTCCCACAGCCTATTCATTCTCTGAGTCGTCCCAGAGGCAGTTCGGGGAGGAGTGTTTAGTAGGACTGGATTTGCACCCATTTCTGACATTGACCAGCTGTCTGACTGCTGATAACTGATGTCATCTCCCCAAGCCAAGCCTGAGTTTCCTCCTCGTAAATGGAGCTAATGACTGTCCGTTCATTCCACACCGGGTTGCTGGGATGTTTAAATTCTAAGCCCTCAACGTGTGAATCTAGAACCACTAGCATACGCCCGCGGGGCAAGCTTGTTAGATAGGCAGCATCTCAGGCCCCTTCCCATTCTGACTCTCTCAGAACCCGTATTTTCACAGGATTCCCAGATGATTTGCAGGTACATGAAAAAAACCTGAGGATTACCTTAAATGAAATAATGCTTGTAAAAGAGCTTATCACAGGACCTGATGTTGGGGATTATTACTATTCATCCCTTTCTCCCACACTACATTGTCAATTCCATGTCAGGACTTGGTCCTATTCATCCTTATGTCCCCAGCCCCCAGAGCAGTGCCTGGCAGATGGTAGCCACTCAAATTTATATATCGATTAAAAGTCTGCTAGATGAGAAGCCGAGAGGGGCGAGAAGACAATGCTTGCTTTCTGAATATAGCTAGAGATGACTTTTCTGCTCAGTCCTATTATCTGACTCCCAGCTCCTTCCCCCTCCATCTGGAAATGAAGACCTTCTCCACTGGGAACTTGTCTTTTTTTGTTTTGTTTTGTTTTGAGGGCAGGCACATTTAATTAAGAAACTTTTATGGAGTGCCTTCTTTGTGTGCATCTTGTGTGGAAGAAAACAAATACGAGTAAGACACAGCCCACCCTGTGCCACTGTGTGTGTGCGTGTGTGTGTGTGTGTGTGTGTATGTGTGTGTACTCTATCACAAATCTCTTGCAATACACTCATTTCAACCTTATCTTGGCTTAAAAGATAAGGAGCGAACCGAAACATATGGGGTTTGTTGGCACACTGGGGCTGAGTTATGAATACTGTCACAGACACAGGAACCAAAAGATTCAGGCAAGAAAAACAAGCTTTAATAAAAAGGTTCCAGAATTTAGACACCTTTTTCTCCCTCCACCCCCCCACCTGCCCTCAGTGAATCCCCTCCTCCTTCCAAATACACTTTCCTGCTGCAAATAGCCTTCAAGTTTACCTCAAAATTACCTTTTATTTTCCTTTTGTCAGTAAGAATGATCCAACACATTTGCTCCTTTTATTTTTTGCTTTTGCAGATAATTCTTTCTTAGAATAGGTAGGTCATCTGGTGACAAGCTATCCTTAGTCCTCTGTGCAAACTCTTCACCTCCGTAGCCATGGTGCCCTTTGGAGTGAGAGAAAATGGCCTTTCTTGCCCTCCCTCTACTCCTTGTTTGAAGTCGTGCATTACTGGAAATCATCCAATTTTTTTTTTTGGTACAAAGAAATTTTGTTCCTGACTAAACTATTTGAAGTGATTTTTTTTCTCCTGAGGTATATATTACAGCAAATTTTTGCTCTTTATTAATTATACTTGATTCCCTTTCTGAGGGCATTTGGATGGCACTGGGAGGTTAGGGACGGGCTGGGTCAACTCTTGGGAAGGAACATGGGGGCAGATATCCAGATGCCTTCGGTAAGAGCCATGATAATTCAGAACACTGGTGATTCAGGGCACCAGCCTTCCCTCTGAGTCAGCAAGATTAACTGTAGTTTGCAATGCTTTTCCTCTGGGAAGCTATGGACTTTCCACAGAGGAGGTCAGTTAATGCTGTGAAGCAAATATTATGAATGTTTCCATGATTCTTTGTGGTTGAAAAGTGCACAGAAGATGGTGTTACCACCCAGGTGGGCATCACGTAGCTTAGAGCACCAGGGAGATCCTGTAACCTTGCCTCTTAGTCTGGCTTTTGCATGGTGGGGAGATGCGGATTTTGGAAAATGGTCCAGTTTATGATTAGAATCTTCATCTGGATGTTCCATAAGCCCCCAGATTCAGCAAGTGACCTGTGCACTCCTCTTTGTCCTCTGGATTCATTCTCTTGGTTGCTGACATTGCCATATGCCCATCTGGTGATGTCCTCTGGATCTTCAGCATCTAGCACAGTACTTGACATATGGGAGATGCTACTCAATGTTATAGAACATGCAAACAACTTCTCCTCTTCTCTATGACCCCTTGCCCCCACAATCAAGCAACCATGCATCAGTTTGCCCAACAGATCTTTACTGAGTACTTATGTGTGAGGTACTGTACTAAACTCTGGGGGATCTAGCCATTAGAAAAAGCAGACCAAAAACCCTGTCCTTGTGTTTGCATTCTAGCAAGAGGAGCCAGATAATAAACCAAATAAATGATGTATTTTAATGGTGATAAGTTCTACCAGGAAAAATTAAGTAGATAAAGGAAGAAAGTTGTGTTGGGAGGCAGTATTCAATTTTAAATACGGAGGTCAGGAAAGGCTTCACCAAGAAACTAACAGTTGACTAAACATTTGATCTAGGGGAGGTCAGGAAGTTAGCCCCCCAGATATGAGGTTGGTGCAGGCAGCGGGCTATGAACATGCTTGGCAGTGGGAAGAGCAAATGCAAAAGACTCTGAGCTGGGAGCATGTGTGTCAGGTTCAAGGAATAGAAAGGGGATCGGTGTGGCGGGAGTGGCATCAGCAAGGGGAGGAGAAGGAAAGGAGGTCAGAGAAGTAAGTGGTTGGGCAGACTGTGTTGGGACACGAAGGCAATTTTGTGTGAGTGGAGATAGAAAATCATTGGAAGATTTTGAACGGAGTGGCCTGATCTATGTGTAAAACAGGATCACCCTGTAGTTTTGAGAATAAAGCGGAGGAGGGGAGAGGAGGGGATGGGTAGGAGACGAGATGCCAATTGGGAAGCTTTTGAAAGAAACGCTGGTTTAAAAAAAGAAGAAAGAAAGAAATGCTGGTTGCTCACGTGGAATGGTAGCAGTTGAGATAGTGAGAAGTGGAGGTATTCTGGACTTATTTTGAAGGCACAGTCAACAAGGGAGGCTGACAGATTTAAATGTGGGGGTGTGTGAGAGAGCAGAGGAGGAGACAAGGATAACTCCAAAGGTTTTGATCTGAGCACTTGGAAAGCTGGAGCTGAGGAAGACTGCAAGAAGAGCGCTTTATGCTGGCAGGTCAAGAATTCTGATGCGAACAAGTTAAGTGAGTGATGCTTTAGGCATCCCAGTGAGGAATATGGATGGGCTGCTGGACTGGAGATCTAAATCTGACAAAGCATAGAGTGTGTATGCAAAGCCATGAGACTAAATGAACCCATCTGAGGAATCACAAGAAAGTCCAGAGGCCCAAAGGGCTGAGCCTGGGGCCCCAATGTTAAGTGCTAGGGCCATGGGGCAAAACCAGCAGAGGAGACTTCGAAGAGAAGCCAGTGAAGTAAGAGAAAAAGCAAGACTGTGTGATCTCCTGGAAGCCAAGTGAAGAAAATGTTTTAAGGAGGAGAGAGTGATTGTGTCACATGATGCTGTAAGGCCAAGTAAGATGAGGACTGACATCATTCCCAGGGCACAGCAACATGGGGCTCCCTAGTTATCCTGTAGGAGCAGGTGTAGTGGTGTGATAGAGTGAGTTCAAGAAATTTGCACTGGTGAGTGTAGATCACTCCTCTTCCCTACCTCTAGTTGGAGTCTTGCTCAGGTCCTATCTGGCCGATTGCAGGAGGTTCCCTGGCTCAAGTCTTGATAAAATCTTTCACGTGGTATTCAGGGTCTTCACAGTTGAGCTTCAACAAACTTCCACAGCCTCAGCCCCTGATAATTCCTATTCTTCACCCTGTTCCCAAATCAAATCCTTTCCTCCTGGTGTCAAGAGTTCCCTCAAGCTTCTAGGCTATCCTACATGTTGTTTCTCTGGCAAAAAAAATCCCAACCTCAGCTGCCTTCAGTACAGTGAACTCCTGGCCATCCTTCAAGATATAGTCAAGTGTCATTTCCTTGGGTGAGTCTGCCCTGTCTCGCCTGGTTGGCAGAGCAAGTTCCTATCTTCCCCCACCACACCCCCACCACTTTATGTGTGATTATTCTTTTGCACATATCACACACCATCATGCTGCAACTTGTCCACAATGTGGTCACTAAAATTCTAACAGACTGATAGCTAGTATTTATTGAATGCTTACCATATGTGTTGTGGATAATGCTTTGTCATCTTTGAATAGCTCTATGAGGTAATTACAACGATTATCCCTTATCTCATGCATGAAACATTGAGTCAGAGAGCGATCAAGCAACCTGACCATGGCCATTTAAATTTAAGACACAAACCTAGGTCTGGATCATTTTAAAGACCATGCTAGAATTAACTTTTTAATTAAGATTTTTTAACTAACTATTTTTTGTTTACTTTTCAAGAATTTTAGTTGAAAAGGTATAGGTGATACTGAAGGAATTAATGTTCCTAAATCTGTGAAAGATTTTCATTTTTTTAAAGTAAAGTTTGGGGCCTATTCACAATATCTTCCCTCTTCTTCCAGTTGTACCTTCATACAAAAATTTCTAGATTTTTTTTAATTTATTTTTTTCTCACCATAGCACCTACCCTCCCCAATGTCCATCACCCAGTCACCCCATCCCTCCCCTCATCCTCCCCAGCAACGCTCAATTTGTTTCCTGAGATTAAGAGTCTCTTATGGTTTGTCTCCCTCTCTGGTTTCATCTTGTTTCATTTTTCCCTCCCTTCCCTTATGATCCTCTGTTTTGTTTCTCAGATTCCTCATATCAGTGAGATCATACAATAATTGTCTTTCTCTGATTGAATTATTTTGTTTAGCATAATACCCTCTAGTTCCATCCACATCGTTGCAAATGACAAGAGTTCAGGTTTTTTGATGGCTGCATAGTATTCCATTGTATATATACACCACATCTTCTTTATCCATTCATCTGTTGCTGGACATCTAGGCTCTTTCAATAGTTTGGCTATTGTGGATATTGTTGCTATAAACATTGAGGTGTATGTGCCCCTTTGGGTCACTGCATTTTTATCTTTAGGGTAAATACCCAGAAGTGCAATTGCTGGGTCATAGGGTAGCTCTATTTTCAACTTTTCGAGGAGCCTTCATACTATTTTCCAGGGTGGCTGCACCAGCTTGCATTCCCACTAACCGTGTGGGCGGGTTCCCCTTTCTCCACATCCTCGCCAACACCTGTCGTTTTCTGACTGGTTAATTTTAGCCATTCTGACTAGTGTGAGGTGGTATCTCACTGTGGGCTAGATGCTCATCCTTAATAAAATTCCATAAACATAGTAACTTAGATAACCCTACTTCATTGATAAGTGTGCATTTAAACCTTGCCAACATAATAACAACCACAAACCAACAACATAATTTTGAAATTTATACAGATAGGGACAAAATATGAAACTTCAAAATTTCCTTTTATAGAGTAAAACCACCGTCTAAATGAAATAGTAAAATGCTGCCCTTGAGACAGTTACTAAAATTTCTGCAGCCTTTGTGTACTGTTGCTCAAAACTAAAGTATTTATGAGATTATGTCCGCATTCTAGACTGGCATTGCCCAGTAAATCATGTTGGGGTGATGACGATGTCCTATAAATCCACATTGCCCAATATGGCAGCCACAGACCATAGGTGACTATCGAGTGCTTGTAATCTGGCTAGTATCACTAAGGAACTGGTTTTTATTTTAATCAATTTACATGTAAAAAACTACACATGGATGATGGCTACAATACTTGGCAGTTCATTACTAGAAACCCAGGCAACTCCAGATACCTTAGGTAAATACTATCAATATTGAGAAAGTTATGAGAGGGTTTTTATTCTCTTCTTTTACCTATACCATGACTTATACCATGGTTACACAATAACCATGACTAAAAATTCATATTTTGAAGAATGTAAGATGCCACTGATTTTAAGATGCATTATTTTGTGTATGTCTAAGAAAAAGATTGCTGACATTTATGATTGTAAGGCATCATTGATTGTTAGGCACATTGCAATTTCAGAGACTAAAATGTTGGGGAAAACTAATCCTAGAATCAATGAAAAACTTTGATATTTTGATCATTTCTAGGAAATTCCCTGGATGATTTCCAAATGTCACATTTTTTTTTTCCTCCTATAAACCTCTAGTATGATTAGTTAAGACTGGGTAGTATCATTTCCAGTTTAACTTAATTTTTTAGGTGAAGTATGTGGCAGTAAGAACTGAAGTAACAACCAAAAATATTAACAGGTTGTTCCTCAGAGGACCAGGAAATAACATATGCATATTCATGTTATGGGCTGGGCTTGGTGTCTTGACACCTATTATTGTTTCCTTTCTTCCTCCCCAGCGCTGTTCCATTTACTTTTGCTGTTTCTTTCATTCAGGCCATCCCACTGCTTGTCTAAGTGCCAGAGTTCGTGGTTGGTTAATACTGAAGGATGCTAGCTCAGAACTAAGTGATTATGAATTCTTAGCCCTGTGATGCGGTATTGTCCTCTGTACAGTTTCCTAAGCCTTCACCTTTTCACTGAGGGTGGTTCCAATGTAATTCTTACACTCGTCTAACCTCGTTTTCTGACTGTTAAGTGCGGCCCTCTGGTTCCACCTTCAATTTTTGAGATCTCTTAAAATACAAGGCACAAATCCAGCTCCTGTAACTAGAACCATCTCCAACTTTGAAGTGATTTAAACCCAAATGGCATGTCTTTTAATATTTAAAGCATTAAGTTCTAATCCATCCTCTTTAATGCTTTCACTGTATTTCTTAAGATGCAAAGAAAAGGCCCGATCCTTTACCCAGCTGCAACAAATTAATAAGTAATTTCAATGAAATAAAATCATTTTGGTCCTGAGATTCACTCCACGTTCTCTTGTGCCTCAGACTTTAATAAAATTGGTAAAATGTGTGTGAGGTTAAACATCTGAGCTTTGGAATTCAAGATGACCCATGACCTGTTTGGTAGCTTTTTTAAAATTCCTGGTCAACAAAATGATCCTTTCATCTAATAAAAGATGAAGTTCTAAAACAACATATTGTTAGGGAAAGAGTACTTAAATCTAAGAATAGTGTGTCTTGACAGAAAGGTGCCACCAATCAGGCAAAATTAGAAACACTCTGAATATGAGTCACAGCGCTTTTAAAAACCTAATTTGAAGAAGGGAAAACAAGACAAAACAAAACAACAGAGAGCGCTTGGAATCCTTTATTCCAAAGGCAAGGAGCCAGTGTTCAGGCACTCCTGCAGAAGGAGTGGGTGAAATGGAAACCAAGCCCAGAAGTCTCTGATACCTCTCCACACACCCCCACATTTATTTATAAAAAAAAAAAAAAAATAATCAAGTCAAGGGCTGTTAATAGTATCAGTTGTCATCGTACCCTGCACCTGACTAGAAGTCTTGAAATCCTCAGTGGCGCTGGTTCCTGTAAATGATGTTAGCAATCCACAGGCAGCCTCTTTCCCTCCCTCAGAGAGTGCCTGTATACCTCACATCTGCTACGTAACCCCCTGTTTTATTCCATAATTAACAGAACCACGGTAAATCTCCTTTCTGAGAACCTGAGCAAAGGAAGATGATTTTGAGGCCATTGCCTCCCCTCCACCCCGCCCCTCCCCCCTCCCAGAAAACCTTACGGTTTTCTTTCAGGAAAGCAGTGCAGCATTATATCTTGCCTTTTCTTTCTAACATGGTAAGTGCTAATTACACCCCTTGGGTACACCTTGGCTGCTGTGTTAAACACATCTAGAGTTGTTTTTCTTATTACCATGAAAAAAAAAATTTGACATGAAAGACTACCTGTGGAGGCTCGGAGGGACATCAGAATAAACCTCCATAATTTACAGGTGAAGCAAGGCAAGGATGCTGAAAGATGGGGTAGCGCTGAGAGAGAGGTGCAGGGAGGTCCCTATTGTGTGAGTTTGTTTAAATGAGGAGATGAAATCAATATGATGTAAAGAAGAGTGCCCCTGGAAGAGAGAGAGAGAGAGAGAGAGAATGTGTATGAGGGGAGATGGAGCCCCGTGTTTTCCCCCAAATCCGCACTTCCGCTCATTGACCACTTACCATAGATTCTGCTGTCTTACTACTTCTGAAGTGGGTAGGGTAGATTTTCAGTTTACTCACTTAAGTCCATAGAAACAAGCTGTTCTTTGTTATTCTGTAACCCAACTAAAGTTTAATCTTGGAAATTCAGCCCCTTTTCTTGAGGGGCTCTTAGGTGGCCCCTGAGGGTTACTTCCGTCAGCTCTGTTGGTCATCCTCTTGGGCATCGAGGCTGACATCCTTGTTCCCATTGAGCCTCTTAGTAGTGGGTCCGTGCAGGTCCCAACTAACAGCTCCCCGATTGATGTCTACATCTGCCCCGCTCTGGAGGACTGGAGAACGTTCTGGCTTAATCTCCTGGGCCGACCTTTCTTCTGTTGCCCTATCAAGCTGGCAAGGGGAATTCTGGACTCTGCCTGGGAAAGGGGTCCATGGAGTCTCAGAGCCGATCTGGAGCTGGTGTCGTTACTATGTGCTTCAATACCCTCACTCCAAATATCTGGGCTCAGGCGAGTCACAGAAGGCAGTGTGGCTGGGCCTGAGGTTCAGGACCTCCTAGGTCTCCTAGCACTGTTGACTTCCCTACAAAGCCCCCTTCTCTGTTGGTGCCTCCAAACCCCACCTCACCCCCAGATTTACTTTGAGATCATTATGCATTCTCTAAAATCTTTTGTCTTATGCCTGGAGTTTACTCAGAGCTCAGGTTTATACCATTTAAAACAAAGCATCTGAAACCCAAAGCCTTGGTTTTTAGCTGAACCTTCTCATCCCTGAGGAAATAAATACTGTTCACCAAATGTGAGAAAAACAGTGAGGAAACGAAATGGGCTGGTAATAGGAGGAGCCACAGCAAACATCCAGAAATATCGTCACATCCTCTTTTTCTTTCAAAAATCCTTTTCTCCCCGATACAGAGTTGAACTCATTGAAGGAAAAATCCAGCGCACTGAGGCCCTGACATATGTTTATTTCAGGAGAGGAAACATTCTCTTTGACTTAGTAGTTCTCAGAAGGCTAAAGTGTTTGCCTTTCTGCTCACAAACAGTAACTTCCCTTTACTCAGCATAATCTCCAACTGCTCTGTCCAGTCTCTGCTTGCATTGTATTCTCCACAGAATCTTTCTGGACTAAATTCACCGACCCCCTGGAAGCACTGGCTCCCTCGAACCACTTGCCCTCTCCTCCTGGAAACAGGTTAGTGGTGTGTGTCCCTTTGTACTCAGGTGAGAAGCCATTTCTCTTTGGGACATGGGGAGCGCGTTCCACTTTACAGTTTGTAATAGGCTCTCATAACTGAATAGTGCTCTTACAGGACAAGTGTTCCCCCATGAAGTGAGTATCACTATTTTCGATGCGATGCAGTGGGGGCTTTGAGGGGCTCACTGGGTCTTCGCACCCAAGTTGTCAGGCCTTTTGTCAGTACCCACACACCAGGCCTTCTCATCTACAGCTCTGTGATTTCCCTCCTCCTCCACCTTCCATCCACCAAGGCTGATATGAACTTAAATGAGCTCATCCATTCAACTGACATCTACTGAATGTTTTGTGTTGGGCTTGTATGAAGCATGGGATGATAAATGGTGATCAGAATAATTCTGGACTTTGTCCTCTACTTTGCCCATGGAACTGATGGTCAGAAAGGAAAAGAGACACCTAAAAAAATAATAATCACACACATATATATTTTTAAAATGTATACAGGCCTAGAAGAAAAATCCTAGGGTGCTCTGGGAGCCTGTATAACAAATGGATCTGGTCTAGTCCTGGGTGGGGTGCCTGGGGGGAACATGGCATTGTAGGAATGCTGGGGAGTGGGTGGGAAGGATTTCCTGAGGAAGTGATGTTTGCAATCACCAGGCATTAAGAAAGGAGATGGGGTTGGGACTTCATCTTTTGTAAAGACCTTGATGGGGGGAACCTGCCCTTGGAGGCTGGGAGTGGAGCCAGCAGGACAAGAGGGGATGGTCTGTGGATAGGCAGGAGAGGAAGATGGTTCAGATCCAAGCAGGCTATCAGGTGTTATGATTTTATTCTGTAACACATGAAGTCAATTAAAAGTTTTATTTTTTTTAAAGATCTTACGTATTTGATGGAGAGAGATCACAAATAGAGTGGCAGGCAGAGCTCCTGCTGAGCCAGGAGCCCAGTGTGGGGCTCAATCCCAGGACCTGGGGTCATGACCTGAGCCGAAGGCAGCCACTTAACTGACTTGAGCCACTCAAGCGCCCCAGTGAAAAGGTTTTAAAGCAAGGAGTGTCTTGATTCTGTTAGCATTTTGGAAAGACCTCTGGGTGCTATGCAGAGAGTGGGGAAGCTGAGCAGGGCCACTGGCAGGTAGGAATGGGCATTCTGGGGCCACTGCAGGAGTCCAGGTATGTTTGGACTCAAAAGGTTTAAAAAAAAAAAAGGAAGGCGTAGGAATCTACAAAGAGCTACTTCTAGCATTATATATCTATTTATCTGTCAAGATCCTGGGCAGGGAAGAGGTTGCACAATAAAATGGGGTAAGGTGAAAAGTGTTTAATAAAAGGACTACTTCTAAAGGTGCATCAGAGGCTAGGGAAGCACATAGGGCACAGGACCCCTGAGTGCAGTTTTCTCCACTAGGGCTGAAGGGGTCTCACATAGAAACAGTCATTGCAATTCAGAGACACCACCGGACAGAAGTGTGGCCTTCAGTGAAGGGATATGGCCAACTCACCAACCACTGGGGTATGGGGATGTGGTAAAAGGAATAAATATCCCAACCTTGCTGGGTGTTTGCATCGGGTAGTGTTCTCCATTGGTGAACCCAATCGGCGGCCCTGGGCCCAGGAGGGGCCTGTTGATGTCACCAGACAGAGCAGGCTCCCAGGGGGCAGGGAGCCGGGCAGAGAGTGGATCTCAGGGGCACATGAGTTTTGCAACAGTATGTGGATTATGCATGTTTTCTTGTAACCTCACACTCCATCCCTTGCCAATACCAATGAATGATAAAAGTCTTTGTAGGTGGAGATATTTTCTCTTTCTTTCTTAAACACATTACTATGTCTGCTGGAATGTGATCCTGCTTACCATTTGGAACAAGAAGTCTTTCCTTTGATTTTTTTCCTTTGCAAGTGTATTAATATTTAGGTTTTAAAAAAAAAGATTTAGTTTATTTTTTTAAAAAACAGTTAAAAGATTATTTATTTATTTATTTGAGAGAGAATGAGAGAGAGAGAGCACTCACAAAGGGAGAGGAAGAAGCAGACTCCCCACTGAGCAGAGAGCCTGATGTGGGGCTTGATCCCAAGACCCTGAGACCATGACCTGAGCTAAAGTCAGATGTTTAACCAACTGAGCCACCCAGGTACCCCGAGTATATTAATATTTGGTTTAAGAAAATTCTGTGAAAATATCTTTTTTTACAAAAAATACTGAACCACTGGCGGGGGTGTAAAGATGTTCCCCTGAGTTGGGAACTCATTTCCTCCACTTCTCAGATTTCTACTGGAGACTGTTCCATTAGAGCAGCTCCCCTGGGGCTCTTGCTTGTCTCTCCTTGTGTGGAATGGGCGAACTGCCTGATTGTTGGACAACAGCCTTAGGTCTCTGGTCCCCGAGTGGGTAGAACTTATCTACTAAAAGGCTGTGAGCATTAAAGGTTTGGTTTCTTCCTCCTGTTTGCCCTGGAGCAGTGCAGGGTTGCAACCCTGAATCAGTACTTCTGCCCTCAATTTCACACCTTCCCTTGAGCTTGAGTCCCAGTTAGGACAGAGAGCTGCAAAGTGAGCCTATTTGATTACACATCTCAGCCTTGTCCTCTAATGCAGTGGTAATAAAACTGACATTTCAATCTTGACTGATTCCCAAGTCTGTCTGCTAAATTGGTTCGTAACCTGAGTTTGGGAAAGGAGGATTTTATTTATTGGAACTTTTTTAGAACTCTGTGCTTGGCATTACTTGCCAGGAAGATAACGCCACACCATGACAGACCCAGATCTCTTGCGGATAACACGGAGAGAACCCTGGCATCTCTGAGACTTCAGGCACCTAGAAACTGGAGGCATTACCAGGAGACAGGTAATGTCTGCACTGTAAAATGTCAGTGCCTAGAGTTTGGAAAAGTATTGGGAACTCAGGAGTCAGACTAGTGTTTGAGTTTGGGCTCTGATACATTCTAGCTATAGGTCTTCTGCAAATTATTTAAACCCTTTAGAACCTTAATTGTATCACCCATAAAGTGGAAATTATATTAGGTCTTACTATTTATTATTGTCACAATTTAGGTAATTTTCCCTAAAATAGTCAAAAGTACCCTTTAAAAAGACCAAGAGGGCCCAGGCTTTTTTTCTCTCACTCTGCTTAAAGTGCAGGGTAAGAGGAAGTACTCTGCCACAGGGAAAGAATGTTCTGGAATACATTCCTAAGACTTCTAGTACTTTCACCTCTGGTAATGAGATCTCTGACAAGGTTAAATCATTGAACTACATCCCCTTTGTTAATAGAAAAGTTACTGAAGTTGATAGAGTCTCTATTGGGCTATTCAACTTCCGATATGTTATGCAAATGATAGCTTCTGTAATTTCCACATGTATGTGTCTCACTTGGAACTTTGAACAGATCTTTTAAGCTCTGCCTAATTTATCTGTGCCTACATCTGAGTAACCATGTGTTGACTACACTGTAGAGTTTGATTTATGTATTTGGAAACCTAACTTTCTGGAAAGTTTTACAAAAATTACTTTGACTAACCTTTGATAAGAAGCTATTAACCCATTGTGAGACCATTAGAAACTAGCTCTCAAGGACCAACAGGATAAAAGAGAGGGCAAAAATAACTTAGTTGTTTAAGTTATAAGCAAGATTTCTTCTAGTCAATAGACGATTACAATTCATAATCAATATGCTGATGGAGACCAGGAATTTTTTTAAACATTTTTAAAATTAGTATAATTGACACATAGTGTTACATTAGTTTCAGGTGTAGAACAGTGATTTGACAAGTCTATATATTATACCAAGCTCACCACAAGTGCAACTACCATTTGTCACCATACAACATTGATGTATTTCCATTGATTCTATTCCTATGCTGTACCTTTTATCCCTGGACTTATTCCATAATGGGAAGCTCTATCTCCTGCTTCCCTTCAGCTATTTTGCCCATTCCTCTTCCCCTCCCCTCTTGCAACCATCAGTTTTCTATATTTATATGTCTGATTCTACCTTTTTGTTTTTAGATTCCATATATGAGTGAAATCATATGGTATTTGTCTTTACCTGTTCGACTTATTTCTCTTAGCATTATACCCTCCCCTCTAGGTCGATCCAGATTGTTGCAAATGTCAAGGTCTCAACATTTTTTATGGCTAATATTCTATTCCATATATACCACATCTTTATTCATCTATTCCATTGTGTGTATATCTATATACACACACACCACACTTTATCCATTCATCTATTGATAGACACTTGGGTTGCACCCATATCTTGGCTATTGTAAATAATACTGTAATAAACATAGGAGTGCATATATCTTTTTGAATTAGGGTTTTTGTTTTCTTTGGGTAAATACTCAGTAGTGGAATTATTAGATCATATAGTATTTCTATTTTTAAAATTTTGATGAACATTCATACTGTTTTCTACAGGGGCTGTATCAATTTACATTCCCACCAACAGTGCACAAGGGTTCCTTTTTCTTCACATTTTCACCAACACTTAGTATTTGTTGTCTTTTTGATTCTAGCCATTCTGACAGGTGTGAGGTAATCTCTCATTGTGGTTTTGATTTGCATTTCCCTGATTAGTGATGTTGAGTATGTTTTCATGTATCTGTTGGCTATCTGTATGTCATCTTTGGGAAAATATTCTGGTCCTCTGCCCATTTTTAGTAGGATTATTTATATTTTGTTGATGTTGAGTTGTGTAAGTTCTTTATGTATTTTGGATATTAAAGGTTAATGGAAATTTTCATGAAGACAAAATGGCAGACAATAGTAGTGAATGCCTGAGGAGTTAATGCTCCCCGAATTGTACTTACTGAGCTTCTGAAATTTTAAAACTGGAGGTTAGGTAAAAATTGTGTAAGATAATTATGTCAGATGAAGACCATTTACTATTTGACTCAAGTCCAGTGGGTTTTTCTTAATAAGAAAGCCTTAGAGAAAACAAGGGCAGGGACAAGGTATATAGGAGAATAAATGAATGAGTTCTTTCAGGTGGGAAACATAATTGGGAAATGAATTATCCTTTTTATTGGTACTATAAGGTTTCTTCTCTTTTATGAAGCTCCATCCTCATCAAGACTAGCAAAGTGATTGGCATAGAGTAACCATCATGTAAATATTTGTTGATTTGATGGATCCAAAACACAATGTTGGGGATGCTAAACTTCCATTACTCGTGAAATAGGAACTGTGTTTTAAGGTGGGTCAGACTTGACCTGCTCTTGTGCTTTTAGCAGTCATTTTAGTTTTTATATCGTTAGTCAGTTAACACAGTGATTCAGTATATGCATTTGGATGTCTCACTTGCTCCCAAGTCTTTTGGAGACCCACAAGAGTCCAAAGAAGCCTCAGAGCAATGCTGGAGAATTTGCTACAATCGCTGATTTTAGGGTCAGTCACTTCCTAAAGAAGATGATTAGGAAGTCACTAAATGTGTTGCCTAAAATATGTGTGGTTCAGTTTTCCTACTTTGGAAGCCTTTTGTTTTTACAAATTTGGTGGACTCCCAGTCAGTCTCCAAGATTTGGTGGAAATATCTGAAAGTCTCCCAAACTCCCCTCAAGTGAAATTAATGATTCCTCCACCACATCTCAACAACACTCTCCTGCTCCTGATATATATGGTGCCTCCTAATTATCTGCTTAGATATCATCATATTCTTCTGAAGTTATTTGTCCTCTGACTCAAGCTCCCAACATTCACCTTGATATTAGCAATTACTGGTCCTTGTTTCTGGCCTGGTAACCAATCAGGAACAATTAAGCCCTCACAGGTACTCTATAAGGATTAGACGAATATGTGAATAAGAATATAGATTTGAACTAATACTTCTTCTTATAGATGTACTTATAAAATACTGTAGTACCTGAAAAATCTTATTGGAGTAAATGGATGACTTTTGAGTCCAATTGGGAAAACCAAATCTAAGTGACTTTTCCAGTTCTGCAGGCTCAGGTATGTTAACAAGCAATGATTTCCTTAAACTGTAGGTGGACCTGGACTGTAAGGGAGTTGGACTACAAGTGGAGTGGAGCCTAGTAAACTTCCCACCCATTCCTCCCCACTCCTCAGAATGAGCATTTGAATTTAGATAGTGAAACATCAGAACCTTACCATTTATAGACCTCTTGAGCTTGGAGTACCAGCTATCTCTTTTGGGTAGTTTAGGATTCTAATTAGAGCATGTAGTTGCTCACTTTTTGCTCTGTATAGGCCCCTGAGTCTTGAGGCCCGACGAGACTGTGAAATGCCTGAGGATGAACCCCTGCCTTTATATTTCCATTTTCTGATACAGAATATGTAAGTAGCCTATAATTAGCAAAGAGTTTTTGATGGAAATAAATAAAGGCGAATAGGTGGAGCATAGCTCTCTTTCTTCGTCTACTCTCCTGATTTGTGTTTTCTGTCCTCACCTAGACCTTACAGTTTTGGATCTGAGTTTCTCCTCCAAAGTCAGGCTTTTAAAGCCAAACATTCGAAGTCACAGAAAAAAAATCCATCTAATCT
Organism: Mustela putorius furo; assembly: GCF_011764305.1. Lineage (NCBI taxonomy): Eukaryota > Metazoa > Chordata > Mammalia > Carnivora > Mustelidae > Mustela > Mustela putorius. The sequence continues at coordinate 9,524,153 of NW_025422368.1, forward strand.
TTTGATAAATATCTATTGAGTACTTGGTATGTGCCAGGTGCTTTGAATACAAATAAGAATGAAACATGGCTCTTGACCTCGATGAGCTCACGGTGTCATTAAATAGCAGATAACAGTATTTATTAGTTAATGGTCATTCAAGCTAATGTTTTTACTTAGATTTCAGCTATCGCCAAGTTCTTGGGCCCTCTGAGAAATTACTAGGATGGAACATAGATTTGTTCTATAAACTGTGACTTAAAGGGAATAAAGTGCCATAACCTTTTCCCCCATAATGGAATTGTTTTTCAGAAAAAGTGCCAAGTCTTAGAATTATGAATATTGAAAATTTTACCAATACAAATATTTTAGTAGACAGAAAAAATTAGAGATATATAATTTTAGTACTACCCAGGCTTAAATAGGAACATTTGGCGGGGGAGAGATCAAATGTTGGGTTCGCAGTTCAGCAGCAACAAATAGGAGCTTTTCAAGTATTTTTTTTTTTTTAAATAACAACACATATGGGGAAAAGCTTGTATTTGGTAATAACTTTTCAAACAAGAGGATGTTCTGGATTCGGGCTGGCCACCAGAAGAATTTGCGCCTGATTTGGAAGACAGAAGGGAGGCGGCAGCCATGGGCATGTAAGGGTGAGCTAAGGCACTGGTTTCTGTAGCAGCTTGTTCATGTTGTCACTTATATACAGCCTTACTTTGTAGGTTGTGGGGCTGCGGATAGCCCCGTGGCTCCTTCAGCCTCTGCAGATCTCCTGCTCCAGCTCCTACGCATTGTGGACCAAGTGCATGGGTAGCTCCGTGGTGAAAGGCACCTGTTCCTCTACAGGTCACCAGCCTTATCAAGTCAGAGGTGGTGAAAGACAGGTGTGGGTGTCTTTTCACTCTCTGGGCTCTAGTTTGCCCTTGTGGGTTCCAATTTGTCCATGTCTGTCCCTTCTGCATACTAATCTTGCAGACCCACAGCAATTTCAGGCCCACGACTAGCTGCCAAGGTAACAACTTTCCATAAATTTTCTAACAATGTCCATAGTTGTGAGAGGTCCAATCCTTACACTCCTTAATACATGGCAATGTGGTTCTTCTTATCTGTCTGAACCATAGCCAAGGCAGAGACTAAACCTACATCTTTTAATGAATCCACTGACAGGATTTCTCTGTTTCCTACCATCCCATCTCTGACCCCCATCCCACTGGGCACCTGAGGAAATAGTTTAAGAACCATGTTGTGCAAAAAGGGGCACCTGGGTGGCTCAGTGGGTTAAGCCTCTGCCTTCGGCTTAGGTTATGATCTCAGGGTCCTAGGATCGAGCCCCTCATCAGGCTCTCTGCTCAGCAGGGAGCCTGTTCCCCCCTGTCCCCCTACCTGCTGATCTGCCTACTTGGGATCTCTGTCTGTCAAATAAATAAATAAAATCTTTTAAAAAATTGCATATCTTTAAACCCTCGATTCATGTTCAGTGCAGTAAGGTGCACACATAATGAAAGACCCTTGAAAGCTAAGGGAAAACCAGATTCACGTCACCCCTCTCAATCTTACTATGGAATGTGGTTCATTGAGTGGGAATCACTCACAAAATGAGTCCTCCATTTTAAGTTATGGCTTCTCTTTCTTTTTCTGTATCTGTGTGGTTCCCTTGATCACATGTGGTTGACCTTTAGGAAATTAAATGCATATAGAATGCAATGCCACCGTAAGAACACTGTCTTCTTCATCAGGCATTTTCTTCATTTCCTTTCTAGTTTTAGTATCGATGACTCTTTGCCCTCAAGTTATTTCATTCCTGGCACCCTCGCTCTGGAGAAACCCACTATTTCCCCCTCAGCTTCCCTAGCCTGATTCAGCTTTAATCTTCTTCCCAAACAACTACAGTGTGAGACTTGAATGGTTGCTCCTTCAAAGTTGTAAACTGAGCAAATTTATGCTGTGGATTTTGTTACTGGAGTGAAATGAGCATACCTAGGTCATTTGAAAACATCCTGGGAAATACTCCCAATCCTAAAAGGATTATGGGAGGATCATAATTTATCCTATTGTTCAGTAAGGATAGCAGTTTCTTGGTAAGCAGATGCTTAGAAGCAGATGCTATTTCAGTATTGTCACTTCAGAATTGTGTAAATCTTATACTTAGCTGTGAGTTTTAATTAATGAACTGCTTACATTAAGGTTGGGTTTCTTGATTTATTGAGATTTTGTTTCACCTACATTCCACTTAACTAAATCCACAAGCTTCAAGCTTGATTTACACGTCTCATTTCCACTGAAAACACATTTCCCTTACAATATTTACAACTTTCTTAATAGGAAGTCATTGAGAAACAAACCTTTGCTCATTGTAACGATACTAGAATATTATAAAAATTCAAAATCTTCTTTTCATTTCTCCTGTCCCTATCTGAAAACCCACAGAGCCTGCCCATTGCCTATAAGAGAATGTCTTAACCTTTTTTCACTCAACATATGTCCCAATGATTTCTACTTTGCAGACAAACTCCCACAAACATCATAGTCCCGAGAAAGCATACACTCTGGATTATTGTTTGTGACCCATATTCCTGTGGCCTTACCAGTGCAAATGAGGTCACAATTTAACCTACTATCTCCCGATTGATAGCCTCCACCTGTGTGAGAGCCCATGCCCTTCTCAGGTTCCTTCTAATTTCTTTCAGGGAGTCTCCAGGGGTGTTTCAGGTGGGCTCCCAGCTCTCCTGTATGTGCTTGGGTATTCATAAGTTCTAGCCTGTTGACCCTGTACTGGCCAAGAAGTGATGCTGCCCCTCCCATGTTGACTTCAAGGTGAGTTACTCCTTTATTACTGGACTAAGCACAGCACTTACTCTTTCCTTAATTCTTCCTATGGAGACCAGGCTTTGATGTTAACCAAAACTACTGAAAGCTTGGGAGAATAGAGGAAATTACAGCAAAGAAACTTACAACTGGTTATTAAATGTGGAGGCTCTTGGAGCTGTGCATTGTAGCCTATCGCCATATAGGGGTGTCTTACTTACTGATTCCCTGGATATAGGGCTTCCTCTCCAACTAGCTGCCAATCTCCTCTTCACCTGAGGACACCAGCTCCCCTTATTGCCACCTAAGCAGCCTGGATATTTTTTTTTTTTTTTTTTTGAGTTCTAAGCCTACAAGAGTAAAGCCTAAAGGAGTTCCGTCTTCATCTCTGGTTTAGTGTCTGCCTTCCCAGTTGTCACTCTCAGTCCTAGGATCTGCCTCTGTGCAGGGTGACTGTGAGTGGGAAAGTCCCCTGACATTAGGAGAAATATCATTTATGTTCACATCTGGGAACTTGTCTTCAAAGAAACCATCCAGATCCCAACCGTCCAGACTCATACAATGGATAAACAAAAACAGGAATGTTACTTCCTTGTATTTCTCTCCTCCAATTGCAAAAGAAAGGACAGCTCCTTTCTTCTTAATTTTTCAAAGTTTGAGTTGAGCAGTTTTAAATAACATCAAGTGAGTTGAATTTGGCCAAATCCAGTTGTTTCTCTTTATGCTTTTTCCAACATGAATTGAAAATTGTGACTGTACGTTCTTCCTGTGGTTTCAGTTTCTAATGTCCCAGTAGCAACAACTCAGTCAGAAGTCCACAGATCTCTATAAGACAAGGAGTTACTTCTTTAGATTAAAAGGTACAGTCTAGACCCATGTTTTTATTTTTTTTAAGGAGGAAATATAATATTAAAAATTTTTAAAAACTTTATTTATTTGACAGAGATCACAAGTAGGCAGAGAGGCAGGCAGAGAGAGAGGAGTAAGCAGGCTCTCTGTTGAGCAGAGAGCCAGATGCGGGGCTCAATCCCAGGACCCTGAGATCATGACCTGAGTCGAAGGCAGAGGCTTAACCCACTGAGACACCCAGTTGCCCCTAGACCCATGTTTAAAAGGAAACCCATCTCCAAAGGAAATAATTTACAAAATACAAGTCTGTTTAAACATATATAGGCTTTTACTTTAGACCCACAGCACCTCAAGCTTTCTATGTCATTTCCATAATTAAATAGCTCACTGATGCTTCAGTCAGTACAGACTAGGTTATGCTGTAGTAACAAACAACCTCAACGTTTTTGTTGTTGTTGTTAAGATTTTATTTATTTATTTGAGAGAGTATGGAAGTGATCATAGAGGGAGAGGGATCACAGAGGCAGAGGGAGAAGCAGACTTGTCACTGAGCAGAGAGCCTGATGTGGGGCTCGATCCCAGGACCCTGAGATTATGATCTGAGCTGAAGGCAGACACTTAACCAGCTGAGCCACACAGGATCCCACAATCCTCAACTTTGAAGTGGCTTAAAATTTATTTCTCACTTATGCTATATTTCTGCTGAAGGTCAACAAGAAAGCTCTGCTTGTTGTAATTATTCAAGACTCAGGATGGAATAGGGCTCTTCTCAAACATTGCTAGTCTCTCTGCCACAGGTCTAGAGAGCTCCAGAGGTTCTTGCACGGCCCATTAAGTGCTTCTGACTCAGTGTTACATGTCTCTCGCTCAAACACATGGGAGTAGGAAGTTCAATCTTATCATGACCCTCTCATTTTTTTGAGATTTGAAACAATATCTTTAGTTGTATATGTGATATATCTCAGTCACATAATGATAGGTCAAATCTTTTGATGATTACCAAACCTAGCTGTTGTACTAATATATACCTTTATGTGTATAACTTATTTTCATTTTAATAATCTTATGAGGTAGACACTATTATTATCCCATTTTATAGATGCAGAAACTGAGATACAGAGAAGGGATAAGTAACTTTTTGTGGTCATACGCTACTACTTGGTAAGGTTGGGATTTGAATCTTGGCAGTCTGTCTTCATACGCCATACTCTTAGCCACTGCACTGAACACATCCTATTCAACTTTCTTTTTTTTTTTTTTAAAGATTTTATTTATTTATTTGACAGAGAGAAATCACAAGTAGTCGGAGAGGCAGGCAGAGAGAGAGAGGGAAGCAGGCTCCCTGCTGAGCAGAGAGCCCGATGCGGGACTCGATCCCAGGACCCTGAGATCATGACCTGAGCCGAAGGCAGCGGCTTAACCCACTGAGCCACCCAGGCGCCCCCCTATTCAACTTTCTGAAGCTGAGTTTTTCATCTGCCTACCACTTCCCCAATGATACCCCTGCTCTTTCTTCCTTTTCCTAAGTTGGGCAAATGGCGTACCACCAGCTACCTGATTACATCCTATCTGATTACATACCTATCAGACATCCAGGCCTTGTCCTTGGTTCCTTTCTCTTTCAGCTCCCACATCCAATCCAAGCCAGTTCTCAAGACTGACCTCTGTCACCCTTTCTGTCTCCTTGGTACTGCAGTCCCCTCCTCAATGATGTCTGGAATTGTGTCCCACTATAATCAGTTCTCCACAATGCAGTCAGAATGAACTTCTAGAAATATGTAACTAAAGAATTTTATGTGCTACTTCCTCACTAAAAAACCCTACAATCACTTCCCATTTCCTATGAAATAAGGTCTGAAATTTTATTGTTCCTTCTTCTGCTGGAACAGCCCCAACAAACACATACACATAATTTAGCTAACGACTGCAAATTTCCACTTAACTGCCACTTCTTCACAGAGACCTCCAGACTGGGTTAGGTCCCCTTTCAAATTCTTCTAAATACCTGTCATCACACTTACATTGATTTGTCCAATGTTTGTTTTCATCTTTAGAAAATGAGTTTTATGATGATTGTTTATTTTGTTTACTGCTGTATCTGTGGCACTTTAACCGTGTGTGGTATGGGGCAAGGCATTTAGTACATATTTATTGAATGGATAAGTGCATATTTACTAACAACTTGCAATCCACTTCACGTGGGTTACAACACTGCAGTGGAGAATCTCTGGTTGGGAATTGCTGAACTTCTTAACTGGTGAGGTAGTGAAGTAGTGGGAGGAGTTGGGGCTCTGATCTTTGCGCTGAGTTCAAATGCCCCATAGCTATTGACCAGGCTTGACTATGGGCCGGTAACCTAAATGCTCTAATGTTAATCTTCTCATCAGGGAACTGAGAGGAAAAGGGGCCTCACAGAATTGGTCTGGAAACTAAGCCAGACTATGCTAGTTCCCTTCTTAGGCTATTGCCCAGGAGTCTTGTAGCAATCTCACCTCCTGGACCTTTCCAATGTCATCTTTTGCTAAAGACCTCAAAATAAATAGCCTCTCTTCCAGAAATATCATCCCTATTTCTGATGCATGTCTGTTTCCTGAAAATCCAGCTCAAATCTCACCTTTTAAAATAAAATTTCCAATATGCTTCGTTCTGTTCCTTTAGCATTTCAATAGAAAGTTCACTCTATATCAGTTTGTGCTTGATCATACCTGGCTTTATGGATATTCTCCAGCTGGTTACATGGAAAGGTGACAAATCTGTAGAATTGGTTCTTTTGCTTTGTATGCTGCAGAGTGCTTTGTACAAAGTAGACTGTCTTAATCAATTGTCATTTATTAATTGATTTGCTCATCCTATCTAGGAAGCAGAAGTTGTTCTAATCATATCTGTTTCACACCACGGTTGTTAGTTTTAGCCAGGAGTATTTTAAACAGAAAAGAAGGTGCTCACGTTGACAGGTTATGCAGATGTGTTTAGTCTCACTTTGTCTTATTTGACACATAGACTAACCCTGGTTAGTGTTTTTTTTTTTTTTGTATTTTTTTTTAAGCTTGATCTTCTCAAAGAAATTATTCCAGTGAGATAGAAGAATCAAATTTCCTTAGTCCATTAACAAAAAAAAAAACAATTAAAAACCTTTAAAAAGCCTCAAACTAATAGCTAAAAAATTAAAGAGAGAAAAACACAAACTAAAGAAACCTCCGTAGAAAAAAAATAAATGGCACAGTCCTATTTCCACTAAATAAATTAGATCCATAGTTAACCTCTCTTCATCCCAAAGTTCCCCTCTACGTCTAAATGGTATCACTGGTGAATGCTCCTTAACATTTCAGTTAAAAAAACAATGCTAGTTTCACTCAAAAATCTTCCAGAAAATCAAAGGGAAAGGAATACTCCCCAACTCATTTGTGAGACCAGTTTTATCTTGAGAGCTATCCACTATTCCTCATGAACTCAGATGCAAAAGGCCTTAACAAAGTATTAACAAATTGAATCTAGCAATACATCAAACTAATAAAGGGCACCTGGGTGGCTCCGTGGGTTAAGCCTCTGCCTTCCGCTCGGGTCATGATCTCAGGGTCCTGCATCGGGCTCTCTGTTTGGTAGGGAGCCTGTTTTCCTCCTCTCTCTCTGCCTACCTCTCTGCCTACTTGTGATCTCTCTGTCAAATAAATAAATAAATAAAATCTTAAAAACAAAAAAAGCTAATAGAGCATGACCAAATGAGGTTTATTTCAGGCATAGTAGGTTGGATCAACATTTGAAAATCAATGTAATTCACTATGTGGACAGTCTAAAAAAGAAACTGTATGATCATTTCAATAGATGCAAAAAAGACTGACAAAATTGAAGGTCCATTCCTCAAAAAACTCTTAGCAAACTAAGAATTGAAGAGAATGCTAACCCAATGTAATAGACTGCCTCTATCAAAAGAAATCTACAAAGACAACTGAATAGTAGCTGACTTTTAGATGTTCTTATGAAGATCAGGAACAAGGAAGGCTTTCCATTGCACCAGAGGTCTTAGCAAGTCCAATAAGGCCAGAAAAGCAAATAAAAGGCATACATTTTGGAAAGAAAAAATTAAAACTGTTTGTATTCTCAGATGACATGATGGTCTACATAGAATATCATGTAGAAGCTACCAAAAAGCTTCTAAATCTTATAAGTGAGTTTAGGATACAAGAGCAATACACAAAATAATCATATTTCCATGTATTATAAAGTCACAATTAGACACCAAATTTTTTAAAGTACCATTTAAAATAGCATTCAAAACATAGGCTACTTGGAGATAAACCTAATAAAATATGTGCAAAATTTCTATGCCAAAGATTAAAAAGCACTGATGACAGAAATAATAAAAGACCTAAATAAATGGGGTACATTGTGTCTTGATAGATCAGAAGACTCAATATTGTCAAGACCTCAATTTCCCTCAAAGTGATGCATAACTTAAATGTAACTTCAACCAAAATCCCAAGAGGCTTTTTGTAGACATTGATAAGCTGATTCTAAACATTATATGGAAAAGCAAATGCAAAAATACTTCTGAAAAAGAACAAAGAGGACTAAGCCCAGCTGGTCAAGACTCACTGTAAAGTTACAGTAATCAAGACAGCCTGGTATTGGCAAAAAGACAGACACATAGATCAATTGATCAACAGAGAAGAGAACGAGAAATAGACCTCACAAATGTTAACTGAGTTTCAGCAAAAGTATCAAGGCAACACAATACCGAAAGGCTAGTCTTTTCAATGAATTGTACTAGAGTACCTAGAAGTCCATTTGTAAAAAGTGACATCCATACAGATAGCGTGTCACCTTGTATTCAAAAGTGAACTAAAAATGGATCAAAGACCTAAATTCAAATTTAAAACTCTAAAGTCTCTAGAATAAAACACAGGCAAAGAATCTTTGTGACCTTGGGTTAGGCAAAGATTTCTCAGAAAGGACATGAAAAGTATGATCCATAGAAGAAAAAAAGTTGATAAATTAGATTTCATCAAAATTTCTCATTAAGTGTGGTTGCGAGGAGAATGTAAGGAAGACAGTCCACAGACAGGGATTAAATACTTGTAGAACATCCATCTGATAAAGGATTGGTAACTAGAGACTATGGAATTCTCAACATTCAGTAATAAGAAAGCTAACAAACTATTATGTGGGCAAAAGATGTGAACATTTTTCTTCATCCAAGAAGAGATACACATGGCCAATAAGTATTATGAAAAGATGCTGAGTAGTATTAGTCTATAGAGAAATGTAAATTAAGAGCCCACTATGATGCTACTACACCCCAGTTATAATGGCTCAAGTAACAGCAAACTGACAGTATGAAATGCAGGTGAGACTCTTGAGTAACTGAGTAACTGGACTTTTCAGACATTTCCTGGTAGATATGTAAAGTGATACAGCCACTCTGGAGTGTCTGACGGTTTGTTAGAAGTCCACACAATAACCCACGTATGAATGTTTATGGTACCTTTATTCATAATTATCCCAAACTCAAGACAACCAAACAAATACTGAATGGATAAATTGTGGGACATCCCTGTAATCATAATAGAATATTATTCAACAATAAAAAGGAATGAACTCATCATACACAGCAGTGCGGAATTCAGTAGCGTTTGCAAAGTAAAAGAAGTCTGATTCAAAAGGCTGTATACTGTTTGATTCCATTTATATAGCATTCTGGGAAAGGCAGAAATAGAAAGCAGATCTGTGGTTGCCAGGTGCTATGGGCTGGGGTTGGGGTAGGGGATTGACTACAAAAGGATGCAAGGATATTTTTAAGATGATGAAAATATTCTCTACCTTGACTCTGGGGGTGGTGGTATGGTTTACATGACAGGAGAAACCTCTCAAAATACATAGAACTGTACATTTTATCGGTTTTTTTTTTTTTTTTTAGAACTGAATACTTCCAAAGACAAATTTTACTGCTTGTCAATTATAGTTCAATTAAAAAAAGAACATTTTACAAGCCTCCTATAGAAAGTGGATGTGGATGGAATTAGGAGAGAATGACAACCGGCTCAGTGTCGCTGTTGCAATGTCTCTTCTGCTCCAGCTGCTGCTCCAAACGCTGTCCCACCTGGAGCGGGGCCTATGGGCAGGAGCAGGTGGATTCAGGAGGGAAGGAGGAAACTCGACTTTCTGAGCATTAGCTCAGTACTCTTTGGCTGAGAATACCTGGTTTCATCCAGGGAAGATAGCACCAAAAACCGACCAAACAAAAAACTCCTCTGCTTGAAAAAAGTAATGAAAAGAAGAAATTGTCTATCAAATTTATAGGGACCTGTCCAACCTTAATACTTTTTGATTAACCTAGTTGCTAATGAGTTAATGCCATAGTCAGAAGGGATGTTTGTCTTCTCCAATTTTCACATTTCATTAAACCCATTAATTCTACATTCTCTGTCTCAGATACTTTCTTCCCCACATCTCCATGTGTTCATTTCAAAAGAAATGGTCTTATCCTTAAGGTAAGAGGAAAATTTCTAGCATTTTTTTTTTGCCAAAACCAAAACAAAACAAAAATAAACTCCCCAAAGCATTTATTTTGGTAGGGAATGATTACACAACAATGAAACATTGTGAGGTAGCATGAAGAAATTCCTACAGCTCTCCAAGCTAGCTTAATAGCTGTGAAGAGCTCTAAGGAAAAGAGTGCAGGGTCAAATATTATCCTGAATATGACATTTGGGAAGATTTGCTTTTTACCCTCTAATGGTCTCAGTAGGAGGTCTCATCAAACACATTGCATATCCATTTTTGCCAAACACTTCTGAAAATTCAAAGAACAGCACCAAGGTGTTTTATTTCAAATGTTGGGCCATACCATTTCCCATGACACTTGATTATTTTCCCTTCTGTGCTTGAGGCTTGACCTTTTCCAAAGGGAAGAGTGCATTTGGGGTGAGTTTCCCATGCCTGATGATCTGGCATAGAGATACATGACAACCAAACTTCTGGTATTTTCTTGGACTTCCACAATTAAAAACTTTTCTTCCCCAGCTGTCAAGCCTCATGTCCCACATTTTGATAAAGTTTAGAAGGCTAGAGAGGATGGGCTTAATCAGATCTAACCCCAGAAGTTCTGTTCCAGAGCTCATCAAATTATACCTTACCCACAATAGGCTCATTATTTTGTTACTTTTGTGAGATCAATATGCAGTATTTAATGGCATGAATGTGGTTGTGTGAAAAAGAAGTTTTGAAAATATGTAAATAATAATCGTGGGATAGGCTTAGCTGCTCAACTAAAGAACAGGATGTTTTCTCAAACCATTAGAAAACTTTTATTTTCTTCTATTTGCCTCTTTCTTTAACTTTTATAATTTTTTATTAAAATGGACTGAACTGAATTATATTTGGGAGAACTTTCTGTACAGAAGAATCAATATGCCAGAGTAGGTGATTTTTTAAATTTAAATTCAATTAGCAAACATATAGTACATTATTTTCTGATGTGCATTTCAGTAATTCATCAGTTGCATGTAATACCCAGTGCTCATCACATCACATGCCCTCCTTAAAGTCCATCACCCAATTACCCCATTTCCCCACCCACAGAGTGTAATTATTCTTACCAAGTGGAACTGATTACAACATGGAACGCACTTCCATATTCTAACAAGAGAAGGGCAATGAAATTGATACTCTCTCAGTGTCTCTAGGATATTTAAACTCAAGAATGCCTAGACAGAACATATGAACTTTACTCTCAAAAACAACATGTCCATCTTTTTAGGTGCTATGTTTAAAAGTCATTGTTCATCTGCCTCTCCTTCTGCTTCTGAATGTAGCCCAACAGCAAATCTCAAATACATCTTAAATCACACATTTTTTTTTTAAAATCTCTAGGGAGCTAGTCTAAGCCACCGTTCTTCTCTCGTCTACAGCAGGGCTTGGCAAACTTGCTTTGTAAAGGGCCAGATAGGAAATACGTTTGCCTCTGTGGGCTGTGTAGTCTCTACAGCAACTGCTGAAGCTTGCCATTGCAGCATGGGGGCAACTGTAGACAATACGTGAACAAATGGGTTGGCCAAGTTCCATTATAATTTTATTTATGAAAGCAGACCCTTGAAAGTGGTTTGCTGACCCCTGAATTAGACTACTTCAAGAAGCTTCTTGCCCCCTGCATCTGGTCTTGCTCCTCTCCCATTCTTCATCCTGTAATGGCAGTTCTCTCTTTACGCCTGAAATCGGGTCACTTCACATGGACCAGTGACTTTCTATTGCTCTAAGGTCTAAATTTCTTATCATGGCCCTGTGTGTTCTGATCTGACTACCACTCCAGCTTCATGAAGTATTAGTTCCCTCAGTCTCTGTGTTTTAGTCACAGAGACAATTCTTCCCTCCTGGAAATGCTCTTCCTAACTGTCATTGTCCAGTTAATTCTTATTTGAGTATCAGTTTACATGTCACTTAATTTGAAAGGTCTTTTCTTTTTAAAGATTTTACTTATTTATTTGACAGAGAGAGGGAGAGCAAGAGCCCACAAGCAGGGGGGAATGGCAGGCAGAAGGAGAGAGAGAAGCAGGCTCCCTGCTGAGTGAAGAGCCTGGTGTGGGACACGATCCCAGGACTCTGGAATTATGACCTGAGCCAAAGGCAGTGGCTGAACCACCTGAGCCACCCAGGCACCCCTGAAAGGTCTTTTCTGATGATCACCTTCACCCAGACTAGTTTAGATACCCCAGTATCTACCCTGCATAGCAGTTGTAATTAGTTAATTTTATAATTATTTGTAGAATGTTTCTCTCATTAAATAACAAGCTCCCTGAGCCTAAGGACTGCATCTTGTTCACTGCTATTCCTCTTAGGTCTAACATAGTGTTAGATAACCTAGAGCATAGGTCAGTCAGTAATACATCAGGCTGCAATAACAGAACTTGATTTCAATAACTGAACCAAAAGTGGATTTATTTTTATCACATAATAAAAAAGTTGAAGATAGGCAGTCCAGGGCTGGTATAGTATCTCTATAGAATCATCAAACTTGTTGGTCTATTTCTTTTTCTGTTCTCCTCACAGTTGCAAAATGGCTGCCACAGTTCCAGGAATTGTATCTGCATTTCAGACAGAAAAGTCAAAGACACTACCAAATGAGTTTCTTGCCTTAAACACACACACACACACACACACACACACACACACACACCTCTTTCATATACATCTTTTTTTGCTTTTTTAAGACAAGAAAAGGAGGGAGGGGAACTGGGGAGGTGTGGAGGGAGAGGAAGAGAGAGAACTTTAAGCCAGCTCTATGCTCGGCACAGAGCCTGATATGGGGCTCATTTCACAACCCTGAGATCTTGCATGACCTGAGCTGAAATCAAGAGTCAGATGCTTAATCAACTAAGCATCCCCCCCGTTGCACCCCAACTGATACATCTTTTTGTCTACACCTGGTCACATGGCAACTCCTAGCTGTAAGCGTGTCTGAGAAGTTACACAATAATATCTTGAAAAAGACGGGATTATATTAGTAAAGAGTAAAAGGGGATTGACTATTGAATAGTACTGGTGTCTGTCCTACCAAGCAGGTTCAATAAATATTTTTTTTTTAATTTTTTATTTTTGATAAACATATATTTTTATCCCCAGGGGTACAGGTCTGTGAATCAACAGGTTTACACACTTCACAGCACTCACCAAATCACATACCCTCCCCAATGTCTATAATCCCACCCCCTTCTCCCAAACCCCCTCCCCCCAGCAACCCTCAGTTTGTTTTGTGAGATTAAGAGTCACTTATGGTTTGTCTCCCTCCCGATCCCATCTTGTTTCATTTATTCTTCTTCTACCCACTTAAGCCTCCATGTTGTATCACCACTTCCTCATATCAGGGAGATCATATGATAGTTGTCTTTCTCTGCTTGACTTATTTCGCTAAGCATGATACGCTCTAGTTCCATCCACGTTGTTGCAAATGGCAAGATTTCATTTCTTTTGATGGCTGCATAGTATTCCATTGTGTATATATACCACATCTTCTTGATCCATTCATCTGTTGATGGACATCTGGGTTCTTTCCATAGTTTGGCTATTGTGGACATTGCTGCTATAAACATTCGGGTGCATGTGCCCCTTTGGATCACTACATTTGTATCTTTAGGGTAAATACCCAATAGTGCAATTGCTGGGTCATAGGGCAGTTCTATTTTCAACATTTTGAGGAACCTCCATGCTGTTTTCCAGAGTGGCTGCACCAGCTTGCATTCCCACCAACAGTGTAGGAGGGTTCCCCTTTCTCCGCATCCTCGCCAGCATCTGTCATTTCCTGACTTGTTGATTTTAGCCATTCTGACTGGTGTGAGGTGATATCTCATTGTGGTTTTGATTTGTATTTCCCTGATGCCGAGTGATATGGAGCACTTTTTCATGTGTCTGTTGGCCATCTGGATGTCTTCTTTGCAGAAATGTCTGTTCATGTCCTCTGCCCATTTCTTGATTGGATTATTTGTTCTTTGGGTGTTGAGTTTGCTAAGTTCTTTATAGATTCTGGACACTAGTCCTTTATCTGATATGTCGTTTGCAAATATCTTCTCCCATTCTGTCAGTTGTCTTTTGATTTTGTTAACTGTTTCCTTTGCTGTGCAAAAGCTTTTGATCTTGATGAAATCCCAGTAGTTCATTTTTTCCCTTGCTTCCCTTGCCTTTGGCGTTGTTCCTAGGAAGATGTTGCTGCGGCAGAGGTCGAAGAGGTTGCTGCCCGTGTTCTCCTCAAGGATTTTGATGGATTCCTTTCGTACATTGAGGTCCTTCATCCATTTTGAGTCTATTTTTGTGTGTGGTGTAAGGGAATGGTCCAATTTCATTTTTCTGCATGTGGCTGTCCATTTTTTCCCAGCACCATTTATTGAAAAGGCTGTCTTTTTTCCATTGGACATTCTTTCCTGCTTTGTCGAAGATTAGTTGACCATAGATTTGAGGGTCTATTTCTGGGCTCTCTATTCTGTTCCATTGATCTATGTGTCTGTTTTTGTGCCAGTACCATGCTGTCTTGATGATGACAGCTTTGTAATAGAGCCTGAAGTCCGGAATTGTGATGCCACCAACGTTGGCTTTCTTTTTCAATATCCCTTTGGCTATTCGAGGTCTTTTCTGGTTCCATATAAATTTTAGCATTATTTGTTCCAATTCTTTGAAAAAGATGTATGGTACTTTGATAGGAATTGCATTAAATGTGTAGATTGCTTTAGGTAGCATAGACATTTTCACAATATTTATTCTTCCAATCCAGGAGCATGGAACATTTTTCCATTTCTTTGTGTCTTCCTCAATTTCTTTCATGAGTACTTTATAGTTTTCTGAGTATAGATTCTGTGTCTCTTTGGTTAGGTTTATTCCTAGGTATCTTATGGTTTTGGATGCAATTGTAAATGGGATTGACTCCTTAATATCTCTTTCTTCTGTCTTGCTGTTGGTGTAGAGAAATGCAACTGATTTCTGTGCATTGATTTTATATCCTGACACTTTACTGAATTCCTGTATAAGTTCTAGCAGTTTTGGAGTGGAGTCTTTTGGGTTTTCCACATATAGTATCATATCATCTGCGAAGAGTGATAATTTGACTTCTTCTTTGCCGATTTGGATGCCTTTAATTTCCTTTTGTTGTCTGATTGCTGAGGTTAGGACCTCTAGTACGATGTTGAATAGCAGTGGTGATAATGGACATCCCTGCCGTGTTCCTGACCTTAGCGGAAAAGCTTTCAGTTTTTCTCCATTGAGAATGATATTTGCGGTGGGTTTTTCATAGATGGCTTTGATGATATTGAGGTATGTGCCCTCTATCCCTACACTTTGAAGAGTTTTGATCAGGAAGGGATGTTGTATCAATAAATATTTTTTGAATAGCTAAATGAAAATCTTAAAACTTATTTGAAGTACAATAATTCTGCATAAAAAGAATGTGAATAACAATGGCACTTGAATCTATGTTAATTTTCTTGTGTTTTTTTTTTTTAAACAAATTTCACTCTTATGTTTAATGTTATAGGTCATCATTTGCTGTAACAATTTTGAAGGGTCAGAAAAAAAGGTGTTTAGGTTGGCAAATCCAAATTTATAAAAAATTGTTTGGTCTTTTTGGTTTTTGCTTCTGCAGAGATTTTTCAAACAACGCTCTGCTGGAAGGGCTTTAATAACATGAGCATTTTAGGCCAACATTGTTTTCTTCAGAAATACCTTATTACAAAATTATAATATATAAATATTTTAGCAGTAATAATATGGGTAATGGTTGTTAATGGCCTGATCTGCCTATGGGCTTCTAATTCAGTATAAGGTATTTTTTTTTTCAGACAATACTGTAAAAATCTGATTTTATGTTGCCCTGCTGTGAACATCTTCAAGTCAAATAGTAGAAACAATGCTCTTCTCTTATTTAATGTTTTAATAGCTCCCTAACCTATATTCAGAAGAAGCTATATATAAAATGTAACCAGAAGACAGTCTTAATAGCAAAACCATCTAATCTTATGCTGTCCATTTTTTTAGTGTAAACTTTTTTTTTACAGTTCTGAAAAGTGAAAATTGGATTTTTCCAAAGTATTAAAAAATTGGAGCAAAGATGTATTTTTAAGATCAAGGTACAATATTAAGAATTTTTCAATGCTTAATAGCACTTGAGAACTTGTCAACTGGAAACCTTAAATCTTTTCACAAATATCAGCCCTCGGCCAATGCCCTGGACCTGTTGTGTTGCTCAGCACCCTGGTCTTTCTTCTTGGTAAGCACTCCCTGACTTCCTTTTGAGGAGTCATCTTTCCCATTGTGTGCAGACTTGGTGGGATTTCTAGGACCCAGGGTAGCACTTGGACTCTTCTCCTGAGTTTTGGTACCACTTCTTCTGTGGTTGGGTTCATCTGTCGGACCACTGCCACCAGATGAGACCACTCAGAGGCTGCCCTAGTTCTTGTCCTTCTATGACCTGACCCTTCAATTTCCCTTTGATTCTGTGAACTGGTTTACATCCTTCCAGCAAATTCCTGTTCTCCTGGCTCCAGTTGCTGCAACCGTAGAGCCCTAGGGATATAATCCGCTAGCCAAGAATATGAGCTCCACAATACAGAGGCTATGGCAGAGACTGCTAGAGAACTACACAGTGCCTTTACTTTCTTACAGATTGCAGCTTTTATTTAGGGTGGAAATATGTCCAGCTAAAAATGCTTACTCTCACATTCTGATTTGCAGCTAGGGGTAGCTGTGTACTGTAGCTCTGGTCAGTAACATGTGAGCAGAAGTCTACAATCCTATCTGCATTCCAAACAAGCAGAAAGGGAAAGGGAAGAAGGAAGGAGCAATGCCCGTGTTAGGAAAATAAAACTTCCCAGAAGTCCCTGGCAGACTTCTGGAATAGGTGTCTTGTGATCAAGAAATTACAAGTATGAGCATAAACCCTAGCCCTGGGTCCCGGATGCATCTCAGCATGTCCTACCAGCCCTGGCTGCCTCCCTTATGATTTCTGTCAAGTGAAAATCATGATACCCTCTTCAGTAAAGCCACTGGAGTGGGAATTGCCTTTAATTTGAGCCATGTTGGTTCCTAACTGATACAGGTGCTTGGTCTATTTTATTGCTTTAACCGCATGCCTGGCATGTAGTAGACATTAAATATATTTGTTGAATGAATGGATAGTAATCACTAGCAAGAGAATCCTCATTGATGCACACAATTCCTCAATCATTGCCATCTCACAGATGGGGAAAATGATACACGCGTGTAATGTACTTGTGGTTAGTAGCTGTGTCACTTGATTTATCTGCTCTGAAGTATGGGCTTTACCCAGGTAAGTTGCAGAAGAGAAAATGAATCTCTGAAAAGAACTTATGTGGAGAAGATAACAAATTGTTATTTAATAATAAATTCTGACCTAGGAAATATGGCAAACAGATATTTCAGAATGTTGCCAAAGAGTCACCAAGACCTATAGGATTTTTTAAAGCCTAAAGCTGTTATCTCAGCATCCTCCGAGCTGGTGGCAAGGCTTTCAGTTCTACTTTTGCCCCATGAAAACCCTGATCATCCCTTTGAGACCAACCCTACTCCCATTCCCCTTCAGAAAGCCTTCCCTAACCACACTAGCTGGCACTCTTCTCTCTCTTTTGTAAATTCATATGTCACAAGGTCAATTTACTTAATCCAGTACAACACCATTCTTTTTTTTAAATTTAAATTTTAATTTTTTTATAAACATATAATGTATTTTTATCCCCAGGGGTACAGGTCTGTGAATCGCCAGGTTTACACACTTCACAGCACTCACCGTAGCGCATACCCTCCCAATGTCCATAACCCAACCCCCCTCTCCCAAACCCCCTCCCCGCAGCAACAACTCTTAATCTCACAATACACCATTCTTGATCGTTGATGATAAGAGTCCTTACAGAAGAGAGCAAGGACTAATCATTTTCATTTCCTATTCGAGGTGGTACTTGGTCCTATCCAACTAAGCAGCAGAAAGTAGGGGAAAGAGTGGTGAAGGGAAAATGAGAAGATTTGAATTCATGTTTGAGGTCTAATCTCTGGTAGGTCATTCAGTTCATCAACATTCTGGAAGCACCCTCCTGCTGTGAGCACTTTCTTGAGTCTCATTTGCATTGTCTGTGAAGTGGAGAAAGTAAATAACACCCAGATTACAGGTTCCACTGGGCTCCAATGAGACAGTAGATGTGAAACTGTTCTCTGTTAATTGCTGTGTCATAGTAAGTGGTCTAAATGTACCTGTTGAATTAAATTTTATATGGTCAATACTCTTAAGGCAATTTTACATGAAAAGGCTTGAGTGTTTTCTCTTGGTCACTTGATCTCTTTCAGGTTTTATGACATTCTAACTTGGTTGTGTCACTCATAACAATCATTAAGGGCCTTAAGTATTCCAACAAATGCTGGCTATTACCCCCACATCATTGGACATGCAGCCAAATGCCCATGATGTGGTCGCTACAAATTATCCATTAGCCTCTGGAACTTTGCCAGAACCTCATTCAGCCAAAGAGCTCAGGCTTGAATTAATCAGACATCCAAGTAGTTACACAGTAAATGTTCTTAAGGCCTTTTGTCAGAAAGAACTGAACAAGGGACTCATCCATGCAAAGCATGGGAATTTTTTTTTTTAAGATTTTATTTATTTATTTCACAGAGAGATCACAAGTAGGTGGAGAGGCAGGCAGAGAGAGAGAGAGAGAGAGAGAGAGAGAGAAGCAGGCTCCCTGCTGAGCAGAGAGCCCGATGCGGGGCATGATCCCAAGACCCTGAGATCATGACCTAGGCCCAAGGCAGAGGCTTAACCCACTGAGCCACCCAGGGACCACAGAGAGCATGGGAATATTGATTGAAGTTACTGAAAACATTTATTTTTCTCTTCTTTTGGTCACCTCTAATTCTTTACACAATTATGTTCCACAACTTCTTTATGGTTTCACACAGCAAAACATTATGAACTTTGTTTTACAAGAGGTCCTATCTAATAAGCCTCTCTCTTCCATTTAAAATATTTTTATTCCAAAAATCTGATGTAGCCTTGTGTTGGGGAACAAACTGCTTCTACTTTACATTTCCGGAAATCACCTAGACTTAAGGAATGAAATGCTTTAATTTGGGTTCTCTTAAAAGCAGAGCCTGAGACAAGGATTTGGGTGCAGGTGATTCATTTGAGAGGTGATCCTGGGAAGAAGGAGTGAGGGAGTCAGTCGAGTAAGACAACGGAGGAATAATCAACTGGGAGCACTATGGAGAAGACACTTCAGCTGAGATCACCTGATTAGTTCACAAAACACTTCCTGGAATTGTCCTGAAAGACAGTGGCTTCTGCCTCCCATCAATTGAGAGTTTCTTCACAAGCTTTTCCTCCCCTGTATTTCCAGGCTTGCTTCTTATGCCCAGATGAGTAAACTCCAAGGTGTGGTGAAGAATGCTGAATGCAATATCCCATTTGAGTTAAGGTATTGGTAGCGTGAGGTGGGAGGGCTTGAATTTAACTGTCCATTGTAGCCATAGCTGACATTAGAGATGGGCGGAGAACATGTGACAAGGATACCAGAGGCACCTGCTACATGGAGTTCTGCTTTTATGGGTATACATTATCCTGATTTTGAGATATTTACATGTAATTGTAGTAGACAGATGTCTTCAACAATAACAACAACAACTATAATATCACCTAATCTTTACTGAGTGTTCTATATGTCAGGCTCTGTTGTAAGCATTTGAAAAAAAAGGTTCCCTCCAAGTGACTGCCATTATTATGTTAATTATTATTAAAATAACTACAGTTGCATGCAGTTAATTCCCAACTAATAATTTTGACCATCTTTATTATCATTACTAGTAACAATAAGTGCATATTATGAACACAGTCAAAACAGCTTCAGCTTCTTAAAGAGGACCCAGAATCCTGGGTCAGATTTTATTCTTTTTTTTTTTTTAAAGATTTTATTTATTTATTTGACAGAGAGAAATCACAAGTAGTCGGAGAGGCAGGCAGAGAGAGAGAGGGAAGCAGGCTCCCTGCTGAGCAGAGAGCCCGATGCGGGACTCGATCCCAGGACCCTGAGATCATGACCTGAGCCGAAGGCAGCGGCTTAACCCACTGAGCCACCCAGGCGCCCCAGATTTTATTCTAAAATATCCAAATATTATCCCAATTATGGTGTTTTTTCATAGTGGTAGGGAAGACAGGGAGAAGTTATATCCAACAGACCATATTCTGTGCAGAAACTCATAGCCTGCTGTGACTGTTACAGATGGGACATGTGTTGGAGAAAAGTCAAGAATTTTTGCTTTAGGCTAAACCAACTTTTCTTCTTTATAACTTTTTTTTTAACCTTAAAAAAAAAGTAAAGCCAAAAATGTCCTTTTTAATGTCATTTATTTTTAATTTGCTATTCAGAAGGTGTTAGATCTGATTGTGTTGAACATTTTCCACTTGGCTGTTAACTACAAATTCCCTCAGAAGACTAGTGTTGAAGGGTCTTCTACCCTGGGGACACACATTGAAGAAAGAGACAATCAGAGCAGGCCACTCGTCTTCAGTGTTGGCACCAGGAAAATGGCAGGCTATAGTGCTGTCCTAGGAAAGTAGGGCTGTGGGGTGAGCTCCTCTCCTGACTTCACCTGGTATCTCCTTTTCAGAGAGTTTCCCATGTGAACACTGAAGGCATAGGACAGCCAGGGGACTGATCGCTGTTTGAACAGTACTCAAATGATTGTGGTTATATGTCTATACATAGATTTCATCTTGCTGCCTCCCTGACTTGATGTGTAAGTCATGATCACCAGGCACATGAACAAGTGTTACCGTGTTCTTCATTTGTAATGTTTTTGTGGCAGGCACCCTGTGCTAAGAGGCAGGAGATCTGCATTTCCTGGTTCAGCTGGTCACCGACTGACCTTTAGCAAGTCACTTCTCTTTCTCTGGCTCAGTGTTCCCAATGGTACATACTGGAGTCCGACTGGCTGAGTGGTTAATTCTGTTCTAACTTTGCAATCTGTGGCTTATTGTATACAGTTTGATTATACATTCTTTTACATTTTCTTGTTTGGGATGGGGTATGGAAGACAGCAATGGTAGAAAAATCCCCAAATCATAAATAATATTCTATGCTCATCCTTAGAGTTTCTACTACTCATTTCTTTGTCTTAAGAGTCTAGAAAATCCTGAAATGGAATGATTTTTGATTTATGTCTGTCTCTTTCTGAAAGAGTTTGAAGGCAAGGCTTCTTGGTGTGTAGGTGTTGGTGGTATTAATAGAGCTGGCATTGTTACCCTATTGATCCTTCACCTGGCTACTTGGTGCTTCAGGATTTTCTGATCCTTCCATCTGGTGGTTTTACCTGTGCTCTCTTGACTGCTTATTTTTTAACTTCTGAACTCTTCAATTCTGAACTCTTTCTAGCTGATGCTCTTTAGAAACACAATTTTTAAACCCATCAACTGCAGTTCTTTTTTAAAGGTAGCTTCAAGTCTTCTATTCAGTTCAGGGGTATCTCAACACAGCCACCCAGGAAAAGCCAATGGATCGTCTTTTCCTCTCCTTACCTGATTTTTAAGCAAGTAATTTTAGGTGCTGTTACGATGGAACAAACATACTAGAAAACGAGTGAGCTCCTTGACAGAGTACAAAATGTAATCTAACAAATGAGAGGCAGCATCATGGCATCTCATCTTCATAGCAAGAAATTGAGGATAATATAAATGTCTGAAAACAGGGATTTGATTAAACAATTGATAGTACATTTATACATTGGATTATTGGGTTACTGGATTATTCCTGTGTTACTAAAAATATGTTGTAGAGAATTATTTCATGATGTGAAATATTCTAATTGTATTGTTAAAAAACCAAAGCAGGTTACATAACAGAATTTACCATATAATCTTTAAAAAATACTTTTTGGGTTATGTGCAATGCATAGAAAGAAAGACTGAGGGGCACCTGGGTGGCTCAGTGGTGCTCAGGTCATGATCTCAGGGTCCTGGGATCGAGCCCCTCATTGGGCTCTCTGCTCGGCAGGGAGCCTGCTTCCTCCTCTCTCTCTCTCTGCCTACTTGTGATCTCTATCTGTCAAACAAATAAATAAAATCTTTGAAAAAAAAAAAAAGACTGAAAGGATATAGAAACATTCACAGGGCTACATATTGGCAGGTGGGAGATTAAGAGTAATTTAGGATTTTTTCCCTTGTTTACTACCTGAAGTTTCCTAAAATGTCTACAAGAAACATGTATTATTTTGTGATAAAAAAGAAACAAAAATACAAAAACAAATTTCAGATGAATAAAATAGTACATGTAAAAATAAAATTTTAAAAATATTAGAAAAAAATTTAGGAGACTCTGTTTAAAATGAGGCAACAGGGAGATCAAACAAAAACAAAGAGAAGTGACCCAGAAACTATAAAACAAAAGTATATTTATTTGACTTTATAAAACCTAAAATATTTTATGTGATAAAAGAGACCATAAAAATGACCCCACACCTCTTTGTAATGTATACAAATGTCGAATAACTATGGTGTATACCTGAAACCAATATAATATTGCATGTGAACCACATTTCAATAAGAAAATATGACCAAAAAATGTATAATCTGAAAAATATTTGCAATACATACAGCAGATAAGGGTTTAATAGCTATCCCAACCTCACAACTTCTACAAACACATTAACACAAGAAACCCAAATGACCGGACAGTAAAATGGACCAAGCACAACCATAAGACAGATGACATATGCAAAGATGTCCCATCTTTTGAGCAGTCAGGCAAATGAAGATGTAATAAAAATGAAGTATCTGGCACCCATTAGAATGGCAGAATTTGAAAACATAGATAGCGCTTCATGTTGTGTGAAAGTAGAAGATGATCTTCTCACCATTCTTGGTGGATGTATAAAATATTTTAGCTTTATTTGAAAGCATAGATCGTGTAAATGACCATAAAATGGATGTCATTTGTTCTAATAGTCTGACAGGAGGGCACATTGTCTCCCTCTTCTACCATTTTTTTCCACGTGGAGAGAGTTCCATCTGGGGAGCAATCCTGGCTTCTGTCCATCTTTCAAAGTCTCTTCAACAGTTGAGGAGCAAGGAATCATCTGATGGGGGAATCTGAGGGTCAGAACTGCGGCATGTGTAGCTCCGCCCCTCTCTGGCTCTTGGATCCGCCGGCTGGAGAGAACATAGGCTCCGGGATTTTCCTGGCCATGTGGGAAGCCCAGGGCTTAAGGCCCTGCTCCAGTAAGGCACCTGTGGTTTATTAGCGCTGCCTGGACTGGGTGGTGGTAGGGGAGTGTGTTTTCTATGCAGATGAGCTCTCTAGATCTCCCTTCAAGATAACTTGCTGTGAGAAGTTTACATGATCTACCACAGTGCTCATGCTGAGGCCACATTCTCCGTGGCTGGGACAGCTTTCATGGTGGGGCCCTCCAATAACCTGGATGGGACTTCTCCAAGCTACAGGGCAACTTGAGGTTTTTTCCTTCCAGTCTTCCCTTCCCCCAGTGCCAGACCTGCATTATCATCTGTAACCTGCATCACGAACAGGTTGTTCGTGGGTGTTCCCTCCCGAAAATTGTTTACAAGTCTAATTCTGTCTTGACAGCTGCTTCTCCGAGGATTTAGACACTTCGTTGGTACTAGGAGTGGTCTGAGGAAGCAGTAAGCTGTGGTTGGGCTGGGTCATTTGCTGCTGGCAAGGAAGGCCTCAGCCTACGCGCAACTTTTCTATTGTTCCTGTAAAAAAGAAGAAA
This sequence comes from Mustela putorius furo, assembly GCF_011764305.1. Lineage (NCBI taxonomy): Eukaryota > Metazoa > Chordata > Mammalia > Carnivora > Mustelidae > Mustela > Mustela putorius. Next base: position 9,548,048 of record NW_025422368.1, read on the forward strand.
AAAAGACTGCAAGTTTAGTTGCTTAAAACAGCACAGATTTATTCTCTAAAAGTTAGGGAAGCTAGAAGTCCAAAATGGGTTTCACTGGGCTTAAAGCAAGGTGCGGGCAGGTCTGTGTTCCTTCTGAAGGCTTTACGGGAGAGTCTGGTTCCTTGCCTGTGCCATCCTCCAGGGGCTGCCAGTATTCTCTGGCTTATAGTCCTTTCCTTCATTTTCAAAACTGGTGACCTAACATTTTCCAATCCCTCTTTGACTCTGATGCTCTCTCCCTCTTAAAAAGGGGGGGAAAAATATATATATATATATATATTTATATATTTTAGAGAGAATATGAGTCGGGGGAGGGACAGAGAGAGGGAACCAAGCAGACGCCTCACTGAGCGGGGAACCTGACAGGGGGCTCGATCCCAGGACCCTGAGATCATGTCCTGAGCCAAAACCAAGAGTCTGTCTCTCAACAGACTGAGCCAGCCAGGTGTCCCTCCCTCTTTCATTTATAAGGACTTTTGTCATTACACGGGACCCACCAATATGCACTTCAAGATAATCTCACCATCCTAAGATCCTTAGTTTAATCACATCTACAAAGTTCCTTTTATCATGTAAGAAAACATATTTACAGGTTCTGTATTTTTTTGTTTGTTTGGGTTCTTTTGATCAGGGTGGGGAGCGTTATTCTTTTCTGCCTAACATCGTGTAATACGCAGGGCACCGATGGCATACGGTAGCAGCCCAATTGCTAAAAATTTCACTGTTGGTGACCTGGGTGGGTGGGAATAGCCTTGATGATTCAGATATTTGAAATGCAGTGGGGCGGGGTGTGGGGGAGAGGAACAAATGCATATAAGCGCCATGGTTTGGGTTGGTGTTTAGAGGTTGTATTAATGCCCTGCAGAGAGATAATGAAAAGCTGAGAGCTATTAATACAGCACTAAAGCCTAAATGGGAGAGCCGGCAGGATTCTCTGTGGGAGTTTCCAAAGACACCCTACCTCCTCAGTGGAAGCTTGGATGTAGTTGAGGAGCAAGTGTGGGACTCAGTTTAAAGCTCTAGCTACCCCTAAATTCTCAAGCCAGGTCTAGAGTGCTAAGGTCAGGGTCCTGGTTGGGAAGACTTGGGACCCTGATATAGGAGATGTGGGCATCTAACTTGATGCCCACAGGCATCGTGATTCTATAAACTCCTCTGAACCCAGGGGCTTTCAGCCCATTCCTCTGTATGAAGCTCGAGCCTTCCTCTCATGTAGGAAGGCCCTGCAGAGGCTCGCCTCCCTGAGGCAGCAGGTGTCCCTCTAAGGAGTTATCCCTGCTGCTTCTCTTGAATGCCAGGACCATAACTGGGTTAGCTCCCAGAAGAATCCAGCTGGGATGTGCTAGGCTTGATAAGAGAGGAAAGAGAGTCCTCTCCACAAAGACGAACTAGCATGTGCTGGCAAAAGCAAGGACAGTAGGCCTGGGAATAAACTTTGATAAGGTCTTAATCCAGGAGGCAGAATATAACACTAGATGAGCAAGAATTCACAGACTTTAGGAAACTATCTCAGGACATGAGATTTAACACTGCCTAAGACCACAGGGGATGGGGCAAGTTTACTGCTTAGGGAGGCTCTTAGGAACCTGGGCGTGACTGGTGGCCCAGCTGGTGGGTCAGGAACCTGGAAGGAAAAGAATGGGTACTATTCCTCAAGGAAACTACCATTGCCTTGGTGGCAATTCAACTACGTTGAGTCCCTTCCATCCTAGAAGGGCCAGTATTTTGTCCTCATAGGGACAGGTAACTGATGCTCTGTATGGGTTTGCCTTTCCTATCTGCAAAGCTGCAGCCAAACTCCTTTAGAGGCTTACAGAATGTCCGACCTGCAGGTGCAGAAGCCTGTACAGACAGCATAACACCTGACCCCATTTTGTAGGAGACAAGTCCAAAACAGGTGACTTGAATATATTTCTGCAATGTATTAAGTGCAAAAAGCATACAGACAGTGTGATCCCATTTTTGAAAAACCAACAATAACAACACTACTTTATATAGGTATTTGTTTGTGATTCTAGCAGCATGGAACTGTTATGAAATTATACATACCAGGTCATTAATGCTTGTTACATGAGACTTGGGATGGAGCAGAGGGATGTCTGCTGGGGGAGGGGAGGTGGGAAACTGGGAGTAGGAGGAAGTTTAAGAAAAAAACAAACCTGCATTTTTAGAAACTATTCATGATGAAAAAGAATATTATGGTATTAATCCCATTCATACAAGTTGCATGAAAGATGGCCACTAGAACAGGAATAGCGGTTATCTTAAAGTGATAGGATTCCAGAACATGGCAGCTTTTATCATCATCTGTTGGTTTTTGGCAATCCCTCAATCTTATATATTGAAACCTCTGTCCCTTAACCACTCTGGTTTTCAGTGTTTTCATCTGTGAGATAAGAACTTTGTGATGTGCAAAGGCAGTAATAGAGTTTCAATATTTCAATTTAATTTAAACAGTTTAATTCAGTACAAAGTTAAAAAAAAAAAAGATTGAATGTATACTATGTGCCAGGTAAGTTGCAGAGTGCAGGGATATGAAGATGACTAAGACATGGTTTTATAGCATAGAGGGTATCCTTAGTGCACTCGTGCTGTTATAACAAAAACACCATCAATGGGGCAGCCTCTAAACAACATACATTTCTTCTCACGGTTATGGAGGCTGTGAAGTCCAAGATCAAGATGCTGGCAGATACGGTGTCTGTTGCAGACCCACTTCCTGTTCATAGATGGCCATCTGTTCTCTAATGTCATGTGGTGGAAATGACAGGGGGTCTCTCTAGGGTCTCCATCATAAGGGTGCTAATCCCATTTATGAGGGCTCTTCCCTCATGACCTAATTGCCTCCTAAAGGCCCCACCTCCAAATACCATCAGACCCAGTAGAGAATCACATATGGAAACAGATGAATTTAGCATATGGGAAGTGTTATAATATAGGTATTACAGGGTGGTATGGGGTCTCAGGCTGTAGTAAAGGGGCAGAGTTTGGAAAGGGTACGTGATACTGAACACCCCCACCTTCAGAAATGTCCATTTTATGATCTCGACTATTTTAAGAAAAACAGTCCCTAAAATAAAGATGAAAAAGTCGTATGTCAAAATCTTGACAGTTATTCCCCTCCCGTACTCTCTACTGTTTTCTCCTATTTCTTTTCAGTGAGGGTTTAATAAAGTTTTATCTTATTTTGGTTGGATTATATCAGCTCAGAATGGTAATACTCCTGTCTTACATGTGTGAAATGCTCTCTAATGAATCCAAATGAAAAAAACGTATCAATTTTTACTTACATGGTCATCATGGTAACTCGAGTATTTAAAAGTAGAGAGCTCATGATAGACAACTAGTAAAAGGTATCCTTAGCAGCAAACATTTGGAAGCTACCAGGCAAGAACCCAAAGATACTTTCTGGCTCTGGGATGCCATGGAGAAAGCCCCTCATGGTCCTCTATGTGCACCCCTTTGACATGACCTCTCCTAAGTAAAGGTGTGTGGTTGATCTGACAGTTACCCATTGATTTCACTGCCAGGTTTTCACGCCCCCGTAGATGCTTCACAAATCATGGAAGCCCACACAGCTATTTTAATTCCTTTCCCAGAGCAACTATAAGGGACTGGAATTTTATGTGTGTAGAAATGGAAACCCAGGAGTCAAATGATTTGTCCAGAGAATTTTGGAATTAGAATTAGATCTGGAAACTCTTAGTCTTCTTCATCCATGAGCTGTGAAAAGAGCTTTAGAGCTGTTGATGGGAACCTCTCTTTGCTGCTGCTAATGTTTCAAGGGCTCCTGGGTTCCTGTTCAGGCTCTTGTGCTATCCATCACCTACCTGGCCCTAGCCTCTCTTTCTGGTGTGTTGTATGACTCCTGCTTCCTCTGCCATAGTACTCACATGTTCATGAGAATCACATAATGTTTATCTTTCCCAGTAAAGGATAAGATTTTTTAAAAAGATTTTAAAATTTATTTATTTGAGAGAGAGAGGACATGAGCTGGGAGGAGGAGCAGAGAGGGAAAGGGAGGAGCAGACTCCCCGCTGAGCAGGGAGCCTTACTCAGGGCTTGATCGCAGGACCCTGAGATCATGACATGAGCCAAAGGCAGATGTTTAATGGATTGAGCCATCCAGGCACCCCAAACTATAAGATCTTTTTCATTACTTTCCCTCAACGCCTAAGTTGGTACCTGACACAGTGACTATTAAGTAATGTATAAATTAATAAAAAGGTCTCTGACTTTGGGTCACGGAATGGCTAACACATATTAAGGGCTTATGAAGTGCTAAGCACTATTCTAAATGTTTTACCTGTATTAACTCATTTAATTCTCCCAGTGAACCAAGTTTGGGGGGTATTATGATTACTCAGTATTACAGCAAGGAAAGTGAGGTTCATTAGCTTGTGAGGTCATGCAGGCAGTGAGTAGTAAAGGTGAGACTTGAACCCAGTCATCTGATTCTGCAGTCTGTGCTCTTAATCACTCTTCCATGTTGATTTTCAACTCATTTAACCTCCCTACATATCAATTTTTCTAACAGAAAAGTGGCTTGAAATATCTACTCACTGGACTGTTTAAGGCATTAAAAAACAGAAGTACACGTGAAGATTTGTACACACTAAGGTGTTATGTTTTATTGTTATCATTAATGTTAATATGCAATTGCTAATCTCCTTAGCCATCACATATCACTTTTATGCCAAGAAAAATCAAATATTGTGATTACAAAAACATACTGCTGGGTAATTGATAATAGTAGAAGGTTACAAGCTATGGTTTCTTAATCTTAACTATTTTTAGACTTCCTGAATGATTTTAGGAAAATAATTTCTTGTTACCTTGTTGGGTTTCATTTCCCCATCACATAAGGGGTCTTTGCTGCCTGCCCAGATCTGTAAATCAAGTACTTGATACAAAGCATGAAGTGTTCTTAGATACTGGGGAGGTGACTGAGCAAGGGGACTTAAAATTCTTAGCTGAGAAAGGAGAGAGTCTCCCCCTAGTGTTCGTCTTTGTGCAGAAGAATCTGAACCCTACCTCAGGCTCTTGATTTAGTCTCATTCTCAAAATCAGAGTGTGATTTTTGGAGCTAGAAGTTCAGAGTTCCAATCCTACAGCAGCATAAATGAGAATTTATGTAGCATATTAAGTGTTTTATGTAAAGTGGGGATGAATGTAAACATGCATGGCCAAGTAGCTGTATATTCACAGATGGGTCCCCATTTGTCTTTGAATCATTTTAAGATATTGACCCTTTGCTAGTTCAAGATGATTACTTCATGACCCAGTCCAGGGTTGACGAGCACCCTGGGAATAAATAAAGAAACTAGTTTTCATTGGGTACATACTAAGTGACAAGTTCCTTAACAACCACCATCTTTTCAATTCACAGTAATTTTTGGTTGCTGTGAATATGGTTACAGTATGTGGTTATAGAATGTGGTTACCCCTCTACTATTTTTTTTTAAAGATTTTTTTATTTGATAGATCACAAGGAGGCAGAGAGGCAGGCATAGAGAGAGGAGAAACAGGATCCCTGCTGAGCAGAGAGCCTGATGTGGGGCTCAATCCCAGGACCCTGGGATCATGACCTGAGCCAAAGGCAGAGGCTTTAACCCACTGAGCCACCCAGGCGCCCCCACAGTAACTTTTAAGGCAGGTATTAGTCTACCCAGAGATAGGAAGACCAAGGCTCAGACATCTTTAGGAGCTTGCTCAAGTATTACACATTGTATGCATAGTAAGTGTACTATTCAAACCCAACTCCAAGACCCATGGCTCTGTCCTTTATACTTTGCGGCTCAACCTATGGACCCTGGCTTCTCAGGGGACCCCTGAGGTTGTCTCAACATTTCCAGCCCCCACTGAGTAGAGGTCAACCCTTCCTGTTTCTCTGGATTCTTTCCTTGGTTACCTCACCAGTACTTGTATCCATAGCTTGATGGTTAACCAGATAAATTGTTAATGTTACTATTCATGGATAACATTTTGGTTCATGGATAATAATTATAGGGAGTATCTTGACCTAAGAGAGTGGTACTGTAAGTAGAATTGTAGGAAACTAGACCTGGGCGTGGCATTATTTAAAAACATCCTTGTTTTAAATAACCTTATTATTTGGAGATCAAATCTTTCAAAACCTCAGTTTATGGTGGCAGAATAATAAAAGTGATGTTTCCTGGTTAAAAAAAAAAAAAGGACTCTTGTTACCTCTTAAATCATGGCTTTTTCATTCGACGTGTGGAGCCCGCCAGGCCAGTAATTTATGATGGACCTATGCATTATCTTATATTCTCTTCACAATTTCGTATTTAACTGGAAGTGGGGGAGTGAGGCGAAGGGAGAGGAGGGGAGATGCTCTTTGGCAAATGGTCAGTTCTATGAGCAAGTTTTGGTTTTTGTGGTTCTGTAGTTATGTCGGTGAATGAAGCATCCCATTCATATAGTCCCGACTAGTTATAAGCTAGTATTGAGTGATGGCCAATTACAAGTTATTCACATTTGGATCGATATCCCAGACGTGAGCTCATTAACCCCAAATCCTATTATCTCACACATGTGAAGCAGATTGTTTTTAATGTGATGACATTTTCACTGTCTACAAACCTGAGTTCTGATGTAGTAAAAAACCCTCAGCAGATAGAAGCAGAAATGAGCAGCTGCGTTGATATCCACACAACACGTGAAATGACATGTGTGAATTAATACATGTCTGCTTGTGTTATTTAGGGGTTCAGCCTCAGAGTCGATGACCTTGGTGAATTTCCTAGACTTTTTTTTCTTATTCCCCATCTCCTTGGGATTCCAGCTCTTCCTCACATCTAGAAACCTTTCCTCTTTAAATGTCTATAGATGATGAGTCCCTGTCTTCAGGCAGTTTCTTTATTTTCTAAGACATTGGTTTTTAGGCCTGTTGTTGCTATGGCTTTTATCTATTTAATCCTCTCTGAGTCTCTCCATAGCAATTTTAATTAATGGGCAGGTTTTCTTTATGGAGGGAATGCTCATACCTCTTAAAGATATATCATTGCCTTTGGTGAGTGCTGTGAAGTGTGTAAACCTGGCGATTCAGACCTGTACCCCTGGGGATAAAAACATATGTTTATAAAAAATAAAAAATTAAAAAAAAAGATATATCATTGCAGTAATTAGAATCATTTATTCATATGCCATCCCATTTTCCACCTTTGCAAGAGCAGTCAAATTTTTCTTCAAACCCTTATCTACACAGCCAATGAATTGAACCGCAAATTAACTCTGAATTACGTGGTTGCATCTTACATTTATCTTTTGTTTAGGGGTCCGCTTTGAGGCTGGCTGCCTGAACATCTGCTCTGTGGTCTTCAAGTAAGTGGGGGGGGGGGGAAGCTTTGACTTTTTATTAAATATACTAAAACAAAAAACCAAACAAGAAACATTGACTATTTTATTCTGGTCTGATTCATGATGTCATCTCAGTGGTATAAAATTTAAATTTTGATCTCACAAAATTTGATATTATAGGATCATATTTTCCCCATCTGTAAAGTGGAGACTACCTTTCCAGCATACTCACACAACAGCTGTAAATATTAGGTGCATTTGCAAAGTGTATCATGCTATATAAAAAATAGGTACATATGTACTTATCAATGGCTCTCTTTTGCCCCCAGGCAACCTTAGCAATGTCTGGAGACATTTTGGGGTGTCAGACCTGGTGGGGGGAGATGCTCCTGGTATCCGGTGTGTAGAGGTCTGTGATCTGCTAAGTATAATGCAAGGAATAGCCCCTACACTGAAGAATTATCTGCCCCCAAATGTCCATAATGCCAAGGTTGAGGAACCCTGAATAAAAAGACTGTGATAAAAAAAAAAGCAGAACTTGAGCCTTGTTCAAAAAGCATCCTCTCTCCGGCTCCTCTCCCATGTCCATTTTCCTAACCTTTCCGGTGGTGGGCAAGCTGAATCAGGTAATGAAATACTCATCGGAAGTGCCACTCCTCCTACAGGTCATTAGGTGGAAGAAGCCAATTTGATAGACACTATTTTTAACCTTTCTTATTAATTAAAAAACATCATGTAGATAATCTTTAGTGGCTGGAAGGGTCAGGGTGAGTAGTTATTCTACGCTTTTATTTCTGTTCTCTAGTTTATCTTTCAGTACAATACCTAGTCATTAAAGAATAAAATTCTAGAACCTGAGACGGTTGCCAGAGACATGACTTAGGTCCATGACTAAGTCACTGAAGACAGACAGTGTCTAGATTCTTTTCTTGTTAATTGCTATCCTAGTAACAATGATAGGCAGCAACTATTGAGCGTTTATATAGGTTCAGGCCCTTTGTATGCATTACCTTATTTTGTCTTCACAACAATCCCCAAAAATAGTTATGTCATGCTAGTCAAAACATTTTTTAGAGTTTTTTTTTTTAAAGTTTAGAGGGATGCCTGGGTGGCTCAGTCAGTTAATCGTTGGCCTTTGGCTCAAGTCATGATCCCGGGGTCCTGGGATTAAGCTCTGCATCGGGCTCCCTGCTCAGGAACCTGCTTCTCCCTCTGCCTGCTGCTCCCCCTGATTGTGCTCTCTTTCTCTGACAAATAAATAAGTAAAGTCTAAAAAAAAGTTTAGAAATAGAACTTTCTATACAGTTAAAGCTTGTGTCTGCTGCTTGTTCAGTTCTCCTAAGATGGTCAGTCAAGCAGTCAGTATACATAGAATTTCCTATCTGCACAGCTCTTTGGGAACTCAGTGACATTTCTTTCAAAAAACACGAGCTTTAGCTTGAACAGTATAGCCCATTTACTGTTCACCAGTAAATGGTCTAATGTCTGCTAATACAATAATGGTTATGTAAATCTTGGAATAAATCTTAGTATATTTACACAGATTATCTCAATACGTTGAGTTTTATGAGTAGGCTCTCAGTGGAACAGTGTGTATATTATAATAAAGTTATGTTGAAAATATATCTACACATTTTTCAATGCAGGAATTGCTATGTGGAAGGATTTTTGCCAAATTGTGAATTATGGTTATCTTTGGGGATAAGATTATAGAGAAACATTTTCTTTCTCTCTATGATGTAAATCTTTTATAACCATGTATCATTCTAAAGAGCAATAAAAATATTTCTATTTAAATATACAATAATAAAAGCTAGTAGCTCAAGATACGCATACAAAATATAATTTATAGCAAAGCGGGAATAATAAACCACATAATAGCTAATATTAATTGCATACTTAGCCTGTATCTGGTATAGTTCTAAGCATTTTACATACATGAACTCATTCAGTCATCACAACAGCTCCATGAGATTCATTCAGTTTTTATTCCTATTTTATAAATGAGGAAATGGAGGTGCAGAAAATGTAAGTAAGTCACCCAACGTCATGGAGCTAGTACTTGGTTAAGTCAGGACCAGAACTTGGGCAGGTCAGTTCCAGAGCCCATAAGTTGAATCTTTATCCAAAAGTGCCAGATGAATGACACCAGTGAGGATTCTAGAAAACTTTGGAGGGGAAAGGGCTTGAGGTCATTCTGGGTTCTCTGAAGGTGATCACTAGCTTCCTACCAGACGAGAAGCAGGGCAGACGCAGTGGCTAGGGTACCTTTACTTTGCCCTCAGTACCTGAAATAGTGTCTCCCCCCTTACAGACAGCAGGTATTTGACACGTACTTACTGTATTTAAAGTTTGTAGATATCCTAAGATTAATCTGTTTTCTGGGTGTGATTAGAACCATTTCCATGCCATTTCACAGACCAAGTCTTCGTGTGGAAAGAGGGTTTGACTGTTCTGTACCTGGTCAGAGGTGAGAGGGCATGAGGTTTGAGAAGGTATGCATTTTATCCATCATGCATCTTGTATTCCTGAGCACCTGCCACACTCAGGCAGTATTCCAGAGACACAAGACACACAACATCTTGCCTTTCACATTGTTTATATCTCGTGGTGAAAGCTGTCAGAAACAAATACACAGGAAGACACCAGGAACACAGCAACCAACCCTTGGGGACATCACAGCGCTGGGGGTTTTGAAAGTTACATGAAATGTACATTTTGTAATAAATTAAAGCGTTACTCTAATAGATAACCAGAAGGGAAAAGTTCTTATATCAGGCAAGTTACTGGTGTTGTATTATTAAAACAAGGAAATTAAACTTAATGGCACCAGAGGGAAAATGATAAAAATGATTTTCTGGTCACGTGTTATTAACCATAATAAAATAAATAGAGGAATGGTAAGTGGGGAAAGGGCTGGGTTGTTTGTCCCCTCAAGGCAAGGTACAGTTAGAGAAGAAAGCTGCTTCTTCTTTCCATCTTAACTCTTTCCTGGGCTTTCTTTAAGACCCAAAACTGTTTTTGCGGCTTTGTATTCCAAGGGGCCCCGGAGTCCACCTTAACTGATTCTCCCGCAAGCTTCAGAGTTACTTTATGTTGTCCTTGGAGATAGAAAATAAGCTTTTACCTCTCGTCTGGATTCATTTTCAAAAATGATTCTTGGAAATGAGTTTTCCTTAGACACATTTATATATAATGACAGGCTAATATCTTACACACCATTACTGTATGTAATAACAGTGTGACAAAACTGACAAGAACTAGACTATAGATGTAAGGCAATTAGCTGTGGAGGGAGAGTTATCCAGCAGAAAAGATGAGCATCATCACGCAGTGTGGTGACTTAATGGTTACTAAGTGATAAATGTGGCCATCTCCTGAGGCAAAACTTCAAATAAATGAAATTTGTCCTCACAGCTCCACTTTTCTTCTTTGGCAAATGCTTTCCTGTTGCCAAGTCCTTCCTACCATGGAGGAAAGTCCTGGCCCCGAGCCTAACTCCTAGTCGGTGATCAATAACTCTTATTGAATAGACAGATGGACTCACTCGCCAAAAGGTAGAAGGAGCTTTTCACATCACCCATTTAAGTCTCTGAAATTGTTTGTGACAGGAATGAAGTGTTAATGATGGGATTTTAGGGATTAGTGAGGAGATGGTTTTAGATAGAAAAGACTTCTCTCTGGTGCTCTTCAGCTCCTTGTGCAGCCCAGGGTGTGGGGGCGGGGCAAGGAGCAGACTCTGGAGCTGGATTGTCTCAGATTGTATCCCCATCTGCCACTTTACAGCTGTGGGGTCTTGAGCATTTTCTTCACCCTTGAAATGGGGCTAGTCACCCTATTGACCTCACAGGGCTGTGTAGAGGATCATAAGAGATAACTTAGATAGCTAGAGTATCACAGACTCGAGCTCCCCTTCAGAGATGTCACACGTCAAGAGAAGTCATAGGTGACTAAGGTTCCAAAGAGAGTGAGTAGCCAGGTGTGGATGGAGCATTTCCCATCTATGACCAGGTACAGGGCTTACACTGCTCCTTTTTTTCTCCTCACTCTCCTCTTCTTGTGAGAGCCATTTCTCCCTGTTGGATAGCAGAAGAATAACCTCCTCTTACTTCTCCTATTGCTCATTCTGCTTGGTCACACGGCCTCTTTGCTTTTCCTCAGACATCCCAGTGTGCTCCCCTGGTCAGGCCTCTGTACTAGCTCTTTCCTCTGCCGGGAGTGCATGTCCCCAGATGTCTCCAGGGATGATTCTTGGACCTTCCTTGATTTTTGCATAGATGTCACTCTCTAATTGAGATTCACTATGACCATCCTGTAGGAGTTGCACCCCACTTTCCCACACTCAGGATTTCTGCTACCACTAACCCTGCTTTTCCAGTAGCTCTCACCACTTTTTAATATGCTCTATACTTACTATGTTTATCATTTATGTATTTGTCCCTTAACTGGGAGGGAAGGTCCTAGAGGGCAGGAATTTTTGTGTGTTGGGTTCATTGATACAAGTCAAGTGATACAATCATAGGCACCGATCAATATAATGGGCACTGAACAAATGTTTGGTCAGTAAATGGATGGTTGAAACAAATGAATGTATTGCAAAACATAGAAATGTAGAGAAAAACCACAATCCTTGCAATTGCTTAAGCTAGGAAATCAAAGATTCATCTTTGGGTCCTTTTTCTTCTTCCCTCTCCTTATCCAACTGGTCGTGGCCCTGAGGCTTCTCTTTCTGAAATATTCTTCATCTACTCCCTTTTCTCCATTTCTATAACTTTATTAGTTCTTACTGAATTTTCTAAGCCAATATTTTTCTTCTTCTCCAGTTCCTTGCTATATTCTGAGCCAATTGTTTATGTAAAGTACAGACCTACTGAGGCCACTCCAGTATTGAAAAGCCGGTTAATGCCTCCCTATCAACCCAGGATGAAATCCAAATTGACCCTAATCTAACAGCTCTGCCATTAACAAATCCTGTGAGGTAAGTAGAATAAGTACCCTTACCACATGTGCCCACAAGAGATGTCCGTGTTATCATCCCAAGAAACTTTGAATATGTCAGCTTACATGGCAAACGGAAATAGGGTTACAGATGGAATTAGGCTGATAATTGACCTTAAAATAAGGAGACTATCCTAGGTATCTGGGTGGACCTAATATAATCACAAGCGTTCTTAAAAAGTTGAAGATAGAGTCAGAGTCAGAAGGAAGCATGACTACAGAAGGAGGCCAGAATGGTAATATGTGAGAAGGACTTGAACAGCTGGTTTTAAAGATAGAGGAAGGAGGCCATAGGCCAACAGCATGTACAGCTTCTATAAGCTGAAAAACAAGAAAATGGATTCACCGCCAGATCCTCCAGCAGGGAACATTGCCCGGCTGACACCTTGATTTTAGCTGGGCAAGATCTGTGTCAGACTCCTGACTTCTAGAACTCCAAGATAATTTGTTTTGTTTTAAGCTAATTTGGGGCAATTTGTTATAGCAGCAACAGAAAACCAATACACTGTGTAACTTTTTTTGTCTCTTTGGGCTGAGCTCTTTGAGGTTATGCTGTATAATGGGGGAGAAATGATACTAACCTTTTGAGGTTACTGTGAGGATTAGAGACAATATTTACAAAATGCCCAGTTATGCCGCACACTTCGTAGGTACTGAACAAATAACAGTTGTTAGCTCTTGTCACCTTGTCCTTCTAAGCCACAGGTCATTTCCGAGGACAACGAATCACTCCCTGTTTGCTATGCCCACAGGGAAGAACCCAAATCCTGCCTAGTAGATTTCTTCCTCCTTTGTAGGCCCTTCCTAGACAAGTTTCTCAAATGCCACTCTCATGCCAGGCAAATGTAATTACCCTTTCCCTGTTTCCTCAACTCTATGATTCATACAATAACTACGTGAAGTAGGTATTATTATTCCCAGATGCTGGGATGAGGGTGAGACAAGCAAGATGCCTCGGGTACAAAACTTAAGGAGGCACTCATTCTTAGGTTTATGCAAGTGTTTTGATGTACCTTACCCTAGTTCTGGTCCTGATTCGTCCCATTTTATTGAAAAGAATCCAGGTTCAGGGAGATAAATTATCTTGCAGGTAGGTGGCAGGGGGAACAAAGTCTATATTCTTATTTTGCTATCTACAGGTTCCTAGAGCAAAGCCTGGTACACAAGCTTTTGTCAAATGAATGAACTGAGTTGGTAGGATGGGTAGCACGTTGGCCTGATATTTGATGTAGTAGTGGTGGTAGTGGTGGTGGTGGTGCTGCTGCTGCTGATCATGATGATGGTGGTGGTGGTGGTAAATGCCCAACCTTTGCCATCTGTACACTGTGTGCTAGACACTGCGTTAAGTGCTTTGCATATAATTCTCCTCACGGCCGTTCCATGAGTTAGGCACCATTATTATCATTTTTATTCTAATATGAAGACCTGAAACTCAGAGAAATTACCCACACGGTCTGAGGTCATACAGCTAGTAAGTTTTCATTAAATCTGGTGTGAACCTGAGCAGCCTGGTTCAGGAGCCCTTAAACTTGATTTTTGTCAATCTCATTTCAAAGCATTGATCAAATATTTTGTCTATCTCAGAATAATCAAAGGCTGGTTACCCATCTAAGGGTTAGCTCTGAACCTTCGAGGGTCTAAAGGTGTTTCAAAACCTTTCTAAGGAAGATAGCTCTGTCCTATGTCAGCAGGGCTGATACGGGAATGAGATATTTAAGGAGGCATTGAAGCTGAAGGAGACAAACTCAGGATAGCAGACATGCCAACTCTGTTCTTGTGAAGTGTGTTTACTCATCTGTTATGAGCTCACTCTAATGTAACTTTACTTTTGGTGTAATAAATTGTATTAACTTTATGCTTGAATGAGTTATCTCTCAAAATAGAAAAATGTGTATTTCCAGGAGTCTTCTTTCATTTACACATGGAAGTCTATGGGAGTTTAAAAAATGGATTTTAAGAGCCTCAGTGATGGCTAAGAAATTGCTATTTCAGTCTTGAAAATTGCCTTTTCTACCAGAAACACTGAGCAAGGAAATCAGGCTATCTGATCTTACTGGATTGGAAAAAATTACTCAGGTGCTGAGATGGCCTCTAAAATTTAATCCCTTTCCCCTGGCCCCTGATGTTATGAAAGAAATTAAACCTCAGATTCCCTCATCAGAATTCCTAATAAATAGGATAATACAAGAAGCTAAATTATTTCTTTTAATGAAAGATGTCTCCCAAATGTTCTAAGCCTTTTTTCTCTGTTATGGTGAGATCCCAATAACTCTATTGAATAGTCTATTAAAAATTGGGAGCCTAAATAAACTCATGAGTTTAGTGTTATCTTTCTGTATACAAAGAGCGTGATCTTCCATCTTTGGACCACAATTACTTTGCTTATGTTCAATGACAAGCAACTGTAATGATTTGGTTTTAGCCCTGTAATTCAAGTAGTCCAGGTCCAATAGCAACACTCAGTCATTCTTTCTTTTAACAGCCACCTAAAATTAGTTGAACTCTTCTTTACACACAACTGTGAAAAGTCAAAGATCTTCTCCAAATTCTCCCCAATGTGAGAAAAAGTGTTTGGATTCTCATGGTGCCTGCCTTTCACCCTTGATTGCAAATGTCTGCAGTCAACACAATTTTTGATCTCTTCTTAGTCATCTGTCAGCTATTGTCCTCTTTCTAGTGTTCCATTCCTAGCATGTTCCTTTTTTCCTCCTTTACAAAAGGCCCTCTAACAATATTATAGAATGTAGTGGACGTTTACTCAAAGTTAGAGACTCAGTGGGAGATTTTAGCATAGAACAAACAGTAAGCAATCCAAAAGTAAATCTTAGAATTTCCAAATAAGATAAAGAAAGCTGAGAAGAGTGTTAGTCTCACCCTACCAGTAAGAAACAAATAATTGACAAAGTCATGAATTTTCTTAAGTCTATCAGAAAATTCTGGTTGATAGATTGAGTTCATCGGACAAACAACTGGCCTAAAGTCGAAGGAAAGTAGAGGGCCCCCAGGGAGGGGCATTTGATAAGAGTTTAGTTAAATATTTTAACAAAGTGCTAAAGGCTAGGGGTGGACTGTGTGAGAATATAAAACACTCTTGTGTCACCTAAACAAGGAAAATCCATATCTACCCATAGGCCCTTTACCAATACTCACAGAGAGATTAGGGGCAGGGTGGGAACCTGTAGAAAGCCTACCTCAGTGATACAGGCTTAGAGAAAGGAAGCAGCTGCTTTTGTGGAAAAGCCAGGAAGTTTGCTTGGATCCTCTTCTCTTAGAAGAATGAAAGCCTTAAGACAATGTGGGGACAGCAGCAAGCCCTGAAACCCCTAAGGTATGTGAGGACCCAGGCAGCTGAAGAGTGGGCTAAAGGGGAAACAAAAACCCCTCCATTTGAAGAGAAGGGGCAAGAAACCATCAGACACTCAGGACAGGACATTAGATGTCCTTCTGCTGCTATACCTGGTGAGAGGAATGATCATTAAGATCATCTGAGATGCTAAGACTGGAACTTAGGACTGAGATAATAAACAGTCTCCCTCTCTACCTCTACCACTTCCATAGATGGAAAATCACTGAGTAATGAGCAGCAGCAGCCTTCTGGGGGAAAGCAAGTCCTTTAGGATGGAGCAGGAATGTTGAGAAAATCATCCCATAAAGTCACCCTCTCCATAAATACAAGGTAATGCCAGAGGAGTCTGAAGCAAGTGGTGTATTGAAGATAACCAGAGCAACATCGGAACCCAAACCCAGTTCAACTCCTAACCTGACTGACTACCCTCCCCAGCTGTCTATCACTCCTCTGCCCACCACACACATACACAGACTAGCAGAAGAAAAGGTGTATCCATTTGCACTTTCCAAACACAAATGCTATTTACCTCAGACTCTGGTGAGCTCCAGATGCTATCTGGCATTCAGTGAAAAATTACAAACATGCAAGAGAGAAAAGTTACTCTCAAGAGACAAAATAATAAACACAGTCAGACTCTGAGGTGACTCAGAACTATTGGATGGGGAACTTAAAGCAACTATGATTAATATGTTAAAGTTTCTTTTGGAAAAAGGGTATAATATGCATGATCAGAAGGTGGTTACCAGGAAAGACATGGGAACTACAAGAAATCATCAAATGAAAACACTGGGGGAAAAAATATAGTTTCTAAGATAAAGAATGCCTTTGACAGGCTCATCAGTTGACTTAGTACATCTGAGAAAAGAAATAGTGAGCTTGAAGATAAGTCAACAGAAGATCCCTAAACTAAAATACAAAGAGAAAGGGGGTGGAGAGAAACAATAAGAACTGAGCATCTAAGAGCTGTAGGACAATATCAAACAACTTAACATGTGATTTGTGGAATCTCAAAAGGTGAAGAGAGTGAGGATGAGACCGAAGAAATATTTGAAGAGATAATGGTTGAGAATTTTCAAAAAAATAATGAAAGACATGAAACCAAGAAGCTCACAAAATGCCAAGAAGGGTGAAACTCTATCTAGACCATAATATTCAAACTACCAAAAAAATCAATTATGAAGAGAAAAATCTCAAAGGTAGCCAGGTAAATAAAACATACCTGGGGAACCTGGGTGGCTCAGTGGGTTAAAGCCTCTTCCTTCAGCTCAGGTCATGATCCCAGGGTCCTGGGATCGAGCCCCGCATCGGGCTCTCTGCTCAGCAGGGAACCTGCTTCCTCTTCTCTCTCTGCCTGCTTTTCTGCCTACTTGTGATCTCTGTCTGTCAAATAAATAGGTAAAAAAAAAATCTTTAAAAACAAAACATACCTACATACAGAAAAATAAAACTAAGAATTCATAGATGTTTTTGTTTAATAGAGCTGCCATATTGAAATAGCACAGACAGATGGATCAGAAACCAGGAATTTATTTTCCGACAGTTCTAGAAGCTGCAACTCTGAGATTAAGGTGCTAGCAGAGTTTGTTTCCTCTGCAGTCCATCTATTTGGCTTGCAGATGGTTGCTTCTTGTGTTCTCACATGGTTTTTCTTTTGTGTGTGTGTGTGCATGCATGTGTGTGTCCCTGGTGTCTCTGTGTTTCCACATTTCCTGTTCTTAAACGAAACCAGTCAGATTGAATTCAGGCCTAAACTAATGGCTCATTTTAACTTCATCATCATTTTAAAGGATCTGTCTTCAAATATGGTCACATTCTGAGGTACTATAGATTCCAGTTTTTTTTTTTTTTAAGATTTTATTTATTTATTTGACAGAGAGAGATCACAAGTAGGCGGAGAGGCAGGCAGAGAGAGAGAGAGGAGGAAGCAGGCTCCCTGCTGAGCAGAGAGCTCGATTCGGGACTCGATCCCAGGACCCTGAGATCATGACCTGAGCCGAAGGCAGCGGCTTAACCCACTGAGCCACCCAGGTGCCCCTGGATTACAGTTTTAACATAAGAATTTTGGAGGGATGCAATACATCCCCGTAACACTAGACCAGTTATCAGAAACTATGCAGTCTAGAAGACAATGTAGTCTTTAAAGTTCTAAGAGACAAAAAAGTCAACCCAGAATTCAATGAAAATAGCTATCAAAAATGAAAACAAAATAAAGAATGAGAGAATTAATTACCAGAAACCTACATTATAAGAAATGTGAAAGGAAGTTCTTCAGGTTGAAGGAATATTGTACCAGATAGAAGCCCGAGTTTGCACAGACAAAGCAAGATCTCTGGAAATGTTAAAATAAAAGTAAATGTGAAAGCCTTTTTTTCTTTTTTTTAATATTGCTTTAAAGGTAAAGGACTGTCTGTAAAGAAGCAGCAATGTAGTTTGGCTTAAAAAAACAGGTGGAAAAGTCAGATACATGAACATAGTAGAACAAAGATGGGAGGAACAAATTAGGAGTATGCTATTGTAAGGTTAGTTTCTTCTACAATACATGTAGCAGTATTATTTGAGCTTATATATAATAACCTAGGGTAAGCACTAACATTATTTAGAAGGAGATTTAAAGAGGGTGCCTGGCTGGCTGAGCTGATAGAGCACGTAATTCTTGATCTCAGGGTCATGGGTTCAAGCCCCACATTGGGCATGGAGCCTACTTAAAAACTAAAAAAAATTAAAAAAAGAGATTTAAAAGAGCGAATTGTGGAGTTATAAAGCAAAAGGAAAAAAAAAGCAGGCAAAAAAAGGAACAAAGAACAGATGGAACAAATAAAACAGCAAGATTGCTGACTGTTACCCAATCATATAATTAATTAGATTAAATACAAATGGTCTGAATATACCACTTTAAAAACAGAGATTGATAGAATGTTTTTATTTATCTAAATTAATAAATTTAAATTGAAGTATAATTAACAGTGTTAGTTTCAGGTGTACATTATAATAATTCAATAATGATATATATTACTCAGTGCTCATCACCGTAAGTATACTCTTCCACCCAATCCCCAACACAACTCCTCTCTGGCAACCACTAGTTCGTTCTCTATATTTTAGAGTCTAGGTTTCTTTTTATCTCTTTTTTTCTTCATTGATTTGTTTTGTTTCTTATATTCCACAAGTGAGTGAAATCATGTAGCATTTGTCTTTCTCTGCTTGATGTATTTCACTTAGCATTACATCCTCTAGGTCCATCCATGTTGCAAATAGCAAGATCTCATTTTTTCTTAGGACTGAGTTTTATATATATATGTGTATTTATATTTATACACATGCACACATATATATACACAGATATACACATACATATGTACATAAATACACACACACATATATGTATGTCACTTTTTTTAAAAGATTTTATTTATTTATTTGACAGATCACAAGTAGGCAGAAAGGCAGGCAGAAAGAGAGAGGAGGAAGCAGGCTCCCCACTGAGCAGAGAGCCCAGGACCACATCCATGGTCCCAGGACCTTGGGATCATGGCCTGAGCCGAAGGCAGAGGCTTTAACCCACTGAGCCACCCAGGCACCCCTGTATGTCACTTTTTAAAAAATTTTATTTATTCATTTGTCAGAGAGAGAGAGAGAACACAAGTAGCAGGGGGGAGCTGCAGGCAGAGCAGGCAGAGGGAGAAGCAGGGTCCCTGATGCAGGACTTGATCCCAGGAATCTGGGATCATGACATGAACTGAAGGCAGATGCTTAACTGGCTGAGCCACCCAGATATCCCTCTACCATTTCTTCTTTATCTTTTCATCTATTGATGGACACTTGAACTGCTTCCAGATCTTGGCTATTGTACACAATGCTGCAATAAACATAGGAGTGCATATATCTTTTGAATTAGTGTTTTTATTTTCTTTGGGTAAATACCCAATAGTGGACTTATTGGATCATATGGTAATTCTATTTTTAATATTTTGAAGAATATCCATATTTTTTCAACAGTGACTGTAGCAATTTGTATTCTGACCAACAGTGAATGAATTTTTCTTTTTCTCCACATCCTCACCAACATTTATTACATCATGTCTTTTTGTCTGTAACCATTCTGACAAGTGTAAGGTGATATCTACCATGGTTTCAATTTGCACTTCCCTGATGATTAGTGATGTTGAGCATCTTTACGTGTGTCTGTTGGCCATTTATATTTCTTTGGAACAGTGTCCATTCAAGTCCTCTGCCCATTTTTATTAGTATTATTTGTGGGATTTTTGGTATTGAGTCATATAAGTTCTTTTTATATTTTGGACATTAATCTCTTATTGGTTATACCATTTGCAAATATCTTCTCCCACTCAGTAGGTTGCCTTGTTGATTTGTTGATGGTTCCTTTTGCTGTACAAAGGATTTTTAGTTTGGTGTAGTCCCAATAGTTTATTTTTGCTTTTGTTTCCATTTCCTGAGGAGACATGTCTAGAAAAATATTTCTATGGCAGACATCAAAGAAACTACTGCATATCTTTTCTTTTAGGAGTTTTATGGTTTCAGGCCCCACATTTATATCTTTAATTCATTTTGAATTTATTATTATCTATGGTGTAAGAAAATAGTCCAGTTTTATTCTTTTGCATGTAGTTGTTGAGTTTGCCCAGTACCATTTATTGAAGATACTGTCTTTCCCTGTGTGTAATTCTGCAGCCTTTGTCACACCTGAATTGACCAGATAGGCATGTGTTTACTTCTGGGTCTCTATTCTCTTCCATTGAGCTATGTGTCTATTTTTGTGCCAGTACCATACTGTTTTGATTACTACAGCTTGATTGTATACCTTGAAATCTGGGATTGTGATACCTCCAGTTTTGTTCTTCCATTTTGGGGTCTTTTGTGGTTTCATACAAATTTTAGGATTATTTTTCTAGTTCTGTGAAAAATGCTTTTGATACTTTGATAGGCAATGCTTTAAATCCTTTGAGTAGTATGAATATTTTAATAATATTGGTTTTCCCAATCCATGAACAAGGGATATTTTTCCATTTGTGTCTTTCATTTTCCTTCATCAATGTTTTATAGTTTTCAGAGTATAAGTCTTTCATCTCTTTTGTTAAGTTTAGTCCTAGGTATTTTATTCTTTTGGCATTAATTGTAAATGGGATTGTTTTCTTAATTTTTCTTTCTGCTACTTCATTATTAGTGTACAGAAATGCAACAGATTTCTGTATATTAATTTTGTATCCTGCAACCTTACTGAATTCATTTATCATTTCTAGTGGGTTTTTTTTTTTTTTTTTGGTGGAGTCCTAGTATTATGTCATCTGCAAATAGTAACAATTTTACTTCTTCCTTAACAATTGGGATGCCTTTTTTTTTCTTACCTGATTTCTGCAGCTAGGATTTCTAGTACTGTGCTGAATAAAAGTGGTGATAGTGGACATCCTTGTGTTAGTCTTGACCTTAGAGAAAATGCCAACAGTTTTTCACTGTTGATTATGATGTTAGCTGCGGGTTTTTCATATGTGACTTTACTACACTGAGATAATAAAAAAAATTCCCCTCTAAAGCTACTTTGTTTAAAGTTTTTATCATGAATGGATGTTGTAATTTATCAAATGGCTAGTTTCATTGATCTTGTCTGTTGGGTTTTTGTTTTTTTAAGACTCTATTTCATTTCCATCTTTCTAATCTTTATTATTTATGTCCTCCTACTCACTTTGGGCTTTGTTCTTCTTTTTCTAGCTCTTTAAAGCATAATGTTAGCTTGTGTGTTTGAGATTTTTCTTGTTTCCTGAGGCAGGCTTGTATTGCTATAAACTTACCTCTTAGCACAGCTTTAGCAGCATCTCAAAGATTTTGGATTGTTGTGTTTTCATTTTAATTTCTATGCATGCATTTTTAAATTTCCTTTTTGATTTATTGTTTGATCTATTGATTGTTTAGCAACACATTATATAGTATTTATGATTTTTTTGGTGTATTTGTGATATTTCCAGGTCTTTTTCGTGATTGATTTATAGTTTTATGCTGTTGTAGTCAGAAAAGATGCATGATATGATTTCAGCTTTTTTGAATTCATTGAGAATTGTTTTATGGCCTAATATGTAATCTATTCTGGAGACCGTTCCATGTGTATACACAGAATGTGTATCCTGCTGTTTTGGCATAGAATGTTCTGTGTATAACTGTTAGGTCCATCTGGTCCAATTTGTCTTTTAAAGACATTGTTTCCTTCTTTAAAAAATATATATTTTATTTATTTATTTGAGAAAGAATGAGCACAATGGGAGAGTGAGAGGGAAAAGCAGACCCTTGCTAAGCAGAGTCCAATGTGGGGCTCTATTCTAGGATCCCAAGATCATGACCTGAGCTGAAGGCAGACGCTTAACTGACTGAGCCACCTAGGCGCCCCTAAATCCATTGTTTCCTAGTTGGTTTTTTGTCTGGATGATCTATCCATTGATGTAAGTGGGGTGTTGAAGTCCCCTACTATGATTGAATTACTGTCAATTTCTTCCTTTATGTCTGTTAATAGTTGCTGTATGTATTTAGGTGCTTCCATGTTTGGTACATAGATATTTCAATTGTTATATTCTTTTGTTGAAGTGTTCCCTTTTTGATTATGTAATGTCCTTCTTTGTCTCTTAGTATGGTCTTTGTTTTAAAGTATATTTTGGCCAATATAAGTGTTGTTACCCTGGCTTTCTTTTCACTTCCATTTGCATGGTAAATGATTTTCTACTCACTTTCAGTATGCATGTGTCTTTAAGTCTGAAATGAGTTTCTTGTAGGCAGCAGATAGATTGGTCTTGTTTTTTAATCTGCTCTATCATCTTATGTCTTTTGACTGGAGCATTTAGTCTAAAGTATTTATTGGTAGGTATGTATTATTGCCATTTTGTTACTTGTTTTATGGTTGATTTATATGCTATTATCTCTCTGTTCTTTTTCTCTTGCTCTCTTCGCTTGTTGGTTTGATTTTTTTTTTTTTTTTTAGGGTTATGCTTGGATTCCTTTCTCTTTATTTTTCATATGTCTGTTTTTTATTTTGGTTGCCATTAGGTTCATATATAACATATATATGTTATATATATATTTAGGTTCATATATAACATCTTATGCATAAAGCAGTTGATATATAACATATTATGCATATATAACTTCTAATGCATATAGCAGTATGTTGATGGTCACTTAAGTTTGAACCCATTCTAAAAACACTAAACTTTCAACCCCCTACCCTTTTTCTGTATATGACGTCAGACTTGACTGATTTAATTGATTTTACTGCTTTTGTGCTTTAGCCTCCATACTAGTTGTAATAGTGATTAATCTACTACTTTTATTATATGTTTACATTTATCTGTGAAATTTTTTTCCTTTAATAATTTTTTTACTCCTATTATGGCCTTTTCTTTTCATACAAAAGATTCCTTTTAACGTTTCTTATAAGGTTGCTTTAGTGGTGATGAACTCCTTTAATTTTTGTGTGGGAAACTCTATATTTCCTTTTATTCTGAATAACCAAGTAGAGTTTTCATGATTGCAGGATTTTTCTTTCAATACTTTGAATATATCATGCCCATTTCTTCTAATCTGCAAAGTTTCTGCTGAAAAATCAGCTGATAGTCTTGTGGGGTTTCCTTGTATATAACTGTTTTTCTCTTCTCTTGCTGCTTTTAAAATTCTATTTATCACTATGTTTTATCATTTTAATTATTATGTGCTTTGGTACAGACCTCGTTGGATTGATTTTGTTGGGAGCTCTCTGTGATTCCTGTTTTGGATGTTTGTTTTCTTCCCCAGATTAAGGAAATATTTAGCTATTATTTCTTCTAATAATCTTTCTGACTCCTTCTCTCTCTCTCTTCTCCTTCTGGGATCCCTATAATGCAAACATTATTACACTTGATGGCGATGTTGATTTCCCTTAGCTTATACTTATTTTTTATTCTTTTTTCTTTTTGCTGTTCAGCTTGGAAGATTTCCATTACTCTGTCTTCCAGATTGGTGGTCTGTCTTCTTCTTCCTCTAATGTGCTATTGATTTCCACTGTTTAAAAAAAAAAATCTGTTATTGAGCTCTTCATCTCTGTGTTTTTTTGTTTTTGCTGTTTTAATTTTCTGTCTTTCTGATGAAGGTCTCACTGAGGTCCTCCACTCTTTTCTCAAGTCCAGTGAGTATCTTTATGACCACTACTTAGAATTCTTTAACAGGCATTTACTTATCTCTATTTCATTTAACTATTTTGCTGTGGTTTTATCCTGTTCTTTCATTTGGGACATATTCCTCTGCCTCCTTATTTTGTCCAAGACTCTGGGTTTGTATCTATGTATTAGGAATGTCAGCTACATCTTCTGATCTTGAAAGTAATGGCCTTTTGAAGAAGAGGTCCTATGGTGTCCTGTAGTGCAATACTCTTTATTTACCAGACGCACGCACTCCAGGGGTATCTCCTATATGGGCTGCACGTGCCCTACTTTTGTGGCTGAGTCATATATGCCATCAGTCCAGCTGGCTGCAGTGGTCTGCTTTGCCTATTGTGGGCACACCAGGCAGTGTTTGGTCCCTGTGCTATTATGGGAGTTGTCTGGGGCTGCTGTGGACTTGTAGTTGGGCAATGTCAGCAGTCAGATCAGATATCTTTCCTTAGTCCTTTTGCCAGGGTTGTGGTCATATCAAACTTCAGACTGTTCTCTCTGTGTTGTCCCCTGAGATGTTTTTGTTGGTGGGGGGGCTGGAAATCAGACCAGATGCCTGCCCTCAGTCCATCTGCTGGGTTAGTAGTTGCACTGATCAGCAGGGTGGTCTCTCTGCACTGTTGGGGACCATGGGCATACTGTGTGTGGTTCTTTTCCTCTCTCCAGGAAAGCAGTCACTTTGGAGTCATGCTGGTCCCTGCTGGGGTTGCTTGTAGGGTCTGTTGGGCAGGAGTAAGTACAGCAACTTGGATGGGGTAGATTCAAAGGGTGA
Organism: Mustela putorius furo; assembly: GCF_011764305.1. Classification (NCBI taxonomy): domain Eukaryota; kingdom Metazoa; phylum Chordata; class Mammalia; order Carnivora; family Mustelidae; genus Mustela; species Mustela putorius. The sequence continues at coordinate 9,572,700 of NW_025422368.1, forward strand.
TAGGGGGTTGGGGCACATGCTGCTAGGGTGTTTATACTAGTTCACACAAATATCTGGTTATCTAGACTGGAGTTATGGGGAGAAATGGTACCCCCCAACATTTTTGCTATGGAGAAGTTCTAAAGATCCCTTCTCCTCCAGTGTATATTTTGATATTAGTGAATAAATCTTCAAATGTACCCTGGGCACTTTCAAACTGCTGCTTCTATGCTGTATCTTGGCTGGGCTATTTGTTATCTTGGCTCTTCAAGGACAGGGATTCAGTTTCCTATCTCCATCCAGCTACTTCTTATGAAATATCTGGAGTTCAGCCCCACTGGTTGTAAAAATTCACAAAGTTAAGCCCCACAGGTTTGCAAAGCCAAATTTGTGGAGTCTCTCTGGTATGGCTCCCTTATACAAGGGGTGCCTGGTGTTTGCTCCTCTTACTTTTCTGTGGCCTCCTTTCCATTTGCACAGTTCCATGAGGGGTTTGGTTCACATCCATGTCTTGGTTCCTCCTACCCTTTTCAATGTGATCTCAGTTCTACAATTAACTGTGGAAAGTCTGTTCTGCCTGTCTGCAGGTCATTTTCAGAGTAGTTGCATAGATGTAACTGTTATCTGGGTGTGTCAGCAGGATGAGGTGAGCTCAGGATCTCTCTACTCCACCTTCTTCCTAGAAGTCTCTGGTAGAATGGATTTTAAAAATGACCCAGCTGTCTACATGAAATTCATTTCAGTAATGATGACATAGGTTGAAAGCAAAGGAATAAAAATAAATCATGTATGAACAGACATTTCTGCAAAGAAGACATCCAGATGGCCAACAGACACATGAAAAAGTGCTCCATATCACTCGGCATCAGGGAAATACAAATCAAAACCACAATGAGATATCACCTCACACCAGTCAGAATGGCTAAAATCAACAAGTCAGGAAATGACAGATGCTGGCGAGGATGCGGAGAAAGGGGAACCCTCCTACACTGTTGGTGGGAATGCAAGCTGGTGCAGCCACTCTGGAAAACAGCATGGAGGTTCCTCAAAGTGTTGAAAATAGAACTGCCCTATGACCCAGCAATTGCACTATTGGGTATTTACCCCAAAGATACAAACGTAGTGATCCAAAGGGGCACGTGCACCTGAATGTTTATAGCAGCAATGTCCACAATAGCCAAACTATGGAAAGAACCTAGATGTCCATCAACAGATGAATGGATCAAGAAGATGTGGTATATATACACAATGGAATACTATGCAGCCATCAAAAGAAATGAAATCTTGCCATTTGCGACAACATGGATGGAACTAGAGTGTATCGCGCTTAGCGAAATAAGTCAAGCAGAGAAAGACAACTATCATATGATCTCCCTGATATGAGGAAGTGGTGATGCAACATGGGGGCTTAAGTGGGTAGGAGAAGAATCAATGAAACAAGATGGGATTGGGAGGGAGACAAACCATAAGTGACTCTTAATCCCACAAAACAAACTGAGGGTTGCTGGGGGGAGGGGTTTGGGAGAAGGGGGTGGGATTATGGACATTGGGGAGGGTATGTGCTTTGGTGAGTGCTGTGAAGTGTGTAAACCTGGTGATTCACAGACCTGTACCCCTGGGGATAAAAATATATGTTTATAAAAAATAAAAAATTAATAAAAAATAATAAATCATGTAAACACTAATTAAAAGAAAGCTGGAATAGCAATATTAACATCAGATTTAATACAATTCAGAAAAGGTTTAATACCAGTGATAGAGAAAGGTATTGCGTAATGGTAAGGTGTTAGTTCACCAAGAAGACATGACAATCCTAAATGTGGATGCACCTAACAATAGAGCCTCAAAAACTGATAGAACTGGAAAGAGAATTAGAAAAATCCACAATCATACTTGGAGGCTTTAGCACTCCTCTTTAAATAATTGATAGGACAAGGTGGCAGAAAAATCAATAAGGATATAGGAGACCAAAGAACTCTATCAACTAACTTGACCTAATTGACATTTATAGTACACTAAACTCAACAAGAGCAGAATACACATTCTTTTCAATTGCACATGGAACATTCACCAAGATAGACCATATTCTGGGCCATAAAACAAACTTCAACAAATTTAAGATAACTGAAATCATATGAAGTAAGTTAGTTCTCTGATCATAACAGAATTAAATGTGAAATCAACAATAAGAAACATCTGGAAAATTCTCCAAATATTTAGAAATGAACAAGGACACTTCTAAAGAATCCATGCTTGGGTCAAAGAGGAAGTCATGAGGAAAATTAGGAAATATTGTCAATTGAATGAAAAAGAAAATAAAGCATATAAAAATCTGTGGAATGCAACTAAAGCAGGATGAAAAGGGAAATATATAGCATGTAATTATCAACAGACATATTTTCTTTATGTTTCTTTCATTATGATATTGGCCCTGACCTCCAATATTATATTCAACAGTATAAGTAATAGTGGTATCTTTATGTTGTTCCTAATCTTAGAAGTATGCATCTAAGTTCCTTTATTAAGTATAGTATCAGTGGTTTTGTTACATAAATTTTACCAAGAATATTTTTTATTATTTTTAGTTTTTTTCCTATTTTTTAAAATCGTAACAGACTAACCCTCATCAGATGGCTTTCTGTGTCAATTCAGATAATGACATGATTTTTCTCCTGTAGTCTATTAATGTCACAAATTTTAATAATATATATATTTTTAGAAATACTTTTTTATTGAGATATAATTGATATGTAACATTATACTAATATCAGGTATACAGCATAAGGATTTGATCTTTGTATATATTGAAAAATGATTATCATAGTAAGTCTAGTTAATATCCATCACTACCCATAGTTACCAGTGTTTTTGCTTGGTGAGAAATTTTAAAAAGTCTACTCCCTTGGCAACTTTCAAATATACAGTACGTTATTATTAACAATAGTTACTAAACTATACATTCCATGTTCAATAATGTATTTTCTGATACTGATTTTCTGATGTTGTTGCCTACATTACTGATTAGGATATATTATTTTAAATTAATTTTATTGTTTATTTTATGTTTATCTAATATATTTAGCCAATTAAATAGTAATTTATTTTATGTATTAAATATATTAAATGTTTAGAATTTGTTTACTAATATTTTACTTTGGTATTTTGAATCTACATGTGTAGGTCAAGTAGGACTATAATTTGCTTTTTGTATTCTCCTTACTGTCTCCCTTTTTTGCTGCCACCATTTTTTTGCACCCACTTTCCCTCAACAAAGATATTTCCCTATCTTCCTGCTTCCTCAAGTCTAGAAGTCTCCCTTTTTGAAACTTTGGTGCAAACAGAAAATTTTTGTTAGTTTTTATGTTGAGCAATTGCATTTCCTTGGCCTCAATAGTCTCATTCCAGGATAAACTCATTGTGTTGTCATTCATAGTCAAAATCCCATTAATGTGTTTCCCTGCATTTCTTTTTTAAGCCCTACAAAGGACCAGCAGAAGCTTCGAAATGACAGCTTTTCTTTAATACTTCAAAATTCTAGATTACATTTTAGAAAGGGCTCAGGTCAGAGAACCTTTGCTTCTCATACTAACCTATAGTCTCTGTAAATGGAAGGGGGCACCAGAGTTTTTGTGCATTTCCAGAGCAAGTCCTTGGAGGTATGCCCCCGCCATTATATCACAAAGTATTTAATCATTCAAGTGGCAAAGGGGTATAGAGGAAAGCACTCAAAGGGCTGAGTTGAAGGTTTCATCTTTCCTTTTCTTTAAAAGAAAAAATGAAAATACTGGTTTTTCTATTCCATGAAACTGGGAGTGCATTAATCCATTCTTCCATTCAGGAAATATTTCAGGGCCTACTGTGTGTCATGCACTCCTCTAAGGGCCAAGTATATAAGGCTAAAAAGCAATGAACAAAATGATAAAGAAACTGGCTTCATGGAGCTTATCTTGTAGTGAAAGAGACAGACCCAAACCCATAAACATATAATTTAATATCAGTAGTAATAAGTGCTTGGAAAGAAAATAATTCAGGTAAAGAAATAAACAAAAAACTGGCATGGGATGCTATGATGAATTAATCTAGAAAGGACCCTCTGAGGTTTCTTTTTCTGTCCTTATTCTGTTCCTTATTCTACATCTTCCCTTCATCTCTGAAGGGTTGACATTTGAGCAGAGACCTGAATGCAGTGAGGTAGCCCGCCATGCAGACGTCTGATTGAAGAGTCTTCCAGGCAGAAGGAAGGACAAATTCCCTGGTGCAAGTATATGCTTGGTTTGTGTGGGGAACAGCAATGTGGCAGGTGTGGTGGAACAATGTGAGAGAGCAGAGAATGCAGGGCTGATCGGGTCTGAAACACAGGCTGGTGCCAGATGGTGTAGGACCTTGTAGGCTGTGGTAAGAAGTTTCTGGAATGCCTATTTTTCCTGAAATGCCATAAGGGAATTATTCCTGGACACATACACACACACACACAGACACATATACACATATACACAAACACACATAAACACAGTCAAATGTAGCTTCCCGTAGAATTTTTGGGTGGACATTGTTGTTGTGTTTTTTTATTGTGAAAAGGACTCCTTTGCACTGGCATAAGGGGAAATTACATGAGCTGAATGGGTGCAGGAATCTGTTGCAAACATACACCTGCAAATACCACAAGGAGCCTGATGAAGTCTGGGTCAATGGAAATCCTGCTTCGGGGGGATTTAGATGAATATTATATGCCTTAGTTCTGGATGTAGTAGCAATAATGGGGTCACTCTGGCTTTAAAAAAAGACCAACATTTTTTTCCACCCAGATTACCACTGGCATCCCTCTCCTAGCAAAAGAGACATCTGCTTCTATGTATAGCATAGGCTTCGGGCCCTGAATTATAGTGTGGTAATTCATGCTTAACGGTTTGAATGGCTGCATAGCCCTCAGCCCTGCATCTCCTAATGCACAAGATACTAATTATTAGACTATAATTCACACTGTGTGAGTTCTTATTGCTTATCTTTCTTGTAGGATACAGATAGCTAGGAACATATAGTGCCTGTGAATGACCAGTATGCTCACTCAAATAACATTAGGCAAGTGATTCTGCATAACACCGAAGAAGGTAAGAGTGGAAAGAGAAATAACAAAAAGGCCTTTGAGAGAAGGATTGTTTTTCACAAAGTGCATTAACTAATTGCCAGTGGTAGCAATGGCACGCAGCCTGCTCATCGGAAAACTATCAAACCTGTCATCTCTCTTGTAAGACAAAGGTTCTAGAAACTAAACATGCAGCCTTTTAAAGAGATTGTAAAAAACACTGACATTTGCCTGCGAATTCACCTATAGATCTGGTGAAAGCTTCATGATGGATTTGGGAAGCCTATTATTCTGTCATAGCTTAAGGAAAAAGCTGTGGTGTTGTTTGGTGGTTCAAGAACTAGAACTTGTGAGACCATGGGAAAAATATAAATTGGTACAAAACAATAACATTCTCACAGCTGGACCATCTGGTGGGTTATTCAGACATAACTGTGTATATCACTGAATGGCTGCCATAAAACACCAGATGAAGATAAGAGCTGGCATCTACTTCTAATTTCCCAAGACTTTAATTGCCTTTAGTTCCTTAAGTTCTGGAAATGAGGACTTCATTTACAATGGTCTCAGCATCCTCCAAAATGTGATTTTTTGAAACAAATTATGATGGTCAGTTCTGGGCTAGAAAAATATGTCCCTCAAATAATTGTCATGGACTCTACTATACACTGTCCGGTAGAAAGGGCACCTTCTGTTCTTATTTAACTTATTTTTTAAAAACTCTCCTTTCCTTAGCATAGCACAGTGTGTATAAGAGCCCTTCAATGCCACATTGCTGGCATGGGAATCCTGGTTCCACGGCCTGGGTATGTGTTGTGTTATGCATTTTTGGCTTCCTCATCTTGAAACTGGGACAATAATAGCACTTAACCCATATGGTTGTTGAGAAGAACAAATGAGTTAAAAGCTTAGAACACTCACACAGGAAGCACTATACAAATGTTAGTCCTCATTGCAGTAGTAGTAATAATCATCATTTTCATTGCTAAACTGAACTGGATGTAGTTTTACCCTCTAGTTCTTTCTTAATGGCCTATAAAATGGTTTACACATAAAGAGGTCTCAATAATAATTAATGAATCCACATCATAGTATATAAATGTGAGGAACAACTTAACAAATACTTGACAACAACTCATTTATTGTGCTACTATTATGTGGCAGGCACTGTTGTAGATGTTTTCGCTAGTCAAGAAGTATTAAGTCTCTCCAGTGACTGAGATATTGGGAATGTAGCTATGAACCAAAGAAACATGGCTCTGATCCTATGAAAATATTAGTATTATTTTGTAGGTGGAAAAATAGAAGCTCTGTGGATTTAAATACTGCTACACTCTTAGTAAGTGGTAACTTCCTGAAGAGCCTTTTAGCTTGAAAGCCCATGTTCTGCCCACTACATTTTGCTTTCTCCATTGGTGTAACTCCTAGAGTCTTTGAGATTCAATAACATAAGCCAAATTTGGGACTTTCTGAGTATCATAAAGCGTAATATTTGTAATGAATTGCAACATGTCGAATTAAAAAAAAAATAGAGAGTCATAAAGAGGTGTGGGATGGAAGAGAAAGAAAGCTCTTCTTTAAAGTACAATGCCAACTAATATGTAAATGAAATTAGGAAATCACCATTTTGCAACTCCTAATTTAATAATTAATTGAAGTAAGAGCCTACAGATAGAAAGATCTTAATAGATCCTAAAACCACTGGGTGAAATTTATTGGGGATCTGGTTATTCACACTCTCTCAAAGTATCATCTCACAGACTACCTATTAGGTTAAAAAGGGAAAAGATACCTTTATGATGGATCAAATTTAGTAACTTCAGTAATAAGACAAGCTTATCTTATGCAATGCAATGAAAAATGGAGAGCATCAACAACAACAAAAAGGAATATAGAGCACTGTTGGTAATATTCTTGCAATATTCTGACTAATTGTGAGAAAACAACCAGAGAAATTCAGACTGTAGGATGGACAACTTACAAGACAACTAGCTTGGACTCTTATAAAAACAATGTCCTAAAAAACAAAAATAAAAAAGCAAGTTATTCTATGTTAAAACAAACGAAAGAGATGTAACACCCAAATACGATATTTTATTTGATTGGATTCTGGACCAGAAATTAAAAAACAGTTTTAAAAGACATTTTCACATCAAAGGGAAAAAATTGAATATGGACTATATATTAAATGATAATTCATTGAGTTTCTTGGTTATGATAATTTTACCATGGGGTTACAAAGAAGAATATTCTTAAGATAAACACGCTGATATATTTAGGGATAAGGTGTCATGTGTTGTGAGATCAGCAATTTAACCTGAGATGTTTCAGTTCAAAATGTGTGTATGCATACATATAATATATAACATATACATATATTTACATATGTATGGAGAGAGAGAAAGATTAAGCAAATGAATGTAGTAAAACATTAATAATCTAGGGGAAGGGTATATAGGTGTTTATTTGTTTCGATTTTTGGTGTGTTTAAAAGTTTTCACAATTTAAAGTTTAGAGAAAAAATACAAACACTGAAGTTCTTTACAGTCTAAATGAAGCTCTTCCCATGATGCTTCCAGGAGAAAAATGAAGCAAAGATGAAACACCTTCCTCTGGTCCTAGAAGGAAGGGGCCTACCCCATAGGTTCCAAGTTTATATGTCTTTGCTTCTATTGATAAACAGTTTCATTCATGTCTCTGAATTTAAATTTCTGAGAGATGGAATCTAGATTAACGTTGGTTCCAGTTCAGTCTAGTGTGGGGCCTGTCCCTGTGAGTACAGGAGCAACTGAAGGTACCTGCTGGCCAGAGTCCTTGGATGGGACCCTTTATGACAGAGGGGGGCTGCCGAGCTACACTGACATGAAGGTTGAATACAAGTTTGTCAGGAAAAAAAAGGTTGGGGAGCAGCACACTCAGGGAGGACTAGACTCTGCTCAGGCATTATTCTCCAAGGTGGTAGTAGCCTGCATTGAAACAAACTCCCATATTTATGGATTAATAAATTTCACATTTATTCTATTTCACTTGTAGTTCACATTATAGAACTTAACATGTGTGAGTAAATTAACATGTGCATAGAAATTAACATGTGTGAGATAAAATTAAATATAAATGAAAGTTTATATGTATTTTTCTCTCTTTCCAATGTTTTAGGCACTCCATTTTGCAATTTAATATTAGGTCTTGGGCCACTTGGGTAGCTCAGTCAGTTAAGCATCTGACTCTGGTTTTAGCTCAGGTTGTGATCTCAGATAGAACTTGCATGGGACTTGTCTCTCTCCCTCTGCTCCCTGCCCCTCATTTCTCTCACTCTTGAATAAATAAATAAAATCTTTAAAAAAATAATATTTGGACTCATTTATGGGCATCCACATATATATTTATTTATCAATACCTCAAGGTACTTTTAATTCAGTTTTATAAACAAAAAGAAAAAAACAATTGAAATCTTAAATTCATGTCCTTTAGAATAAATTACAGTGTATATATTTTATATAAATTATATACCATGTATATTATTATTATAAATAATGCTTATCTTCCTCTGTCAATATCTTAAGTTTATAAATGTTTTCATCTTTCTTCAGAATAAAATAGACACCGTAGTTTACATTCCTTCCCATTGGTCTCCACTTCTCTCTCCCACCTCCCCTCCATTTTTGGTACACACTATACTATTCATCATACACTTTTATGACTATGCTATGCAGTCATTATTTAGACTAGTGATCTATAAACTTTTTTGATCATGTGCCTGTATTAGGGAAAAAAAATGGAAGCATACCTAGACTTAATTTTAAATTATACAACATACACTGTATTAATAGATTATGCACATTGTAAAAGTTCCACTGTAGTAGATTTTTTTTTAGAAAAGAAATTTAAAAATAAATATAAGTAGGAGTTTTAATACCTTTCTGTAGCACATCACCTATATTAGTCAAGGTTTTCTAGACTGACTAAGAGAGAGAGAGAAAGAGATTTTTACAAAACTAGGGTCTACCATTGTAGAGGCCGGCAGGTCCACAATCTGCAGGGAGGCTAATAGGCTGGAGACTCAGGGAAGGGTTCATGTTGCGGTGCAAGTCCAAAGCCAGTATTCTGGCACAATTTCTTCTTCCTCAGGGGAAGTCTGTCCTTTTCTTAAGTCCTTCAACTGATTGGATGCGGTTCACCTCCTTTATGGAGGCTAATCTGCTTACCTCTGTCTCCTTATGTAGATTTTAATACCACCTAAAAAAATACCTTCACAGCACCATTCAGATACATTTGACTAAATACCTGGTCCAGCTGACACATAACCATCCTGCCACCACCACTGCTTAGGTTGGCCTGCCTTTCATTTGTCACCCTTTGGAGTCTACTGGTGTAACAAACAACAATGTTTAAGTGATCAATGCTATTTCTTGCCCTCTCTTGAGGCTTGGCTTTGTTTTCTGAATTTATTTGTTTTTTATTGGGTTATTTTTCCTGAGGGTGCTCTCCAAGGAGGTCTTCATATGGTAAACTTCTTGATTATACTTGAGAATATCATTATTGTGCCTCCCATTCAAACAAAATTTAGCTGGATATAAAAATCCCAGCTTCAGTAAATGTTTTCCAACATAATTCTATTATCTTTTAAAGTTGAATGTTGTTTTTAAGAAGTCTGATACTAGTCTGATTCTGTTTGTATTCAAGTGATTTGCTCTTCTCACTGGGAAGCCTTTTCAAATGTTCTCTTTGTCTTTGATTTTCTCAAATTTCACTGGAATGAATTTGGTTGTAAGTTTTTTCTTGAGTTTTCTGTGAGTCCTATTCTCTGTGAGTTCTTTATACGGGGGTCCTACATCTTTCGTCCATTCTTGGTCAATATTTTTTCCAGTATTTCCTGCCCGGCCCTCCTATTCCAATCTACTTTTATCTTCTTTTAGAGCTCCTATTATATAGATCCTGACATTTTTACTACTTTCCTCCATATCTTTTCAATTCCTTTTTTATGCTTCCTCTCTTTAGTCCTTTCTGAGACTTTTCAACCTGGTTTTTCAGCTCACCAATTTGTTCTTTGGATCTGTTTATTCTGCCATTTGGTTAATTGATTGAGTTGTTTCTTTTAACAGTATTTTTTATATCCAGTGTCTCCGGTTGGCTTTCCTTCCAATTGCTTTTTCTCCTTTATGTTTTCTAATGTTCTCCCTTATATCTCTAAGGAATTTTATTTTATATATTTTAAATTCTTGTTCAATTTGACCAATTAATTCTGCTTTCTCTTACATAGGTTGTTTAATTTGTTTCTTTGCTTTTACAGTGCTTGCACTCCTCAGGTGTCTTATCTTATCCTCCTGGGAGTTCATGTTCGATGTGGCCTACCAGATGGCTCAGCTGGGACTGTGCACATGGGGGGATAGACCCACAGAAAGTATACCAGAAAGTATACGCCTTAGCTTGTGTCCACCTAAATGAATGAGGGAAGGGTATGAATTAGTATGTAAATCTCTGGTATTGTAATCATTCACTTTTATCTTCCCCTCCACACCTGGGGCCCTACCCCTCAGGGAACCTCCCAGTAAAATCTTGTCTATGCTTTGTCCCAAGGCTACTTCCCTATGTGGTAATAGATTGGTTCATAGTGGGGTGGGGAAAGAAGCTGCTCATGGGCCCCTTAGCCCACCTGCACCCATTAACATCTACTTCTCATCCCAAGTACGGTTCTAATACTGTTCTGACCTTACTCCATCCTCTGGCATTGTTGTTTGTCCCTCTCATAGTGGCCATAGGACAGACCAAGGAAAAGTGGACCATATAAAAAAAGCACAAATAGAAAATGCTACTTCCAAACCATTGCTTTTCCTGCTCCTTGGCTCTATGTGCCAGGAGGTCATTTCCTCACCAAATTGGGATCCCACTCTGTCTATCTCCCCAAATATTCCTCCCTGGAGACCTACGAACCAGTCTCTTCCTTTTGTGACATATCCAGAGTTGGGGGTTGAGAGGGGTGAACCACTACTTCTCTGCCATCTTGCTTCACTGGCAGTTAATCATAAACAATCTACATTTATAAACATGGCATAGGCCAGAAATACTATGGGCATGTCAATCTCGATGCCACCCAGATTCTTTTCCTCCTATGTTGTACTGGCTCTGCTTCATTTTCTTCATCCTATGTTATGCTGGCTGTTTGGCATTCCATGCTGGTATACTCAAGGCTGATCACTTCCTTTCATAGTGAGTATTGTCAGTCTCTGTAGCCACTGTTGCTCGAAATCTAGTTCTTAACAGGGAACATTCATCAATTGTAGTCACATTTGTCTGGTTTAAGGGTTTCTTTTTTAAGATTGATTTATTTATTTGACATGAGGGACGGAAGGGCAAGGGGAGAGGGAGAACCTCAAGCAGACTCCCTGCTGAGCATGGAGCCCGCCATGGGGCTCTATCCCATGACCTCAAGATTAGGACCTGAACTAAAACTGAGAGTTCACTGCTCAACCAACTGATCCACCCAAGTGCCCCAGTTTAAGAGGTTTTATACTGCGTTCTGGTTAGGCTGTGAATCGCCTAAAGTTGTAGGTAAAATTTGTGACTATGTTGAGAGGATTTGTAGCTTTCATCAGATATTGAAGGGAACTTATATTTTCTGAAAAGATAAGAGTTAATACTCCAATTATTTCCTCTCTTATATTGTAACTCACAAATGTATTAGCTAAAACTCCTGGAGGCATATCTTTTCTCTATAAAATGTGGGGACAGATTAGCTCTGTAAGTAGGGAAAGGGGGAGGAAATGAATAGTGGGGCAGATAACCTAGTGATGAAGAACACCAACTTGGGCACTAGCTTCCCTGGATTTTGAACCCTGACTTGGCTATTTGTTAACTGTATGATCTTTGACAAGTTACTTAACCTCAGTTTTTGTAAAAGGGGAATTATCATGGTAATCCTTTATACCTCACAGGGTTGTCTTAAAAATTAAAGACAATTTTAAAATAAAAAGCATATAGAATGGTAGCTGGTATCAATTCTATAATTACAGGTATTTTTATTATTATTAAATCTCCAAGGTTTCTAACATGGGGAGACGGGTGGTAATAACATTGCCATAGATATTTACCTGTGAACCCTGTTCAGGTCTAGCCAAGTGACTTGCATATCAGAGAAATTTTGTTACGATTTGTTGAGTGTGATATAACTGGATCTCCATGTCGAATTCAGAAAGTCTAGTCCTATCCTCTGATTCAACTTGCCTACCCCCTTCTGGTTCACTCTCTTTACTTTAGGGGACTTCATTGGATCTGGAAGAAAACATAAATTTGGGGGCAAAGCTGGTGCATTCTAGGAGAGGAGGAGAAAAGCTAGGGAAATCCATGTCTATGTATTAGCAAAACTGCTTTTTTAAAAACACCTATGGAGTAGGAGGGGAGTAGAAGTATTTATCAGCAACAGTTATATCATGAAAGTCTTAAGTAGTCTAAAAGAAAATGTATTTATTTGTAATATTTACAAAATTTAAATCTATAAATAAGCACTACGAATACTTCTTATGTTCAGAAATTACTATGGGAACAAGGGATTTAAAAAAAGAATCTCAAAGAAATTCAGAATGTGGTAGAATGTGGTTTCTGCCATATGAGGCTGGGTTTTCCAGAGAAACAGAACCAATAGGATCTGTTTATAAGAGGACCAACATAGAGAGATTTATAAGGAATTCACTCATGTGATTATAGAGGCTGGCAAGTCCAAAACCTGTGGGGCGGAGAAGGGCCATTGCTGTGGTTCAAGTCAAAAGGTCATCAGGCTGAAAAGCCAGGAAAGGGTCAGTGTTACAGTTCAATTCCCCCTTACTCAGAGGAAGTCCATCTTTTATTCTATTTTGGCTTTCAACTGATGCAGCCCACATTATGGAGGACAGTTGGCTTTACTCAGAGTTCACTGATTTAAATATTGATCTCATCCAAAAACACAGAAACATCCAGAATGATATTTGACCACTATCTGGGCACTACAGTCCAATGAAGTTACACATAAAATTAATTATCACACGATTGTAAAGTAATATGAAGAGGAAACCTGGGGACACATACTAAGCAGAAAAGAAGAGTAAACAAGGGCGGGTTTTAGATTCAGAAGACTTGAGTTCAATTTGTACCTCTGCCCCTTGGTAACTGGGTGGCCCTTGAGGAAAATACCACACATACTCAAATTAGGCAAACCTGGAAATGAGGTGAGGTTTCACTTTTACAGTCAGAGGACCTCAAAAATATGTTTTTGGTCAACTTAAATATGTAAACAGAAGAAAAAAGATCCAGCTGTAAGATATAATTTGTAATGTATGCAGATATTTAAAATTATATAACACATGAAATAACTTATTGGTTTACAAGTATTCCTTTTTTTCAGTCTTCATGAAATATTTAGATTTCAAACTCTTCCCAAGCCCCTTTGACATCAGTGTCTGTTGTTTTTCAGCTGCTTTCTGAGCTCCTGCACACAATTTTTTGGGCTATACCTTCATATCCAAATTACACAAGAATCTAAATTTTTGAATCTGTTTCTTGATGTCACTGGAAATTTTTTCCCATTCTATAAGTATACATTGACATAACATTAGGAAAGTGGATTTTAAAATTCATTAGGTGACTAATCATTATGTTTACAACATACTCTTAGAGTGATTTAAAAAGACTTGAATAGGGAGGAGAAAAAAAAAAAAAGACTTGAATAGGGAGGTTTATTAGTTCCCTCTGGGAGTAACCAGTTTTACCACCTTACTCTCAAAACTAGCACAAATTGTGATCGGGTAAATATTCTCCTCAATATGGCTTTCTCATACTATTCTGATGTTCAAAATTTAGTAACTAAAATAATGTCTTTTAATATGAGAGGAATTTCTATAGAATTGCACATGAAGCAACTTTTCTGATGGATAATTCTGGGAAAAAAATGTAATGAACATATGTAGTATTTTTTTTTCTTTTGGAAGATAATGGCGGTAATTACCTCACTGGGTTGTAATGAAGATTAAATGGGATAATTTAAGTAAGTCCATGTGGTACAATGCCAGTAGATCGTAAGGGCTTTTAAAGGTTAATAGCAATCATACTATTATTATTGTTTTGTTATTAGTGCTATTATTATTAAGCAATGTGAAAGTATGTTGTAGATGCCCCCTTCTTATTCCATAGTAAGTGAGAAAGAAGAGAAAATGGGCTTGGAATTTCTTTTCTCCTTTCTCCAGTAGGGGGTTAGATGCCTGGCTTGTTTTGACTATGCGACCTTCAGCAGTCAGATTTCACTGGGGTCCATAATGCATCATGGATGTGACCACCAGTTGCATCCTCCTGCTTCTATCCCATTAAGACTCTATAAAAACTGGTTATATCTATGTCCTTCCTTATCTTGGCATATTCGGGCAGCTATATTGCCTAAGTAACAGCTGCTGGTTGTAGACAATTTAGTCTTCTCACATAATCCAACATCAGGATCCTGTGTGTATGATTAGTTACTGTGCAATAATCTTGCCTCTTTCTGAAAGGGTGTAGACTCCTTTCTTTCATTCAATTTAGCCCCGTAGGCAAAATTGAGCTAGATAATAACTTCAGAAGTCACTTTTGTTAAAACTTCTCAAGACACAGATAAAGAGAAAAAGACAACCCTCAAACCTCCTTGGTAATAACAATAGTAGCAGAGGTTCTAGTGCCACTGTGATTTGCATTTCAAGGGGGGGGGGATATTTGTGTCACCCTGTTGGTCTCCTTATTTTTATCCTGAGACTATGAAGAGACCTGCCAATTATAAGAATAACAGCAAACTTGGAATTTTTCCCTTTAACTGGTTATTTTCTTCATGCCATAAATTTAAAGATCAATTTGAGAACAAATAATGTTGCAGTGTGAATCAAGTAAATGCAATTATCAGGGTGAATCAGGAGAACCTAACAATGTGATTTCTCATCCCATTAGAAGTACTATCCTTATGGTTCATAGAATGAAGTGTACTTTAAGGCAATTTGGCTCAAGTTCAGAGAATATTTCACTATGAGAATGGATTTTAGTTTGACATGGACAGCAGGCAGACAGATGTGTATCAAATAGCATTTGCAGCATATGAAAATTAATTTTTCACAACCAGTAAGATATAAATATAGTAATGTTTTTCATTTTAAAGTGTCATTTACATCAACCAGAAATGTGATATATTAGGGAAAAAATTCACAGTCTATAAATAGTGCTGCCTTGGAGTCCTCATTTGTGGGTAGATGGACAATGGTGGTAGGGATTCCTTTCCTTGGCTGTGATCTTAAATCCCAACTGTCCGTGCAACTTTTACATTTGGTTGTCTTGAAAGCGTATTTTACTCTTTATTCTCCCACTTAGATTTGGTCCTTTTCTTGGATTTCCTCTCCTTGTACATGACGCCATCATCCATTTAATTGAAAAAAGCATAAATGCAGAAATCATCCTAGATACCTCTCTCTTCCTCACCCCCTTATCCAATTCATTTTGTCTCTTCTATAACTATCTGTTTTTCTTTCTCTGCACTGAGACCATCCTAGTTTAAACTACCATTAGAAGTCAGGTGTCTTACCACCATGGCCTTGAGTTTTAAAATGTACCTAGGATTTGTTTTAATCAGGTATTGTAAGACCTGTAAACACAGAAATGACTATCATAAATGAAGAAGTTTATAACCATAGATCTCTAAGAACAGGATGCCTGGCATGCCACTGAAGGACCCTGCATGGGGAAACCCTAGGATTGATCAGGAGACAGAAGGGAGCAAGGGGACAACGGAGGCAAGAGCCTTTATTATGGTTTCCGTGCGAGAACATGGGTGAAGTGGTATAAGCAGACTTAGGATTGGCTAGTTGGAAAAATTTCTGTGGGCTCTGGGGGCATAGAGGCTGTCTTTATTGTCTAGTACCTGGTCATGGGGTGACTAGGTCAGATGGGTAGGGACTGGAGTATAAGAGCTTAGTAAAGGAAGTGGTTGGGTGCTTGGCCTTTGGATTGGTTGGTTTCAATGTGACAGGAACATTTACAGGCAAGTCCTTTATTATCTCTAAAACTTGGCTACTTTTGGGAGGGGCAGCCTCTCCAGGGTCAGCAAGCTCCAAGTGTCAAAACATCAGAAACACATAATTAATACACTTGTAACCAGTCTCTCTGAATCTACTCCCCAATACCGAAGTAAAAGATCCTTTAAAAAGACAAATAGATCTCCTGAGTCCAAATCCATCAATAGCTTCTTCTTGCTCCTCCTAGAAGGCTCTGGGTGATCTGGTCCTTACCTACCTATTGGGCCTGCCTTGTTTTGCACCCCCTTCCCTTTATGAACCTCAGCCACATTAATTTGCTTTCACATTTTTAAATTGTCATGTTCCCTCCCTAGACCTTTACATGTATGGTTGTCTCAGAATGGAACCTTCTTCCTGACTTCTTCCCTGTGTTGGTACCTGATAGCTGGAGCTATCAGCATAAGCAGCACTTCCTCAGGGAAGGCTTCTCTTCTTTCTCTGAACAGGTCATGTTCCATTTAGACTCTCATAGCATTTCATGATTCTCTAGTGTACTTACCAGAATTTGTGATTGTATGTTTATTTGTTTGATTAATTTCTGCTGCCTGGGATCCATAAAGGCAGGACTGTGTCTTTGTGACTCACACTATGTTTTTAGCTCCTAGCAGAGTGTCTCAATAACTACGGAGGCCTTTAATAACCATGTGTTGAATAAGTGAATAAATGCCAGTCTTGGTTTAGGATATAGACAGTATTTTCAACTTAAAGACTGAGTTGGAAAAACAGAAATAGTTTTCCTGAGACAGCCTTTTAAAAAAATCACTTGGAGTTAATGCATAATTGCTCTGAGTGATGTGTTATCAGAAGTGATGGGAGCCATACCAAACTGTCTCTACTGGGCATTGTGTGTCATGGCAATAAGATATCTGACATGATTTGAAACATGAAGGAAATAGATTGTGAAAAGTCATAAATATATGGAAGTTTTCCCCTTCTCACGAGGATCGTCTGAAAATTGCTCTTAGTGGTCGGTGGAAGTTTTATGACTGTCCTTTCAGAGAAGATGAGAAAAGGTGGTCTTTAGGAAGATCTTTCTAGATTGTATCTAGAAAGGAAACTGACTTGCTTTTCTTTAAATCACTCTTTTACAAAATGTAATTATAAAAACTTGACATAATCTTAAACATTCCCTAGATGTTTAATATGGGGAAAGAATCCTGAAAAACCAAGCATCTTATTTGTTAAATTAGACTTGAGCTGTGGGTAATCTGGAAAGAGTGATCAGATTTCAAATTTTTAAAAAGATAGAGGATGTCAAATGAGTAACCTAGCATAATAGAGCAGACAGTTCCCTGTCAAGAAGACTCTATAGGGGCGCCTGGGTGGCTCAGTGGGTTAAGCCGCTGCCTTCGACTCAGGTCATGATCTCAGGGTCCTGGGATCGAGTCCCGCATCGAGCTCTCTGCTCAGCAGGGAGCCTGCTTCCCTCTCTCTCTCTCTCTCTGCCTGCCTCTCCATCTACTTGTGATTTCTCTCTGTCAAATAAATCAATAAAATTTAAAAAAATAAAAAAAGAAGAAGACTCTATAGTCCTAACAGGAGACGTCAAAGCTCTTTTTTTTACATAATTTCTGAAGGTATAGTGGATTTTAAAAATCCTTTTTATAGTACAACTCTCTACTTCCCCACTTCTCCATTTCTTCCTCTTGAGGGCTTAACTTCTCTATGCATAGAGGAAGCCATACAAAAATTTGGTCAGTTGAAGCAGAGAATTGATGTAATAAACTAGATCAGATGTTGTAACTGAATGGTCATGGTGACAGTCACATATATTTGATCAACATAATATTTTTGTTTGTCTTGAAAAGGGATTAGAGTTTTTTGAGTAGTTTGCAACACTTAAAATTAAAGTACTCTACATTAATAACCTTAATTTCAATTGAAACATGGGACAGTCTGGGAGTCCTGAACCTACATATCTCCATGGCCCTATTGCTCTTGCTGAGCAGAGCCCTTAAACAGGGCACATGTTCTCCAGTGTACCAACATCCCTACATGGTCCTTGTCACATTTTTATATTACCTGCCTGGTTTCTGTAGACGTTTGACTTTGATTCTTAAAATATAAGACACAAGCAATTACATTGATTTCTCCATTTGTTCCAACTACAAAGAGGGTATTTTTACAGTCCAGTTGACATAAAGAGATCCTTTCTGAAATCCAGAAGTCTAGAAGAATTTACAGTGAGCAGATTTCAACAACATATCTTGTGGATTACTTCCCTGTGAAGCTTTAAATACGTAATTCCCTTAGATCTTATTTTCTCAAGGATTTAAAGAACTTCCTACAAAATTATCAGGCATTTCTCTTCATTTTTGTGCCACAAGAAGAAAGGCTACTGGGCTATTTAATTCCCAAGACCTAAAAGATGGTATGTAATGGTTATTTATAAATGTCAATGGGCCATTACCCACTACTTTTTTGAATACCCTAATATCCTAAATACCTTAGCTGAATACCCTAAGGTTGTCACAGGAAAAATCATAAATGGGCATGATGTTTACCTAGAATCTGGTTTGTTATTGTTTGCTTTACCTTTCACTTCAAGATACATACTCAAATACTGATATAAAATTAGAATAATTAGGCAATCTAAAACAATAAAGAAATGGAAACAAAACATGGATTAGGGAAAAAATAGATATATAAATAAATCAAGAAACACACCATATCTACAGCATTACTTCTTTGGGGCAAAACTTTTCTAATGTTATTGTGTTCACTATTATTTTTATTTATTTATGTGGTGATGAAAAGTTGAATTCACAAAATTGGAAATTAAACTGTTTTCCATTGTATCTTTAGCATGGAATATAGAAACTAGCACATAATATGTACTCAACAGAGTACAAAAATAAATTAAAAATGACTTTTTAGACACAGAAATGTACACAAGTGAATTATAGTCATTTTTTTCATAAAGGACAGATCAAGGTTTTATATATACTTTAACAATGAGGTAACTTAGAATACTTAAACACAGGTACCGGGGTGGCTCAGTAGGTTGACCGTCTGCCTTTGGTCATGATCCCGGGGTCCTGGGATTGAATCCCACATTATGATCCTTGCTTAGTGAGGAGCCTGCATCTCCCTCTGCCTCTGTCCCTGCTTGTGCGCTATCTCTCTCTTTCTCTCAAATAAATAAATATATCTTTAAAAAAAAGAAGAATACTTAAAAACAAAACAAAACCTCTGAATTTAATGATCGTGTAAATTGGCTTGGTTTGTGTCCCAAACTCTTAGGCTCCCAAAATGTGCATTACTCTGCCTACGTCCATGGACCCATGACTCTATGAAAAACCAAAATATTTTTACTCCTACCTTAGAGCATTACTCTACATTCAATACTTTTATCTTAGTACTTACTGATGGCAAACTATTCCCAGCATTTTCTTACAGTACTGTCACCAAAACCAAAACAAAACAAAACAAAACAAAGCTTGCATTGGAAGGGCTACTGACTTGATCAGGTTCTGCACAATGCAGCCACAAATGACACAAGAGCATTTGACATCTAGCATTTCAGTGGCTATAGAGAACTTACCATCAAATCCATCCTAATTGACCAACTTGCTCTATTCCTATTGTTATTATTCTTGCACATTGACTAGCCCGGTTGCCTCAGTCTATATTTTTGTTTGTTTGTTTTTAACTTATTTGTCGAAGTGTCTACCATGGACTTGAACTTTCTTCTGTGTTTCTTGGTCAAAAACAGAAAAAAGACTTCTGATTTCTGGTTCACCATATAAGGAGCTTAGAAGTCACCACTTCTTTCTAATAACAGGCACAAAGCATAACAGATTGAAAAATCAACTCTTCTAGAGTCTATAAAAAAGAGAGGACTCAGGGGAAATTCATGCCTCCAAGTTTGGAGATATAGACAGGTGAATGTTGGGAGACATAGCTTACTGGCACAGAGACCCATAAGCAGAAACTGCCAGAGGAACCAGTGTTGGGGCAGGAAAACCTGAATGGCAATTGATAGATAATAATCTATCATCAGTAATCATTTTAACATCAGTGTTCTACATGCACCAATTAAAAGACAGTGAATGTCAGTGTGTATTAAAAAGAGATCTGACTATATTATCTATAAGAAACTACCTTTAAATATAAAGACACATATAGATTAAAAGTAAATTAATGGAGACAGATATGCCATGATAACACTAATTAAAAGGAAGCAAGAGTAGCTATTTTAATTTCAAACAGCAGAGACTTTAGAGCAAGGAAAGTTATCGGGGATAAAGGAATTAGTTCTCTAAGAAGACATAATAATCCTTAACATGTATACACCTAATAATAAGATATCAAACTGCATGAGAAAAAAAACTAATAGAACTGCAAGGAGAAATAGATGAATCTACTGTCATAGTTGGAGACATCAACACTTCTCTATTAGAAATGGACAGAGACAGCAGACAGAAAATCAGTGAAGACATAGTTGAACTCACCCATACCATCAATCAACTGGACATCTATAGCTATTTTCTTCAACAGCACATTATTCTAAACATTATTCTCAACTCACATGGAACATTCACCAAGATAGACCACATTCTGGGAGATAAAATATACCTTAAAAATTTTTAAAGAAAAAAATTATGCAATGTCTTCTCTCAGATTACAATGGAATTAACTTACAAATGTAACTGGAGAACCTCAAAGAAGTGGAGATTAAACAACACACTTCTAAATAACACAGAAGTAAAGGAAGAAATCTCAAGAGAAATTTAAAAATATATTGGCAAGATGAAAATAAAAATAACTTACCAAACTTTGTAGGATGTAGTAAAAGCAGTAATTAGAAGGAAAATAATAACAATAAGTATATATATTAGAAAAAATATCTAAAATCAATCATCTAAGTTTTCACTTTAGAAAACTAGAAAAAGACAAATAAGTCCAAAAATAAGCAGAAGAAAGGAAATAATAAGAATCTGAGGAGAAATCAATAAAATTGAAAACAGGAAATTAATAGGGAAAATTGATGGAACCAAAAGCTTGGTTTTTTAAAAAAAATTTCTTAAAGATAATAAAATTGGTAAGCCTCTAGCCAGGCTAATTAAAGAGACAGAGAGGACATAAATTGCTAACATTAGAAATGAAAAAAGGAATATCACTATAGGTCCCATGGACATTAAAAGAATAATAAACAGAATGAATAGCTTCATGCTCACAAATTTAATCTTGATGAAATGGGCCAATTTGTTGAAAGATACAATCTACCAAAATTCATACAAGAAGAAATAGACAATCTGCATAGGCCTATACTATTAAAGGAATTAAATAAATAAATAATAACTTCGCAAAAAAGAAAACCCAGGGTCAGATGGGTTTAGTGGTGAATTCTATCAAACATGTAAGGAAGAAATTATTCTAGTTCTTTACAATTTCTTTCAGTGGCTAGAAGCAGAGGGATACTTTCTGACTCATTCTATGTGGCCAACATAGGCTTAAAAACAAAAACAAAGGCATTGTAAGTTGAAAATAACCTGCACACCATTATCTATCATGAATGAAGATGCAAAAAAATCTTCAGCATAATATTAGCAAATTGAATCCAATGATATATATAAAAAGAATTATGCACAATGACCAAGTGACCAAATAGAATTTATCCCAGATATGGCAGCTGATTCAACATTTGAAAATCAATAAGTATAAGCCATTACATTAACAGACAATGAAAGAAAATCCACATGATCATCTAAACAGATGCAGAAAGGGCATTTGACAAAATACAACACCTATTCATGTAAAAACTGGCAGTAAAGTAGGAATAGAGGGGAACATCCTCAACTTGACAAAGAGTATCTACAAAAAGTTACAGTAACATAATGTAATGGTGGAAAACTTGAAACTCTCTCACTAAAATCAGGTAGAAGGCAAGGATATCCTTTCTCATACACCTTTTCAACATCCTACTGGAAGTCCTCACTAATGTGAAATAAGAAAAGGAAATAAAAGTGATACATATTGGGAAAGAGAAAGTAAAACTGTCTTTGTAGATGACATGGTTATCTATGTAGAAAATCTGAAGCAATTAATATAAAAACTCCTAAAACTACTAAGTGATTATCACAAGGTCTCAAGATACAAGATAATGACACAAAAGTCAATCACTTTTCTATATACCAGCAATGAACAGATGGAATTAGAAATTGAAAACACAATACAATTTACATTAGCACTAAAAAATGAAATATTTAGTTATTAATCTAAGAAAATATAAAATTTATATGAAATAAAGTATAAAAATCTGACGAATGAAATTAACTAGAGAAATGAAGAGATATTCCATGTTCATGGATAGGAAGACTCAATATTCTCAAGATATGTTCTTCCCAACCTGATCTAAGATTCAATGTAATCCCAATAAAAATTCCAGAAAGTTATTTTGTGGATATCAATAAACTGATTCCAAAGTTTATGCAGAGAGGCAAACACCCAGAATAACAACTCAACATAATATTGAAAAAGAAAAATGAAGCTGGAGGAATAACATTACCCAACTTCAAGAATTACTATAAAGCTACAGTCATCAAGACAATGCGGTATTGACAAAGGAATAGATAAATCCATCGATGGAACACAATAAAGATTCCAGGAACAGGCCTACATACATATATTCAAGTGATCTTTAACAAAGGAACAGGGCAATACAATGGGGGAAAGATAGTCTTTACAACAAATGGTAGTGGAAAACTGGACATCCACATGTTAAAAGAAAAAAAATTGACACTGTTCCAGAGTTCCAGGGAAGATGACAGAGTAGGAGGATCCCAGACTCATGTCATCCCATGGATGCACCTAGATAACACCCAGATCAGTGTAAGCAGAAAATGACCCCAAAAGACTGGTAGAACAGATCATTCACAACTAAATGTAGAGAAGAGCTCATATTGAAGAGGGTAAGAAGGAGGGAGATGCTGTCAGGAGGAGTAGTGACCTATGGGACCATCTCTACGAGGAAGGGGCAACATGGGCATGGAGAGGGGAGAGGAGACCCCATACGAGGCACCCCAGACACTGGAGTCCTGCACGGGGAAGATGAATTCCCATAACATTTGCCTTAGAAAACCAGAGGGACTTAACACATGGAACTTTAAAAATCAGTGGGCTCAGTTCTGGGAAAGCCTAAGGGCATTAGGAACTGGAGTCCCTCCCCAAAGAGACTGCAAGACAAATAGCTATGCTGAGATACAGCAGAAACAATATTTTGAAAAATACCTTGGGTATACAGGAGTGAGATTTGTTTACTAATCTCAGAGTGTGTGCCGGAGAGGCAGTGATCTTTGGGGGACTTCCCCAAGAACAAAAGAGCTAGCAGGAGTCACTTCCCTCCCCTCACCTCAGACTAAATACACAGACCCTGCAAGAATCAGCCCAGCAGGAACACTCTACACCTAGCTGGTAATAGCACACCCTTCTCCCACACTCTTCTCTGGACCTGTTTCCAGCTCAGTAGGAGTTTTCCAAAGTGGCTCCAGGTCCTCCCTCACAGCGAATGTTGCAAACCTTGCTAACACCATGTGCCCTGCCCTTGCATTCTCCTACAGATACCTCTCCCCTCCAACCCAGTCTCAGCAGGAGTCCACTCAAAGCAGTGTCATAAGTGTGGTAGTGTGCAAGCAGCCCTGACAGGGGTCCTCACCACCCCAAAGTGACTCATGCCCTGGGACAGAAAAAGAAAAACCACACACACACTAGCTTGTGTCTCCAGCAGTGTGCTGTGGGCAGACATCTGGTCTGACCACAGGTCCTGCCCACTAATGAAAGGCTCTCAGGGGACAAAACAAGGAGACCTCCTTGCAGTTCAGTGTACTGCAGCTCTGGCAATGCCTGATCTGATTCATCTCAAACAAAAAGTGGCCGCAGACTGGTCCTCTAACAACACAGGGCCCAAAACCCAGCTCATAACAGGCAAACAGATCTATTGCAGACAACTGGATTGAAGGCAAGTGAGGCTCAACCACAATAGTGGGGCACATGCAGCACACACAGGAGACGCTTTTGAAGTGCTAGGTTCTGGTGTACAGGGACATTGCACTGCAGGGCACTACAGGACCTCTTCTTCATAAGGCCACTATTTTCAAGTGCCAGAGAGCTGACTTTTCTAACACATAGAAACAGACACAGGGAGTTAGACAAAATGAGGAGACAGAGAAATATGCCCCACATAGAAGACCAGAACAAAATTACAGCAAGAGAGCTAAACAAAATGGAGATAAATAATATGCTTGACAGAGAATTTAAAGCAATGGTCATAAAGATATTTATTGGACTTGTGAAAAGAGTGGAGGACCTCAGTGAGATCCTCAACAAACAGAAAAGATAAAAAAGAACCATTCAGAGATGAAGAACTCAAAAATACACCAGAGGGAATAAATAGGAGACAAGAAGATGCAGAAAAATGGATTAGCAACCTGGAGGACAGAATAAAGGAAAGCAGTTAAGCTGAATAGGAGAGCTAAAGAGAAAGAGAGAGAGAGAAAGAGAGAGAGAGATAATAAATGAAATAGATTAAGGGAACTCAGCAACACCATCAAGTGTGTTCTATAATACAAATGTAGTACCATTCATAGAACATGAAGTGTGTGCTATAATATGAATGTAATATTCATATATAACATTCATATGAATGTAATATTCATATATAACATTCATATGAATGTAATAACATTCATATTATAGAGATCAAGAAGAAGAGATAAAAGGAGGCAGAAAAATTTCTGAATCTGGGGAAGGAAACAGAAATCCAGATCCAGGAGGCAAAGAGAGGCCCAACAAAATAACCCAAGGAGCTCTACATCAAGACACAGAAATTAAAATAGCAAAAAGTAGTGATAAAGAGAGAATTTTTAAAGCAGTTATACAACAGAAAACAGTTATAGTATATATACTATATATAATATATATTTCTATATATGAGGGAAATCTTATAAGGACTTTTTCAGTAGAAACTTTGCAGGCCAGAAGGCCATAGCATGGTATATTAAAACTGCTGAAAACAAACAAACAAACAAACACAAAAAAATCCTGCAGCCAAGAATATGCTATCCAGCAAGGCTATCATACTGAACAGAAGGAGAGAGAAAGAGTTTCCAGACAAACAAAAGTTAGAGAAATTCATCACCACTAAAATTATAAGAAATGTTAAAGGGGACTTAAGTGGAAGGGAAAGACTACAAGCAGAAATAAGGAAAGTAGGAAGCACAAAAGCAATAAAATTCAGTATATCTATAGAAATCAGTCAAGGATTCATAAAATAAAAGGATGTAAATTATGACAGTATATACCTAAAATGTTGGGGGAGAGAAGAAAACTTTAGTGCTTTTAGAATAAGTTCAAACTTAAGTGACCATCAATTTAATATAGACTACTATATGTATAAGATCTTACATATAATCTAATGGTAAACACAAAAAGTAGTAACAGATATGCAAAAAATAAACAGAGGAATCCAAGTATAACACTAAAGAAAGTATAACACTAAAGGGTGGCTCAGTGGGTTAAGCCGCTGCCTTTGGCTCAGGTCATGATCTCAGGGTCCTGGGATCGAGTCCCACATCGGGCTCTCTGCTCAGCAGGGGGCATGCTTCCCTTCCTCTCTCTCTGCCTGCTTCTCTGCCTACTTGTGATCTCTGTCTGTCAAATAAATAAATCTTAAAAAAAAAAAACAAAACACTAAAGAAAGCTAGCAAACTAAGAGAGAAGAGAGCAAGATAGAAAAGGCATAGAGGGTGCCTGGGTGGCTCAGTGGGTTAAAACCTCTACCTTCGGCTCAGGTCATGATCCGGTGTCCTGGGATTGAGCCCTGCATCGGGCTCTCTGCTCTACGGAGAGCCTGCTTCCTCCTCTCTCTGCCTGCCTCTCTGCCTACTTGTGATCTCTGTCTATCAAATAAATAAATAAAATATTTTTTAAAAAAGGCATAGAGAAGAATTACAAAAATAACCATAAAACAGGTAACAAATGGCAGTAAGTGCTTACCTATCAATAATTTGAATGTAAATGGACTAAATTCTCCAATTAAAAGACAGGGGGATGGAATGGATACAAATTAAGACCTGTATACTGCCTACAAAAACTCATTTCAGACATAGAGACATGCTGATTGAAATTGAAGGGATGGAAAAGCATTTATCATACAAATGGAAGTATAAAGAAAGCTGAGGTAGCAATACTTATAAGGGACAAAATAGACTTTAAAGCAAAGACTGTAACAAGAGACAAAGACGCTGCATATGATAAAGGGAACACGCTACAGGAAGATAGAACAATTACAAATATTTACACCCAATATGGGAACACCCAAATACATACAACAGCTAATAACAAACATGAAGGAAGTCAATAGTAATACAATCACAGTAGGGGAATTTAACATACCATTTACACAAATGGATAGTTCATTTAAACAGAAATTCAAGAGGGAAACATGACTTTGAATGATATATTAGACCAGAGTGGCCTAACATATATTCAGGACATTCCATCTTAAAATAGTGGAATACACATTCTTTTCAAGTGCACATGGAACATTCTCCAGAATAGATCGCATGTCAGGCCACAAAGCAAGTCTCACCAAACTCAAAAGGATTAAAGTTGTACCAAACATCTTACCCAACCACAACACTATGAAACTAGAAATCAAGCACAAGAAAAAAATCTGAAAAGGACATGGAGGTTCTATAACATGCTACTAAAGATTTAAAGGGTCAACCAAAAAATCAAAGGGAAAGTTAAAAAAAAAATACATGGAGACAAATGAAAGTGATAACTGTTGTGTTATTTATATCATTTTTATTTTTTATTTTTATATTACATTATACATTGCAATTACAACATGATACATTGTATCATTTATATCATTATATATATCATTTAGCTCAAAATCTTTGAGATATAGAAAAGCTGTTCCAAGAGGGAAATTTATAGCAATACAGGCCTACCTTAAAAGACAAGAAAAATTTCAAACAACCTAACTGTACACCTAAGGATACAAGAAAAAGAACAAACAAAATCCAAAAACAAAAGAAGGAAGGGGCGCCTGGGTGGCTCAATGGGTTAAAGCCTCTGCCTTCGGCTCAGGTCATGATCTCAGGGTCCTGGGATCGAGCCCCACATCGGGCTCTCTGCTCAGCGGGGAGCCTGCTTCCTCCTCTCTCTCTCTGCCTGCCTCTCTGCCTACTTGTGATCTCTCTCTCTGTCAAATAAATAAATAAAATCTTAAAAAAAAAAGAAGGTAGAAAAAAATAAGCATTAGAGCAGAAATAAATGAAATACAAATGAAAAAAGGAATAAAACAGATCAGTGAAACCAGGAGCTAGTTTTTCAAAAAGATCAACAAAATAGATAAGTTGTTAGCTAGACTTAACAAAAAAAAAAAAAAGAGAGAACTCAAATAGACAAGTTCAGAAATTAAAGGGGAGAAATAAAGAACATTACAGAAATATGAAACATTGTAACAAAATACTATAAAAAATTGTATGCCAAAAAATTGAACAACCTAGAAGAAATAAATAAATTCCTAGAAACATATAATCTCCCAAAACTGAATCAGGAAGAAATAGAAAATTCGAACAGACCAATTACCAGCAATGAGATTGAAGCAATAATAAAAATCTCCTAAAAAACAAAAGTCCAGAACCGGATGGCTTCATAGGTGAAGTCTACCAATCATTTTTTTTTTAATTAAATTTATTTTTTATGAACATATATTTTTATCCCCAGGGGTACAGGTCTGTGAATCACCAGGTTTACATACTTCACAGCACTCACCAAAGCACATACCCTCCCCAATGTCCATAATCCCACCCCCTTCTCACAATCCCCCTCCCCCCAGCAACCCTCAGTTTGTTTTGTGAGATTAAGAGTCACTTATGGTTTGTCTCCCTCCCGATCCCATCTTCTTTCATTTATTCTTCTCGTACCCACTTAAGCCCCCATGTTGCATCACCACTTCCTCATATCAGGGAGATCATATGATAGTTGTCTTTCTCTGCTTGACTTATTTCGCTAAGCATGATACGCTCCAGTTCCATCCATGTTGTCGCAAATGGCAAGATTTCATTTCTTTTGATGGCTGCATAGTATTCCATTGTGTATATATACCACATCTTCTTGATCCATTCATCTGTTGATGGACATCTAGGTTCTTTCCATAGTTTGGCTATTGTGGACATTGCTGCTATAAACATTCGGGTGCACGTGCCCCTTTGGATCACTACGTTTGTATCTTTAGGGTAAATACCCAGTAGTGCAATTGCTGGGTCATAGAGCAGTTCTATTTTCAACATTTTGAGGAACCTCCATGCTGTTTTCCAGAGTGGCTGCACCAGCTTGCATTCCCACCAACAGTGTAGGAGGGTTCCCCTTTCTCCGCATCCTCGCCAGCATCTGTCATTTCCTGACTTGTTGATTTTAGCCATTCTGACTGGTGTGAGGTGATATCTCATTGTGGTTTTGATTTGTATTTCCCTGATGCCGAGTGATATGGAGCACTTTTCCATGTGTCTGTTGGCCATCTGGATGTCTTCTTTGCAGAAATGTCTGTTCATGTCCTCTGCCCATTTCTTGATTGGATTATTTGTTCTTTGGGTGTTGAGTTTGCTAAGTTCTTTATAGATTCTGGACACTAGTCCTTTATCAGATATGTCGTTTGCAAATATCTTCTCCTATTCTGTCAGTTGTCTTTTGATTTTGTTAACTGTTTCCTTTGCTGTGCAAAAGCTTTTGATCTTGATGAAATCCCAATAGTTCATTTTTGCCCTTGCTTCCCTTGCCTTTGGCATTGTTCCTAGGAACATGTTGCTGCGGCTGAGGTCGAAGAGGTTGCTGCCTGTGTTCTCCTCAAGGATTTTGATGGATTCCTTTCTCACATTGAGGTCCTTCATCCATTTTGAGTCTATTTTTGTGTGTGGTGTAAGGAAATGGTCCAATTTCATTTTTCTGCATATGGCAGTCCAATTTTCCTAGCACCATTTATTGAAGAGGCTATCTTTTTCCATTGGACAGTCTTTCCTGCTTTGTCGAAGATGAGCTGACCATAGAGTTGAGGGTCTATTTCTGGGCTCTCTATTCTGTTCCATTGATCTATGTGTCAGTTTTTGTGCCAGTACCATGCTGTCTTAATGATGACAGCTTTGTAATAGAGCTTGAAATCCGGGATTGTGATGCCACCAACGTTGGCTTTCTTTTTCAATATCCCTTTGGCTATTCGAGGTCTTTTCTGGTTCCATATAAATTTTAGGATTATTTGTTCCATTTCTTGGAAAAAGATGGATGGTACTTTGATAGGAATTGCATTAAATGTGTAGATTGCTTTAGGTAGCATAGACATTTTCACAATATTTATTCTTCCAATCCAGGAGCATGGAACATTTTTCCATTTCTCTGTGTCTTCCTCAATTTCTTTCATGAGTACTTTATAGTTTTCTGAGTATAGATTCTGTGCCTCTTTGGTTAGGTTTATTCCTAGGTATCTTATGGTTTTGGGTGCAATTGTAAATGGGATTGACTCCTTAATTTCTCTTTATTCTGTCTTGCTGTTGGTGTAGAGAAATGCAACTGATTTCTGTGCATTGATTTTATATCCTGACACTTTACTGAATTCCTGTACAAGTTCTAGCAGTTTTGGAATGGAGTCTTTTGGGTTTTCCACATATAGTATCATATCATCTGTGAAGAGTGATAATTTGACTTCTTCTTTGCCGATTTGGATGCCTTTAATTTCCTTTTGTTGTCTGATTGCTGAGGCTAGGAACTCTAGTACTATGTTGAATAGCAGTGGTGATAATGGACATCCCTGCCGTGTTCCTGACCTTAGCGGAAAAGCTTTCAGTTTTTCTCCATTGAGAATATTTGCGGTGGGTTTTTCATAGATGGCTTTGATGATATTGAGGTATGTGCCCTCTATCCCTACACTTTGAAGAGTTTTGATCAGGAAGGGATGCTGTACTTTGTCAAATGCTTTTTCAGCATCTATTGAGAGTATCATATGGTTCTTGTTCTTTCTTTTATTGATGTGTTGTATCACATTGACTGATTTGCAGATGTTGAACCAACCTTACAGCCCTGGAATAATTCCCACTTGGTTGTGGTGAATAATCCTTTTAATGTACTGTTGAATCCTATTGGCTAGTATTTTGTTGAGTATTTTCACATCTGTGTTCATCAAGGATATTGGTCTATAGCTCTCTTTTTTGATGGGATCCTTGTCTGGTTTTGGGATCAAGGTGATGCTGGCCTCATAAAATGAGTTTGGAAGTTTCCTTCCATTTCTATTTTTTGGAACAGTTTCAGGAGAATAGGAATTAGTTCTTCTTTAAATGTTTGGTAGAATTCCCCCGGGAAGCCGTCTGGCCCTGGGCTTTTGTTTGTTTGGAGATTTTTAATGACTGTTTCAATCTCCTTACTGGTTATGGGTCTGTTCAGGCTTTCTATTTCTTTCTGGTTCAGTTGTGGTAGTTTATATGTTTCTAGGAATGCATCCATTTCCTCCAGATTGTCAAATTTGTTGGCATAGAGTTGCTCATAGTATGTTCTTATAATAGTTTGTATTTCTTTGGTGTTAGTTGTGATCTCTCCTCTTTCACTCATGATTTTGTTTATTTGGGTCCTTTCTCTTTTCTTTTTGATAAGTCGGGCCAGGGGTTTATCAATTTTATTAATTCTTTCAAAGAACCAGCTCCTAGTTTCATTGATTTGTTCTATTGTTTTTTTGGTTTCTATTTCATTGATTTCTGCTCTGATCTTTATGATTTCTCTTCTCCTGCTGGGCTTAGGGTTTCTTTCTTGTTCTTTCTCCAGCTCCTTTAGGTGTAGGGTTAGGTTGTGTACCTGAGACCTTTCTTGTTTCTTGAGTAAGTCTTGTACCGCTATATATTTTCCTCTCAGGACTGCCTTTGTTGTGTCCCACAGATTTTGAACCGTTTTATTTTCATTATCATTTGTTTCCATGATTTTTTATATTCTTCTTTAATTTCCCGGTTGACCCATTCATTCTTTAGAAGGATGCTGTTTAGTCTCCATGTATTTGGGTTCTTTCCAAACTTCCTCTTGTGGTTGAGTTCTAGCTTTAGAGCATTGTGGTCTGAAAATATGCAGGGAATGATCCCAATCTTCTGATACTGGTTGAGTCCTGATTTAGGACCGAGGATGTGATCTATTCTGGAGAATGTTCCATGTGCACTAGAGAAGAATGTGTATTCTGTTGCTTTGGGATGAAAGGTTCTGAATATATCTGTGATGTCCATCTGGGCCAGTGTGTCGTTTAAGGCCTTTATTTCCTTGCTGATCTTTTGCTTGGATGATCTGTCCATTTCAGTGAGGGGAGTGTTAAAGTCCCCTACTATTATTGTATTATTGTTTATGTGTTTCTTTGATTTTGTTATTAATTGGTTTATATAGTTGGCTGCTCCCACATTAGGGGCATAGATATTTAAAATTGTTGGATCTTCTTGTTGGGCAGACCCTTTGAGTATGATATAGTGTCCTTATTATAGTCCTTATTATAGTCTTTGGCTTAAAATCTAATTGATCTGATATAAGGATTGCCACTCCTGCTTTCTTCTGATGTCCATTAGCATGGTAAATTCTTTTCCACCCCCTTACTTTAAATCTGGAGGTGTCTCCGGGCTTAAAATGAGTTTCTTGGAGGCAACATATAGATGGGTTTTGTTTTTTTATCCATTCTGATACCCTGTGTCTTTTGACAGGGGCATTTAGCCCATTCACATTCAGGGTAACTATTGAGAGATATGAATTTAGTGCCATTGTATTGCCTGTAAGGTGACTGTTACTGTATATGGTCTCTGTTCCTTTCTGATCTACCACTTATAGGCTCTCTCTTTGCTTAGAGGACCCCTTTCAATATTTCCTGTAGACCTGGTTTGGTGTTTGCAAATTCTTTCAGTTTTTGTTTGTCCTGGAAGCTTTTAATCTCTCCTTCTATTTTCAATGATAGCCTAGCTGGATATAGTATTCTTGGCTGCATGTTTTTCTCATTTAGTGCTCTGAAAATATCATGCCAGCTCTTTCTGGCCTGCCAGGTCTCTGTGGATAAGTCAGCTGCCAATCTAATATTTTTACCATTGTATGTAGACTTCTTTTCCCGGGCTGCTTTCAGGATTTTCTCTTTGTCACTGAGACTTGTAAATTTTACTATCAGGTGACGGGGTGTGGGCCTATTCTTATTGATCTTGAGGGGCATTCTCTGAACCTCCTGAATTTTGATGCTCGTTCCCTTTGCCATATTGGGGAAATTCTCCCCAATAATTCTCTCCAGTATACCTTCTGCTCCCCTCTCTCTTTCTTCTTCTTCTGGAATACCAATTATTCTAATGTTGTTTCGTCTTATTGCATCACTTATCTCTCGAATTCTCCCCTCGTGGTCCAGTAGCTGTTTGTCCCTCTTTTGCTCAGCTTCTTTATTCTCTGTCATTTGGTCTTCTATATCACTAATTCTTTCTTCTGCTTCATTTATCCTAGCAGTGAGAGCCTCCATTTTTGATTGCACCTCATTAATAGCTTTTTTGATTTCAACTTGGTTAGATTTTAGTTCTTTTATTTCTCCAGAAACGGCTTTTATATCTCCTGAGAGGGTTTCTCTAATATCTTCCATGCCTTTTTCGAGCCCGGCTAGAACCTTGAGAATTGTCATTCTGAACTCTAGATCTGACATATTACCAATGTCTGTATTGATTAGGTCCCTAGCCTTCGGTACTGCCTCTTGTTCTTTTTTTTGTGGTGAATTTTTCCGTCTTGTCATTTTATCCAGATAAGAGTATATGAAGGAGCAAGTAAAATACTAAAAGGGTGGCAACAACCCCAGGAAAATATGCTTCAACCAAATCAGAAGAGATCCCAAATCGTGAGGGGGGGAGAAAGGGAATAAAAAGAGGTTCAAAAAGGGAGAAAGAAAAAAAAAAGAAAAAAAAGAAGAAAAAAAAAAAGAAAAGAATCAAATTTAAAAAAAAGAAAATGAATAAAGAAAAATATAAAAAAGAAAAAATATATATATTTGATAAACTAGTTAAAAACGTTAAAAAAGAAAAGGGTAAAAATTAAAAAAAAAATTTACCAGAAGGCGAGAAAAAAAACAAAAAATGAAAAAGAAAAAAATTAAATTAACTGCAAGACTAAAAAATATCACAGGGAGAAAGCCATGAGTTCCGTGCTTTGCTTTCTCCTCCTCTGGAATTCTGCTGCTCTCCTTGGTATTGAAACCACACTCCTTGGTAGGTGAACTTGGTCTTGGCTGGATTTCTTGTTGATCTTCTGGGGGAGGGGCCTGGTGTAGTGATTCTCAAGTGTCTTTGCCCCAGGTGGAATTGCACTGCCCTTAACAGGGTCCGGGGTGAGTAATCTGCTCAGGTTTGCTTTCAGGAGCTTTTGTTCCCTGAGCGCTTTCCATAGAGTTCCGGAGGATGGGAATACAAATGGCGGCCTCCTGGTCTCCGGCCTGGAGGAGCCAAGAGCCTGGGGCCCCACTCCTCAGTGCGCCCTCAGAGAACAGCGCCCAGTAACTCCCGTCTGCCTGACCTCCGGCCGCGCTCTGAGCTCACCAAGCCTGCGACCGGTTCAAGGTAACACCGAGCTGTGACCTTACTGTCGGCTCTGTCTCTGTAGCCGGCTTTCCCGTTCCAATACCCGCAAGCTCTGCGACACTCAGACACCCCTGATTCTTCTGTGACCCTGCGGGACCTGAGGCCACGCTGACCCCGCGTGGGCTTTGCCCCGGTTTAGCCTCTGGAGCAATGTCCCTCAGCAGAACAGACTTTTAAAAGTCCTGATTTTGTGCTCCGTTGCTCCGCCGCTTGCCGGGAGCCGGCCCCTCCCCCCGGGGTCTATCTTCCTGTCGCTTTGGATTCACATCTCCGCCGGTCCTACCTTTCAGAAAGTGGTTGTTTTTCTGTTTCCAGAATTGCTGTTCTTCTTCTCTTCCATCTGTCGATGGATTTTCAGGTGTTTGCAATTTTTAGATAAGCTATCTAGCTGATCTCCTGGTAGCTGAAGTCTGAAGTCTACCAATCATTTAAAGAAGAGTTAAGATCTATTCTTCTCAAACTCTTCCAAAAAACAGAAGAGGATGGAAAGCTTCCAAATTCATTCTATGAGGCCAGCACACTGACACCAAACCAATTAAAGGCACTACAAAAAAAAAGAGAACTACTGGTTAATATAGCTGATGAACATAGATACAAAAATCCCCAACAAAGTCTCAGTAATCTGAATCCAAAAATACATTAAAAAAAAATTCACTACGATCAAATGAATTTTATTCCTGGGATACAGGGGTGGTTCAAATTAGCAAATCAATCAACACAATACATCACATCAATAAGAGAAAGCCAAAAAAAAAATCATCCATTCATGACAAAAACCCTGAATTTCTCAGTCATATAGTGTCCAGGTGTGCTTATGGACCAGTGCCCATGGCCTTCCTGGGGAATGCCAGGAGAAACATCCACATGTACCATGTCTACCTACCACAGAGTTCTGCAAGACTTCAGTTTTAGCAAAAATAGCATTAGGTCTCATTTAACAAGCAGACAAGTGTACACCTGGCTAAAACTTGCCACACTCTGGTTAAGGTCCAAATACTGCCCACTGCAGGCAAAAGAACCTCTGCAGATGACTGACTTGAGGGATAAAGCAGCTAAAACACAGCAGCAAAGTGCATGCAGCACACAGCAGACACTCTCTGAGCAGTCATGACCTGGACACTGTATGACCTCTTCTTCATAAAGCCATTATTCTTAGAAGCAGGAAACAATAGGCTTTTCTAACATAGAGAAGACACAAAATGTCTCTAGACATTTTGTCTAGAGACCTAGACAAAGTGCCAAAATTGAGGAATTCATACCAAAAGAAAGAACAAGAAAATGTCATGGCCAGAGATATAATCAAACAGATATAAGTAATATCTCTGTTCCAGAATTTAAAGCAACAATCATAAGGATACTTGCTGGTCTTAAGAAAAACATGGAAGACATCCGGGAGACCTTTACTGCAGAGATAAAAGAACTAAAAAATAATCAGTAAGAAATGAAAAATTCAATAACTGAGATTAGAAACAGACTGGATATAATGGCCACAAGGACAGAAGAAACAGATGAACAAAGAAGTGATATAGAAGATAAAATAATGGAAAATAATGAAGCTGAACAAATGAGAGAAAGAACTATGGATCATGAGAATAGACGTGGGGAATGCAGTGACTCCATCAAATATAATAACATTCAGTCCCAGAAGAAGAAGAAAGAGAAAAGGGGCAGAAATTTTATTTGAGGAAATAATAGTCAAAAACTTCCCTAATCTGGAGAAGGAAAGAAATATCCAAATCCAGGAGGCACAAAGAACTCCCATCAAACTTTTTAAAAAGCAGGCCAACACTAAGACATATTGTAGTTAAACTTGCAAAGTATAGTGAGAAAGAAAAATTCCTAAAAGCAGCAAGACAAAAGAAGTCCCTAACTTGCTAGGGAAGACATATTGAAGGCTAGCTGGAGATCTCTCTACAGAAACTTGGCAAACCAGAAGAAAGTAGCATGTCAGATTCAATGTGATGAATGGGAAAAAGCTGCAGCCAAGAATACCCAGCAAAGCTATCATTCAGAGTAGAAGGAGAGGTAAAGGGTTTCCCAGACAAACAAAAGCTAAAGGAGTTTGTGATCACTGAACTAGCCCTGCAAGAAATATTAAAGGGTACTCTGAGTGGGAAAGAAAGTCTGAAAGTGCCAGTGACTAGAAGGGAACAGGGAAGATCTCCAGAAACAATAACAAAACAGGAATAAAATGGCTTTAAATACATATCTATCAATAATTACTCTGAATGTAAGTGGACTTAATGCTCCATTCAAAAGAAATAGGTAGTCAGAATGTATAAAAAAACCAAGACCCATCTATATCCTGCCTACAAGAGACTTATTTTAGGCATAAAGACATCTGCAGACTGAAAATGAGGGAATGGAGAAACAACATTTATTATGCAAATGGATGACAAAAGAAAACCAGAGTATCAATATTTATATCAGATATAATAGACTGTAAAACAAAAAGTGTAACAGAGACAAAAAAAAAGAGCACTATATAATAATAGAGGGCACAAAGCAACAAGAGGATATAACAATTGTAAATATTTATACACCCAACATGGGAGAACCCAAATACCTAAAACAGGTAATAACAAACATAAAAGAAATAATTCACAGTATTACAAAAATGGTAGGGAACTTCAATACCCCACTTACACTGATGGGGAGATCATCCAAATGGAAAATCAACAAGGAAACAGTGGCTTTGAATGACACACTGGCCAGATGGACTTAAAAGACATATTCAGAACATTCCATCCTAAAACAGCAGAATGCACATTCTTTTCAAATGCATATGGAACATTTTCCAGAATAGATCACATGTTAGGCCACAAAACAAGTCTCAACAAGTTCAAAAAGATCAAAATCATACCATGCATCTTTTTTTTTTTTTACCACAATATTATGTAACCAAAAATCAACCACAGGAAAAAATCTGGAAAAAAGACACACATGGAGGTTAAATATTATGCCATTAAACAGTGAATGGGTCAACTAAGATGTGAAGAAGAAATAAAATATTACGTGAAAATGAAAACACAATGGTCCGAGATCTTTGGGATGCAGCAAATTTGCTCTAAGGGGGGAAGTTTATAATATAGGCCTAATTCAAGAAGCAAGAAAAGTCTTCAATAAACAACCTAACTTTATACCTAAAGTAGTAAGAAAAAGAAGGAAAAACAAACCCCAAACCAGTAGAAGGAAGGAAATAATAAAGGTTAGAGTAGAAATAAGCAAAGTAGAAACTAAAAAACCAATAGAAAAGATCAGTGAAAAAAGGAGCTGTTTCTTTGAAAAGAAAAAATTGATAAACATTTAGCCAAACTCATAACAACAACAAAAAGACAGAGGACTCTAATAAACAAAATCAGAAATGAAAAAGGAGAAATAACACCCAATGCCATAGAATTATGGCATACTATGCCATAAGATATATGCCATAATATAATATTATGAAAAATTACATGTCAAAAAATTAGACAACCTAGAAGAAATGGATAAATTCCTAGAAACATATAACTTCCCAAAACTGAATCAGGAAGGAACAGAAAATTTGAACAGACTGATTAACAACAATAAAATTGAGTTAGTAATTAAAAAACTTCCAACAAACAAAAGTCCAGGACCAGATGGTTTTACAGATGAGTTGTTTATTTATTTTTTAAATATTATTTAGTTATTTATTGAAGACACTAGAGAATTCCTTTCTGGAGAAATAAAAGAATTAAAATCTAATCAAGTCAAAATCAAAAAGCTATTAATGAGATGCAATAAAAAATGGAGGCTCTAACTTCTAGGATAAATGAGGCAGAAGAGAGAATTAGTGATATAGAAGATAAAATGATGGAGAATAAAGAAGCTGAGAAAAAGATAAACAACTACTTGATCATGGGGGAGAATTTGAGACATAAGTGATACCATAAAGTGAAACAATATTAGAATAATTGGGATACCAGAAGAAAAGGAAAGGAGGGGCAGAAGGTATATTGGAGCAATTTATAGCAGAGAACTTCCTTAGTCTAGGGAAGGAAACAGATATCTAGGTCCAGAAGGCACAAAGAACGCTCTCAAAATCAATTAAAAAAGTCAACACCTTGATGTAGAATAGTGAAACTTGCAAATCTCAGAGATAAAGAGAAATTCCTAAAAGCAGCTCGGGACAAGAGGTCCATAATTTATAAGGGTAGAAATATTAGACTGGCAGAAGACCTATCCCTAGAGACCTGGCAGGTCAGAGAGAACTGGCATGTTATATTCAGGGTGCTAAATGAGAAAAATATGTAGCTAAGAATATTATATCCAGCAAGGCTGTCATTCACAATAGAAGGTGAGATAAAAAGTTTCCAAGGTGAACAGAAACTAAAATAATTTGTGAGCACTAAATTAGCCCTGCAAGAAATATTAAAGAGATCCTTTAAGCAAAGAGAGAGCCCAAAAGTAATACAGACCAGAAAGGAACAGAGACAATATACAGAAAGTGACTTTACAGGTAATACAGTGGCATTAAATTCATATCTTTAAATAGTTTCCCTGAATGTAAATAGGCTAAATGCCCCAATGAAAAGACACAGGATATCAGATTAGATAAAAAAAGAAAAAAGTAAGACCCATTGATGTGCTGCCTACAAGAGACTCATTTTAGGCCCAAGAATACCTCCCGATTGAAAGTGAGGGGATGGAAAACCATTTATCATGCTAATAGACATTAAAAGAAAGCTTGGGTAGAAATCCTTATATCTGACAAATTAGATTTTAAACCAAAGGCTCTATTAAAGGTGAGGAAGGACACTATATCATAATTAAAGGGTCTACCCAGCAAGATGATCTAACAGTTATAAGTATTTATACCCCAACATTGGAGCAGCCAGTCATATAAATCAATTAATAACAAAAATAAAGAAACACATTGGTAGTAATACAATTATAGTAGGGTACTTCAACACCCCACTCACTGCAATGGACGGACGATCTAAGCAGAAAATTAACAAGGAAATAGTGGCTTTGAATGACACACTGTCCAGATGAACTTAACAGATACATTCAGAATATTTCATTCTAAAGCAGCATAATACACATTCTTCTGGAGTGCACATGGGACATTCTCCAAAACAGATCATATACTAGATCACAAATCAGGCCTTAACAAGTACAAAATGATTGAAATCATACCATGCATATCTTCTGACCACAATGCTATGAAACTTGAAGTCAAACACACAAAAGAATTTGGAAAGACTACAAATACACGGAGGTTAAACAACATGCTACTAAAGAATAACTGGGTCAACTTAGATCAAAAAATCAATTTTTAAAAAAATACATGGAAACAAATGAAAATGAGAACAATGACTGTCCAAAACTTTTGGAATGAAGCAAATGGGATTCTGAAGAAGCATGTATCTATATAGGCCTACCTCAAGAAGCAAGAAAAGTCTCAAACAACCTAGCCTTATTCCTAAAGGAGCTAGAAAATGAAAACAAATGAAGCCTAAAGCCAGAAGAATAGGCGAACACAGAGGATTTTTAGGGTAAGCATAATACTCTCTATGTTATTATAATAGTTAATACATGCCATTACATGCTTATCAAAACCCACAGAATGTGCAACACTAAGAATGAACCCTAAAGTAAACTATGGACTTTGAGTGATTATGACGTTTCAATGTAGATTTATCAATTGCAACAAATATACCACTTTGGTGTGGGACATTAATAATGGGGAGGGTATGCACGTGTTGGGGGCCGAAGGTATGTGGGAAATCTCTGTATCTTCTTTTCAATTTTGCTGTGAACCTAAAACTGCTCTAAAAAATAAAATATTTAAAACAACAATAAAACAGAACAAAGGGATCTAAGTGGCTCAGATTATTCTGCGAACCCGTCTTTCTTTAGGTCAAGGGTTCATTTCTTACTCAATGAATTGTGATAGGAAGTCATAGAGCCCACTGTCCATTCAGCAGGAGTTGTGTGTAAAACAGGACATAATGATGTCTCAGCCTGTTTGGTTTATAATAAAATACCATAAACTTGGTAGCTTATAAACAACAGAAAAGTATTTCTCACAGTTCT
The DNA here is from genome assembly GCF_011764305.1 of Mustela putorius furo. Classification (NCBI taxonomy): domain Eukaryota; kingdom Metazoa; phylum Chordata; class Mammalia; order Carnivora; family Mustelidae; genus Mustela; species Mustela putorius. The sequence continues at coordinate 9,612,488 of NW_025422368.1, forward strand.
GGAGGCTAGAAGTTCAAGATCAACATGGTTTTTGGGTGGGAGCTCTCTTCCTGGTCATAGATTTGTGTTCCACCCTCACATGGCAGAAGGTGGTAGGAAGCTCTGGGAGGTCTCTTTTATAGGAGCGTTAGTCCCATTTATAATGTTTCTGTCTCATGACTGAATCACCTGCCACACCCCCATCACCTGATGACATCACCTTAGAGATTATGTTCTATATGAATTTTGGGGGGACACAAACATTTAGACCATAGCAAATGATACAGGTGGAAATTTGAGCAAGGTGATTATTCTGAGTCTAGCCACAGCTAAAGGATGTGTGTTCCTCCAGTGATACAGTTGGTGGAGAACTCCATGAATCTAGCCCTGCATGAGGCTTGTGGGACAATGGAAATTGTATAGCTATCAAAATTTGGATGAGGTTTCCATTCACTAGAGCAGATGGGGCTATAATATTCCAGTGGCGTGATAAATAATGGCAGAGTCATGGCAAATTAGACCATTACCACCCAGAAGAGGTAAGAATCATTATCGATAAAGGAAAGGCTCCTCTACTCTAGCAAAGTAAATGGTGACTGAGGGGATGGAAATTTGAAGCTCTGCAATTCAGATGCTGCTGTGACTTAAAGCAGGTTACTCAAAACATGATTTGTGAGCTTGATGGAAATGTATGTTCTCAGACCTAAAGCTGGACTTAGTGAATCAGAATCTCTGGTATCAAGGTCCTAATTTTCCAGGTGATTTGGTGCACACTAAAGTTTGAGAAGCACTGGCTTCAGAGTCTTCTCTACCTGATTGAAGTCTGCATAAAGGAGTGGGGAAAGAACAGGTATGGGAGGGGTGTGTGAGTGGTTTAGTTCTGGATTTGAAGAGTTAGAGATCTTTGGGGGAAATGGCAATTTAACAGTGGCATCCCTGGATTAAAAAGGGGAAGATCATTTACTCTCTCTCTCTTTTTTTTTTTTTTAAGATTTTATTTATCTATTTGACAGACACAGATCACAAGTAGGCAGGCAGAGAGAGGGAGCCGGGGAGCAGGCTCCCCGCTGAGAGCCCGATACGGGGCTCAATTCCAGAACCCTGGGATCATGACCTGAGCCGAAGGCAGAGGTTTTAACCCACTGAGCCACCCAGTCGCCCCAAGACCATTTACTTTTGAGAGGATGTTGGTGTAAATAAGGAGCTGAGCTTCTAGAAAATGAGAAACTTGTGGAAAAAGCACTACTTGCCTTATACATTTGGAAAAGTGAATTGACTCATAAGGCCCACCTATGTGTGGAATCAAGAACATGACTAAGGGTTCACAGACCTATAGGCACAGACCTCATGGATACCACATTTATCGGATAATATTCTAGAGGGTCCCCAAGCAGAATTTGCCAGATGTAGCAAATGCTTAAGAGTTTCCTTTCCAACACAATTCTTGCGAAAGGTGTAAAAAGTGAGGCTACATTTTCTTTTATAGTGGGTGATTATCATGAAGACCTTTCTGATTATCTCTATCTGGGAATATGTGGATAAATAATTGTTTCATGACCAAAATACTTTTTTTTTTTTTTAATTTGCTCTGATTTATCAAGTACAGTGTGATGATGGCTATGAACCAGGCTGGGCACCTTCCCATGAATCTAAGCTACTTGACAGTAAAAGCTGCTGGTAACTGCTATTCTCGATTTATATTTCCTAATCTACCTTACTTTTAAAATAGATACAAAGGACAACGGATAATGTCTGGTTACCCTAAATACCATGGAAATAGACAAGATGACCCAAAGGCTTCCTATGGTGTATAATTACATGAAGATTAAACTGAATCAGAGTTTTGTCATTTATTTCTACCAGTTACAGTTGTTATAAGTATCTTTATTAGTTCTTCAGTAACATTCTATCATGCCCTGGCTAATAAAATTGATGGACTTGACAAGAAATATTCACACATGCAAAAAACAAAACAAAACAAAACAAAAACTCCTGTTACTATAGCCATAGTTGTGATAAATTATTTTTGAAGATATATTTTGGGCAGTTGTTCTATTGGACTGCTCTAGAAGTCCAGGTCCAGATCTGCCTGCAACATGACCTCAGAAAATACTGATTTTATTTATTTAAGATTTTTATTTATTTATTTGACAGAGAGAGAGACAGGGAGAAAGGAAACACAAACAGGAGGAGTGGTAGAGAGAGAAGCAGGCTGAGCAGGGAGCCCAATGCAGGGCTCAATCCCAGGACGCTGGGATCATGACCTGAGCCAAAGGCAGACACTAAATGACTGAGCTACCCAGGCACCACAGAAAATACTAATTTTTAAATTAAATATGACATTTCACCTTTTCTATCAAAACCGAAGACCAAATGAAAACAAAAAGGAAGATGGAGATTGGACTTTTGAAAAGAAATGTAAAAAGATGCGACAATAGCTCCTAGATAAAACAGGCAATATTTAAAAGGTAACTGATTCATAAGTTAGTGAATTTAGATGGCATATGTTTTAGAACATTACCTTATAAATCTAACTTCTTAATTTTGTGAACAATCTTAGTTGATGAGGTAGGTTGTGGAGAAAAGCAAATTGCATTTATAATTTATCATTTGTATTTTATTGTTCTTAAATGATGTTGTATATGAAAAGACATAGAATCCCACTATTTTCTCTCCAACACTATTTTCTCTTCTGTGGGATCTCAGGGAAGCCTCAGACATGGGTGATGGCTAAGTTATTTTAAACAAATAAAAATAAAATAAAAATTTCAAGAATCATATTCAACATTTTTTTAACCAAATAAAACTTTTTATTCTTTCAGTCAAATAGGTCCACCCAACAACTTGCCTTTGGAAATAATGACCACTTTTTCAAGTCCTAATACTGAACTAGAAGTGACCTTCATAGGGTGCCTGGGTATCTCAGTCAGTTCAGCACCTGCTTTCGGTGCAGGTCATGATCCCAGTGTCCTGAGCCCTGCATTAGTCTCCTGCTCAGTGGGGAGCCTGCTTCTCCCTCTGCCTGCTGCACCCCCGGTTGTGCTCTCTCTGTGTATCAAATAAATAAATAAAATCTTTAAAAAATCCTAGAAGTGACCTTCATTAATAGTTTGATATTTTAATGAAGTCACCTGCAACATATTAGAGCTTGCATGACCCTGATGTATCGTGTTTTAGGCTGGAATCTTTTGTACCAGACTGAGGGCAGCTGGAGCTGGCCATTTTTGCTTTCTAGATAAAGGACACATGAATATGAGTCAGGGAACCATGGTACCAATCTCTAATGATCAATTCGTCAGCCCTTGCCAAAAAATCTACCTGTCTTATGGCTACCTTGGTTGGACTTAATTAAATTTGACTAAAAAAATTATTGCAAGGCAATAATTAAGTATAAGGTATTGTAGAGGAATCAGATGTGATAAAATATGTAATTCAATATGGTCTGATATATGATTTGATATCATGTAGACGAGTTATCTTCATTGTTTCAGCACATTCATTATTTTATTTGATCTTCTCAACAACTCGTACCCCCTATGGCTGAGGAAACTGAGGCCAGAGGGATGGAATGATTTGCAGTGCTCATGGGTGACTGGTCTTTGGTGACAGAACACAGACAGAACTAACTCCCACACCTGATAAGAGTTCTCACCATCACTCTTATCTCTCCCTAACTTGCAACACAGCTATTGATTTGTTGCCATCACTCTTTATTGATGAACACCACGTGGTGGAAAAACATCATTGTACACAGCATTTCCTGGTTGCTGAGCCACTCTTCACCCTGGACGTGAAAGATGCTGCCTGCCAAGTGAACCTGACCGAGAAGGCGAGAGGTTCGCAGCTTTAACAGGTGCACATCAAGTCGTCATCAATCTTTGTAACAGTGCTGCTCTCATTCTTTTTAACCTTGCTCAGAAGTGTGATGCCTTTGTTAAGACTCAGGTTTGGAGGGAAGAAAAAGAATGTTTCTTTCCCGAAGAGCATGCTTACTTCATCAAATGCATTTTAGGACAAGACAAAATCTACCCTTTCCTTAACTTTATGTGAAATTCTCTACCTAGAGCAGACTGGAGGTTCTTACCCAGTTCCATCAAATGTCAACATTCAGCTACTCATAAACATTTAGCCCCAAACCTAGGAGAACTCTAAGTCTCTATTCTTTCCCTCCCTTATCTAATCCTTCAATAAATAATTATGACTCTATTTCCAAAATCTATTCCCTCAGTGCAAACTCGTCTTTTGCTCTCCCCTGCTGCTCCCTGAATCCAAGCTACCATTGCCTCTGCCTGCCTTCTCTGGTAGGAGCTGAAGCTCTGACAGGTCCATTTCCTTTCATTCTTGCCCCTATTACTGTCCAGCCTCCACAAGGTGCCCAGAGAAACACTTTTTTTTTTAAATTTTTTTAAAGATTTTTATTTATTTATTTAAGAGATTGAGAGCAAGGGGAGCGGCATAGGGAAAGAGAGAGAATCCCAAACCAACTCTGTGCTGAACACCAAGCCCGACGTGTGCTCAACCTTATGAACCTGATATCATGCCAGAGCCAATATCAAGAGTCCAACGCTTAACAGACTGAGCCATCCAGGCACCCTGAGAAAAACTTTGAAAAAAGCAAGTCTTACTACTCTCTGTTTAGAACATCTCACTGGTTACCCACTGACATTAAACTTAAACCTGAATCCCTTACTTGGGCCCACAGGCTCTGTCTATCTCTCAATCTTCATGCCTCCACTCCCGGCCTTGGTGTATGCTGCTTCAGCCACACACACCGGTTAGGACATGCCAGGCTCCTCCTACTTTGGTAGGCTGAACATTGTCCCCCTCCCCCACCAACCCACAAAATATATCCATGTCCTGATCCCCAGAACCTGTGGATGTTACCTTCTATGATAAAAAATAAAAGGGGGGGTATAATGGATCAATCGATTGGTTGCAAATGTGATTACATGAAGCGTCATGAGATGGGGAGATTAATTATCCTGGGAGATGGGACCTACAGGCTATCACAGGTGTCCTTATAGAGAAGAGGCAGAGGGATATTAGTCAGACACTCACACAGGAGAAGCTTTGAAGATGCTGGCCTCGAAGATTGGAACAATTCCAAGGAAAACCATGAAATTCTGGCAGCCAGCAGAAGCTAGGAAGGGCAGGGAGCAGATTCTCTTCTAGCGCCTCCAGAGGGAGTGTGGCCCTGCGAACACCTTGTTTTCAGACTTCTGGCCTCTAGAGCTGTGAGAAAATAGATTTCTGTTGTAAACCACCAAGTTTGTGGTAGTTTGTTACAGCATCCAGAGGAAATTAATATATCCTGGTTCCTATATTTATGGTTCCTTCTGCTTGTAGCTTATTTTTATGAAACCTTCTTATGTCTGCCTCTTTCTTGTTCCTTATGACTCAATTGAAATAGTACCTCTTCGAGGAGACTTCTCTGACTGTCAGAGCTAAGATAGCCAGCTCCATTCAGACATTCTTTATCACATCACCTATTGTATTTTCCTCATCATTTAAAAATATGATTTATTTTTAGTTTTTCTTTGACTTGACTATTTTCTTAGTCCAGCACAAAAGCAGTATCTGACATGCAGTCAATCCTTACTAAAATATTTCTTGAGGAAAGGAAAGAAGGAAAGAGTATTATTCGTTGCCTAACAATAAAGTAAAATATTTAATACACATATGGGCTTTTAAAAGATCTTTGGCTTCTATGGCGAATGTCTTCTACTATAGAGAGGGTTGCCTATTTATAATCCTATAAACAAAATACAGGGTAGCCAGTTAAATATGAATTTCAGGTAAATTTTTTTTTAATTTTTTAAATTTTTAAAAATTTTTTTAATTTTTTTTTTTTTAAGAGGGAGAGTATTCTAGATTATACAGGTGGGCCCAGTGTAATTACAGGGGTTCTTTAAGATTTATTTATTTATTTATTTATTTGACAGACAGAAATCACAAGTAGGCAGAGAGGCAGATAGAGAGAGAGGGGGAAGCAGGCTCCCTACTGAGCAGAAAGCCTGATGCGGGCCTTGATCCCAGGACCCTGAGATCATGACCTGAGCCGAAGGCAGAGGCTTTAAACCACTGAGCCACCCAGGTGCCCTTTTTTTTTTTTAAGATTAGGTTATAGTGGTAGAGATGGAGAGAGGTAAATAGATTCATGATATACTTAGTAGGTAGAACTGAGTTCTGGATTTTATGAAGAGGAAGGCAGCAGTTTAACCCACTGAGCCACCTAGGCTAAATATCAAAAAATATTTAGTGGAAGTGTGTCCCATAGAATAAGTATATGCCATCAAATATTGCATAGGACATACTTATACTGAGTATTTGTTGTTCAAATTCAAATTTAGCTGGGCATCTTGTTTTATTTTGTTTTTATGAAAGCTGGCAACCCTAATTGTAGAACACTACAGCTCTCTGTCATAAACAGATTATTAGTCTCTCAGGAGACGAAGGGGTAAACTAAAAAACAAAAAACCAAACAAACAAAAAGCCTTCCTCTGAAAATCTTTTCTCATGGAATAAGTCTTCAAAACTGTAAAACTATACACATATAAGTAAGTGTACCCTTCTCTCTGAGGGAAAACTAAAGAAGTGCTTGTTTACACATAACACCCAGGGAAAGGAAAGCACCCATTCTGCTAAAAGCTAGCCCGGAGGGTGTCACTTGTGATCTGGATAATGCTGGTACTGGACATATTCTACATAGTGGAACAATGACTATGTATGAAGGCAATGCGAGTTTCTAGGATACGTTTTGGTTCCTTGTTTAAAGTGCTTTTGGGGGGGTTGGGATGAGATTTTGTGCATGTGTCCTTTTACTCACCTGCCCCAGCCCCTTTTCCCCCAGGATACTGGCTGGTAAACAGACAAAAGATGGATTGACAGAGAGAATGAATGAAATCCTTAAGACTTTCTGGTCAGGGCCAGCCTGGAGATTTGGGTGTCTCAGCATCCATCCCCGTGGAAGACAGCAGACCGTCAGAGCACACCCTCAGTCTTCATGCTGGGAAAGAATAGAGGGAGACCTGGTGACCTTGGCAGAGGCTGGCTCTGCTAGCTGTGCCCACAGAGCAGATGAGCACTCTGAGGTCCTAAGAGTGAGAGCTCATGTGTCTCGTGCACACCGGCTGTGAGCAGGCCACCGAGTAGAGAGCATGACCCAACAACTGTCCAGTCTGATCAGGGAAGAGAGTCAGGAGTAAGTGGAGCGCTTCCTTGTCACAGAGGAAGTGTTTGCAGATGTTGCCTTCTCTTCCAGGTCAACTCAGGAATACGAAAAGAGGAACATCATTACTTCTTCCTAAAATGCTGCTTCAGGGGAAGGGCTATTTGCAGGATGAGGTGGTCAGGACTACAGAGAGATTTGACCACCTTCAAGCCTATTAACATGACAGGTTCACTGTGAAAACCAAAAGGTTTCCACTGGGCAGCAGAACTGTTTGAAGGTCCTGTAAAGCATACTTTGATAGTTGTGTTCACCTTGAAGCCCCTTGGAAATCTAAAAACATGAAGTTCTGTATTGAAAGGCTGCCTATATGTAAGGACAGAGATGGCATCATGCATCCAAATGTAGAGCCCTAAACCCATGCCTCAGTTTACCCACAGTCATACAGTGGGAGGCTCAGTTCTGCTCATTTCTTCTCAATGAGCATGCCCACCACAATATAGGAAACTCTCTACAAGAAGAAATTCAAATAATGACTAAATATTTAAATCCATCTTCAGGGCAATATTGTTTTTTTGTTTTTTTGTTTTTTTTAATATACAGACACAATTCCCCTCAATCATCTCGGGAGAAAGAGCAATAAAAGAAGTGCCTTAATGAAGGACCCACCCTCACCTTTCAGAATTTCCCTGGAATTTTGTTTTAAGACCAGAGACTATCAGAAAAATAGTCTTTTTTCTCTTCAGTATTAATTTAAACTAAGTTTTGTGATTATTTTGTTTTCTAAAAATGCATTAATTTTACATTTTAAAGAAGACACTGAGCCCTAGTGGTTACCAATAGAATAAGTGTATTTTTCTAAGACTCAGCATTCAAGAACTGATCCCAGGGTAAATTGACCCTTCTAGATTATTATTTAATAATTTCCAGTATATAACTTGCCCTATATTATTCTGATGCCTTAAAAAAATAAATATAATGGATGAGTCCATGCAATTGGGTAATCTTAGTTGTTTTAAATTTGGAAGATCTGTATCAAGTTGTGTATAAGGTTCTCAAGTTTAGCTTCACAGTATTTTTTGCATGTTTCTCCTATATAGTTTTAGCAATATTTGAGTCTCCTCAAAATTTTTTTACATTTGAGAAATATCTATAATGTATAACCAACTAATTAAAAGAAGAATTAAATGTGAAAAAGCAATCTTATACAATTTAATTTTTCATTGTTTTTTCTGATGAAAATGTGTGTTCACTGTAAAAATCTTAAAGTGTATAAAGTAAAAAAATAGTAATTTCCCTTCCTTTCATTCCAATTCTCCACTCCATAGGTGAAGAGGGTGAATAGTTTGATATATATCACTTAGATTTTGTTTTCCTGTGGACATAGAAATATATATGTAAGTATATTTTAATTTAATCTTCATTATGAAAAATTGTAATTTGAAGAAATAGAGTATTATATTGAACCAATATTTACCTCTCACTCAAGTGTTTTAAATTTATAGTCAGTCTTGTTTCACCCATATTCCCACTCACTTTCTTCATTACCTCACTGGATTATTTGTAAGCAAATCTTTCTAAGTCATAATATTACATTAGTAAATACCTTAGTATTTATTTCTACAAGATAAGAACTTTTAAAAACTATAACCACACTTAAAATTATTTTAAAGTTTATTTGTTAGAGAAAGAACACAAGCAGGGGGAGTGGCAGGCAGAGGGAGAGCAGGAACCTGATGCAGGGCTCCATCCCAGGACCCTGGAATCATGACCTGAGCTGAAGGCAGATGCCCAACTGACTGAGCCACTCAGGCATCCCAACACTTAAAATTTTTTAAATGAATAACTCATAAATAACGTCAAAGAACCTAGTGTTCTAATTTTCCCAATTAAACATATGTAATTCTTTTTTTTTTTATGAATGTGGAACTATACTAGACATAGTGTTATATAACTTACAGAAAAATTTAAGGGGAAATATCAAAGAATGTTGTTGGGATGCAAAGGGACTCTTATGCTTATATTTTACACCACTCCTATTTATAAAATCCTACTCATCGAAGGCCAGGCTTAAGACTCATTTCCTCTGTAAATGAGCAAGGAATGTCAAACATCTTTTCAGGTGATTATTTTCCATCCATGTATACATGGACAGTGAACTATTTCTTTACGTCTTTTGTCCATTTTGTAATTGGGGTGTGTGTGTGTGTGTGAATACTTTTGAGAATTCCTTCTACATAAAATGTAAGTCCTTTGTCACCTATGTGGTTTGCAAATATTTTCTCCCATATTCTAGCATGTCTCTTTATCTTCTTAGCAGGCTCTTTCACATAGCAAAAGCTTTATATTTTGTTAAAGTTCAATTTATTGATTTTTTTTCTTTATAGATCATGCTTTTGGTGTCATGTCTAAAAAATAACTAAGCTGTAGGTCCCAAAGTTTTCTCCTATGATATTTTCTAAAAGTTTTATAGTTTGTATATTAAATGTATGTCTATGATTAATTTTGAGTTATTTTTGCATAAGGTACGAGATGGGTTGAGCTCATTCTCTTCTGTGCAATTCCATTTGTTCCAGTATTATTGATTAAAAAGACTGTCCTCCACTATATTGCTTTTTTACCTTTGTCAAAAATTAGTTGGGTGTCCTTTTTTAAAAAAAAATATTTTATTTGTTTATTTGACAGCTAGAGAGAGAGCACAAGTAAGCAGAGTGGCAGGGAAAGGGGCAGAGAGATAAGCAGGCTCTCTGCTGAGAGCTTGATGCGGGGCTTGATCCCAGGACCCTGTAATCATGACCCGAGCTGAAGGCAGCCACTTAACCAACTGAGCCACCCGGGCGCCCCAGTTGGGTGTCCTTGTGTTCTCTATTCTTTCACTGATACATGCCTCTATGGGTTAATACAAATTTTGTGTAATGTTTCAAAATATTTCCTACCATTCAAGGTAGTGATCTGTTGGCTATAGTTCATTACTGTGCTCAACCAGGACCTCTTACTCATTATGGTCCTGAAACAAGTTTTTTCAGTCTGTCAAGGAGCTATAGAGAATCTTGAATATTGTCTTCTAATGGTATTGTGTGAATTTTCTCATAGAAACATCTACTTTCTATATTAAAATTTTTTGAAATTATCAAGAATAAGAAGCTTTCAAGTTTATCTTTATATCATTTATTACTTGATGTTTATGTAATCCAATTGTTTCACATTTCATTTCCCTTTAATGTGCAACTTTCAGCAACCTGAATCCCCCTTCCTATGGAAATTCCATTTCTTTCTTTCAGATGTCTTTCAGAATACTCTCTCATGCTTACATGTTGCCCCCATGTATCCTGGTTGGCTGTCACTTTAGCTGGCCATCTGGCCTTGACCTCCACTTCGCTCCTCTGTAGGCCCTTCTCACTGCCTTGAGATAGGTCTTCTATGTGCTGCTGCAGTTCTCTCTATGCTACTTTGCTTCAGGTATGGGCAGAGATGTGCAGACAGCCATCCCTAAATTCCCCATCATAGTAGGTTGGACCAGGTTGTCTGTTTAACGAGATTTCATTGAAGCCTTGAGTACAATTCAGAGGACTGAAACTACTTGAAGTAGTATATGAAAATGTTTTCAGTGACATGACATGAGGAATGGAGTTTTAGATCTTTGCACCTAACTGCCATTGTCAACATGGAGTAAATAGAAGTAGTAGCCACAGAGAAAGGGAGTCTCAACCACAAAGATGAACACACAACTAAAACTCACTAACCACTTAGGAAAGCAACACCATGAAAGAAAGATAATAAATAAATTCAAAAGTCAACACCTGAGCAAACAGAGTGAATAGGTAAAAAAAAAAATCTTTACTGTATCCACCAAATGAGAAATCCTACTGTAAGATAGAGCCAGTTGGGGATTCTAGAAATATAAACATAATTTTAAAAATCTAAATAGATACATAAATAACATAAATTATCAGAAGAATGAGATAACTAAAGAACCTATTACAAAGTGGGAGTATTGAAAAATTTTAAGGAATTCTTCAAGATTATAAAGCAAAAGGGTAACATATGAGAGAAAAATAGAGAGACATGGAAAATAATTTCAGAAACCCCAACACCACTATGGTAGATGTTGCACAATAACAGGAATTGCAGCAGAGGAGAACACAAAGAATCGAGGAGAGGAAATATCAAAAGAATAATGGAAGGAAATTCCCCAGACATAAATCTTTGAATTTATAGTACCCACCAAAAGCTAAATAAATGAAAAAAAAGGCCTACAAAGATGAATCATGATAAAATTTTGTATATCAGAGATAAAGAGAAAAGTTAGAAACATTTTCAGAGAACAGAGAAAACAAAGCAAAACAAAATAACTGAGGCTATCTACAAAGGAAAAAGATCCAGGATTTCATGCTAAGGAAAACTATACCTCTTCCAGAGAACTAATTTCCCCCCCTTTCAGTAAAAGAGTTATGAAACTATCATATTTCCCTTTTTGCTCCAAATAACAGGAAGCTATGATGATTAAGCTCTGTAGCATGTTAACTAACATGATAGAATATCTGAATTTTTGTTCTTGGTTGTCACTTACTTTATTTTATTAACTTTTTATATAATTTAAAATTTTTTAATTGTAGCAAAATACATATAAATAAAATTTACTATCATAACCATTTTTAAGTATACAGTAATGTTAAGTACATTCACATTGTTCTGCAACCAATCTAAAGAACTCTTTTCATCTTAAAAAAGCACAACTGTACCCCTGGGGATAAAAATATATGTTTATAAAAAATAAAAAATTATATTAAAAATAAATAAATAAATAAATAAAAATTTGAAAAAAGCACAACTGTATACTCATGAAAAAAACAATTCCCCATTTCCTCTTCCCTCCTCATTCCTTAGCTACCCCCATTCTACTTTCAGTCTCTATGATTTTGACTATTCTGCATATGTATAAGTGGATTCATATGTATTTGTACATTTGTGACTGGCTTGTTTTTCTTATATCTTTAAGTTTCGTGCATGTTGTACCAGGTGTAAGAATTTCCTCCCTTTTCAAGGCTGAATACAGTTCTGTTGTATGTATATACCACATTTGGTTTATCCATTTAGCTATTAATTGAAACAGGTTGCTTCAACCTTTTGGTTATTGTGAATAAGGCTGCTGTGAACATAAGTGTATAGATGTCTTTCCAAAGCCCTGCTTTTAATTCACTTCAGTATATAGTGAGAAGCTGGATCATATGGAAATCTCTTTAAATTTTTGAGGGATTGTTATGCTGTTTTCCAGAATACTAAACCATTTTATCCCACCAGTAGTGTACAGGAGTTCCAAATATTTCTATATCCTTCCCAACACACTTTTTTTTTCGTTGTTTGTCAGTAACCATCTAATGGGTATGAGGTGGTATCTTGTTGTGATTTTGATTGACATTTCTCTAACAATAAATGATGTTGAGCGTGTTTTCATACTCTTACCCACTCAGAAATCTTTGGAGAAATGTCTTTTGCCTGCTTGATAAGTTTATTCCCAAGTATTTTATTCTTTTTAGTGCCATCATAAATGGAATTGTTTTCTTAATTTCTTTATAAATTATTCATTGAAATAGAAATGCAACTGATTTTTACATGTTGATCTTGCATATGGTGACTTTCCTAAATTAGTTTATTCTATCAGGTTTTGTGTGTATATGTGTGTGTGAGTGTGTACAATTTTTAGGGTTTTCTGCATATAAAATTATGTTGTCTGTGAACAGAGGTAATTTCACTTCTTCCTTTCCAATTTGGTTGTCTTTCATTTCTTTTTCTTGACTAATTGTTCTGGCTGAGATTTTCAGTACCATGTGGACTGGAAGGATGAAAATAAATCTCTTGTCTAGTTCCTGATCTTAGAGGGAAAGCTCTCAGTCTTTCATCAATGATGTTAGCTGTGGGTTCTTCACATATGGTCTTTATTTTGTTGAGGGAGTCACCTTTTATTCTTAGTTTGTTGAGTGTTTATATCATGAAGAGGTGTTAAATTTTGTCAAATGCTTTTGCTGCATCAATTGAGATGATCATAATTTTGGGGCCTTGGCTTTTTGTTTGTTTTTTGCCTCTTCATTCTGTTTATATGTTGTATAACATTGTTTGATATTTGAATGCTGAACCTTCATTGAATTCCAGGAATAAATCCCCCTTAATCATGATGTATAATATTTTTATGTGTTGTTGAATTCTGTCTGCCAGTATTTTCTTGAGAATTTTAACAGCAAGATTCATCAGGGATACTGGTTTGCAGTTTTCTTGTATTGCAGTGTATTTGTTGGGTTTTGGTAGCAGTGTAATGCTGGCATCGTAAGTATTCCCTCCTCTTCAATTTTTTGGAAGAGCTTGAGGAGAATTGGTGTTAATTCTTCCTGAAATATTTGGTAGACTTCACAAGTGAAGTTTTCTGGTCGTAGGCTTTTCTTTATTTGAAGGTTTTGATTATTTATTCAACTTCCTTACATTTTATGTCTGTTCCGATTTTCTATCTCTTTATAATTTAGTCTTGGTACGTTTCAGGTTCCTAGGAATTTGTCCATTCGTGTGGGATTTTCTTGGTGTACAATTGTTCATAGTACTCTACTATAATAACTTTTATTTCTGTAAAATATAATATCCCTTCTAGAATTATAATTCTAGTTATTCGAGTCTTCTCTTTTTTTCATAATCAATCTAGCTAAAGTCTTGCCAAATTTGTTTATAATTTCAGTGAACCAACTGTTGGTTTCACTGATCTTTTTCTATTCTCTATTTTTATCTCTCCTTGAATCTTTATTATTTTCTTCCTTCTTCTATCGTTGTATTTGATTTGTTCATCTTGTTCAGTTTCTTAAGGTGTAAAGTTAAGTTATTGATTTGAGATATTTGATATCTTTCTTCTTTTTTAAAATAAGCATTTGCAACTACAAATTCCCCACTTAGCACTGCTTTTGCCAAATCCCTAAATTTGATATATTTTCATTTTCATTTGCCTCAATTTTCTAAATTTTTTGTGACTTCTACTATGACTCAATGATTCTTTGAAAATGTGTTGCTTGGGGGCACTGGAGTGGCTCAGTCAGGTAAGTGTCCAATTCTTTTTTTTTTTTTTTTTTTTAAGATTTTATTTATTTACTTGACAGAGATCACAAGTAGGCAGAGAGGTAGGCAGAGAGAGAGGAGGAAGCAGGCTCCCCACTGAGCAGAGAGCCCAATGCAGGGCTCGATCCCAGGACCCTGGGACAGTGACCCGAGCCAAAGGCAGGGGCTTTAACCCACTGAGCCACCCAGGCGTCCCTGTGTCCAATTCTTGATTTCAGCTCAGATCATAATCTCAAGGTCATGAGATCAAGTCCTGTGTTGGGCTCTATGCTGAATATGGAGCCTACTTAAGATACTCCCTCTTCTATCCCTCTCCCATCCCCATTCATGCTCTCTCACCCTCTCTCTCTAAAAAAAAGTGTGTTTAATTTCAAAATATTCTTGTGTTTTCCAGTTTTCCTTCTGCTATTAATGTATATTTTCATTGCATTTTATTTTTTTTATTTTTTTATTTTTTATAAACATATATTTTTATCCCCAGGGGTACAGGTCTGTGAATCGCCAGGTTTACACACTTTACAGCACTCACCGAAGCACATACCCTCCCCAATGTCCATAATCCCACCCCCTTCTCCCAAACCCCCTCCCCCCAGCAACCCTCAGTTTGTTTTGTGAGATTAAGAGTCACTTATGGTTTGTCTCCCTCCATTTTAATTGAAAATATCATTTATATAATCAACTTTTAAAATTTATTAAGACATTTTTGTGGCCTAATATATAGCTTAATCTGGAGAGCATTTATGTGCACTTGAGAAAAATGTGTATCTTGCTGCTGGATAGAGTGTTCTATATATGCCTGTTAGATCCAATTGGTCTATAATGTTGTTCAAGTTCTCTATTTCCTTATGGATCTTCTTTGTGGTTGTTCTATCTATTACTGATAATGTGTTATAGGTCTCCTATTATTATTGTAGAACTTTCTATTTTATCTTTCAATTTTGTCAATGTTTGTTTCATATATTTAGGAGCTCTGATGTTTGGTGCTATATTTGCACAACTTATTCCTTCTTGGTAAATAAACACTTTCATTATTATATAATGTCCACCTTTGTGTCTTCTAACACGTTTTGACTTAAAGTCTTTGTCTGAAATTAATACAGCTACTCTGCCTAATTTTTGTTACCATTTATGTGGAATATCCTTTTCTATCCTTTTGCTTTCAACCTATGCATGTCTTAAATCTAAAGTGAGTCTCTTATAAGGCAACCCATGCAATGGGAGAAGATATTTGCAAATGACAGTACAGATAAAGGGCTGGTATCTAAGATCTTACAGATAAAGTGTTAGTATCAAACTCAACACCCAAAAACCAAATAGTCAAGTCAAATAATGGGCAGAAGACATGAACAGACACTTCTCCAAAGAAGACATACAAATTTCTAACAGACACATGAAAAAATTTTCAATATCATTAGCCATGAGGGAAATTCAAATCAAAACCACACTGACATGCCACATCACACCAGTTAGAATAGCCAAAATGAACAAGACAAGAAACAACAAGTGTTGGAGAGGAAGTGGAGAAAGGGGAGCCCTCTTACACAGTTGGTGGGAATGCAAGTTTGTACAGCCGCTTTGAAAAAAGTGCAGAGGTTCCTCAAAAAGTTAAAAATAGAGCTACCCTCTGACCCAGCAATTGCACTACTGGATATTTATCCCAAAGACACAAATGTAGTGAAAAGAAGTGCCATATGCACCCTAATGTTTATAGTGGCAAAATCCACAATAGCCAAACTGTGGAAGAAGTCAAGATGCCCTTCAGCAGACAAATGGATAAAGAAGACGTGGTCCATATATACAATAGAATATTACTCAGCCTCAGAAAGAATGAATACTCAGTATTTGCATCAATCTGGTTGGAACTGGAGGAGATTAACTGAAATAAGTCAAACAGAGAAAGACAACTATCATATGGTTTCACTTATTTGTGAAACATAAGGAATAGTGTGGAGGACATTAGAAGGAAGGGAAAAATGAAGGCAGGGGGGCGGGAATCAGAATGGGAGATAAACCATGAGGAACTATGGACTCCAGAAATCTAACTGAGAGTTTTAGAGGGGAGCAGGATGGGGAGAATGGGTTAGGCCAGTCATCGGTGTTAAGGAGTACATGTATTGTGTGGAGCACTGGGTGTTATACGCAAGCAATGAATCATGGAACGCTACATCAAAAACTGATGATGTACTATATGGTGATTAACGTAACAAAACAAACAAATAAATAAATAAATAAATATAATAAGAACATTCTCTTCACCAAAATGAAAATAAATAAATAAATAAATAAATAAAGTGAGTCTCTTGTAAATCACATATGGTTGAATCTTATTTTTTTCATCCTTTTTCTTAATCTATGTCTTTTGATTTGGGGAGTTCAATCCATTTACATTTAGATTTATTACTGATCTGGAAAGATTATTGGCATTTTGTTATTTGTTTTCTGCATATGTCTTACAGCTTTATGCCCCTCATTTCCTTCAAAACTGCTTTCCTTTTTTTTTCTAAGTGATATTATTTTATTATCATGATTATTTTTCTTTTTTTAATTGTAGTATACTTGACATGCAATGTTACATTCATTTCAGGTGCAGAACATGGTGATTTGACGTTTATATATTATGCTATACTTACTGCAAGTCTATACATTATGCCGTAGTTACCATCTGTCACAGTGCTATTAGAATATATAAGCTAATTCTCTGTGCTGTGCCTTTTATCCCTGTGACTTATTCATTCCACAACTGGAAGCCTATACCTCCCACCCCCCTTCACCCATTTGCCAATCTCCTACACACTTCCTCTCTGACAACTATCTGTATTTATGGGTCTATTTTTGCTTGTTTGTTTGTTCACTTGTTTTTATTTTGTAGATTCCACATATAAGAGAAATAATACAGTATTTGCCTTTCTCTGACTGACTTGTGTTCCCTTTTATTTTGTTGGTTTTTTGTAGTGACACATTTTTATTCTGTTCTCTTTGTGTGTGTGTTCTATAGACATTTTTTCCAGTTACCTAAATTATAATAATTTATTTTAAACTCTTACTAACTCAAGTTCAATTGAATGCAAAAACTCTACTCCTTCATATCTCTGCACTTGACTTTGTTTTTGATTGATGTCACCAATTACATCTTTATATATTGTGTGCCCATTAATGTAGATTTATAATATACTTTACGCTTTTGCCTTTAAATCCTATAATAGAATAAAAGTAGAGTTGTGAATCAAAAATAGAGTATACATGATTTATATTTATCCATTTATTTAAAATTTTTTTTAAATTTTATTTATTTGGCGGGGCAGAGAGAGAACAGGAGAGGGTCAGAGGGAGAAGGGTGGAAGAATCTCGGTCAGACTCCCTGCTGAGCATGGAGGTCTCCATGGGGCTCAATCTCAGGACACTGAGATCATGACCCGAGCCAAATCAAGTCAGATGCTCAACCAACTGAGGCCCCCAGGTCCCCCATGTCCATTTATTTATTTTTATCAAAAAACTTTATATTTTTGTATGACTCTGAATAACTGTCTAGTGTCCATTCATTTCAACCTGAAGGACTCTCTTTAGCATTTCTTGTAGGGCAGGTCTGGTGGTAATGAGCTACTTCAGGTTTTGTTTATCTGGCAATGTTTTAATTTCTCCCCCATTTTCAAAGGACAGTATTCTCAGTCAATGGTTTTTTTCTTTTAGCAGTTTTAATATATCACCGTATTGCCTTCTGGCCTGCGAGGTTTCTGCTGAGATATCCACTGATAATGTTATTGAAAATCTTTGGACATGTTGAATTGCTTTTCTTTTGATACTTTCACAATTCTTTGACTTTCAACAGTTTGATTATAATGAGTCTTGGTTTTCCTATTTGGAGTTTGTTGAACGTTTTGTATTTGTGTGTCTATATTATTCCTCAAATTTGGGGACTTCCTAATCATTATTTCTTCAGATAAGCTTTTTCTCTTGTTCTTCTGACCATTCTCTTAGTGTAGGTCTACCTGACACTGTCCCTTAGCCCCTATACTCTCTTACTTTTCTCATTCTTTTTTCTTCTCAGACTTGATTATTTCAAATTACTTGTTTTCAAAGTTGCTTATTCTTTCTTTTGTCTTTTCAAGTCTTCTGCTGAAAATTTCTGTTGAATTTTTCAATTGTTATGTTTCTCAGCTGTAGAATTTCTGTTTTATTCTTTTCAGTAATTTCGATCTCTTGTTGATATTCTCATTTTGTTCCTTTCTCATTTTCCTGATGTTGTTTGTCTGTCATGTTTTGCTTTAGCTCATGGGGCATTTTAAAGACATTTAAAGTTGTTGTGGAGTAAGGCTGAAGCCTCTGATAATTTTCAATTCCTGGAGTGTTATTTTTTTTTTTGAGTCGGCCATGTTTCCATGTTTCTTGTGATCTTTTGTTAAAAATTGAAAATTGGATATTTGAAAAGAACAGTCTCTATGTTTTTGTGGACTGGGTCTGTGCAGGGATAAATCTTCCTTAATTAGTTTAGTGTGGACTCTCAAGGTCCTCTCAAGCCTCTTCTGAGCATGTGTTGTCCCATCCTGTTTGTGTGCTTTTCCCCAAATTCCCCTGTATATATATTTGCTTTTAGATGTCTTAATTTCCTGTGAGCCTTGCCCGTGCTCTTCTCAAGGACTCAGATTTCTGTTGTATTCCTCTGCCCATAATCTCTTGAACCAGGTGTCCACAGGTCTGCGGCCTTCCTGCAGCTCTCATGTCACAGTGCTCACCACTGCTTCTGGATATCCAAACTATGCCACCATCCCATCTGTGTCCTAGAAAGGTGAGACAGAAATTAGTCCCCTGGGCATCCCCAACAAGCCAGAATATCACAAGCAAGTTCCACATTTTTTTTCTTTCTCTTTCAAGGTAGGTACCAACGAATGGGCATTTTCCAAACTCAGAGCACTGGGGAGGAAATGGGACAAGGATTGGCAGAAACCCCTGAAATTTCCTACCCTTTTGGGTGTGACTTTCTTTGGTTAGTCATTCACTGGTTTGCTACAACTCTTTAACTGATTTCTAGAATTCTCACATAGCTACTTTTGTCTGTAAGTTGTATATTTGGTGTTTCTGTGAGAGAGTAGGTGTAGACTTTACTAGTCTGCCATCTGGCTGAAATTACTCTTCTGTGTAAGTCTTCTGATGTAAGTAACCTTACATCATTTTGGAAATATGTCATGAAACAGTTGAATGAAATGAAACCATGCTGATTAAGAGAGAAGCGAATTATAGAATATTAATGTATTTGTGCTTTAGAGAATTGAGTAGAAGAAACTAAGATTTTTTTAGACATTGGTGCTCAGAGTAAGTACAAGGAAGTGCTAAAGGAGCTGTGAATGGCGGTAGTCTAAATAGTTATAGACCTGGGGACCAGAAGTTTAAAAAAAGACCTCCAAATAACCTTTAATTGACCAGAAAGTAATAAGATAATATTTAGTGATTGAGTTCTAACATATGGAGATTAAAGTACTCAGTTGGGGCTTAAAAATTTTTATTTTGCAAAATAGGTTTTTCATCCGTTTAAAGTATGTTCATTTGCAAGACAAAGAATATTGCCTCCCCATGGTTTAATATATTCAGTTACTTTTTCTCATAAGGAAAATCTAGAGGTAGAAAGAGTCAGGGGGTGGTTCAGCAGCTCAGTAATGCCAGAATGTGTGTGGGCATGCTTCTGGCCTTGCCTCCTGGTTGCAGATTGGTTCCTGCTGCCCCATATTCGGAGCAGAAAGAAGAGCAAAGTTGGTTCCAATTATCAGACTCTTTATCAGGAAAGCACTGAGAGACTTCAACTTACAGCTCACTGGCCATAATATGGTCACATGGCCTTTTTTTGCTACAGAGGAGTCTGAGAAATTGAGTCTACATTTTCCTGCCTATGCTGTAGAAGGTGGCAAGAGAGAAACAGGGTGGGAATGTCTGTTGGGTAAACTGATCCAGCAGTGTTTCCCCGGGGGGAATTCAATGAGGAAAATTCTACTTGGTTCTCAGGTAAGTAAGCAAGAAATTCTGTGCCTTCATTTCATCACAGACTTCTAGTCTTCAGAGTCGTACTCTGATAGAGTGGTGCATGCACAAAGTGTATTTCTCAGTTTCTGTTTTAAGATAAGATTTGTATTTTGGAACAAACGCGTATGTTGCTTTATTCCCCTGTTAACAATTTTAATAATATTTGACCCTTTTATTAACTCATTCTGACCACATTTATTAGGTGTCATCTATGTGATAGTAATTATAGTAGATACTGATACTTCAGAGATGAGTAAGATCCTTAGCTTCAAGCGGTTCATAGTCCAGAAGTTAAACGCTTTGAGGTAAACAATTACATATATGCAATTGTAATTTATTTTAAAAAGCATTGCTGTGCATATATGATGATATGTACATGCAGCTCCTGTGATGTGCATATTCTTAGTCTGCGGACAGTCTTTTGAGTTTGTGGGTATTGCTAGGAGATCCAGGGAAAACAATTTAGAGATGACTTACAGTTCGTTAAGCAAATGCCACTGTAATGATACCACCTTTCTTTAAGCTTTGTATTGTCCCCGAAGTCATTGAAGTCTATAGATCTTTTATGTATTTTTAAAAATATTTTATTTCTTTATTTGACAGAGAGGGATCACAAGTAGGCAGAGAAGGGGAAGCAGGCTCTCTGCAGAGCAGAGAGCCCAATGCAGGGCTCGATCCCAGGACCGTGGGATCATGACCTAAGCCAAAGGCAGAGGTTTAACCCACTGAGCCACCCAGGCACCCTGAAGTCTATAGGTCTTTTACATGAGGCACGTTTACCCGACCTGATGATAATACAGTGGTTTAAATTTAGGTTCCAGTGTTATGCTTGAAAACTAAGAATGTCATTGACATTTAACTTTATGTCTAAAAAGAACATGTGAGTGACTACATCTGGTTCTGTTGATGTACTCAGGTACTGAGTAAGAATAAGAATATGAATCAACTGCACCTAGCAGCCTGAGGCATTCCATTTTCCAGCCCCTGAGATCTGCTGCTCCCAAGCAGACCACATGGAATGATTCCCCTTTCACTTCTGCTTCAGGAGCTCACAACTGCCTGGAATCATGAGAAACTTTCATTCCACTTCTTGGCTAGGAATCTTCTCCCCTTTTCCTCATTGGATTACATGAGACCAGGCCATGGCATGAATGCTTGCGTTCCTTTACCTCTACTTTATGATTCCATATCTCTGCAAAAGTCCCTTGTTTAGAAGTCCACAAACTCCAGTCTTTGGGCC
The DNA here is from genome assembly GCF_011764305.1 of Mustela putorius furo. Lineage (NCBI taxonomy): Eukaryota > Metazoa > Chordata > Mammalia > Carnivora > Mustelidae > Mustela > Mustela putorius. The sequence goes on from NW_025422368.1 coordinate 9,633,976, forward strand.
AAATACTGTAGCTGTAAAGTCTGGGAGCTAAGAAGGGATTTTATATTTTTAATTCATTGAAAAACCCAAAAAGAGTACTTTTTTGGTGACATGTGAAAATTACATGAAATTCAAAATTTAGTGTCCACAAATACACTTTTATTGAAACACAACAACATTCATTTGTTTACCTCCTCTCTGTAGCTCGTTTTGAACTACAATGACCAAGGAGGATAGTTGCCACAGAGACCATATTATCTACAAAGCCTAAAGTATTTACCATCTGGCCCTTTACAGAAAAATTTTACCAACCTCAGATTTAGAAGAAAAATGTCTGCCTCTGGCTATAGAAATAAAATCCATAATCACATTAATAAACTACTCTAACCAGACTGGGATTGCCAATCACCTGCCAGTATACCGAGTTGTAGAGGCATTGACATTATTGCATGGTAGTGGTGGGTGGACATTTTTAGCAGCAGAACTGTTTTTTTAAATAATTTTTATTAGTTTACTTGTTCAATATGATATATATTTTTTATATAATTTTATTTTATATTTTTATGTTATATATTTTATATACAAAATTTGTATATTTAGATATACAAAAATGATATGAATACACACATTTCGGACTGGTCCCTGGATTCATCTCCAAAGTCCCTCTGGTGGTCTCTAAAGTTCTGTGGCTCTAGGTTTGCCTGAAGTCTCAGCATCTATACTCTTAGAAGGACTCTGTCATTGCTAGGAGGAGCTCTACATGACTGGGGGTTTCACTGTTCCCACCTTTAGTAAATGGTGCTGATAATCTCTACGAACCAAAAATCTGCATGTCAACTGTCACAACCTTTCCTCTCCTTTATCCCCACATTCAATTTACCACTGAGCTCCATCAGCTCTAGCTCCTAAATATCTTGCGTGAGTATCCTTGTTTCGCTTTCCACCACCACCTCTCTACCCAACATGCACTTGGACTCTGGGATAAGTCATCCAGTGATGTCATTATTCACTCTTGCTCCCCTGAAATTACTCTCCATAAAGCAGGGTAGGCTTTTATAAAAACAGATCTGGTGAAAGATTGCCTAGTTTTGACCCCTTCAGTGTCTTCCCATTGACTGCCTCTCCAGGCCCACCTCTTATCTCAGTCATATTGGTCTCTTTTCAGTTCCTTTCTGAGTAGTGGTCTGCTCAGCCTCAGGGCCTACTCGCCTGCTATTCCTTCCTCTCTTACTCCCTCTGTTCTTTAGTTCTTGGTTTTTGTTTACAAAGGAAAATGTTGAATATTTATCTTATTCCAGATACTGTGTTAATTGCTCAGAATACAGATAATGAAATGACATAATCCTGTCCAATATAGACCTTATAATCTAAGAAGGGATACTTAGGTATATTAGAGATATACCTAAGGGATATATTAAACAAATAATCTTCAAATAATTACAGTTGTGATCAATGATAAGCTGAAAGATAGGCAGGAAGATTTCAGGGAGCAAAATGGGAATATTGATTTTATCTTGTAAACACAGGGAAAACATTGTGGGAAGAATATTTAAGCTGACTCTCATAGGAGGAACAGTTATTCTTTAGGTAAGGGAGAGAAGAAAATTCTAAGCCAAGGAAAATAACATGTACAAAGTCCTAAGGCTAAAAAGAATTGAAAGGGATCTAGTTCCAGAACATGAAGAGGAAGGGAGACATTGACTTAAATAAAGGGATGGCCCAGATCAGGTAGAGTCTGGTAGGCTCTGTTAAGCATTCTGGCCATTGAGGAATTCAGATTTAGGTGTCTTTTCCTCCAGGAAGCCTTCCTTCATTCCCCAGCTGGATGAGGCAACCAGCCCCCACTCTCTGTTCTGACATCACACACATAAGGTTCCACAGTCTCTCTTCTTCGCTGACCTTTATTGCCTTGTCTCTTTTCCCTGCTAGCTTGAGAACTCCACAAGGATAAGAAATTTGTCTCCTTCATCGCTGTTCGTCTGTGCCTAGCACAGTGCTTGGAATCCAGTTGAGAGTTCAATACAGGTGTGTTATTTTTTATTTTTTATAAACATATATTTTTATCCCCAGGGGTACAGGTCTGTGAATCACCAGGTTTACACACTTCACAGCACACACCAAATCACATACCCTCCCCAATGTCCATAATCCCACCCCCTTCTCCCAAAACCCCTCCCCCCAGCAACCCTCAGTTTGTTTTGTGAGATTAAGAGTCACTTATGGTTTGTCTCCCTCCCAATCCCATCTTGTTTCATTTATTCTTCTTCTACCCACTTAAGCCTCCATGTTGCATCACCACTTCCTCATATCAGGGAGATCATATGATAGTTGTCTTTCTCTGCTTGACTTATTTCGCTAAGCATGATACGCTCTAGTTCCATCCATGTTGTTGCAAATGGCAAGATTTCATTTCTTTTGATGGCTGCATAGTATTCCATTGTGTATATATACCACATCTTCTTGATCCATTCATCTGTTGATGGACATCTAGGTTCTTTCCATAGTTTGGCTATTGTGGACATTGCTGCTATAAACATTCGGGTGCATGTGTCCCTTTGGATCACTACATTTGTATCTTTAGGGTAAATACCCAATAGTGCAATTGCTGGGTCATAGGGCAGTTCTATTTTCAACATTTTGAGGAACCTCCATGCTGTTTTCCAGAGTGGCTGCACCAGCTTGCATTCCCACCAACAGTGTAGGAGGGTTCCCCTTTCTCCGCATCCTCGCCAGCATCTGTCATTTCCTGACTTGTTGATTTTAGCCATTCTGACTGGTGTGAGGTGATATCTCATTGTGGTTTTGATTTGTATTTCCCTGATGCCGAGTGATATGGAGCACTTTTTCATGTGTCTGTTCGCCATCTGGATGTCTTCTTTGCAGAAATGTCTGTTCATGTCCTCTGCCCATTTCTTGATTGGATTATTTGTTCTTTGGATGTTGAGTTTGCTAAGTTCTTTATAGATTCTGGACACTAGTCCTTTATCTGATATGTCGTTTGCAAATATCTTCTCCCATTCTGTCAGTTGTCTTTTGATTTTGTTAACTGTTTCCTTTGCTGTGCAAAAGCTTTTGATCTTGATGAAATCCCAGTAGTTCATTTTTTCCCTTGCTTCCCTTGCCTTTTGCGTTGTTCCTAGGAAGATGTTGCTGCGGCAGAGGTCGAAGAGGTTGCTGCCCGTGTTCTCCTCAAGGATTTTGATGGATTCCTTTCGTACATTGAGGTCCTTCATCCATTTTGAGTCTATTTTTGTGTGTGGTGTAAGGAAATGGTCCAATTTCATTTTTCTGCATGTGGCTGTCCAATTTTCCCAGCACCATTTATTGAAAAGGCTGTCTTTTTTCCATTGGACATTCTTTCCTGCTTTGTCGAAGATTAGATGACCATAGATTTGAGGGTCTATTTCTGGGCTCTCTATTCTGTTCCATTGATCTATGTGTCTGTTTTTGTGCCAGTACCATGCTGTCTTGATGATGACAGCTTTGTAATAGAGCTTGAAGTCCGGAATTGTGATGCCACCAACGTTGGCTTTCTTTTTCAATATCCCTTTGGCTATTCGAGGTCTTTTCTGGTTCCATATAAATTTTAGAATTATTTGTTCCATTTCTTTGAAAAAGATGGATGGTACTTTGATAGGAATTGCATTAAATGTGTAGATTGCTTTAGGTAGCATAGACATTTTCACAATATTTATTCTTCCAATCCAGGAGCATGGAACATTTTTCCATTTCTTTGTGTCTTCCTCAATTTCTTTCATGAGTACTTTATAGTTTTCTGAGTATAGATTCTGTGTCTCTTTGGTTAGGTTTATTCCTAGGTATCTTATGGTTTTGGATGCAATTGTAAATGGGATTGACTCCTTAATATCTCTTTCTTCTGTCTTGCTGTTGGTGTAGAGAAATGCAACTGATTTCTGTGCATTGATTTTATATCCTGACACTTTACTGAATTCCAATACAGGTGTGTTAAATAAATGAATGCCCCTCCTTTCTGTCACTGTCTAAACACGGGTTCTTCTGGTGCTTCCCAGAAGTGTGGAGGTCACCAGATATTCTTGCAACGGCCCTATTTATGGATCATTCTCCTTGATCATTAGAATAGCCTCTCCCCTGCTCTCCTGACTTCTGTTTTCTTGCTTCTCATTACCATCCTTCCTGCTGCTCCCTAGAATACTATCCCAAAGTAAAATTTGGATCATGTCTTTAAAAAAATTTTTTTCTACCCTCACAGACCCTTCATCACTTCTCCCTGTCCACAGAATAAACTTTAAGCTCCTTTGTTGCTGTCCTAAATCATCCATGAGTTGACCTTGACTTATGGATCTTATCTATCTTTGGTCTTATCTATGGTCTTATCTATTTTTCAGTTCATGTATTCTGACCTCTGATCATAGCCCAGTGCCCCACCATGTCAGATGCTCAGATATGCCGTATTCCAGCTGTGGTACCAAGAAGGAATACCTTTCTCTTTCTTCTCTGTCGATGTTTGGCTCGTCCTTTGCCATCCAGAAGAATCCCAGCATTCTGTTCTTTTTACTGTTTCCATAGCCCAGTGGTTCCCAAAGTACGGTCCCTGACCAGCAGCAAACTTGTCTGATGGGAAAATTCTCAGGTCTTACCATAGACTTACTGAAAACCTGGAGTGCTGGGGTGGGTGCGTAGGGGGATGGAGGTATAAGCTGGTTGAACAAACCTTCTAGGTGATTGTCATGCACATTAATGTTTGCCTAGCTCTTGGCTGTACTTCTATTTTAAGATTTTAGAGTACATTAAGTTCTGGCTAATTATTTACTTGTCAGTATCCCTTATTAAAATATAAGTAGCCTGAAGGCAAGAACTAGATCACATCCATTTTATCTCTGCCACAGTGGAGGAAATGAAATGGCAATGAAGTACAGGATACTTATGGGTAGTGGGTGCTGCTCCTTTTATTCCTAACGCAATTTAAGGTTTCCCCCTCTGCAAGTAAATTTATTTGGAAAGGAAGATAAATTATGTTGCTATACATGATATTACATTACACTATATTTCATCACGCACATATATATGTATCTATCTATATCTACCTATCTCTCTCTCTACCACTATAGTAATTAATTCACCTGCAACATTCCTAATGATGAATCCCAGACTTGAGTCTTAGGAACCTGCTAAGAAGAAAGTTCTCTAAGGGGAAACTGATTTGTCTTGCCTAGTTAGGATTTAGGATTTTTAGCCCTGCTTCTCAGACTTTCACATAAATATGAATCACCTGGGATCTTTTTAAACTAAAGTTTCCTGATTCAGTTGGTCTGTGGAGAGGCCCATGAGTCTGCCTGTCTCACAGGCTCCCAGGTGGTGCTGCTAGTCTGAGTGGGCCTCAGAGGGAAATTTTACAAATGACCTACCTTCTTGCAAACTAGCTATGTCGTTTTTGTCTTGCACAAGGAGATTTGGCATGAGTACAACTTCTTTGTGGTATTTTTATTCATGTGTGGGTCAAAGGCCCTAGCCAGTGGTTCTCAACCCTGGTTACACTTTTGAATCATCTGGAGGTGGTTTTAAAAAATACCAGTGCCCAGGATCTGAGAGCCAGATTTAATGAACCACAGCCCTAGGCAATGAAGTAAAACAGGTGCAGAAATTACTGTTATGTTCCACACAGCAGATCTATGACAAGTCTGCCCTTGAGAAGTTTTTCATCTAAGTGGTAAGATGGTACAATGCATTTTAACAAGGATTTAACATAAAAATTATTAAAAGAAAAACAAAAAGCAAACTTTGTTCATGATATAAAATATGACAGACCACCTACAGGAATAGTTGGAAACCAAACCAAACAGTAGGCCTGCTGATATGTGTACGTTTCTCTGGAAATACTCCTAAGGAAATTGTTATTTGGGAGAATAGGAATCTTGCCTACTTGCTTGGATGATGAGGTTAGACCATCATAATTAGTGTATATGGCCCATTTGAAGATATTATAGCTGAAATATATTGGATTACGTTCCAATTCTTTATTTCATACCTTGTTACAGAATTGTGAGACATATATGCTCTTGTTGTGTTGACTTTGCAATGTCCCCCACAAGAGCAGGAACAACATATTTTCTTTTCTCATTGATGTTGGGATGGACCAGTGGAATGTCACAATACAAAGACTTTAAATGTTTTTTTTTAAGATTTTATTTATTTGACAGAGAGAGATCACAAGTAGGCAGAGAGGCAGGCAGAGAGAGAGAGAGAGAGAGGGAAGCAGGCTCCCCGTGGAGCAGAGAGGCCAATGTGGAACTCAGTCCCAGGAAACTGAGATCATGACCTGAGCTGAAGGCAGAGGCTTAACCCACTGAGCCACCCAGGCGCCCCCAAAGACTTTAAATGTTTTGCTTGGCTTCTTGTACTTCCGCTGTTCCACAATAAGACCCCACTGAGGGGGGTGCCTGGGTGGCTCAGTCAGTTAAGTGTCTGCCTTTGGCTTAGGTCAATGTCTCAGAGTCCTGGGATCAAGTCCCAGGTTGGGTTCCCTGCTCAGCGAGGAGCCAGCTGCTTCCTCTCCCTGTGCCCCTACAGTGAGGAGTCTCCTTCTCCCTCTGCTCTCACTGTTGCTCTCTCCTTCAAATGAATAAATAAAATGTTATTGTCTTTAAAGATCACACCTAGGATAGCAGAGGTTCTGACTCACCTCCAGGAGACTTGGGTGCAGCTCAGAGATTTTTAAATATTAAATACAGGTAATTCACTAACTTCATTTAAGGAACTAGAAAGTTGGGGCGCCTGGGTGGCTCAGTGGGTTAAGCCGCTGCCTTCGGCTCAGGTCATGATCTCAGGGTCCTGGGATCGAGTCCCGCATCGGGCTCTCTGCTCAGCAGGGAGCCTGCTTCCCTCTCTCTCTCTCTCTCTCTGGATGCCTCTCCATCTACTTGTGATTTCTCTCTGTCAAATTAATAAATAAAATCTTTAAAAAAAAAAAAAAGGAACTAGAAAGTCGAACAGACAACGTAGATGCATTTTGCCCAATACATTTAAGTTCTCTTAATCAATGACACATCTGAAATATACTTTATTGGGTGATTTCTGTGATGTAATCATCACTGTTTAATTGTAAAATAAGGATACAGTGGTTAGGGTTTTATAAAGTCAGAGTATTCAGTTTGGAAACTTCTTTATTTTGAGAATGTGCTATTATCTCTTTTTTGTTTAAATTATTTCTTTTTTGAAATGATATGATAGTTGGTTAGCTATGTTTTTTTCCCTTGCTTAGTTGGAAATTGAATGTTAGAAATCTTGCCTATGTTCCTAATTTTGGTGGTGTGCAGGAGGAGTTGCAGAATTTTCATGGCATATGAATCCAAAAGCTAGGAAACCACCTTTATAATCCATTACCTTCATCCAATGTAGAGAAATCAAATTTAGAAGATGAATATTAGCTGAGGATTAAATGAACCTGTAGGCAGAGGTCCTTCCTAGTTGCTGATAGGACAAACAAAACATGCCCTACAAGAAACCCATACTAATTAGATGTTATACCAGAGCACCGTGTTTTGCCATCAGTTTTTGTTTTGCTTGTTTGTTTTGTGAACTTGTCTTAAATTGGTGAGGCTTCTTCTGCAGAAATCAAGGATGGATAAAATAGATTTTAGCTAAGCAAATGCAGTGTTTACAACAAACCACACCTAATCATATAAAAATGTCAAAATTGCTCTTCCTAATAGTGTTATGAGGTGTTCTAAAATGATAAGCTGTTAATTTCTCTTTCTGGGATTTCTAGCTGACTGTCAAAATAATGGTAATATCACCTGATATATTTTCAATATTAAAAAAAGATTGGCAATATCTTTATAAATATGCAGTACTGCAGAATTGAGACAAATGGTACCAGTTGGCTATGAATAAACTTCCCTGATTACTGTTTGGAGGGGCTTTAACTCCTTCAACTCCATGAGGCAGCTATGACAGGGCAGAAACACAGGGACAGGCAAGACCTGGCCACCTGTGTGTGCTTGGACAAGTCCATTTAACCTCTCTGAACCTCAGTTTATTTATCTACAAAAGGCAGGATTTAGATTAGGTGGCTTTTAAGGACTGTACCAGAAATGAAATTCTATAATATTATATGTATTCATATAATTACATTTCCAAATGAAGAGGAAAAAAATGAGGTTAGTCTGGCCAAGTTACTCCTCAATACTTTCTTAGTAAGGTAGTATTTTAGCAAATAAGGAAACAGAGCCACAGAAGGGTTAATCAACTTGCTCCAGATCACACAAAAACTTTATACTTTTGTATATGGTCTTTTGGATCCAATTTTAAATATATGTAGATCTATTTTTCCAAAAGAGCAGCCTCAAAAAATTCCCATTATCTGCATTTCACTTTAGCAGACATTAAAATTATTTTTACCCTCTTTAAGTGGATTATTAAATTCAGGGACATTTTCTGGTTTACAATTATAAATAAAGTATTTCTAAATACCAAGTGCCCTGACTTTAAAGAATCTTTACATTTTCCCTTTAAAAGATAAAAACCAGGGGCCAACTTTGGGGCCTAATCAGTTAACCATCTGTCTTCAGCTCAGTTAATGATCTCGGGATCCTGGGATCAAGCCCCAAGTCATTGTGGGCTCCCTGCTCAGTTGGGAGCCTGTTTCTCCCTCTCCCTCTGCCTCTCCCCGTGCTTGTGCCCTCTCTCTCTCTCTCTGTCAAATAAATAAATAATTCTTTGAAAAAAAATAAACAAAAACCAATTGAGTAAGCTGAAAAACAACTTGCTTTTTCCAATTATTATACATGCACGTGTGTCTGCATCTATGTGCCTGTGTGTGTATGTATATGTATGTCACAGGGAGGAAAATGCTATGTCATTTTGTTTTCTCCTAACGCTTTTTACTCCCATTCATCATAATATAGTCATTACCTAATTATCTATAAAATGTGGCCCAGGTGAAACCCAGCTATCTTTAGTTTTCATAAGGTGCTCGAAGCACAGAGGGCTTCATGGACGTCATCAAGGTCACACAGAACTTTACAATCCTGGCTGGGATTAGAATCTAAATTTCCTGACCCAGGCGCTTTTCTCCCATGAGGCTGTTCTCTTAGAGGGCTTAGACTACGGCCTCCTTCGCAGGCAGGATTTGGACACTCTCGTGAAATGCTTCATTAACAGTCACAGCGCTCTTGGGCATGGCTACCAGTGACATCCCCAGGTAACAGATGATGGGTTTTGAACAGGAAATCAGGGAATTTAGAGCATAAATTCACTGGAAAATAAAGTAAGGTATGAGGACAGGCTGGCCTTTTACTAATAGTCAAGCCACGGCTTTCACACTGGGATTCCATTTTTTCCTCTTGGCTCATTACTCCACCTCCACAAGCATTTGGTTTAAATCGGATACTGTCCCTGGGACTAATATTCAACAGCCTAAGATCTTGTCTTTTCAGTTTGGATTTATTTTTTTCCCTACTAAAGCAGATTTCAGTGTATTTATAAGAATTCCGTCGATGGTACTGTATAAATAGTATTCCAACAAGTTTCCTCAACCCTAATTAGAATATTGTTTTATTACGCTGCACATTTCCTAAATCGCACACTAATTAAACGTATATTGTACTTCATTATTACCCATGAACAACTATCCGTACTCAGGATTTACGGCTGTGTACCGTGGTGGTTGATGACGGTATCAGCATTTCAATTTCAAATGCGTTTCAGAGGTTTAGAGCTTATCTGGAAAATTAATTGCAGCTGAAAACCTGGCGTGGCCTGTTTTTACACAGACCAGCCTGGGGCTCTCCTGCTCCCAGCTCCTTTTTCTGGAACAGCTGCCAGGGGAGTGGGGTGAGGAGTGGGAGAGGGGTGTAAAAGGAGAGTGGATGGTGTGGGGGGGGGGGGGGGGGGGGCGGAGCAGAGAGCCACTCTTCTCAGACCTTTCCACCAATCGCTGGAGTCTGTCTGGAGGGGAAATGAAAACTCTTTTCTGCTTAATGAATGCAGTAAGTGGACGGAAGCCTGAGTTCCCAGCACTCCATTAGCAAGCCAGCCAGCCAGCCAGGTATTGGCCACTGTCAACGTTGGCAGAATTTGCCCTTTGTTTATTTTTTAAGCAAGGACTTTGGAGTTTCGTGGGGTTTTCTGTTTGTTGGTTTGGTGTGGTTCGGTTTTAGTTGATCTCAGCTACGGGGTTTCAAAATATGGACATGTTTGTTGGCTTAGAAGCAGATAGATGAACCTTGAAGGCAATTGGACTTTTTCCTGCCAGCTCATCCCTCAACTTTTCCAAAGGCAGGTCAGGGAACAATAAAGACAGCTACTCTGGCTGGTGGCCTTGCAACCCACGTACTCAGCATTCTGCTTTGTGACTTTAATTGTACTCTGCTTAACAACATAGAAGAGCAGTTTTCCAAAGGAAAAAACAGGAGCATTTGCTTTATTTATTTATCTATTTTTACTAATTTAACAGGAAGGTCCTGGTAATAGACTAGGAACTTTCAGTTTACCATGAACACTGAAAAGCCAGAACTCCCTGTTGAATTCAAAGGACGATTTGGTTGCAAAAAGCAGCAACCAACAAACCCCAGGTTAAGTTAATGGAATGCAAGAACCAGAAGTATAGCTGAATATTATGAGCAGTTGGAATTATAAGCTGGGAAGTCTTCAGGAACCAAGATTACCATTCTTTGTCATCTCTTTCTTGCCCATGCTTAGCTTCTCTTTATTTCAATGGTGTATTTCACTTCTACCTCTTTTGAGACATCTGCTTTACCCTCTGCCTTTTACTGTGATCTGGTTCTCCACACAGTTCCCAAACTCCCAGCCTTGAGGGTCTACGTGACTCTCCATTTCCAGTGACTACAACTAATTACTACTGTTCTGCTATCTCAGTTTAAATTAAGAGACAGGCTCTGATTGATTCCACTTGGGTCAGCCGTCCAGCCCAGGTCTGATCAGTTTTGATGGGTGTGATGGCACCACCACCAGTAAATACGTTACTTTTGTAGAGTCTATGAAAGCAGCATTGCCAAGAAAGAGGGTGTTGGCTGGACACCTAGTGTATTGTACACACACCCTGGAAATGGCTTAATGGCAAGCAAGTGGTACCATATGTGAAAAACAGGTCATAGAAAACAGAAAACAGTTTAATTCACTGGCTTCTAAGCATTAGAGGGCATACATACTCTTGCACTGCCTATGAAAAATGCAGATGCCACAGATCCCTCCAGAGATGATGGTGTAGGGGTAGTTAGCAAGAATCAGTACTTTTTAATAAGTCTTTCAGATGAGTCCAATGAAAATGGTCTGTATACCTCATTTTGAAAAGCCATGGTTTCTCAGCTGATCCTTAACACATTCAGGTATAGCAAGTGATTAGTGGCAAAGAACATCTTTAATGATACTTAGTGTTGGTAATGTACAAGAACCCCTGATTTTTCCCATAGTGACTGGAGCAAGTTAGTGAGTGGGAATGAACTATGTCCTACATCTGAGCTTTGACTGTGATCTAGTGATAGGTGTGTATAAACAGTTCAGGATCCTATTCAGAGAAATGCCAAGTGCTTTCGTTTTACGAGGGATAGTTCCTGTCTGAAAAATAAAAGGTAAATTAATTATGAAATAACATGGTCATATTAACAATGCCAGAGCAGTCCGCACTAGAGTGAAACATACCAGAGTTGATTACATTAGCTTGCCTGGGAGGATTGATACTAAACTGTCAGGAGTGACATAAAAGAACTTATAGTGCTGTTAGTCCTACCTCGCAGGAGCATCAGAGAGGATAATTTAATTTCTTTCATCCTTGTTTCCAGGGTTTCATACCTTCCTGAAAACGCTCATTTTAAAGCACACAGATTTATAATTTTTCACCACCCCCCCGCCAAGTTAAAAATAAACCGAACGGTTGCAAGCTTGCTGTTTTGTGTGTGTTGAAGAATGGTTTCAGGTTAGCTGGTGGGCCAAATATCTACCTTCCAACACGCAGGGCTCCGCCTGTTTTACTGGATGGAAACACCAAAGCCATGGAGGAAGAACAAAATTAAAAAGAAATTAAGATATGAGCTTTGTACAGCCAAGTACATCATCATCTTTCCACATGAGGCACAGACCGTGGTTTTCCAGGCGCGCACAGGAGCGTGGCACCTGTGTTCATTTAAATGATTACACATTCAACAAAATTTGAATGTGCGATGTGCAATCATTTGAATCACTCATTATACATTAAAATAAACTGACACAAATACAACCCGTTCTCTGCTGCTTTTGAGACGCTAAGTAAATTAAAGAACGAAACCCAGGTGATGCTAGGCAGAAGATTTGACATACAATAGAGTCAGAAAATTCCGAATTCATGGTTTTTGACTGTGATCAGATAACTTTCAGTGCCGGCATGCGATTAGAAACACAGCAAGAGGAAGAACCCTGTCTGTTCCTTATCCTGGATCTTCCCACCTGGAGCTCCCAGACCACTTCTCACGGGGCTTTGGACCCTAGCTTAGCAAGTGGCAAGAATGTAGTCCTCCAGCAAAGTACAGGTGTTTTGCCCAGCTTCCCCCATTATAATTGTTCGTGATCACCGTCTCTTCCTTTTTATGGCTAATGATTCTTACATCTGACTTGAACAGGGCTTCTGAGACTGTCAATCCACTGAAACTGTTTTCAAGGTTTACCACTTTGACCAATCCAAATTTCCTCCTTTCCAATCTTCCCTGACCTGTCAGCATTTGAAACGGATGACCCCCTGTCTCCTACCTGAAACTTCTCCTTCCTTCCACAGTAACACACAGTTGTAGTTTTCCTTTCTCATGGTAGTTCTGCTGAGCCTTATCCCCCTCCTCCTCCATATTAAAATCTGAAATTTAAATGTGATGAAAAGAGAACTCTTACTTTTTAAACATACCTCTCTTTAATAGTAGCATTTCTATCCCTAGTTGCTCAGGCAAAAAATGAGTTATTCTTCACTTCTGTCATTCCCTCTCTCCATCACATGTTCAATTCATTAGCAAGTCCATTCAAGACTGCACCCAAATGTTCCCCAATCCTTTGGGCTCCATTACCATTCACCCTGATGACTATTACAGCTATCAGTTTTCTCTCCTTCTAGTAGTAGTCAGTGTTCTTTCCCTCCAATTTTATCCATCTTTACTGATAACACCCTTGTCAGTCACCCATCATATTTTGTCTGGCTACTGTAATTACCTTCTAATTGACCTCCTAACTCTACGACCAAGAGATCCTCTAAAAAATACAGAGAAATTTTGACATTTCCTATAATAGCTTCCTATTATATTTAGAATAAAATTTGGGATTATCGTGGCATACAAAGCCCTAGGAGATCTATTTCTGAATTCCATGACCATATTTTCTATGATTATTCACTTCACAGAATGTTCTTTTAAAAACTTAAATCTGACTTTGTTTTTCCCCGGATTAAAAACCTTCAAAGTTTAGTAATCTTTACCACATTGTACAATGTTACGTCTGTTAAGAATATTTTTGGCTCTAAGTAATGGAAAAACTAATTAATGGTGTCTTTAAAAAAGGGATGAATTTTTCTTAAAGAACAAGAAATCCTAAGTAGACAGTTGGTGGTATTGGTGCAGCTGTTTAATGATTCCATGAAGTCCTCAGATTCCTTCTTTTTTTTCTCTTCCATCCTTAGTATGTTGGTGTTTGATCTTATGCCTATCACTTCATGGTCCCAAGATTGTTTGTAAAGTTCCAGACATCACACCTATATCATCCGTGTTCAAGGTAAGAAAAAGGTAGAAGAGATAGGAGCTATCTCTCCTAAAAAGGTAGAAGAAGTACTCCTCCTCCAGGGCCTTTGCACTTATTTCTCCAGCTGGAAAGAGTTTTCCCCAAATTTTCATATGGTTTGTTCCTTGTAACTACGGAGGTCACAATACAGATATCTCAAAGAGAAGAGTTACTAATCCAAAGTAGCACCTCTTAGTTTACTCTGTTTTTTTTTTTTTTCCTCTTATTGAAATCTATAGCATTTTGTAGGGTCGCTATAACTAAGTATCAAAGACGAGGTGGCTTAATGTCTTCCTTCAGGTTTCTGTAACAAAAATACCATAGATGGGGTAGCATACATTACCGAAATTTATTTCTCACAACTCTGGTGGATGGAAAATCAAGATGCCTGCTGATTCAATTCCTGGTGAGAACCCTCTTCCTGGTTTGCAGATAGACACCTTCTTGTGTGTCCTCACATGGCAGGGAAAGAGCAAGGAAGCAACTTCTTTTGCATCTCTTCTTATAAGGGCACTAATACCACCATGGAAGCTTTATTCTTAGGACCTAATTATCTCCCAAAGACCCCATCTCCAAATGTCATCACAGTGGGGACTAGGGTTTCAACATACGGATTTGCATGTTCAGTCCACAGGACTCAAACAATGGAAATTTATTGTCTCATAGTTCTGAAAACTAGAAATCCAGATCAAAGTGTTGGGGTTGATTCCTTCTGAAGGCTGTAAGGCAAAGAGTTGTTCCAGACCCTTCTCCTTGGCTTGCAGATGGCCATTTTTCTCCCTGCATCTTTACATTGTCTTCCCTTTGTATCTGTCTGTATCTTCTTCTCATAAGGATACTAGTCATATTGGATTAGGATCCAAGCTAATAACCTCATTTTAGTGTGATTACCATTGTAAAAAACATCTATCTCCAAGGTCCTGTTCTGAGGGATGGGGGTTAATAATTCATATATATTCATAATATTGTATATGATATATAGTATATATATATAATTCATATAATATGAATTTATAATATGAATTTATCTATATGAATATAGATACTCATAACACATATGGATTGAATCATGTCCTCTTCCTCAAACCATAACAAACTCAATAAATATGTGCTAAACGAATGGATGGATTTGAATCATAGCCACCATTTACTGAATGTTTACAATGTGTCAGGTGCTACATGGAGTGCTTTAACCCATGTCCTTTAATTCTCACAGTAATTCAGTGAAGAAGTTTCTACATGTATTCTCGTTTAGAAATGGGAAAACGATAGCTAGAGTTGTAGTGAGTAAAAGGGCAATATAGTGGAAGCCAGCAAGACAATGAAGGCTGGGATGTCTCTATCAAAATACTGAGGAAACTTCATTTGAGACATCTTCATTACTGTTGACCACATTAGATCATAATTAGACAAGAAGACTGAAATAGAGAGTTTAGACAGGGGTCAGCAAACTGGTTTCCATGAAATACATATTTTAGGCTTCTGGGTCACATGGTTTCTGTCATAACTTCCTTGTCATTGTAGTATGAAGAAGCCATAAAGAATACATAAACAAATGACCATGGTTGTGTTCCAATAAAACTTTAATTATGAAAGCCAGTGACTAGTCTTGGTTAAAGAAATTTTTATTTTTTTTGTCCTTTCATTTTCCTAAAAGCAAATTAATTTTATGAATTTAGAAAAGCTTTGCTTACCTGCATCTCTGAGATGTCCCTTTTAAAAAGATTTGTACTATATCATTCAAAATCTGAGAGATACTCCGTAGGTCTACAACTGTCCTCCCAAATGTTCTCTCCTCTGGAAAATTTATTGTCACGTCCTTTTACATGGTGGACTTATTTCTGAGTGATGACAGAAGAGAGCTCTGGGGACAGAAAAGAAGTCAAAGGGACAGAGATGCAAAAGCTAGCAATCCTGAGTTTCATTCCTGGCTGAGGGATGAACAAAGCTAGCTTCAGTGCCTATTACTTCAATTCTCCACGAGTTGTTTCCTTGCCTGAAGAGATCAGAAAACAAACCTTTATCTAAGGATGTAGTCCTGGGGTGCCTGGGTAGCTCAGTCATTAAGTGTCTGCCTTTATACTGGTATAAAAACAGACACATAGACCAGTGGAACAGAGTAGAGAGC
Organism: Mustela putorius furo; assembly: GCF_011764305.1. Classification (NCBI taxonomy): domain Eukaryota; kingdom Metazoa; phylum Chordata; class Mammalia; order Carnivora; family Mustelidae; genus Mustela; species Mustela putorius. Next base: position 9,649,811 of record NW_025422368.1, read on the forward strand.
CCAGATATGGACCCTCAACTCTATGGTCAAATAATTTTCCAAAACAGGAAAAAATATACAGTGGGAAAAAGACAGTCTCTTCAATAAATGGTGCTGGGAAAATTGGACAGCTATATGTTGAAGAATGAAACTCAACCATTCTCTTACACTGTACACAAAGATAAACTCAAAGTGGATAAAAGACCTCAACGTGAGACAGGAATCCATCAGAATCCTAGAGGAGAACATAGGCAGTAACCTCTTCGATATTAGCCACAGCAACTTCTTTCAAGATATGTCTCCAAAGGCAAAGGAAACAAAAGCAAAAATGAACTTTTGGGACTTGATCAAGATCAAAAGCTTCTGCACAGCAAAGGAAACAGTCAACAAAACAAAGAGTCAACGCACGGAATAGGAGAAGATATTTGCAAATGACAGTACAGACAAAAGGTTGATATCCAGGATCTATAAAGAACTCCTCAAACTCAACACACACAAATCAGATAATCATATAAAAAAATGGGCAGAAGATATGAACAGACACTTCTCCATTGAAGACATACAAATGGCTATCAGACACGTGAAAAAATGTTCATCATCGCTAGCCATCAGGGAGATTCAAATTAAAACCACATTGAGATACCACCTTACACCAGTTAGAATGGCCAAAATTAGCAAGACAGGAAACAATGTGTGTTGGAGAGGATGTGGAGAAAGGGGAACCCTCTTATACTGTTGGTGGGAATGCAAGTTGGTGCAGCCACTTTGGAGAACAATGTGGAGATTCCTAAAGAAATTAAAAATAGAGCTTCCCCATGACCCTGCAATTGCACTACTGGGTATTTACCCCAAAGATACAGATGTAGTGAATGCAAATTGGTGCAGCCACTTTGGAGAACAATGTGGAGATTCCTAAAGAAATGAAAAATAGAGCTTCTCTATGACCCTGCAATTGCACTACTGGGTATTTACCCCAAAGATACAGATGTAGTGAATGCAAATTGGTGCAGCCACTTTGGAGAACAATGTGGAGATTCCTAAAGAAATGAAAAATAGAGCTTCTCTATGACCCTGCAATTGCACTACTGGGTATACAGATGTAGTGAAAAGAAGGGCCATCTGTATGTACCCCAGGGTTTATAGCAGCAATGGCCATGGTTGCCAAACTGTGGAAAGAACCAAGAAGCCCTTCAACGGATGAAAGGATAAGGAAGATGTGGTCCATATACACTATGGAGTATTATGCCAACATCGGAAAGGATGAATACACAACTTTTGTAGCAACGGGACTGGAAGAGATTATGCTGAGTGAAATAAGTCAAGCAGAGAGAGCCAATTATCATATGGTTTCACTTATCTGTGGAGCATAACAAATAACATGGAGGACATAGGGAGATAGAGAGGAGAAGGGAGTTGAGGGAAATTGGAAGGAGAGGTGAACCACAAGAGACTACGGACTCTGAAAAACAGCCTGAGGGTTTTGAAGGGGTGGGTGGTGGGAGGTTGGGGGAGCCAGGTGGTGGGTGTTAAGGAGGAGGGCACGAATTGCATGAAGCACTGGGTGTGGTGCATAAACAATGAATTCTGTTATGCTGAAAAGAAATTAAAAAAAAAAAGGTGTCTGCCTTTGGCAGGTTATGATCCCAGGATTCTGGGATCGAGCCCACATCTAGCTCCCTGCTTGTTGGGAAGCCTGCTTCCCCCTCTCCCACTCTCCCTGCTTGTGTTTCCTCTCTCACTGTGTGTGTCTCTGTCAAATAAATAAAATCTTAAGGACTACATCCTTTTTTCTTTTTTTATTAAACCTTGGAGGTGACCTGAATAAATATACTTGATAAATAGACAAGGTAAGGGTAACCTGATTAAGGGGCACTAAAGAATTCTCCCTTGTTGCCTGAATATTTGTATATTTTCAACTTTGTGGTCCTTGTGCTCCTTGTCAGCTTTTGATGAGTTTCTTATATTTTCTCCTGATTATAAACCTCAAGGACTCGGCCTGTTTGTTTTTTTTGTTTTTGTTTTTCTTCCCCCTCTTCTCACAACTGTCCTATTTCATTATAGTCCATGGAGGTCTTCTTTTCTCAAGTCTAGATAAGATGGAGTTTCCATTGCCCCACCATTCACCCCTTAGTAGCACAGGTGGCCCTGCTTTGTGGGCCCATGTCTGTTGCATTTTAAGCAGCCCACTTCTAAAGCAACCTGAGAAACAGGACCTAACAGAAGTGAATATGGGAGTTTATAAGATAACCTAAAGATCTTACAGTAGTGGACCCTGGTCTAAGACTTCTCCATGTCTTCATTTTCATTTAAGAAAAACGTCATTTTTTTATTACAGCAGTAACATGTGGCAATATGTTAGACTAAATGTCCTGAAAATCTGTACAATATGAAATCCAAGGAATTCTATATTAAATATAACAAACATCCTTTAAACACATAGCTGAAATGATAAAAATGTTAGAAAAATCTCTAAGAGCCAAAAACAAAGAGGGAGCTGGAAACCTGTGTGGTTCTTCCCGAAATTATTCTTCTTCTTCTAGATTTTATTTATTTATTTGTCAGAGCGAGATAAAGAGCACATGAGCACAAGCAGGGAGAGCAGCAGGCAGAGGGATGAGCTCAGCTGGGAGCCCGATGTGGGACTCGATCCCAGGACCCTGAGATCATGACCTGAGTCGAAGGCAGCCACTTAACCAACTGAGCCACCCAGGCATCCTCTGAAATTCTTCTTGAAGCACTGACTTCCCAGGGAGCCTCTGTCAGTTCTAATAATCAACAGACTTTCATTTTAATGGCTGGGCAGTAGATACAAGATGAGTTTTAAAGCCTTCAGGATGGGGATTTGGAACTTCAAGATCCCTCCAGAGCCAGGACCTCAGAAATACATTCTGAAGGAAGGAATGAACTAGGAAACAAACAAACAAACAAAATCCACCTACTGGCTATATGAAATGAAAATGACACTTACTTATCAGGACCTAAGCTCCAGACTGAAAAAAAATGTAATCAAGTCTTTCCCATGTGTGGGTTTGGGATTTGAATTTTAGATTACCTGAATGTCTAGGAATCCCTAGCCTGAGGAATTCAAGAAGTTATTTGAGAGGACCCCAGAACACATGACAAAAGCAAAAGCACATTCCCCATGGAGGCTTGTCTTCTTACTCAGGCTCTGAAGGATTCTTAGAGATTAAACCCCAAATAAGACTTCATAGGTTAAAATTTCACATAGGAAATGAACCATTATGTATGACCATGTTAACAGATACAATAAAAGCAAAATTAGACACCCAATACCTTTTGATATTGAATTATCACATATAGGTTATAAGTAGATTTTAATATGTCTCTTTGCCAGTACCAGACTTGTTACTGTACCTTTAAAATCAAGAAGTATGAAACCTCTGACTTTGTTCTTCTTCAAGATTGTTTTGGCTATTGTAGTCCCTTGGGATTCCATATGAATTTTAGGATGGACTTTTCTAATTCTGTAAAAAAAATTCACTGGAATTTTGATAGCGATCACATGAATTATTTTGAGGAGTATTGGCATCTTACCAATATTAAGTTCTTGAATCCGTGAGCACAGGAAGTCTTTCCAGTTATTGGTGTTCTCTTTAATTTCTTTCAGTAGTGTCTGGTTTTCAGTGTACAAGTCTTTCATTCCTTAGATAAACTGATTCCCAAGTATGTTATTTGTTTTGATGTGATTGCAAATGGAATTTTCTTAATTACTATTTCAGATTTTCATTGTTAATGCATAAAAAAGCAACTGATTTTTGTGTGTTGATTTTGTAGGTTTTAACGTTGCTAAATATACATATTCTAATATTTTTGTGTGTGGAAACTTTAGGGTCTTCTACAAAATCATTGTTTGTGAACAGAGATAATATTACTTCTTTCTTTCTAATTTGGATGTTCTTTATTTCTATTTTTTGCCTAATTGCTCTGCCTAGGATTCCTAGTACTATGTTGAATGAAAGTAATGAAAATAGACTACTTGTCTAATTCCTGATCTTAAAGGGAAAGCTCTCAGTCTTTCACCATTAAATGTGTTAACTCAGCTAAACTTTTCAGAATATGGTCCTTTATTATGTTGAGGTAGTTACCTAATAGTGCTAGTTTGTTGAATGTTTATATCATGAAAGGGTGTTAAATTTCATCAAATGCCTTTTCTGTATCAATTGAGAAAATCATAGGTTCCTTTCTATTAATGTAGTTTATTACATTATCTACATTAATCAATGTAGATTAATATTTGTTTGTTGAACCATCCTTACATTCCAGGAATAAATCTCACTGCAGCATGGTATATAGTCCTTTTAAATTGTTGTTAAATTCTGTCTGCTAGTATTTTTCTTGAGGTTTTTATCAGCAATATTCATCAGGGGTATTGGTCTGCAATTTTCTTGTCGTAGCTTTTGTTGAGATTTGGTATCAGTGTAATGCATAGAATGAGTTTAGAAGTACTCCTTCCTCTTCAACTTTTTGGAAGAGTTTGAGGAGAGTTGTTGTTTTGTGTGTTTCTAGGAATTTGTCCACTTTATCTGAGATACTGAATTTGATGTACAGTTGTTCATAGTATTCTCTCATAATCCCTTTTATTTCTGTAAAGTCTACTGTAATACCCCCTTTGTCATTTCTGGTATTAGTTTTTGAGGTATTCTGTTAGTCATTGTAGCTAAAGTTTTGTCTGTTTTGTTGATCTTTTTGAACAGTCAATTCTTGGTTTCATCGATTTTTCTCCATTAGGTTTTTAACTCTCTATTTTGTTTATCTCTATTCTAATCTTCATTATTTCTTCCTTCAGCTAGTTATTGATTTGCTATCTTCTTCTCTTTTTATTCTTTCCAATATAATTAATATGTGCTATTATATTAGTTTTAGGTGTATAATATAGCTATTGAGCAATTCTAGACATTACTCAGTGCTCATCAGGGTAAGTATATTCTTGACCACCTTCATCAGTTTTACTCATCCCCTCTGATAACCACCAGTTTGTTCTCTATATTTAAGAGTCTGGTTTTTTGTCTTCTTTATTTTATTCAATAAATTCCACATATGAGTGAAATCATATGATACCTGTTTTGCTTGTCTTTTTCTGACTCATTTCACTTGGCATTATACCCTCTAGATCCATCCATGTTGTTGCAAATAGCAAGATTTCATTCTTTATTATGACTGAGTAATATTTCATTGTGTGTATGTGTGTGTGTATATGAGTACACACATCATCTTTATCCATTCATCTGTCACTGGGTATCTGGGTTGATTCCATAATTTGGCTATTATAAATAATGCTGCAATAAACATAAAAGTGCATACATCTATTCCAGTTAATTAATGTTTTCATTTTCTTTCATTAAATACCAAGTAGTGGAATTACTAGACCATATGGTAATTCTATTTTTAATTTTTTTGACAAACCTCCATACTGTTTGCCACAGTAGCTGCACCAGTTTGCTTTCCCACTGACAGTACAAAAAGTTTCATTTTCTCCACATCCTCACCAACACTTGTCTCTTGTATTTTTAATTTTAGCCATTCTGACAGGTATGAAGTGATAACTCATTGGGGTTTTGATTTGTATTTCCCTTATGTTGTGCATCTTTTCATGAGTCTGTTAGCCATGTGTATGTCTTCTTTGGAGAAATGTTTTTCATGTGTTCTACCCATTTTTTACTTTGATTATTCGTGGGTTTTTGAGTTCTAGAAGTTCTTCATATATTTTGGATAGTAACCCTTTATTGGATATGTCATTTGCATTTATCTTCTCCAATCCAGTAGGTTGTCTTCTTGTTTTGTTGATTGTTTCTTTTATTTTATGGGAGCTGTTTATTTTGTGATAGTCACATAATTTACTTTTGCTTTTATTTCCCTTGCCTGAGGAGACAGTGTTGCTGTGGCTGATGTCAGAGAAATTACTACCTGTGATCTCTAGTAGGATTTTTATGGTTTCAGGTTTCACATTTAGATTTTTGATCTATTTTGAGTTTAGGTTTATGTGTGGCTTAAGGAAGTGATCCAGTTTCATTCTTATGCATGTTGTCCTGTTTACCTAACACTGTTGTTGAAGAGATCATCTTTTTCCCATTGGATATCCTTGCCTCCTTTGTCAAAGATTAATTGATCACATAACCATGGATTTATTTCTGGGCTCTGTATTCTGTTCCATTGATCTATGTGTCTATTTTTGTGCTAGTAATAACTAATTTCATTACAGTAGTTTTGTAGTGTGTCTTGAAATTTGTGACTGTGATACCTTCAGTTTTGTTCTTTATAAAGATTGCTTTGATTATTCAACAGCTTTTGTGACTTGATAACATTTTAGTATTATTTATTCTGGTTCTTTGAAAAATGCTATTGGTATTTTGATAGGGGTTGCGACAAATCTGTAGATTGTTTTGAGTAATATGAACATGCTAACAATATTTGTTGTCTCAGTCCCTCAGCATAAAATATCTATTTGTTTGCGATATCTTCAATTTCTTTCATCAGTATTTTATAGTTTTCAGAATACAGGTATTTCACCTCATTGGTTAAGTTTATTCCTAGGTATTCTTGGTGCAATTGCAAATGGGATAGTTTTCTTAACTTCTCTCTCTGCTGCTTCATTATTAGTGTATAGAAATGCAGCAGATTTCTGTATATTGATTTTGTGTCCTGCAACTTTACTGAATTCATTGATACTGCCAAATTGTGTGTGTGTGTGTGTGTGTGTACAGAGTCTTTAGGGTTTTCTATATGGATTATCATGTCATCTGTAAATAGTGGAAGTTTTAGTTCTTCTTTACTGATTTGGATGCCTTTTATTTATTTTTGTTGTCTGATTGCCATGGCTAGGATTATCAGTATTAGGTTGAATAAAAAGTGTTGAGAGTGGACATCCTTATCTTACCCCTGATCTTAGGGGGAAAAAATAGTTTTTTGTTTTGTTTTTATCACTTAGTATGATGATGGCTATAGGTTTTTCATACAAGGCCTTCGTTATGTTACGGTATGTTCCCTCTAGATCTACTTCGCATAGAGTTTTTATCATGAATTGATGATGTACTTTGTCAAATGCTTTTTCTGTATCTATTGAAATTATCATGTGGTTTTTATCCTTTTATTGATGTGTCCTATCATGTTGCTTGATTTGTGAATATTGAACTACCCTTGTGTCCCTGGAATAAATCCCACACGATTGTCAGATTTATTCGATTTGAGTTACTAATATTTTGCAGAGGACTTTTTTCCTCCATATTCACAAGAGAGATTAGCCTGTGGTTCTCCTTTTTATTTTGTGATGTGTGTGTTGTTTTTTTTTTTTTTTTTTTTTTTGGTTTTGATATTGATGTGATACTGGCCTCATAGAATGAATTTTGAATCTTTCCTTCCTCTTCTGCTCTTTGGAGTAATTTGAGAGGAATGGGTATTAACTTTTTTTTTTAATGTTTTATAGAATTTTCCTGTGAAGCCATCTGCTCCTGGACTTGTGTGTGTGTGTGTTTCCAGAGTTTTTTGATTAATGATTCAATTTCATTGCTGGAGATTGGTTTGCTCAAATTTCTATTTCTTCCTGGTTCAGTTTTGGTAGTTTATGTTTTTAGGAATTTATCCATTTCTTCTAAGGTGTCCAGTTTGTTGGCCTATAGTTTTTCAGTTTTCTCTTATAATTGTTTTTATTTCTGTGGTGTTGGTTGTTATTTCTCTTCTTTCATTAATAATTTTGTTTATTTAGGTCCTCTCTCTCTCTTTAATGAGTTTTGCTAGAGGTTTATCAATTTTACTGATCTTTTTAAAAACCAGTTCCTAGTTTCATTGTTTGGTTTTTAGTTTCTATGTCATTTATTTCTGTTCTAATCTTTATATTCCTTCTTTTTGCTGGATTTGGGTTTTGTTTATTATTTTTCTAACTCCCTTAGGTGTAAGTTTAAGTTGTTTGAGATTTGTTTCTTGAGGTAGACTTGTATTACTATACATTTCCCTTCTTAGAACCACTTTTGCTGTATCCCAAAGATCTTGGACATTGTGTTTTCATTTTCATTTGTTTTCATGTACTTTTTATTATTTTTTTTTTATATCCTAGTTGACCCATTAATTGTTAAATAGCATGTTGTTTAACCTCTTTGTGTTTCTCTTCTTTTCAGACTTTTTTCCTGTGGCTGATTTCTGGTTCCATAATGTTGTGGTCAAAAGATGCCTGGTATGATTTTGAGCTTTTTGAATTTGTGGAGACTTGTTTTGTGGCCTAACATGTGATCTACTCTGGAAAATGTTCCATGTGCACTTGAAAAGAATGTGTATTCTGCTGTTTTAGGATAGAATGTTCTGAATATGTCTTTTAAATCCATCTGGCCAGTGTGTCATTCAAAGCCACTGTTCCCTTGTTGAAGTTCCATTTGGATGATCTTTCCATTTCCATCAGTGTAAGTGGGGTGTTGAAGTTCCCTACTATTGTTGTGATACTGTCAATTATTTCTGCTGTTTGTTATTACCTATTTTATGTATTTGGGTACTCCCATGTTGGGTGTATAGATATTTACAATTTTTATATCTTACTGTATTGTAACCTCTATTATTATATATTGCTCTTTTTTGTCTCTGTTATAGTCTTTGTTTTAAAGTCTATTACGTCTGATGTAAACATTGCTTCTCCGTTTTTTTTTTTTTTTTTACATACATTTGCACTGTAAGTGTTTTCCATCCCTTCACTTTCAATCTCCAGGTATCTTTAGGTCTAAAATTAGTCCCTTAAAGGCAGCATATAGATGAGTCACTTTTTAAAAAATCCGCTCTATCTCTCTATGTCTTTTGATTGGAGCATTTAGTACATTTACTTTCAGAGTAATTACTCATGGCTATGTATTTGTAGCCATTTTGTTATGTTTTGTTGTTGTTTCTATAGATTTTTCTCTGCTCCTTTCTTCTCTTGTTGGCTTTCTTTAGTGATACACTTAGATTCCTTTTTCTTTACTCTTTGAATATTTATTGCTAGTTTTTGATTTGTGGTTACCATTAGGTTTGTATATACATCTTCTGCATATAGCAGTTTATATAAAGTTGATGGTCACTTAAGTTTAAATCCATTCTTTATTCCATTTCCTCCTACATTTTAGGTATGTAGTGTCAAGTTTTACATACTTTTATGTTATTAATCCCCTGACTGATTTTTACAGAAATATTTGTTTTTATTGCTTTTGTGTTTTTCACTTTTCATACTCTTACTTATTCTCTTTTCACTCAAAGAGTTCTCTTTAGTACTTCTGGTAGGACTGGTTTACTGCTCATGAATTCCTTTAGGTTTTGTTTATGTGATAAACTCTATCTCTCCTCTATTCTGAATAACAGCCTTGCTGGAAAGGGTATTCTAGGCTATAGATTTTTCTGTTTCAGCACTTTAACTATATCCTCCCACTCCCTTCTGGCCTACAAGGTTTCTCCTGAAAAATTTGCTTATAGTCTTAAGGGGTTTCCCTTGTATGTAACTGTCTTCTTTTCTTTTGCTGCTTTAAACTTTTTTTTTTTCTTCATCACTATTTTTTGCCATTTTAATTACTATGTGTATTGCTGTGGAACTCCTTGAGTTGAATTTGGGGGGCGGTGCTTTCTGTGCTTCCTGGATTTGGTTATCTGTTCTCTTCTCCAGATTAGAGAAGTTTTCCACTATTATTTCTTCAAATAAGTTTTCTGTACCCTTATCTCTCTTTTCTTCTCAGATATCTATAATGCAGATACTACACTTGATGGAGTCACTGAGTTCCCTAAGACTATTCTCAATTTGCATAATTTTCTTTCCTTTCCTTTGCTCAGCTTGGTTACTGAAGTCATTACTGTCTTCTAGTCATTACTGTCTTCTGGGTCATTAATTTGTCCCTCTGCTTCATCTAGCCTGCCATTTAGTCTGTCAAGTGTATTTTTAATTTCATTTATTGTGTTCTTGATCTCTGATTGGTAGTTTTTAAAAAAAAATATCTTTGTTAAGGGTCTCTCTGAGTTCCTCCACTCTTTTCTTAAATCCTGTGAGTATCTTTATCTAATGAGTATAATTATGTTACATTCTCTATTGTGCATATTACTTATATTGATTTTGCTTTGGTCTCTTGCTGTGGTTTGGTCCTTTTATTTCATTTGGGACATATTCCTGTCTCCTCATTTTGTCTGAATACCTGTGACTATTTCTGTGTGTTAGGAAAGTTAGCTACTTCTCTTGTTTTTAATGGTAGCCTTATGAAATAGTACCCTACAGTGCAGTGTCCCCTGTTCCCATAGGCCTGATGCTTCAGCGAGTATTTCCTATGTGTGTTGTGTGTGCTCTGCTATTGAGTCTTGGCTTTGTTTTCCTTCAGAAAAGTTGTCAGCAGAGGTTCTCTTTGCCTGTTGTGAACAGAAGGTGTGCAGTGGTCTGACAGTGAAGCAAGACCTGCCCCTGCTGGAACTAAGGTCCCCAAAATGTGCGGGTCTTGACAGGGTTTGCCGAGGTCTTTGGAGGAGAGGCCCACAGCACCAGGACTGAGGCAAGCATGACTGGGAAGCACAGGTTGGGGGAGGGTGCAGGCAAGTTATATAAGGAGTGTTGGAGCTGTGCTGGTTCCCACAGATGGCCATTGTTTATGCTGGGGAAATAGAGGAGGGAAATGGCACCTGCTAGCTCCTTTGTTCCTGGAGGAGTCTCCCCATGATCCCTGTCTCTCTCTGGGCCATGCTCCAAGATGAGCAAATCACTCTCCCTCACATCTGCCCCCCAGAGTTTTTTCAAACTGCTAGTTCTGTGCTGTATCTGCACAGTTTGCCATGCTGTCTCTTTAAGGGTGGAGACTCCACTTCCTAATACTTCAGGGCTCTTCTAGAGCCGAGCCCACCGATTTGTTAAATTTCAGACTAAATCTTACTGGTTTTGAGAATTCATGGAATTCAGCCTCTCTCACCTTCAAAGGCAAATATTATGGAGATTCCTTTTCCTGTTCATGGTCTCCCTAGTAAAAAAAAAACTTTGTTTTCTGCCCTCTCTGTGCCACAGGTTCCCTCCCCACTGCAGATGAAATATGGCTATGTCTTTGCCCTTCCCACCTCCTTCAGTGTAGCTTCCTTCTCTTCATTTAGTTGGGAAGTTTATTCCATCAGTCTTCAGGTCATTTTCTTGGTTATTTATGCTGGAATGGACATTACCCAGTTGTATTTAGGAGGATGTGAGCTTAGGCTCCTCCTACTCTGCTGTCTTCCCAGCCGACCTCTAGAGACATCTTTTTTCCCAGTTGTATTGAGATATAATTAACATACAACATTATGTAAGTTTAAGGTATATACAATGTGGTGATTTGATCTGCTAATATATTGCAAAATGATTACTATCACAGCATTTGCTAACACTTCCATCATGCTAACATAATTGCCATTTCTCTTTTATGTTGAGAGCATTTAAGACCTATTTTCTTAACAACTCTCAAGTATCATGATACAGTATTATTAACTCTAATCACCATGGTGTATGTTAGATCTCTAGAATTTATTCATCTTATGACAGAAGTGTATACTCTTTAACCAGCATCTCCTCATCTCCCCCATCCCCAGCTTTTGATAACCACCATTTTACTCTGTTTCCAAGTTTGCTTTCTTTCTTTTTTTTTTTTTTTAGGTTCCATGGATAAGTGATGTTTTATAGTATTTGTCTTTCTCTGAATTAATTTAACATAATGCCCTCAAATTTCATCTAAGTTGTCACAAATGATAAGATTTATTTTCTCATGGCTGAGTAATATTCCACTGTATTTCTACATCACATTCTCTTTATCCATTCATTTGTAGACAAAGGTTGTTTCCATATATTGGCTATTGTGAATAATGCTGCAATGAACATGGCAATGCAGATAGCTCTTTGAGATCCTGTTTTAATATTTTTTGGATGTATATCCAGAAGTTGAGTTGCTGGACCATATTGTAGTTCTATTTTTAACTTTGGAGAAACTTCCATACTGTTTTCCATAGTGATTGCAAGAATTTACATTCATACCAGTAGTGCACAGGGGCTCTCTTTTCTCCAGATCCTGATCAAGACTTGTTAGTTATGGTATTTTGATGATAACCTTTTAACAGGTGTGAGGTGACCTCTCATTTGGTTTTAATTAACATTCCTATGATGATTAGTGATGTTAAGCGCCTACTGACCATTTGTATTTCTTCTTCGCAAAAATATTCAGATCCTCTATCCATTTTTAAATTGCACTGTTTGTTTTCTATTGAGTATTTTGGATATTAACCCCTTATCAGATATAGGATTTCAAATATTTCTTCCCATTACATAGGTTGCCTTTTTATTTTGATAATAGTGTCTTGACTGCAGAAATTTTATAAGTTTGATGTAGTCCCACTTATAATTTTTGCTTTTGTTGTTTGCACTTTTGGTTTCATATTCAAAAAATTATGGTCAACACCAATATCCAGGAGCTTCTTCCCTATCATCTTCTAAAAGTTTTATTGTTTCAGTTGTTATGTTTACATCTTTAATTCCTTTAGAGTTAATTTTTGTGAGTGGTATAAACAGGGGTCTAGTTTCATTCTTCGGAGCATGATTTCCAGTTTTCCCAGCATCAGTCATGAAGAAACTATTCTTTCCCCATTGAGTGTCTTGGCTCCCTTGTCAAATATTAGTTGGCTGTACATGCAAAGGCTTATTTCTGGGTTCTCAATTCTCTTTCATTTGTCTATGTGTCTATTTTTATTCCAGGGCCAATATTGGATTAATGTAGCTTTGTAGTATAGTTTGAAATTAGTAAGTGTGATGTCCCCAACTTTGTTCTTTTTCAAGATTATTTTGGCTATTTGAGGTCTTTTGTAATTCCATACAAATTCAAGGATAGTTTTTTCTACTTCTATGAAAAATGTCATTGAAATTTTTAAAAATTTAATTTAAATTTTTTTTCATTTTATTTATTTTCAGTGTTCCAGCATTCTTTGTTTATGCACCATACCCAGTGCTCTATGCAATATGTGCCCTCCATAATACCCACCACCAGGTGTCAAAATTTTGATAGGCATTGCCTTGAATTTATAGGTGGCTTTGGGTGGTTTTCTTTGAGTAGTGTTTCTTTCTTCTTTTCCTGCCTTTTTTTTGTTTTTAATTTTATTACTGAAATATAGTTGATATGCAATGTTTTATTAGTTTCAGGTGTACAACATAGTGATCTAATAATTCTATACCTATGCAATATTCACCATGATATATGGAGTTACCATCTGTCATTATATAGCATTATTACAGTATTATTGACTATATTCCCAATACTGTGCTTTTAATACCTGTGACTGACTTATTTTATAACTGTAAGCTTTTACCTTTTAACTCCCTTCACCTATTTCACCTATTCCCCCTACTCCCCTCCCCTTTAACAATCACATTTCTTCTCTGTATTTGAGTTTGTTTCTGGTTTTGTCTGTTCTGTTTTATGAGATTTCACATATACATGAAATCATACAGTATTTGTCTTTCTCTACCTGACTTCTTTCACTTAACCAAACACCCCCTGGGTTTATCTATGTTGAGGAAAATGAGAAGATCTCATTCCTTTTTATGACTGAGCAATATTCAGTTGCGTACATATATAGCACATCTTGTGGGTTTGTTTTTTTTTAAGATTTATTTATTTGAGAGAGGGATCACAAGTAGGCAGAGAGGTAGGCAGAGAGAGGGGGGAGGAAGAAGGCTCCCTGTGGAGCAGAGAGCCCGACGCGGGGCTCGATCCCAGGACCCCAGGATCATGACCTGAGCTGAAGGCAGAGGCTTTAACCCACTGAGCCACCCAGGCACCCCTATAGCACATCTTCTTTATCCATTAACCTACAACACTTAGGTTGCTTCCATATTTTGGCTGTTGTAAATAATGCTGCAAAGAGCACAAGATTGTGTGTAGCATTTTGCATTAGGGTTTGTGTTTTCTTTAGGTGAATACCTAGTAGAGGTATTACTGAATCATGGTAATTCTATTTTTAATTTTTTGAGGACCCTCCATATTGTTTTCCACAGTGATTTCACCAATTTACATTCCCACTGAAAGTTCTCTTTTGTCCATATCTTTACCAACACTTGCTAGTTCTTGTCTTTTTTGATCCTATCCATTCTAACCAATGCGAGATGATATCTCATTGTGGTTTTGATTTGCATTTCCCTAGTGATGTTATCTTTTCATGTGTCTGTTGACCATCTGATGTCTTCCTTGGAAAAATGTCTATTCAGATCCTCTGCCCATTTCTTAATGGGATTATTTGTTTTATGGTGTTCAATTGTATACATTCTTTATATATTTTGGGTATTAACCATTTATTGGACATATAATTTACAAATATCTTCTCCCATTCAGTAGGTTTCCACATTGTTTTATTGATGGTTCCCTTAGTTGTGCAAGAGCTCTTTATTTTAGTGAAATTCCAATAGTTTATTTAGAAAAACATATCTCAAAAATGTTGCCAAGGTTGATGTCTGAGATTACTCTGTTTATTTTCTTTTAGGAGTTTTATGGCTCCAGGTCTGTCTCACATTAAGTATTAAATCCATTTTGAATTTATTTTTGTATGTGGAGTAAGAAAGTGGTCTAGTTTTATTCTTTTGCATGTTGCTATCCTGTTTTCCCAGCACCATTTGTTGAAGAGATTATCTTTTTCCCATTGTATGTTCTTGCCTCCTTTGTCAAAGATTAATTGACCATAAAATCATGGGTTTATTTCTGGGCTCTGTATTCTGTACAATTCATCTATGTGCCTATTTTTGTGTCAGTAATTTGCTAATTTGATTATTGTAGCTTTGTAGAATATCTTGAAATCTGTGACTGTGATTTTGTTTTTGCTTTATTCTTTTTTATAAAGATAGATTGCTTTTGCTATTCAGGATCTTTTGTGGTTTGATAACATTTTAGTATTTTTTTTTTCTAGTTCTGTGAAAAATGCTATTGGTATTCTGATAGGGATTGCATCAAATCTGTAGATTGCTTTGAGTAATATGAACATGTTAACAATATTTGTTGTCTCAATCCTTCAGCATGAAATATCTGTGATGTCTTTGATTTCTTTCATCAGTGTTTTCTAGTTTTCAGAAGACAGGTCTATCACCTCATTGGTTAAGTTTATGCCAAGATATTTTATTATTTTTTGTGCAATTGCAAATGGGACTGTTTTTTAAAATTTCTCTTTCTGCTGCTTCATTATTAGTGTGTAGAAATGCAACATATTTCTGTATATTGGTTTTGTGTCCTGTAATCTTACTGAATTCATTGTTACCATTAATTGCTTTTTTGGTGGAGTCCTTAGGGTTTTCCAGGTATAGTAACATGTCATCTGCAAATACTGGAAATTTTACTTCTTCTTTACCAATTTGAATACCTTTTCTTTCTTGTCTCATTGCTATGGCTAGGACTTGCAGCTCTATTTTTTTTTTCTTTAAGATTTTTAAAATTTATTTGACAGAGATCACAAGTAGGCAGAAAGGCAGGCAGAGAGAGAGAGGAAGGGAAGCAGGCACCCTGCTGAGCAGAGAGCCTGAGGTGAAGGCTTTAACCCACTGAGCCACCCAGGCACCCCTAGGACTTGCAGCACTATCTTGAATAAAGGTGATGAGAAAGTACACCTTTGTGCTGGTCCTGATCTCAAAGGGAAAGCTGTTTTTCACCACTGAATATGATATTAGCTGTGTTGTTGTTGTTGTTGTTTTTTCATGTACAGCCTTTATTGTGTTGAGGTATATTTCCTCCAAACCCACTTTGTTGAGAGCTTTATTAACAATATATTGGATTTTGTCAAATGCTTTTCTGCATCTATTGAGATCATATTATTTTTGCTTTTCATTTTTTAGTGTGATATGCCACAATGATTGATTTACAGATATTGAATCATCCTTTGATCCCCAGAATAAATTCCACTTAATTGTGGTAAATGATCCCTTTAATGTATTATTGAATTTGGTTTGCTAACATTTTATTGAGGATTTTTGCATTTGTGTTTACCAATACTGACTTGTAGTTTTCTTTCTTCTTTTTTTTTTTTTTTTTTTTTTTTTTTTGGTAGTGTCTTTGGTTTTGGCTGGCTTCATAGAATGAATTTGGAAATTTTTCTTCTATTTTTGGGACTATTTTGAGAAGAATAAATATTAACTCTTTTTAAAATATTTGGTAGAGCTCACCTATAAAGCCATCTGGTCCTGGGCTTTTGTTCATTGAGCTGCTTTCCATAACCAATTAATTTTTTTTTTTTTACTAGTAATCTCTTTGTCCATATTTTCCATTTCTTCCTGATTCAGTTTTCAAAGATGGAATGTTTCTAGGAATTTTTCCATTTGTCTAGGTTGTCCAATTCCTTGTCTTAATTTTTTTGTAGTAATCTCTTATAATTCTTGACATTTGTGTGGTTTTGGTTGTTACTTTTCTTTCATTTCTGATTTTATTTAGAGTCCTCTCTTTTTCTTGATGAAGCTGGTTAAAAGGTTATCCATTTTGTTTATGTTTTCAAAGAACTGACTCTTGGTTTCGTCAATTTTTCTTTTGTCTCCATTTATTTCTACTCTGATCTTTATATTTTCATTTTCTACTAACATTGCATTTTAGTTCTTTTTCTGGCTCTTTTAAGTGTCAGATTTGATTGTTATTATTTGAGATTTTTCTTGTTTCTTGAAGTGGGCCGATATCACCATACATTCCCTTTTAAAACTCCCTTTGCTACATTCCAAAGAATTTGGACATCATATTCCATTTTCATTTGCCTCCAGGTATTTTTTAATTTCATCTTTGATTTCTCTGCTAATCCATTGGTTGTTTAGTAACATATTGTTTAGCCTGCAGTTGTGTTTTTATTTTCCGATTTTTTTTCTTGCAATTGATTTCTAGTTTCATATTTTTGTGGTCAGAAAACATGCTTGATATGATTTCAGTCTTAAATTTATTGAAGCTTTTTTTATGGCCTACTATGTGACCTTTCTTGGAGAACATTCTATTCTGCTGTTTTGGGATGGAATGCTCTATATTTATCTGTTAACTCTATCTGATCTACTGTGTCATTCAAAGCTACTATTTCCTTATTAATTTTCTGCATTGGTGGTATATCCATTGATGTAAAAGGAGGATTCCAGTCTCTTACTGTTATTGTATTACTGCCAACTTCTCCCTTTGTCTATAATGCTTTATGTATTTAGGTGTACCTAAGTTGAGTGCGTAGATATTTATAATTATTACAGCCCCTGCTTAGATTAATCCCTTTATCATTATGATGCTCTTCTGTGTCTCTTGTTCCGGTATTTGTTTTAAAGTCTGTTTTGTCTGATAAAAGTATCGCCACTCCAGCTTTTTTTTTGGGGGGGGCTGCCTTCCTTTTGGAATTATGATTTTCTGTACTTGTATGCTTTGATTCCTTTCCCTTTATCTTTTGAGAATATACTGTAGGTTTTTGTCTTGTGCATACTCTGTGTTTTACATATAACATCTGATAGATTTAACAGTTTACACTAAAAACTTCAGTTGCATATAAATCTCTACCCTTTTATTTCCCCTCCTTTTACATTTTGATGTCACAATTTTCCTTTTTTATATTGTGTATCTATCAAAAATTATTGTCACTGTCATTATTCTTAATGCTCTGTCCTTTAATATTAATACTCAAGTGGTTAACACTCCATCATATTACAGTATTTGAGTATTCTGAATCTGACTATATACTTACCTCTTGTGTATATTTATTCACATGTTTTCATTTTACTGATCAGTGTATTTTCATCTCAGCTTGAAGAATTCCTTTCAGCATTTCTTGTAAGGCAGGTCTAATGGTGATGAAGTCCCTCAGCTTTTGTTTGTCTTTGAAAGTTTTTATCATTCCTTCATTTCTGAAGAATACTCTGTGAAGTATTCTTGGTTAGTGATTTTGTTTTTTTCCTTTTAGTACCTTAAATATATCATCCCACTCTCTCCTGAACTGTAAAATTTCTGCTGAGAAAACATCTGATAACCTATGGGGTTTCCTTTGTGAGTTATAAGTTATTTCTTCTCTTGCTTCTTTAAAGATTCTCCCTTTGTCTTTGATTTTTGACATTTTTATTATAATAAGTCTTGGAGTGGATCTTTTTTTTAAATTTTTTATTTTTTATAAACATATATTTTTATCCCCAGGGGTACAGGTCTGTGAATCGCCAGGTTTACACACTTCACAGCACTCACCAAAGCACATACCCTCCCCAATGTCCATAACCCCACCCCCTTCTCCCACCCCCCCTCCCCCCAGCAACCCTCAGTTTGTTTTGTGAGATTAAGAGTCACTTATGGTTTGTCTCCCTCCCAATCCCATCTTGTTTCATTGATTCTTCTCCTACCCACTTAAGCCCCCATGTTGCATCACCACTTCCTCATATCAGGGAGATCATTGATAGTTGTCTTTCTCTGCTTGACTTATTTCGCTAAGCATGATACGCTCTAGTTCCATCCATGTTGTCGCAAATGGCAAGATTTCATTTCTTTTGATGTCTGCATAGTATTCCATTGTGTATATACCACATCTTCTTTATCCATTCATCTGTTGATGGACATTTAGGTTCTTTCCATAGTTTGCTATTGTGGATATTGCTGCTATAAACATTCGGGTGCACGTGCCCCTTTGGATCACTACATTTGTATCTTTAGGGTAAATACCCAGTAGTGCAATTGCTGGGTCATAGGGCAGTTCTATTTTCAACATTTTGAGGAACCTCCATGTTGGAGTGGATCTCTTTGACTTGATCTTGTTTGGTTACCTAAGACCTTCATGGGCTTGGATATCCAAATCTCTTTCCAGATTTAGGAAGTTCTCAGCCATTATTGCTTTAAATAAGCACTTACTACTTCTCTCTCTCTTTATTTCTCTTCTGGGGTTCTGTTAATTCTCAAATTGGTGTTTTGATGGTGTGCTATCAATCACATAGGCTTTCCTTTTTCCCACATTTTTTCTTTTTGCTCCTCTGATTTGGATAATTTCAGTTGATCTGTCTTGGCCCTCATTTATTCTTCAGCTTGGTCAAGTCTATTGCTGAAATTCTCAAGTCTGTGGCTGAAGCCTTCTTAAGTTTTTATATTCTGCAGTTCCAATTTGTTTGGTTCTTTTTTGCCTTTTTCTTGTTGTTATTATCTCCATTAAACTTCTCATTTTGTTGATTGTTTTCTTGATATTGATAATTATTTACCTGCATTCTCCTGTAATTCTGTGAGGATATTTAGGACAATTATCTAGTAGTCTTGTTGGGCAATTCCTGGATCCCCACTTATTTGGGGCCAGTTGCTGGAGGTTTACTGTATTCTTTTGGTTGTGTCATCTTTTTTTGTCCTGATTCTTTGTAATTCCCATACCTTTGCATAGGTACCTGCACATTTGAAGCAGCAGCTACCTCTTCCAGACTTTATGGACAGATTTGGGTAAGGGAAGACTTCCTTTGCATGTGAGGGCACACTGAAGTGTTATGATCCCAGGTTTAGTGGTGCAGGGTGTGAAATGCAGGGGTATATGGTGGCACTGGGTCTAGGGAGGTTAGTTGTGGTTTTTGGCTCAAGCCATTGGGGTCTATAGCTTTGACAACTGTGTCATCATTGGCAAGTACTGTTGTTGGTCCTCAGTGGCTGCAAGGACTGTTGGAATTCTCAGTGAGGACAGACATCAGCCATGGCTAAAGCCAGCAGTGTACGCATATTCAGCTGTGGGGACCAGCTGTTGGTGTCTATAAAGTTTCAGGGATAGGTTGCAGATATACACATAGTGATGGGTGCCAGACCAGGCAACAAGGGTCAGAGCCAAGGAAGGGTTCATGGGCAACTGTGCTATTTGTGCTGTTCTCTGATTGTGTAATCTCTTCCTGGGCATATGCATTGCAGTGGAGGCCAGTGATGTGCATCAGGTCAGCAGTATTCAAGAGTATAGCTGGAGGGGCTAGCCTCAGGGGTCCTCTTGGTGGTGGAGGTCAGCCAGTGGGTTCTAGGCTGGTGTTCAGCATTCCAGTAGCTGCAGAGGCCTGGACAGGGGAAAGGAGCAGAGAAGGACTCAGTTGATTGGCATCATTGAATCCAAACACCTGTGGGGAGAAAACTGGTGAAATCTGCAGGAGGCTCACAGCAGAAATGCTGGCCATTGGTTCCTTCTTCTATGTTGAAAGCTTCTGGGTTTATCCATAAAGAAAGTCACTGTGAATTGTGATCACTCCCTTGGTGTGACTGCTGCTTATTTTCTTCCTTGCTCCTAGCTGTCCCTTATAGCCCTTTCTATACACCATCTTTGTGGGGGTAAAACTAAAGTGGGATCTTCATGTTGTCCTTTAAAAGCACCTTCTGCCTTTCTTAGTGAGGGAAACTATTTCTAGTTGTGAAATTCCTTCTTGGCATTGAGTAATGCTGGCTTGGGGGATGGAATGATATGAACAAAATGTCACTGTCTTCTTCACTTTTTGTGCAGGTATTAGGATTTTTGTTCCACTGGGTTGTTGAAGTTACTTTAATGGATTCCAGAACTCACCCAGTGCTGGTTTTGTCCATGGATAGCTGTTTAATTATTGATATTTTCTGGGGTGGGGGAGCCTGAGGTGTCCTTCATCACCATTTTGGTGATGTTACTTTCCTGCCTTGGGATTTTTGGTGAAACTGAGCATTTTAAAAAAGCAGCTACTTCTTCCAGTCTTTGCCCACTAGATTCATGAAGGGGGAGATATCCCCTAATCAAGCCAGAGAAATTTATGGTTTTAAATACCAGTATTAAAAAATTAGTGAGCCGAGGAACACTACTCTCTCTCCAGTATTTAAAACAACCTGTCATACAATAGACACAATTTGTTGAGTGAATTGTGAAATGAATCTAAGTTAAGAAATTAGATAGAGGGTCACCTGGGTGACTCAGTGGGTTAAGTCTCTGCCTTTGGCTTAGGTCATGATCTCAGGGTCCTGGGATCGAGCCCCACAACGGGCTCTCTGCTCAGCAGGGAGCCTGCTTCCCCCTAACCCGCCTCTCTCTGCCTACTTGTTATCTCTCTCTGTCAAATAAATAAATAAAATCTAAAAAAAATAAAGAAACCAGAGAAAAATAAAGACTAAATCCAAAGAAAATCACAATAAAAATGATATATTGAATATAAAATAAAGACATAATAAAATGAGTCAGCAAAGTCAAAAGTTGGACCTTTCAAAAGTCCAATGTCATGAACAAACCAAAGTCAAATATGACAGCAAAATCATATCTTGCATACCCTGGTACTTACTGTTTCCAATTAGCCTGAACAGAAATGAGAGTCAGCATTTGCCTTTGAGAGTTTGTTTAAAAGCCCAAATTCAAATGTTCACATGCCCAGAAAACTCTCCTTTACCATTTTCCTATGAATAGGGAATAACAAGGTGCTAATATCATGATAGCCTTGCTCAGGCTGCCTTCTGGTTGAATCTGTCTCCAGTTGGAGGTACCAAGTGGGAATCAGTCATGGGAACCACACGGCAGTTGAGTTCAGGAGTTTGCCCAATGCAGCATTTGTATATGGAGATTGATAGCTTCCCAGATCCACTTCACTGGCCTTTCACATTGGCTTCTGTATGTCCTGTAAAAAAATCTTTGGTGTCACCTCACCTCATAAGGCAGCCGTAGTTCTGTATTGGACTATGCCTCATTTCAGTGGTAGGCTGGTGGATGGTGGCCAGCAGAGAGCTGGCAAGTGTCTGGGGGAAGTACCAGCGTCTATAGTAAAAATATTTTCTCTCCGTTTACACTCAGGACTTCCACCCATTCAACCATTGTATGAAGCCAACATGTCTAGCTCTACCCATCTTGATTTAATAACTTGCACAGTCAACTGTCATTTCTATTTTCACCCTATTTTATTTTCCTGGGTATGCTTTCTAAGTCTCTTGGCCAGAAGAATCTGATCTCAGGGAAGGTTAATACATTAATTCACTTATTTATTCATTCAGTCAACAACTGTTTGTTGAACATCTACTCTCTGCCAGGCCTGCTACAGACATGGTAATGAATAAATATACTGTCCTCTTTATCTAAAGGAAATATCTTTCATGAGATTGCTTCCTGCGTATGGTGTGCAGGTCCATTGTACACCATGTTTTTAGAGTGGGGCTCTAAACAGCATCAAGATCTGTAGTTCTGACCATTTTCTGCATGCTAGTTCACTAATATTAATGGTCTTATTTCCTCCCTTGAGACTCCAGAATTTCTAAGTGAGACCCTGGAATCCAACGTATATACACAAATCTATGCTCAATGTAGCAGGATACATGGAAGAGGCTGCAGAAGTCCTCATCAAACTGTGTAGCCTGAGGCAGACAGCTGGGAAATAAAGATCAAGTGCTAGCAGGCATCAGTCTGGGATGAGGGCTTTGTGTGAGAAGAAGCACCAGTGCAGGCCTTGTGTTGGTCCTGAGCTTAAGTGAAGGTCATTAACATCGACCGGAAGATGAATTTCACATGCACTGAGAGTGGAAAGTTTGCACTGGTCTTTCTGCCCAACCCCTCATACTTGGAGACATATTGTCCACGTTAAATGTGAATGCCATGGTTTGCTCTGGTTCAAATTTTTTACTGTTATAAAGCAGTGATTTTTATACTTTTTGCCCACCAAACCCCTTCATACTCTTCAAACAGTATTGAAAACCCTGAAAAACTTTTGTTTGTATGAATCCTATCTAGTAATATTTAGAGTATTGGAAAATAAAACTGAGAAATTAAAAAATGTCCTTAATTTTAAAACAATAAACCCACTGCATGTTTTAATGAAAAATAACTATATTTTTCAAAATAAAGTGAGAAGAGCACATCATTTTATATTTTTAATGTCTGACTTAATAGAAAGCAGCTGGATGCTCATAATGGCTTCTGTGTTCAACCTGGGGCCACATGGAATGTTGTGTAGCTTCTGGAAACCCCATTCCACACCGAGGAAATGAGAGAGAGAATGCAGATAATGTCTTCACATTATTATGAAAATAGTTTTGCCTTTGCAGACCTCCTGAAAAGGTCTCAAACTCTCCCAAGGGAACCTAGACCACACTTTGAGAATCACTGTTCTAGAATCTCAAGGCTGACAGGGTGCTTTTAACATACATCAACATTTCTCAGACTTTTCCACCCAAGTTCCAATGAAGAGAGAAAAGGAAAGTCATAATCTGGGGGGTCTAGATGAAGCCGTTCAACATAAGCAGGCAATTCCTTTGAATTTTGTTATTTTATATTATGAATTCCTTTACATTTTACATTCAGTTCCAAAATATATCTATGTTTGTTTTGATATGACCTTTTCTCCCCTAATCATTGAAACCCACACCTCAAAGTAGATGCCTTGGGTTCAGCTGTGGTTTCTTATGTTGCCTAGCACACTGAATTTAGTCTGAGACATTAGGAACTCCAAAGTGACACTACCCAGTAGGAACAAATAGCCCCATTTAATGGATCAGGAAGCTAGAGGCTACAGAGGTTAAGTAACTCAGTGAAAATAAAGATCAACCAAATGAAAGCAAGTAAAACTATTTATTCAGAGCTTGCTATAGTAAAGGAATCAGCCACTGTCCAGTGCATTTTGGCTAAGACTCAATGGTAGAAATAGGAGTGAGGAAGCTTTCTAGTTTAAAAATGGGAAGAGTCCAGGTGTGATCTAGTTGGAGGCTGTTGACATGGGGAAGCTGGAGGCGAGCTACGTAGAAGGGGGGCATCCTCTGTGATTGGCCAGGGTGCATGTTTGGCTTTCTGTGATTGATCCTAAGTTGGATGGAGGGGTAAAAATTAGAGATGCTGTCAGTTATTAATCAAGCCCCTGCCCTGTGGGGCTGACTGTTTTAGGGGTTATTGTTTGGCTTCCTGGACTGTCACTAGAGAGAAATGGCCCGACTTCCTACAAGTCTGGCTGGCCTTCTGGTCTGGCTAGTGCAGTTAAGGGGTTGGTCTCCTGAGCTGATTGCTACAGGTTGTGGGTCAGGGTTCTATTTCTATATACGGTCTCTCAATTTTCCACTCCATATTCAGTCTGTCAGTAACAAAGGGTAACAAGAGAGGACATGGCCTAAATGTCTTTGTGAAAGTTATCTTCAGAAGAGAAGAACATGGAAGAGTAGAATTTGCAACTCCCCCGCTTGTGGCCTCTTGACCACAGTTGGTCAGAAAACCGGAGTACTTAAAGAGGAAATGGAATAAGCCAAATTTATAATTGCTCTTTCAGATATTTTAAAGCATTTCATTTAGTTTGCAAGAGGAGACAGACATTCAAAATTCCCTTAAAAGTGATAAAATTTGCTAAGTTTATGAAAAGAATAGAATTTGGGTTGAACTTAAAAGTAGAAGGAAAGAAGTAGCTTTTCTGATCTATAACTTCAATACACTAAAGATAATTATTAACACCAAAGCAAATCTCTGAAGTCTCTTTTGGGCAAAAAGATGACCCCTATGACCTCAGCTCACATTTCCTGGCCCTCTGGAGTGGGCTGGGCTGGGCTGGATGAGAGCAGGACTAAGGTCTTTCTCACACAGCCTCCATGTACAGCTTCGAAATTTCAACATGTTGTATTGCTTCTATAATCATATGCTTCCTTTAGAATCATTTTTTAAAGCTACTTAAAATTCACCTGCAATAAAATAAAATGTTGACAGTGAGATAATATGTGAGTAAGCACCTGGCACCGTGCATGGTATTTATCTGACCCCCACCAATACAGCTGACCGTTGAACAGTGAAGGAGTAGGGGTTCCCAGCCCTTGCACAGTTGAAAATCCATACAGAACTTTTGACCCACCAAAAAATTTACTACTACTACCCTTTTGACCAGAAACCTTACCAAAAGCATACAAACAGCACGTTTTTGTTTTTGTTTTGGTTTTGTTTTGTTTTTAATGAATTGTAGTTGGCACACAATCTTCTGTTAGTTTCAGGTGCACTCCATAGTGATTTGAGAAGTCTGTATGTTATGCTATGCTCACCACAAGTGTAGTTACCATCTCTCCACAGATAGTACTGCTACAGTATCATTGACTATATTGCCTATGCTCTACCTTTTCCCCTGTGACTTGGTCATTCTGTAACTGGAAGTTTGTCTCTCCTGCCTCCCTTACCTAATTTGCCCATCCCCCACCCCCTCCTTCTGGCAACCACCAGTTCTCTATTTCTGTGGGTCTGTTTCTGTTTTTTTTTGTTTGTTTGTTTTGCTTTATTTTTTATTCCACATATACATGAAATCATATGGTATTTATCTTTCTCTTATTTCACTTAGCATAATAACCCTCTAGGTCCATCCATGTTGCTGAAAATGCATGATTTCATTCTTTTTTATGACTAATATTCCATTGTGTATATAGAACATCTTTTTTATCCATTCATCTATTGATGGGCACTAAGGTTGCTTCTATTATAAATGATTATTATAAATGATGTTGCAATAATAAACATAGGGGTATGTATAGCTTTTTGAATTAGTGTTTTTCTTTCTTTGGGGTAAATGCCTAGCAGTGAAATTATTGGATCATATGGGATTTCTATTTTTCATTTTTGAGACACCTCCATACTGTTTTCTACAATGGTTATGCCAATTTACATTCCTACCAAGTGTTCCTTTTGTCCGCATCTTCAATCTTATTTCTTGTTTTTTTTTTGTTTCGTTTTGTTTGTTTGTTTTTAAGATTTAGTGATTTTAGAGAGAAAGAGAGCACAAGTGCATGAATGGGGGATGGGCAGAGAGAGAGAATCTTCAAACAGACCCCCTGCTGAGCATGGAGTACCATGTGGGGCTCAATCTCACAAACCATGAGATCATGACCTGAGCTGCACCCAAGAGGTAGATGCTCAACTAACTGAGTCACCCAGGTGCCCCTATTTCTTGTCTTTTTATTCTAGCCACTCCCACGGGTGCTATCTTATTGTGGCGTTGATTTGAACTTCCCTGATGATGAGCATCTTTTCATGTGTCTGTTGGCCATCTGTATATTTTCTTTGGAAAAACATCTACTCAGATCCTCTGCCCATTTCTTAGTTGGATTATTGGTTTTTTGGTGTTCAGTTGTATATATTCTTTATATAGTTGGGATATTAGTGTCTTATCAGATACATTATCTGCAAATATCTTCTCTCATTTAGTAGGTTCCCATGTGATTTTGTTGGTGGTTTCCTAAGCTATGCAAGAGCTTTTTATTTTGGTGAAGTCCCAATAGTTTAGCTTTGCTTTTGTTTCCCTTGCCTTAGGAGACATATCTAGAAAAATGTTGCTGAAGTTTATGTCCAAGATTACGGTGTATGTTTTCTTTTAGGAGTTTTATGACTGTGGGTCTGTCTTATAGTTAGATTTTTAATTCATTTTGAATTTATTTTTGTATATGAAGTAAGAATCTAGTTTCATTCTTTTGCATGTAGCTATCTAGTTTTCCCAAACCATTTGTTGAAGACACCCTTTTCTCCATTGCACATTCTTGCCTTCTTTATTGTAGATTAATTAACCATATAATCATAGGTTTATTTCTGAGCTCTCTATAGTGTACCTTTCATCTATGTGTCTATTTTTGTGCCAATACCATAATGTTTTTATTCCTATAACTTGGTAGTATGTCTTGAAATCTGGGATTGTAATACCTTCAGGTTTCGTCCTTCTTTCTCAAGATTGCCATACCTATTCAGTCTTTGTGGTTCTGTACATATTTTAGTACTATTTACTGTAGTTCTCTGAAAAATGATATTGGTGTTTTTATAGGAATTCTGTTAAATCTAATTGCTTTCATTAATATGGACATTTTAATGACATTAATTCTTCCAATCTGTAACATGGAATATCTGTCTGTCTGTGACATCTTCAATTTCTTCCATCAATTTTTCATTAAGTTTTTTATTTTAATTCTAGTACAGTTAACATCTAGTATTATGTTAGTTTCAGGTGTATGATACAGTGACTTAAGAATTCTGTGCATTACTCAGTGCTCATAATAAGTGTCGTCTTAATCTCCATCACCTATTTCAAGCATCCATTTACCTACCTCCCTTTTGATAGCCATCAGTTTGTTTTCTATAGGTAAGAGTCTGTATCTTGTTTTTTTCTTTTCTTTTTCTTTTGTTCTTTATCTTTTTCCTTTGCTCATTGTTTTGTTTCTTAAAGTCCACATATGAGTTAAAACGTGGTATCTGTTTTTCTCTGACTGACTTATTTCTTAGCAGTATACTCTTTAGCTCCATCCATGTTGTCGCAAGTAACAAGATTTCATTTCTTTTTATGGCTGAATAGTATTTTGTGGTTATATATATCACATCTTCTTTATCTATTCATCTATTGTTGAACACTTGGATTACTTTTTATACTTTGGCTACTGCATATAATGCAATAAACATAGGCATGTATTGCTTTGAATAGCTGTTTTTGTACTTTGGGGGTAAATACCCAGTAGTGCAATTCCTATCATAGAATAGTTCTTTTTTTAACTTGTTAAGGAAACTCCAGACTGTTTTCCACAATGGCTGCACCAATGGCTGCACCAGTTTGTATTCCCATCAACAGTACATGAGGTCTCACATTTGGTCTTTTTTTCCTCCACCTTCTTGTCAACACATGTTGTTTCTTATCTTGTTGATTTTAATCATCTTGACAGGTGTGAGATACCTCATTTTAGTTTTGATTTGTATTTCCCTAATGATGAGTGATGTTGAGCATCTCTTCATGTGTCTGTTGGCCATCTATATGTCTTCTTTGTAAAAATGTCTATTCATGTCTTCTGCCCATTTTTGAATTGGGTTATTTATTTTTTGGGGTGTTGAGTTTTAGAAGTTCTTTATATGCTTTGGATACTAACTCTTTATCAGATGTGTCATTTACAAATATCTTCTTCTTCTGTTGGTTGACTTTTAGTGTCATTGTTTGTTTCCTTCATGGTGCGGAAACATTTTCTTTTGAGGTAAACCCAATAGTTTATTTTTACTTTTATTTCCTTTGCCTCAGGAGACTTATTTAGAAAAAAAGTTGCTATGGCCAATGCCAGAGAAATTACTGTCTGTGCTCTCTTTAAGGACTTTTGTAGTTTCAAGTCTCATATTTAGGTCTTTAATCTATTTTGAGTATATTTTTGTGTGTGATGAAAGAAAGCGGTCCAGTTTCATTCTTTTGCATGTAGCTGTCCAGTTTTCCCAAAACCATTTGTTGAAGAGACTTTTTCCTGTTGTATATTTGTTTCTTCTTTGTGAAGATTAGTTGATCATATAATTGTGGTTTATTTCTGGGTTTTCTATCTGTTCCATTGACCTATGTGTCTGTTTTTATGTCAGTACCACACCATTTTGATTGCTGCAACTTTGTAATATAATTTCAAGTCTGGAATTGTGATCCCTCTAGTTTTCTTTTTCAAGATTGCTTTGGCTATTTAAGCTTTTCTCTGGTTTCATACAAATTTCAGGATTGTTTGTTTTATCTTTCATCAGTGTTTTATAGTTTTTGGAGTATAGGCCTTTCACCTCCTTGCTTATGTTTATTCTGGGATATTTTATTCTTTTTGGTGCAACTGTAAATGGGACTGTTTTCTTAATTTCTCTTTCTGTTTCTCTATCATTAATGTATAGAAATGCACCAGATTTCTGTATATTAATTTTGTATCCTGTAACTTTTTTTTTTTAATTTACTTTTTTTTTTTTAAGATTTTATTTATTTATTTGACAGAGAGAAATCACAAGTAGGCAGAGAGGCAGGCAGAGAGAGAGAGAGGAGGAAGCAGGCTCCCTGCTGAGCAGAGAGCCCGATGTGGGACTCGATCCCAGGACCCTGAGATCATGACCTGAGCCGAAGGCAGCAGCTTAACCACTGAGCCACCCAGGCGCCCTTGTATCCTGTAACTTTACTGAATTCACTGGTTTACTGCTAATTGTTTTTGGTGGATTTTTGAGGGCTTTCTTGTGGATATATGCCACCTGCAAATTGTGACAGTTCTGCCTCTCCCTTACCAAGTTGGATGACTTTTATTTATTTTCTTGTCTGGTTGCTGTGGTAAGGACTTCCAGTACT
Source organism: Mustela putorius furo (assembly GCF_011764305.1). Classification (NCBI taxonomy): domain Eukaryota; kingdom Metazoa; phylum Chordata; class Mammalia; order Carnivora; family Mustelidae; genus Mustela; species Mustela putorius. The sequence goes on from NW_025422368.1 coordinate 9,678,750, forward strand.
ATTTTGAATAAAAGCCATGAGAGTGCACACCCTTGTTTTGTTCTTAATCTAGAGCAAAAGCTCTATGTTTTTCAGCATTGAATATGATGTTAGTTGTGGGTTTTTCATAGATAGCCTTAACTATGTTGAGGTATGTTTCCTCTAAACCCACTTTGTTGAGAGTTTTTATCATGAATGGATGCTGAACTTTGTGAAATGCTTTTTCTTTATCTATTGAGATGTTTACATGATTTTTATCCTTCATTTTGTTGATGTGGTGTATCACGTTGATTAATTTGTGAGTATTGAACCATTCTTGCATCTCCAGAACAAATGCCACTTCATTATGATAAATGGTACTTCTAGTGTATTGCTGAGTTCAGTTTGCTAATATTTGTTGGGGATTTTTACATCTGTGTTCATCAGGGATATTGGCTTTTAGTTTTCTTTTTTTTTGTAGTGTCATTTCTGGTTTTGATATCAGGGTAATGCTGGCCTTGTATTTAGAAATTTTCCTTCTGTTTATATTTTTTTGCAATAGTTTGAGAAGAATAAATATTAACTCTTCCTGAAAAGTCTGGAAGAATGCAATTCTGAATTCCTCTGATCCTGGGCTTTTGTTTTTTAGAAATTTTATACTGATTCAATTTTGTTACTAGTAAGCTGTTTGTTTAGATTATCTGTTTCTTCTTGATTCACTTTTGGGAGATGGTAGGTTTCTAGGAATGTATTCATTTCTTCTAGGTTGTCCAGTTTGTATAGTAGCTTCTTATAATCTTCTGTATTTCAGTGGTGTGAGTTGTTACTTCTCTTTCATTTCTGATTTTATTTATTTGGGTGGGTCCTCTGTCTTTTTTTGCTGCTGAGTATGGTTAAAGCTTCATAAATTTTAATTATCTGTTAAAAGAAACTGCTCGAGATTTTATTGATCTTTTCAGTTGAAAAGGTTTAATTGATCTTTTCATTTCTTTTTATTTCTCTCTCCTTTTCTCTCTCTCTCTCTCCCTTCCTTCCTTCCTCTCTCTCCTTCTCTCTCCCTTCCTCCCTTTCCCTCCTTCCTTCTTTCTTTCTCTCTGAGTTCATTTGTTTCTACTCTGATCATCATTATTTCCTTTCTTCTACTAACTTTGAGCTTTGTTTTTACTTTTTTCCTAGTTCCTTTAGTTGTAAGGTTAGATTGACTATTTGAAAATTTTCTTATTTTTGTGTGTATGAGTGTTTTCTGTTTGTTTGGTTTGGTTTGAGGTAGGCATATGTCACTACAACCTTCTATTTTGGAACTGCTTTTGCTGTGTCCCAAAGATTTTAGACCCATTTTCCTTTGTCTTCATGTATGTTTTTATTTTCTCTTTGATTTCCTTAATGACCAATTGGACACTTAGTAGTATGTTGCTTAACCTTGATGTGGTTGTGTTTTTTCTTCTTTCTTTCTCTCTCTCTTTCTCTCTTTTTAATGGTAGGAAAAGGTGCTTGATATGATTTCGGTCTTCTTAAATTTATTGAAACTTACCTTGTGACCTAACATGTGATCTGTCCTGGAGAATGTTCTATGTGTACTTGAAAAGAATGTTTATTCTGTTGTTTTGGGTGGAATGTTCTGTATATAAGTGTTAACTCCATCTAGTCTAAATGTGTGATTCAAAGACACTCTTTTCTTACTGAATTTTTTTTTTTTTTTTGCCTGTGTGATCTAGCCGTTGATGTACAAGGAATATTACCACTACTACTGTATTACTGTCCATTTCTCTTTGTATCTGTCAGTAATTGCTTCATGTATTGAGGTACTCATATGTTGGGTGCATAGATATTTTCAATTGTTACATGTTTTGGTTAGATTGATCCCTTTATCATTATGTACTGCCGTTCTTTGTCTCTTGTTACAGTTTATGTTTTAAAGTCTATTTTGTCTGATATGAGTATTGCTACCCTGTGTTTTTTCTTCTACAATTTGCATGGAATATCATTTCCCATCCCTACACTTTCAGTCTATATGTGTCTTTAGGTCTGAAGTTAGTCTCTTGAAGGCAGCATGACATTAGTGTTTTTGTTGTTGTTTGATCCATTTTGTCACCTCCTGTCTTTGGATAGAGCATTCAGACCATTTACATTTAAAACATTATTTATAGGCATGTACCTATTGCAATGTTGTTCATTGTTTTCTGGTTGTTTTTGTAGTTCTCTGTTCCATTCTTATTCCTCTTTCCCTTGTGATTGATGACTTAATTTAGTGTTATGGTCACCTTTTTTCTCTTTTACTATTTTGTATCTATTATAGGTTTTTTGTTTTTAGTTATTGTGAAGTTCATATATAATATCCTAAGTATATAGCAGCCTCTAGTAAGTTGATGGTGTCACTGAATTTAAAATCCATTCTAAACAAATTTCATTTTTACATTTCCCTCCATTTTCATGTATATGTTGCCATATTTTACAATTCTTATTTTGTTAGTCCCCTTACCTATTTTTTTAAGGTATAATTGTATAACTTTTGTCTTTAACCTTTATACTAGCTTTATAAGAGTTAGCTTACTATCTTTACTGTGTGTTTGCTTTACTTATGAGATTCTTTTCTTTCATAACTTTTTTACTTATAATTATGGGTTTTTCTTTTCTACTTAAAGAAGTCCCTTAAACATTTCTCATAAGGCTAGTTTAGTGGGAATGAACTCCTTTAACTATTTTTAGGATTTTTAAAAAATTTATTTGTTCTTGTCTTAGAAATACTTTATCTCTTCTTTCACTCTTTTTTTTAATTATTATTGCATTATGTTAGTCACCATACAATACCTCATTGGTTTTTGATGTAGTGTTCCAAGATTCATTGTTTACATATAATACCCAGTGCTCCATGCAATGTGTGCCCTCCTTAATACCCACCACCAGGCTCACCCATCTCTCCACTTCCCTCCCCTCTAAAACCCTCAGTTTGTTTCTCGGAGTCCACAGTCTCTTGTGGTTCATCTCCACCTCCGATTCCCACCCCCTTTCACTTTTCCTTTCCTTCTCCTAATGTCCTCCATGTTATTCCTTATGTTCCACAAGTAAGTGAAATAATATGATAATTGACTTTCTCTGCTTCCCTTATTTTACTCAGCATAATCTCCTCCAGTCCCATCCATGCTGATGCAAAAGTTGGGTATTCATCCTTTCTGATGGCTGAGTAATATTCCTTTGTATATATGGACTACATCTTCTTTATCCATTTGTCTATTGAAGGTATCTTGGCTTTTTCCACAATTTGGCTATTGTGGACTTGTTGCTATGGCCCTTCTTTTCACTACTTCTGTATCTTTGGGGTAAATACCCAGTAGTACAATTGCAGGACATAGGGTAGCTCTATTTTGAATTTTTTGAGGAATCTCCACACTGTTTTTCAAAGTGTCTGTACAAACTTGCATTCCCACCAACAGTGTAAGAGGGTTCCCTTTTCTCCACATCCTCTCCAACATTTGTTGATTCTTCCCTTGTTAATCTTTGCCATTTTAGCTGGTGTAAGGTAATAAGTATCTCAATGTGGTTTTGATTTGAATTTCCCTGACAGCTAATGATGGTGAACATTTTTTCATATGTCTGTCAGCCATTTGTATGTCTTCAGTGGAGAAATGTGTTTCTTGTCTTCTGCCCATTTTTTGACTTAATTATCTCTTCTTTTGGGTGTTGAGTTTGAGAAGTTCTTTATAGATCTTGGATACAGCCCTCTGTCTATAGTGTCATTGTGAAATCTTCTCCCATTCTGTGGGTTTCCTCTTTGTTTTATTGACTATTTATTTTCCTGTGCAGCAGCTTTTTATCTTGATAAAGTCCCAAAAGTTCATTTTCACTTTTGTTTCTCTTGCCTTTGAAGACGTGTCTTGAAAGAAGTTGCTGTGGCTGATGTAAAAGAGGCTACTTGCCTATGTTCTTCTCTAGGACTTTGATGGATTCCTGTCTCACACTGAAATCCTTCATCTACTTTGAGTTTATCTTTTTGTATGGTATAAGAGAATGGCCCAGTTTCATTCTTCTGTACCTAGTTGTCCAATTTTCCCAGCACCGTTTACTGAAGAGATTGTCTTTTTTCCACTGGATATTTTTTCCTGCTTTGTCAAAAATTATTTGACCATAGATTTGTGTTATCTGGGCTCTTTACTCTGTTCCATCAGTCTATGTGTCTGTTTTTGTGCCAGTACCATGCTGTCTTGGTGATCACAGCTTTGTAATAAAGCTTGAAATCAGGCAACGTAATGCCCCCAGATTTGTTTTTCTTTTTCAACATTTCCTTGGTGATTCAGGGTTTTTTCTGGTTCCATACAAATTTTAGGAATGTTTGTTCCAGCACTTTGAAAAATGCTGATGGTATTTTGATCGGGATGGTGTTGAAAGTATAGATTGCTCTGGGGAGCATAGACATTTTAACAATGTTTATTCTTCCAATCCATGAGTATGAAATGTTTTTCCGTCTTTTGTGTCTTCTTCAATTTCTTTCACGAGTGTTTTGTAATTCCTCAAGTACAGATCCTTTACCTCTTTGGTTAGATTTATTCCAAAGTATCTTACTGGTTTTGGTCCTATTGTAAATGGAACTGATTCCCTAATTTCCCTTTCTATATTTTTATTGTTAGTGTATAAGAAGGCAACTGATTTCTGTGCATTGATTTTGTATCCTGTCACATTACTGAATTGCTGTATGAGTTCTAGTAATTTACAGGAGGAGACTTGGTTTTTTCACATACTGTATCATGTCATATGTGAAGAGAGAGAGTTTGACTTCTTCTTTGCCTTTTATTTCTTTTTGTTGTCTGATTGTTGTTGCTAGGACTTCTAGTACTATGTTGAACAATAGTGGGAGTGTGGGCATCCCTGTTGTGTTCCTGATCTCTCAGGTTTTCCCCACTGAGAATGATATTCTTTGTGGGTTTTTCATAGATGGATTTTATGAAGTTGAGGAATGTTCACTCTATCCCTATACTCTGCAGAGTTTTAAACAGGAAAGAATGCTATATTTGTCAAGTGTGCTTTTTCTGCATCAATTGAGAGAACCATGAGGTTCTTCTCTCTTCTCTTATTGATTTGTTCTATCACATTGATTGACTTGTGAACCACCCTCACATCCCAGAGATAAATCCCACCTGGTCATGGTGGATAATCTTTTTAATGTACTGTTGGATTCTATTAGCTAGGATCTTGTTGAAAATGTTGGCATCCATATTCATCAGGGATGTTGGTCTGAAAGTCTCCTTTTTGATGGGGTTTGGCCTGGTTTGGGGATCAAGGTAATGCTGGCTTCATAGAAAGTCTGGAGGGGCTCCTGGGTGGCTCAGTGGGTTAAAGCCTTCTGCCTTTGGCTCAGGTCATGATCCCAGGGTTCTGGGATCAAGCTCTGCATCAGGCGCTCTGCTCAGCAGGGAGCCTGCTTCCTCCTCTCTCTCTGCCTGCCTCTCTGCCTATTTGTGATCTCTGTCAAATAAATAAAAATCTTAAAAAAAGAAAAAAAAGAAAAACCTTTAAAAAAGAATAAAAGAAAAATCTTTTAAAAAGTCTGGAGATTTTACTACTGTTTCTATTTTTTTTTTTTTGGAAGCAGCTTCAGGAGAATAGGTATTATTTCTTCTTTGAATGTCTGGTAGAATTCCCCAGGGAATCCATCAGGTCCTGCACTCTTGTTTTTTGATAGGTTTTTGATCACTGCTTCAATCTCACTATTGGTTATTATACTACTCAGGTTGTCAATTTCTTCCTATTTCAGTCTTGGAAATTTATAGGTTTCCAGGAAAGCATCCATTTCTTCTAGGTTGCTTAACTTATTGGCATATAGCTGTTGACAGTAATTTCTGATGATTGTTTCTATTTCCTTGGTGTTAGTCGTGCTCTCTTCCCTTCCATTCATTATTTTACTAATTTGGGTCCTTTCTCTTTTCTTTTAGATTAGTCTGGCCAGTGGTTGACCAATTTTATTAATTCTTTCAAAGAACGAGCTTCTAGTTTCATTGATGTGTTCTATTGTATCTCTGGTTTTTAATTCATTGATCTCTGCTCTAATCTTAATTATTTCCCTTCCTGTGTGGGGGGTAGGCTTAATTTGTTCTTGATTCTCCAGTTTTTTAAGGTGTAAAGAGAATTTGTGTATTCAAGATTTTTCTGGATTTTGTTTTTGTTTCTGTTTTTGTTTTATTGAGGCTTGGATGGCTATGTATTTCCCCCTTAGGACCGCCTTTGCCATATCCCATAGGTTTTAGATGTGTCTAAATTGATGTGTCTTCATTCTCATTGGTTTCCATGAATTAAGTTCTTCTTTAATTTCCTGGTTGATCCAAACATTCTTGAGCGGGATGGTCTTTAGCTTCCAAGTGTTTGAACTTCTCCCAAACTTTTTCTTGTGATTGAGTTCCAGTTTCAAAGCATTGCTGTCTGAGAATATGCAGGGAATAATTTCAGTCTTTTGGTATTGGTTGAGACCTGATCTGTGACCCAGTATGTGGTCTATTCTGGAGAAAGTTCCATGTGCACTTGAGAAGAATGAGTATTCTGTTGTTTTAGGGTGGAATGTTTTGTATATATCTCTGAGGTCCATCTGGTTCAATGTGTCATTCAAAGCTCTTGTTTCTTTGTTGATTTTCTGCTTAGATAATCTGTTGCTGAGAATGGTATGTTAAGATCCCCTACAATTAATGTATTCTTATCAATATGTCTCCTATTTTGATTAACAGTTAGCTTATGTAGTTGGCTGCTCCCATGTTAGGGACATAAATACTTAAAATTGTTAGATCTTCTTAGTGGATCAACATTTTAAGAATGATGTAGTGTCCTTCTATATCTCTGACTACAGTCTTTAGCTTAAAATCAAATTTGTCTGGTATGAGAATTGCTACCCCAGCTTTCTTTTGAGGCCCGTTGGCATGAAAGATGGTTCTCCATCTCTTAATTTTCAGTCTGGATGTATCTTTAGGTTCAAAATATGTCTCTTTTAGACAGAATATGTATGGGTCCTGTCTTTTCATCCTATCTGCAACTCAGTGCTGTTTTATGAGAGCATTTAGGCCATTGATATTGAGAGTGATTATTGAAAGATATGTTTTTATTGTCATCATGTTGCCTGTGAGGCCATTGTTTCTATAGATTGTCTCTGTAAATTTCTGTTCTGTATCACTCTTGGGGTCTTTCTTCTTTTATAGAATCCCCCTTTATATTTCTTGTAGTGCTGGCTTGGTGGTCACATAATCTTTTAGTCTTTGCCAGTCTTGGAAGCTCTTTATCTCTCCATCCATTTTGAATGTCAGCCTTGCCAGATGGAGTATTCTTGGCTGCATATTCTTCTCATTTAGTGCCCTGAATATGTCTTGCCAGGCCTTTCTGACTTGCCAGGTTTCTGTGGATAGGTCTGACATTATTCTGATAGTCCTCCTCCTTCCCCTTAGCTGTACTTAAGACAATTTCTCTGAATTTATGATTCGTGAATTTCACAATCACATGTCTGGAGGTCTTTCTTGTTGATCTTGGGGGATGTCCTCTGCCTCTAGGACACAAATACTTCTTCCATTCCCCAGATTAGGGAAATTCTCATCTACAATTTGCTCAACTATATCTTTTAGTCCTATTTTTCTCTCCACTCCCTGAGGAATCCCAGTAATTCTGACATTAGAACATTTCAGGGAGTCATTTATTTCTAATTCTGTTTTCATGGTTTCTAAGCTGTGTGTTCCAGGCCTCCTGCTCCTTCTTTTCTATCCGTTTGTCTTCTAGATCAATAAATCTATCTTCTGCCTCATTTACCCTGTTAAGAGTATTTAGATTAGATTTGATCTCATTGATAGCATTTTTAAGTTTTGCCAGATCAGCTTTCACTTCTGCCTTTAGGGATTCCATGTTGCCACTAATGGTTTTCTGCAATTTAGCCATAGTCTGGATAACTGTTACCCTGAAATCTATTTCCAACATCTTCCTTATGTCTATATCCAATAGTTCAGTGGCTGAGTCACAGTCTGTGAATTTTTCCTCTGTTGGAGGTTCCTCCTCCTAGTCATTCTGGTGAGAGGTGGTTGAGGGGATGTATAGTTGAAAATATCAACAACAATCCAGGCAAGGTACAGTATCTCCACTGATGATCCTCTGCCCCTGTAGAGATTCAGAAGTGTGTAATCTTCCATCTCAGGTTGATTTCATGGTTGTTCAGAGTGCTCTGGTAGATATCTAGCTCAATTCAGGGAACCAGTTGAAATACGGTCTTCTACTCTTCCTTTAGGGTCATAGGGTCAACCCTCCTTTCATTTTTTTTTAATGATAACCTTTCCAGGTAAAGTATTCTTGGTTGTAATTTTTTTCCTTTCAGCATTTTGAATATATCATGCCACCCCCCATCCTCAGCCTGCAAAGTTTCTGTTGAAAAATTAATGGATAGCTTTGTGAACTTTCTTCTGTACATAGCTTTATGAGGTTTCTCCTCCTTCTTTCTTGCCATTTTTAAAAATTTTATCTTTGTTTTTTAATCCTTGAGATTTTAATTTTTATAGATTGTGTGGACTTTCTTGGGTTCATCTTGTTTGGAGTTTGCTGTATTTCCTAAATGAAGATGTCTGTTTTCTTCCCCAGTTTAAGAATGTTTTCACTGTTATTTCCTCAGATAAATTTTCTCCCTCTTTCTTTCTTTTCCTTCTGAGACCCCTATCATGCAAACGTTTGTTCACTTCATGTTGTCCAAGAGATACCTTAGCCTATTTTTAAAATTTTTTTCTTAAAACAATTTTTTTCTTCATGTTGTTGGGCGTGGACTCTTTTCACTATCCTAACCTCCATATTGCTAATCTGTTCTTCTGCATTTACTAATCTACTGTTGATTCTCTGTGTATTTTTTTTTGTTTCAGTTATTGTATTCTTCAATATTTATATTTTCTTCAAATAGTTATATTTTGTCTTTGTTGAAGTCCTCACTGAGTTCATCCACTCTTCTCACTAGTCCAGTGAGCATTTTTATGACCATTATTTTGAACTCTTTATCAGACACGTTGCTTATCTCCATTTTATTTAGCTTTTGTCTTGGTCTTTCATTTGGAGCATATTCCCTATCTCCCCATTTTCTGTGTTTATTTCTATAAATTAGACAGAATAGCTATTTCTCCTAAACTAAAAGGAATGATCTTGTACATGGTTGTCCCTGTGTAGACTGTATGTCTGGTGACTTTGGTGGGTTGGCTGGCTGAGGCTGTGACTTTTGTGGCCTGGGGATGGGGACCACCCTAGTGGAATGGCCGGAGATGGGCATGAGCCCAAGGCAATCCTAGAGCTCTCAGCACAGTGCACCCTGGACCAGAGAGCTGAAGTGGGTGCAAACTGGAGGGTCCAAGGACTCTCTGTGAAAAGGGCACCCTGGCAAGAGAGCTGAAGATGAATTAGGTACGAGCTGGGGTGTCCTGGGGCTCTCTGCACAGAGGATGCCCCAGCAGAATAGGTAAAGCTGGAGTTGGTATAAGCCAGGGTGTTCTGGGATGCTGCATGTAGAGGGTGCCATAGCTGGGCAGCTAGAGCCAGGATTGGTGTAGACCAGGCTGTTTTGGGGTGCAGGGGCTCTTTGGCATTGTGGTCAAAGCATGATTGTGGAGGGGAATCCACAGGGCTCTCCACACAAAGGGAGCGCTGGTAAATTGTCTGGAGCCAAAGTGAGAGCAGGGATGTCCTGGCAAGTCATCTAGAGCCAACATGGTATGAACTGGGAGTGTTCTTGCACCTGTATCACTTTGGCGAGATGGCTGGAGCTACAGTGAGTGCTGAGCAGGGGTGTTCTGGTGTGCTTCAGGCAGGGGACCACTTTGGTGGGACAGCAGGGGGTAGTGTGGGCTGGGGGCTCACTGGTTGGTAGGCTTGCTAGTGTGTGCCCAGACCCTGTTCCTGTCCACATTGCCAGGTGGTGGAGAAGGAAGGTAATCGAGCCCCTCCAACCTGGAGAGAGTTTCAGCAGCTCCTCTGCCATTCGACATAATTCTAGGGCTGGATCCTTAATATTCTAGTTGCTTTAAGCCATGGTTTTGTTTGTGTTTGTTTTGCTTTGTTTTGTTTTTCCTGTTCCTGGGGGTGCATTTGAGACTGGTGTGGGCTTAGGAGTCCAGGCCTTGATAAGGCTGGCTTTGATACCCTGACCCTGCTTTTGTCTGTGCTATCAAGGTAAAGGGTAAATGCAAAGTATGGGGCTCACCAGCCCTTCTGACCTGGTATGAGTTCCAGTATCTTGCCTCCCATTTGACAGGGTTCTAGGAAAGATTCCTATATATTCTGGTTGACTTTGTAAACAGTGGCCTTTTTCCAGTGTTCAAGGGCAGATGAATTTGCTCATGATCCCTCTGAATTATTGCTCCTCTCACTGCAGTTTGCAATGGGGGTGAGGGTTCCCTTTGTTACCTTGTCTGTGTCTCTTGCTATTCCCTCTGTAGTCTTTCATTGTGCAGAAGAGGTTTGGTCAGTCCTCAGTTCTTCAGGAGGAATTGCTCTATAAATAGGTATTAGTTTGGTGTGTCTGTGGAAAGGGGGAGCTCAGGGTCTTCCTTCATTGCTATCTTAGACCAGAAGATGAAGTCCAATCAACATATATTTTGTATATTTTATACTCTATTCTTACAAAAAAGTAAGCTAGAGAAAAGAAAATGTTAAAATCCTAAGGAAGTGAAAATACATTTATAGTACTGTATGTATTATTAAAATTTTATTATTAAAAAAAATCTAGGGGTGCCTGGGTGGCTCAGTGAGTTAAAGCCTCTGCCTTTGCCCTAGGTCATGATCTCAGGGTCATGGGATCGAGCCCCAAATCAGGTTCTCTGCTCAACGGGGAGCCTGCTTCGCCCTCTCCCTCTGCCTGACTCTTTGCCTACTTGTGATCTTTCTCTGTCGAATAAATAAATAAAATCTTAAAAAAAAAAAAAATCTGTGGAGAGGCACATGGCTGCCTCAGTTGGTTTAGTGACAGACTCTTGATTTCAGGTCTGGTCATGATCTCAGGGTCCTGAGGTAGAGCCCTGCATCAGGCTCTCTGCTCAGAGTGGAGTCTTGTCCTCCCTCTGCTCCTCCCCCTGCTGTGTGTGCTCTAATAAAATCTTAAAAAAAGAAATCTGCATATAAGTGGACCTGTGACGTTCAAACAGGTGTTATTGTAGGGTCAACTGTATTTATGATCTCATCATTCCCTGCAAATGGGAAATGGTACTTAGCTTAAGAAATGAAATTCTGGTCAGTCCTTTGCTGGACTTAAAAGGCTTGAGAGTAAAAATAACGTTAGTATTGGTCCCAAGGATATCACGTAAGGGTAAGGAAAGTCTTCTTGTTAGTCCAGTTATGGATTTTATTTGATTTAGAGTTTTCTTGGAAGCCTAATGAGATTTAAGTTGGCAAAAATCAAAACCAAATGAAACAAACCAAAATCCAGAAAACAAACACTTCCCTCTAATAAAACAGAAAAAGTTAAAATCTGGATATGTTGTCCAGGATAAAAAGGTTGATTTTTATAATGACATTTTCCCCTCTTTTCTTCTCCATAATTTCCCCTTTCTGTACCCAGTGCTGCAGCAGGTTCAAACAGAGCCTTTCTGGGATTATTAGAGACTTACCCTCTCTGGTGGCACTGCCCCTTGCAATCATGTTTAGCGTGCAGAAGCCAACTTTATGCAGTTGGAGAAAAGTGCCTTTTCCTCCTCGCGGATGCAGCCTGGCTCTGGCGCACCACAGTGTGGGGGGGCCGGAGGGGAGCTGGTTCTCAGCTCCCACCTGCTCTCCGGGCTTGGTGCCCTTGGCAGGGCTTGCTCAATCCAAGCAACTGGTTTTTAGCAGCCCTGGCTGAAACCCCACACCAAGTTTTTCCCAGAAAAATCATGTTTCAAAGTAAGTGTAGGTGGTGAAAAATATAATTTTAGATATCATCTACATAAAAGCACACATTTGTTATCTGGGTGATACATAACTGATAAATAGTGGATATATATGTGTGTGTGTATATATATTACATTTTTATATATAAATGTATACTCCTTAAAAACATGAAGACAAATATAGAGACCAGTGTTGTTTTGAAAAATGAATTTATTAAAATGCTCATAATTATAAAAGAATATTAAAATGCACAGAAATTCACAAAACATTACAAACTTTACATCTTATGCCACAGTGTATGAAAGCATCATGAATATTTCCGTTCTACTTTAGTTAAGCTGCTCATACATTTTAACTTTTCAAACATCTTCTGCACAATGAGAAAATGGTACAAGAAGTGTTTCAGTAACAGAGCATGTTCTGCCCCCCATTGTGAACTAATGTTTTCTGAAATTCAAGATGCATGCATGGGTAATTAAAAGGGAAGGCATTTGGTGACAGTTTGCAAGATGGCCTTGTTGAGTTTTCAAACAGAAATGATAGCGTTCCCTATCTATTGACACATCCGAAATATCTGAGGGATACTTAAGGAAAAATCCCCTGAATATTTTGGTCTAATGCTTCGATCTGTTAAAATTCACAGGCATTACAAAAGGATACAAAACAAAGTTCTCTAGTGGTTAATACCAGGCAGGTGGAGGGCCAGATTTTCCTTTCATGGGGGCACAGTCACACCCACCCTTTTTCCTGGGGTGCTGCTTCTGCTCACATTTACAGATCCAGCCCGTGCCTGCCTGCAGACGCAGCCCCACATTTTTCTTTGCAGCGGACAAGTCCACGCTGGAGTTACATTAACACTGTCGCTGTCCCAGGTGACCTGGCTCCCCGCACGTCGCTGTTTGGGGAATATTGGCAGTGTCCTACATCCCATTTTCTGCCTTTAAAAATATAGAGCTTTCCCCCACTCCTGTCCACAAAAGCACATTTTAACCTATGAATGATTGATGAAAGATGACTTATGAAGACGTAAATGCACAACTCTTTTAAAGTTTTATCGTATATACAAGGAAATAAGGCAAGAAGATTTCCTTTCTGTGCTCCCCTAAATGGTGAGTACTCAACCAATCCAATATGAGGAGATAGTCCTCGGCTTCGGAGAAGAGCAGAGTTAAGAGCAGAGGAAGCGGCCCCACTGCCAGGAGCGGTATCCCAGGTGAGCAGGGGAGGGACCAGACGCAGTCTGGGCTGCGAGGAAGGAGCGGCTGTGAAGAAACGCCTTTCTTACTCCCTGTACGGTCAGAGCGCTTGTGGCTCCTGGGAACGCTCTGTTCCCATTGTTCATGTGACCAAGAAGGTTAGTGAAATGTTGTCCCCGATCCACTGGGCCAATTCAGAAGTCCAGAGCGCTGCTCCGATGGATCCTCCATACGTACTATTTTTGTTTTTCAAACCTTCATGGCATGCATTTAGAATGGTGACCTTGAGTCAAGCTGCTCTTACCACAAGCCTCTGAATCCGCTCAGGAAATGGCTTTCCTTTCCCTCTGCCGCTGGGATTCTGAGTGGCTTGGCCTCTGGGCATTTAGCAGCACCGCAGTGGGTGGCAGCCCACCTTGCAAGAACCCAGTGCCAGACACCCTCTCCCACACCCAGCGCTGCCCAGGTACCAGTCAAGCAAGCACAGTGCGGGCCCCGGGAGGGCTTTGCACCTGAAAGGCGGTCAAGCACAGTAAAGGCTGCTGAGCGGACAAACTGAAGGCAAGATGTGCGCAGTGTGCGGGCGTTCATCAGGAAGTTACCTCCCGCCGGCGGCAGGGGTTGTGACCAGACTGTGGCTTTAGGGAGGCTCATATCCAGACCAGAGTCTCTTTTTTGGATCGAGAGTGATCTGGGTCTGCCTGTCTCTTTCCTCTCCCCCCACCACAACCCCCCACCAAACCCCTACCCTTGTGCACGCAAGTTACAAACAAGTTCTGGGCTGGGACTAAGGGAATGGAGGATGTAGGGAAGCACCTTGACCATGGCAGATGCTTTGGTATGTTGATCACTTGGATAGGCAGGACCCCTGCTGGAAAGGCACTCCCCACCGGGACTCACAGTGAGGGCACCTGCTGTTCTCTCAAGCTGTGCAGCACTGTCCTGTTGGGTGGGCTGGGCAGTGAGCCATTCCCAAGGGTGCCAGTGAGCTGATCTGATGGCTATAGGGCAACTGCTGGGAAAGGGATGGGCTTAGCTTTCCAGACCCTTACACTGATAAAAATGTAATTTTAATCCCTTGATTTTTTTTTTTTCAAGAAACCACCTATCTTTAGAAGAGGTAAATTAATTATCCTGATCAATAGGAGTTCCAATTCTATTTGAATCTGTACCTTTCCCCACTTTTGTCATCTTACTCCCTTGAGATTTGCAAAGCAGTCAACACTGATTAGGCACAGAGGATTCCAGGAGTGCTCCTGGAAGATAAAAGGTGTCACTGTGGATTAGTCCAAATACACTTCAGGACCCTGCTATCTTTATTCCAATCCATTAAGAGTATTTCTTTGAGATGGAAAGACAGGCCAGAATGAAGACAGAAACTATTTCCTCTTATTAAGTGAGGTTTCGTTTTTCTGTAGGGATGTGCTAATACACCTAAATATTGTGAATTCTTGGGTCTATTTGCCGCTGAATACAGCATTCAAACTGAATTCTGAGTTAGCTATTTTTAATCACACAAAAGCTAGTATGTCTAGTCTTTAACGAAAGTACTGTAAGGGAAAGAACTCTGGGACCGATCTGGCAAAGTGAAGAAATGAAACACCGCCTAAAAGGGGAGCATGTGCTTGAGAACAGAAAGGAATGAAAATAATCAAACGGAAGGACAAAAATCCATTCAGCTTTGGAAGAGGTGGTTTTTAAGCACACTGCGAGACACTTTCTGTGTTACAGAAATTCCAATTTATCAAAAAAGGGTAACATTTCTGGTTTTCCAGGTGATTAGTTTTATGCACTTCTTGATCTAAATTTTGCATTTCCCAGGTCCTGCATGGCAGGCTGAAACTGAAAAATAATCTCTATGAAAATGGCAATAGCGAAGACACCTATGTGCCAAAGTGTTTTAACTTCAACATTCTCATTAGTGATTCAGAATATATTTTGACGGAGTTAAATTCTGTAAAGTGCTTCTCAGAACATAAAGCTCTTATTCTAATTTTGGTCGTAAATTGTTCTCTACCACTGCGCCCATCCTCTCAGCTATGACCCCCATATTTTTTGTCATATCTTTGAGGTGATTCTCCCGAAGAAGCTTTTGGGTTAAATACTTTTCTCTCTTGATCTTGCTCTTCGTGCTTTTGGATACATCTGGGATGGCATAGGATACAAAGAATTTCACAGAGTAGATGAGATGCTGTGGGAGAGAAGAAAAGTGTCCATCACAAGGAAATGGTGGGAAACACAGAGCTCTTTTCGTTTTTGTGGTTTTTTGTTTTGTTTTGTTTTTGGTTGTTTTTTTGCTTAGTCATCCCAGCAATAGATCTGGACAAAGTGGTGAGTATTTTCTCTACACAACCAGTCTCTCCTATACCATGTGGTCTGCCAAAGAGCTACATTTTGTTACTTTGACAATTTCAAGAACACTAACACTTACCCTGACAATGCTGTAGTATTTTTGTGTATGTTCCTTTCTAGGGCTCTTCCCCCCAAAATTAGCACTAAATCCTATCTGTGTGAGTCTATCTATATCATTTTATTTTTGAGAACCTGTTTAACAAAATATGTAGAGAGCCCCAAATAATATATTGTTTAGTCTCCCTTGATTTGGGCTTTATAAAAAGTAAAATACTATATATGGTCTTTTGAAAATTACTTTAAAAGATTTATTTACTAGAGAGAGAGAATGCACGTGAGCAGGAGGGGGTAGAGTGAAAGGGAGAGAGAATCTCAAGCAGACTCCTCACTGAGCACGGAGCCCAACACGGGACTCGATCCCATGACTGCAAGATCATGATTTGAGCTTAAACCAAGAGTTGGATGCTGAACTGTGCCACCCACACGTCCCTAAAAATGACATCTGCATTCAAGACTAGTTTCTAACCCATCCATGTTATTGTGCATAACTGCAGTTTGTTCATAATTCTGTATAAGGGTCTCCTGTCGATTACCCCATCAAAATGTACTGGGCTTGTTTCTAGTGTTTCTATTAGAAACAATGATGTTAAGAATGTTTTTGCATTTGGATTCTGGAGGACATCTGTGAGAGTTTCTTAAGGGGATGACCTAGAAGTGGAACTGGCAAGACTCTGTTAAATGAATATTCAAATTTCCAAGATGGTACCAAAGTCTTTTCCAAAGTAGTTAATCCAGCTTCCACCTCCACCAGCAGCGTGTGATGGTTTCAGGGGCTCTGCATTCTTGCCAGCACTTGTGGTCATCGTTTTTTTCCTCACCAACATAGTGATTATAAAATGCACTTTCATTTTAGTCATTTAGTCGTTTCTGATGACTAATGATGTCGAACAAGTTTTTATTTGTTCGTTATGCAAAAGTCTCTGACCTACCGAGGAAATACACAATATACAATGTACACATCATTAAAAATCAACAAATTGTACATGGTGTTCACATGATAAGAGTGTGGCGAAAGCAGTAAAGCAGATCAGGAGTTTATGTGTTACGTGGGAGGCCAATTTCAGATAGATTTTGTACAGATCAGACTGGGTATGCCTCACTTTGCCAAGGCTTTGAGGAGGTGGGGAACCAGCCATACAGACATCAGGAGGAAAGGCATGCGAGGCAAAGGGAACAGTCAGTACAGAGTCTGGTGGTGGAAGCCTGCTGGCTGTGCATCAGGAACAGCAGTGGGGAGGGATGAGAGAGAGAAAGAGAGGTAACAGAGCATGGCTAGAGCTTGTCAGGCCTTGCACAGCACTGTAAGGACACTGCTCTCTGAAGGTAGCAGAGAGCCTATTTAGGAGCCCACAGCCCTAATTCAGGTGAGAAATGATGGTGGCTCCAACCCGGTTATAGAAGCAGAGTTGGTAATGGTCAAATCTGCAATGTACTGTCCAAGGAAAGCCAGCAGCATTGCAAGCGGGGGACTCTTAAGAATTTTGCCCTTAACAACCAGTGTGGTAGCTACAAATGCCATGACTCAGAGGGGGCAGAACCACTGTGGGTGGAATATTTAGGGCAGCATGGAGAGGAGAACATTCCAAGTGGATTGAAGAAAATATGGGCATTTGGGGTGGTAGATGTATCTGTTAGCTATCCCAGCAGAAAGGTCAAGTAGACATTGGATTCATGGGTTGAGTTCAGGAGAGAGGGCTCTGGAGATACATATATCGTTGAGTCACTGGCATATACATGGCATTGAAAGCCAAGGGACTGCGTGAGATCACCAAGGCTGTGAGGAGAGAGAAAAGAAAGAGAAGGAAGGGACTAAAGAGATTATGAAGGGACAGCCTAGTGAGATAAGAGGAAAAGGGAAAAAAAAAGTTTTCCTGGGAGCCAACTGAGGAGGAACTTCAAGAAGGAGAGAGTGATCAGCTGTGCCAAAGGCTTCTGATTAGTAGGTAATGGGAGAGTGGAGAATATTTGAGAGGAGAGTGTGTCTGAATGATGGAAATTATAGAGTAAAGGGGCGAAAGCTGATGATGTAGGAAGGGGAGGTTCTTTTTTTTTCCCCCCATCTATATATATAGACGTGGACTTTCTGTATTATGCTACCCTTGCATTTCTGGGGTAAACCAATGTGGCCTGATGTCATCTTTAAAAAATATATTGCTAGATTCAATAGGCACATTTTAAAAAGATCCTTGCATCAGTGCAACAAAGGAGACTGGATTATAATTTTCCTCTTTCTATTCCTGTCTGATTTAAGGATCTAAAAGGAGTTGGAGAGTGTTTCTTTTTCTGGTCTCTGGAGGTAACGAAAATGATCTGAAAGTATACGTCTAGAAAGTGTGGCATCACTCTCCTACAAAAATCATATGGGCTGGCATTTTCTTTATGGAAAGATTTTTCAGTTACTCAAAATTTTGTTATAATTCTAGGTTTATAGTTCCCTTCTTTAGCGTTTTAGAAGATATTTGACTACTTGCTTCTGGCTTCCATGCTGCTGTTAAAGTCTACTCTCATTTCAATTTTATCAGTCATCTGTCCTTTTTCTCTGGTTGCTTTTAAGATCTTATCTTCAAGGAGCTGCACTTTTGTTACAATCTCTGTAAGCCTGGATTTCTTTATTCTGCCTGATATTTGCTGTGTTTTCTGCTCTGTGAACACATCCCTTTCATTTCTTTGGGAAGAATTTCAGCCATTAATTCTTTAAATATTGTCTCTCCTCTAGTATTTTTTTTTCCTTCTGTGGATTTTTAAAAAACTGCTTAATCTCTTTTTCACATTTTCCACTTTCTTCTCTCCCTGTGATGTACTGGGAGTAATTTTTTTCAGACCTATCTCTCAATTCATTCATTCTTGCTTCAGACTTCTGTTTAATCCATATGCTTTTTCATTTAAACAACTATATATTTTTCAAGATTACCATGTAATTTTTTAGTTTCTTATTGTTTGCTCATTTGTCACTCATTTTTTGTTTAAACATATTCATACACATTTTAATTTATAATTCCTAATGTGATAATGCATACTCTTGAAGTTATTGAGGGTCCAAATTATTATTTTCTGAATCTCACTTGTGGTTTTTCTCATTTCCCCATGTTATTACTGTTCATCTTTGGAAGCTCATATATGATTATTTCAATCTGAGAGAAAAATGTGGTCTAAACGGAGGACATTCTTTTCTCCAGGGAATATATGCATTTCCTTTTGCTCTGAGACAAATTCAGCTCTTTGGGGGGCCCCTGGCTGAATCCAAGAGTCTCAACTTTAGCTGGTCCACCTTGTGGCTGACCCGCTGCTTGGCGCCCTTGAGACTCTCGAGGGTGGAGCTGATGACCCCCCCCCCCCCGCAGCCTCAGAGGGTGCTCACGGCTGGAGCTGAGCCGGTACCTTTCTGCCCCCCTTTGTAGATTCTCCTCCCTTTCCCTGAGCTTGAAAATGCAAAGGAAATTCTACTTTAACCTGACTGTGAATGTTTTGTAGTGAAATGGCCCCTCAGAGTATCTAGTCAGCCATGATTTCAGAAGCAGAAGTCGAAACACTTTGGCCACTACATATCTGAATATAAACTAGTGATTCTTGCTGATGTAGCAGATACTCCAGGAATCCTCCGATGATGGGGAGCTAAATGACAACTTGGTTCCTCTTCTGTTAATGTTGTGGTTTTTTGTTTTGTTTTTTTTTGTTGTTGTTTTTTAATAAATACCAAACTGAAAAATGATCAAAGCCACACAGCCTATCCAGCTTTTTTCTTGCTAACAGACCCTCATTTTGTTCAGAGCAAACCGAACACCTCCTGTCTCAGCCTACTCTGTTGCTTGGAGGAGCCGTGTGCCCTGGAGGCTTCTGGCAAAGCATTTTCTCTCCTGACAAAAAGGAACAGATATGGTGAGCATCCTCTTTCTTTCTCCTTACTGTCTAGACCCTGTACGTGTTCCATCGGGAGTTGCAGCTCTCACCCTGCAGCCACACACACTACATGCCGAGATAGAGAGTGCATGCACGCAAGTGCCAGAGAGACAGAGATCCTGTCCCTGTCAGCGAGCTGGTCTTGATTCAGAAGCCGCCACCTACTATGCTATATGAGAAAAATCACCCTTTAAGTGTTACCCTAACTGGGACCACACCCATCAAGCAACTTCTGAGCCTTCACAGTTTGGTAGTGGTTATTCCCTCTGTGTCAGAAGTAAAGTTGCTTAGTTCAATTTCAAATTTATTGCTGCCTCAGTCATTTTAAGAGCTGGTTAATTTTAATAGTAATACAAATAAAACTATGACAGCAATAAAGTTCCTCAGGGGCAGAGATCACATCTTAGTCGTCTTCAATAAGCCCCTTCCTGGTCTAGAATGCAGGCCAGCGCCCCAAATTTTTAAAAAAGGCACTCAGTACTGCAGTGAGAGGCACCGAATCCTCCTAGCACACAAAATGCTTTCACCTTTTCAAACAGATAACCGATTTCATTTCATTAATGAGAGCATTATGGGTATTCGCCTGTTAAATTTCATTAGTAGATGTCCTAAAATAATTGCTAGCAAGAGAAAAGAATGTATTTTAAGTCCGAGTTGGCAATACTTAATGCTTATACTGCCGTATAAGCTCTTTCAAAATATACTTCTTTTACCTCCATGACAATGATGAAAGCCAGCTTGGCTGCGATCACGTGCCAGTAGTAGATGTTGTGTTTATACTGCTGTTCGTGTCCAGGTGGGTTCCGGAAATCACGATACCTGAAAAGTAAAACAGGGATATCAGGAAGTTCTTTTTGATTAAGTAGTGAAAGCAAGGACCCCTTTCAAAAGAGGTCATAATTAATGTACTGCTTTTTAAAACTGGACATCCTATAAATTTTCTCCAAGAGTTTAATTTGGCTACAAAATCCTGAAATAATGAGTCCAGTAATACTTAACATAAAATAGGAAGGTGATGGTAATACATACATACACCATATGTGCAAAAATCAAAGTATTTAAAAATTTTTTTGTCAGAATTTTATTCCTGCTTTCTCAAAAGAGTATAACACTAAAATGATGTGGTGTATTTTCACAAACAGGATTATAAATTTATGTATCTCGTGGTATCAGCAGGCTTCCCTCAGCTATGGGCTACCCCTCCTTCTAGAGAGGAATGCCCAATTGCTTGCTATAATATAATCAACCTAATTTCCTTTTTAGAGGTCAGGAGCTACTGCTGTTAGTCTATTGCCCTCAGGTAGCACATCTCAAATTTTCTGCCTGTAACCTTTTAGACCTGGAAGAGTGTAACTACTCTTTAGAATTATGTCAAGTAAGAGTAAGATTTGATATGGGATTCTGAAGAGGCTCTAAAAACATTTATTTGGGGCTTATTTCTAGTTTCTTGGTTGTGCTGCTGAGAATCTGAACCAGAGAAGGGTTTGAGGAGTTGAACTAGGTAAGATTTAAAATCTCCTTTAGGGTTAAGATACTGAATTAAAAAAAACAAAACCAAAACCAAAACCAAAAACCTTTAGGACTTGTAGTCCACAAACTTTATCAAGTAGTAATTTACTTGTTTATTGTCCACAGCTGACCTCACCCGCCATCACAATCAATGCAGAGAGAAAGGGCCTCATGGAATGCTTTCGAGAATGCTGCTAGGTGAGCATGCAGTCCTCACATTTCTCGTCTTTGTATTTCTTGGAGTGAGAGGGCCGCTTTGCTGTCACTCAGCACATCAGCGTGTGCTTGAATAACAGATTAGTCATTACAACTGAATTGACTTGTTTTTGGGAACTCCTTGAATTTCTTCCTTTCTAAGGTATAAACAAGACTCTCCTCCTGGATCAGTTTCCCTGCAATCATTTGAAACTCCCATCTTTAATTGAGGCTTTATGTTCTGATTGGTAATACAGACTGGGGTCAGAATTTAAGTTTGGCTGAAAAGAAACCTGGGGGCAGGTGGGGAATGCCTCCAGCAGTTTTATTTAGAATTACATGACAATAAAAGTCCTTTAAAAGAGGAAGTATATTTTTAAACAGGTAAGTAGAACTTGCCTGCATGTGGTAGGGATAACCCCCTTAGGGTCTGGATTTCCCTTGCTTTGGTTTTTGAAGTCTGAGACGTTGAAGATGGAGAGAGTACTGTTGATGTAGCCTTCCATGGTGTAATGGGTGTGGTTGCCATATGGCGGGACGGAGAAGGACCAGTAATACACCAGGCGGGGGATCATGTCCGATGTGAAAGCAATAATCATGGCCTGTTTGGGGAGGAACACAAGAAGGGGGTTGTTAATTTAGAACCTCTATAGCTATGGTTAACAAACACACCAGAATTACATGTTCATTGGTTGTTGTTTTTTTTTTTTTTTTAAATGAAAGATTCAGGAACTTTAAATCCTTTCCTAACCGTCAAATGGATATAGATAGCCAGTGTCCTAAAGTCTTTGAGCAATGCTTTAAAGGATAGTTACTTCCTCTTGGTCTTCAGTTCACATAAGGGCTGTCCAAAAGTCCATCTGCAGTTGAAAAGCAAAGGTCTGCAAGTTGCCTCTTAGGTTTCTTAAGTACAGTAATTGTAGACCAGGGTATCCTGGATTAACTCAAGTTGCTTGCATATGTTGCATATAAATTAGGTTTTCAAAAATTAGAATATTATACAACTCAACCTTGAAACTCTACTTGATCTAATTTTAATCTTTTATGATTGAGAAGGCCCTTCTGTCTAAGTAATATTAGGGCCAGTATTACAAAAATAATGCGGCCTTACATAATTCCTTTGTAGAGTTTACAATTGATACAAAACTCATTTTTAAATCACTTGCCTCTTAAAATTAATTCTATTTTTATAAATTATAAATTGCATAAAATAGATTTTCCTTAATCTAAAAGGGCCTTCAAATTCATACTTTTTCCCCCTAGAGTATCCTGACTTATTCACATCAACTCACAGTCTGATTTTAAACCATCAGTATATACTTACATATGTTGCTTCATTAGAGAGCAAAAATTTTTTATTAATTTTAAAATGTAGGTAGCAAGAAACTCTTGGGGTTGTGCAATTCATATGGTCAAGTGTATGCCTGTTTTATTGGACCTCGTGTCTAAGCCTCTAAACTTCAGAAAGACTAACTGAAGAAAGTCTAGTGTGTTCCAAGATTAAAGGAATAAATTCAGATCAGTTTTAAACCTGAGTCTGTGTCAGACAGCCCTCTATCAGGATAGAAGGGTATTATGAATTACATGAATTTTTCTCTAAAATTCTTTAATTTGGGCTTTCAACTCTCCAATGTATAAAATTGGTTTGAAAGAGGGAGAAAGTAAGGAATATACTTTAACCCAAATTCTATGTGAATAAACAAAGCTGAATGGTTCCTTTACTGAAGCAGAAAGACATGTTTTTGGCACAACATGATTTTTAATAGTGTTCATCTGAACATATGGTTTAGATGCAGTGAGACCACAAGTCAACAAACAAGATCTCAGCAGAGCAAGAAAAACAACAAAGGGGGCTTTCCTATTGCAAAATTACTCCCCCTAGTAGAACCAGCTTTGTCATTTCCTCTGACATATGTGTGTATGTTTGACTCTGGGTGGGGCTGGGGAGGGATGTAGGACAAGAATATTTTACTTTTTCCAGATTTCAATAGTTTAACATTTCCTGTTATTTAACTATAGCTTTTTACAGAATCACCTGCAGATGTGCTTGGAAGCTACAAAAATTCCAACAAGGAAGAGAATTCTTTTGTCTTCTGACAAGACCCTTGTTCCTCCTGAACTGAGCGGCTTTGAGACACACTGCAAAAGTGCAAGTAAATGCGGTGTGCTGCTTTTCCATTTGTCAAAATAAATTAAAATCAGTCTTCAGTGGCAGATACTGTGGCCTGATACAACCTGTCAATACAGTTTATTGTACAAGCTGCTGGAAGATGAATGATTTCATACCAAACTCTTGCTTGATGTCCATTTTCATCCCTGGTGGCAATTCTCTTTCTCCTATAGTTGAAAGTTCTCCTATTATGGAAAGTTAGCCCTCTCTGTGCCCAGGAGATGGTAGAGGCCTACATTAGGTATGGGAGGGGATGATACACAAGGGCCATTCCTACAGACACACAAACATGCAACAGGACCTGCAGCCTGGAAGCTGGACCAAATCCTAATCATATGGGGAAAAGGATGGTCTGTAGTTCAATGATCTAAAAAGCAGTTTTCCTAGGGTATAATAAAACGATGCCTAGGTTATGAGGAAAAAAAACTACTGGATAAGGACCAGTAGCACCAATTAGCAAGCACGCAGGTGCCTGTTTACACCCACCGCCCCCCCCCCCGCCCACACACGGTAGCCTTAGAAACACAGCAAATACCCCATTTGTGCCAATGGAGTGGAGCCCTGCTGGGGATATCAGGAGAAGGTGCCTACGACAATCAAACCAAAGTGCTGGGAATGGGGAGTACAAATCATTTGAAGTTTCTGGTTAGCTGAAGTTCAAACAAAAACACTTTAGGAAAATTGAAGCAGCAAGGTCTGAAACTTAAAGTGCCCAGGTCCACATTCCTACCTTGCTTCATGCTGTACAGCATACTGAATGTGACAGACTCATTCTTTTATGACTGTAGAACTTGAAAAGCCTCACTGTCCTATTTCTGCACATCAGTCTTCATTTCGTAGCACAGGGGATGTGGAAGGTGTGGGTAACTTGGGTAAATGGAAAATGATATAGCCTAGCAGTTGTCTTTTGTGTGCAATTTGCAACTTTCTTCAGAAAGCAGGGATAGCCTACAATTTGAATAACTTGAGGGTTCTTGGCAGGGGGTGACAGCTGAGTTCCAGAAAATTGGCTTGATTGTGTAAAACTGTAACCACAGCTCAGTGACACATTGTAAAAATCTTGTGCCTTTAGTTTAGATACCTGTCAAAGTCTACACAGTCGCTGTTACTGATGATGGGTGATGAAGAGAATAACAATAGCTAACACTGCATGAGGACCAGGCTCCATGCATTAACTCGCTGAAGTCCCTGCGTTACTCTTTAGGGTATATAATTGTCTTAAAATATACAGCAAGGAATTATTCAATTTACAAATGATAAACTGAAGCTCTCCAGTGTTAAGGTCTGGCCCAAGGTCATGCAGCTGGGAAGCTACATCAGTGAGAGCTGGACTTTGGGTCTGACCTGTGTCTGCAGTGCAGAGCCTGAGCAGGAGCCTGACCCACCGGCACTTGCTGAATTCTGTTTCTACAAGTGCTCGTGGGAAAAGGCTGCGGATTCTGGGCAAGTGTGGCTTGACAAAGAAATTAAAACTCAGATAGCATCGTGTTGGGATTGTGACCTGAGAGTAAAACGGTTAGTGAAATAAGGGAGGAAATAACCCCAGCTGTAAGGATATTTCTAGGGAAGGTGGTCATTCCCCTACTGGGATGGAATGGAACTTATTCTCCCTGAGAGCTCCTTGCTGGCCTGTGCTTAAAAAAAGAGAGAGGGACGGGGCGCCTGGGTGGCTCAGTGGGTTAAGCCGCTGCCTTCGGCTCAGGTCATGATCTCAGGGTCCTGGGATCGAGCCCCACATCGGGCTCTCTGCTCAGCAGGGAGCCTGCTTCCCTTCCTCTCTCTCTGCCTGCCTCTCTGCCTACTTGTGATCTCTCGCTGTCAAATAAATAAATAAAATCTTTAAAAAAAAAAAAAAAAGAGAGAGGGAGAAGGGAGGGGGAGGTAGGGGGTACTGACTGTTCAGATTGGTCCAAATTCTATACAGGTTATGAAGGACTGTGTTCTGTTCCCCCAAGCTGGGACACATAGAGGGCATGAGGCTGTTTAGCTAATGACCAGTGAGTGGCGAGCAAGGCCAAGGCTGGGGTGGAGAAGAGAGATGGGACCCATTCTAAAGCCCCCCTCCCTGAAGAACCTCTGCCCCAGGAGAAAAGGAAGGTAACACGTGAATGGAATGCAAACTGCTTATGCATACATCATCATCAAATAGTTAATATTTTCAGTTAATAGTATGGAATATATGGTAAAATAGGGTAGAAGGATAGTTCTTAATTGAGCATCCTCCCACTACAAATGGACAGATTACTATCTCTGTTTTAAAAGCACTATTGGGGGGGGCGCCCGGGTGGCTCAGTGGGTTAAAGCCTCTGCCTTCGGCTCAGGTCATGATCCCAGGATCCTGGGATCGAGCCCCACGTTGGGCTCTCTGCTCCGTGGGGAGTCTGCTTCCTCTTCTCTCTCTCTCTCTCTGACTGCCTCTCTGCCGCCTACTTGTGATTTCTCTCTCTGTCAAATAAAATCTTTAAAAAAAAATAAAAATAAATTTTAAAAAAGCACTATTGGGAAAAAAAAATAAAAGCACTATTGGATAATAGTGAGAGAGAGTTGGTTCTTACTCTTATTACTATTACTGTGTTTCTATTAAATAAAACCTTTAGCAAATGAACAATAATAGCATAATGGTCACTCTTAGCAACTGTTCCTATAAGAGGTCTTGATTTATAAGTCACGAATAAGAATATAAACAATTAAGAACATTAAAAAACAATAATAATCACAGTTATAACAACTGTTTTTACATGGACATTAGTATTGGCATCTCCCTCCCATTCAAAAAAAAATATAGCAAACATTTGGTTCTTTCGGTAGCAACACTAATGCATTTTTGGATTTCTCGAGCTCTTTACCCTGGGAAGCCTAGGTGTACTCACATTGGTCACCACAGCCAGAATTGCTATTCCTTGCATGATGGGCTGCCACGCTCCGATGTCTTGGGCTTTTTCTGGAACCATGCGTCTATACTGGGTAGTCATTTTCCATGCGTCCACTCTTATTTCCAATATATTGTTCACCAGAGCCAACAGGGGGGCCAGTGGAAAAGAGGCCACAAATAAGGTGACGAACCCAAACTGAATAACTGTCAATGGAATGGACACGCATCATGGAGCGGTGGGTGGATGGGAGGACAACACACTCTCCTTGACTCTTATAAAGACAAAGGCAAACAACAAACTGAGTCCCAAAGAGAAAAGACATCCATGGTAGTAACAATGTTCAACAGGGAAGGAACCCGAACCAAAGACAAAGGTGAAGTGTCTGGAAAGAAGACTGGTTAGAGCCGGTTTCTTTCCTACGTACACACGGAGTAGGAATAATATATTTAAAATCTTTAATCAACTAAAGTTATTCGCTGGCAGTAAAGTTGGGACACTCCAGGTAGATTATCCATTCTCTGCAGAAATAATAGAATGCTAGAAGAGGATTTGTGATTTAGGGTTAAAAAAAAAAAAAAAGGAATATTGTGGAAGCATTTAACACGTTAAAAAGAAATAAGAAATGGACTTTTGGGAAGACTCTGTTTAGAGAATGTTAGAGGAAATATGCTAGAAACAGGCAAATGAGCGAGCTCCCGCAAGTCTGCAAATGCAATGCAGTGCATTCAGAGAATTTTTAGTATTATTACAAATCGCAGACATGTATGTGTTGAAAGTGGCCTAATAAGGCAAAATATACTTCTTCAGGAATTTTTCTCTTGACATTGTTGCAGTCTATGTGGTCCCAGTAAATAAAAATTCAAGTGATAGCTCAGAAGTTCTTTTCTTCCTTGTCTGTAATTTATATGGCATCACTATAGACGGACATCAGAGATTTGGGGTAAACTGTACCATGGCAGCGGGGCAGTGTGTGGTAAAGTTTAGGAATGAGATGGCCAGAGATCTAAAAGAAACCTTTCAAGTAAACTAGTACAGATGTGGAAATAAGGCTGTGAGTAAAGGGAAGATTTACGGCCTCTTTACAGCTACAGCTCAGAAAAGGGGCAGGGACCAATCTGGCCAAAAAGGGCAAGGCTATGGAGGGAGAAGGAATTGGTATGTGCTTCTCGTCTGAGAGGCCAGGGTGTGTTGCAGAAGAAGAGAGGGCTGGAAAGATCTGGCAGGTCCACAGGCCAGGCAGGAGCCATCACCTTCAGGAAAGATAGCCAAGGACCAGAGTTGGTGATGTCATAGATGTTGACACTAGTGCTTGGTGCTATGCTGCGGACTGTGTCTATGGACCACCTGCCCCTCCATGAACTCATCTGCCCACAGGGACCAGGCAAGAATAGAAATGCATGGAATGGGTACAGTCAACTGTGGCATACTGGCAAGTCTGTAGGCTAATGAAAGGGACTACTCACAGTTGCCACATCGGAATGAGGGTCCAATGTTGCCAGATCTCCTCGTTATTCAAGAGAAGCCAGAAATTAGGACTATACTGGTAATTAACCCAGTTAAATAGCCCAAACAGAATAGATGCCATTTAAAATAACAATAAAAGTTCAGACTATTTAGGAATAAATTAGTGAGAAATGTTAACACTGATATGATAACAGCCTAAAAAAATAAAAACAAATAATGATAAATGAATGGATGGCCAAATGTTCCATACTCTTAACTGGGCTGACTCATCAGTTATTTTCTCCAAAACAGAATTGCAAAATCTAATGCAAATTTAATTAATAATCCCCAATAGATTTTTTTCTTTTTTAAGCTGAAAGGTGATGCTACAGTTTTTCAAGAAATCTACACAACTACACAGGTAAAATAATGAAGAGCGCTGCTTGAACTGACAGCATGAGAGACATTCCGAGAAAGGCTAAGGGGGGGCCAGAGAGAAACCAATGCATATTATCACACGATGGCAACTGAAACAGTTCAAAGATAGTGCATTCACAGTGCGAAACAGAAGAGAGGCAGATATCCATGAGATTTTACTATATTATAAAACCTGATACTTCAAATCCGTGGATTCAAGTATTAGAGCAATTAGCTACATCACTGGAAAAACTGGTATGGAGTCCTCACTTCTGTCACCAAAATAAATTACAAATGGATTAATTTTAAAATAATGCACTAGAAAAATCAACACGGTATATAACCTGTTTTGATGTTCAAACGAGAAGAACTTCTAAACTTCTGAAATCAACAACAAAAAAGACCTATGGATTCTGCAAGGCAAAAAACACACACTGCAAAACCCCAAATAATCCTTGACTCGAATTTTTTCAGGACCCTATAGTGCTCTCTACCACTCTGCTTTCTTCTTCACTGTGCAGTCAAGCTTCTCGAAATACCCCCTCAACTATTTCTCCACCATTCCTTCCTTCCTCAGAGCCACACCTCCTGCCTCAGCCCTCATGACGCTCACTCTGCAGCGACGGCCTATTCCTAAGCCAGCGTGCGTTTTCAGTCCTTATTTGTTGGATTAAGAGGCTGTTTTTGATACGGCCAAGTATTTCCCTCTCAATGTAATGCTTTTCCCTCTTGACTTTTGTTTTACTTAAAGAATCTAAAAAGCCAAGGAGAGGGTTGTGTGTGTGTGTGTGTGTGTACACGCACGTGCACACAATTTTTTTTAAAACGCTACCTAGCTATAGGGTGTGGCTTCTATTTAACCCCACTGTCCAGCAATGAGGCAGGGGCTTCAGCTCTCACTTCTCTGTGTATTTCACATCATGCTCCTTTTATTCGGTGTTCAAATCCCTCTTAAGCAACGTTATCACACACCCTCTCAGCTTCTATGTTGACACAACCCTCTGCTACGTCTCTTCCAAGTGTTCTGCTATTCTTCTTTCTCTTTGTGGATCTCTTTCCCCATTGACCCTTCACATGACCCTTCCTTCTACGGCCTCATCATCAATTCTGTGCCTGGCAGGCCTGAATCACTCCCATGGTCTCACCTGCAGCTCCTCTGAGCTCCTGATGGATCCAGCTTCCTAATGTAGACATTTCTATGGACACATCCTGCAGACCCCCTTACACACAAAATACCCAATGCCTAACAATCTTCTTGAAACCAACTTTTCTCCTTATATTCCACTTGCGTATTCTATCTCCTGGAAATTATCTCAATAATTCCATTATATTATATGTAATTATTATATATTATATATATTATTATACTAGTCATCTCTTTAACACTTATCAAATCTGTCTCCCTGATCTCTACTCCTATGCCTACTGCCTCTACTTAGGTGTGGGGATTACCCAATTGTGTGGGTTACCTGGTGTAGCCTCCCCAAATATCATTTTCATTCTAAATACCTTCCATTCTGCAGCAGAATGAGCTAATCTTTTTCAAAATAAACATTATATTATTCTTTTGCTTACAAATACTCCAAGCATAAGTTCATTAAGGATAAGTTCTAGGGATGCCTGGGTGGTTCAAAGTTGGTTAAGCGTTTGCTTTCGGCTCAGGTCATGGTCCTAGGGTCCTGGGATAAAGCCTGTATCGGGCTCCTTGCTCAGTGGGGGCCTGCTTCTCCCTCTGCCTGCTACTCCCCCTGCTTGTGTGTTCTTTGACAAATATTTAAAAAAAAAAAAAGGGTAAGTTCTACCCTCCTGGCTAAGCAAGCATTATGACCTAGCCCTTGCTTCCCTTATAGTCCTACCTATGGATCCTTTGTTCTTACCATATTTTGTTTACTTGCCACTCTTTGAACTGGCCAAGGTGTTTCATGCCCTGGTACTTTTAAATGGGTCTGCCTCTCTGCATGAAAGGTCTAGTTCCTTTCCCATACTTCAGATAGACAACTTGTACCCATCCTTCCAAGTCCAGTTCAAGTATCACCTGTTCTAGGAAGTCTGATCTCGTCCCTTGGCTCTGTGAGGACAGACACCCTGTCTTACTTGGTTTCGCCACCAACTGATATGGTATTTGGCAGGTGCTCCATAAATGTTTATTGGATGAATGAATGAATAAATGGGAAAAGAGATAGGAGGCATCATCAGGTGGTGGGCATCAAAGCAGGTGGTGAGCAGAAACAGTAGAGATGAGGGAGTGGGGGAAGACAGGCCTGGGTCCTAGAGAGTATAGGGGTGCTTAGTGAGGTGAGCACTGGAGAGACAGGAAAAGGGGTGGGTACAAGAAGATGCTCAAGTGCTGACAGTAATCATAGTAAATTAGATGGAGACAATAATAATTGAAGGTCATTGTTTCAATGGATCTTTTAAAAAAGTAACTTGGAGATGGAAGAAAAGGAGGTCAAGTTAACAAGGGTAGAAGAGTCAGGGCTAGAGAAAAACAGGGTCCACTCTGCCACTTTACTGCATTTAATTTGTGCCACCTGCCCCTGGAAGCCACCACTGAATTCTCAAGAGAGTTTCTACATGTGTAGTGCTGGGAGCACAGAATGGTTATCTTACGGCTTCCAGATTGTAGACTGACAGGCTCTTTCTCTGTATCCTCTGTCTGAATTCTCAGAAGGTAGGAACGTATACCTGGGGAGGCAATTTTGGTTAACACACCAGGGTTACTTTAATCACCTCCAAGGATGGCAGACAGAAATAGATAAATAAAGTAGAAATTTCACCCAAAAATAAAACCCCAAAGACATGCCATAAAGAACTTCACTGGGATGCTGGGGGCCATGTTAACACAAACTCGACTAACAGCTTATGTGTGTATTGAAATGCCAAGCTCGGGTCACTTAAATATTTATGAGTACTGGGTCCAGACCATGGTGCTCCAGCTGAGGGCTGAAAGATGCAAAGGTCTTGGTAACCATCTTGAGGGGAATCAGTCTAGCCAGGGGGACAGGCACACACAGAGCCAGATGCCATCAAGGCAGGAAGCAAGCGCTGTTAATGCCTAGAGAAAAGAGCAGCAAATCTGTGTGAAAAGTTGAGTGTTACTGCTGAGGCTTGGCAGGAATTCCTCAGGTAGAGAAGAGAAAGGTGTTTCAGGCAGAGGGGGTTCTAGTCTTCTCCATTGGGCAGAGGGGAACAGAGATGGTGGTGGAGTCTAAAGGCTCCAGGGTTGTCTGGCAGAAGATAGTTCCCCTCAACAGCGAGGAGGCATAATTAAAAAGGTAGATGGTGGTGTCATTCACAGATATGGGAAAAACCAGAAGGAAGGAGCTTTGGTGATGAGGCCAAAGGCACTCTATATTTATTTTGGAGAAACAGAAATAATTCAAAAGGTACTTGGCAATTCTATCTCCCACAAACCAAATAACAAAAAGTAGACTTTGCTCTGGTGTTGAATACCAATCAGACGGCCTACTCTCAACAATAGATGAATTTTTCTAATTCATTTGTTATTAGTTAGATAATAGGAAAACAATTCAATAATCTAAAAAAAATTGTCTTTAACAGTTATTATTCCATCCTTTCTTGTAGGGTAGGATGAGACCGAATTATTGTGTTGGTAATTATTTTAATGAGATTATGAAACTCAAAAAGTCATGCCAACATCTCCCCAAAGCACAACCTTTTCCTATAACTTCTTTCAACACTATCTATTTGACTAGTCAACCACAGAAAAATAACTTTTTCCAAGCAATGTTTTTGGTGCTAAAATAACAAATGATATTCTGTCCCAGAATGTTATTGTTATTAATGCTGATAATAGCTCCAATAAGAAATATTACAGTTATGACTCATTTTGGAATCAGAGGTAACTGTCTTATAGTCTTTTTGAAAATGAACAGAATAAATAAATAAATACAGCTTCTACATTATGTACTGAAGCTATACCCTTAACTGAACCTGGTCACGAAACATAACGAAAGCAAAAAAAAATGAAATTCAAATCAAACTCCAGGCTGCAAAGTACTGTTGACTGAATAAGCTAGAAGACAAACCTTTCACTCACTGAAGGAAGCAGATGTGATCCATGTATAATGTATATTTTTAAAAGCAATTATATATAGAAAGTGATTTAATAAAACCATCCTCTATCTGCAGACTTGGAAACAGGAACCACAAAGGGGTATCTTTGCAAACACACAAATCCCTGTTTAAAAGCAAGGCCTGTCAACCAAAATGTTGTGCCTCGTTTTCTATTCTCTTAAGCTTAACAAAATTGTAATTCAGGGCAGTGGTTAGCTGAAAGTGCAAAGATACAAAACATGTAAATAGTAAGCCCTCCAACGGATACAAGTGTGTCATGCATATAGAAAAGACAGTGCTTCCTTTGGAAATGTTTTGAGACGTGTCCATTTAAAGACACCCAAGAGCTCAGATTCAAGTCCAGCGGAAGAGAAACAGCCTAGGCAAATACTGCACAAATGGACAACGGCATTCAAGAAAGAAGGGGCCTGTCCTCAATCTTAATTCCAAACCAGCCCAATGTTAGTTCTAAATTCAAGCCAGTGATCAGCCATGAGGTCACTTAAGGAACCACACAGAAAGGATGGGCCAGGAGAAATAGGTACAACTGTCAAAAGTAGGTGGGAGGTGTGAAAGGGAGAACCCTGTGATCCTCCCTGCCTGGAAACAGCATGCTCCTGCAGGCTGTCGGCGCAGCCTTGATTAAATGACTCACTCAGAAGTGTATCGGGCAACAGCTGGGCCTGTGTGGACTCCAGCCCAAGCTGAATCACCTCTAGTCATAGCTGTGAGGGCGTTCTCAGATGGCCTGGGTAGAGTGCACTGAGAACGGTGAGGATGGACCTCAGTGAGTGTTCCATCGGACTGCGTAGTAATAAACCTTGAGCTCTGTACAAAGAATATTGACAAAGACACACACAGTCATCTTAGTTTAAAGCCTGACTGTGTAATTTTATCTAGTGGAGAAAAACACGTGTTTTTTTTTTTCCATTTCACTATGCCAGGTAATTAATTATGTGGGATCCAAAACATGTTCCAGTATGATTTATGTCACTAAGGACTTACTCATTTCAAGATATTCATAAAACAATCCCAGTTTGCCCATGAGCTGCAGGTGGTAGTCTTGTTCCCATCGCGGGGTCATTTTTTCTGCTCCAGAAACTGTGCGACATCGTCCAATCAGGTTCTTGACCCAGCTGCCAAAAAGATCGAACTATAAATTAGAATAGCATTAATTATTTTGCAGATCTCTCACAAGAGAACCACACAACCTCCTCAAGAAATTAATCGCTTGTTTTCATGATAAATTTCTATTTCTGCTTCCCTACCCCCAGATATTTTGAAAACCAGTACTATGTACCAGGCTTTATTAAAATCGTAACTGCTACTGTTTTTTTCTCCCAGCTCCTTTCCATATGGCAGTTAGTTTTTAGAAATACTTTTCTCTCATTTGATTAACTTTAGGTTTTTGTTTTGTTTTTTGTTTTCCCCCATTTGGCTGCTATTATCCAAAATGGTCCTTCTAGTATAAAAATCACCAGAGAAGAAAATATAGGCAGACATGGTATGGGAGCTGATGATCCTGCTGCAGAGAAGAATGAGGCAGGGCAAGGAATGGAGATTGTCTGCATTCGTGGAAGGGGGAGAGGGGCTATGGCAGAGAAGGGCTCAGGTGGAGGAGTGACATTGGAATAAAAATGTGAAGGAGGCAAAGGGTACAGTGACTCCAGAGCCCCAGAGGCAGGAGCAGGCCCCTGACTTTCCTTCAACGGACAGCATGGCGCCCACTGTGGTCCTGGGTTAGCAAGAAACTGCTAGGGTGGTTCTGAGCTGTGCAGAGCCCAAGAGATCACCATGAGGATCTGGGCATTTTTTTACTCTGGGGGAAGCGGGGAGCCATTAAAGGTTTCTGAGAGAATGGGGAAATATTTTCATTTAGATGAAACAGGTCCAAGACCTTATTTTAAGCTGAATAAATCAAGGACCCGAGAAGTGACAATGCCCCATGCTCTGCTCTATTGGACACTGGCCCCACCGAGTCGTCTGTTGTCTTTTATGTTACCTTCTTTCCTAATGCCTCCAGACAAATGTGTCCTCTCCCGCTCCCCCTGCTTTTAGGGCAATTTTTCCTGAAAAGAAATTGAAGTTGGCAGTGGCACGAAGCGTGCACCTGTAGCCTAAAGAACCGTTGTCCCCTCAAGCAACAGCTGGCTTGTGGTTTCCTCATGGAGTGCACCGTAAGAGGCATGACAGCAGCAAACAACTTCAAATACAAACATCTGGGCTAAGCTGTGGATGATCCAGCAACATGCTCGCACGGATTTTCAAATTCAGATACTGAGAAGGCTTTACCCTAAAGACAGCCCTAGCGGGGTTGCCCATGCACACGTGCTACAAACAGCTTGTCATGCCAGACGTCCCACTGCTGCTGGTCTCTGTGGTAACCCGACCGACCCCCAACCCTGAGGCGCACGAGGGGGCGACCGCTCTATGACAGAACACGCCCCTGGCTTCACAATCCTGCCGTACTTCTTTCTCTTCTGTGACATTAGGGACACAGCGCGAGGCTTGGGAAGTGGCGGAGACACGGTCTCAGACACCCCTGAATCCGAATCCACACTTCACTGCTTACTACCTGACTTCAGTCATGCTAAAATAAAATGGGGTGCGGAAGCCTATCCTGTTCAGGGTTTCTGTCAGGATTAAATGATCC
Organism: Mustela putorius furo; assembly: GCF_011764305.1. Classification (NCBI taxonomy): domain Eukaryota; kingdom Metazoa; phylum Chordata; class Mammalia; order Carnivora; family Mustelidae; genus Mustela; species Mustela putorius. The sequence continues at coordinate 9,713,394 of NW_025422368.1, forward strand.
AGAATAGATAATGTATCTAGCACATTTCCTAATACATCAAAACCCCCTTCACGGGATTTTCTTTTGAGCAATACAGGCTCACTGGCTGAGGCCGATGGTAAACCCAGCCTCAGTGACTTGGAATCTTGGCTTGGGGACGCAATGCTGTCTGGATGGGTGGGTCCCACTTCAGCACTTAGAATGACCTGGAAGGCTTGTTGCTGTGCTCCTTCCTATACCTTAATCCAAAGTTCTGTAATCAGTCAAGTCTAAGGCAAGGCCAGGCACCTGCAGCTTTAGGCATGATTGGGGTCTTGGGACACTGGTGGCATCATCCATCACCCTTCAGGACACCCAGACTGGAGATTCCTGATTTCTATTGTCTTATTTATTTATTTTGGCTCACACTTCCAGCCTCAGCCTCTTGATGGATTCCTCTCCACACTCCAGAGAAGCATTCTTTTATGACTGGGGATCTAAATCCATTCCAATTTGGACTGAGGATGAAATTTCTGTGCTGGCAACCACTTGTATGACCAGCTCCTCTACCCACTTCCCTCTGGCACCGTACTGCCTTCCCTCACCCATAATAGGTCATATTAGAAATCCTTCTGACTGGCTTCCTTTTCTGAGCTACAGACTCTGAGCCTCTTGTTCCATCTTCCTCAGTTGAACCACTTATCAGCAACAGGAAATCTTGGGCTGTCATCCATCCATCACTGTCCTCGGTCTTTTGCGTTTTCTAGTGGGTTATGAATCTAGGGCAGAGATCTCAATCTTGACTGCACGTAGAATCACCGAGAGAACTTTTTAAAAACACTGGTACCAGACACTTCTTCCCCTGGCCACGGTTGGAAGCTTCCTCCCTCTAGCAGAGGTTACAAAAATAGTTTTCTTAAGAATTTACCATGCATACTAGCAATAACAGAACAGCATTGTAAAAAGCCACCCTTTCCTAAGTCCTTATTATGCATAAAGCAGGGCTTAAAGCACTTTACACCTCATTTTCTCTTTGTTTCTTCATTATCATATGTAATCCACATGGTACAGATAATCACTATTTCTATTTAAGGCTATTCCACAGTATTCCTACTTGCTAATTTTGAATACAAGCACCCTTCAGTATCTGAATCTATTTTACTCTTCCTGAAAGTGAAGGATCAGTGTGAACAGTGAGAGATAGCTTTATGTAAGGTTCCTTACTCTATGTCTTTGGTTCATCCTCTAGCCAAATCAGATCTTGAGAAGGGATATTTTCTCTTATAAGAGTTCACTTTTTTAAAGTAGTGCATATCTATTGTGAAAAATACAAAAACATATAATGGATGAAAATTACAGTCATCCATTATCTAAACACCAAAGAACAATGCTATTGGTATTTTAGATATTTAACTATAATTATGTTCCTTAACATTTATCATAAAAATTTCTCCAGAGTAAGTAGCTTCATGCAGCAATTGTATTAGTCTTTTGTCAAGCACAGAATAAAATTCCCAGGAATGCCTCAAACACTAAAATACTGAGTGAGGCTGGGATGATGAGCTTGTTCTCTGGGTCCAACAAACAACTGTGTCACTTCGCTGATGTTATGTATTTGAAGCCTATGGCTCACTCACTCACTCCTCTGCTGCTGGGGACTGCCCGCTAAATCCTAGGTACTGACTTAGGTGCTGGGGGGACCCCAAAGGGACCTGGGTCATAGTGCAAGAGGTGCTTCTTCTTACACTCCAGGAATCCTCACCGAGGACCTCAAATGGGGTGGCGGTGGAAGGCGGCAAGTTGATGGTGACATTCATTTCGTTATGTTCCCCATGACATACTTAAATGGTGTGAAAACAGCTGCTGACTTACACACACAGTTTTTCTCTCCCCTCCTGTGTGTTTTTGGGGTGGGGACAGTTTTGGGTAGCAAGAGTAACTGCACTCTCTCTCACTGTTGTGGAAAGAGTGAGAAAGAAAATGGCACCTACCATAAGAAAGAATGATGGGAAGAGCCAGAGTCACTCTCTAAAGTGGCTAAAATTTAGCATTCCTAGTTTTCAGGCAAGGGGAAAAGAATTCAAAATGTACCACCCTCAAGTATTTTAGGCCAGGCATAGAAAGAGCTATACAAAAAGTTTAGCTTACTAAAATTTTGCAACGATGGCCTCACTTGAAGTGCAGGTATAAAGCAGCCATGGACACTATATACATCCTTTATTTTTAAGTATTTCATGTGAACAAGATTCATTGCATATTAATTTCTCAGTGCCAGTTTAGGAAATATACATCTCCCTCCATCCCACCCCAACAGCCACTATTTTTTTTTTTTTAATCAGAAAATAGCTCTCTGACAACCAATTAGTCATCAAAATTTGGTTTAAATAACCAGCCTACTTCCTTTGGAAAAATGGTTTTTACTCATCTGAGTGAAGCCTTTCCTCTATTTGATATATTTATTTTCACATCCAACATTGGTACATGACCTACTTGTACTCATTTGGAACAATCTGAGTATGAACTCAGCGAAGGTAAGGGTTGTTGACTGTGTAGTAAGGTCCCCAAATATCAATTTTATAGCTAAGACCCAAATCCATTTTTCTGTGAGTGGGGAGAGAGGTGAGGAGGGAGCTGGGGGCAAGAGGAGGGTCTGTTTGGAGACAGACCCTGACAGTTTCCATGGAAGGTGGAGGATGAAGCCTGGTGACGAGACGTGGAAGGACATACTGAAACCTGGAGGTTTCTGCTCCGCAAAGACGGGGGGGGGGGGGGAAGAGGTTAAATGTTCTGCAGAGAGAATGAACAGGGACCTGGTAATGGGGAAGAGAGAGAAGTTAGTGGAGGGAAGAGAAAGAAAGGGAAGTTCTATGTGGTGGGAGGAAGACAAGCAGCAGAGTCTGAAGCTACAAAGAAGGGTAATAGGGGAAAAAAAACAGTCATACAGTTATATGGACGAAAGACTTTAAAAAGATGGATTTTTTAAATTTTAAAATTAAAGTTGTTTGGGTTTCTGGCTCTGTGTCCCAAATGTCAGTAAAGGCTGCTGGTGTGAGTGGTTCTGGAGGACACTGAGGAGAGGGGCCACAGCTGGCGTTAGGGTTGGCATAAGCAGAAAATACAGATGTGGGAGGCAAGACAGAAGAGAGATCAAAAGTTTTTTGAGAACAGAAACTCAGAGCCAGAAATTATCTTGAAAAGTTATGTGGAATAGTCAGAAAAATGGCTTCCCAACAGATGTCTACAGCCCCCGCCTAGAACAAACGAATATGTTACGTTACCTGGTACGGGGGAAATAAGGTTGTGAATGAGCTGACAATAAGACAGATTTTCCTGGGGGCACCGGGGTGGCTCAGTGGGTTAAGCCTCTGTTTCAGCTCAGGTCATGATCTCAGGGTCCTGGGATCGAGCCCTGCATCAGGCTCTCTGCTCAGCAGGGAGCCTGCTTCCCCCTCTCTCTCTGCCTGCCTCTCTGCCTACTTGTGATCTCTCTCTCTCTCTCTCTGTCAAATGAATGAATAAAATCTTAAAAAAAAAAAAAAAGACAGATTTTCCTGGATCATCCAGGTGGGCCCACTGAAATCATCAGGGTCAGTCAAAGCGGAAGAAGGAGGGAGGGAAGAGCTGAGGGGATGTGACTACAGAAGTCAGACACAGCCACAAGGCTGGCTCGGAGATGAGAAAAGAAGCCATAAGCCAAGGAATGTGGACAATCCTAGAAGCCAGAAAAGGCAAACAAATAGATTCATCTCAGAGGCTTCTGGAAGGGAAGGCTCCTGCGAACCCCTTGACTGTAGCCCACTGAAACCCGTGTCAGACTTGTGACTTCTGGAACTGTAAGGTATTAAAATCTGTTGTTTTGTGTTTTTTTTTTTTAATTGTCTTCCTATTACCATTAGGTTGGTGGTAATCTGTTCAGCAGCAACAAAAAAGAAATATACTAAGCCCCCTGAAAATGTGCAGAAATTGAGACAGCACTGGACTCTTCACTTTGATATAAGATAGGGCTTAAGTGAAGATTTAAAAGGACAGTGTGACCTTGGCTAACATCTGTTGCTCTCATTTCTTAGGGAAAGAACAGTAAGCCAAAACATTTGTGGTTATTATTTTAGATGATTATCTCTTAAAACATTATGTAATCTTGCGCCTGAGGAACCCAAGAGAACTCTGGTTGAAAGCACAAGGATTTGGAGTCCTGGGATCTTGGATTTGAATCCCACAGTAGCCTCTTACAGATAACGCAAACACGGGTAAATCATTTAACTGCTTTAAGCCACAGAATCTTCATTTTTATAAAGGAGATAAAAATAAGGATTGTCTGTAAGATTAAATGAGAGTGATCTATCAAGCACTTAATACAGGGACCTGGCACATACTAGGAACTCAACAAATTACTACTGTTGGTTTTTAAAGCTTACTATAAGGGAGGAGAAAGTCATGAAAGTTGGGGAAATACTTAGTTCACAGCCTCAACAAAGGTCATCTCTCCAAGAACGAGGATCAGTTTGCTACCAATAATGGGCTAATAGACATAAAATGCAGCAGATGGGGATTTAAGTTAAATATGATTTTTTTTTCCTTTGTAACATAATTGTCAAACACTGGATACATTTATACCATTGGTTGGACCATCTTGTCTGGAGACCTATAATAAATAGAGTTTACTCCATTTTAGAGGTGGGCACGCAGCTGTGTGAACATACAGGCAAGTGATTTGGATGTGTGGGCTGTTCTCTCCTCACTCACAGCCCCGGGATTACACAGCTTCATACTCACGGGAGTAACACCTCTTGTATGTTATTCCAGATTGCTTTGCCTCCCATGATTATCGTCAGCTGCGTCGTCAGTTCAAGGAGACAGCCACCTGGGTCACACTGGAATATGACAAAGAAAATCCCATTTAAATTCTAGATGGGTCAAACATGAAATTGAGTCACTACTTTTATTTTTTGGTGATATTCTTCTGTTGAGGTGAAGAGACTCTCTAGACTATACAGTGAAGAAACTCTTCACTGGGCAGCCAGGAGGAAACAGAAAGCAGCTTCAATTGTCAAGAGAATCCAGTTCTAAGTCCGTACCTCTTCATTTCTGTATTTTCCCAGCCAATAGACGGGGTCTCCTGGGTAACCTACAAATTTGCCCTTAAAGAACGCGATGTAGAAGCATGAAGAATAGTAGTTGACAAACTGGAATAAGAACATCTTCATGGTCAGGCTGTTCTCATAGTCTGTCTGTGTCCTTGGGAGTTCTGTAGTTGAATAAAGGTGAGATTTTAAAACTGTGAACAGCTTTGAGACCCTAAGCAAAGACAGGGATACATGAGTTAACATGTTTGTTTTTTTTAAAAAAAAAATACAATTCACACTGTTTCCGTTTAAGCTGTTCTGAATTCCTTAATATAGCTACTGTGTTAATTCCAAGTTTACACATCGTTGTAAGAGTCCTCCCTCCCTCCCCCTTCTGCCGAGAATACAATATCCCATACGGCAAAAATATTCAAGGATTCCTTAATTTTTATGAGCCCAGTGTTCTCAAATGGACAAGGCCGTGCTCTCTCAGGTCTAAGTGGACAAAAAAAAATTTTTATTTGAACAGCCCTGCTAAATTATACTCTCTTGTCTTCCTGAATTGCGATAAGGTAGGGCTGTTGAAACAAACAAGGGGGAACTTGTTACAAGCAGTTGGAGAAGACAAAACAGGTCATTCTTCTAGTTTAGAATTTAAATCAGTCTGATCATTTTCAGAAGATGACCGCTGAGCAGACCATTCGGAAAATGACCCAGGCATATGCAGCATGTGGGGAGTGCTTAACTCTGACCACCAAGCAGCTGCCTGGGATACAAGCCAGGGAGAGAGAAACATTTATTACAAAAGCCGGAGCTGATGAGAACAAAGCTATATTAATATGAACAGCATGGGGGGAAGCCACGCAACAGTGTGATTACTTGTCCTCTCAGCAAAAGAGGAGCATATTTGCCACTGGAACCATGACCCTATTCCACTTATTTGCAATAAAGAGACTATTTACTTTCAACAATAGGGTACGTGATCTAACATAATTGAAAATATTATTCAGGGCTGATCTGTTTACACAGAGCTTGGACATTATAATGATTGTCTTTGCTTTGTCCCTTTTGCTAATGCAAAGCTGTAGATAATTCATTTCCCACACAGGTTAGATGAAGTATGTTTACACTTGAAATTTTCAAAAATTTGTAACATGTTGAAATTGAAATGCCTAAAAGAGACAGACTCTCTTTTTCACCAGGTTCTAAAAATGTCTTACAGATGACCAAAGCTGTAATAGGACCTTACCAAAATTCGTAATCATGATGGCCACTTTTTCATATATGATGTTCAGAATCATAATGATGACAAAGCTGATGAGGGAAGCTGTGATAGACGTGGCTGTCTGAGGGGTCAGGTACTTCTGGATTGAGTCCGTCCCGTTCAAGGTCTCGGGAAGTTTGGTAGAAAACACAATGAACACCGACAGCCTGTAGACAATGATCCCAATAACGGAGGCGATGATCAACAGGATCTGGAAGCACAACAAACACACCCATGTGAGCTTCACGAGGAGTATTTTTATGCTTAGAGATGAACCCCTGTGTGAATGGACAAGGTGCATGTGTGGGATAATGGGACTCTCACACAACGGCCCTGAGACAGGTAGGACCTGGGCATGCTAAATTTCCCAAAATAGGGGAAAGGAATGATGGAGGTCAAAAGAGCATGTACCCACTGAGGGAAAATAAAAGCAAGGGGAGAAACTGCACAAGGAGGGAGGAGTTCATGGGAAGCCTGTACTTTTGGGCAGTATGTCTGCAAACCCCAACCTGCTCCAAAAATGAAGGTCTATTAAAAAAAAAAAAATATCTTCAGATGAGAAAAAACTGGAATAGTAGAACGCATGAAAACATCTCTCCTACAGTTGCGGCATCCTTGAGGGTATGCAATAGTTTTCACTCAGTTATGGTGCATTGAGGGGATAGCTCTCCTTCCAACAGAGAACCGAGCACAGGTTCAAGGGTCAGTAGGTGCTAGCGTCTTAGTCACCTGCACGAGGCGAGATTCTGAACAGGACCCGGGAGGCTGCAGCATGCCCACAGGGAAGTTGGAAAGGACAACAAGGTATCTGCTGATGAAGGCGGCACATGCTTTTCACGCTTAGATCTTAAGATCTGAAACTGGCAGTTATTCACACCTGCCTTCGCACAAGATTCATTTCACTAATCTGTTGCATTTTTGACAGCACAGACCCCATGTTGCCGGGGGGGTCTGAAGCCATTTATACATGGTTAGTAGAACATTACTTCCGCACTAGGCAGGTTTTCTCTGGCCCCACTAGGCAGGTTTTCTCTGGCCCCTGAGTAACACACACTGAAGATCCCTTTTTCAAACTGTTTCCCCTACGTCTACTTTCTTGGACTTACTCCAAAGCATGTACTCGATGTGACTGACTGCCCGTGAGGACTGCTACCAGGGAGAAAAGCTACAGACACTGTGCACTTCAGGGCCAAGCAAATCACTTGGTGTTGTTTACAGCAAGAGAGGGTGCCTGGTTTTCACTTGGGGAGAGATTATAGGTGAGGCCCTGGAGTCAGCTTCCTGCATTTGACTCCCAGCTCTGCCTGAGCTGTGGGACCTTGTGCAAATTACTTAGCCTTTGGGGTTTCAATGTCTTTGTCCTTAGAGTGAGGGATCCTAATGGGAACTAACTTATAGGATTGTTGTGAGGCTTTAATGAGTTACCGCAGGTAGAAACACTTAAGAACATTAAGCCCATGCACATGAAAAGTACTATGTAAATGGTAGCTGTGAATACGGCAACTGACATGTTATTAATAAGAGGTTTTTCTTACTTTTAAAGCCATCAGTTTGTAGAGAAGGCATGATATTTCCTCTTCTAATCTCTCTCATTATCTCCTTCCCTTCACAGAAAGGGCTTAATACTTGTGAAAGGAATGACATGTTTGTGTACGTCAGTACAAGTGAAAATTAGCCATGGTGGAGAAAAATGTATTAGTGAAGGTATATCCCGTCTTCCTCTCTGAGCACAACAAATATTGGCCATTTAAATCGTATATATTTAGGGGCACCTGGGTGGCTCAGGCGGTTAAGCCTCTGCCTTCGGCTCAGGTCATGATCCCAGGGTGTTGGGATTGAGTCCCCCATCGGGCTCCCTGCTCAGCAGACTCCCAGACCCTCTCTGCCTCTCCCTCCCACCCCGGATCATGTTCTCTCTCCCTATCTCTGTCTCCCTCTCTCAAATAAATAAATAAAATCTTTTTTTAAAAAAATCATGTATATATTTTTAAAATCTCCATAATAATTTGAATTATTAAGTAATTATAATAGTTGAGATTCTTTAAATGCTTACTCTTCACCTCAGCACACATATTTTTTAAATCCTCAACAACAGCCCTGGGAGATAGGTAGCCTGGTATCTTTTACAGTGGAAAAAGAGCCAAAGAGATTGAGACTTTGACCCAAATTAAGCCACTAGTAACTGAAAGAACAGAGACACTCAGAGACTCCAGAGTTCCACTAACCTCTACAGGGCACTGCCTCCTACGTGGGTTAGGAAATGAATTCCAATTCATTTCAGAGCTTCTACAAACTTGACTTGTTTCCATACTTCTTCAGGGTACTTGATAGGTTCAATATATCTTCCCAGGAGGAAGATTTTAATTCTCAAGCTCTTATGAATCTTTTCTGATTATAACTTTAATAAAAGATTATTGGAACACTTGAAATTACACCACAGTGGACACTGGTTGCTCTTGCTGCCTTGGATCTGTTCCCAGTCTTAGCAGCAGACCCAGCTCTTGCTTTGGCGGAATGAACTCTCCTTCATTTTCAGTCCTGTGGTTTGCACTGGATTGTCCCCCTGCTCCCCCGTCTTTACAGGTACATCCTGGCTGGTTTGAGACAAATAGGTATCTCATCCTGCTGGCCTCACAAAGATTCAAGGCCTGACAAATAACTTAATAAGAGCCAGTAGGATGTGAGGAGAGATCTGCTAGTGTCTATGAGGAAGAGAAACTTGCTCTGTCAAGAGGAAGCTGCTAACAGAAAACTCTCTTGGTTTGCATGTGATGTGAGATCTGGAATCCTGCAGCATTCTGAGTTCAGAAGGTATTGCCCAAAACCACCGAGCCAGGAGACCACTGGACACAGAATGAAGGCAGAACAAAACACACAGCCCAGGATGTCATCTGGGCTGCAATTATCTACCCTCATGGAAGCCCTACCTCAGACCTGGGAGTTTTAGTTACAGGAACCAATAAATGTCACCCACTCTCAATTTGTTGTTGTTGTTTAAATCAACTGAAGATTGATTTTTCCATCACCTACAACTGAATGACTCCTAACTATAAAAATAAAGAAGAAAGAAAGAAAAATAGAAAAAAAAAATGTATGTACCATCTATATGTAGGCACAATTCCTTCAGAATTATGCATTATTTGCATATTAAATATCATGTTACATATTTTATCCTTTTCTTAAGCCTTTCAAAACCATAACATTTTTACATGTAATAAAGTATTTTCATGGACATACTTTCTCATGGCTACACCATATTCAATTGTATGAAGGATTAGATGTAGGATATTTTGGCTGAGACGTTTTTATATATAATAATGCATAAACCACAGAAATAAATGTGTATATTTGTAATAAATACATGTGACTAAATCTTTACTTTTCTTACCATTTTGAAATACCTCCTTATTAAAGGTTTTTAAAAGCTGAATTAGTAGATTAAAGCACATAAATATCTGTGACTCATGATACTTACTAGCAAACTGCTTTTTAAGACCAGGGCAGCTTAAAATTCTCACACTCTAAGTAGGAGAGTAGCTGATCACTGCACCTCACCAACACTGGGCCTTCTGAGGTGAGAGGTGAAACACCGTATCTCATTTAAATGGGCACTGATTTAATTAGTATTGACATCTGACATTTGCCAGGGTATTTTTCCTTTTGTGAAAGGGTATTCTTATTCTCTGCCTCCTCAGCTTTTGAGATCTTTAGTGCTACCTTACAAGTGATCCGGACTTCTTATATATTGAAGGTATTAACCTTTTGCCCTCATTGTTAACAAAAATTTCATTTGTTTTGTTTAAGCTTAGAATGATACCAATGTGTGGGAATCTGTAGATTTTCCTCTGAAACTTCTTTCACTGCTGTGATGTTTAGGAAGGTTTTTTTTTATGCAAAGATTGCATATTCATCAATATTTATTTCCAGTTTGTGGTGTTACCTTCCGAATATTTCTGGAATTACAATATGTATTCACAGTATGGTTTTAATATCTATTTTTTTTCCTAAGAGCTAACAAGTATTCCATTGCCATTTATTTATTTATTTTTCAAAAAAGATTTTATTTATTTATTTATTTGACAGAGATCACAAGTAGGCAGAGAGGCAGGCAGAGAGAGAGGAAGGGAGGCTCCCTGCTGAGCAGAGAGCCCGATGTGGGACTCTATCCCAGGACCATGGGATCATGACCCAAGCCGAAGGCAGAAGCTTAACCCACTGAGCCACCCAGGTGGCCCTCCATTGACATTTATTAAATAATCTTCACTTATTCCATGAGTTATAATGCCTCCCTTCTCATATACTAAATTATTACTGATATGAGGGCCCATATTTGGGCTTCACATCCTCTTTTCTAATTTTGCTATTCCTGAGCCAATAAAACTCTAATATATTACTAATGATTATATTACTAATATGACTTTAATAATAAACCCCAAATTAATGTGAAAAGTCCTGATATTTTAGAAATATTACTTTTTTTAATCTATAATCATTTGTTTCAGTCTTCTTTTATACCTTTCAGTAGTTTTTATGTTTTCTTTGCTAGTTCCTATTATCTTTTTAAGGCTATTCCTTGACATTGTATTTTTGTTGCTCCTGTTGGAAAATTTTAAATTCCTAAGGCCTCCCACTTGTTTCTTCACCAGAAACTGGGAAATCTGGACCCACTCATCTGATTTAAACCAAGGAGGTGAAAGGAACTGGAAGAGCCACCGTGAGTGGACAGATATGAGAGCTGCTCCATGTGGTGGCTGACTGGTTCTCCGGAAACAATTCTATGAGACCACATGGTTTCCAACTTGCCTTGAGTTTCCTGGATATTTACAATTAGATATTAAAATGTCTGTGACAGACTTACCCAGAAGAAGACAGCACTTGCACAGAGGGTTATACGGACACATTTTCCCCAGGTAGTGAAGGGAACACGCTCTTGTTCCTGAAAGGAAAAAAAGAAAAGAAAAGAAAAGAAAAGAAGTCTAGTCAATCAAAGGAGGACCCTGGTGAAATGATTTTTTTTCTCCTGACTGGTCTCTAAATCTTAGGCTTAATTTTTGGAAAAATTCTTTTCCAAACATAGCCCCTTTCCCCAGAATTACATTTTTGTTGTTGTTGTTAATTTCAAACACATGCACAACAAGGCAACTGCAGTGCTCATTTTAATGTTTTTTGAAAATGCAAGCATGAATGATGAAATGTTTGTTGGCCATGACCTGAGCTCAGGAGCCTGGGTATGTGACAATGCTAAGTTGTAGAGCTACATTCCTGAGCTCATTGGAGATGTTAGCCACGGTAGCAACGACAGCATAGAGTCAGGGCAGGACAGGAAGTGTCACGGGTATCTGCAAATACTGTTATCTATTATGTGCTTCTTGGAGGAGCTTTATATATTAATTTGGTATAGCTATAAATTTTCAGTTTCCATGGCCCATAAGAATACATTTAATTTTTAAAAGAGGAGAACAATACTTCTCAAGATTTACCTGGATTATATGAGCAGCTGTAGCATAATAATAGCTACAAATACTTCCACGACATTTACTCTATGCCAGGTACTATTCTAAGTAGGTTCTACCCATTAATTCAATTAACCCTTACTACACTGTGTGAGGAAGCAACTCTATTATTCCCATTTTTACAGCTGAAGAAACTCTGGCATAGAGAAGTTAGATCATTTGTCAAAGACCACTCAGCTAGTAAGTTGCTGTGTTTGGTTTGCACGCCATCTCATTCCCACCACTTCATTTCCACACTAAACCAATGGAGGGTGCATTAGCAACAAAAGGAACATGAAGAAAAAGAGAAAGAAAAATGAACCTTCATCTTCAATTTTTTTCACAAGCAATGTTTCAATGGAAATTTAACTTACTGGCTGGCAATTTTAAATACTACATTTTCTTTTCTTTAGTACTTTTTCTATCATGCCAATATTATAAGCTTTTTTTTTTTGAAGTATTTAAAAGGCGCTTTCAGCATCTAATTTTATCTAAGTTTCTGCTTTCATTTCTGAATGTATAGTCTTCCAACAACACATGGTTTGACCTCATCATCTTCCATTGATAACAGTGAGAACGATACATAATGGGAATTATTTGAAGCTTGTTACATTGTAAAAGACAAATGTCACCTTCTGTTGATAATTGAACCTCATTTTTTTCCATTTATAAAACTGGTCCCTCCAGTCCCTTTTAGTGTTGGCATTCTATAAATCTGTGGTTCAATTTATAAAATCTATACTTAGGGACATTTTCTGATGCTATTGGTAAAAGCATTTTCTTTCCAAGAATTATTCGTATTCTGGATTGACTGTCCTTATGCTGATGACTGCAAGTATAATCAGCTCTACATTTTCTGTGTTGATGGAAAGGAGCAATAATGCAGATGATTCAAAAATTACCCTTCACTGGCTTTGGAATATATATGTAGAGAGACACAGTTTCATTTTTTTATTTTTTGCAGCAGCAGTAGCAGAAGCAAATCTACCTTTCCAATTATATAAAATGCCGAGCACAGGCCTACACATAGTTGGACTTCAATGAATGTTTCCCTTCTCCCTCTACCCTTTCTCCAACTTTTGGAAGAGAGCTGCACGATCCTGTGACCATCCCAACCAGAAGGTGGAGCAGTCCCGGAGGCTTAGAGCAGCACAGAGGGCAGCGGGCTCATCTGGATGGAAAAGGGGTTGTCAGAAGGAGGGGCATGTGAAAAATGAAAAATCAACTATAAAATCCAATGTGTCCTTCCTTATACAACTATGTCATAGACTCTAATTTTTCTCGTTTGCATTTTTTATCGATATGAAAGAAAGGACACAGACCAGTGCATCTTTTCTTCTACATTTCTGTCGCAGTCTAATTTTCTTTTCCCCAATTTTACTTTTATTATGAAAGAAGGCGTCACATTTATCTCCTACGTCCACTGTTCTAAGCAATACTTCTTCACCTCAGCTACATATTACAATCTCCAGAGAAGCTTTACATAATCCCTGTGCCCAGGACAGACCTCAGGCCACTAAGGACCACCAGAGTATACAGTGATGGGACCTACGCATCGAGACTTTCCAAGGCCCCCAGGTGATGGCAGTGTGCGTCACAGCTGAGAACCACCGTGTACACAGACTAAGCCGCATCTACTTAATGTTCTCTTTACCTGAGTGATCTCATTGATCACCACGTGAGTACACTGCGCTTCGTATTCTGGCCGGGGCTGCTCTTCCTGCTGTAACTCGACTGTGTCCCACTCGTACTCGAGTTCCGCCTGGCGCCGCTTCCAAAACTCCAAAAACAAGGTGACTAATGGAGAGAGAACAGGAGCATGTGGTTCATAGGTGACTGAGGTTTCAGAAATCTGTACCAGATTATTGATGATTATAATTACCCATAACACTTTTATACACTGTCAGTAAAGTCTAATTTACAGGGGACACTAATTTTTAAAAGAGAGGAGTTAAGTGATTATAATAGTTACATTATATAACTTGTGTTATACATTATATATATATAATGTATATTATATATATATAATGTATATATATATATATATACACACATTATATAACACAAGTTATATAATGTAAGGCATCTGCGGGGCATCTGGGTGGCTCAGTGGGTTAAGCCTCTGCCTTCTGCTCAGGTCATGATCTCAGGGTCCTGGGATTGAGTCCCCTGTCAGGCTCTCTGCTCAGCGGGGAGCCTGCTTCCCCACCCCACCCCCCACCTTCCTCTCTGCCTACTTGTGATCTCTATCAAATCAAATAAAATAAAATCTTAAAAAAAAAGGCTTCTGCTACTAGCACTTTATCGCCCACCAAAAAACCACAAATAACTACAGTAATTCAAGAACCAGTTTATGGTCCGTCTGTCCTTCAGCCCGTTCATACCCACATCCCCCTCTTCTTTCTTGAGGGCCTGACGGGGAGCACCTGAGCAGTCCTCAAATCTCTACTTACCACCACCCAAGCCACCCTAAATTAAAAGACTATTCTTAAATATGGGAATCTGATATTTTTCTCAACCTTGTGTGAAGTATGAATGAAACTATTTTTTAAAATCTTTACTATCTTTCAAAGCTTGGAACTTAAAATACTAAATAGAAACAACATCAAGTAGTGATTGAAAATGTAGTCTGAGGGTAAATCCCTTTGACCCTTCTTTCGATCAGACTGGTACCCCTACGCCTTTCCTAGACAGAAAATTCTGGATTTACCACTGTTCCACACCCAAGTACTTTTATGTGCTGACCATAAGGAGAAAAGACACCCGCCTGATTCAAGGAGTTCCTAAATGTGCAGGAATTATGGTGACGTGACAGCTACAGCAGACCAGTGAGGGTTCCCATCAAAGTAAGCACAGGTGGCTCCAGGGGCGCAGAGCCAGAATACGTGACCAACGTGTGGCTGAGGTTCTCCCAGAGGAGGGGACCACTGCAGATGACCGACTTAGAGTTGATCAGGTGAAGTTGGGACATTAAGGTCACCTCCCCTGAAGGAGCCACGCATACGAAGGCAAGGAAGCCAGAGAACCAGATACTTTCCAGAAGCAGCAACTATCTGGAAGTGAGTGTACAGTGTCATGAGGAATGTGGGGCAGCCGGTGGAGAGAGAGCAGGGGCACGTCATAAAGGACTCCATGCCTTAAGTGACCCTTTTGTAACTTCAAGGTGGAGGGGACACTGCAGGAGTTCTAGAGAGACTAGAGGCAGGGAGACCTGCCAGCAGGTACCTGATGAGGCTGCTTGGGTGTGGAGGAGAGAGAACAGAGCATGTTTGGCAGGCAGGATGGTCAGATGCAGAGGTGTAAAGGGGAGGGAGAGGTCTAGGATGCCAATCGTGTTTCTGGCTAAAGTGAGGTGATGCCCTAAATTCTAGGGCCATTATCCACAATAAGAAGGGCAGTAATAGGAGTGAAGTCAACAGGTTTGGTTCTAATCAGGTGCCTCTGGGCCACAGGAGAGACGACCAGTAGGTAGGTAAACATCTAGAACTTGGGAGAAAAATCTAGGTTAAGCTGGAAACTTTATAAAGCATTAACTGAGGCTGTGAGCAGATGAGATCATTAAATGAGGTGTAGAGGGGTAGTTCTTGGCGTGGCTGCACATGAAAAGCCCTTGAACTTAAAAAAACAAAAAAACAAAACACTGAGCCCGGGCAACACCCTGAGTTTCCGACTTTACTAGACTAGGATGAGGCATAAGCACTGTGTTTTGTTTTTGCTTCAAAGGTCTACCATCAGGGTTGGGAACTGCGTGAGGACAGAGCAGAGAGAGGCCGGCCAGCCCTACTGCAGAACACCTAAGGATGACCACCTGAGGATAGCCAGAGACGCAGGAGGACCTCCTGAGACGGGGCTGTGAGCAGCAGGAACTCTGCACTCCCCAATGGCCAAGAGAGCTGAAATAAAAAGCACTCACTTCCCAGCAGCATTGGTTGTGACTTTACTTGTTTTCCAGTAATGATGAGTGAGAGTAGAAATAAGCTGGGTGTTGGAATTGAGGTCAAATTCTGGTTCCAGTGATTATTAGATGTGACTCCTGTTCGACATGTTCCAATGTGCTGAGCCCCCGTTTCCCACTCTGTGACACGGGGTCAGTGGGACCCACCTCATAGGGCTGTTACAGATGATGCCATGAAGCTCGCATCAAAGCCCTCCCACCCCTCAGTGGCAACTGCTATTACTCTCCTCATTTCAGACAAAGAGAGAGAGAAGCACAGAAAGGTTAAAACACCTGCCCGAGATGACAGTGTTGGAGGCCGGGCGCTCTGGCTGCAGAGCCCAAGCTGTGCTTACTCACCACGGGGTACTTCCTCAAGCCTCCTGCTGCGAAGTGTTATGGGATATTGGAAGGGGAGGTCTACAAAACCTTGGGTACTACGTTGCTGGGTGCACATTGTGTATCATAACTACTTGTGGTTTTAGAATGTTGCTGGACGATATCACTGCTGACTCATGTGGCTCAGTGTCCCACCCCGAGGGCACCAGGAACTAGGGTGACCGGGTGCCATGGCAGACTGGAGTTTCCTGTTCTGTGTCTTTTGATCTTTCCCCGCTCTGGTGGGGAGCACTGCCCTTATGTTCTTTGGCAAACCACACACCAGGAGGCCCATGTTGATTAGAGAGACCGAGTTAGGACTCTTACATCAACCTGTAATGAGAGGAGAGGGAAAGCTGCCTTGGACCTTGGGAATCAAGAAGAGCTTGTCCTCTCAATCATGGTGTCATTACATCTAAAAGAAGGCTGCATCACATGAAGAAGACAGCCATCTACAGCGTGGGTGGTTATATCCAGCACCGTGCAAGGACAAGGCACACACACGCACATGGTAGCATTCCAGCTGCTGTAAGTTTGCTGCTGGAGAGCCAGGCCACTTTCCTGGGCCTTGAAACCATTCAGACCTCTTTAGTCACAAAGCTGAGCAGGGCAGATGAACTTGCTCAGCCTTTATTCCAACTTCTACACTAAAAGACCAGGTTTTAAAATAATAATAATAATAATAATAATAATAATAATACATTTTTTCAGACTCTTGCTGTGCAGGTTCCTGGTGTGATTTTATAAAATGTCCGTCAGGTGCATGTGTGTGTCACTTAAACCAGAAGTGGGGTTGAATGGAGGCACAGGCAGTTGCAGGAGCTATGTTACTCTGCTGGTGTGCATGCAGCGGGAGAAGTGCAGTTCTGGAACTAACCGGCAAAAGCAGTTCCGTGATCTCCAAGTGTAGTTGGTTAGGGGACTGCCTTCCTGATTTCCCAGCTCCCCCTAAGCCAAGTATCTGGTGTTTTTCTGGAAATCATGAGGCCCAGCCTAGAACTCAAAGGTTAAAAATGCAGCCATGCTGCCAAAAGCCTGTAGCTCTTGGAGAATCCAGCAGAAGTAGGTACGAAGCAACAAGCAGGAAGGCGAAAGGTATATGCTAAGATCTGGCCCATTAGCTTTGGGTTGGTGTTTAGGACTTGAGTCAGTATGAATGTGTGGCCTGGCAGGGCCTGAAAGGGTAGACATTATTCAGGTAAGTACATGATATATACCACATTTATTACAAAAGGTTTTCAATCTTCAACTTTTATAATTCCTAGAGAACAGAAACATAGTAAAAATACTCAAATAGATCTGGGGACACAAGAGATGCTACTAGACTATAAATGGTGGAGGGGAGTCTGGGTGGCTCAGTGGGTTAAAGCCTCTGCCTTTGGCTCAGGTCATGATCTCAGGGTCCTGGGATCAAGTCCCGTATTGGGCTCTCTGCTCCTCGAGGAGCCTGCTTCCCCCGCACCCTCTCTGCCACCTCTCTGCCTACTTGTGATCTCTCTCTCTCTGTCAAATAAATAAATAAAATCTTAAAAAAAAAAAGAAACCAAAACACTATGAATGGTGGTGAAATGAAAGACTTCACATGGTCCTCCCTCCTCTTTGGTTCTGCAGTTTCTGACGTTCTATAACAAGGTTCACAGCAGTGGTTCTCATAACGCAGACATAGCAGGAAAGGCAATAGAAGACACTTAAGACTTCATCATACATACATATCCTTAAAGATACACATATGGTGCTACAAGCAATGTTGAAATGTTTTCTGCCTTCTAAAATCTGATGACATAAAATCAGCTCAATATGCTTAAGTCAGTTCAATAAACCCAGTATAGTTAATGATCACAGAAAGCAAGGTTAGCTGGGAAATGGCAGGTTTGTCTTTCCAGTGCCAAAATTAGTTGATATTTTTGATTTATTTAAAATGTTTTCTGGGGCCTGGGTGGCGCAGTTGGCTGGGCATCTGCCTTTGCCTCAGGTTGTGGTCCTGAGATCCAGGCCCACGTCAGGCTCCCTGCTCAGCGGGAAGCCGCCTTCTCCTCCTCCCTCTGCCTGCCACTGCCCCTCTTATGTTCCCTCTCTTGCTGTCCCTCTATCAAATCAATAAATAAAATCTTTAAAAATAATAATAATAAAATGTTTTCAGGGTGCCTGGTGGCATCTGACTCTTGATTTCGGCTCAGGTTGTGATCACAGGGTCAAGGGATCATGCCCTGGGTCGGGATCACTGCACGCTGAGGAATCTGCGTGTCCTCCTTCTGCTCCTCCCCCGCTGCTTGTGCTCTATCTCTAAAGTGCATAAATAAAATCTTTAAAAAAATGTATTTCTAAATTAGGGCTGTCAACATCCATTAGTATATGGAGTTCAACAGATGTGTCAGAATTTTGTACATTACAAATCAGTGCTAAGCCCAAGGTTAGGATAACAGGTAAAGCGAGCACCACCCATGTGTTCAGTACCTGTGCTCTTATGGGGGGATGGAGGGGGGATGGGGTGGGGAATAACATATTTTATAATAGAGGAGTACAGAGGATTTTAATCCTTGAATTTGATCTTTATTCTTCTACGTGTCAAATATTAGCTAGTGTTTGGTCTCTAGCCAGAACATGTTGAATATGCAAAAGACAGTAACTTTGTAGATAGGTTTGGCCATCCTAAAGTTCTCTTTATCAAGGAGTGGCAACTAATCTCTAAGAGTTGTCCAGAACAGTTGGATCGTCTGTTCTGAGATCTGGTGACTTCTAACAGGCACAGCCACTGCAAAAGGAAACACTCTCAAGGACATGTGAAAAGCACCATGAGATGCTCGCATTCACGTGCTGTCTTCTCAAGAGTAAGAGATCTGAGTCACATTATTCCCCCAACTAGCTACAACCTGAGCTCTATTTCCCCCTTAACTTACACAGTAAAATTGGAAAGAATTTGTTTTTGAAAATGCAGTTCTTTTCTTCTACAGTAGAATGCTTACATTAACATTTAAATATTTGCATTTAGAAAAAATGACAATTGCCTCATTACAATGATGCTATTCAAAGTAAATAATATAACTATAGTGTTAAAACATCCACATAAGAATTATATTTTGGGGGGGCGCTTGGGTGGCTCAGCCGTTAAGCATCTGCCTTCGGCTCAGGTCATGATCCCAGGGTCCTGGGATGGAGCCCTGCATCAGGCTCCCTGCTCTGTGGGAAGTCTGCTTCTCCCTCTCCTACTCCCCTTGCTTGTGTTCCCTTTCTCATTCTCTGTCAAATAAAAAAAAAAAAAAAATTCTATTTTTTAGGACTATATCTGTTTTACTTATTAAACAGAATTTATTATTTACTATTATAAGACATAACGCATAACTTAATAAATACTTGCTCATATAAAAGACTATAAAGAAGAAAGCTCACCTGTAATTCCTGTATGGCTTCACCGGAACCCCAACCCCATGTAAGTCAAGGTGGACCACAGCCGTGGGGACTGTTACAATAATGGCTCCCTATGAACCACGCCTCCCTGCATCCAAGCCCCGGGGTAGTGCTCCCACCTCCTCACATCGTTGCTGGCTTGGCCATGACCTACTTTGGCTGATGGGACATTTACAAACTTGATGCAAACGCAGGCTCAAAAAATGTCTGCGCACTGGGACTTGTCCTCTCTTGCTTCTCTTTGGAAGCCTAAAGCCACCATGTGAAGAATCCTGGACTAGCTCAGTGGAGGAGAGGGCATAATATAGAAGCAAGATGAAGCAGCCCAGGTGAGCCCGGTAGACCAAACCAGCCTAGCGACCGCCAGACCATTTCCCTCAGTGAAGCTGCCAGGCTCACTGCCTCCATCAGCTGAGCCAGCAAGTGACTAGAGAACCTCTCAGCTGATGCAGAGAATCATGAGAAATAATAAATGTGTTTTAAGCAACCCTATTTTGAAGGAGTTTTTTTATGTGGTAACTCGTAAAATGGCCTTACGGATTATAAATTGAGTTCTAAGGGAGCTGAAGTTTAGGCAATCCACTGGGTTACTTTGATAGCATATATCAAACCGTGACATGGTATTAAGTTAGCAGATTGTATGATCTCATGATTTTAAAATTTTTTAAAAATGTAATTCTCTTACCAAGGGAAGGAGGCATATGAAAGAATAAATCACTCTAAGATTCAAAGGAGTCTTTTGGAAATTAGGATAAAGGATTCATTTTTTCCAAAACAGTGAAAAAAATGTAGATAGGGACATACGGTTTTTGGGTTGTATTTTAGTGTTAAGATGCAAAAGTAAACTGAAAGAAAAAAAAAAAAAAGAAAGTAACTTACCCCATATTCCCATAAATACTGCAAACACTAGGGTTCCAAAACTGTCAAAGATACACAATTTCTGGAAAACAAAGTAATGACATATAACTAAGTCATGTTTTCTACTCACTAGCATTTAGCAAATATGCAATACTTTGTGTATTCTACAGTCTGAATCTCTTTTAAAGCTGATACCTAGTTTAACAATCACCGTATCTACTACAAATTTGGAGATGGGATTTCTTGTTGTTTTGAAAGCAAACAGCCTTTGCTGTATTTACCACAGTGCATTTTCCAAGGGAATCCTTCCATATCGTGATAAAGCAATTGGCATAGCTGCCAAGATTCCATTCGGTTTAAAGTTTCTATCAGACCTCTGAATGAAGGGCTCTTCTTATAAGCTGTCATAGTGAACTTGAAGTACTATAGCTCTACAAATAAAAGGGACTTTAAGCAACTTTTGGACTTATAATTTGCATCTTATCATCATTTCATCCTGGTCAGAGGGTAAGTTACTGAATTCTTGCTTTTCTTGCTAAGAAGAGTATAAGGCTGGGGTTTATTCTGAGATGGTTCTGCCCAAGGAGAGCTCTGTATCCCCAAACCCCAGTGATGGCTTTTCTACCATTAATGACAGAGGCTACCATTAACTTAGGTAAGGACAGGGGCTGTTGCTAAGCTTACTGTGGGTACAACCATGAATCAATCAATGACACACCTGTACAAAGAAGGCTTTTATCCTCTAGTTCTGCTAAATTTCATTTTTTTGCTAGTATATAAATAACCTATCTCCCATCTCCCATTTGGGATTCCCAGAAAATCTTTAAATTAGTTACTAATTTTTCCTCTGGTGAGCATTTAAAAAATCCTAAAAAAAAAATCTATAAAATATAAAGGTACTGGAAAAAGTGGCAAACATGTAGAATATCAACTTTATTATAGATTTGCACAGATCATACAAAAAGTAAAGAAGACAGTGTACAAAAAGAAGGTATAGGATTAAAAAAAAAACCTTTTTCAATTGCTAAAGAAAATTCAAAGTTGGTTCTAAAGAAACTTTTTGTTTTAGG
Source organism: Mustela putorius furo (assembly GCF_011764305.1). Taxonomy (NCBI): domain Eukaryota; kingdom Metazoa; phylum Chordata; class Mammalia; order Carnivora; family Mustelidae; genus Mustela; species Mustela putorius. The sequence goes on from NW_025422368.1 coordinate 9,734,816, forward strand.
TAACTTTGTTGGTTACCCTTTATATACTGACATAAATTTGGTAAACTTTCACCTATGTGAAAATATTATTTTCATAAAAGAATATCCACTTAACCATAAAAGAATATCCACAAAACACTTGTACATGTGTTTCCCAAAGCATATAGATGCCCTTCAATCCTCTATCTGGAGCTGATCAGAAAGTACAATCCCAAACTGGGATGCAAATATTTCTCTTAAAAATTAGCTCAAGAAAAACAGAATTAATAAGTGAGTGGCCAGTCTGGGGAACACTGCCCCCCACTTAATCCTCTAGTCTTAGAATTCCATGGACCAATATTTCAAATCTTCCAGTCTGGACTCTTTATGGAACCAAAGCTTTCATTTAATGTTATGCCTCATCCCTCAGTGAAAATTACTGTAAGGAAAGTCCTATGCAGAACCGTCCCATGTGTTATTATGGTATTACTGAAAATTCTGTCTAATGTTTCTCCTAGGAATCACTGCACACCTCTATCTGATATTTCCCTACTTGCTCTGACACCCCTGAGTACCTACTCTAGAAAGAAAAAACCCTACCTCTGAATTCTTAGCCCTACCATGTTGAGAAAAAGCCAGTGGATGCTTATCTATCAGTGTGAAAGAAAAAAGAAAAAAGGGGAGTAGCAAGAAAAAGCAGGTTTACCACTAATGCCAAGATCACCCCAGTTGCCTGGCTCAAGGTAAAGGATGTGCCTTGAGCTCCTACAAGATGGAGTCAGGTGGTCTGGAGGAAGTTACCATTTTTGCCACATTTATGAAGACTGAGGACTCAGCAGAGAGAACAAGATGGCTGGCGTCTCCACATACCCCATAAGCAGGAATTGGGGAAGAAGAGGAGCAAGGGGCTTTCTTGGTAAAAAGCTTAGCTTAGTTTGCTTGACTGGAGGGCAGAGATGGGGAAACACAGATGTATTAAGAGCAGCCCCAATCAGCATCCTGCTCTAATCACAGGGAACAGGAAAGAAAAGAGAAGGCTGTATATGCAGGAAACCAGAGGAACCAATGAAAATCTAGAAAAGTGACCATTTGTTGTGTTTCTTCCTCCAAAGGAATAAAACCAAAATTTTATAACAATGTTTTCTGAGAACAAAATATTTTAAGTTACCACATTTCCCTTTCATCTTGCCAGTCAAAAAGTAAGAAACTTATTTAATGTTCAGTCACACAAACAACATCAATCCTGATTATTTCCATAACTGTTCCCTCATTTCCTTGATCATGATTTTCTATTTCTACTTTATTAATCCTTTTAGCATTCATGTCCATCAGTGAATACTCTCTTTCCAAAAAAAAGAGGCAGAAATGTATACATAAATGTATAAATGAAGAAATGATTGAATTAACCAAAGAAAGACATGGAAAGCTGCTTTTTCTCCTTTTTAAAATTTTTTAAAAATGTAATTCTCTTACAAAGGGAAGGAGGCATATGAAAGAATAAATCACTCTAAGATTCAAAGAAGTCTTTAGGAAATTAGGATAAAGGATTCATTTTTTCCAAAACAGTGAAAAAAATGTAGATAGGGACATACTTTGAAAGTCATGTGTTTAAGGATGGGTCGGTGGAAAAGAAGAACTGAGAGATGAAATGGGGGTCTCGTATTTGAAAGAGAATTTCTTAAGGAAAGTGAACTTTCCAATTACAGTTTGTGGAGTAGAGTTTGCCTCTGGTGTTATCACTGGCATTTGCCTTAACCCTGGTGTCCAAGGATATGCACTACCCAGTGACCTTTATGAGTCAACATCACTGGAAGGCAGCTTCCCTCCTGCTAGTTTCAAGTCCTTTACTTTATGTGATTTAGGACAGATTTTTATAGTCTAGAATTTGTGTTGGTTTCTGGGGGAGAAGCAATGAAATCTGCTTTAATTCATAAATTAAGAGTAAAAATCCATGTGTCGACAATACCCTGCAATCATCTTAATTAAGTAGCAGAACATTTTTCAAACACAGTGCTCAATTTGTGAGTGAAGTGGCTGCTACTACCGTCAGCTGGTGAGGAACACAGTAATGGCAAGAAACACAGATTGGCTGTCAGTTTCTGGCTTCATCAGTTACTAGGTGGGTGACCTTGAGCAAATTATTTAACCTCTTCAACCCGCAGTGTTTTAATCTGTAAAATGGAGGGAGTACCTGTTTCGCCTCCCTCACAGGGTTATGTCAAAATAATAAGTTCAAGGATCTTTTAAAATAAAAGTTCTAAGTATCACCATTATAATAGGTATGTATTTGGTTTAAATAAGACTTTGATGGAGCAGGTTAGAATATTCTAAAGTAATTTAAAGGTCCCTAAACTTCCATTGTGGAACAAGGGGACAGAGAAAAAGATCACAACATGGGAAAACAGTAGGTCCAAGTTGTCAGGAAAATTCTCCAAAGTAAGATGACCACCTTTCTTTCCAGCCAGAGTTTGTGGCATGCCTTTCAGTAAGCTACCTCTAGTCTCAGTACTTGTCCTAAACCTCCTGGGTTGTAACAAGTCATATAGCTCAAGATCATCAGCATGCTTAAGGGAGCCAGATGTATTTTTTGGGAATGTTCTGGGACAAAGTGAATATCTATTATCATTTATATACAAAGCCTTTCTTATGCATATTCATAGACACACCTAAATATGATGACCAAGGCTTTTAAAAAACCAAACTTAGTTTCAGCACACCTTGAAAGTGGAAAAACATAAGTACAAATATCAGGTTTCTACTCACTTGAAATAAGGAAAAGATTTATAGTAAGTAAATCTATTAAACAGTATTCATGAGATAAGCTGGTTTTGAGATTTCTGCTTTGATTACTTCAAATACTCTAATAGTTCAATTCTGTAGTTCTTTACGGACCCACCTGAAGATTTTAGATAAGGCTTTTCATCTCAATTTACTATTTGTACAAGAGGAATAAACACATACATTCTATGTCTACCTTTCAGAATGTTTGGAGGTTTATTTGAAAATTACCCTTCTGAATTTCGCAGAAAAAAAAAAAAATCCAGGCTGTACTAAAATTATTCAAAAAAAAAAATCTTTCATTATTTGCAAATGTTTGGAGTAACAAAAATTACCTTTGAGGACTCGCAAGTAATATTGAGATTCCAGAATGAACAATGTTTATCACACTGAGGACACATGATGATCTTGCCACCAATATCAGGATGACAAACTTCTTTGCTAAAGGACAAAGAAAAATAAAATTTAAAAATGTTTTAATGACTAGGACTTCCTTTTTAGCAGCATCATAAAATCACACAACCATTTGTAATAAGAAAATAACTAAATTCTTATAAAACAAGGAAAGAAATTGAACTTCCTTAACCTAACAGAAGCTTGCTACCTAAAACCTATAAAAAAAATTATACTTAATGGTAAAATGCTAAAAGTATTTAGATCAGGGTAAAGTATCTTGTTATCACTACTTCTTTTCAGTTGCAGGGGCCTTGCCAGCACAGTAAGTCAAGAGAAACAAAGATAGGATGCTGAACACAGAATCCGTATACAAAATATACATAGGGTCAGAAAAAGGAATTGTGCCCCTATAGATCTGCAATAATTAGAAATTAATTTTTTAAAATAACATTTTCCATAGCTTAAGAAAAATAAAGAGCCTAGCAATAAATCAAATTTCAGATGTATAATCTTTATAGAGAACATGATAAAACTGTTCTGAAAGAGTTAAGATCTAATGGATACATTATCATATTCATAATTTGGAAGAATCAATATATGAAGATGTCATTTCTCCTTCATTTGAGCCATAAATTCAATAAAGGAGCAAAATGGTCAGACCATTCAAGACATTCCTCAAGAACAAGAGGTTGTTGGCAGAAGAAGGAACTGAGCAAGAAAAAACACAGAGTTTATGAAGAGACCTCGGCATATACAGCAACTGACTTAGGATAGGGCTGGTCCAGCAAATTAGTAAAGTGAGAAGTGACATTTGCTGCAATCGAATATCCTTATGGAAAAATGTGAAATTGAACTCCTAAAGCCTATTACATACAAACTCACTCCAAGTGGAAAATGGGAATGCAGCAGTAGGAACTTGTTAGGGCTGGGTGGTGGGGAGGCTATTTAGATAACATTGGGGTAAGGAGAAACTCCACTAATGAGGAAATAAAAAGTAAAGGAAAATATTGATTGACTCAAAATCTTATAAAAGTGAGAACTTCATTAAAAGACCATAAAGTGAGAAGAAAAAATAGCCATAAACTGGTAGAAGTTTTGCAACACATGAAACCCATGACAAAGGACTATTCACTAGAGTATTCAGAGGACTCCTACAAATTAATAAGGAAAAAACAACAAACTTAGAACAGGGTGCCGACTGCCCCCTGGCGCACGGCGGGGGGGGGGGGGGTGGGGGTGGGGGGAGGGCAGAGCCTCTCAGATGGACTCCTATGTTAATGGCCCTGGAGTTGCAGAATTCATTATCCTTGCAAATAACTCAGTTAGAAGCAAACTGGCAGGGAAAACACTTCTAGAATAGCTGAGTAAAGATCTTGGGAAAACTGCTCTTCCATAAAAACACTGGCAAAATTTGTGAAAAGTAACCTTTGTAGTCATCTGTAGAACTCTGGAAATGAAACAAGAGCTTACAGCAATCTGAGTAGTAAAAATAGCTAAATCTCCATAATGATAGTGAGCTTTGTGACATTTTAACTTGACCTATTCCCATCCCCATCTCCTAAGCCTAATGGTAGGGTTAAAAGACAACAGCCACTGTGGTAGCCTAGGAGCCACTGAATGAGGCAGAAGTGATCTTAAGCCCCCAAAAATCCATCCCTGGAGAATTGTCACTATTCGACTAGTCTGAAAGCTCCCTGGAAAAGCTCCATTATCCGGATCTGTCATTTTTGACCCATCTCAGAGCTCATATGTGCTGTGCAAATGGTCCTATCCCCAGAGTGTCTGCTGAAAGCATTAGGAGGAATGATTAACGTTACAACTGCCTATGGTGCAATACCAGGAGGGGCCAACAAGATGCAGATCAAGAAACTTAAAAGGAAACATTGGGGAATGAGATACTGATAGGGGGCTTTAAAAAGTTCCTATAAATTCCTAGGACTGTAGAAGGCCATGAGCATGTGTAGGATAGTACAGGTGGCCAGGAAAGACCTGAGAAAACCTTAATTCCTCATCTCTGAGTGGCTCTGAGTTTCTGCATAAGCAGGAAGTAGAGGCTCAGGAAGACAGGCAAATGGCCTGCTAAAGTGCTACAGGCATTCCTCATAGACACACACAGAGCAACTTGGCAAGAGCTCCAAGAATGACTGGTTCCCAGAACTTAGAGAAATCCTGTCCGATCATTAGCTGACAACTAAGCTTACTGAAAACAGTCTTCATGGTCACATGCAACCAAAAATAAAGACTTTATAGAATTTGTTCAGGATAATAACTAACTAAACAACAGCAGTGATGACTCTGTGAAGCCACACAGCAGGATGCCTGCTTCTGCCTCTCCCATTCCCCCTACTTGTTGTCCTCTCTCGCCATCTATCAAATAAATAAATAAAAATCTTAAGAAAAAAAAAAAAAGAAAAAGATGGGTCAGTCAAGTATTCTATATCTTCCAAAACTGTCCTTCAAAAGAAAAAAAAAAAAAAATGGAGAAATTAAAACATTCCTAGATAAACAAAACCTGAAAGAAAATGTTGCTAGCCAACCTGCTCCACAAGAATCACTAAGGAAAGTCCTTCAGGCTTAAATGAAAGGACACTAGACAGTTACTCAAACTCACCTAAAGAAATAAAGAGCACTTGGTAGAGGTAACTACACAGGTAAATAACACATTATAAATATATTTTTGTATGTAATTATTTTCTTCTGAGGTAAGAGGCAACTACATAAAACAATAATATAAAATGGTGCTGGGCACCTGGGTGGCTCAGTTGGTTGAGCAACTGCCTTTGGCTCAGGTCATGATCCTGAACTTCCAGGATGGAGTCCCACATTAGGCTCCCAGCTACTTGGGGAGTCTGCTTCTCCCTCTGAACTTCTCCTCTCTCAGGCTCTCTCTCTCACTCATTCTCTCTCAAATAAATAAATAAAATCTTTAAAAATAAATAAATAAATAAAACTGTGCTGATGGGCTTATAATGCATAAAGATGTAATTTGCATGAGAATAAGAGCACAAAGGGAGAAGACCAGTACTGATATAAAGTTTCTGCATAACACTGGAAATTAAGTTGACATTAAAACTGAATGAAATTGCTTTACAACAAGATATTAATTACAATCTCCAGGGCAACCACTTAAGCAAATAACAACAAAAAAGTAAGAAATGACAAACTGGAATTAGAATGGTATACTAGAAAATATCTGTGTTACACAAAAAAAGTCTTAATAGAAGAATAAAGAAAAAAAGACCAAACAGGAAAAAAAATGACATTAAATGTAAATGAATTAAGCACTCAAATGAGAAGCAAAAGGCAAAAAAAAGAAATAGAGAATAGATAAACAGAAAAATCAGCATAAACAAAAGTTGGTTCTTTGAAAAGATCAACAAAATTGACAAATATTAGCTAGACTAATTGAGAAAAAGAAAAAAAGTTTCAAATTATTAAATTCAGAAGTGATAAGAGGAACACTGTCATTGACTTAAAAAATAAAAAGGATTATAGGGAATATTATGGATAATTGTATGCTAACAAATTAAGTAATCTAGATGAAATAAATTCCTAGAAAGAAGTAAATAACTGAAGTTGACTCAAGAAGAAATAGAAAATCTGAATGGACCAATAGCAAGTAAAGAGACTGAATTAGTAATTAAAAAAATTTTTTTTTAAAAATTCCCATGAAGAGAGCCCCACATTGGCTCTCTGCTCAGCAGGGAGCCTGCTCCCCTTCCTCTCTCTCTCTGCCTGCCTCTCTGCCTACTTGTGATCTCTGCCTATCAAATAAATAAATAAAATCTTTAAAAATAAATAAATAAATAAATAAATTCCCATGAAGAAATGCCTAGGCCCAGATGGCTTCACTAGGGAATTCTATCAACCATTTAAAGAACCAACACAAATGCTTCACAAACCCTTCTTAAAATAAAGAAGTGGCAACACTTCCTAATTCACTCTATGAGACCAATGTTACAGATACCAAAATCATACCAAGATGTCAGGGAAAACTAAAGACCACTATCTCTTATGAATACAGATGCAAAATTCCTCATCAAAATACTAGCAAAGCAAATCCAGTGACATATAGAAAGAATCATCATCAAGTGGGATGTATTCAGGAATTCAAGGATAGTTCAACACATAAAAATCCATTCATGTAATATGTTATTTTAACAGAGTAGCAAATAAAAACTCAGAATAGAAGGGAACTTCTCAACTCAATAAGAGAACAATTATGAAAAACCCATAGCAAATGTTATCCTTACTGGTGAAAGACTGAATGCTTTCTTCTTAAGATTAATATTATACTGGAGAGTCTAATCATGGCAACCACACAAGGAAAATAAATTAAAAGCCTCCAGACTGGAAAGGAGTAAGTAAAACTTCTTGTATTTGAGATGACATGACAGTTTGGATTAAAATTCTAAGAAATGCGTCAAAGAACTATTAGAATTAATAAGCCAGCCCATCAAGGTTATAAGATACAAAATCAATACACAAAAAGCAATTATATGTCTATACACTAGCAATGAACAATCCAAAAATTAAATGAAGGAAGCAACTTCATTTATAATGGCATCAAAAGAATAAAATACTTAGAATTAATTTGAGAAAAGAAGTGTGAAATTTAAATAGTGAGAACTAAAAAAGAGTTTATTAAAAAAAATTTAAGATGACCTACATAAATGGTAAGACATTCTGTGTTCATAGATCAGAAGTCTTAATATTGATCTGCAGATTTAATGCAATTCTGGCTTTTTTGCAGAAATGGACAGCTGATCCTAAAATTAACATGGAAGGCAAAGGACCCAAAATGGCCAAAACAATCTTGAAAAAGAAAACGTTGTGTGAAGTTTTCAACTTCAAAACTTACTAACAAAGCTACAGTAATCAATATAGTATGTATTTGTGAAAAGGGCACAGAGATCAATGGAAAACAATTGAGAGTCCATAAACAAACTCTTACACCTCTAGCCAAATGGCTTTTGACAACAGTGCTCCGATAATCCTAGAGGGAAAAATTTCAATAATGGTCCCCAGACCCCTGGATACATACCTGGTAAAAAATGAATCACAGATCTAAATCTATAAAACTTTTAGATGGTAAACGCTGATAAAATCTTTATGACTCTGTATAAAAATGCTTTCTAAGGTACGATACCAAAAGCACAAGCAATCAAAGAAAAAAATTAGGTAAACTAGGCTTCATTAAAATTAAAAACTGTTGTGTTTCAAAGGACACCATCAAGTAAATGAAAAGGCAACCCACTCAACTGTACTCTGTGAAAGGGCACACTTTAGTGTACCTGAATCATATCTCAATAAAGTTGTTATGTTTAAAGAGGGACATAAGCTTTAAACATAAGATTTTGAGAAAGAGGAAATACCTATAGGAACCTCCACTTACACATGCATATTTTCAAAAGCACACAAAATGAAATATATTTTGTAGGGATACAGATATATGTGATAAAAAAAAAATACACAGTCTATTTAAAGGAATGATAAAAAAATCAAAATTTACTGTAGTTCTGATTTCCAAAGTGGAAAGTGAGGGAATGCAACTGAGGGAAGCATCTCCGAGGTCAGAGTAATGTTGTTTTCTTTAAACTGGTGAGGGATCATTATTCCTTAGACCTTAAATACATTTTCTATTCCTGTGAATCTACTCAGCATGTAATAAACTTAACTGAAAATATTTAAATGCATGTATTTTAAAAATACTTAATGTAAGTAATTAAAGCTCCAACAGTTCTGAGCACAGGGAGTATATCCCCAAGACCCTGCCCCAGATTTCTGTAAACCAATCTGTGTGAAATAGTAGAAAACATGTGCCGTGACTGTCAGGGTGTTTGTATAAAATGACCTGTAATGAGGACAGCCACAATGCAAGAACCTTATAAAAACGCTAATTTGCACTTTAAAATATATTTTTGAGATGTTGTTTTATGGTTTTTGTTTTTTTGATTGGAACAGTATACAAAATAATGGAGAATACAAAATAAGTGAGAGACAAATTTAGGCAAAAGGTAGCAACATTCAGCCTCTGGCCCTGAACTCTTATTTTCAGTGAAGAGAAGAGAGTACTTCAAAGACCATCTGCAGTTTTCTAGCTAAGAAGCCATAATGGGTACAAAATGCTCAGAATTCTCCGTTAAATAGAATGGACAATTATGCCTATACATCAGAGCTGCCATGTAAGCTTCCTGCCTCGGGAGCCAGGCTGATATGCTTGGGGCTAGAAAAATCTGGTCATCAGCTAGCTCATAGCTGGTGCCCAGAAATTTTGATCTGGCTGTCACAGCTGGAGAGAGGCCAGGTGAACACAAGAAAATGCCTGCTTCAGTGTGGCATCCCTTCTAAAGGTGGATACTACCAAAAGCAGAGGCATAATGACAATTTAGAACAGTATTGGGGAAATTCAATGTTCTGGCATCCATGCTTTTTCCCTTTAGACAGTGCAGCTGGTATTTTAATTCTAACACCAAGCACAAACTAATTGTTTATCACTTACTTTTTTTTCCATAACACTGTAAGGCCTAATTTTTTAAAAGTAGAACAAAAGCAAAAGTATTGTTTACTTGAATTTCTAAACACCAATTTCCTAATATATATTAAAAAGTCATTTCTAAAAGCATAAAAATACCAATTTTATCAAGTTTTGCTTCTGAAATCTTGAAGAAATCAGAGCGCCTCTCGGCTCCCATCTGTAGGCCTGAGCGGAACATTCCTCTGGGGAGCAGAAGTTCAAGGACAATTCTCCCTCCAGACTGCCTTTCTTTTTCAAATACAGTATTGTCTTAAAAATTGGAGTGTTTCCTAAGGGTAATATTCCTGTCAGAAACTGGGCTGCATTATCTAAAAAAAAAATTTTTCCACTTCACTTAGCTATTACACTCAGGACAAAAGGGATATATTATCCAAGGCAGTAAGTGTTCTGTGATGAGTCTTCTTTTTACTAAAACTGCCTAAGACACTGAAAATAATTGTATGTCTAATCAAAATTTTCAAATTTTTGATTTTGGGAATTTTTGAATCTCTCATCAGAATTTTTCATCACAGTAACAAGGAATAAACAGAACTCACCTCCACGTACAGTTATTTTGATTAAAATAGCCATAGAGAAAGCAAGCCACTCCTACAACTGCGGCCAGCAAGAGCATCTGAGTATAGTAGCCCAGCCAGGCAAAGTAGATTCCAATCTTTTCTCCATAATATTTCCTGAAGAAAGACAGAAAAGGTGATTTTAGAAGACACACCAAACCGCTTTGCATCTTCATCCTAACCTCAATTTCTGATTTTAAATACTGGAGGCTTTAAGCTTAGACCTCTTACTCAATTCATACTTAAAACATGTTCCTTTTCATAAAGACCCCAAATTCCACTAGGAAACAAGTATTTTATATATCCTAGAACTACAGATCACTGGTAAGCCTGATGAAGCAAAGTCAGTTAGAACTGGGTGAAGGAAAGAAAAATGCTACACAGTAACCAAACAGAATACATCACCATCATTCTTTGTAAACACGAACACATCTGATACATTCTCCAAAAGACTGTAACATGCATGAGACAAATGAACATGAACAATCCACTCCCAGGCACTTGCTTTTGCTTGTCCAGGGAACTCCCCTGGATTCAGTGTCATGTACATCAGAAATAAATTAGTGTAAATCACAAATACAAGGACTGATGAGAAGTCACTGACAATGACTGAGGAATCCACTGGGCTGTATTCCTTACATCTAGCACTTCCATTTTCTCTAAATTGTGAAAACTGATCAGAGGAAGAGTCCAGAAGGCCCCTTTGGAAGAAAGGAGGTACGGCAGGGAGCCACACCAGACTATTCCTTTTTTTTTTTTTTTTAAAGATTTTTTTTTATTTGTTATTGGACAGAGAGAGATCACAAGGAGGCAGAGAGGCAGGCAGAGAGAGAGAGGAGGAAGCAGGCTCCCCACTGAGCAGAGAGCCTGATGCGGGGCTTGATCCCAGCACCTCGGGATCATGACCTGAGCCGAAGGCAGAGGCTTAACCCACTGAGCCACCCAGGCGCCCCCACACCAGACTATTCCTAAAAGGGAGACAGATGCAGTTCAGGACTAGGAGAGAGTTGAGAGGTGAGGAGAGCACACTGAGATGATTGTTAGGGGACGGCTGCTGTTGTTCATACTTTCCTACACTGAGTCACTCCTGGCTCAGTACTGGCCCACAGAAACTATATTTACTTAGCTCTCTGCTTCTTTAAAGACCTCTATGAGACTTCAAGCTCAATAGTAAGGAGCTGGGTTGAGGTCCTTGGGCTTAGCCTGATGGGGACTAAGCTCTGAGGAAGGCCTGGAGTCCCTGGAGACTCCCTTCAGACAGGAACATCCCTGGGCTGAACCTGCCGTCAGCTTCAGAGGTCATAGGCCTGGGTGTAGGCTAATCCCTGGGGATAAGGAAGGACTGGCCCAGACATGGAATCAGGAGTCAGGAGGAACCAAGTGTTGCATTTTTATGTGATTGGGACTTTGCTGTCTGACTCATAAACTGTAGGTCAATGACAGGCTTAGAGTAGTGCTGAGAAAGAAAAGCTTGGCAATGGGTTTGCAACATCTTGGCTGTTAGGCTTTCTGTGATATGTTCTTATCAACCATCCACACTAGAAATGCCACACTTAAAACTGGAAAGAATGTTAGAGGTTACTGGTCCAACTCTCCAATAGTAAAAATATTCTGCCTCATTTAGAGCTAGTCAGGCAGTCCCTGCTTGGATACTTAGCATGACAGGGAGTTCATTGTTTCCAGAGATACCTACATTATATTGGAGGCAAGAAGATCAGAAAGAATTTTTGAATCCAGACCAAAAACTGCCTCCAAGTTCCTGCTGAAAGGCTGGGAATAAAATATAATAATTCTTTCAAATACGATATTGTGATCATTCTTTTTCTGCCAAGAACATTCCAATTCTTAACATCAATTTCTAAAAATTCAGCTTTTTGATCTAAGTTAAAAGTATATACTCAGCAAGGGGTCAGAAAGTTCTAGTAATTGTCACGGTGGTTCACCGCTTAGTTTTCTGTATGCTTACCAACAATTCAACCCCAGACTTTGACCTAACATGTAATTTGCTCAGTACTTTCAAACACATGAGGTGGTCTATTGCTTTCACCTCCTTGAATGAATCCCATCCGATCTTCTCCAACCCAAATGAATGATTCTCTAGCCCTGCACAGAGCTATCACCTGGAATCTCTCCATTTTTCTCTCACGTTGGGAATCCCTGTGTACCGAAGCCATGTTTTCCTCTTCCTTCGTGGAGCAACACCTCCACTACTTTGCACGTTTAAATGGCAGAAGTTCTTCGCACTTATTTAAACAGCTTGACCACCTGTGGAGTTGGAAAGTAAGAAATCACATCCCTTGCAAATTTGAAGTTACTGCTCTCTTCTCTTCTACCCGCAGTGTTGTCATTGAGGAGTTCGGTGTTATTCTGAGTCTTGGTCCTTCAAATGAAGGTTTCTCCTTCTGGAGGTTCTGTTTCTCCTTCTGGAAGTTCTCAGGATCTTCTTTTTGTCTTCAGTGTCCTGAGGTGTCATGTTGTCATGGCTTGATGACATGCTGAGGTGACTGGCTGGCTCCACTTTCATCCTCTGAGCCCTCGGTAAGCTCCTTCCATCTGGAGACCTGGCACATTCAGTTCCTGTCCCGAGTGTGCTATAAAGGTGTGTAGGTACAAATTGTGTCTTTCCACAATGTCAGCTTTACTCACTCATAAAGCAAGATTTGCACAACTGTAACAGCTTTGCGACTCCAAACTCAATAACACTACCCTGCACATTTGATCTGGCTTCATACACGCCACACAGGGCAAGACACAATACAAAGTCACACAACAGACAGGATACAATGAGGGTAAGAAATTAATGAACCAAATGCAGTCAGTCCCCGAGCGTACAGGTGAGATGAGGACTCAGTCTAGTCCAGGTCCACTCGTGACACTTAGTGCTCATTACATTCAAGCAGTGGAGGGTCTCTCTATGTTCAGAGACCAATCTGGGGCCGCTGTCTTTCAAATATGGTCAGACAAGGAAAAGTCCGAATCTGGAGAATCTGACAGTTTGCTGCAGAAGTCCTCCCTTTTTAAGGAGTTTTATCAGTCATTAGCCTTCCCAAGCCTCTTCTGGTTCTTCCATCAGCTCTTGGCTTTGCCAATCATCAGTTCTTGGTACCACCTGCATGTTCTAGTGTTATCTGTTCTCAGCTCATCTCCTTTGGCTGTCTTCCTGATTCCTGACAGCACTGCTTGACACGAGGGACTCCTCATGCTCTCTATTGTTCTGCAATATGGTTCAGACACTGCTCGGATTTCCTCCCCATGTTGTCTCTGTTCTCATTCCTAGCACCCTACTCTTTGTTCATTGCATCTCCTGGACTGATCTTCTAATTTTTATTTCTTCCTGTCCTTTTTCTTTTCTATCTCTTTATATTTTTGCTCTGTGTTCTGTACAATTTCTTCAACTTTATTTTCTAATACTATGATTAGGGTTTTTCTATTCTATTACATTTTTAAGAATCACATTGTATCCTAAAAAAAGGAATGATCCCTTTTTTATAGAACTCCTGTCCTTTCTTACGGATATCATAGTTTCTCACTTTGAGGGTAAAAATGGGAGTTTGGGAGGTAGTTTTTCTTTCCTTTTCTTTCTTTCTTCTTCTTCTTTTTTTTTTTCTGTGCAAAATGTGTTTCCCCCAGTTGCTTTTTCTGGTTTATTTGGTTTGCTTTTTGGAAAAGAACTGATTTTCCCTTCAGGTAATCCCTGGGGCCCACAGTTAAAGGTTTAACAGCCCAAATGCTCAAAGGATTACTAGTGGGAAGCAAGGAAAGGAACATGTGGACCAGGGACAGGGAATAGTTAGAAAAAAAAATACATTTTCCTTAGCAAAATATACTTAAAATAGTGGGGAAATTGTTCTCTTTACCAAAAAAATCAATAAACGACGATGAAGAACCCAACACCCTGCCATCAGATGGTTTGGGTTTAACATAAAAGAAAATCACATGTGAGTATCAGCTTCAAATGTTTACATATGCACAAACACCCTCTTTTAAAATTTTATCCTATAGAATACCTGGAGTTAATGAAAGAAAATGCCTCTTTATGATTGTAATCCAGTTAAAAAAAATGAAGAAATTAAGAGTATGACCAAATGAAATAGCAAAATAAAATCCCTTATGAAATGACTCTAAGCAATGATCACTAATGGTTGCTATCATCACACACAGAAGAAACAGTACATTATGTAGCTTCTGGTAGAAGTATGAAACTCCACATATTAAGTATTCTTCTACAAAGCTGAACCGCAATCAGATCAAATTTTCAAATGAGGAACAAATTACTTAGCTAAAGCAAATACACAGGACACAGCAACAAGTCCAATACCAGCACAAGAATGAAGTCAGTAAAATAGAGAATGGAGAAACTCCTCCAAAGTCACAAGGAAGAAAGAAATGGAAAGATTAGAAGACAATTGAGAAATACATTAATTGCGCCATCTGGACCTTGTTTGGTTCTCTGATCTGAACTAAAAATTGTTAAAAAAAAAAAAGTTTTTGTGATAATCAGGAAAATTTGAACATGGCTTTTTGATGATTGTAAGTATTCAGACTGCATTTAAAAGAGAATGAAATATTAATGAAATATAATGATATCTGGGGTCTTCTTCAAAATGCTCCAGTGGAAAGGGATAGAAGGAGGTAGAGAAAAATGAAACAAGACTAGGGAGGAGCCCCTCATTTTTGGAGGTGGGAGACAGATACAGGCGGTTTGGCTGTCCTATATTTCTGCCTATGTTTGAAATTTCCCATAAGAAAATGTAAAACAAAGCAAAACAAAAACTCTTCAATGTTTTAAAACTCTTACTTTTAATGTCAAGTGGTTTTCCCATGTCATTGGGCACTGAGGTGAGGTAGAAAAAACAGGCACTTGGCCCCAGGTCAACCTGGGGGAGCCTGACTCTCCGCTCCTCACTCTCCACATTCAACCCCCAACAAAGTCCCACGGACTCCCCTACCACCCATTCCAACTGTGCTGCTAAGAGTTCTCCTCTGGCCTTTCCGACAGCCTCCTACCTGCTCTCCCTGCTTCCTGGGGCCCCTGTCAGTCATTCCCCAAATTATCTTTGCAATGTGTGAATGAGACAAAATTATGGGAGTACTTAAAGCATCACAAGTGCTTTTCACTGTCCTTAAAATCTAACCTCCTTTCCGTGATCCAGCCACCCCCCTTCTAACCTGTGTCTCATTCTTCTCTTCTTAGCACAGGTCTTCTATATTTCCTCACACTTGCCAGTGACCCTGGACCTCATGGGCCATCGTGCAAGCTGCCAAGAATGACTTCTTTCTAATCCACAAAATCCTGGCTCCTTTTCATTCGCCAGGTCCTAGTTCATCTGTTGCCCGCTCAAACGTAACTTTCTTCACTTCCTTCCCCTCACCCCAACTCATCATGGCGTTTCTTCATTTCAATCAGAAATTTTGTTTACTTCTTTGCTTATTTTTATTTGTTTCTTCATTATTTTTGGTCTATCTCTCTCTCCAGCAGCCTTGCCCAAACAACAAAAGTTTCTGGAAAGCAGCTGACCTTGGTGTTTTCAGAAAATAAATGCTGAGCTAGTCATCATACCTTGTTAGATATAGTGAAAGAGTTTCTAGCAGCAGATACAGGGAAGCAGTGAAAACTTGTATCTCTTACCATACAATTTAAGCTAAATCTAACATTTACTCCTGTGTAATGAGGACTATGGTAAGTTTTTATTCCCAATTTTGGGAGGTAACCTCTAAACCTTTGGAATTGCCCATGATAAGGGTGTCTTTGTTACTCACGAAGAACCCCTGGGACCCCACCCAACAGCTGATGCCAGTGAGGTGACTCATGGAGGGCCCTTAGTCTGTGCTAATGGGATGACTCAGGACGGAGACTGGCCAGGCCAGGAAGACCAACCATGTGACTGGAGGACTGGGGGGCTTTGAGCCATAGTATGTTGGGAAAGGAAGGGGCTGGAGACTGAGCCACAAAGGCAATGACTCAGTGACTCTTGCCTATCTAACAAAGCCTCAATAAAAAGCTGTGGACAGGGGTGCCTGGGTGGCTCAGTGGGTTAAAGCCTTTGCCTACAGCTCAAATCATGATCCCAGGGTTCTGGGATTGAGTCCCATATGGGGCTCTCTGCTCAGCAGGGAGCCTGCTTCCTCCTCTCTCTCTGCCTACTTGTGATCTCTGTCTGTCAAATAAATAAATAAACACCAATCTTAAACAAAACAAAACAAAACAAAAAAACGCTGTGGGCAACGAAGTTCAGGGGTCTGGGTGAGCTTCCCTGGGCGCCAATCCTCTTCGAATACTGTCACTTTGATGCCAGAGAGCAATCTGAGTCCTCCCACTGGCATGCTCTCTATACACCTCACCTGATAAGATCCAAGGGCTGCTTTTTGTATATACTTCGTGGATGAGCCCACTCCCTGTACAGAAGGTACCGTTCACTCGGGCAGCTGACATCCTCTGACTTATGGTTGAAGGTGCACTGTGAAGCAGAAGCAAACAAGTGAGCATATAAGCACTAGGTGTTCACAGAACTGTTTATTCAATATGGTACTCGTACGTCACAGGATTAGGGGGCTCTCCTTTGCTGGAAGGGATGGATGGATCATCTAATTCTTAGTGATTTTCAACCAGTGGTATTATTAATCACTTGCGGCCACTTGCAATTGTGGGTGGGGAGGAATACCTGGTTGTTATAATCCTAGAGAATACCTCAGGTACCTGGTGGGAGCCCCAGAGATGCCTTACATCCCACAAGCATGCCAACTCCTAAACAGTTAAAAATTGGGCTGCTCAAGTGCAAAACAGCCACAGTGGAGGAACACCTGCTAGCCACACTCTCCCTGGATGCCCGGGACGAACCAGGGCCTTAGCTGGTTAGTACCAAGGTCAATTCTAAAACCCAGGCATCTTTGTCCCCCCCCAGTTCAGCAGTTACTCTGGAACAACACGCAGAATATGAACAACAAAGAAGTATGACATATTATATACTTTATTTACTCAAAAAACAAAGGTTCCTGCCTCTACATAAACTCAGTCACTCTTCCCATCTGACTCGTTTTTCTCCCTCCTATACTAGAACCAGTTTATCACCAAGTAAGCCTTAACATAGGTCCTGACCTCCATTCACTTCCCTTCCAAATGCCACACGAGATCACTCCTTAGGCTGGATGTGGGATCACTGCAATTGAAAGAGGCTTTAGCGGGAAAGAACTGGGCATGGGCGGATGCCAACTGAATACTACTGAACTTTGGCATCCCACATTAATATTCATGACAGCTATTCTTAAGTATCCCTAGCATTTGTATCATGCTATACTCACTAATTTTGCCACCAAATATAAAACACATGGACCCTCAGTCTGGGCTGCCATATTGGGTCTCTTCACTAGGAAATTCAGAATCTACTCCATTCAGCTCTCTGCTCTCTATTTACACATGTGCCTCAAGTAGCTCTTTTGTATCCTAGTTTATTATCATCTACAGTACATTTCAATAACGTCGTCATCCACACATACACGTACTACCCAGCAGAAGGATCAATCTTACTCTTGGCTTTCTTGGTCTTAGAGATTCAGAAAAATTGATAGTGAATGTGACAAAGCTATAGCACACTATAATATAGTATTTAATTTATTTCAATGACAGAATTTACCTAAAGAGCTTAAATATAATATCCCTGCATTTATGGAATCGTTAAGGGTCTGAAGCAGTCACATTTTACAATTCTCATTTCATGAGAGATGTTATCGGCCACAGAAGTGCTCTTGAATTTGAGGAGCTGCTGTCATGTCAGAACGGAGTCCTTAAAAAATGTCAACACCCTGCAGTATTGCCATCAGGATGAGAACTCTGACAGATGCCTTTGTAAAAGCCTTATGATAGTCTAGGACACAGGAAGAAAATGGTATTTCAGGGCGAAAAAGCCCGTGTTCTAGAAAATTATGAGTGAGAAGATCTAACACGTATTTTACTTAAAAAGAACCAATACTTTTCTAGTTGATAACAATATCTGTCAGTAATTATAAAGAGAGCTATTGCTTATACTACATGCCAGGGATGGTGCTAACATTGGACAGAGATAATTTAATTAACCCTCATAACTCTATGGCATAACTCTATGATGTAAGTATGATAATTATCCCCATTTTATTGATGAGGAAATTGAGGTACTGAGAGGCTAAGTGACTTTTATGAGGTCATCCAGCTCGAAAGTGGGAGAGCAAGCCCCAGAGCCCGTGCTCTTACCTGCCCACCAGCAGAGCTCTATATGCGCACTACAAGATGCCTGCTGTTTCCATCATCCGTTCATTGACTGTTCAAACTGATGGCCTTCTCTATGGCCCAAAATAACCCAGTTCCTGCCCTCAATGAGCTTGTAACCTTGTCATAGACTATCTTCATTTTATGGAAGAAGAAACTCAAGGTTAAGAAGATTAGCCCCTTCTCTATTCACAGTAAAGTACACCTTGGGTATTTTATTTCGTTCTTGCCACTTGACTTACATCATGGAGAGGGAAAGCCGCTTTGTAGATCCCAGAGCTGACAAGTTTGTTAATTCCAAACTTTTTAACATTGTCTCTTATTTGATACATGACCCGAGAGAGGATGAAGTAAACCTAAAAAAAATTTATAAAACAAAATGAATGCATTAATGTGTAACTACCCAATTATTGTTACTATTGTAATAGGAATCTGCTTCCTTTTCAGTGAGGGGTTGGGGGGAGGGGAGAGCTTTTAAAAACGAAACTAAACCAAGCACACCAGACCACTAATTATTCAAGCAGGAGGTTCCAAATTACTCGAAGACAGCAACTACATTTGGTTTAGACTTACAATGCGGCTTCTGGTGGCTGGATTGAAGAAAGTATCTCTATCCTGAATATAAAAATCATTCATCCGGTTCTTCTCAAATGGGGCAGTGAAAAACTCCTGCTCTGGCTTGATGATACTTTCATCCACTTGGAGGACTTTGGTAAACCAGCTGAAATTACCAAAGGCTGAGGACCGGGTTTTCAGATCATTGGGTTTCAGAGGCAATTTGATGTGCATTATCTCAGCGTACGTACATAACACCTCCCATGGGGCATGTACTTTTACAAACACAAGCTTATCATCCAAAACCTACAATGGAAGAATAAAAACATAAACCAGGAAACCGATTATTTTCATAATTTTGAAACACATATGGATTGTTCTTAGGTTGCTGGTAGTCAAAATATAGGATGCTGGTAAAGACGAAGATAAAATAAAAACAGACTTGCATGCCATCAGATATTTTTGCCTTAAAGATAATTTCTTGGTTCAAAATTATTGAGCAAGTAATTAAAATCCTTTTTATACTTTCAGAAAACTACTATTATTTTAAATAAAGAAAAAGCAAACTTGTTAATTTGCCTATCACTCCACCCAAATTGGTGACTAAAAAGAAAAACATCAGACTATTCACTGCAGTGTTATTTTAACGATAATTGTAAAATTTCTAACCCAGAGCAGGACTCATTAGTATATTATATATCTTTTAAATGTCATGTTATGTGTCCATAAGAAAAAGATGTCAATATAGAAATGCATCTACTACATATTAGCAGAAAGAAAAGCAAATTATAAAACTGTGAAATAATCATCCCCCTTTTTGAAAGGGAAAAACAGATATGTTTTGAGGAATAAAAAAGTTCAGTGGGACCACAAGATTTATTTATGTATAATTAGAATATAGAGGATTTTTATTTTTGTTATTCTTATATTCACTACTTTTTATAAGCCATTGTTTATAAAATAAGAGATCTTTTTTAAAAGCTCTTAAAAGAAGAAAATGATAATTTATACATGCATTCAGTATTACATTCTTTGGCTCCTAAAAAAGGTATACTGACTTTGATCAGAAACAAATACATTCTATAATGCAGATTTTGAGGGATGCCCCCCCCTTTCCGCCCAGCCTAGGACATCACTCGAATTGCAAGCTTCAAATACCAGTCTAGCATCCCAAATGACATGTAGCTTCCCAAGAGCAACAGTCAGCTAGGAATTGGAAAGGATCCAACACTTACCGATCTTGTTGCTTCTAAATGCAGGCCATCACAGATGAGGTTGGATTCATATGCTTGTCTTTTTCTCTGTCAAAAGAAATTGAAAAATATGTTAGGCCCTGTAGTTTGGCCAAGGACAGAGAAAGTCTTTTTAAAGACAAACGAAACCAAATCAAACCAGTTTGAATCGGATGAAAAGATAGATCTGCTCAAAAGGGCACGTAAGCAACCAAGGTGCTCTTGCTGTTGGTGATTTGTGGGTGTGTTGGATTCCTGCGATGAAATGCAATGGAGTGTACTTGGATTCACTTAGCACTCTCGAAGGTCTTGGTTGTCCCCATGGGTTTCTGGCCATTCGGGATGCATAAAAGTCTCTGGCTTTGATTCAATTCCAAAACTTTTTTTTTTTTTTTTTTAATTATAAGCAGTCTGACACAAAAAAGGAGGTTTCTGAGTCCCATTCACTGATGTCATTTACCAGATCTGGCATTCTAGACATATCAGACATACAGATGGTTCCAATTTCAGATATATATATTTCATCTCTACATACCTTGAACAAATTCAACAAACAAAATAAACAATTTTGGCAAAATTTGAAAGAATGTTTTTCTCTGCAAGATTAAAATGTCCATGAAGGTATAAAACACCTATAAACCTACAAAAACAGGGAATTGATAATAGATCTGTCTGTGTCACGTGGCCATTTGAAAAGGTGCAGAATGTACCATATTTACTGATATTAAATTCTATCTGGCTAGGCTTTTGTCAGGTTGTGTCCTAAGCCGTAAGGAAAGCATGTCAAGGTAGAGACTTAGTTAACCTTTTAAAAGAAGGTTTTTGGTGATGAAACAGCTATATTGCATCATGAAATCAGAAAAATGAGTGAAGACAGGGGTTCAGCGTACAAACTCTACAACCAGACTGCCTGTGTTCAAATTCTGGTGCCATCACTATCAGCTCTTCGACCCTTGGCAGAAAACAAACTCTCTATGCCTCATTTTCCTTCTCTATTGAATAGAGAAAGCCTAATTTCCTTTTGAGGTTCTCATGAGGATTGTAGAATTTAAACCACATAAGGCACGTAAACTAGAATTTCCATTTCTAGTCATCACAGAAGATTAATTAGACCAATTCACCCACTGAAGACAAGTGAAAAAGTTGGACAAAAAAATCCCCCAAAACAAAAAACATTTGTCTTAACTTGAGCAGTTAACAAGCTAAAGGAATTAGTGGATCATGGCCTAGGTAATCCAAGGGACACAGCAGTCAAGACCACTTTGCCCAGGGAGCGCCATTCATGATTTGCCAGTTGCCAAGGGGAGGAGGAAAGGCTGAGCTGCAGTGCCAAAGTGCTGAGAACACAGAAAGCAGCTAATAAACAGAAAGCAGATGGTGCTGCATGAAAAAGGCCAGAGGCCAAGAAGTGAAAAAATACACGTAGTATTTGGTTAAATATGAGTCCAAGTGGAATCCCTAACATCTTTTGTGGCAGTATCAGAAACAGAATATTGGTATGATTTTTATTTATTTAGTAAATGATGTGATACAGTACTTACGACACGCCAGAGGCTGGTCTAAGAGCTTTACAAATGTAATACATTTAATTGCTTCTTACAATTTGAGCATGCAATAGTGAGAGAAAAATCAGCAAGAGCTACACTCCCTTAAACAGGAACAAGCAACCAGACCCGCTATATCCCCAATTTTAGCTTGGGAATCTCCTTTAGACTCATCCTGCTTCAAACTAGGCAGTATTTCTTCACTCCAGATCCTAACCTGCATTTTGATTCTTGCATGGTAGTCCCATTCTCGTGCCTGATAGCTTCTTTCTTTACTGCTGCTTAAAAGCACTTTTCAAGGGTGCCTGGGTGACTCAGTAGGTTAAGCATCTGGCTCAGGTCATGAACTCAGGGCTGCGAGATGGAGCCCCGCATCGGGTGCCGTATACTGGACGTGGAGCCTGCTTAAGGTTCTCCCCCTCCCTCTTTTTCTGTTGCTGCCCCCTCCAAATAAACAAGTAATAGAAAACAACAACAACAACAAAAAAAGTAAAAGCATATTTAATCCTGCAAACAATGTTCAACATGGTGCTTGGCACAGAGTCTATGCCGAATGCTGGCTTGTTCAAAGACTATACTCAACAAATGCATATTAATTCCTTCTACAAACACTCCTGAGAGCATCCTTCAAAGCACTGAAAATTCAAAGAATTTAAAGTAGTTTGCTATGGGGGAACTAGAGAGAAACTCAGCGTCCAATGACCTAAGACCTTCTTCTGATACAGAAGGACTGAAACATTTATTCGTGTGTTTCATGACAACGTAACAGGCATTTGCTGTTCCTTATGGTGCCCTCAACACTGCAGCTCTCCCCACAGCCCATGCCCACTATACTGGTGAAAAAAATACATTCTCCTTCCTGGTCTCCTGTGAAGTTCAGCTATTTGCACATGAGCGAGGCCTTGTCAATCAGACCAACCCCTCCAGACCCTCTCTCAGAAGCCAGTGACACAAAGAAGCTGGGCCCAACAGAACTCATTCGAGGGTAGTTTGGAAAGCAAATGCCAGTTCCCGAGATAGCCGAAGTAGAGGTTACAGCAGATCGGAGCCGCTGCCACTGACCAGCAACCATGCTTTCTCTCCCAGAATGGCTCTGCAGTGGGATTTGGGGCACTGCTCCCAGCTGCCTGGTTTCCAGGCTTATCTTATATGTCCAACCCTTCAGAGGAACTTGTGAGCTCCCTAACATTCCTCTGATAAACTCCTTGTTTGCTTATGTTAGAGCTCATTTCTGTCACTTGCCAGCAGGAATCGTGACTGGTTCGGTAACCGTGAACTAGGGAGAAGTTGTTAGGCTGAAACCGACATCACTGTACAGTGGGGAGCAGGTGCTCTGAGTACACCAGACACTCTGACTTCCTCTCCTTCAGGGAAGATGACTCATCCTGCATCTGTACAAGGGGCAACCCAGACTGACCCATTAACAGGATCCATGACTGTGTCTTCTGTATCCTTTTGAAGTCAGTCAGGAAAGATTTCAGTTATAATGTAAAGGTTCAGGCCCAAGGATATTCACTCTTGTAGACAAATGTCTTTCTCATGAGAAGACCTGGAGAATCAGTCAAAAGAGGAACTTCTCTAGTGGATAAACGGCTATTTTAACAATTAAGTACTGGCAGAAAGAAACACATAACTGCATTACCTGGCCTTATTACAAATTCATGGTTACTACTACAGTTCGGTCCACTAGGATACACAGCCATCTCCTTTCTGGTCCCTACTCATCCACTAGGGAGCTGGTCCATACCTTCAAGGAGCTCCTCACACTCCACACCAGGACACTCTGCTAGTAACATCACTTCCTTCCTTGCAGAGAAAATGGCAGCCACTCGTGGGGACTCCTGCAGGTGTCTTTCTATTTACTTATCAACAGCTAGATACCATCTCTCCTCCTGGAGTCAGAAGACTGCATCCTTTTCACTTCTCCTCTGGAGCTTGCTTCAGCAATCCCTTCTCTTTTTCTCTTTCTCTTTATTCTTTCCTCTTCGTTGCTCTTACTCCCAGCCAACAGACACTTCAAATGTTTCCCATCCTTAGCAATATTAAATCCTTCCATGGCCTTAGCTACTCTTCAATTACCATCCTTGCCTCCAGAGATGTCTTTTAATCTCGATATCCTCAGCACTTAGACCTATAATAGAATAAACATGCAGCAAATGTCTGATGAATGAATGAATAAATTGAGCAGATGGCAGATCGATGGCTGCCTGTTAAGTTGGAATGGACTGAGGAATAAAAGTACTGAGTGAAGCAATCATGCTCACCTTTTCTGAGGCCCCCAGAATGTTCCATGAACTTTTGCTTACAAGTATTACAGGATATGACAGAGATGAAGAGATACAATTTAATTCTGGAGTGTGCTAGCACCAGATAGCTCAGGGGCATTCAGAGCATGAAGTGTCTTCTAGACACCCTGGAGCCTGAATTACTAGATGGTAAAGGGGAATGGTTAAGAGAGTTGGAAATGAACCAACCCCACAGGAAGGCAGTTCTGTCATCTAACATATGAAACACAAACTGCTCCCGTCTTGGTTGTATCGGCTCTATCACCGTGATGGTAACATGCTCAACACTGGACAGTAAGACTTGGCTCCTTCTTTACAGAATTCCTAAACTGAGGCTACAACTCTTTACTGCCTTCATGGGACTCTCTCCGTTCACATTTTAGTCTACTAAAGAGCCCATTTAGTTCTTTCAGTTTTTGTTTTCCTTTTAGAAAATAATGGCATGATAGTTAGATTCAAAGTCAAAATTCAAATCCAGATTCTGTGACATTGGGCAAAATAATGTAAATCATACAAGCGCTGGTAGCTTCATTTCAAAATAGGACAAGAAATAGCTTCATCTTGAGGGTCTTTTAGGGATTAAATATGATCAGGGATATAAAAGCCCTCAGTATCATGTTTTATACATAATAATCCATAAACATGCTAGCCATTACCATATTCTCTTTTTCTCCATTCAAACATGCTCAACTTCCCTTATTCCTTTTAAAAAACAAAAAACTAAA
The DNA here is from genome assembly GCF_011764305.1 of Mustela putorius furo. Classification (NCBI taxonomy): domain Eukaryota; kingdom Metazoa; phylum Chordata; class Mammalia; order Carnivora; family Mustelidae; genus Mustela; species Mustela putorius. The sequence goes on from NW_025422368.1 coordinate 9,759,620, forward strand.
CCCTCGCTCCCCTACAAGCCTTAGGGGCTCACCTCTTCTTTTTTAATGCGAAATATCTGAATAAGAACAGGCAACCCCAATCCACTTGCACCCAGTGACCCCCCTTCAGTGGGACACCAATGACACTGTTTTACTATAACTCCGAGAACTGGATCTTAGTGCTGAGTTACTCTGCTCTCCCTCTTGATTCTTCTATACTACTTGGTCATCCTGGTCCTCGGACTACCTTCTTTGTTATCTGATAAATGAGTATATCTGTGTGAGACAGCGTGTGTGTATGTCCTCTTCACTCTCTGAAGGTTGTGAACACATCTTTGTAACTTCTTACTTTTCCCTAATTTCTCTGTATAATAAGGGAGGTCATTGACAAGAGTGTATATAGCACACGGGAATATCAAAGATGCAGAAAACCTTAGAAATACTTTTCTTCCACCTCATTTTAATGGCTTGGTAATAGTCTCTCAGAGAGATATACTATAATTTATTTAACAAATCTCAAATTTTTGGATATTTAGGTTGCTCCTAATTTTCACTATTATAAAAATCCTTGTAGAACAGTCTTTGTGCATCCATTATTACTTCCTCCGGATAAAGTCCCAGAAGCAGAATTGTTCAAAGAGCGTATGCAATTTTAAGTTCTTTAATATGTACTGCCATACTGCCCTCCAGAAAGGTTGTACTAATTTATCCTATTTTAGTTCTTATCTAGTTCTTTATAAAGAACTCCTGAGATATTTACTTGATTTCTCTCAAGATAATTGGTAGACCTTGGAGTTGGTTTATAATGCCCTCTATTTTACCACTCACTATAAATACTTAAACAGTTGAATCAAGGATAGGACATTTTTATTTGCTTAAACATCTTAATCTATCACCTTGGAGTTACTTTAATAAGACAGTTCTTGTTATTTTCCTTTGGCAAGGCAATTCACAAAGAACTAGTGGAATATTTTAAAAATTGATCAAACCAGTTTTCTTGGTTTGTCAGGTAGCTAAAGTAAATTAGCATATGTACGGTATTTGTCAAACAAGCACATATCAGGGAAAGACTGATTACTTAAGAAAAGATTGCTTCAGTCTGTTTAATATGAAATCATTATCTTCATTTCCTTGTAGAATTTATACTTAGATAAGTAACAGTGTTCTTGACATTTAAAAAATTAGGGTAGAGCTATCTTCCATGTTAAAAATGAAAGAAAATTAATATTGCATATTGACTGGCATAGCCATGGTTCAATAAATATTTGTTGAAAAAAATAAATATGAGATCACACATTTTTTTTCACTAAAGATCATCTATGTGCCTTATCGGAAAAACTTTACATATATGAACCTAAACTATGTTCTATAGTCTATAGTATTTAGCAGCACAAAATAACCAAACTAGGCTCTTTGGCTCTGAAAAATGCCCAGTCATACTTTAGATTGTACTGTAAATTCTTCTGTCCCTAGGGGAACAAATTCATTGGCATTGCGACCTGGATTTTTTTTTTTTTTAACCTAAAGTAAATCCAAAATGACTGTAATCATTGAGGACCTGTGTACCTCCTGAAAAGGATGGATGTGCTTCCACTACTGTGGGTGGAGACTGGTGCTGGAGGTTCAAAGTAAAAAAGGATAAAGAGTACCTATCTCACCCCAGAAACTGGAATTTTATTCATACCTCTTTTGAGAGGTTAATACAGCGGTCAGAGAAATAGAGAACAAAAGCAATCAAAATCACGAAGGACAGACTGGCATAATTAAGGAAGCTTTCTGCCCCTAAGCACTTTAGATTACACATCTCATCTGGCTTAATAAAGTCACAGGAATGGTCTGTGAATTATACAGCAATAGTATTGATTGTAAACACCAATCTACCATGTTCTTTAAGTCAACCAGCTTTCACAGGATAAGAAAAACAAGGATTGTAATGCCTATGAAGTAAAGTTACTGAACACAGTATAATGATAATAAACCACGAATCAGTTAGGATTAATGAATATATGCATAGATTAATTTCAAGTATTCTTGAATACTTGTTGGGCAAAGTACTGATGGTACTGTCAGCATATTTTTCAACTTGCCAATCTTTGTTAAGCCTACAAAGATGAATGACGAATACATTAAAGGTCCTTAATTTGTACAAAAAAAAAATTACTAACTACTATAAGTACTATTTATTAGTTATACATCATGTGCTCAAAAAGGTTTGCTAAGCAGAGTAAATAATTTAATTGGGACTTAATTTAAATTCACAGGCTGGTGATAAAACATTTAATGTTAGTGGACCAATCTGATGAGGAATTTACTCAAGTAGATAACATGTGTTCTCTAGGGGGCAGAAAAAAGGATGCACATTTTAAATAATAAGCATGGAATGGAAGTGAATATTAACTTCTGACTTTCTTTTTTAAATTAACATTTTAGGTGTAATTACAAAAGACATAAATGCTCTCTGTGGGTAACTTAGAGAAGAGAAATTTTCTGAGAAAAGGAGAAAAAGCAACTTATAAAAAATCACTGCTGAGGGCACCTGGGTGGCTCAGTTGGTTAAGCAACTGCCTTCAGCTCAGGTCATGATCCTGGAGTCCCAGGATCGAGTCCCGCATCGAGCTCCCTGCTCAGCCGGGAGTCTGCTTCTCCCTCTGACCTCTCCCCATTCATGCTCTCTCTCTCTCTCTTACTCTCTCAAATAAATAAATAAAATCTTAAAAAAAAATTAAGACAACTAATATAAACATTGTAGTACAAGTAAGTTTTAAATTTTTATTAAATTTTTTAAAATTTTAAATTAAATTAAATTTTTTAAATTTAAGTTTTAAGTTTTATTAAATATTTTTTTAAAAAAATCTGTTGAGGGATCACCTGGCTTGACTTCTCATTAAGTCTTATGTGTATTAAATGTATGGTTATTTGTGGGTAATAGATGATAATTAACAGTGTGGATAACTCAGAAATCATTTATTATTGACTTTAGCTTGCAAAGTATAATTTTTCTAGTCATTAGCTCCCTACATATGCAAATACTACATTAACTTTATTTATTTATTTATGATTTGCTAAAAAAGTATTTGAGGTCACTTACAGAAATAACATCAAGAATAAAGCAGTTAAATGAGAAACACAGAGTGACAAATGTAAAGTCCAGGAAAATAAAATGAAGTGATGTATCAGAGTAATAAATAAAATGATTTTTTATTAACCATAGATCCTGTTCAGAAGTTAGAGTTCCGTTGTAAATATGCTTCTGAGTTTCCTACTAGCCAAAGAAAATGGGAGATGTTATTAATAATATATTCTAATGCTTTACCACAACTAAAAAAAAAAACCTATCCAAAAGAAATATAATGTTCTGAGGATCTCCCAGAAAGCAATGTGTTCCATGGAGCCTCATAAAAGAGAAGACATGATTGAGCAGACTTAACATTGGCATATCTTCCCCAAGTTGAAGAAATAAAAGGAATGGCAGAAAGGGATTTTGAAGCATCAGAACAGCATAAAATACTTCCTGGAAATGACATGTTTGCCACAGATAGTCCATGAATTGGGAACTTCAGGCTTATATTAGGAGAGGTTAAGAAGAAATGATGGCAACCAGTGTTGGCTGGTTTTACCTCCCCAGTAACTTTTGGTAAGTGTCCTCTCTTCTGTTTTAGGGAGCAAAATCCAGTCTGACCTCAGTTCACTAGCATTCTGGACAAAGGCAGAGACCTCTTCTTTATATTTTTATCTCCTTTCTTTACACCCTACTTATTTATACTAAGATTGTAGGTTAAAAGGAATAAAGTAAATTAGAATCGACAGTTTCAAATTACAGCTACAAAATGTGTTGCTGGTATAAGCATGTTTGGTTTTATTTTTGAGTACTCAGCATGAGAGCAATTAATCCAAATCTTGGTTCTTACTCCTCAAGTGGAAAGTAACCTGGGGCCCAATTCTTAAAACAGACAGAAAGGTCACCAGGATGTGGAGAACAGAAAATCCTTTTCTTTCTCTGATTGCTCCTTCTGAGATCTGGTCTTAGGTTGGAATGAAAAAGCTGTAATTTGTCCTGGGGGGGCTCTAAACAGTCACCTGTATCTCACTTTTAAAAAGGCACAAGTTTAGTAAAAATCAACTATACTAAATTTTCATAAGTAATAAGCTTGAAAGGGATAAAGATCACAAAGGAGTAGCTGCTGTATGCATAGAGAAGGTGGTCTCAACAACAATATTTCTTAACTTGGATAAAAGGCATCTTCTTTACTTGGGGAAAGTAGATTGCTCAGGCAGCATCTGATACCTACTTAGTCAGAATCTCCAAGCATGGGGTCAAGAAAACTACTTTAAGCAAGTGCTCCAGGTTGTTTGTATAAATAAGTAAGTTTGGAAAACTTACTTGCCCTAAAACCCACTTATCATAAAAATGCTCAGCAATCCAGGACTAGAAGGGGACTCCTTAAGCTTTTTTTAAAGAAAACTGCCAAAATCTTATAGAGGTGTGATATTTTGGTGAAACTGTACAAACATTCCCAATAAAATCAGGAATACTATAATGCTGACTACCGTGCGTTACTGGTTTTATTCAAGAGGTCTGATAGCCATTGCACTCCAGTAAGAAAAGGAAAGTATAAAAATGGCAAAGGTAGACCAAAGCTTTCATCATTCATAGATAATTGGTCTTTTCCTGAGAAATCATACAAGACACACTGGAAACTATTAGAACTAAAAAGAGTTTATCAAGGTTTCTGGGTAGAACTGATGAAAATCAATGAAGATGTTTAATACACAATAAATCACAAACCACAATTTAAAATGCTGTTGAAAATTTCAACAAAATTTTAAAATAAGAGTAGTTAATAAAAATGTACAAGATCAGAGAGAGACCAATACCATATGATTTCACTCATATGTGGAGTTTAAGAAATAAAATAATCTTCATGGGGAAAAAAGAGAGTGTCAAAGCGAAAAACAGATTCTCAACCACAGAGAACAAAGTGATGGTCACCAAAGGGTGGGGGGAGGGGTGGATGAGTGGATGGGAATTAAGAAGTGCACTTGTGATGAGCACGGAGTACTCTAAAGTCTGGAGTCTTACTCAACTCTACACTGAAACGAACAAACAAAAAAGTAAAAGATTTTCATGGACACTGTTATAAAAAGTTTACTAAAAAATGTAAGACCTCAGTAAATGGAGTGATGTAATGTATTTATTGTACTAGAACTTTTTGATGAGCTTTGAAACATGTCCAAAGGAATCTCAACCAGCTTCTAGGCAAACATTTCCAGCCTTATGATAACTCATCTAAAACCATGGGCAACAGTTTTTAAAGCTCACAGGATCTTTAACCAATTAGTTAGTTGTCTCACATTATTTGAAGTTTTGGATATAATTTAATTTGATTGCTCATTTCTTAAAAACCTCTTATGCTATGATCTCCACAGGCTAGATCCTTCTGCCACCTACTAAAGAATTCTTAAAGTCAGGTATGAAATACAAATTTACATTTCCATACACAAAATTTACATAAACTTCAAGGACATAAATTTTCCATTAACTTTTAGGAATGGATTGCGCAGACAGAAAGCTAAACTAAACAACTTACTCGGGATTGCTTATACTGTCTTCATGCTGCCTTGACCCCTCCACCCTCTTTACTGACACCTGAGTTCCCTTGGTCATAAACCCATCTATTTGAAGGGATATCAAGTGTCATACAAACAAATTTCAAAACAGACCAATTCTGCCACTTGTTTGCAGGTCTAACAAAGGAAGTGGAAGGAAAATTACTAACAAAACTGAGGAGAAACAGTTGGAAAAAAATATGGACGTTTCATTTAGAACATCTTTGTTATTCCCAGTGTACATCAAACATATTTAGATATAATTAACCATGTGCTATTCCAGACACCGCTGGCTACCTAGCGAATAGTCATTTCCCCCTTCTTCACTACTAAGAAAAGCCTGATGCTTTTTCAGGTATTGGATGATTAGGCAGTTTAAGAGATGAAAGACTCATCTTCATTTGTCTATGCTAATGATGCTAAGTAATCCCATTCATCTTGCCAACAGTCATTTTTGGAACAGACCCGTGATAGACAATGAACTGTGAAGGGAAATCTGCTTAGGGTCCTTCTAGGGGGAGCTTTCTTCCCCCTTAAAAAAGGTATTCCCGGGGCACCTGGGTGGCTCAGTGGGGTAAAGCCTCTGCCTTGGGCCCAGGCCCAGGTCATGATCCCAGCGTGCTGGGATCAAGCTCGGAATTAGACTCTCTGCTCAGCAGGGAGCTTGCTTCCCTTCCTCTCTCTGCCTACTTGTGATCTGTCAAATAAATAAATAAAATCTTCAAAAAAAAAGAAAAAAAGGCATTCCCTTTCCCACCTCCAGGTGCCTTGAAGTACAACAGTGATCTTGTAACAAGGTAAAGTCAGTTTAAGAACGGCAGCATATGAGGATGGCAGGGCAGAAGGATGTGACGAATTCAACTCCTGATGACCTCTTTAAACTAATGAATTACCTAACCAGAAATGATTTTATCTCTAGGCTACTTCTTAAGTGAGAAAATTTATTTCCTTTAGCACTTAAGCCATTTTGAGTTTGGTTTTCCTGTTTCTTGCTGTAAAAAAAAAAAAAAAAAAAAAAAAAAAAAAATTCAAAGTGATTCAGTGCCAAGAACAGTGGGCTAAATGGGCACATATTATTGAAACAACTTACAGTCATTCCCCATACCTAATCTAAATGTAAGTGATTTATACTTTTTAAAGGAAGGTGTGAAGTTCCTGAAGTAGTTTCACTAATATAGGAGGACATAGTGACATGCTATTTGAAGCAACCAGTGTTGCTTCACTGGTTGCTTCAAATAGTGTTGCTTCAACCAGATCTGGCTATGGAAAATATTTTCTCTTTTGCTCATGGAAAGATGCAGCCTTTTACTCCTCTATATTTTGTGGCCCTATGACTTCTCTCTTTCTCTATCTCTAGAAAGTACATAATGATACTCTTTAGATCAGTCACTGGTTAAAGTCTACCTTGGTGTTACTTTAGGAAATCAACATGATTTAGACATAATTTTTTTTTCTCTCAATGAAAACAGAATTTTGATATTGCCTTTCTCTGGTGGAGTCCTAAATCCTGAATAAGGCCTGTATGATGGAACTCACAAATATTTTTCTGATTAATAAAAATGATTCCAAAGCTGAGCTTTAAAGTCTGGTGAAATCTAAGTAAATTGTACAAATACAGACTTTAAAGCACTTCAAAGCATGGCTTATAAAAACCAACATTGTGGTACATCTCTCCACTGAGTTCAGAGATTGCCAAATTAATGATGATTTTTTCCTCCTGATTTATAAGAGTTACCCTGGGACCTACGTTTCTGTGTAAAACCAATGCAGCACTTATTAATAATGAAAGCAGCTCTAGGGCTCCTTCACCATGGCAGTAAAGCTCTTGTCTAAAACCAGAACTGTTTCCTTTACACTTTAATGGATTAGATTTAACTTTCTATATTGCTCAATGCAGTTTCACTGGCATATGCATGCTTAATGAATATTTGATGGTGACTATGACTGCACATAAAATATCTTAGTGTCCACAGGAAAATGATAAAACATTCTAAGGTATAGTATTCTAATAAATTTATATATACACACACACACACACATACATATATATAAATTATATAACAAAAGAGGAGTCATGCCTGTTCATACTAATACTTTGTGTTAAGAAAACTGGAAATAAAAGATTTAAGAATTAAAATCTATTATCTAATATGTGCTAACAATCTATATAATATTTCTATATAATATTGTGCTTAATCCTAACCATAATCCTATGGATTGGGTATTGGAATTCCCATTTCCTGAATCTAAGATGCCATCAGTGTGTGATGAACCAATATTTTACATATCAGTAAGAAAAATTCAGCCAATGAAATTATGTTATGTCATATGTAAGACATACCCTGATTTTAAAAAAGCCAAAATGTAAAAATGACATACATCTCAAAAATAATAATAAAACAAGATACTGATCAGAAAATTCACTCAAGGCATATAGCCAGTTACAGCTGTGGTCAAGACAAGCCAGCTGTCCACCAGAGATCCTTGTTGCCCTTCCATAGTGTAGCTTTCCTGTGCAGAAACGGCTCCACTTTCCTGAGTTCTGACCAAGAGAAATGTGGCACATTCGATGTTGTCACTTCCAGGCCAAAGTAGTAAAGAAGCACAAGTCCTTTTTCCATCCTCTCTCTTAAACTCTTAGTTATGTTAATGCCCAGGATGATCTTGGAAACTACCTGCTAAATATGGAAAAGCTTCTGTGTCAGCCCAAGTCCCTGGATGACTGCAAAGGACAGAGCACGTCTCTCCCCCCACAATACCCCTAAACCCATCTTGCTTAAAACAGGGACTCCACATCTGCCTGGACATGAGCAATAAGTAAACTTTTATTGTATCAAGCCACTGTAATTCAGGGCTGGTCTGTTGTATCCATTGGAATTACTCCACATAGAGTAGCAGAATTAGAATTTGAATGTCAAGTTTCAATGCCTGGGTTTACACTGTAGGTATCACGCAAAGACAAACCTCTAAAGTTACCCCTTCCAAAATAAACAAACAAAACAAAGCAGGCATAATTGCTTCACTTTAAGCAGATTTCATCAGCTGTTTTGAAAGAATGGGCAAAAGTCAATAGATTTAAGAATGACGAATTTCAGAGAAAAAGTCCAGAGAGGGACAATTAAAATTGTGTGGATATAATAGCACAGAGGTGAGAACAAACAAACAAAACAAAAAATGAGGGAGTTATTTTCAAAGTGGGAAACGGTGACATATGTGTGCTCTCTCCTTTCTGTCCTGTTTCAGTTTAATACAGTTTCAGCTCAGGGAAAGAAGATCCAGGCACTTGTTATAACTCTAGCCTACTAGGGGCACCTGGGTGGTTCAGTGGGTTAAGCCTCTGCCTTCAGCTCAGGTCATGATCCCAGGGCCCTGGGATCAAGCCCCGAGTCGGGCTCTCTGCTTCCCCGTCTCTCTCTCTCTGCCTGCCTTTCTGCCTACTTGTGATCTCTGTCTGTCAAATAAATAAATAAAATCTTAAAAAAAATAAATAAATAACCCTAGCCTACTAAATGGTTTACTGTCTGAAGCTAAAATAGTCTAGTGACTTAGAAGAGCCTGAAGAAAAGGAAAGGGATGAAGGAGCAGCTTGACCGGTAATGGATAAAAAGGAAGGGAAGTGACAGAAAATGGGAGCGGTGACAAGCACGGGTTCTCCATTCAAGACAAAGTCACGAACCATGGCTTCACTATTTCTCATCCTACAGTTGGTGATGTTGGGCAATCATTTAACCTCAGGGTCACTTCTGTCAACTCCAACGGTACCGTAACAGAATGTACTTCACAGGTTCTTATGAAAAGGATGTGAGACAATGCATGTATGAGGCTCATTCTATCCATGAGCGCAGGCTGAATACTAGTTGTTACTCTGGGGGCTCCAGTGGCGCAATCGGTTAGCGCGCGGTACTTATACTAGTTGTTACTCTGCTGGCAATCATTATTAATCATTAGCTTCCTCTCCCACCTCATACAAATAGCCAAGTATGCTTTTAATGTCAATCTCTTCTACAAATAGAAAGTACAGTTCCTTAGGAGAAAGTCTGCCCTCTGCCATGAAACCCACTGAGGTGAAGAGCCTGAGGAAGTTTCGGCTTTAAATGAACAAAACAACAACAACAATAACAAAAACTCTTAACATGCCTTGAGGGAATGAAGAGAAGGGAAAATATAAAGGTATATTTGGTACTTGATACCTCAAACATCAGTTTCACTTTATTGCTTACATAAAAATAGCCCTTTTTTTCACTTCACAATATAAGAAATAAAAAGGAGAATAGTACACACAGAAAACTTACCCTTTGTTTTTCATTTGAACCCTTTTTATTGGTTTCTTTTTTGCTTTCATCTTCATATACTAGAACAAAGTCGATTCTTCGCTGACCATCATTAAAAAAAAGGGAGTTGGGTTTCCCATTAAATTCTTCCTGTGTGGGGGAAAACAAATTTTAACATAATTTTTAAGTGTCCATTTATAAGTGTTTATTTTCTAGTTTTAATCAGTACATCAGTGTGTTTATAGAGAAAAAGAAATCCATTGCTAGTTGCTTAACCAAGAGGTCAAGGTCACCATGATCTTTGCAAGCATAGCATGTTCTAAGTGAAAGAAGTCCTTAAATTAAGCAGTTTAGGATTGTTTTACAAACACATGGGAATTTATCAGTATTTCCTGTGTAAACACAATCATCTCAGAATTGTTCCCTCCTCGAGCAGCAAAGGAGTTACCACTTTGTAAATAAACACAGTAACCAGAGGTGCCTATCTAAAGGAGAGAAGTTTAGTTTCTTCTTCTTTTAGGAAGAAAAATCAAAGACAAAGCACCGTTCATGAAAAATCTCATCCTTCTTAACCATATTTTCTAACCTTCCTCATGGGATCTCACCACTTCACAGAAAGTACCACTTTATAACATTAAACATATACCAGATGACGCTCTGATAAACACAAAAGCTACAGAGGTTGTTGGTATTTGTTCCTGAATCCACAAAAGATACCCTTCCTTGTCTAGCAAATAAAACAAACAAATGACCCCAGCGACAATCATAAATGAGTCTTTAGTTTAGAGCTTAAAAGCCCTATGGCTTAAAAATAAAGAAATAATGGTGCAACACAGACCTAACAGCGTTTAAACAATCTTTATTACCATGTGGATTTGAAAGGAATTGTTTTAATTTGCTCTAAGCAAAGACTTGGGTTTGTGTTTCTCACACAGTTTGTGCGGGACACTGATGTGAACTCTGTTGCTGTGGAAAAATCAGACTACTTTATAACTGATATGTAACATTTCTAAATTTGTAACTTTTTTCATTAAAAACTCATGGGGGGATGGCATTTTGTAGTCATTTGGTAGAACCGCTTAATCCCTAAATGCGATTAATTCTTCTCTGTACTTTAGCATTAGTTCATACAAAAATCACTGCCCCTTCTTCCTTTCTTCACACTTTTGAAGAGAGACCTTTTGCTGAATGTATACAAGATACTTGTCATTCCTTTCTTATCCACCAGGAGGTGGGTGATGGTTTACTTGCCCGCAGTCACACCACCTGCCACTCAGCGGGTTGCCTCACCTGTGGAGCATGTGCTGCTGGTGTAACCTGATTCCACACACCTTCACACCGGTCACACTTCACCAGGGATTCTAACCACCAGCAGTGTGACCAGCCAGAGCACAGTGAGGCCAGGACAACAGACACATCCTTGCCTTAGGCTGGGCCACTATTGATTCTTTTATTTACAATTTCAGCTCTTTAACACCCATCCACTGTAAAAGTGTTTCAAGCTATACAAAAGTGCTAAAGCCCTGTCTTTTGCATTTCAGCCACAAAGTCCTTTGGGGTCCTTCCATTTCTCTTCCTTTCAATAAAGATGTCACTATTGGTGACAGCCAGGGTGGCTGCTAGGGGAAAACTTGGTGTAGAGGAAAAAAAGAAAAGAAAAGAATAATTTCTTCAGAACAGCAAAGGGAAGGCAGAGTTGGGTGGAAGGGAGTCATAGGAACCTGGTCACCATTACAGATGTCTGAAAAGTATACAAAAGCCACTTGTTCTCTATAGCCCACATTCTGTTGCCTTTGGTGGCAGCGAGCCGGACTCACTGACGTGAGGGTCCGAAGCATGAGACCCGGAAGGAACACCACATGGCTGCCTATGGCTCCCGGCACTGTCCTGAGCATGGCCCTTGCTTGGCCATACGGGCCAGAGGGCAGCTCCCAGGTAATCTGGTCTGTATGCATGCCTTTCATGGGTGACAGAAGACCATGGCCCTTTGTTTGGAGGAAAGCCTCAGTGACTTGGCATCAGCCGTCTGTATGAAATAACTAGGTCAAACTCTGATATGGTATTACTGGAATGCAATGCCAAGGAAAGGAGGCCAGTTTTCTGCTGCTATGAAATCCAGGTTTCCCATCTCTTGGCAGCAGATTTCCTACCAGGCAATTGGGAAGAAGGAGGAATCGACGCAGGGCTGGGAAGAATAGGTTACAAACAAGAAATCTGGCCTAAATTTAAAAAGACTGATTTAGGAACAAAACTGGGGTTTTTTTTAAGGCTGGAGTTTTCAGTAATAATTCTACTACAGCCCTAACTGACCCAATAGGACATTGAAATAACAGAGAATTAAAAACTAATTCCTCTCCTAAAGTTTTGCTTTAATGAAGTAAAGTTTTAGTAATCTCTCAGGATAAATACTGATAAACTTGTTTAAAGAACGACTAATTGTTCAGTGATGAATTAGTCTAGTCCTGAACTCTCTGCCTTTCTTGGTCCCTACTCAAAACCAGATCTTTATGCTTTCTGACCAAGTCCAATGGCACCAAGACAAAACACAAAAACCCTGAAAGCAGACATTATTCTGAAGAGGACATCTGGATGGCCAACAGACAAAAGAGAAGATGCTTGTTGACGTTCATCATCAGGGAAATACAAATCAAAACCACAAAGAGATACTACCTCACACCTGTCAGAACAGCTAAAATGAACAACACAAGAAACAACAGATGTTGGCAAGGATGTGGAGAAAGAGGCATCCTCTTATACTGTTGGCGGGAATGCAAGCTGGTGAAGCCACCCTGGAAAACAGTATGGAGGTTCCCCAAGAAGTTAAAAATAGAGCTACCCTAGGATCTGGCAATTGCACTATTAGGTATTACCCAAAGGACACAAAAATAACCAATGCCCTCAATGATCCCGAGGATACTAGATTCCACCAATCGAACACCACTCCTTGGTGGCCACGTGACCTAATGTTGTACTTTAAGTTAACGGCTGCAGGGGTTTAAAAAAAAAAACAAAACATATTTATTTGCCATTATATCAAAACCCATGCTGCCAGCCACCGAGGAACAGGGGACCTGACCACCTCTGTCTTTGGCTGTTGCCTTTGACATTTCACGCTTGGGATGCAGAGGAGACATGCTGGTCTGAGCAGGAAGAACCTGGCTGAGGACAAGAGGAGAGAGGATAAGAAGGGAGGTCTGGTGTGATCCATGCAAATGATGTCATCCAGGCCTCCCTCCTCTCAGCTGGCTTCTTGCCTTCTTTTACTTGTGGGGCAGATCCTTCAACAAAAGAGCCCCAGAGGGCAGGAACTGCCTTAACCAAATCAGGATAAAAAATACAAGCAGCAAAATTCTGTACCCAGTGCTTTTAAGCTAGAGTTGTGAATTTAGGAACTTGAAAAAATTTTGCTATTGGCTAAGGGGTATGGATGGGTATGAGTCCCGCCCCAGGATTCAGTTAAGGCCTCTGGACTTACCACAGGACAAGAGACTGAGAAAGAACATCCTACTGGACAGAAAGACAAGTCCAAGACGAGCATCTTCCAGGAATTATTTGGTAGGGAAACGTCTCATAAGCAATCTCTGGCTTAAATAAGGCCTTAGCCTTCTTGACAAGGATGTTGCTGGTATACGAAGGGTCATACGATGGTGAGGTCTGTCTTCCAGGTGGAGAAAGAAGGGTTGGGCTAAGACAGGAGCTGGGCAGCCGCCGTGTGAGTGGCACTGCTCTGTTCTAGGTGAGTGGCCCATCTTACTAAAGCAGCCTCACGTGATCCCTGTCAACAGCACTTGGCAAGGCCGGGAAATAATTTGCTGCTAAACATTTGTCCAATCTCATCCTTCTCAAGTGCCCACAAATTGGGTCCTCAAATAACCCTGCCAAAACAAGACTAGAAGTCCCATTCCATAATAGAGGCATCTATTCCTAGAGCTTAAAATGCTGAATTTAAGTTATTTGTCCAAGATCTACATAAAAAGCAGTCCAATTGGGATTTTTGCTCAAACTTTCATGTGTACGCATGAGTAAAACTTTCCCTGGACAGCAAGTGATATCTGATTCTAAGTCCAGAACTGTCAAATAGTCTATTCCCGATAGGGCTGTCATTTACTATGATATTGGAGATATTGGAGAGTAGTCCAAGCTTATTTGGGTAATTATAGGAAGCAGGATGCAAGAAAGATTTAATGCCTAACAATAATGGTTGAGGAATTACATCACGAAAAATAAACAGTATCAAAACACTCAGACAACTAAAGAGCAACTGATATGTGAATGTGGAAAAAATGTGACTCCCTGCCATCTTTAAGACCAGTAAAACAAAGCTAACTAACTTCAAGAAGGACACAACAGCAAAAAAAAAAAAAGCCAACTTTAATCATAGAGAACTAAAGTGAAAATATTGGATCTTTTAATTTTTCAGTCAACCGTGAATCCATGCACATAGCAAGTTCTAGGGAAATCGAAGTTCAGAAGCAAAAGCCTTTATGTAAATATTTAGATCTCCCAAAATACGGAGCACAGTGGAATTTTATTTACATGCCATACAGTTACGAGATACACTCTGAAGTGTTTTCCCTAACTGTAGGAGAATTCCGCGAGATTCAAAGCATAAATAATAGTGGAACCTCTTTGCTTTACACAACTGTGTAGAGAGAAAAGCAACCAGGACAAATTCTTTCCTTCTATGAGATCTCCTCTTCCGTCTGCAAAAACAAATAGTGAGAAAATGCAAAGTAGAAAGAAAAATGCCAAGCCCTACCGGTATGGAAGGCTTGATGCCAAAGGTAGAAAGACTGGTATTGTGGAAAGTAGCGTGGAAAAGAGGAAGTGACCTGCTCACAGGGATAAGGAGAAATATGTGGACACACACGGGAGCCAAATCAGAAGTCAGGTCAGTTAACTGGTGTCTTGAAAGGGATGAGCAAGCATGTTTTTGACTGGACTCAGGCATTCAGGAACACTAAAGGGAAGGAAGTCAGCAGAAAGAGGGTCCGTTCCAGGAAGAAGTCGTATCCAGAATAAGGACTCTGGTTAGTTTCAGAGTCAAGCATGTCAGAATGTTCCACAAAGATCCCTTGATGGTGATGCCATAATGATCCAGGTGTACTCAAGACCGATCCGGAATATTTGTACACACCAGTCTCCTTTCCCACTCTGTTAACCACGCTATTAACTTCTGAAGGCCAGTGGCCATGTCTTGTTCACCGTGAGTTCTCTGCTGAGCCTTGCATATAGCACGAGCTCGGTTTACTTTTTTCTTAGGAAAAAAATTTACCTTTTCTCCCCTATGATAAAAGTAATATATATTCAATTTAAAAAATTCTGAAGATACGGAAGAGTAAAAAGAAATAAACAGAAGTCATTTGTAATCCCACCTCCCAGAGCTGAGCTGAGTTTAGTATTTTGGAGTAGATCCTTTCAGGTTTTCATGCGTGCACACACACTAACCAAAGCGGTACCATACCCTACATACTGTTTTATAAACATCTCTCATAGACATTTTTCTAGCTAGATCTAAAGCTCTGTGTCATATTTAATCACTACAATATAAACATTTCCTCTTCTGATGAACACATAAATTGTTTCCAATTTGCTGCTTTTATAAACACTGATGCAATGAGCATCCTTGTATATGTGTATCTGTGCACATGTTCAATGACTATTTCCTTGGGCTTAATTCTAGAAGATTTTAAGTGGCACAGCCTTTTCAGAAGCTTTTGACATATAGGTCACTAAACTGTCATTGTAATATTTATGATAAATGAACACTTGCACCAGCAGAGTAGGAAAATGCCTTTTCCACCCTCACTAGATTTCAGTTATTTTCACTTTCCCCATGATCGTCAAAATATCTTTTTTTCATTTGCACTTTTTAATTAGAGAGTGCCAACATTTTTATGGGTACTGTCCAACTGAATTACTGCTTTTGTGAAATGCCAATTACTATTCTTGACCTAACTGAATTATATTATTATTTAATCCCTATTCAGTAGATTCTCTTGAGTTTCACTGATGAGATCCTAAAGACCATACGGGCAAATGGGGCAAGTGGGGAAATGGTAATATAGAAGGAGCCCATAAAATTACCAAGTAAGTTCCAAAAGGAAAAGGGAGAAATATTTTAGGGTATGGTCCATCAGTCGTGGGTTCAACGATGTAGACATGTTTTCCGAAATTTCAGACATTGAATTGGAATGTGCTATACCAGTTTTAGAGATCCTTGCCCCAAGCTGACATACTTTCCATTATAGTTTATATGCCACCTCTGTAACTACCAAAGAGCAGTTATATATTTTGACTCAAAAATTTCCGAAAAAAAAATTTTAGAACTTAACACTTACTTAGTCCATAAGTGATCTTTGTTGCAGGCACTGGTAATTGGCTCTAACTCGTTCCCCAATAGCTGAACTTATGGGTTTTAGTTCTTTCTCAGCAGGGATAGATCCAGTTCACTTATAAATGCTCACTAGATTGTGTCATGAAAATGACGCTGCTGCTTCTGGGTTTTTGGTTATACCCACAAGGGAACATGCGCATGCCAACGGGTTGCTCATTTGGGTTATGCATTTTGCCTTTGTTTCCTTTTGCTTGTGTTAAAATAAACTCTGGAGTTCTATTATTAGAACATCACATTTCAGATGCTGGATGAGTATAAAGGCATAATGCCTTAGGCATAATTACTGTTAAATATTCCCCTCCAGCCCATGCCAAGGAAACAGTAGTTTCATCAAATGAAGTTCTCACATGACTTTATATATTCTTCAAATTTCTGAACCAAGCTTGAGAAAATATGAAAATAGAACTTTTAATGACCTTTTTAAAGGAGAACTTCCTTAAAAGGAGTTACGTAACTAGAGTAGATAACAGGCTTTCAGAAAATTTGCAGGGAGATGCTCATAGAAGGCTCCTCCCAGGGCAGGGGCTCTGTGTGAACCTTTTCCTTAACCCTGTGGTAAGAGCTAGGATTGGGATTTTCAGTGGCATAGCTATATATATTTTTTCTCTCTCCTGTTTTTCCATACACTTTCCAACCATTTTAAAACCTCTGGTTAGCGTTCCTTAATGGTGATCTGTGAAAAGAGGAATAAGAAAAATCACAAAGGGAAAGACAAAGTGTGAAAATGCCCATAGCGGTTGTTTTCATGCTTTTTCAGAAGCAGCCGTCACTGGTGTGCACAGTTCACATCTGATAATGGTAACACTGGCGAAATGTGGGTGAGATTAAGCTGTAAATATTCCCAATAAAACCTGTGGAAAGATAAAGTGTTAGACGTGATAAAACAAGTCAAGTGGTATAAGGCGGTAGTTCTGAGAGGCAAGGATTACCCTCCTGGAGGCTGAACCTCTGAAGGTTTCAATATCCCCAAAGTGACCTGCTTTTGCTTTCATAACACATTATGGATTTAACATTCTTAAACATGTTTTGAATCTATTAGAACTTTCAGTTTGTACTACCTCTTGAGGAAAAATGTTCTAGAGGTTTCCCACCTAGGCAAGATGGTTGTCCTAATTACACTTTTTGGACCTTTAAGAAAAAACTCCCAATCTTATATTCTGGAATCCATTAGAACCAAAAGAGTATTTGGACCAGATACTTGATGATTTAATGGGCTTTCACAATATTCTGTCCACAACTTTAAGATCATCAGTCTTAAGAAACAATGGTTTTCCTGTGACTTTATAACGACAGGGTTCCCCTCCACCTACCGTCCTATTCCTCTCAGTCAACCATAATTCAGAAAACTAACTGGTTCTGACTCAAAAATATTCACTGGTAGTTCTCATTCACCAAATCCATTGCTGTGAACCATTTCCTTTTCCTAGTCACCTAAGTCACATGTGACCTGGATTACAAGTCCCTGAAATTTTATGCTTTTGAAAGAAAATCCTACCTCATAGAAGGTAATTATAATCTTAGAATGAACAGAAAACAGGGTTTCAAACTGGTTATTCAGACTGTCAAACTGCAGATGATATGGAAGAAGGTAGCACTGGGGGTGTAACCAAGGCAACAAGTCAAGCTCTTTCCTAGGCTCCTGTCCAACTCCTCTTCCCAGGCTCCCTTAAAGTTACAATCCGTCACTCCCAGAGGCTATTCATCTTTTACAGAATGTTGCTGTTTCTCATCTGAGAACTGCCCTGGGTTATTTTTAGCTTTTCAGCTGCTCAGAGTTTGCAACACAAGAGTCCTGTCATCAACACTCACTCCCTCAAAGACTGTTATGTCCCATGTATCCATGGGCCATAATCTTCTCAGACTACTTCTCTGAGAATTGGTGTTTACAAGCTCATTCAAAGCAGGAGGAAGAAAAAGAAATCAGAGCACCCAGTGCCCAGCAAAGCAAAACAATACAACAACACCTATCAGCTGGTTAATGTTTTATATAAATGTTACCTTCTCTCCCTTAACTCACAAGCATTTACAGGAATGGCTATTCTTTGTGGTATGAAAACCAGGATGCATAGATGTTTCCAAAATAAAACTTAAAAAAAAAAATAGGACTAATTTAAAACCATGGCACAAAAATGTTTGAAACTGACTATAAATAAAAAAATAACACTTCACAAAATCCTCTCCCAGCCAATTGTTGGGAATTTTCAAGAAGCAAAGTGCTCTGACGTAACATTGTTAGATAAACCTTATACCAATTAATAAAGGTCACTTTAAGCTTTTTATACTCTAAATTTTCTCAAATACAGTACACAATATTTTTTATATCTTTTAAGAGGTTATTGAACATCACTTAGCTGCTATTATTATTGTTATTGTTATGATGAAGGTAAAAATGAACAGACCCCCAAATGAGAATACAGAATATGGGCTTTGTTATTCAGCTGAGCTGATTTCAAAACACAACTCTGCTACATACAAAGCAGTATGCCTTTATGTATATATTTTATTTTTTTTAAACTATTTATTCATCTGTGAAAAGGTGGAAATCAAAGAAAGAAATGCATGGTTATTGTGAAGATTAAGAACAATGATACATGAATAGCAACAGCACAGCGCCTGGAACAGGGTAAAAGCTCAAGAACTGTGAGTTCTTCGTTTTCTCTAATGCGTAACAGTTCTTTGTTAACGACCAGCTGCCAAGGGTGCATTTACATACTCCACAGTCACTAGGAATTTGCACCTGCTTCTTGCTTTTCCTCTCTGCCATTACTCAGATTATGAAGTCATTTCTTTTGGTATCACTTTGCCTGTTTTTAATAGGCATTTCATTACACTCTTATTTGCTGCTTCTCATTTGCTTTGAATTAGACAACCAGATTAATGGAATTTATCGAATTTCTTTGAAATTTAATATTGGTGCTTTGGTTTTGGACATCAGAGTCTTCAGTTTTCTTAAAGTTCTGAGTAAAATGTGACTGATATAGAGTGCCCCATCCTGTGAGTGAACAAAATATGTGAAGGGTTAATATATTATCATAACACTATATTCTCCCTGTGATATACTGATTTATAAGAAATATGTATTTTGCTATTCAGATGACCAAAATCTCTTTCTCAGATGTATCTGGTCTTCATCTATATGTCCTGCAGAGGCTTCAGAGACATAAAGGTGAAATGGGTGTCTTCTTATTAATAAAGATGACTTCTGAACCCTACCCAAGGGTGTGGGACTGGCTGCCAGGAGGACCAACCATGTAATTAGAGGGCTGAAAATGTCAGTGCCCTCCATCACCTCCAGGGAGGGGGAAAGGGTTGGAGTTTGAATTAGCCAATGACTTAGCCAATCATGGCTATGCAATGAAGCTTCCAACCAAATGGACTGGGTTTGCAGAGCTTCTGGGTTGGTGAACACATGGGGACACAGGGAGAGGGGCAGATCTGGGGAAGACATGGAAACCCCAAGCTCTTTCCCCATACCTTACCGCACATCTCTCTTTATCTGGCTGTTGATGCATGTCCTTTAATAAGCTGGTAAATATAAGTAAATGTTACCCTGAGTTCTGTGAGCTGCTCCAGCAAATTGATTGAACCTAGAAAGAAGGTTGTTGGAACCTCCAATCTGTAGTCACTTGGAAGAAGCCCCAGTAACGGCGTGGGCCCATCTCAACCAGGGAGTGGAAGGCAATTTTGTAGGACTGAGTCCTTAACCTTTGGAATCTGATGCTATCTCCTGGTAGACAGTGTCAGAATTGACTTGAATTCTCTGATACCCAGTGGGTATCTGAGAACTGCTTAGTGTGTGGTGGAATGGGGGACACACCCCCCTTCATGGGTACTTGGAACTGGTACCAGGAACCCTTCAAAGACTCTCCCACTGCCACCTCTTTCAAAAGTGGTCTTATGGCATCTGGCATCAAATAGAATGAAAATAATAAGATTAATGAATTGTAAATAGAGAGAATCAGGGCCAGAGAAAGTAGAAGGAAGAAAATGTACTAACTGCTGGGACAACTGTAACTGCTGTGATTTTAACATGACACTTGGCACAAAGCCTCCTGGCAGCAGGGTGAAAAGGAAATGTGTTCAATGATCCAGTTCTTATTATCAGAATGAAAAGAAGCATTCTGATTTGGGTGAGGGAAAGGTCTCATTTGAGACCTTATATAGAAACACAGAGTTTTTGTCCATTTCCCTAACAATGTCCTTGGCAAGGAATTGGGGTTATAAAATACAATATGCTGGTAACCTTTGACTTTTTCTTCTTTAGTTCTCATATTGCTTCTACCTTTGAAGCAATTAGTCTACATTTTACCCTGTTCCATCTATTGCCAGCTCTCCAGGCTGCATTCTTGACCCTCACAAACTAGATTACTATTAATATTCCAATCAATCTCCTTGCATCCAGTTGTCCTGTTTGTCAAATTCACCTTCTACACTTCTACCAAACAGATGGTCCTAAACCAACATGTTCAAGTAGCAGGATTCAAAAACCTTCAGTTACTCCCAGTGACCTCTGGAAAAAGTGTAAACATTTCCAGTGGGTATTCAAGAGCCTTCAGAATCTCATTTGTCATAGATATCCTAAATATACATATCAATTATATATATATAATAAATTATACATATAGATATATCCTATAGATAGCTATATATATCCTATCAAATATAGAATAAAATATATCCTGTATTTTATTATCACTCCTCATCCCTAACCCTCCAACTCAACCATCCTTTCTCACCAGTGTTTTGGCTACATCACTATGCTTCCCGCCTCTACTCCTTTACTTACGTGACATCCCCTCCTAAAGTCTCTTTCCCACCTATCCAAAACTTAGTTCTGCTTCAAGGTGGAACTCCATTCTTCTCTCATGAAGCCTTCCCTGACAGAAAGTTCCCATTTCTCTCTCCCTCACTATGCTACTGTCAATGCCAATGGGTGGGTGCATTCCAAATTTCTGAGACCCCTTCAAGGGACCCATGGAGCCACAGCTATTTTTCTAATACTAAGATTTGATCTGTCTTCTTCACTGTGTTAGCATCTGCAATGATGGTGCAAAAGCAGTTGGAGGGGTAGGTAACATTGCCAGAATCTTCGCACTACTTAGCGGCAGCACCAAACTCTACTAGTGGTCTTTATACTCTTCAGCACCACATACAGTAGAGCCACTTCCCTTAAACATGTTCTTCATGAAGCTTTAACAACGACTAACTAAATTAAATCCTGACCCTGGAGTACATGGCTTTTCAATACTCTGTGAGAAGAAATGGAAGTCCCCATAAAGCACTTTCTGATGCACACTCAAGGAGGATGGTTGTCTGGAAGAAAAGTGCTTGTATAATTTTTGAATTGCCACTTGCTTCCACAGATACCACTTTTACTCGACAGATGACTGACACAAAATTCAAGTTATCTAGACTTGGGTATTTGGCAGATATTTTTCCAAAAATGAACAAAGTGAAACTGTCATTTCAGGAAAAACAACTGACAATATTTACTGGTAATGATAAAATTCCAAGCAAGTATTAGAATTTAGGACAACTTGTATTCACCACTGTGAATTTGACAGCTTCCCAATATTCATTAGCATTTCTGATGAGACTGGGTGCGTGTTAACAAATGTCATTTTTTTTCATATTGTATAACGAAATGGGTCAACATTTGTAAGAGCTGCTTAACTCAGTGAACCAATATTTTCAACTGTTCTATGCATGTAATAAAAATTATGCTTCGGTAAAAATCCATTCAAAACGCAAGACAGGCTTTCAACATACAAAAAGTTTGTCAATATGGTTTCACATTCTACAACCAACTTTTAAGATGCTTATAACCAGCCAAGTTTTAAATTGGTATCAAAGAAGAATACCCACAATTACCTGAAAAGATTTAAAAACTCCTCTCTTGGGGCACCTGGGTGGCTCAGTTGGCTAAGCATCTGTCTTTGGCTCAGGTCATGATCCTGGAATCCCAGGATGAAATCCCACCTCAGGCGCCTTGCTCCACCAGGAGTCTGCCTTTCCCTCTGCCCTTCTCCCTGTTCATACTCTCTCTCTCAAATAAATAAGATCTTTAAAAAAAAAAGATCTCCTCTCTTTTCTGACTACCTACCTGTGTAAGGCTGGATTTACTTCATATACTTCAACCAAAACAACATATTGCAATTTTTAACTGCAGAGGTAGATATGAAAATCCACCTGCCTTCTCGTAAAGAGAGCTGTAAAATACATAAAATAATGCCACCCTTCCTACTAATGCCTGTTTTTGTTTAAAGAAAAGTTATTTTTCATTAAAATATTTTATGTTAATGTATATTGGGTTTATCATTGGTTATGTTTAAGTAAATTAATATATTTAACTTTTTTCAGTTTTAAGTTCTATTATAGGAAGTATCAATATGCCCACGTAAAAAAAAGCTATTTGAAAAAAAAAAAAAAAAAAAAAAGCTATTTGGGGTCCATACTTTAGTAAGAGTGTGAAGCACAGGACTATGAAGCCTTTAGAACCACTGTTTTATACTACTCATTCTGGCTCTTAATTTTGCATTATATAAATTATAATAATAGTATGATAAAATACCTATATATGTCATCTTACTATTTTTATGTATACATACTATCATTTTTATTGGATTATAACAATGAAGGAGAGAAATTTGTTTTTTGGTTTAACCTATAACCCCTAGGAAAATAAGCCAATAGACACTTGCTAAATTGACTTGAGATCACATTCGAGTAGAAAGTGTTTAACAGAACCATCTTATTCAAGTTTTATAAAGGTTCAGTCTCGTTGGTTTCTAAAAGTTGCACCAGGTGGCTTTGAAAATTTAAGACCACATTCCATCCCAAAGCAGTAGTCAGATTCCGTATTCCATTAATGTTTTTAATGGTTATAATGTATTCCACTGAAGTAAACTATTTCCCTCCCCTCTTGGCACATAAGGTCCCCACTACCTGGAACCCCTCCCTTTCCCTGCCTAACCTTCCCTGTCCTCCCCAGCTAGCGTAGGTCTCCTCCTTTTATACTCTCAGAGCACCTTATATTTGTCCTTATATGTCACCTCTCACAATTTTAATTGTGTAGTTATTCATGTAATTATTTGATTAATGTCTGTTTCTCTCACTAGAATATATGCCCCAAGGGATATTTCAGTGATATTTCCCAATAGTACTTAATAGGGTTATAGAAATATTAAGTGGATAAATATTATTAAGTAAGTCCATTGAAATTAATTAACCCTTTATTCTGTGATATTTCGTAATGTTACAGATAAAGCCAACAGCAGGCAGGGGGCGGAGGTGGGGCAGGATTCCATTAGCCATCACAGAAGAAATGAAATTTTCTGATTTCTCCTTTTTAAGGAAGTGCTTAGAGAACAGATGGTGGGTGGCCAAGTGGCAATGGGAGACTGTGAAAGTCCAGGGAAGAAAGACAGTGAGGGACCTAGTCTGGGGGGGTAGCAACAGAAATGAAGACAAAGGGACAGGCAAGTCATGACTCACACTTAGACACAGCAGGTCAGAAACAATGTGAGGAGGATTCTGAGGTTTCTAGCCTGAGCAGCTGAGAGGACGGTGAGTATATTTACCAACACGCACAAAACTGGAAGAATAGCACAGTTAGAAGGGGAAGACTCCTAAGACTCTGTGAGATTTCTGAGTGGAGCGATCAAGGACTGAGGCCGAGACTGTAAGTAGAAACCTGGGAGCTGTTAACACAGAGTTCTGTGGTAACTGGAGCTAAGGGAGGGAGTGTGAGGAGAGCCAACGAGAAAAGATGAGCTTGGGAAATCTGACCGATAGGAAGGGCTTGGGCAGACAAGGAGGGGAAGCAAGAAGGTAAACAGGTGGCCAACCGTAAGATTATCTTGGGTTCCTTCCCCTTTCATTTCCCAGCTGTCTCCCTTCAGTTCTTCCCGCACGGTCCACCGGCCTGGGACTGTCAGAGTGGTCCACTAACTGGACTGCTCGCTTGCTTCTCTCCTTCCAGTGCCTTCTGCATGCTCCAGCCAGACTGCCATCCCATCCACGCTCTCCAGCTGCACTGTCCAACACTACTAGCGATTAATTACTAGCCCGCGGAGCTACTGCAATTCACAGGAATTAAAATTAAACAATTAAAAATGCGGTTCTTCGGTGTCACTAGTCACATGGTAGGGTAGGTCATCAACAGGACATGACCACTGGTTGACCCTGGACCTGGACCCCAGCAATCAGAGGCTCCTCACCCCCTCCTCTGTCTTTGGAATGTGCATTCCATTCGCCTTCCCTGCTCCGAGAAGCTACCCCAAGGACATAGCCTTGAGATAGTGATGTGGAATTCAGACCATCTGGTCCACATATATGACTGAACACAGTTAAGGCTCTATATAACTTCTAAGATTCTGGCAGGTGGTGGGGTTGTGGGGCAGTGGTGGAGATCTAACTGCCTTGAGGCTGCCTAAGATAAGCCTTGTAAGTTCCCTTGCTTATTAAACCTACCACCTCTAGATCTGGAGTGGCCTCTTTCTTCAGTCTCTCCTCTTCACACATGGGGTCAGTTTCAGATTGTACTCAGGAAGGTCCCGAGGAGGTTTTGAATGAACACCCTACTTCAAGGGTCTCCACAGCCAGACATGGCTAGAGGGCTACGGTGTTGGACATCAGAGAGATAGCACACTTCCATCATCACAGAAAATTCTGTTGGGTAGTGCTGCTATAGCATTGCTTTGTCTTTTCAGCTCAAAAGTTCAAAACCTTGATCCTTGGTCCAATACTGCTACATTCGGCCTTCAACTGTCTAATTCCTCCCACTACCCTAGATCAACTCTACACTCGATACACACTGGACACTCCTTACTCAGCCCCACCTCCAGTCGTGGGTTCATGCGGTTAGGAAACCCTCCTGTACTATAGCCACCACACGTCGGTCAGGTTCGTGGGTCAGCTTGGCTAGTCTACAATACTCAGTTATGCAGCTGAACACTAATCTACGTGCTGCTGTGAAGGTATTTGGTAGACATGGTTAACACATACATTCAGTTGATTTTAAACGAAAGGTTATAATAATGACATACTTCTATTATAAAATGTAGGATACAGGGTGCCTGGGTGGCTCAGTCAGTTAAGCATCTGCCTTTGGCTCAGGTCATGATCCCAGGGTCCTGGGGTCGAGTCCTACATCGGGCTCTCTGCTCAGTGGGGAGTCTGCTTCTCTCTCTGCCTCTGCCTCTCCCCCTGCTTGTTCTCTCTCTCAAATAAATAAAATAAAAATAAAAATAAAATGTATGATACAAGCCATTAAAAAATAACACTCTTTTTTAAAAAATATTTTATATATTTATTGGACACAGAGAGAGAAAGAGATCACAAGTAGGCAGAGAGAGAGAGCTGAGCAGAGAGCCCAATGTGGGACTCCATCCCAGGACCCTGAGATCATGACCTGAGCCGAAGGCAGCGGCTTAACCCACTGAGCCACCCAGGCGCCCCAAAAAAGAACACTCTTAATGACTTAAATTATCTTAAATATTTATATACTGGTAATTAAAGGAGCAGCTGCCCTATAAAATATTCAGAGCCTGACGGACTGTTCAGGTGGGACACTGGTCTTCTCCTACCCTGAGACTGGGACTTATACCATCGCCCTACGGTTTTCTGGCCTTGAGATTTGGTCCAGAATTCACACCATTGGTTCTCCTGATTCTCAGGCCTATGGACTGAGACTGAAAATGTGCCACTGGCTTTTCCTGGGTTTCCAGCTTGCTTTCTCTTTCTCTGTATATGCATCTCTGCACGTGTGTGTGGAACAAAAAGTCTGGCAACTTTCTCACTCAATGCTCCTACAAAGATCATTGCTTTTACCCAGGATTAAAATAGTTCCAATCACTGAACACTACATTAGAAACTAATGATGCACTATACATTGACCAAGTGAATTTAAATTAAAAAAATAAAATAAAACTAAAATAAGACGAAATTTTATTTTATTTTATTTATTATTTTATTTTAAAAATAAAAGGAAAGGTGATTCTCCTCAATGATCTGGGTAAGACTCACCTCCTCAGCTGATGGCCTTTAAAAAAAAAAAAATATCCTCAGGTTTCTCTGAGATAAAGAAGTTTTACCTTAGGGCCTGTAGCAGCTACACCCCTGCCCCCGAGGCTCCAGCTGGCCCTTCCTGCCACCATGCTCTATGCCTTGGACTCCACACTGCATAGACAAATTCCTTCAAGTAGATCTGCTTAATAAATCTCTGTTTATAGGGGCACCTGGGTGGCTCAGTGGGTCAATCCTCTGCCTTCAGCTCAGGTCATGATCCCAGGGTCCTGGGATCGAGTCCCGTATGGGGCTCTCTGCTCGGTAGGGAACCTGTTTCCTCTTCCTCTCTCCCTCTGTCTGCCTCTCTGCCTACCTGTGATCTCTGTCTGTCAAGTAAATAAATAAAATCTTTTTTAAAAAAAGTTGCTTAAAAAATAAAAATCTCTGCTTATATATAGATACAGATATATACGTACACATATGTATACACACAACTGAATGTGCAAATACATGTGTGTGCGTATGTATATAGCCTACTGTTTTCTGGACTGGAATACCTTTCGGTGCAGATTTCAGCACCTGGTGAAATATACCCTTCAGGGCTGAGCCATTTACCACCAGCGCCTTCAAAATTACAAATGTGACTTTTCAAAGATAATGGTTCTTAAACGAGGCTGCACGTTAGAGTCACCTTCGTAAAATTGTTACAAACATAGGCAGGTTCTAACTAGA
Organism: Mustela putorius furo; assembly: GCF_011764305.1. Lineage (NCBI taxonomy): Eukaryota > Metazoa > Chordata > Mammalia > Carnivora > Mustelidae > Mustela > Mustela putorius. The sequence goes on from NW_025422368.1 coordinate 9,786,614, forward strand.
AGCAAGATTAGCATCAGAAGGCCAGCTTGGACCTTCACTTTTTAAAAGAGCTCTCTAGGGAATTCTGAGGCACGAACAGAGCTGAGAACCAGGATCCTAACCAAACTCCTCTGGGCTTTAAGTGCTGCTGGAACTCCTCAAACATGGCACACTGCCTCATGATCTTTCGTTCAAACAACTAATCAGCATCAGTTGCAGGACTAACATTTGTCAGTTATGAAGACTTGTAAGTGCGTAGGGGACAGAGGCAACAGTGGGCCCACTTTTGGCCTTGAGGGGAAACACTGAGATATACTGCTTGGTATTCCTTGCAGCACATGGATTAATAAATATTAAATGAATGAATAAATGAAAATTTTAAAGCAAAATTTAGTGAAGCTGATGGTGGTTTATTCAAAATAGTGCATAATTTAAACAGCTCTTATTTCTAGTTCAATTGAAAATCCTATTAGCAAGTGTTGGTAAGTGCCTGACATATTTATTTATTGATAGACTGTACTGTTGGTATTTTAGAACATTGCTGAGTAGGATTAATTCTCACCCCACAGATAATTTGGTAGATACCCCATGCCTATAACTACTCTCCTAAGAGGCCTAAAAAACGCCTCTCTATGCTCTTATAAGGGGAACAGAACCAACTCCTGATACCAGCACAGTCTGAGCTCGTTCGAAGGGGAGGGGAGGGGGACGGAGGGGCTGATGGACACAGGGCTGTGGTTACTGTGAGGCTGGCCAGCCCTGTACCTGCAATCTGTGTGGTCAAGTATAAACGTCCATAAATGTTAGATAAGATTTCTACTGTATTATTATTTTATGAATATGCTTTTAAGATGGCTAAAATGCTGTGCAGTCACGGAACAACACCCCAGTGAAGGAATCTGCTGGTTTTTCTGCTTTTTCACATGAGGAGACTGAGTCCTAAGAGAGAAAGCGACTGGCTCACAGGGGACTGAGGGCAGAACGGCATAGGGACAGACGGCTTCTAATTCCCCGGAATGCCGTCTTGTGCTCAGCTTCCTGGGGGACTTTCAGAATGACTTTCTTTTACAAAAAAAAAAAAAAATTTTTTTTAAGTAAAAACACTTTTCAAAGTCTCAGAAGTACCTCCTCTCGTTCACCTCTCTCTCTCTCCTTCAACCTTTTTATTTCACAAGACAGTATATTCACTTTTTAAAAACACTTAAGACTACCGAAAAACCATGAAATGCTGGTGATACCATTAGAATCCCTGAATGATCTGTCAAAAGTATCATTATGTGTTTTTATTTTAAGGGATTTGGACTCAGCAGTCAAATTTTACTCCAGCCACAAGTATGGTCTTGACTTGATATATTCTAATTCTTACTAATATTGTAAAGATCTATATTATTGGTTTGCTCATTATAATTAATGAAAATGCTCTTTGGTAGTTATTAAAATCTGTAAGGTCACATTAATCTACATTTCAAAAAGTAACTTGGGAGAAGGAACTGTAAATGCATTTTCCTTTTAACAGAGCCATTGGAGTTTTCTGGGTAAAAGCGTATCTTACAGTGTTTGGTTTGGTTTTGCTTTTTAAACCAGAGACAGACTTAAGGAATACATATGCAGCTTATAGTAAAGATGCACTCTTTATTGTTATTTGTCAAAACAAGGAAAGCTAGGGTTAACTAGTAGGACTTCAGAAATAAAGGGATTTTAAATCATCTTTCCAAAGCCCTTAAGCCTTCCAAATTAATTACAAATTCAAAATACGTTGGGGGGGGCAGCTACAGTTGAAATCCCACAGGTCTCTCCTTTTCACTTTTCCAGGAATCCTGTGAATTCATTCTGTGTATAGATTTCTGCCAAGTTCTGTGTTTCTCTTTAAATTTTTATTACAACTTCTTCCATTACTGCTGTTTTTTAGGTCATGGCCCAGTCAGGTTATTTACCAGCAGACTCTCAACTTTAACTCAATTCTTTTACTTCTGTGGGCTTTTCTGGCCATCATTGTGGCATGCTTCTAGATGACTTATAATCAAATGAGTTCCACGGTAAATACTGATATCACATCTTTGTTCAGAATGCCCAGGGCTCCCTGCTTTCCTCATGCCTGTTTTTGTCAAATTAATTTTGACATTTCCCTAGATAATGGATAGCTCACTGAATTCCAAATGGGATACTTTGTGGGGCAAGAATTCACAAGGCATTTCAGTCAAGGCTTTCTGAAAATAGGGGAATAAAAGCAGTCAAACAAGAGGAAATTTGGTTGATGATGATGATAGGTTACAGGAGGGGAGAAAAATAAAACAAAAGCAACTCAGATTCATCAGAGCCACATACAACTTGCTAGGGTGGGATAGCCAGAAACATCCTGTCTTTCTCTCACTCCCTGCCTGCCTCCCACTACCAAGTCCTGCTACGCATAAAACATCACACCCTTCTTTCCTATTCCCATTGACGTGTCCTGGTTCAAGCATACATCATCTGCATAGGCTGTTACCATTCTGTCTACATGTGAACTCCTCCAAGGAATTATGATACTTCAAATATGAGCCAGTCTTTCTACTGAAATGAAATGTCTGCCTATATATACTTTAAAAAAAAAAAAAGATTTTATTTATTTATTTGATAGAGATCACAAGTAGGCAGAGAGGCAGGCAGAGAGAGAGAGGAGGATGCAGGCTCCCCACTGAGCAGAGAGCCTGATGCAGGGCTTGATCCCAGGATGCTAGGATCATGACCTGAGCCAAAGGCAGAGGCTTTAACCCACTGAGCCACCCAGGCGCCCCTACACACCTTCTATTCATGGGTCTTAACACTGTATTTTGCAACTCCATCCACCAATTACTATCATCAAATATTTAAATTTGATATCATACTCTTGCCTAAGTGTCAGAATCCACTACCATGTTGATTTTCTAGAATCAACATGCTGCCCACCCCCCCCCCTCAAACTGGTGCACCCAGAAGAGTGGGTGGCTTTACTGATAATGAGCAGGAGAAGCCTAGTACTTCCTTTGTTCTGGACACATAGGTATGAATGCAACCTAGACTTGCATTAACTTTTTGACATTATTATTACATGCTTGATTCATACTAAGTTTAATTAGGCCAATACCTAGCCTTTTCACATGATCAGTCATTAGCCTCAGCTCTAACAATCTGTACTTAGGCAGCATATATTTGTGAATTAGGGTGCAGGAGCTTACTTTAATTCATATTGATTTTTGTCTCCTCTAGGAATTGATTTCTAGCTGTTGTTCCAGTCTTGGTAAGATCAATTGCCCAGATAAGTATCCTCTCACTGGGTCCACATTTCTTCATTCTGTATCTAAATGTAATCTTTTTCACACTGTTTGCTAAAATCAAAACACGCAAAAATGTGTCAACTACACTTCAATTAAAAAAACACAATAATGCCCATGGCTTTCCCCTGTTCTGCCATTATAATCACCTCCATTAAAAAAAAAAAAAAAAAAAGAAAAAGGTAATGTACTCAGTTTGACATGACTTATTTTTATTGAACTTGCATTGGCTCCTGATGACCTTTCCTTTTTTAACATTCACAAACCATCTGCTTAAAAATCTCATTCTGTAATATTCCTGGAGGTTAATACTCTAGAGGCAATGTCTCCATTTATCAGAATTCAGTCTATGTCCAACTTCTACCCTAACCCTACACCTTCTGGAAAACTGTTATATTTGTCCCTCTACAATTCTGGAACTTGTCCTGGCCCCCATATCACCTCCAGATTCCCAACTGTGGTTCCAGGAGCAAATCACATGTCCTCTGAATACCCTGGTTGACACATAATCCTTCTAGCTAAGAAATTTAAACTCATTTGGAATAACGACATGCCTTTCTACACTAGTTTTATGCAGCATGGGAATAAATAAACAAATAAAAATTAAAGGAAAAAAGACAAAAGAAATATAGAAGCGGACAAGTTCTTCCCCCCTCTGTTTTCTTGTACCATTAAATAGTCTTCCTCAAGTTTTAGATTACTGCTAGTCAATCCTTCTCTCTTTCACTCACCATGCTAAGCAATTTTTCCACAAGCTTCCATTCAACACATTCACTCCAGACTTCACTTTTATTCTTAACTTTTAGTAATAGTGGAAAAAATAAGATTGGGATATTCCAGAGGATTATGAGCATGGAATGATAATTTTGTTAACTCTGAGTTAAACTGGTCGTAGCTGGTCTGGTCCAGCTGGACCAAAAGCCCAGTCATCATTTATGACTGTTTCTCTGGGAAAATACATTCTGCATTCCAAAGAAGTGACTCAGAAAGAAATCTCTGACTGAGACTTTGCACGCTGGCCTATTTTTGTTCCTACCCTCCAATCCTAACAAATCAACAAATGTAGCTTCTGAATCAGCCACATAAAGCAAACGAGTAGGTCCCCTTCTCTCTATATTCAGGCAAAGTAAACGCTCCCTCACCTTTTGCTCCTGAATGCATGAAATGCTCTCAAAGTTGAAATGCCAGATGAATTCCTACCATAGCAAATGGGCCAATTCAGCTATTCTTACTAGCCTATCTTTGGTCTCTTTTCTTCTTTTGAGATCTTTTGCCAAATCCATGTTCCTTTGTTTGGTTTCCTTATTTGGGTGAGTTCCTTTTCTCTTTTAGTTTGGTGAACTTAGTGCCAAAACCTACAAAACAAAGCCATCCTATTTCTTTGTAGAAGACACAAGAGTACAAAGCCAAGTAAAGAAATGTTTTTTTCCCAGTCTTCCAGGTCCTGAAGATCCTGGGATCTTGAGGCAGACCTTGGGACTTTGGTTGGGTTTCTGAGATTAGCCAGAAAGACCCTGACTGCCAGTCTCCCTCAACAGCCCCAGCACCAATTCATTTACCTCAGGGCCATTAGCCAGAAAGACTCTGGACTGCCAGTCTCCCTCAACAGCCCCAGCACCAATTCATTTACCTCAGGGCCAGTTAAGCCAGAAATAACCAAAATGAAGTCTGGATTTCTGGGGGAGGGGAGATGGAGATTAAAACAGACCCCGGAAGCCATTTTGAAATAAAACTTGCCCAATCAGAGGTGCCTGGGTGGCTCAGTCGTTAAGCGTCTGTCTTTGGCTCAGGTCATGATCCCAGTATTCTGGGATCAAGACCCGAGTCAGGCTCCCAGCTCAGTGCGAAGCCTGCTTCTCCCTCTTCCACTCTTCCAGCCTGTGTTCCCTCTCTTGCTCTGTCTCTCTCAGTCAAATCAATAAATAAAATCTTAAAAACAAACAAACAAACAAAAAACTTGACTGAACACTTTGAAACAAAGCCTGAAAACAAAACTATGCAGACCTCTGGGCAGGTGGCTCTGATCATTCTTTCATACCTTTCACACTCAGGGCAAAGAAGTAAGGCTGACATTCACGCTATTCTATAGGTCACTCTCAGACCCTTAGTCCCCAGTGTTCTTGGGGTAAAAGCAGCTCCTCTTCAGTCCCTGCAAGTTGTGTAAACCCCCAGAGTTTCCCAGAGCCTATCATCTCCCACCTGCTAGCTGCTGCTCCTGGTCCACCGAAAATCTGGCCCCTGATTCCCATTTCCCTCTCCTTTCCATGCTGTCCCTCATCCAGAAGGACATCTGCATCCACAGACATGACTGGGCCACAACTTGACCCTAGTGATGCTCTCCCTTTCACGCACGAACTTCCATGGTCTCACCCTGGACCTTGTCATCACTTGAAAAATTCTCTTTCCGAAACCACTTACTCAGGTGTCCCCCTTTGGGACCATCACTAACATCTCCTCCTCGAATCCCAATGCCCTCCGAGGCACCGTGACTTTTTCTAACCAATCTGTGGATGCGTGTTTCCTTCCCTACCCTCCCTTCCTTTTGAAAGGTTACATTTCCCAGACTCATCATTTCATTGGTATTACCAGTATTCTGCACTTTCCATCTTGACCATCTAGCGAAGCCCCGACTCGGGCAGAAGCCTGCCGTCTGCTTTCAGGGTGTCCGAGCGACCTGGAGAATCCACAGCAAGCAGGCTGGGATTGCTGGAATTCAGGCTCACCAGCCCCACCTGGGCCCTCACCACGGCCCAGGCATCCTCATCCCGTGCTTCTCCTGTTTTCTAGGCCAGTGTGGTCTTCCGCTCCTCCGGCTCTCCAGGACTGCTTCAAAGCACCACCTGCCCCCCCTCCCCCACCACCCCAACATTCTGTTCTCTTCACTCTCAGCGGCTGAAAGTGGAAGCTGTTGGATAAGAACTCCCTCTGCTTCTCTCCAACAAAGCCCTAAACCAGCAGCATCCAGCGGCTGCTCCCGTATCTTTAGAGACACTGCTCCTCCCATCTAATGGGGACCCTCCAGATCTATAAACCATTACACAGCACATCTCAAAGCCACTCTTTTCTCATCGATATTTAAATCTGTCCAGGGTTCCATCCGACAGGAGGGTATCATCTCTGGTTCTCTGTCTCCTCCACTTCCTTCTCTCTCACCCTCCATCCCTTCAAAGTCAGACTCCCAGAAAGAGAGTTCAGGATTTCCTATTTTTTTTTTCTCCTCCTTGTTCCATAATCCACTCCAAACGGGATTAGAGGGGCATCCCCACCACTCCCCATAAACAGCTCTATATAAGGACACCAGTGACCCTAATACCTTTCCAGGATTCATTTAACTCACTGGTTCTTAAATGAGGGCAATTTTGTCCTCAGGGGACATTTAACAATGTCTGGGCATATGCGGTTGTCACAGCTGGGGACAAGGACCTTTGCATCCCATGGGCCAGGGCCAGTGATGCTGCTAAACATCCTACAGTACACAGGACAGCCCCACAAGAGAAATCCAACCCAAGATGTCAGTGGTGCTGAGGCTGAAGAATCTGCTGACTGAGTCCCTATGCAACACCCAAAACTACTCCCCACGTCATCTGCGTCTCAGCTTCTATCCTGCCACCCTTCAGGTTTCTCTCCCACCTCTCCAGTCGTCTCCTTTGACAGCCACCTACTGATCCCTGAGTCACCAGCCCTCCTTTCTTAGAGATTTGAGCCCTGCCTCATTGTCAACCTCTCCAAGACATTTCTTCTGACATAATTCTTGGGGATTTCCACCTCCACCCTCCCAGCACCCTGTCCCTGCAACTCTACCCTGCCCCAGCCCCTCATTCCAATGCTCAGTATCCCAGACCCTGTCTGTCCTAATGACTGTAATTCCTCCCTTAGTCAGAAAGATCCTGACTCTCCAATCATATTTTTCCTGTTCACTCTCTCCAATACCCCAACTGCAAAAATTATCAAACCCCACTAAGGTCTAACTGTCCTGATCCTGCTCATGACCCTGGTGCTCTACTCTCTTGCAAACACCTTAAAACTCTCTTAGCCCTGTCTTGCTTCACTGAACTGGCTTGAAGAAACCCCCACATTGCCTAAATCAAACTTGTTGTCTAAGGTACTGTTCCCCAAAGCCGGACTTGAATGGGAAAACCACACACCTGCCATGACAACAAACCCCAGGTGGGTTCTCCTAGTGCTGCGAGGAAATCACACTGCATTTCCCAGAGCTTCCACTCTCAGATGACTGTCTCATACCTTCTCCTCTCTCTTTAGGTCTCTTACGCTCTTCTTTCTTCCTCAATGTTAGTTAATGTCTTGCTTCTCGTTTCACTGCTAAACAAGAAGCAATCAAGAAAATACTTCAGGGGCACCTGCGTGGCTTAGTCATTATGCCTCTGCCTTCAGCTTAAGTCATGATCCTGGTGTCCTGGGATCAAGCCCCGCATCAGGCCCCCTGCTTGGTGGGAAGCCTGCTTCTCCCTCACCTACTGAGTCTCTGTCAAATAAATAAATAAAATCTTAAAAAAAAAAGGGGGGGTGGCACCTGGGTGGCTCAGTCGTTAAGCATCTGCCTTTGGCTCAGGTCATGATCCTGGGGTCCTGGAATTGAGCCCCGCATCAGGCATCCTGCTCAGCGGGGAGCGGTCCCAATACACTGGTTTTCCTCCTACTTGTAAGAATAAACTCTCTCTGCAGCCATGGGGGGTGTCCAACCTCTCTACTTATGGACCGGATTCCATTCCTTTCTTTTCTTCTCAAGGATGTCATTCCAAAAATCCTTCCTTCTTGCTCCCGCATCATCCTGTTTTCCCTCCCTACTGAATTAATTTCCATCACCTTATGAACAGAAACTCCTGCCTTTTTTTTTTTTTTCTGTACACAGCTGGTACAGACTTGGGGGTGGAACAGCACATTGACAGACAAACTGTCCGTCCAGCAGGGCATACCAGGCAGTTCTCTGGGGCCTATAATGCTTGCATGGTGGACATGCTGGTGGGGCAGGGGATCTTGTCCTGGGCTTGTGACACCTGGGCGTCCCAGAGGCTCCCTGGCCCTAGGTCCTGGGCAGCAAGGGCAGCAACACCAGGCTCAGCTCACATCCTTCAGGGCGGGGGCAGCACACTGGGGCAGGATGGGGACTCCTGGGGCACATGAGAGTTGTAGTATTTCCGCTGCATCGGTTCCGCCTGCTTCCGTGTCAGCCGCTGTGTGAGCTTCCGGAAGTCGGTGCTCAGATATTTGCTGCATAGCACAGAGCCCATCGGGCCACTGGGGTAGGTGGGGACGGTACAGTAAGGGGAAGTCGCCAAAGGGAAATCTGAGGTCTGGGGGGCACTTACTGCCACTCGCCCTGGCAGGGGACACGCACCACCATCCTTGAGGGCCACCTTCACGAGCTGGTGATAGAACTCCTTGAAGAGAGTCTTGGCAGAGACCAGGGGGTCTGCAGAAGTCAGTGATGATGACATCAAAGGCATCCTTGTTCTGTTTCATGAACTCAAAACCATCGCCCACATGTAGGGTCAGCTTGGGGCCGCAGCCCCCCACAGCTATGCCTGGCAGGAACTTCCTAGAGACCTGAGCAGCATCCTTGTCAGTCTCCCACTGGACCACAGGCTGACTCCACGGAGGAATGCTTCACCCCCTCCTGCAGGTCACCCCCATCTCCAGCCCCGATGAGCAGCACCTGGCAGGGGACGGGGCGGCTACAGAGGGGCAAGTTGGCTATCAGATCCCGGGAGAATCAGCCCCCTCCATGCACTGGGTGACGCCGTGCAACACTAGCACGTTGCCACAGTGCTCACTGCAGAAGACAAGGAGAATCCAGGGCAGGCTGCAAGGCAGGAGGAGAAGGGCAGCAGGAAGGGACCGGCTCCGCCCACTGCCCGTGCTACAGCCTAACCTGGCCAGGGGTAGGGGCAATGCCTGTCATCTTCAGACTAAATTAAAAAACTTCTCTTCGATGTGGTATATATACACAATGGAATACTATGCAGCCATCAAAAGAAATGAAATCTTGCCATTTGCGACAACATGGATGGAACTAGAGCATATCATGCTTAGTGAAATAAGTCAAGCGGAGAAAGACAACTATCATATGATCTCCCTGATATGAGGAAGTGGTGATGCAACATGGGGGCTTAAGTGGGTACGAGAAGAATAAATGAAACAAGATGGGATTGGGAGGGAGACAAACCATAAGTGACTCTTAATCTTACAAAACAAACTGAGGGTTGCTGGGGGGAGGGGGGTTGGGAGAAGAGGGGTGGGATTATGGACATTGGGGAGGGTATGTGCTTTGGTGAGTGCTGTGAAGTGTGTAAACCTGGCAATTCACAGACCTGTACCCCTGGGGATAAAAATATATGTTTATAAAAAATAAAAAATTTTAAAAAAATCAACTGGAGGAAAAAAAATAAAAGGAAAACCTCATTCTTGTTTTATTAAGGTGCAGGAAGTATGAAACTAAAGCATGTCTTAACAATTGGATGAGAAGTTCTGTTACCATAAACCTGATACATATGCTCAGTTGAAAAAAAAAAAAAAAAACTTCTCTTTGTCCTCATACATAATAACACCTTGTTCTGCATTCATGTTCAGAGAAGAAAAATATAACTGGACGTGTTATCTAAATGCTGTGTATCCCATTCCTCTTCCCCCCTACTGTATTCAGTCCTCTCTAGTTTTGTATCCCACTGCTCAGCTCAGACTTCTCCTGCCAAGGCTTCCACACCACTAAACCCAACTTCCCATCCTTCCCAGCAGATCTGGTCATTCCCTCCAACTTCAAACCTTCTTTGGCTCCCAGGACTCTCCTCATTTTCCTCCAACCTCGCTGCTCCTTCTTCTCAGCCTCCTCTGTGGATCTGTCCTCAGGGCCTCTGACTTGTGAACACTGGAGTCCCCAGGGCTCTGTCCAGGGTCTCTTCATCTGAGGCCTCGCTGGCCTCAGTCCATGGAACAGATTCAAACACCACCCGTGTGCGGACAACCCCCACATCTCTAGCTACACTGCTCTAACTCTACATCTGTATATTTTACAGCGTAGCGACATCTCTGCATGGATGTCTCAAACTTCACGTGCTGAAAACAGAATTTTTATTTTCCTCTGCGTATTCGCCCCTCAAACTGCTCCTTCCATAGTCCCCCAGGGTCAAAAACCTTGAGTCATCTTTGACTGCTCTTTCTTGCACACCTCAGGTCTGATCTGTCAACAGATCCTATTGATTCTACCTTCGAAACATACGAGAATTGGAGCATGTCTCACTAACACCAGAATTAGCACTCAGGACCAAGCCACCGCCACCTCTCATTTGGGTTCCTGAGAAGTCCAAGCGGTCTCCCTGCTTCTGCTCCTACGCTTCTGTAATCTATTCCAAATAAACCAAAGTGATCCTGTCAAAACACAGGGCAGGGCAGTCAAATCATTCCTCTGCTCAAAAGCCCCCAGTTTATCCCCCAAAGGCTTACCCTTAATTGATTTCCCAACTCGTTCAGAATAAAACCAAAGTGTTCACAAGGGCCTATGAAGCCCCACTATCTGTTGTCTTCACCACATTTCATTCTGCTCATCACACTGGCCTCCTTCCATTTCCTCAAACGTATCTCAAACTCCTACCTCCAGACGTTTGTCTATGCTATTCCTTCTGCCTAGAACACCCTTCATCTAGATTTCCAAATAGTTTTTTGTAGCACCCCTGCTTTCAGGTCTTTTCACCTGTCCCCTTCTGCACACCCTTTTCTGAGACATGCCCTGACCATTCCATTTAAAGCCACAGCCAGCCCCTGCCCCAAACACATACGTGTTAATTCTTCCTTTACCCTTCTCTAAAGGACTTAGCATGTCCTAAGATCTTATTTATTTTGTCCTTTATGTCTCCCCCACCAAAACGTAAGCTCCAGAAGTACAGGGATGATTTTTCTACTGTTCACTCTAGTGCCTCAAAGAGCAGAGTAATATTTTAACTCTCGGGGATCGTATATATTTCCATCTAGTTAAAGACAATCAAACGTCAATTTCAGGAAATCAACAATATTTTCTGCAAAGCAGTATCTCCCCTCAGAAAGGGAGCCCAGTTACACAAAATCCCAAGCAAGGATAATGACTCTTCAGACCTCTTTTCTGCATAGACAGAAGTGTGGAACAAAGGGGACCCCCTCTCCCTCCACTCTGATCCTCCTCTTCCTAAGTCTCTGTCTCGACTTAGTCTTTCTAAATCCTGTAGTTTCTCATCATCTTCCCTGGTTTATCCTATTATGACCCTAATACTCTTTGGCGAGCCTAAGCTCTTATTATTTACTGCAAATTTGGCTGAAGCTAAACTAAGGAAAACAGCATCAACTGGCATGAAACAAGAGGTGGTTAGAGTATTCCTGCCTCTAAAAGCCAGGAGATTTAGACATAAAGCCCAAGTTCTGGAAAGGATGGAAAGAGGGATCTCATTAGCGAGACTCAGCTCATAAAATACAATTCTTTAGCCTTTCCTTTCCTTCCATGTGCTCTTGTGTTTACGTCAGCCTGGTTTCCATCCAGCTAGCTACAAGCAGCTTCCCCACTGCTCCCCTGGAGTTCTTCCCCACACCCCATTCCTCCTATGCACCCAGGTTCCTGGGTCAGTACCAAGAGAGTCAGGGTCTCTAGAAAGAGCCCTATCACTCAACCTTTCCCTACTCTTCCTGCACTCCTCAGGGCTTGGAATGAACCTGGGCTCCTCTGAGCCGGCCATGACTGATGAGCCCCTGGCCTCAGGTCACCTTTGCTCTTAAGCAGACCTGAGAGTGAGTGCACCAGAGGAAGCCTGGGTTGCCCTACATCGGCATGCTACCACACTGCAGAAAAGCCTGTACCTGCTCCACTACTGTGTTGGTGGCTCCCCAGCCTCGGTTCTAACTGAACTGCCTCGTTCTGCAGCCTCTGCTTCAAAGTCTGAACTCAGCAAGGTTATCTGGGTATCTGATAATCCAGTCCCCAGACTCCCTTTGGCCAAATCCCTTCTCCACAATCCAATCCTTGTCCTCATGAACCTAGGGTGTCTTCAGAGCCCATGTCCCTAAATGATGGCCACCCACCACAGGGTTCCCGAGCATCTGGCTATGTCACCGTTTCCTTCACTAGATACCCCTTGAACTAACTGCTTTAAAAACTACAATAGGATTAATTATGGTTCATCAGCACAAGGGAAAAGAAGTTAGAGATAACAATAATGTCAGAGAGAAAAAAAATAGCATAGAGCCATACACCGTAAACCTTCACCGTACTGTGTCCGTCATATCTCAATACACCTGGAAAAACAACAGTGTGGGACAACATTCAGAATAAAATATTAAGTTAATTAAGCAGATCACAAGCAGATTTTCACTGCGCTTAAACAAAGAACAGGATGGAGCTGGTCACAGCTCGAGCTACCACAACAAGGTCACCCAGTTACTCTCTGTGGAGCCAACATTTCACCAGGCCCTTTTCGGCGGGGCCCCGTCCACACGTCCACGCCGCCTCAGGTGGGGCTGTGTCCAGCTGGAATGTGTCCCCAGCTCCTCACAAGCAAGAACACAGGCACCCAACGTCCGTCTCAGCTTGCCCCTGGGCAGTTCAGAGTCGGGCCCAGCTGCGGAGGCCCCACCGAGAACCGGCCACGCGGGGGCTTTCCGGCGGCGTTTACCGATCCCTGATTTACGCAGTCCTGACAGCAAGCTGGCTGGACCTGACGCATCGCCACAGACACCTGAGCTGGGAAGGATAACTTTCCCGTTGCTTATCGTGCTGGGAATCAAAGTACTCAACCAGCATCGCTCGCACGGGCCTGATATCAAACAAAAGAAAAACAGAAGTCCTGAAGGATACAAACCAATAATGATAAGCGTTTTATTCTCCCCATTGGCCAAACTGTATAAATATACTCCGCTGAAAACACGAGGCTCTTGATCCTTCTAAAATCTGAGCTAGCTGAGGATAAAGCCTGGGTAAATACCGTCTACGCCTTGCTGTGTTTCCGTTCACCTCAGCACACGGCAGCTGCTGCTTCCAGATGCCAGATGGAGAAAAACAGAGTGCTGAAACCTCGGCTCCTTTTCTTCTTCTCCCTCTTCTTTCTGTTTGCAGTTTTGCTTTCTGCCACGCTCCCTCTGCTCCTGGGTTTGTGCTGGTGCCCCTGGTTCGGATCTGAATGTTTGGTTTGGACCCACATACCTGGTTTTGTCCTGGCATCCACCCAATCCACCTGCCTACACATGAGAGCCACCGGTTTTTACGGATGCTGTCGCTTTCTGCCTCCAAAAAAAGGCTTCCCTTGCATGTCGTGCCTGAGTCCCTCGGGTACTCTGTTCTCAAGGAGCCTTACGCGCCTCCTGTTTGTTTACCAGGGAGGCAGCAGTTTGGGAAAGATCTGTGTAGGAGGGAACTGAGGCAGGAGCCACGGGGATGTGGGGAGGAAATGCAAGCGGCTGTGGGCACGGTCCCTGGCGACAGGGGCGTGCAACGAGCATCAGAGGTGCAGATGTCTAAAAAGCATAAGAAAATCAGGGACTCCTTCCTAAACACAGTCTGAACTCGCAACTAGAGAAAGATAATAACTGGATACAGAAATCTTGTCTCAACCACACATCTAAGAAAACCATACTTCACCAAGTTTAACTCTGCTCCTGTGGTCTCAAGAAAGGGCTCTAGATATCGTTGAGGTGTGACAGTGAGAAAGAAAAACATGGGGAGTTAGCCTAAAAATCCCCTTTCAGCTTGGTGTTCTCAGACCCATCGTTAAGAGAAATCTCTTAAAACATCAGTGTATCCTGTGATCCTCAAGTTCTACCCCTCGTCATCCTTAGACTCACCAGCCTTCACCCCTTGCAAAGGAAAACAAGGTGGTCAAGAAGCGGACACTGAAGGTAGAAGAACATTACCAGTGTGATTACAGTGTAGACTACCTGTTGCAAAGACCTCGCTGAGGCAGGCCAATCTCAAACCTCCTAAGACACTAAAATCTGTTCTTGAGAAAAATACTTTTATTTTCACACAGGCAATCAGTGCGAACCGTATAGGTGCTTGCCAAGCACATCAGCACTCTACTGCACACAGCTCTTTGTAGATTAGAAATAGTGCTTGAAGAGTATCAACGTGCAGCAGTTAGAAAATAAAACAAAAAAGGGCCAGCTCCGGGAGTCTGTATCAATTTCATATTCAAATGGGAAATATCTGTATCAATTCTGCTTTGGCGTTCTCACTGTAGAAGTTAGGGGAAAAAAACCACAAAACTGCCCTGCTACTTTAACTAAGATACAGGATACATTGGTGGGCATTCGCAATTTTCCTTCACTGAAAATCTCATTGAATGTAACAGGGAAGTCATTGAATACGTGGTCTTTCTATTATAGCCAAGTGATTTTCACAGTAGGCAATCTGCTAGTACGCCACAGGAGTCCCACACTGTGAAATAAAATGGCATTGCAGATACAGTTTCATGTGCAATCCCTTTTCAGTCCAGAGCACTGCCTAGTTTCCTTATTCTTGGCTGAATTTAGTAAGTAATCCATAAAGAATGAGTGAGAAGAAGAAAAGCACATAATGAGTTCTCTCTTTTTTTTTTTTTTCTTTATCAATAATACAATTGTGCTCTGCCAATTACTGGTGTAGCAACTGTTTGTCACACTTTGAAAATAAACCAAAAAAGCCTTTTGCCTTCCTGAAGTGGTAGACAAGCCATTTGCAGCAAGGGGCAAAAATAAGTAAATCTAGGTGGATCCTGGCGTGCTTTTCCTACACATCTGGTGCAGTAATACGGTACGTGAGTCAGAGAAACACTTCTTCCCATCCCTCTCTTCAAACGAGCCTAATATAAAATCTATTTGCTAAGGACATTCTGCACGTGACATCCTATGTGCTTAATTTTCTTTAAACAAGGCATTAATAAAATCACAGTAGCATCTAATAAGATTTTTAATTCCTTGAGAGTGAGAACCATGGCTAATCTTTAATGAGCCTAATTTAGTGAGAGCAGTTAGTTCCCCCGTTGGTAGGAACAATCAACAAAACAGTCCCAGCCCTACGAGATACATCTATAAAGGTCGTATGACTGACGGCTGCATAGTGCAGTGGGAATCAGACTGGGCAATGTACCTGTATGTGCTCACGGGAGACTGGTTTCCAGAGTCACTGATGGCAGAAACTAACGGCAAAGCTACCCGTGAATGGAGGAGGAGTTTTGGAAGGAACGATGCTACTTTACTGCAGAAAGTACAAAACAGTATGAAGAATAAGTTTACACAAGACACTGTAGTTCAGGAACCCGTTCCCCAGAGAACCGGAGCTTTAAATACACAGCTCTGCCACTGAGACCTGTGCCACATCTAGAGGCACTGAGGTCAAGATTTCATGAAAAACCTTCTGCATTTGGTGAGAATGGAAGAGGTAGTAATAGTACTTACAAACTCTGGGGTTCGGAAATCAGGCTGACTTTCCAGTGCTCCAAAACTGGAGACAGCTGTCTGTTCAATGTTGTCCAACACTAGAAATAAACAAAGAAAGCAAGCATGACTTTCACTGGCTCATAATACTTTTCTGCTTGTGAATCACCAGCATCGGTGTTGAACAACTGTATCAGCACTTGTGGCACACCTCCCAGGTTATGGGACTCAACACTCTCAGCCATCAGGGCCACTCAAAATCTTTAAGAGCTATTCCATCTACTGGACAAGGCCATGCTTATAGGATACTCTGTCTTAAAATGCTCGAGGCTAGATCAACTATGGAAAATCACTTAGTTTCCACTTGGAAGGACACAGCAACTGAATGTTGTAAAACTCCAGCTAAACATTTTAGCCTATTAATGTTCTCTCTTCAACTATATCTCAGAGAACTGAGGTGGAGTCATTTGGGGTAGTAATTTTCTGTCTTAAAATCTGTTGACTAGCACTATCCGGTAGAAATATACTGGGTGCCAAATAAAACTTTCTAGTAGGTACATTTTGAAAATGAAAAAAAAAAGGGTAAAATTAATTTAGTAATATATTTAATTTGATATACCCAGATCATCTGAACATGTATTCAACATAAAAAATTATTAACAAAATAGTTTACTTTTTTTTTTATCCTAAGCCTTAGAAAGCTAATATGTATGTTATAGTCACAACACATTTCAATTTGGACTAGCTACATTTCAACAGCTTAATAGTCACATGTGACTGGGGGTCACTGTGTTTCACAGCAGTATGGGAGGGGAAAAGGAACCAAATCCACAGGCTGGTTTGTTCTGCAAACACCAGTCTCACCGTGCCCACAAGTTCCTGATATGAATAAAAGGAACTGGTCCAGATCAAAAGATAAGAGAGAAAACAAGACAAAACAACCATTTGCAGTGTGTGCTTCCAGACTGGATCTGGGCTTGAACAAACCAGATGTAGAAGACTTAAAAGCAAACTGGGGAAATCTGAATATTGATTAAGCACTGGATTATATTAAGGAGTTATTAATATTGATAAAGGTAACAACATCATTTGGACTCTGTGTGGGGAAAATGTTCTTAATTAAATGAACTTAAATATTTAAATGTCACATGCACATTTAAATAAATTTAAATATTCTAATTTATCAACAGGTCTAGCCTCTTCAATAAATCGATGATATGAAAAAGGCAGAGATTGAAAGAGCCTAAGGAATGTATCTCCAATATGTGTTTTCTTCCCCACACCATCAAACAATTACCTGAATTCTGACACTATCCACCTGAAGAGAGCATCAGACCATGGGTTAAGGGCTTGGTCCCACAAGACAGGCCCCAGCAAGTCCAGGCTGTCACTCAAGCTTCTGACTGACTGGCTGTAAATCAGAGGTTCCCACCACCCTCTCCTTGGGTTCAATTAATTTGCTAGAGTGGCTCACAGAACTCAGAGGAACGTTTACTTACAGTTATCAGTTTATTATAAAGGATACAGATGAATAACAAGAAGAAGAGGGTCAAAGGCAAGGTATGCGAGAAGAGGCACAAGGCTTAGATGCCCTCTCTTCATGAAGGCGCCACTCTCCCCACACCTGCACAAGCTCACCAACCTGAAGCTCTCCAACCCCACCTTCCAGGTTTCTACATAAACTTCCTTACTTAGGACTGATTGATCACAGGCCACTGGCAACTGATTCAATCTTCCTTCCCACCTCCTTGGAAGTCAGAGGGCAGGACTGAAAGGTTCAGCCCTCTAATCTCCCTGTGGGTTTCCATTGCAACCAGCCCCTCACCCTGGGGCTACCCAGGGGCTTTCCAGAAGTCCCATCATCAACATAACAAAATGCACCTTTCTCTATCTCCTCATTTAGGAAGTTAGCAGAGTTGCAGGAGCTCCTGCCTGGAACTGAGGAAGATCGAACATATTTCTTATTATAAAATCACAATATCACAACCACCATTAGCAGTATATGGTATCTGCATCCCAACTTGGACCAACCAGCTTTTTTAAAGGACATATTTATCAAAAATAGAAAGGCTGAGCATGGAATAAGCATTAAATTGTGTTAAGAAATTACTTTTAATTTTATTAAGTGTGATGTTATCTTGGCTTTGTCATGCCTTTTAAAAAAGTATTCTAATTTTTAAAGAATCCATTAGAGGCTTTTGGGAAGGAAAAGGTTGAGTCCCCACCAATCCAGAAAAAAATTCCCTTCAATGGTTCAAAAGAAAGCTTATTGGGGAGATGGATTAAAAGTGGCTATTCAACAAAACCAAAATGTCAGCCAACAATTCAGCTACCAAACTCTTAGTTTTGACACATCACTAAGAAACATCTCAATATCTATATTAGATTTAAGATCTACTCAGAATCTTGTCCACTAAATTCAGATCACTGTACACCTATGAACCGAAAGGTTGTGCCAGTAGCCATGACAATACAAACAAGTGATTCTTACTCTAGAAAAACTGAGCTTCTTACAAGACCCCTAAATGTGAACCGAAGCAGAAACCAGAAATAAACATGGTGGGCCAGAGCTTACAGAACTGCAGCCAAAGCCAAAATTATGGGGCTTGCCTCCGAGTACCCCAGAGGAATGTGGCGATTACCGTGCAGCCTTCTACACTTAGAGAATTGTAACGTAAGAAACTGGTTTATTCCAACATCAGAACCACGGTTGTCCAAGATAATCACAATCTTGAAGGGTGCTTCTAGAACGTGCTAAAATGTGTTTATACTGGTGGCTGTGACACTGAGTTGGAAATCAGTGATCTGCAACTTGGTTTACGCTAGGAAGGAAATGACCTAACGTTTTATATTTAGATATTAAAAATCAGGTATGTGGTATTTATGATACATTGTGTTGTGAGGTTTTCTTTTTTTTTTTTTTGGCAAAACCAGCAAGTCACTGGAACATAATACTCAGATATTTCTAAAAATGAGTTTTGTGAATCAGATGAAGTGATCTGACTTTCGCATCTTATCTGGATTACTTCACAATTAGATGCCCAATTTAACCATGAGGAATCTGAGGTCAAAAGACAGGATAGAACTGCTGTTGAGTTTTCTGGGGTTTTTTGTTTTTGCTTTTTTAAGGAAAGACTTAAGAAAGTATGCATTTGCTGAAGGAGAAGAAACAAGATGTATTACCCAGATGTTTTATCAAATTAAAGACACCGACTGCAGCTTGAGAGGATTTGTGAGAGAAAATATAGAACTATTTATAGTTTTAGTTATTCTGTCGGTAATGGAAACTAATAGATTCACTGCTTAATGTCAACACAAAGGAGAAACTGTAAATTTGAGTGAATAAAAACAGAAATGGCTTTACTGAAACATCATCTAGGTAGAACAAAGCTGCAGCTGTTGCTCTCATGACCTACTGTAGTACTGAGAAGCAAATGATTTATGATGCTAATATGATCATTATACTTCCACTACCGAAGGGCTCCCGTTACTGTTTGATATTCTCATTTCTGGTAATCTAACACAGCTGAAAAAGTTCATTTCTCAGCAAAAACAGTCAAAAGCAAGGTGACGCTTTGAGGGCTTTTTATGAAAAACAGGGCAGAATCGGGGGAAAATACCTTCTAATAAGGCAAAAATGTTAATTTTTTACCTTATATAAATCATTTTTCATTTACCATTTTGAAATGTATTTTTAGTACTGTCAACATGCCTCGCTATACACAAGGAAGTACCACTTTGAATGGCTTCATGGTAAGGTCATTTAATTTCAGCTGTTGGTACATAAAAGTATATTTTTGTGATCTCTGTGTTATCTGCTTATCAAAAAGCTGACTAGAGACCCGAAAAACAGTTATTGTAATATGATGACCAAACTTTGGTCTTTACCTATTGGTGGAATTTTTGTATGGATTTACAAAGAAAGCACAATGGAAAGTCAGGTTCAACGAACATTCACTGCCCGGTTTTTATTTTACACGGTCATTTGTCATTAGGCCCTGGGGATACCAAGAAGAACCAGGCAAGCAAGTCTCCCTCTTCTTGAGAAAAAGAAAGTGAGACACGATGAATGTTAATTTTAAGCTCATTAGTAAGTGCCAGGCTACAAAGACTTACAGAATACTGAAGGAATACTTTGGAAAGCACATATCTATCGATTTGGTTTATGTAGGTAAAAGTCAAACAATTGAGGTTTTGGGTCAAAAGAAACCCATTAAAATTCTACTTTTCCAAAATTTAATAATCAATCACATAACAATTAGTTAAAAGTAAAAGAAAAGCATGTTTTAAAAACTATCAAGGTAGAGTACCTGGGTGGCTCAGTGGGTTAAAGCCTTTGGCTCAGGTCATGATCTCAGGGTCCTGGGATCGAACCCCACATCGGGCTCTCTGCTCAGCAGGGAGCCTGCTTCCCCGCCCCCCGTACTTGTGATCTCTGTCAAATAAATAAATAAAATCTTAAAAAAAAAGAAAGAGTCTTATTCTAAAAACAAACCAAAAAACTATCAAGGTAGGTAGGTAAAATAAGATTAAAGGAATCCAGTCATTGGTGGTATTAGTTCTGACTGACTTGCCAGAAAAAAAGGAAGGGGCCCAATATCTAGAGGCCTTGTCACTTTAATGGGTTCATACCAACACAGTGGAAAGCTCACCAGAGAGTTGCAATTCATATGCTTATTCATCTATCAATTAGAAGAAATGGAATAACTAACACTTATTTTCCGACCATAAAATAGATCACCTCTAGAGCAAAGCAAATTTGAGACTTATTTAAAGTGGGTGATAAAAGGATCCATTATCTATAATTTTATAACTTAGCCAATCTATTATCCATCAGAAAACATAAAAAGACCTTTCAGGAAATTCATGAGTAAAAAAAAAAACAAAGTGCCTGATAAGTGGTGCCCTAGCAATGAAAGTAATCAGAATTAGGCATTCACACTTTATCAAACAGCACCAGCATGGAAGTGGGTGGGTCCAACTGAGTATTTATTATGGGGATTGGTTGCCACTCCCATCCAAGTACTAACCAGGCCCGACCCTGCTTAGCTTCCGAGATCAGACGAGATCGGCGCGTTCAGGGTGGTTTGGCCGTAGACTGATTGGTTGACACTGAAATGACCAGACTCCTAGTGACCACATGAGAGACAGCCGGTAAAAATAGATGAACCTGGTGCAAAGGGCACTGGGCATGGATTAAAGGGACTGACGGAGTTCAAGTCCTGATTCTGCAACTTTAGCAGCATGATCCCAGGCAATAGCTTAGTCTCAGTTTATTTATCTGAAGCTGTTAATAAAATTACTTTCCCTTGTTATCTCACAAGGCTGTGTGAAGGGTACAAATGACAACTCAAAAGCATGTTGTAAAACAATACAGCACTATATAAATTAAGTTCATGTACACAGACCCAGCAATATGAAAAACTATAAACAGAAATTTCCTGTGTTATTTTATGCTTGGCACTTCTAAATTTCTGATCTTATTTAATACAATTTTTATCTTTGTTTTCACAGATGATAAAAATTTCAGGTTATCAGTTGCCTGAAGCCAACCACCAAAAGTGACACAATGAGGATCTGAATTTGTCCAATTCCAGAATTGGACATATTTTTGAATATATTGATTTGTCTCCTCAGCTGCTATGAATAATTCCAAGGGTTCCCCCTATTGCTAAATGTAAGTTGATAAGGAATCAAGATAGCATTGTACATACAAGTCAAATAAATATTAACCAACAACCCATCTTTTTTTTTTTTTTAAGATTTTATTTATTTATTTGACAGAGAGAGAGAGATCACAAGTAGGCAGAGACGCAGGCAGAGAGAGGGGGGAAGCAGGCTCCCCGCCAAGCAGAGAGCCTGATGTGGGGCTCGATCCCAGGACCCTGAAATCACAACCTGAGCTGAAGGCAGAGGCTTAACCCACTGAGCCACCCAGGGCCCCCTAACCAACAATCTATCTTGAAAATCAAATGACAGAACGGTATAGTAAATATACCAGCACCATTAGAAGAACTAACGGAAAACCCCCACAAGATAAGTAAACAGATACAACATTCTGACTGATGGTTAAAGACCAGAGCTAGGTAATAGGAGTACAAACATCAGGATAAAAAAGTACAGAAACTGCCTTCAGGAACGTCACGACCTAGTGAACTTTTGTACAAGCAAAGAGGTATCAGAAGGGCACCTGGGTGGCTCAGTGGGTTGAGGCCTCTGCCTTCAGCTTGGGTCGTGATCCCAGGGTCCTGGGATGGAGCCCCGCATCGGGCTCTCTGCTCAGCAGGGAGCCTGCTTCTCCCTTTCTCTTTGCATGCCTCTCTGCCTACTTGTGATCTCTCTATCAAATTAAAAAAAAAAAAAAAAGAGGTATCAGAGGAATGGCCCATTCACCTTGGAAACGAGGATGTATTCGCATATCCAGATTGGGGAGGATGTCTAATGATTTGCCAGGCAGTCCTACACCTGAAACTCTTCTCTCCTTTGACCAGAAGTCTCTGAAAACTGGTCTCAGCATTCACTGGGTATTTGACCTGAATGCTAGCACCCACCCATCACAATTCTTAAAGTAACTGCACACTTGGGCTGCCATTTCCTACCACTTCACACTTCCCAGGTATTACGTGGGTCCACTCAGTCTCGCTACCCACATCTTTTACACGTGAGCCTTCCCGACAGGGCCTCTATCACCATGTGGTAGGTGTATTTGGTCCTCGGGTTCCGGTATCTCTCTCTCTGGCCTGGGTTTAATAGGACCTATTGTATTTGGGTGACAATTAAGTAGGGGAAAATCTATTTCTCATACTCTCCATAGCCTGTAAGCCTGCAGATTATAGACCCTGTCATATTAAATGAGATTCTAAAATGAGGCCAAAGAGTCATCATAAATGAAAAGAAAGTTAAAAATGAAACATAAAACACAAAGACACGACAGTTTCTTTCAAGGCTGAGATGGTTGTGTTTTACCACTCAGGGCCGTGGACTTGAATTGTAAAACCTTTGTACAGTTTAACTCTGTGGCTTCAGGCACACCATTCAACCCTGAATCTGTTTCCTCATCAATAAAGTGCAGATAATAATGCCTACATCAAAAGGTCATTGTGGACAATAAATTAACTGACACACAGATAAAAGTGACTTGAAAAGTGTTAAGTACTATATAAATATTGGCTATTATCATTTTTTTTACTTTAATAAAGTCTGGCATTCTTAATCTTGTTAGGCACCAAGTTTTCTTCCTAACTTTTCACCTTGACTCTTCTTTTTCATAAAATAAATTCAAGTGTAAAAAAACAAAAAACAAAAAACAACACAACATTAACTCAGCAAATATTTTTGAATGACCTCAATGTCCTATGCACTGTTGACTACTACTTGCAATGAAAAGAGACATGACTCAGGAAATGTTTCCTCATTTTTCTGAAAGTGGACGGGTAATTTTTTTTTTTTTTTAAACCCCAGCTTGTTACTGGCAATAATGGTAATATTTAAATGGGAAAAAAAAAAAGTGACATCATCCTCTAATCATTTCTGGAATGCAATTTCAAATTCAAATTGATGGTTTCTATTAGAATTCTGTGTTTCCCATCATAAGGCAAAAATGTGCTCTTTCTCACTCTCTTGTATGTGCTCTTTCTCTCTCTCAGATCATTCTGGAAGTGGAAGAAATAGCTGAAGGGGAAAGAAAAAGGGACAAAGGCAAAAATGTCATTATGAAGATGTCAAGTTTGTTAGGGTAAGGAAATTTTTGACTCATGTCTGAAACCCAGCACTATCCATCAGGCAATTTAGAAAATTAATAAATATTCTCCCTAAATTATGGTAAAAACTGCCTTGTTTCAAACCTTCCCCGTTGTCTTGCCATTTTTGATCAATATATTGTAATCACATTGATTCAACTACCTAAGCCAGAGCTGGGGTCATTCTTACTTTTCCCTTTCCTTACTTGACATTTGGTCAGTTACCAAGTTTTAACCTTTTTATTTTATTTTTTTTTAAGATTTTATTTATTTGAGAGAGAGCGAAAGCATGCACGCAAGTAGCACTGGGTGCATGGTGGGGTGCATCAAGAGAGAAAGGGAAAAGCAGAATTCCTGCTCAGCAGGGACCCCAATGTGGGGCTCAACCCCAGGACCCCAAGATCATGACCTGAACCGAAGGCAGACACTTAACCGACTGGGCCACCCAGGCACCCCATTCTTTTCATTTTTAAACTCCTCCTAAGTACATTTTATCTGAAATGTGCATCCCTTCACTGCCTACACACACATTCTACTGTTTCTTTAAATTTTTATTCCAGTGCCACCAATGTACACCATTTATGGACCAAGTCAGGTTACTTGCTGAACTTCATGCTCCTATAGCACTTTCCATTGTCTAGTAAAACCTGTCAGGTCACTAAAGGTGCCCAAAACCTCAACTTGCATTATTAGTTATCAAAATAGAGTATTTTTCAGTTGGTCTTCTAGAGTGTGGAAGTGATTATTATACATAAATTTTCGGCTTTGTACTGAACAGAGGCCCAAATAATCACATGGTAGTTGCTCTCTCACAACAGGCCACCACCACAGAAGATAAAATTTGGGGGAAATATAGATTTCCATCCCCCTCACTGCACTGTATGGTCCTGATTCATTCTTTTTCTCCGCTGGTCCATAAGCTCTCAGGAGGAAAAGCCGTTATCTTATTCTACTTCGTTTCCTCAGAATTTGAAACAATACCTAATATGTTACAGAGTATCCGTAAGTGAGTGAACCAAAGATGGGATGAATTATAAGCTCTGTCATTCTAGAAAAGTTATTAGCGCTCTTCAATTTTTCAGAATGTAGTCTGATTACTTACATAATGACACCAGAGTTTTTATAGTTCCAAAAACATCCTGCATTGGGCCACAGTGAAGTATGTTCACACTCAAGGCAGGCTAACAACACAGTGCTCCTCCAAGATAATATTCTTCCAATATTTGGACAGTATTTACAAAAAGGAGGATCTCTCGCTTTCCTCCGCACTGCCCACTGCCCCAGCAATGCATCAAACAGAACATGCTCCTTCCCATAGCGCAACAGAGTTCCACAGAGGAACAAAAAAGAGGGACCGTTCAGTGAGTCGCTTGGGCATCTCACCCTTCCAGCCCCACCCCAGTGGCAACTCTAAGGACTTCTTCGATCCCCCCAGTAGCAATATAATCCCCAACAAGAGCTCTGATAAACACAATTTTCTTCATCTTGTTATATTTCTGTGCTGTTTGGAGTGGCTTTAGCTCCTCTTACGCACTGCCTCTCCCTATTCCCGCAACCGTCCCCTGATAATTCTGCTCCGAAAATATACCTGGAAGTTAAACAGTCTGTTTTTGAAGAGCTGGGAACAATGATCCCATTATTCATTCGCATATCCCAACCAGGTTAGCTAACGCTTTTACAGAAAAGCCGACTGTATCTCTCACACTTCTCAGATTCCAACTGAATTCATCAGTTCCTTTCACCATCTTCAAAGTATTTTATTGTTCTACCCTATGTGAAACATAAAAACTTCCATTTTAGCAATTTTTCAGTGTACAATCATTGTACACTGGTGGCATTCATTCTGTTCACAATATTATGCAACCATCACCACTGTTTCCAAAACTTTTTGTTAATCACATCAGAGAGACTCTGTAACTGCTAAGCAGTAACTTCCCATTTCTCCCTCCCCACAGGCCATAATAACGTCCAATCTACTTTCTGTCTCTATGAATTTGCTTCTTCTAGAAATATTTCATGTGAGTGGAATCATACAACATTTGACCTTTTGTTTCTGGCTCATTTCTCTCGGCAGAATGATGTCAAGGTTCATCCATGTCGCAGCACGTGTCAGAACTTTATGCTTTTCTATGACTGAATACTGCACTGTGTGTGCAGGGGGTGTGTGTGTGCGCGTAACAAACCACATTTTATTTATCATTCATTCATCCTTGATGGACACTTGGGTTGCTTCCACCTTTTGGCTGCCGTGAATAATACTGCAATGAACAATAGCATACAAATATCTGTTTGAGTCTCTGTTTTCAATTCCTCTGTGTCTATACCTGGTAGTGGAATTGCTGAGTCATTTAGTAATTTAATGTTTAGCTTTTTGATGAGCCAGCAAACTGTTTTCCACAGTGGCTGCACCATTTCACATTCTCATCTACTCCACGGTGGTTGCTGGGCCTGTTTTTATTGTCATATCTTAGAATCCATTGCCAAATCCAAGGCCAAAGATTTACCCCTGTTTTCTTCTGAGAGTTTTAAGGCTTTAACTCTTATGGTTAAATTGTTGATCCATCTGGGGGCGCCTGGGTGGCTCAGTGGGTTAAAGCCTCTGCTTTCGGCTTAGGTCATGATCCCAGGGTCCTGGGATCGAGCCCCGCATCGGGCTCTCTGCTCAGCGGGGAGCCTGCTTCCACTTCTCTCTCTGCCTACTTGTGATCTCTGTCTGTCAAATAAATAAATAAAATATTTTTTAAAAAAAATTGTTGATCCATTTTGAGTTAATTTTTTTGTATCTGATGCAACGTTCAGTCCAACTTCATTCTTTTTACGTGTGGAAATCCAGTTGTCACAACATCGTTTGTCAAAAAGATCCTTCTTTCCTCACTGAGCGTACTTGGCACCCTCCTCAAAAATCCATTGGCCATAGATGTACATTTTTATTTCTGGACTCTGGAGTCTATCCTACTGGTCTATGTTTATCCATATGTTAGTACCATACTGTTTTGATTACTACAGCAGCTTTGTAGTAAGTTTCGAAATCAGGAAATGTGAGCCCTCCAACTTTGTTCTTCTTTTTTAAGTTGTTTTGGCTATTCAGGGCTCCTTATAATTCGGCATGAACTTGAGTCAGCTTTTCCAGTTCTGCAACCTTTACCACTTTAAAAATTAAGTTTTTAAAAATTCAGATTTAATAGCATTGATAATAATCAATCATGTAAATGAAGAGTGACTTTATTTGATTTTACCAATTTGGTGTTGTTTTTTAAAGCTTGGCTAAGACAGTTTATGCTCTATAAAGGACAAGTGGTATTAATTATAGAAATATGTTGCAACAATATCTTGGAAAGCTATTACTATCACTTTACAGTTCAACTGGCCCAGGCCTCCCAGGACCCTCAGGGTCCTGAGTTTGCAGTTGGCTATAACTCAGCTGAAACCCGGTCCTAGTCGCTGACCTGTCAGTCCCCAGATTATAGTGATTATACAGTGTCCTGGGGATGAAAGAAGACACCACCCTTAAATTTCTATTGTCTTTAAACTCAAAACACATTGAGTTGTTACTCCTTGCTCACCCTACCCAAGTAGGCCTGATTTCAAAATGAGTTTTTGAACCCTATGAGGGATGAGAACATAGAAATGCAAGAAAAAAATAATAATTATACACACACACACATAGGCCCACAGTCCCTTACCCTTATCTGAAATCTGTGATGCCAAAACCTCTGTGTTTCAGAATTTAAAAAGAAAACAACTGGAGAGGGGGCCTGGAGAGGAGAGGTGAGCCTGGGGCAGCACATATTGCACAGAGCACTGGGTGTTATATGTAACAATGAATCATGAAACACTACATTAAAAAGGGGGGCTTTGATATACAAAAAAAATAAAAATAAAAGATAAAAACATTATTTCAAAAAAAAAAAAGAAAGAAAATGGCTTTTATGTATATAGTATACATTACTATGTACCCTCAGTGGAGTCTGGGGCAACATCCCTTAATCAAATGAAGTCAGTTTTATAGCCAAAAATATGAACACTCACTCTAAGTGGGATAAATAAGATATATAAATAGCCTCATGTTGGCTGAGGTCCAGTGTCTCCACCAAAACTGTCAGGTGTTTTTTGGTTTGTTTTTGTCTTTGAGTATAGTTGACATACAGTGCTATGATCTGTCAGGCTTTATAACCAAATGAATTACCAAAAAAATTCTTTTTAGCACTTTTAAGATTTTTGAATTCTAAGTAAGGAAGTGTGAAAGTTTAACTACTAAGAATGTATTTAGCACACAAAACAGAAGATCTCAAAACCCAATTACACAGCTTGTCATATATACACAGAGCAAAAGGCTCACAACTGCCTTCGAATTGAAGACGAGGAAGGACCTCTTCTTAGATTGTCATCATCACTCATCATCTCACATGTTCAGTATTTGCCAAATCAGTATTTTCCCCAGGAATCAGCTACAAACAAACTCAGAAAGCGAACCATAAATTTGCATTAAAAAAACAGAATTTACATGCCATTTTTAATGATCAAATTGACAGAAAATAATTACTAACACCTAATAGAAGCGAAGGAGCAGAGAAGACATACAGATTTTGCTAGTGTCAGGTTGTACGAGTTTGTGGTTGGCAATTTGGAAAAATGTAGCAAAAGCTTTAAACTCGTCATATTCTTCAATCTATTATAATTCTATTTCTAGGAAACAATTCTTGCTTAAGTCACTGAGGACATGGCTACAGATAATACATAATGCAATTATTTAAATAATTTTGTAGAAGAATATTCATCACACAGAATTTTGACAATGTACTTCAATGTGAAAAAGTAAAACTGCATATAGTATATGCCCCAAAGAACTGAGAGCAGGAACTCAAACAAATATTTGTATAAACCCCTGTCCATAGCAGCATTATTCACAACAGCCAACAGGTGGGAGCAAACCATGTACCCAACTGCAGATGAACGGATACACAAAGCATACTATGCAATATTATTTAGCCTTAAGAAAGCAAATTCTCACACATGCTCTAACACGGATGAATCCTAAGGACAGTATGCTAATTGAAATAAAGCTGGTCACAAAAGGATAACCACTCTATGATTCCATTTATCTGAGATCCCTAGAGGAGTCAAGTTCAGAGACAGAAAATACAACAGTGGTCATCAGAGGCTGAGAGGAGGGAAGAATGGGGAGTGACTATTTAATGGGTGCAGAGTTTCGGTTCTGTAAGAAGAAAAACTTCCGGAGATGGGTGGTGGGGACAATTGCACAACAATGTAAATGTACTTAATCCCACTGAACTGTACATTCAAAAAGGGGTTACAAGTAAGTTTCAGGCGATGTGTATTCTACTACTGTGAAAACAAAATATCGTTCTGCTAATGACTGTGGACGAAGCTGCCCTAGGTAGCAGGCACCGGGGGTCCCAAGACAGAGGAACATAAACAAGATACTATACCTTACCCTCCTTAGCTGGAGAGCTCTCTAAAGGGTTGAGTCCATAACCACTCTGTGGTGGAGGCATAGAGGGCTTTTGTGGTGCTAGGGCTCTTATCTCCTTGCCTAGATTTTAAATCTCCCTTTTGTCATGAGCTGTTTTTAATAAACTGTAGAGTATATAAAACTAGCAAACAAACAAAAGCCCTATATATACTACATAATCTAAATTTGTATGGGGTAAAAATAAACTGAACCCGCAGATAATGGGTGATGGAATGTCAGGTGTTTTCATTTTTTTAGTATCTATGTTTCCCAATTTTCTACAGTGAACATGTACAAAACATGAATATGTTAAGGAAGGGTCTCAATCTTTTTTTTTTTTTTAAGATTTTATTTATTTATTTGTCAGAAAGATAGAGTACAGGCAGGCAGAATGGCAGGTAGAGGCAGAGGGAGAAGCAGGCTCCCTGCGGAGCAAGGAGCCTGATGCGGGACTCGATCCTAGGACCCTGAGATCATGACCTGAGCCGAAGGCAGCTGCCCAACCAACTGAGCCATCCAGGCACCCCCGGAAGTGTCTCAGTCTTAACTACAAGCCAAGTTCTTGATTTCCACCCTCCACTATGCCCCCCTCCCCTGCCAGAAAGACTTTCTATACGCCACCTCCGTCTTCCCCATCTCATGGGGAAGTGGCCCCCAAATCTACCAAATTAATCAGATCAAAATTACTGGAGTCCTCCCTGGCTCCTTTCCCTCATACCCCTGCATTTAACTCCTCAATAAATCCTATCAGCTGAATTTTCAAAGTCTACCCAGATTTTAGTTTAAGCTACCAGTTAAATAATGGACCCAGAAAGTAGCTACTTCTCACCATTTCCATAGTGCCTACAGAATACCAGCTACCAATTAAGAAGTCCTTATATTTCAATGCTTGTTTTATAGCTAAGTTCTTTTTATATAGAGTTCATCCTCAGTTCATCCTCACAACAGCCCTATAGGGTAAAAATTAAGTATTATAGTTACCTTCATATCACTGATGAAGAGGCATAGAAAAGTCCAGCGTTTTGTCCAAGACCAAACAGCTAATGAGCAGGAGAATCAGAATTTGAACTTAGGAGACCAGAGGCAAGGCTTATAGCCATATTACACTGCCCCTTGGCCTTAGTTAGCTTGCTCTCTCCCATTATTCAAGTCTCTGTTCAAAATGCATGCCCCAGAGAGACTGTCCTTGAAATCCTAAATTTAACAGCCCAAGAGTAGAGCCACTCTTCTCCATCACCTTGCCCTGCTCTACTTTCCTTTAGGACTTAATAATAACTTCCTTATTATATATTAAGTGAGTTCCATGACGGAGTTTGTTTGTAGATGAATCCTAAGCACCAAGAACAGTACCTGGCAGTGCTAGGGACTCCATAATTATCTCAATGACTTACCAAATGGATGCATAACTTCTGTAAGGCTGGCTGCTGAGTCAAACCTGAATTCAAATCCCAGACCTACCACTTCCACACTGTGTGAATTGGGGCCATTTATTCAACCTTTCTATGCTTCCAAGTCTACACCTGAAAAATGGGAATGATAGTACTTCTTCCCGGGGTTGTTCTAAAGATGAAATGAGTTGTGGCATGTGAAATGTTTAGCGCATTCCCTGCACACAGTAAACACTAAATGAATATTAACAACAAGTATTATACAAGGAGGGAGAAAATGATGTATTTGAACCTTCATGAAATTCTTTTTCATTTTTTTAAAAAGACTTACAGTCTTCCAAGTATGTCAAGAAATAAGAATGCTGACAGCACTTTATTCAATGTTCTAGTAACTCAAAAATTAGGAGTGTCTGTAAATTCAATCTGATACTTAAAAGAGATCACAAAGAGAACTCAAGACATGTAAACTCCATTTTTATGCATTCTCTACTGTATTATCTAAGTATTTCTAAATCATGCATATTACTTAAATTTTGAATGTATGCATATATTTTTTAAGCTACCAGTTAAATAACAGACCAAGAGGACAAAAATTCCTTTCATGTGGATTAATTTTAACATTTAGGATATTATTTTAGGTGAAACAGAACTGAATGCCTATATGGTTAAGGTGGTTTAAATTCATATGTGGTCACTGCATCTTCGTGCTGCCCATGCTCAGCAGAAACACGACAGAGTAAAGGGGTACTCTAGCCGCAAAACCTCATCCTCTTCCCTTTCACCCTCTAGAGCCCAGGGAGCTTGGCGGAAGTGGCCACCCAGACCCCACGCCCCTGTCATTCCCTTGTGCGGAAGCGATGGCCAGAACCAAGGCCATCTTAAGTGCTGAGAACGCAGGGGAATGTGCTCTGAACGAGTGGCTGTTTGAGGGAAACTCACACCCTGCGTGGAGAGACAGGAGTTGAGGCAAGAAGCATCCTTCCGGATACACAAGCGCCTCTCGAGGAGGTCCCAGGGATTGAACCCAGGCCCTCTGATCCACAGAAAAAGTAACCAAGTCTGGGGTCTCTTTCTTTCCTTATACTTAGATTCTGTAACTTGAAATACTAGCTCATTTGCCAGCGGGTAAGAACCTCCCACTACTCTCCCCAGTAGATGAGGCGGGGCACAGAGACAGGGGTGGGGAGGCAGGCAGCCCGCCCACACAGGAACATTCCAGTCCTAATTTGGGAGCTCTTTATGTAATGCATTAGAAGGCCGTTTCTTTTAGAATCCCATCAGGGACTTCAGTCATGTGATTATCTTCCAGCTGGCCAGATGCAGCAAGAGAGGTTCAAGTACTTCTACTCCAGAAAATACCACAAAGTGGTTATTTGAGATGTTAAAAATAAACAGATCATCCAAATATAGCTAAATCACCTAGAGATGCAAGGTATTTAAATTCTCTCAAAATATGCATTTAACATGCTAATTACAGAAATACTAATACAAATGACACTTAAAGCTGATTGCCTTTCCCTGGGGAGTAATAATCCTGAGGCCTGTTCCAGAATCAAATGTCTTAAATTACTGGCCCTTTGTGAGTTCATCTCATGCCTGCTTTGTCCTTGTCCTTCCTTCCTGTGTACCAAATTTATATAAGCATAGGGCTTTCACACAAAATAATATCAACCATTTCTGTAGCATGCAATATGAACTAAGTCCTACAGGTCTTTGAGATATAAAAACATCCATTAAGATATTTACATATGAAAGTTTTAGGTAAGAAAAATAATACGAGTGACCATCCAGGAAGGACAGATGCCACCCAGGGTTGGGAAGCTGAAGGTGCTCCTCAGCGGAACTGGCTGGAGGCTGGAGGAGGTGGTCCCGAAACCAAGCTCTGAGCGAGGTACCAGAGGAGATGGGAGACCACCTCAGAGACTGCTCTGATAAGATAATCCAGGCTGGAACTAACAGAATGACGGTGGTGGTGAGGACGAACAGAATTAGATGGAGTCCAGGGATATTAGGGCCTTAGAATCTACAACTCCTGTGGGTGACGGTAGGGAAAGCAAGAGACACCCGGTCTCGGACTCCTGTCTGCCCTGGGCAACCAGGTCTGCAAAACAAGAAGGGCCTCCGGATCTTCAACGTCTCCTTTGCCAGTTTCAGTGAAGAAGTCTTAACCTTCTGGTTTGTAGAGGAAGTGGAAAAACTAGGTGCTTTGAGAGAGAAACGTCATAAAGTCCCATGCACGAATCAACTGCACTACACGTTATTCATTCAAGCAACGAGCAACTGCCGGGGGCCTGCCATGTGCCAGCACTGGCCACGGCTCTGGGGCTGTGGCAGTGACCAGTGACAGAGGACCCTGCTCCCCACCCCCACCCTCCTTGGCCTAAAGCCTCCTCCCATGCCTTGGTTCCCATTCCCACTGGCTTCTTACTATCCGACATTCAGCATTTTTTCCTGACTTCGACCTACTCTTCACTTGCCCCTCGTTGACATTTTTCACGCTCATATTTCTTCCACCTTAAAAAAAAGAAAAAAAAAAAGAAAGAAAAGGCCCCTTGCCGTGGGCACTGTCACACTATCAAAATGTCAAACACACATGCCCTTTGACCCCACAACTCCATGTTAGGAACTTGTTCCAGAGAAATTCCTATGCACATATATACGTAAGGACACACAAGTAAATATGCACAGGTGTGTTCAGTGTAGCGTTGTGTGAGAAAGCAAAGCTGTCTAAATATTCAAATATCTAGAGAATTGACTCCAACACACTAGAAGACTATATACACCTGCTCCATGGAATGAGGTCTCTGAAATACACCGGTACAGATACAAGCTTTAGCAGACCCTCTGGCCATAAACCCAATTTTTGTAAAGTAAGTGTGTATCACTGTGTGTGTGTGGTAGAATATGCACAGAAGAATCTAGAAGGATATACCTCAAATTATTAATGGTGGTCATACTTGAGGGAATGCAGTTAAAGAGGCTGTTCTCAGTCATATTTTTTAATGTTTAAAACTTTTACAATGAGTACATACTGCTCTGATAACCAAAATAAAACAATAAAGATAAGTGTTTCCTTCCTTCCTGAGAAGGAACACGACTTTATCAGCCTTTTCTACTGCATCTGCTGCATTACAACATAGTCCAAAATCCTTAATACTAATGCTACGGCTCTAGGTGGGCGGGCATCCCTCGTACGGGGACCCAGCCTCTAGCCACCTGCCACTCAACCCTGGCTAAGATCATCCGTGACTCGCACGCTGCCAAACCCAACATCCGTTTTACATTTTTGCCTTCTTTGACATCTCAACAATCTCTGACACAGCTGACCAGGACTTCTTCTGAAGACTCCCTTCTCTTATAAGTTCTTCCGTCCCTCCATGGGGCTTCCTCACCAGGACTGGAGCTTTGCTTCTGAAAATACTCAGGACTCCACCTATGGCCTGCTCTGCTGTAATTTACCCATGGTGTCTGTTAACAGCTTCAGCAAAAGGCTCCAAATGCATCATTTTATCTCGGGTGATCTCTTCTGAATTCCAGACTCATACGTCCAAATGCTTATGTGACCCCTCCTCTTGGAGGGGTATCTCAAACTCACATAATGTTCACACAGGATTTATGTTTACACACACACACATGCACACACACACACACACTTCTTTCTCCATGATGTCTTATTTCAGGAAATGGCACGACCACCAATGCAGCTGGTCAAGCCAGAAACCTGTGTGTAATCCTGGACTCCCTCTTTTCTTCATCCTCACAGTCAAACATTCATTATCCTCCGGTGCTGAATATATCTTGAGTCTATCTTGCTCTCTCTGGCCAAGCAGCCCTGATCTGGGCTAGAGCAGAACTTCCCTGACCAATCCCCTGCCAGCAATTTCCACTCCCTCCCAATCCTCTCTCCCTTCAGCAGCCTAAGTGACTTCTGAAAATGAAATTCTGACCCAGTGCTCTTCTGCATTAAACCTTTTAGTGGCTTCCCATTAGGAAGCTACTTCCACATTTATGACCACGAGCATGGGTTACGTCTGTAATGCAGGAAAGTAAGAACAATCATTTTTAAAGGAGTCTGGTTACAAAGAGACTCTAAGCACCATGAGAGGAGGGCTTAGGCCTGTGTGGGCTGACGCGGAAGCTCAGGGCCCAATCAGGTCCCTGCGTGCAGCTGACTCTAACACATACAGACCGGCTGGCTGAACGACTGAATGAACGGGACGCGGGAGGACCTCGGCTGGACACAGAGTTGAGGAAGGCATGGTTTTGTTTGCTGCGCCTTGTTTTAGAAGACAAAATATGGGGGTGCCTGGGTGGCTCAGTGGGTTAAATCCTCTGCCTTCAGCTCAGGTCATGATCCCAGGGTCATGGGATCGAGCCCCGCATCGGGCTCTCTGCTCAGAAGTGAGCCTGCTTCCCCCCATCTCTCTCTCTCTGCCTACCTCTCTTCCTTAATTGTGATCTCTGTCAAATAAATAACTAAAATCTTTAAAAAAAAAAAAAAAGAAGACGAAATATGTACTCATATTACATATTCACAGACATACACAAATGGTGATGGAAAAGAGAGAAAGTAAAGTAGATAAGAGGGGTCCCTGATGGAGACAGGCATAGACAGAGGGTTAACCCTCCACCAGAGAAGCAAAATGAAGTGTAAATGTAAGTGTGTATGTGCATTATACACATACATTGCACACATGTGTATTATACACAATTTTTTTTTTGAGGGAAGAAAAGTTGAGACATTGTCCCCAGAAGGTTTCCACTCCCTCCGCGATTTAAGAAACAAGATGACCTACTAAGAATGAGGGGCAAGGGTGTGAAATAGGGACCCGAGGAGAGCAGTGGGAGTTGGAAATCCTTTCCAGGATGGATACGAATGTCGGCTGGCTAGGTGCGCAGGGTTCAGTTTCTGTTCTGTGGTTTTTTCCATGAGCTGGGCAAATAAATGCTCAAGAGTCTGATTTTCTTGTTGGCCTCCTGTCCCTAAGGCAATAGGTTCTCAGAGTCAGTCTAAGAATCAAGTGTATCCCAATAACTTGGGGAACTCTGACAAAAGGATTCCTAGGCCCCGGCCCGTGGGGATTCTGCATTAGTAACTGGGGGCAAGGATGACTCAGGTGTGCAACTCAGTCTGGGATGCATCGCCCTAAAGAACCTCACCTTGGTCTCCAGCCCACCAGGTCACCAGCCTCGCAGATCACACTTCCTCCTTAGTCACTATACTGACCACTGCTGGGCACACTGGGTTGGTGATCAAACCAGCCAGTCAAAACCACAGTGACATGCAATGTCCACTTGGTCTCTCCATCTAAAAAGAAACCGCAGTGGGGAAGAAACAGAAAATACAGCTGTGGCTTTTATCTGCTCACACTGGGCTCCCACAGGAAGGACACACTTCCTGGTAGGGTGCTACCAAGAATGACCATCCCTGCCAGAGAGGAAAAAGGCAACAAACCAGACCTCTTTCTCTATTATCTTCCCCGTTTTTCTGGCTCAACCCTAACACTTTATCTCCCTATCGAGAACATGACCCCAAGCATGCTTTGCAGCTAAAGTACTACCAGCTGAAAATGGCCCAAAGGGAACAAATTCAGAATTTTTAACCATTTAACAGTTTCCTGTTCATGAAACGTGGGTTGCAATTTTACTCAAGACTTTCAAGATACCAGAGTTTCAGAGACTGACTGACAAATCCAAGGACAAGCTTCACTTCTGCAATTTCTTCAGTTGGTTGCCACAACTCTGTTTCCTAATCTGGTGTTCAATCACACGTGATTATCCCAACTGCTTAGAAATAAAATCAATCTTTGGGTACAGAGAGATCTTAAAATCACCTACTGCAATCCCTTGGACTTACAGATGAGAAAATAATGGCAAGAGAGAATGCCTAGGCTTAAATACTAAATCTGGGAAGAGGACCCAAGCTTCCTAACTCCTGGTCCAGGAAACGGTCCACCATACTCAACCCCAACTGTACCCAAGAGAAGAACTAAAGTCAGTAAAAATGGAGATTCACGATTTACACAGAAGTCCCAGTTCACGAGTGTGATCAAATGCCTCAGAAACAACAAAGAAAATTATCCAAGTGAGGCTTTCATTTAAAAGTGGAATACTAGGGGACACCTGGATGGCTCAGTCAGGTAAGCGTCTGCCTTTGGCTCAGGTCATGATCCCAGAGTCTTGGGATCCAGCCCGCATCCAGCACTCTGCTCAGCGGGTGTCTGCTTCACCCTCTCCCTCTCCTCTGTCCCCCTGCTCATGCTCCCTCACTCCCCCTCACTTTCCCTCTCAAATAAATAAATAAAATCTTAAAAAATAAAGAAATAAAAGTGGAGTACTAAACACCTGCACTGTCTTGCTCCCTCCTCAAACACCACAGGAGAAGGGACAGTAACACAATTTTGGAAGATGGAGAGCTAACAGACAAGTGGTGACTGGCTGAGCAGACTGGAGAAAGCTCAGTCCCAAACTAGAACCATCTAGAATCAATGTCATTTAAATGATAAACCCTCAAGAGGATGAGGGACTGGCAGTGCCAGGTTCCTCTGGCAGTGGGGGTAAAGGTGGGGAGAAGATTGGCTGAAAGTCTGTTTAAGTAGAGAGACCCGCAGATTCTCTCCCTCACTCCTTGAAGAAAGTAACTGCCTCCAAATCCCCGGGCCCCACCTGGGAGAAGACTGAAATGTATTTCCTAAAAGACTCAATAAGGGATCTTTGGACTAGAGGATTCGAGGCCTAGGTGAGGAGTGGGATTTCATACTGAAGAGAAAATACACAAATTATTCCTGAATGTTGAGACACCGCAGCCTTGTTCTTGGCTTTCTCACTAGTCATCTTTTCTCTGGAGAATCTGCTCAGCTCAAATAACAAACAAAAACCTAAAACTATATCAGGATTTCCTAAACAAACAAAAAAAACCCGCCTAGCCTAGTATGAAGCATAGCCCAGTCTGCTATCAAAGAACCTCTAGTCATCTTTTTTAGATAGTGGATATAAAACAGGAGGGAATAATAAACTTCTGGATATTAGGGAATGCATCTAACAGAGAAACAGCAAGGCAACTTAAAGGAGAGAGAAAAATCACAGGAGGAAGAAATTTTAAAAAAACAAAACTCTAGTATCTTCAGCTATCTGAAAAAAGTACATTCATGAAAGAAGGAAAATGAAGTGGCAAACCAAAAAAGAATAAGTCATTCAGGTCCAGAGATCAGGGGCTCCAAAATGGGAGTGGCAAAAGGAGTTCTCTGGAGAGTGGTGAAGGGGAAGCCAAGAAAGCAACATAGGCAGAGATAAGATCAGAAGGGTCTGAGAGGAATTTCCCCAGAAGATAAATTTGGTACATTCTCGATGTGGTTGACTGAGAGGAGATTTACAACTGGGGTAGAGCCTGAGGTTGAATATTCATAAGTTCACCAGAAATGAAGAGATTTTAAAAACTCAGTATCTGCTATGTAGTCTCTTTTTTTTTTTTTTTTTTAATATTTTTTTTATTTATTTGAGAGAGAGACAGTGAGAGAGAACATGAGCGAGGAGAAGGTCAGAGGGAGAAGCAGACTCCCCATGGAGCTGGGAGCCCGATGTGGGACTCGATCCTGGGACTCCAGGATCATGACCTGAGCCGAAGGCAGTCATCCAACCAACTGAGCCACCCAGGCGCCCCTCTGCTATGTAGTCTTGACAGGAAAAGTAATCCAACGATATTACAGAGCTTTTCTGTGGGAAAGTATGTTATAATAAACATCTCATACTGATTTTACCAAAATTATAATATAAATTCAACTGAGAGCATGGGAGTTGGGAAATTTGTGTTAGAGGAAAGAGGAGCAGGCGTGGATGAACCCGAGCTAAATACTCACTTTTTCATCAATAGATAATCCCTAAAACTAAGAAACAGATGAGTAACAATATGATTATGTTAATTAAAGATATAGAAGCAGTTACTAAAATAATCAGCTAACGTTGAAAATACTTGCCTCTGGGGAACATAAAATGGAAGGGGAGCTGCTGCTCTTCATAACAAATATTATATTACTTAATTTTCTACTCATGTAAACATTATAAAATAATTATACCACACTTTGACAAAAGGAAAAAATTACTTTTTCCCCTTTAAAAAAAAAAAATGAAAGTGAGGACTCACGTCAAACATCTCATGACAGGACATGTATAAACATTAAGAACCCCTATTCTGGAACCTATTCTGTGCCAGGCACCATGCTCAATGCAGAAGACAGAACAGATAACACCACAGAAAAAGTCCCTTTTCAGGTAACTTATGTTCCATGATAAAACTAAACGCAAGCTTTAATAAGACAGAATAGGGATATATCTGGCAGAAGCAGCAACACAAAGAGCTCGAATGACCCTGAGAAATTTCACGAGTGATGGAAAAGAACAGCAGATCTTAGTAAAGAAGAAATGGGTAATGAAGAACTATAGCACATCTAGACAACATTTTAGAAATTCCACCATAATTAAAGGACCAAGAAATGGGGTGAGAGATGAAGAGGGTTTAAGAAGGTGTCTGGTTCTTTAGTTTTTAACATAGGGGTACGTGAGCATTAATTCACGTATTCCTTCAGTCGTTCAGAAACACTTATTGAGGGGTGCTTGTGCAGCTCAGTGGGTTAAAGCCTCTGCCTTCAGCTCAGGTCCTGATCCCAGTGTCCTGGGATGGAGCCCCGCATCGGGCTCTCTGCTCAGTGGGGAGCCTGCTTCCCCCTCTCCCTCTGCCTGCCTCTCTGCCTACTTGTGATCTCTGTCAAATGAATAAATAAAATCTTTAAAAAAAAAAAACACT
This sequence comes from Mustela putorius furo, assembly GCF_011764305.1. Lineage (NCBI taxonomy): Eukaryota > Metazoa > Chordata > Mammalia > Carnivora > Mustelidae > Mustela > Mustela putorius. Next base: position 9,825,664 of record NW_025422368.1, read on the forward strand.
TATAGAGCATCAGAACAGTGTTCATATGCAGCTTATGATCCACTGGGGGGACAGAGGCAATAAACAAATACAGACTTAATTTCAGGTAGAGATAAATGCTTTGAAACATTTGACTTCAAATGTTTGAAGTTGAACAAAGCAGGTGAAGGGAACCAAGAGTAATGGTGGTGTTTTGTCCAGGTGAGTCAGGGGGGCCAGCCAGCCCCCAGGGGTGGTGTACGAGGGAGAACTGATTGAAGTACAAGACGAGAATCCTAGACACAAAGGGGTTGGGAGGGGAGAGCAGGGGGGAGATGGGAATGAGAGCAATGTTCCAGACAGGAGGGTGACATGTCAAGGGCCAGTGAGGGGCTGGTGTGGCTGAAGTCCCTTGAGAGATGGGCAGAACAAGAGACAAGGACAGAGTGATGGCAAGGGCATTACAGTCCATGGCCAAGAGTTAGGACTTTATACTGTTTGTGGAGAAGCCACTGCAGGTAGTATAAAAGTATAAAACAGAAGAATTCCCTCAGCTGTTGTGTGAACTCAGACCACAAGGTAAAGAGTAGAGGCAGGAAGATTCCAAAGTCCCGGCAAGACATGGTGGTGGTGACTGGGGGGCTGGGACTTAGGTGTGGGGTGGGAGAGGAAGAGTGCTTGGATCTGGGATAGATGCTAATGGGTCCAACAGGAGGTGTGAAAGAAAGGCAGGCATCCAGGAAGACTTTGGGTTTGGGGGCCTGAGCCACTGGGTGGAGCCACTGCTGAGATGAGGAACGACGAAAGAAAACAAATGAGGAGTTGGTTTTGCACATGCCACGTCTGCAATACCCAGGAGACAACCAAGTGGAAGAGGTAAAGCAGGCAGCTGAAAAGCCAGGGAGAGACAGGGACTGGGGAGAGGTATCTGGAAGTCATCACCATATAGACGGTATTTAAGGCTCTGGAAATGAGTATCAGCTAAGTAGTGAGCCGAGATGGGAAGCAGTCAGAGAACAAAGTCATCGGCACTCCAAAGTTAGAAGCAAAGGACTAGGAAGAGAAGGATCCAGCAAGGGAGACAGGAAAAACAAGGGAGGTGCAAACAGAATCATAAGGAAGCAGCATCACAGAAACCAAGTAAGAAAGAATTTCAGGAAGGAGGGAGTGGTCAGCTGTGCTCAGTGTGGCTAAGATAAGCAAGGGCTCCACGGTAAAGGGCTAGGGCCTCCATGACTCAGGATGAATGAACAATGCTCTGGGAGGACATTTCCTACCCAGAAATGCACTCAGACGACTTAGTAATTTGGAAGAGTAAGCCTCAGTTCATCTCGAACACCAACGCTCTGTTTCCACGAGTGCCTCCTCACGTCGCCAGTCCTCCCTCCTTCAAATTCTCCCAGGAAGCGACCCAGGAGATCCCCATGCCCGGGAAATAAAGGCAACTCTTATGGGTAGACTTAAACGCAATGACGTAGCAGACCAGTGCTCACCGCAGAGAATCAGATACGCTTGGGCAGGACGGAACTATTCCACAGGTCTCTGCATTTTTCTAACTCACAGCCTGGGAGAGGAAAATTAATGCAATCATTCCATGCATCTCGTAGAGCCTCTGAAAGTGCAGAGTATCTGCGATTTCTGCAACTTCTGATTACGCCTTCTAACCCCTTCCCCTCTCCCTCTTTGCTATGTTGTGGTACCAGACTTTCTTCTTTTTTTAAATCAGGTTTACTAAGGTTTAATTTTATATACAGTAAAAATTTACCCCAAGTCTGGTGCATTTTGACTAGCATATACAGTCATGTAGCTCTCTCTCAAAGCCCCTCCATAGTCAATTTCCTCTGCTTGCTTCTGGTCCTTGGCAAGTGATGATTTCTCTCTAAGGTTCTGCATTTTCAGAATATCATATACATGGAATCAAATTGTATGCAGACTTTTATATCTGGCTTGTTTCACTCAGCATAATGCTTCTGAGATTTTATCCATTCTGATGCCTGTATCTGTAATCTGTTCCTTTTTGCTCCTCAACACTGTTCCACTGTGTGGCTGTATCACAGTTTATCCATTTGCTAGTTGACGGACATTTGAGTTGTCTCTAGGTTGTAGTTATTATGAATAAAATTTCTATAGACTTTCACTAGAAGATCTTTGGTGGACATAGTTTTCATTTCTCAAGGCAGCACCTAGGAGTGGAATTGCTAGGTCATGTAGCATCTAGTTTTGTCCGCTAAGAATAGCTAAACATCTACCAAGCACTTACTTTGTATCACATACTTTGTATCACTTACTTTGTATCACATTTTATATCATATTCCAAGCTCTTCGTAGGCCTTATGCCATTTAATTTTTAAAACAGCAAGTTTAATCAAATTATGAATGCCCCTTGATGAGGAAGCTAAGGCACAGATGGGTTAGGTGATGTGCCCAAGATCACACAGCTTGCAGGCAGCAGGGCCAGGATTCTCAGACCCAGGAATCACATCACCAAAGGCAAATCACCCACCATTTTGCTTTGCTGCCTCCCTCAAGTCAAACGTGTGATGGCTGAGAGATAGAGTACCAAATTCTACCTGATGCTGTTAAGTGTTTGGATCAAAAATGGCCACCACTAACTATTCCCTTCCCCTCTTTTAACCATGACAATGAATACACTGGAAGTCTTGGAGCGTCACTGCCGTGAGGACATGCCATTGTAAAGTCAGAACTTTATAGGACATTATGAAGAAATGCGTTTAACTGTGTCACAGAATCTTATAAACGTTAACTTATGAATGTTAAATAGTAACCGTAAGAAAAGCTGAAGTCAGCCGGCGTCTACCGCGATAGTAAAACTCTCTTCTGGAGACTTCTCCACTCTCATGACGTAAGAGGCCATGTTGGTTAGAAAATTAAAAGCACTTCGGAATCAGATAGACCTGGATTTAAATTTTGGCTCCACTCCCTGGTGGATAGGTGCATACACGTGCACGCGCGCGCACGTATAGACACACACACACCCCCATCTTCAAACAGGTGTGAACAATTCCTAATTTGCAAGATGGTCGTAATGATCAGACAGCAAAACAAGGTTGAATCACTGAACACCGCTCTTACATATCTGATAAATCCTCTCCCACAAGGTACTGCTGAGCCTCTGAAATTGGTCTGATAGAAGCTGGTTACTTAGCAAAAAGTTTTATCGGTCTGTCCATTTTTCACCCAAATAGCAGCAAAGGAGCAACTGGACATAGATGCTTCTTTTAAACTTCATCTCTCATCTTAAAAAGGAAGTCAGGCAAACCCTGCACTTTCTATTTCACAGTGTAACCAAAATTATTTTAATATTAAAACGTTTTATATTTACCACCAGCAAAACAACTTCGGTTTCTCCTGAAATGTCTAAGACCAGTTAAGAAAGATTCCCCCTGACTACACAGGGGCCTCACCTCCATGCCACCACACTGCCCCTTTCCTGATCACAGAGCAGGAGACCGTGACGTCTGAGACCACACTGGCCATCCTTCCCTCCTGACTGCAACATCTTGACATCATCTTCACATTTATCCTACGGCTCTCAGCCAGTTTACAGTCCTGGATCTGTAAGCTCCCAATTCTCCACACAGGAAAACAGCTTCTCTCTGTGACCCCTGTGTGCCGCCTCCTGGCCACGCAGCTCAAGAGATGCAGTAGCAGCCTGTCTTCGGAGTCAGCCCTCTGATACAGCCAGAAGACTCAACATAAAAACAATGCAAACCTGGGAACATTTTTTCACATAAAAATAAAGTACTGACCAAGAATGAACCTTATGTCAACAGGAATGACAGAAGATTCATAGTTTAGGTTTTGTTTTTGTTTTTTTTAATCAATTGAACTGAATTGAATCAATCACTATGAATTGAAAGTAATTTAGCACATGAATCCAGAGAAGCCAAACGATTTGATTCAGCTCTGCTAACAGAATGTGGCTTCTCAGAGTTATGTCTGCAGTATGATAAAGGAGATAATTTAGTCCTTAAAACACACTTCCATGAAATAGCTTTGTTCTCTTGATTCAACTTTCTGTCTTAAGGTAGATGCCACATGCTGCTACCTTCCACTCACACTTGTCAGTATTTTATTCAAAAGTCCCTAGATGTTATAAGTATCTTGAGCAACTTGGGAGGTCACTGAAATTCTGTTTTCATTTACAACAAAAGCGCCCTGAAATTTTTCCCCCCAAAACCTCTGTTCTGGAAGATAGGGGTGGAAGGGCGCAGTGTATGAGATCTTGACCCACAATACAGCAGGCCCTAGAAAGACAAGTTTTGCTTTCAGAACTTTTTCTGAAAGCTAACATATAGAAATAAATGGATTATTTTTAGCAATCTATGTGGACTAATGGAGGAATTAAAAAAAAAAATCAGGGTACTTCAACTCAACAAACGATCCAGAACCCTACAAGGTGCCAGCAAGTTATAGAAAGGACACGAAGGGTGTGGGCTCCTGGAGCCAACAGTCCGAGAGGAGAGCTCGGGGTGCTGTTCAAACAGAGAGGAAGGGCATCTTACCCGGCCTGGATGGGTGAGAAGTCAGAAAAGGCCTCTTGGAGGCAGCAACATCACCTGAGGGATGAGGAAGCATCAATAAATACAAAAAACAAACAGAAGGTGGGGAGGCAGGCAGCAGACACACCAGACAGAGGGTCAGACCCAAATCCCAGACCTGCTCCTGCAACAACTGGGAGCTGACCTTGAGCAAGCCGCTTGCCCTTTCAAGTTTTCATTTTTTTTCTCATCTGTGACATGGGATGGTTAGATTATGTCTGTTTACCCTAACCTTTGCCGTGCATCAGGAACCTCTGGGAGCTTTCTAACAATACTAGCTCCCTCCTCCAGAAATGTGGTTTCAATTGGTAGAGTACCTGTGTTTCTCTCAACAGCTTTCCAGGTGATGCTGGTCTGATCAGCAATGGTGGTATAGTGGTGAGCATAGCTGCCTTCCACATGACGCTAGTCTGCAGTCATCGTGGGGAACCACTGGATGAGAGGTCTCTCAAATCTGTGGATCCCAACCCCCAGTGCTCAAGAAGACCCTCTGGGGAGCTTTTTAACATCCTGAGGTAGGCTGCATTCACAACAATTAAATCAGAATCTCTGGGACCCAGGCATCTGTATCTTTCCAAGTTCCCAGGCCGATTCCAAGGTGCAGCCAAGGTTGTGAACCACTGTTCTAGGGGCTCTTCACACTTCCATTTCCTAGGACAGCCACTGAAGGATGGCAAAGAGAAGGGAAGAGAGGCTTTTAAGTTTCTCCCTCTCTTTTGGGTCAAATTAAAAGGAGAACGGCATGCCAGAGCTAGTGACGGATTTTAAATGGAACTGTAGCACACAGTAGGGTTGATTTGGGACATATGCATAATTCACACCGACACATGACAGGTAGAAAGATGCTTATTCCAAAATGCTCTCAGTTCTGAATTTAAAATTCAACGGAATACATATAAAATGACTCCATGGTGTGTTCTCTGCAATAGTTAGTTAGGATTTGATTTGCATGGCTGCCTATAATATGAACATTACATTCCCTACCCCCAAGGTTACTTAAATCCACTTATTAAGGCAATGGTGAGCTAAACAAACAGTAATTAGAAACACTCCAGACTACCTTTTAAATCTGTTGCTAAATTATATTTTTCCTGCACCAAAGCCCATACACACACAGCATGTCCACAAGCATCACAAAACCAAAACCTCAGAAATATTTACATTCATAAGAGCCCAAGTTCCTCTGGGTCTTCCCATTGGGTTCTGCAGGGAAGTAAGGCCAACTTTGGAAAAGGGCTGTTCATTACTGCTATTTCTCACATCTGGGTAAATAAAGCACTGCCCACATGTGGTTAGAAATCCCTGGAGAAAACTAATTCTCTGTGGGTCTGAAAATGAAAATGAAGAACACCTCTGATAGACTGCTTCATTTCCTGAAATGAGTCAGAAATGAAAGCAATTCTTCAGCAAAGAACATGTGCACTGCGATACAACTTATAAAATAACACCAGATGATACCTGTGGCTAGGAGGCCGGGCCTGAGCACGGAGGGAGGGCCCGGAGAACAGGACTGGGCCTTCTGTGCTGTACTTAATCTCAGAGCTGCCGCTGGCGCTGCCTTAGAGGTCTGCAAATCCAATGAGCCACCGAGCATCCCAGTCTCAGCTGTAAATCTTGATTAGCAGTAAGACTGCTTACATTCCATTAGGAAACTGGCCCCTCTCCAAAGGGTGGAAGCAGCCAGAAAGGATTCATGGGCCATCGTGGGCACAGAAACAGCAATTCTTACAAGAAAAATGGTTTTACTTCACTAAGAAGAGTTTCTGCCTGTTAATGATTCAGACTGGTCTTTCTTCTTGAGGAGAAAGGACAGCTGTGTGCTGTGACTGAACGCCGTCCAGAGAAGCCCCTCCTTCCACATTAGGCCGGAAGGAGGTACTGGCATATGGTCAGGGACTGGAGGGTAAGAAAGCCTGAAATGCCCTTCACAGTAACTGATGAGGACCAGTGCACAGGAAGGTGACAAACAAAGGCTGTCTTCCCCCAAATTGAAGGCTGCTTGTGTCCCTTAGGTGGCTCACTACCGTTCCTTCCATAATGCGTATTTAACAGGAATCCCACTCCATTGTTGGTAATGCGGGTGGACAGGGTACCCGGAGACAACCTAGATGCCGATGAGCAGGTCACCAGTTACATCCACAACATATACAATGGAATACTATGCAGTCATTTAAAAGGCCACTACAGAGGATGCACGGATACACGGATGTGTGTTTTTGCCTGATACGTTCAGACCAGACAATAATGTACCTGGACTCTGCAGAGCAAACATTTGTGTCAGTGTATTTAAAGAGGTTACCTGAGTGTGGAAGGAAGGGGCTAGGAGCGTGTTAACTTTCCTTTTATAATCGTGAATATAGTTTGAATGATCTTTTCATGTACTTACCCTCCCTCTTTAACAATAGGCATTGTTAAATAGGTGGAAGGCTATTTTTGGTTTCTTCTTTATACTAGTCTCTCCGTATAAAACAAATGAAGATTATTTTAAATAGATGTTATATGCTCAATTGCGTCTCATCCAAATTCACGTGTTGGGGCCTTAACACGCCATACCCAGAATCTTACGAACCTTATGATCTTATGAACCTTAATGGAGTGATGAGGTTAAAATGCAGCCATTAGAGTGGGCCCTAATCCAGTCTGACTGGTGTCCTTCTGAGAGGAAAAATGGGCAGAGACCCAAACACACAGAGGAAGGACTGCATGAGGACACAGTGATAAGATGGCAGCTGTGAGACCAGGGGAGAAACCTCAGAAGAAACCAAATGTGCCAACACCTGGACCTTGGACTTCCAGCCTCCAGAACTGTGAGAACATAAATTTCTGTTGTTTGGTCACTCAGTAAATTTATCTGTAAATAGACAGAGGGACACAGTTCTACAACACAACAGGGGGAGAGGCACCGGTGAAAGTATTTGGTGGGTTAAGAACCCACCATGTCGGGTGCCTGGGTGGCTCAGTGGGTTAAGCCGCTGCCTTCGGCTCAGGTCATGATCTCAGGGTCCTGGGATCGAGTTCCACATCGGGCTCTCTGCTCAGCAGGGGGCCTGCTTCCCTTCCCCTTTCTCTGCCTTCCTCTCTGCCTACTGTGATCTCTCTCTGTCAAATAAATAAATAAATAAAATCTTTAAAAAAAAAAAAAAAAAAGAACCCACCATGTCAATCCACCCAAATCCTTGAAGAGAACACAGGCAGCAACCTCTTTGACCTCAACGGCAGCAATGTCTTCCTAGGAACATTGCCAAAGGCAAGGGAAGCAAGGGCAAAAATGAACTTTTGGGACTTCACCAAGATCAAAAGCTTTTGCACAGCAAAGGAAACAGTTAACAAAACCAAAAGACAACTGACAGAATGGGAGAAGATATTTGCAAACGACATATCAGATAAAGGACTAGTGTCCAAAATCTATAAAGAACTTAGCAAACTCAACACCCAAAGAACAAATAACCCAATCAAGAAACGGGCAGAGGACATGAACAGACATTTCTGCAAAGAAGACATCCAAATGGCCAATAGACACATGAAAAAGTGCTCCATATCACTCCGCATCAGGGAAATACAAATCAAAAACCACAATGAGATATCACCTCACACCAGTCAGAATGGCTAAAATTAACAAGTCAGGACATGACAGATGCTGGTGAGGACGCAGAGAAAGGGGAACCCTCCGACACTGCTGGTGGGAAGGCAAGGTGGTGCAACCACTCTGGAAAACAGCATGGAGGTTCCTCAAAAAGTTGAAAATAGGGCTACCTTACAACCCAGCAATTGCACTACTGGGTATTTACCCTAAAGATACAAATGTAGTGATCCGAAGGGGCACGTGCACCCAAATGTGTATGGCAGCAATGTCCACAATAGCCAAACTATGGAAAGAACCTGGATGTCCATCAACAGATGAATGGATCAAGAAGAGGTGGTATAGGGGTGCCTGGGTGGCTCAGTGGGTTAAGCCACTGCTTTCAGCTCAGGTCATGATCCCAGGGTCCTGGGATCGAGTCCCACATCGGGCTCTCTGCCCAGCAGGGAGCCTGCTTCCTCCTCTTTCTCTCTGCCTGCCTCTCTGCCTACATGTAATATCTCTCTGTCAAATAAACAAATAAAATCTTTAAAAAAAAAAGAAGAGGTGGTATATAAATACACAATGGAATACTACGCAGCCAAAAGAAACGAAATCTTGCCATTTGTGACGATGTGGATGGAACTAAAGGGTATTGTGCTTGCGAAATAAGTCAATTGGAGAAAGACAACTATCATATGATCTCCCTAATATGAGGAAGTGGAGATGCAATGTGGGGGGCTTGGATGCAATGTGGGGGGTAGGAAAGAATAAATGAAACAAGATGGGATCAGAAGGGAGACAAACCATAAGAGGCTCTTAATGTCACAAAACAGAGTGGCCAGGGGGAGAGGGGGAGGGAGAGGGTGGTGGGGTTATGGACATTGGGGAGGGTATGTGATATGGTGAGTGCTGTGAAGTGTGTAAACCTGGTGATTCACAGACCTGTACCCTTGGAGCTAATAATACATTACATGTTTATTAAAAAATTTAAAAATAAAAAAAAAAGAAGAACCCACCATGTCTGCTATGATGCATCATTTGGCAGGCAAAGAAACTGGGGCTCACTGTGCTTCTGACTACACCAGAGTCACCCCCTTCAGTGACGTGAACCAGGAATAGAATTGGTTTCATACCTCCTTAGTCAAGACTAAATCTGCTCACGCCACTTACATTTTATGGTATTTTTAACAAGTCCCATAACTTGAAGAACTAGCGACTGAGATATTTTATTAGTGCCTTTTAAAGGCCTGGCTGATGTTCAAAAGGTTTTCTTCCTATGCTGATAACTAATGAAGAGGAAGGTGTCACAGTAAAATCATTAATTAAAAAAAAAAAAAAAAAAAAAAACAACTTGGTTCCAGAGTTTGAAAGAAATCCAGAAAAATAAGCAATGTGCCATATTTGCATGCCAACCTAATTTTTTATACTGTAAAACATGTGGTTTCAGACCACATTGCAATATATTAAAAATATGGTAGTCCAAAACTAAATTTTTTTGAAGATTTATTTGAGAGAGAGAGAGAGAAAGGCAGAGGAAGAGGGAGAATCTCTAGCAGAAACCCCGCTGAGCAGGGAGCCTTGATCTCATGACCCTGAGATCATGACCAGAGGCAAAACCAAGAGTCAGATGCTCAACTGACTGAGCCACCCAGGTGTCCCAGCCAAAGTTAAAATCATATATAGAAATTATATATGTTTACAAATTAATTAATCCTTCCTTTAAAAATAGAGTTTAGGGGGCTCCTGGGTGGCTCAGTTGTTAAGCGTCTGCCTTCAGCTCAGCTCATAATCCCAGGGTCCTGGGATGGAGCCCCATATCCGGCCCCTGCTCAGCAGGAAGCCTGCTTCTCCCTTTCTCTCTGCAGCTCCCCCTGCTTGTGTTCCCTCTCCTGCTGTGTCTCTCTCTGTCAAATAAATAAAAATCTTAAAAAATAATAATAATAAAATAAAATAAAATAAAAAGAGCTTAGAAATCAGAGCAATATATTAAAGTCACAGACTGTGCCTATAGTATCTATAACCTAGAAGTGGGTTAAGGCCCAGGCACAAGAAAATACAATCAGAACTTAAAGATAAATATTTGGAACAGTCTCGGGCTGCATTCAGAGGAAGGCAGAATCTACCCTGAATGGTTAGGAAAATTTTCATGGAGGGCAAAAACTCAATCTGGAATTAGATACATAAAAGTTACGAAGTGATGTATGTCCACATCTATCTTACTACTAAAGTTTTAAAGGCAAGAGCTGTGGCTAAGATCCTAACAGAGTGCCTGGCAAATAAAAGGCATGTGTCAGTGCCAAGGCAGGAGAAACCAGCGGGAAAGTACACAGTACGAGTACCTAGTGCAGGTTCTCGTAAGGAGGTTGTGGGGTAGAAGGTTAAAGAAGTTACGATCAGCCTGTAGATGTGTTGAAGTTTGGGCTTTAGCCCTGTGCACTACGGACTGTTAGAAGGTGTTTCTGAAGGAGAATGTTGCCAAGAGCACAGATGGGACCAGCAGTGATGCGCAGAATGGAAAGAAGTGGCAGGGAAACAAGAGCTAACTAAGCGGTGTCAGGGGTTAATCAGGTGATCCGTTGGGGAGTCTCTGCTTCCCAGTGTGTAAAATGGGCATCATACTGCCTATCTTCAATGGGACTTTTACAAAAGACTAAGGGGCTGTAACACATTAACAGTTATCACGTCAGAAAATAGAACTGTCATTATCATAATCATTTTTCCACCCTGAAAGATACAGAAGAAAATGAGAGAACAAGGGTGGGGTACAGAGCCAGGGTATGTCCCCTTCGGCTCTCTTCAGGCACCTTAAACAGACCGTGATAATGGCTGTCTTCTTTTCTGGATGTGGAGTACACCATATTTTTACTCCCTAGTTCTCTAGAACTTAATACGCCGATCCAGTAGACCCAGGAGGAACAGATGTCTGAAATAGTATTTAAAATCAAGACACTGCAAAATTAATTTTTAAGTTGTTTTTGTATATAAGTAACTAATAGGCTAATGCCAATCAGCTTTAAAACACTAAATTAATGGACTCAGCTATACATCCAGGAAAACCATTTTCATAATGAAAATGCCAATGCCTTTTTAATTAAGGACGGAATTGCCAACATCAAAGACTCAAGATAAATGAGGAATCATTCTTTTCTCTCATAAATGAAAGAACCTGATAACTCTGAATTATTCTGAGATACTGATTACCAGAAATTGTTTGGAATCTAAGCTACAGGATTTTCCAACTGCATAATAATCACTTCATACCGGGGCTGACAGCCTCAGACCAAATTTGATGCCCTGGCTTTTTAAGTTCTTTTTCCTAATTATTATCAGGAGACCGATGGCCCTATATTTAGAGTCATTATGCAGATATGAAGCTCTACGAAAGATAATGGCACTTGGTCTAACACAAAGTAATGCTAGCTTCTTTGTAAATTTGACCTTAAAAGATCTGCTATACAGAAAAAACTATATGCACATTTATATAAATGTGGAGATGTGTGTTCATGGGAAAGCTTTACCAACTAATCATTAGCTCCAGTCATCATAAAATAAATACGTCAGAGATCTGTGCTGATGTTCCTATTCTCAACATTCAGGATGTATTTAAAAACTGTTTGCTCTTTGGCCCCAGACCAGGTTTCCACATTTCCTACATCACTGGAGGGTGTATGACTTCTTAACATTTAAAAAAAAAAAAAACCCAAACCCAACAAAGTGACCCAAAAGGGCTAACACAAAGGGAGTGAAATAAAACATAACTGGTTACTGCTGCCAGAGTCCACAGAGACTTTCCAATAAACAACGAGGCCAAGAGGAAGACAGCAGGGAGCAGTCCAACAAATTAGTAGGCGAAGACCGACATAGAGTAAGGAAGGCAAACACACCAGCATAACATGACTGTGAAGAGACCTTAGTCAGCACATACATGCATTCAACACTGAAGATGAGTAACACCTTAGAGGACATGCCAGAAAACAAAATCAGGAATTTCCCAGAAGGACAAGACCGAAGGCTAAGACAACATGAGGCAGGTTATGGAGTAAACCACAAGATAAACTGAGAGAATTAGTTTTAATCCCTCTCCTTTATCTCCCCAACTGGCTTCCTTCAGAATGTTTCTTGACTTTCTAAACCTCAGCACCTTCGTCTGCAGTCTGAACAGGGAAGATATATGGTATCCCAAAGTCTCTCCCAGTTCTGACAATAGATCGGAAGTTTCTGTTTAGCTGATACAGAGACACTTTGTCTTTTATAGGCTTCTCTTACTTCATAATGAGCTTCAAGTTTGCAAGCCTGGAATTTCACAGAAAGGAGCCAAACTCTGTCAGCATGCACACGGAGCACAGCCCTAAAGCGGGAGTCAAGCCAAGGCCTCTGACAGGAGTCCAAACAGCCGGCCAGTTCAAATGTTACCTGTGACATCATGTCGCCCTCATCATGTGGACAGCCCCTTTGGCCCTGCCCTCCTGAGCTCTTCTGAGCTGGGTACACTCGATTTCTCAGCCTCAACTCTTCACATAACCCTACAGGTTTCATAGACACTTACTTAAAAAGGTTAGGAGAGCTCGTAAGAGGTAACAGGCACCGGAAATGTTTGGTGGCAGCTCCTAACCTGGAGAATGGCATGGCGGGTTAACAAGAACCAGCACTCAAAGAAAGAACACCTCGCATAGCCCTATGGCAGCGAGTCCTTCACTGGCTCCACTTTTTCAAGTCTTCATAAAATAATCAGGATGCAAACAAATGTTTATACCTACAGATATCTCGCAATATTACTAATAACAGCAAAAATATCTGCCACAGGCTCCACCTACAATAATCAAGGAAGATTATGTAAATCATACATCAAGTTAGGCTCTCTTGGTACATGTACCCCTCACTCCTGTGCTCACCCACTGACAGCCACTGCCTTCACCAGACTTAAGGTCCAAGAGGCACAAACCACATTCTGCTCGCGACCTTAGCTGTAAAGTCTGCTTCACAGCAAACACAAAATAAGCATCGGTTGAATGTTTGCTAGTAAATGCTCTCAAGTAAATTCTATATGGTCGGATAGCATGCAGCTAGTAAGCATGGTGTGTGAAGCATGTTGAAGTGGAGAGAACACCGAGGAGGAAGATGTTCTGGAGAGGCAAAGCAGCGATGGTTATTCAACAGTGCAACCGTACACAACGTCCCTGAGTTGTGCATTTGAAACTGCATAAAATGGTCAATTTTATGTTATGTATGGTTTACTATAGTGAAAAATGTCAGGGAACACTTCTGAGGCAAGGTAAGTGCGGGGTACCACACGTCTAAACTCTATGACATTACGTCTGCGTCTCTGAAAAGCTAGAGAGCGGCACACTAAGGTAGTCATGTTTGGTTTATCTTAGGGTGATTTTTTATTGACCATTTCCTGTATTTTCTTTCCAAAATATCCACCACTGTCCATGTCTAATGCACACCATGAGAAGAAGCTGTGTCCCAGGAAGCGTCAGGGATGGGAAGGTCTGGTGACCAGCAGATTTCATTTAGGTGGGGATCATTCACCTGGCTACAGCCCTTGCTGTACATATAGAAAACATACCACCTGTGCGTGCCTTCACTGCACGCCTTCGCTGTGAAGATAATCCAAAGGCATGCCACTGGAGTTTGATTTTTATATTATACGGACGCGGATTTTTCTACTTTTTCTTACTCTTATGCCAGAAAGCCTGCATCACAGATTTGCTGCTCTGTAACTACACTTTGCGCAGGCTGAGAAGAAGCCACAGATGGTGTTCTGGACGCATTAATGCCAAACTGGAACGAAAGCACAGTTGTTCTGAGGGGACAGTGTTCAGGACCTGGGACAGGCGTGTCTGGAACTCCTCACAGAGAGTAGTGAGGTACCCAGGCAGCATCAGTAAACACTAGATCCGTTGTGTTTCACAGCTGAATTAGAAACAAGGCCTCTGGAGTCACACGGACTCGGGACTGAAGTAACATATGACGTAGTCCTCGGACTGCCACCTATGACTGTCGTCTTGAGGGCTCTTGCCTCAGTTTCCCCACAAACAAATGGAGATGATAATAGCTACGTCCAGGTATTAAACAGTACGACGTTTAATCCGAGATGCATCAAGAAAACCCAGGGCCTGCTGTCTGGAGACGTGCAGTCAGCACCCCTACTTTCATTTCCTTTCCTTCTTTTAGAGTGAGTCTAATACGGGAAGGCAACAGTGAATGTGTAAAATGACCAACTATCTATAACTAACAGTTAACATGGTAGGGACATAAGAAGATATTTTCAATAATCTGCTAATTCACTCCATCGATTCAGAAGTCCTCATGATACAGCTCAAACCAATTTTCCTGTTCTGTCTTCCTCAGTAGTTGGAAAGTATTAATCACCATTCTCTGTGTACTTCCTATACCCGAGACCATGAAGCCACCCTTCAGGTTCTTCTTTAACATCCTAATATTTAAATCTTCTCTTCCTTTAAGTGCATCTGTGACTCCCCTGAGCCCTCTGCAAGCTCTGCAAGCTCCCCCAACATCCCGTTAGCTGGGGACCCTCTGGATCCTTCTGAATGGGGCTGAGTATCACGCAAGGCAGGAGCTCGCTTTGTGAATCCCAGTGCTGAGCGTGGAAAAATACAATTGCATGATCATTATGCTTCTGAAGGCTACTTGACTTTGGGCAACAGACGAAGGTGTGTGGGTACTCCCGACACAGATCCAAGTGTGGCCAACGGTGCCCTCTGCATCTGCTCCAGTGACCTTTGTCCTGTGCTCTGCCTGTGGTTACCAAAACTGTTTAGCAAGCTGATTGCCGATACTGTCTCAGATTCGGCACTGCGCCAAATCCCTCCCTTCAAGAGAGCAGCCCCTGTCTTTGCAAAAGATCTGCTCCCTTCCTTGATTAGCTCTTTTACTTGAGTGCCTCCTTAGGCAAAGAATAATGGAAATCTTCAGCTGGTTGGGCATGTGCCTGTGTGTGTCTGTGTGCAGGCTAAACCGTGAACTCCGCTACCTTCAGGCTAGAAAGCTCAAGCTCATTCTTCCAATAAACATGAACTGAGCCCAGCACTTAGCCCATTCAAAGATAAGCTAGTCATGCCTCATGAAAGAGAATATCAACAATCACACCACAGTGCAATATGTTCTAGAACAAAGGTATAGAGAGGGTATCGTCGTAGCTGCCTAGAGGGGGGAGGACGCTGGCTCTGCCTAGGCAGGGTTCTAAGAGTTGGGTAATTCACACATCTCCTTACCAGCCAGCGCTGAGGAATGAATGAGCTGACCTGCAGTGTCTCTGGGGGGTTAATGCCACTGCAGTCTTTTAATGCCGCCTACTTAATACCACTGCCACCAAATTGCTTTGGTTACTGTATTTGCTTTCTTGTTCTCCTCACATCTTCACGTCCTTACTTTATTTTCAGAATAAAACACATGGTGCTTCCATTCTCTCCCCAGTCTTTCAACCCCATAATGTCTCCTGCCCTGGAGAGTTGCTTTGACTCTCAGGGAAGCAACACTGTAATGGCTTAGCGGGAGCAAACAAAGAGACGGGAAGGAGGCTGCTCGGTGAAAGGAGCTAGAAAAGAGTGCGTGGAACCATTCCCAGAGGAGCCGCTATGGCCAGGCCCTCCGTGGCTCCAGCAGGGAAGCGCCCTGGAGATGTCAGGGGCATGGCCATCCTCCGGGGACAGCTTCTCTGCAAATCATTTTCCAGCCTCCGCCCCTCACTTCACCTCCTTCTAGGGATATGATATTTGTCAAGAGTGTTTTTAAACCTTTCAGAGGCCATGCAACTCTCTGGGAAAATCTGGTGACATTGAAGGATCCTCTCCCCAGAAAAATTTCCAGAAGCAAATAAACATAAAATATTGTACATAACTTCTGGGAATTCACAAACTCCTGAATCACATGGCTACTAAGAGGGGGCACATTGTTCAGTTTGAGTATTTTTGAGCTTCTACCCTGTACCAAGCACCATGAAGACCCACCTCAACTTGTCACCATTCTCCCACACACATTGCCTGGAACACCTGTCCCCATGTTATCTGTCACTTAAGCATCACCTCTTGAATGAAAACATTCATGAACCCTTCGCCCTAACTCACCGCCCTCCCCGACCAAGAGGGACTAATTGTATTCTTCCTTCTGCCCTACTGAATTCTGCAGGATCTTGCATCAGAAATCCTACAATTGTAACCATCCTCATGTGTGTTCATGCCTTTCCCCTCCTGCTAATTATAAGCAACCTGAGGGCATGGACTAGAACTTAGTCATCTTTTATTTCTAGCGTCTAGTAAAGTCCTCACTCAGGAGAAAAACATCCCACTGAGAAAAACAGACACAAGAGCAAATACTTTAAACATGGTGTTCCTAATGCTCCATCAGTTGTGTGATCTTAAGCTAAATCTTAAAGGAGAAGCTACAGTAAATAGGACAGAGTTAGGATTGGCCACTACAGGCAGAGGCGGGGCAAGGCAGGCAGGAAACCATGCATACGGGGAAGAAGGTAATTCAGGATTCACGGTGATTACCAAGGCAGGTAGGAAGAAGGCATCATCGATGAGGAGAGAGAAGCACAGTGGAATGAGGTTACAGAGGGCACTGGGTGAAGTATAAGGGGCTCGGACTTAATGTGTAAAGGGGGGAAGTCACTGAAAGATTTCTATTTTAAAAATTTAAAAACCATTAACAAATAATAGTTCTAGAAAATGGAGAAAAGGCACAAACAAGAAAAATCTGCAACCCCACCACATTGAGACGACCACTATCCTATTCTTTCATCTTCATACATTATGTAAATGTATATTTATGTGTATGTGGCCATGGTTTTCATGTCCTTTTGATTCTGCTAATATTTATTAAGCATATACCAGGTACCAGACATTGTGCTAAACACACTCCATGCTTTCTGTCGCCACGCCATTTAAAACTCACAGAAATTCGTAGAGGTAGTTCCTCTTGTAATGCCATGTTAAAGAGGAAGGCCCAGTGAAGGTCGTAGGAAACGGCACAGGCCACACGGCTCATATGTACCAAAGCTGAGGTTCAACTCCCAAGTTTTCCCACCGCAAAGGTGATAATCTCATGCCACAATTTTTCTTATGTATTCTCACGCATTTATTTTATAAGACAAGTAACTCCGTTTATCCAGTGGTCTCCGAAAACTCCCTCTGGCTTCTTGATGAGCACTGCGGTACACTGAAAGAAACAAACCTACGAAGCATCCACTTTTTCCTACTGTCGCCTCATACAGACAGCACAGAAAACCCCTGGCCTTTCTTTCAGTCTGTTTTGCAGTCTTGGTCAAGTTCGCAGTTTTCTTCAGATTAATCAGGCGACGGTAAAGAAGGACGGGTTTGAGAGGACAAGACCGGAAGGCTGGAATACAAACCCAGAGACAGAGCCACCATCCAGGGGAGAGACAGGCACGCCAAGGCCCAGGGTAGTGGTGTTTGGGACTGAAGGAAGGGAGTGGACTCAGACACACAGAAGACATCCACCCAGGCCTGGGTGTGCAGAAAGAGCAGCGACAGGGTGGTGGGAGGAGAGAGAGGAGGGAGGGGAAACCAGGCGGCGGATGGCACCGAGAAAGACAACCCAGGGAGAGAGGTGTTTCCCCACTGTGTGGGGTGCCAGACACAGGAGGATCAGGGGTTCGACGGTGAATATGAAATCCCTGAGCACATTCTGAGCGCCTACTCCATGCCAGAGCCCTGCTGAGTGCCGGAGAGACAGCAGTCAAGCCACTGAGCAGGTCACAGGATGGCTGGAGTGGGGGTACCAGAGTGGAGAAAGGAGGAAGTACAGGGGGAGGGGAGTGCAGAGGGGAGGCATCCCTCGGGAAATGTCCTACGGGGGGTCTAGAGTCCAAGAACAGGCCAGCACCTCTAAACTCCAAGTGTGACTGAGCAAGCCTTGAGAATACATGGGCAAGAACAGATGTGGACTGAGGTTGCTACTCTAAGTAATGTCGGTGTTTTAAGCAGAGCAGAGGAAGCAAAAAACCAAGATGGAAGAGTCAGATCTAGGAGGAGGGCAAAACCGCCTCTGAGAGCCAGGACCACAGAAGCCAAGAGGCAAGTGGAAAGAATAATAACCCATCTTCAAACCATATTGCCCTTGGACTTCTCAGGAGGAATGACTTCTTTTTTTAATTCAAAGGTCACTCAGTTGATTTTAAACTTTAAACAAAATCATATAAAAAGACCATGATGAGGGTAAGAATTTACATCTCCTGGCTGTGCCTCTCAGAGTTTTATCCACCGGCCATATGGAGTTGATGGTTAATATTCAGTAGGAAGTGAATTTATAATCATGTGCCTGCCATTCAAATGTGAAAAGAAATGTTTTCTGCTCAGTACACCCAATAATACATTAACATATTTCCAGTTTAAAATACATTTATGAATAATTTTATACATTTTATAAATTTCCTGGCAAGAATGATAATAAAACAATCTATTTTCACTGCTACATGAAACAAAAAAGAGGAATGAAAGGTTCAGTTAATCAAGAAACTTAATATGCTTTATAATAAATATCAAACAGTCATTACTTGAGCTATACAAAGGATGGCTGAGGTCAAAAGATGATTATAATAGCAAGAGTTTGTGCCCATATTTATTCTCTGTCAGTTGCTTATATTTGCATAAGAAGTTTCCTCTATTCATGAATTTTTTTAGCCACATTAAAATGCTAGAAATCAAATTTGTTTTTCCTGATTTATATACGGGCAGTAATAATAAGATTTTGTAATGATTAACAGTGGTAACAAATAAATGGAAAACACCAGCCCTTCCAAAGCACCATGCAACGACAAACAGATATGAAAATAAATTACCTCCACTGCCTTAGGTAAATGTGGTTTGGAAAGCCAGGAAAGCACCAGAATCTGAAATGATTACTGTGTCAGAGTTTGATGAAGCCAGGAAAGACAAAATACTGTGAGTTCTTCCTTTTTTGTCACCTTTTCAACACTATGTATGTATGTGTACATGTACGCATGTATAGACACTCAAATTGATGACATCCTCATCAGAAGATGAGAGGCAGTAACTTCAAATTTATAGTGGAGACACTTGAGGCCAGAAGGAGATGCAAAATCTCTCCATCTGGGAGAAAGTAATGTAGTCATAATTTCACTTCTCAACAATCACCCAGAACTGGGAGTCACCACTAGTAGATATGACAATTTAATAACATGGAAATGACTTAAGGGTGATTCTTTCTAAATTGAGGAGAATCTTATGGTTTCATGATGGTTTCTTTGGGAATAAGGTCCAACAAGTAAAGTTCATTACAGCCTTCTCCAGCAACATTCCTGCTTCTCTTGGAGGAGAGAATTCCAAGTCCGAGAGAGAAGGAGATAATGATGGCTAAGCTCTACGTTTTCAAAGATGGCCAAGATGAAGGGCTTCCAATACATCCCACACTCAAATACCAAAATAATAAAACCAGGAAAGGAAGGAGAGAGGAAAGGGATAAATGAATAAATCATATAAAATAGATTCTATAAAATTAAAAACCCTGTCATAAACAGGAATAAAGTTTTATTGGCTTTGGTAATCTAGACATGCAAAAACTATGGTAACTTAAGTTTTCAGTGTTTACAATGTAAGAGATATTACATATGGCATGTTTAAGTAAAAAAAATAGCTTATTCTCATTTATAAAATATATAAGGGAGTTAAAAATTCGATGTCTTAAATCTTAAGCAGGGTCACTTTAAAATATGATTATTTTATGGTATGGCATTCAGATAAAACTATATAATTAAATAACAGAACCAGGAAACTTCATTTATGCATCTGGATATTCCAACTTTGTTTATAGAAAAACTTGGCCATAATGTATATTTCTACTTCACCTTCAACTGATAACTAGTGCCAATCTTTTGTTTTTATGATATTGGAAAATTTCCACAATCCGTTTAATCATAAGTATATCTGGTGAAAAAAGTTAAATATCACCAGAAGTGTGATAAACACTTAACTAGCCAAATTAAAAACAAGTTATCCAGACTAAACTGTATTAATAATATTTTCCAAAAACTTGAGATGTGATGGTAAAAGAGTTGGTTCTACAAGTACGAGCAGTACTTAGTACCCATGTTGCCTTCAACAAACTTGCCCCGTCTTGTGTAGCCCAGTCTTCTAGGACAGAGTATTGCACAGGGGTCAAGAACACAGATTGTCAAGACAGATGGCCTCAGTTCGCTTCCCAGCTCAGTCACTTGCTAATCATACGACCTTTGCAAGTTACTTCATCTTTCTGTGCCTTGGTTTCTTCACCTGTAAACTGGGACCATAAAAGCACCTACCAATCCAGACTGTTATGAGGAGTCCACGAATCAATGTGAAGCGCTTAGGAGAGCCCTCGGTACACACCACGGGTTCAGTAAGGATTGGTTTATCATTATCTGCTTACTCTAATTATCATCATCATCATCACCATTATTACAGCTCTCATTGATGTCGTGGGCTTTCCATGAAACAAAAATCAATTCAGGTCTGAGTGCTCAGGTCTAATAATCAGTTACTCGTATAATACCTTATTTCAGCTACCATAATTAAAATGTAAGATCTGTGCATACTTTTGGTGGACTATAAAAGACAATTACCAGCCCAAGGCTAATGAGGGGTAGACATAGGACTGGATCAGGAAATGCTCAGACAGGAGTCTTCTGACTCATGTCAATGCCCCCTTTTCATGGTAGCCCCTAAGCTTAGCAGACTTTCAGTAAACTATAGCAACAGATCCAAAAACAAGCCAATAAATAAATAACCACCAAGGTAAGTAGTTCCCTACAGATGACAATCAAAAGAAAGAAGATATGTTCAAAACACACAAATATTGGCCACACATGACAGTAGGGTGAAAACATGGCAGGAAAAATAATCCTTACCCGGCCGAAGCCATGCTTTGGCGGGTGCTGCCTCCCCAGGCAAGAATCCCCAGCAGCATCCTTACTCCCCGCTCCCCCTACTGACCCACCTTCAGGACTGGGGACAGCTGTGTCACCAGTCTGAGTTTCCAGAATCCCGGAGTAACCTTTCCCTGGCTCTCCAGACTAGAACACACAGGTCTTTCCCTACTGCCTTCTCCTTTCTGTACCATCCAAGATCCATCAACCTCCTCATTCATAAATTGAGAAACTTCTGGAATTATGACATGTAGAGTTCTAAAGAGCTTTTGAAAATCTGAAGCATAAATCAGACATGACTAGCTTCACTGTAAGGGTTATTAATATACAACTATGGGATGGGCAAGCTGGGAGGACTCTTGGATATAATCTAGTCCAAACCTTTCATTCTACAGATAAGAGAACTCTGATATCGATGATCACCTATAACTAAAATAACAGACTCGAAGTAATCTAATGCATTCATATGGCTTGAAAAGGACACCTTAATTATACATTTTCATGTTCTAATATAGCAAAAGGTTAACCATCAAGGCTGTTAATGATATTACAGATCTTCTAACTTAAAATCATGGAAGATTTAGGGATAATATTCAAGCTTGTTAAATCATGTGTTTCTTCTATGGACCTCAACTGCACATTTCATTCTTAATAATGGCATCAATATGCCTTTCATAAATTAGCTCAAACAATGAATAACTTCATATATTTAGATATTTCTGAATTGTTTTTTTCTTCTCTGCAACTAGATCCGTGGCAGGGGGCTTGGAGAGAGCTGAGAAGCAAGTTCTGGACTTCTACTGACTTCAAATGGGAAAGCCTAGTAGGAATGAGCAGGATGAAGATAATCTGCTAAGACGAAGTTTAAACGTGTTTTTAAAAGGATGTCCATGTCCTTTTACTAAATGGAGATCTTCTACTATTGTATATTTAACAAGAGAAGTCAAAAGGAAATTCACAAATAAATAAGTAAACAATCTTATTTTTCAATTCTAGGGACTCAACTTCTATTTCTCATATATAGATTTTAGTTGGTGGAAGCAGCCTATGAAGCCTACAAACACTTTAAGGGAGTAGGAGAGTCATGATGATAGAGCAGATTGTTTAAAATATATATAGCATGTCTGTAAATGGGAAAACACCCAGAGAGATACAACCCAAGACCAACTTCAACCAGACAGAATGTGTTAGGTAAGGCCAGACTTCATTCTGACTAATTGTTGCCTGTGTCATATAGGCTGTTAAATATTTTTTATTCACTATTGATATAAACCAAAATGTTAACAGACATTATTAGATGCTACCATTTTCTTTTTCCCTATGTATATTCTCATTTTCTTCCAGTGACAATGTAATACTTATACAATTTAATAAATGTGACATTGAACAGGCCAAATTATAGAATGTTCACTACTCCCTTTAAGAATCTTGACTTAGGGAGTGCCTGGGTGGCTCAGTGGGTTAAGCCGCTGCCTTTGGCTCGGGTTGTGATCTCAGGGTCCTGGGATTGAGTCCCGAGTTGGGCTCTTTGCTCAGCAGGGAGCCTGCTTCCCCCTCTCTCTCTCTTTCTGTCTGCCTCTCTGCTTACCTGTGATCTCTCTGTCAAATAAATAAATAAAATCTTTAAAAAAAAAAAAAAAAGAAAAAGAATCTTGACTTAGGTTATGCTGGTCTACAGACTATCTCACTATCAATAAAGCAATTTTCTTTTTTATAGAACAAGGAAAAGTTACCATTTTAAAAAGTAGATACAATAAGCCTTTAATAAGATAGCATTGGGGCACCTGGGTGGCTCAGCGGGTTAAAGCCTCTGCCTTCGGCTCAGGTCATGATCCCAGGGTCCTGGGACCAAGCCCCACATTGGGCTCTCTGCTCAGCAGGGAGCCTGCTTCCCTCTCTCTCTCTCTGCCTGCCTCTCTGCCTACTTGTGATCTCCATCTGCCAAATAAATAAATAGAATCTTTAAAAAAAAAAAAAAATGATAGCATTAATTATGTCGGCCCTTGCAAGAACAATATAGTGGTAACTTCTTTCCCCAGAAGAAACCTCAAAAGAAAGACATCAATACCTCAATGAGCCAAGAATCATAGTTTCCTGCTGTGTGAAGGTTTTCACAAGTCTTCAAAGTTAATTTAGAGACAAAGATTATAAAGATCATATCCTTATTAGAGCTGAAATTTATATTCACATTGAAGTGTGTCAATGACCAAACCATTATGTTTAAAATATAATGAAGGAATACAGCATTAAAATAAATAAATAAAACAAAATAAATGCTGATTTCCCCCACTACCTCCTTTATAAGTTAACTCTGAACCACAGATAAAGGTGAGAATTGTTTTGACTTAATAGAAGGGTAAATTGGGGTGCCTGGGTGGCTCAGTGGGTTAAGCCTCTGCCTTCAGCCCAGGTCATGATCTCAGGGTCCTGGGATCAAGCCCTGTATCAGGCTTTCTGCTCAGCAGGGAGCCTGCTTCCCCCTCTTTCTCTGTCTGCCTCTCTGCATACTTGCGATCTCTCTGTCAAATAAATAAAGTCTTTTAAAAATAAAAAGGGTAAATGACCTACTGTGAAGGCTGTTCCAACCTGTGTCCAAGTACAACCCATTGATGTAATTATGTTCCAGCAACTCTAAGCTTGATGGCCCTGAGTAACAAAACTCCTTCAGAGCAGTGAAATGAGTATTTAATGAGAACACCGATTGTCGGCCAAATTTCAGCACGTGTCCCTAAGAAACAATGGAAAGATGTCAGTTCTTATAAATGGCAGCTATTAAAAACAGTAGTTTAAAAAATTCCCTAGACTCCTAAAAAAAGATACAGGTATGTTTATGTTTAGAAATTTCTGACCACTTTCCTATAATATTTGCTTAATAATTTCTTTAAATCCTTTACAGCACCATCTGTTATGTTCTAGATAAACCCAGGTCTCCAGGAGAGATTAGTTCAAAGTATTTCACTTAAGTTCAAAATTTTGTAAAGAGGATATATCACATCAGGCTGTTTGGTTGTTTAATCATAAGTTATGGTTTTCCAACAGCTAAATGTGTGTGTGTGTGTGTGTGTGTGTGTGTGTGTGTGATTGTCTGTGTGCTCTGCCAGGTGAAGCCAGCATTATTACCAGCTTTCTTATTTCAAGAAACCACTTATTGTAAATGAAAAGGTTAGGAAATGTCCTGTGCACTTGACTCCCAAGTCAGGCCCATGGAAAATGCTCTCAACAAGCTGGGGCAGCCAGTACTTCCTACTGTGGAAGACAGTAGGGAGGTTCCTCAAAAAATTAAAAATATAATTATCATAGGATCCAGTAACTGCACTACTGAGTGTTTACCCAAAGAATACAAAAACAGTAATTCGAAAGGATATATGCACCTCGATGTTTATTGCAGCATTATTTACAGTAGCCAAGATACGGAAGCAGCCCAAGTGTCCACTGATAGATGAATAAAGATGTGGTGCATATACAGATCACAGTGGAATATTATTCAACCATAAAAACAAATGAAACCTTGTGATTTGCAACAACATGGACGGAGCTAGAGGGTACTGCGCTAAGTGAAGTAAGTCAGAGAAAGACAAATACCATATGATTTTACTCATACGTGGAATTCAAGAAACAAAATAGACAAGGTGGGGAAGGGCAGGGAAATAAACCAAAAAACAGACTCTTAACTATACAGAACAGATGGTTACCAGAGCATAAGTGGGTAGGTGGTGGGGGAAACTAGGGATGGAAATTAAGATGGAAATTAAGGGGATGGAAATTAACACTTATCTTGAGGAGCACTGAGTAATAGATACAATTGTTGCATCACTATATTATATACCTGAAACTAATATAACATTGTATGTTAACTATACTTGAATTAAAACTTTATTTTTGAATTAAAAATTTATTTTTAAATAAAAAAAAGAAAATGCAATCAAACTTGACTTTTCAAGATGTCGGTATTCTTTATATTAAATAACAATTTAAAAAGCTTAAGTGGTGGTTGAGAAACATGAGTGGTAGGCTAAACACATAAAAGTTTAAAATATTTAATAATAAACAAAAACTACAGAATGGGCAAGAAAGCAGGCATGGAGAAAGGGTACTACTTTTGGTCATCAGCATTCTCTCCTAGGGCATGACTTTTCCAGCTTGTTAAGCATTTGAGAGGGCTAAATTTAAACCAGCAAGCTTTACCACAGTTGAACAAACTTTACCATACATGGTGAATGGGACTACAACAACTTTTAAACTGAGGCCATTAATTCTTGGCAATGCCTCTCGTCAGGTGGTGGGGGGTTCACAGCCCCTCCCCTGGAGTCTGGGCAGGCCTATGACTGCTTCCTTCAGTAGAGGAGAATGGAAATGGCACTTGTGACACCAAAGACTAAGCCATTAAGAGGCCACACAGCTTCCATCTTGTCTGCTGGATCCCTACTCTCGGCACCCTGAGTTGCCACAAAAGAACTCGCACTACCCTGAGGCCGCCATGCTGAAGAGGCTGCGTGTAGGTCCTCCAGCGACCAGCCGCAGCCAAGCTCAGTCCTCCAGACACCCCGCCAAGGTCAGAGAAACAGGACTGGAGCTTTTAGGGACCAGACCATCTGCTGACTGAAGGCTACTCAGCCAACCAAGCCTGGGCTGAATCTCTGGGCAAAGTCAGAAGTATAATAAATCCATGGCTGCTTTAAGTCACTAAGCTTTCAAGACAGTTTGCCATGCAGCACAAAGAACCACAGAATTTGAAAGGGACTTCAGAGATGTGCGGGTGAAACACTACTTGCGTTGAGGAAATGGAGATCCAAGATGGTCCATAATTACTAGTTAGCAACCGCAATAGAACTAGACACCAGGTCTCCAGGCTCCCGGCTCTGTTCTTCCAAAGAGCTCATCTTGATTTCATCACAAACCATCTCCCCGCTTTTATTCTGTTATGTGTGAACTCAAAAGTACCTGGGCATGTTCTTAGAAGTGGTTCCTTCTACCTATTTTTATTTTTAATTTTTTTTTAAAGATTTTATTTTTTTATTTATTTATTTGAGACAGAGAGAATAAGAGAGAGAGAGCATGAGAAGGAAGCAGGCAGAGGGAGAAGCAAACTCCCCGCCAAGCAGGGAGCCTGATGCGGGACTTGATCCCAGGACTCCAGGATCATGACCTGTGCCAAAGGCAGTTGCTTAACCAATTGAGCCACCCAGGAACCCCTCTTCTACCTATTTTTAAAAGTTAAGAAAAATTCTGACATATTCTTTTTCTTAGGCCTTTATCTTAAACATTTTGCTTGGGTGAAACTAGGGAAGAATTACTGTTTGGAGAGTATGAAATAAAAGTTCTGACCCACATTTGCTGCAGTAATGTGGACAATAGTGTTAATTTCAAAGAGGAGGCATAAGATTTCACATCTTCCCATTTCACATGAAATACCTTCAGGTAAACCTTGGTGTTACTTTCTCCATTACTTACACAATCAATGTTTTATTCCAACTTGTTAAGACAACCCATGACCTTTTATTAGATCTAGTTACACAGTTCTTGAGTTTCATTCCCTTGGTTAGCTGAAATACACACTAAAGGGCAACACTGAACTTCCCAAGATTATCCTTTTGTGTGAACTGTTTATGGGAAGTGTTTCAGATGTTAGGCTCCGTATGAACCTGAAATTGCAGATTAATGATCTGCTCGGTAAGAAACACTCTCATTAAGTACCTTACTCTTTTGGATACCATGTTCATTAAACTGTTGAATAAAGACAAGAAGATGATTCCAAAGATCAAGTAACAAATTCTGGCAGCCATTGAAAAAGAAAAGTGGGTAAGATATGGGCGTTCAGGCAATTGGCACACTGGAAGTATTTAAGGTCAGATGACCACAAACGGTTGAATGATGTGGAGAATCAGGGTCTAACACTGTCCTCCAGAAGCAGGTTTCCTCTAAACTTACATGAACTATTAAGATATTTGAAAACCAAGTTTATTACCTGATGGTGACCCTCTTCTGCTCTCAACAGAACTGTATCTTCCATAGCCTATCCTCCACACAAAACAGAGATCCCTGAAATGTCTTACAATTGGAATTCTTTGCCTGCCAATGAATTTGCTCTCAGGAAAAAATGTAAAAAAAATTTTTTTTTCAAATGCATGACTGCACCCCCCAAAATGAGAAGAGTTCTATTATATTAAAAAGAATTTTCTGAATTTGTAAACCTTTATACACTTGCAGAATATTTAATAAACAAAATTCAAAATGGCAGACTGTACTCCAAAGGAATCAACAGCTCAGAAAAATCACCCAGGATGAAATACTGATCACAACTTAAAAAAACAGTATTTGTGAACACCTTGTGAACAGGATACAAATTAGGCAAATTTCCTGTATAATGTACTCTTTCTTATTGTCAGATAATAGGTTTTTTAATCATGCATTTTTGTGTTTCTGCTTCTCTGATATGGAAATTGCAGCTTCCAAAAGGAAGAAGTTACTGTATTTACAAGGCATTGCAGGACCAGGACATCCCAGCAGCTGGGACGATGCTATCAGCCTGCAATTCAAAATCTTTGAAAGCAATTTAACATCTACGCTACCATTTCATCCTCACAGAAAGTCCTATGTGGTACCACTGATAGATATTATTATGGTTTTAAGACAACTTTTAGACCAGGAAGGTTAAGCTACATCACTGGATGATAATCCTGACTCAGCCTAACAGCTTCCATTTCCGCAGCAGACTTATCCGCAAAAAAAGGAGGTATTGTAAATGGCAGGTCTTCTTTTTGGCTAAGGCTAGCTAACCGGGCCCAGAACAGATTGCCCTGAGCTAGAATAGTATCTAAGACTCATTGGGGCCTCACGTGTACTAATTAGTGGAACCTTTGTTTAAATGACCTTTGCCAGGGTCTTCTTCCATATTCCTTCAAGTCCATACCCTCTCAAATTCCTGGTTGTGTTTTTTCTAAAAAGTTTCTTAATCATGAAATATATTTTCTTTAATACCTCATGTATATTTCCTGAAGACACAAAAGAAAATTCAGCCTTACTACTTGGTGAAAGGTTGCTTTTTGTTGTTGTTGTTTTGTTTTGTTCTTTAAAGATGTATTTATTTGAGAGAGAAAGGGGGTAGAGAGGCCGAGGGGGAAATCTTCAAGCACACTCCCTGCTGAGCATGGAGCCTAATAGATTGCAGTATTTATCAAGCTTTGTCCCTCCATTAACACTAAGGATTACTGTCATATCTAGATCAGCTTTCCACCTAGGGAGAATTTTTGAGTGGATGAAACAAAAGTAAAGGCAATGAGATGCTACATATTATGAAGTAAGATCCATAATCCCCCAGTAGATTAATCAAGTATTTACACTGTTCTTATTTTCTCATGTTTGTACCCATAACTAGATTGTCTAGGAATCAGCTTAATGTTTGAGTCAAAGTTTCGATCCTGCCTGCATTGGTCATTTGCTGTGTGGCTACAGCAAATTACCTAACTTTTATGTCCCTCGATTTTATCATCCATAAAGTGGTTATTATAATAGCACCTACTTAACTGCATCGTTATAACTATCAAATGTATGAATACATATGAAACATTTATAATTAATTTGCCACTTACTATAGGTTACTCTTTTTTAGGCACCCTCTCAGTTTTTAACACTTCTTGGCATATAGCAGACATTTAAATCCTAGGTTAATGGATTTCATTAGAAAATAGGATAGAACTGACCTACACGAAGCCATCCAGTTTACCCCTGTTTGAAGTAGCCCTATATCGAAGTCAGACCAATTGTTGTCTTGTCTATTTTTTTTAAGATTTGTATTTATTTATTTGACAGACAGAGATCACAAGTAGGCAGAGAGGCAGGCAGAGAGAGGAGGAAACAGGCTTCCCGCTGAGCAGAGAGCCCGACGTGGGGCTCAATTCCAGGAGTCTGGGATCATGACCTGAGCGGAAAGCAGAGGTTTTAACCCACTGAGCCACCCAGGCACCCCTGTCTTGTCTATTTTTAAACATTCTTAGGAAAAAAGTCTGTATTTGGATCTCAATAAGTGTTTAACAACTATACCATTAGGTTAATTATAAAAATGAATTCCCAAAATCCACTAAGATTCTCTCTCTCCCCATTTCCACAGCTGGACTCTCTACATTATTAGAGTCTACTAGGCAGCTTTCTTTTTTGAAGCCCAGCAACATGGGTCCCATTACTTTTTCCTCAGCAATGTTTATTTTGACTTCAATTCCCAAGTGTAGAAGCATTTCAGGCACCATATTGACCCAGGTTAAAAAAACCCTGAAGAACTCAGAAAGGATTACACTGGAAAGTGCAAGAAAACCAAAAACCACAAAGTAAATTTTCAATAGGTTTCAGTCTTGGCTCTAAAGAATGTCACTGAATCAACAATTCTGATCGGAACTATTTATTACAAAAGGTAAATGACTATATTCATTTTTATTCATTCATACTATAAATTTATGAAAATTGAGCCCCAGAATAAACTGAATAAAGTCACCTGAGGAATAAAATCAATTAAAGATGTACTGTGTACTTACACTCAGACAGACTTGGAAATTCAGTGCTTTAAGCTAATTTCCCTCTTGATATTTTCAGACCGAATTCAGTAACACAAGTAATGCTTATTAGTAATATTAATGTACCATATGCTATCTCTGTCAACTTAATAATATTCTTGGTTTTCTTGACTAAAATGTCAATCTAACTTCTGGAATCCTACCCAAGAGAATCTATGCAAAATAGAATGAAAAGATTCATTCTATAGGCATAGCAATTAGCCATGGGCCCATTCATGAATGTCTGTAATTAAGTTCTTGTACATATTATAAAAATTTTATTTGAAATCATAAGATTTGCATAACGTGGCTAATATAGCTACTAGTCCCAGGCACTGTACTAAGTCCTTTAAGTACATTATCTCATTTTATCTTTATAATAAGAAAAAAATGGCTGAAATTCAACAACTTACTGAAGGTTGCACAACCAGTAAGTAGCAGAGTAAATATTTTAATTTAGTTATGCTAACATCAGAAACCCTTCCCAACCAGCCTTTTCTATTGCTTTATACCAGAGAAATATTTGAATAACATTCATGTTTTTCACACACAAAAAAAAAAATTAAAAAAGGTAAAAGAGCAGATTTAGCCATAACTTTTCTAGAAAGAGCCACTAACACCACCAACCCAATGCGCGCCCCCCAAAATCAGGGTTTTTTTGTTAAGACAGAGCAATAGAATATATCTGATGTCTCTAATTTTTACACTAAGAAAAGCAAACATAAAACTATTAGATTATTATGAATATTAAACACTACATTTCTTTCTCTTTTTTTTTAAATTTTATTTATTTATTTGACAGAGAGATATCACAAGTAGGCAGAGAGGCAGGAGCGGTGTGGGGGAGGGGGGGAGCAGGTTCCCTGCTGAGCAGAAAGCCCAATGCAGGGCTCGATCCCAGGACCCTGAGATCATGACCTGAGCAGAAGGCAGAGGCTTAACCCACTGAGCCACCCAGGTGCCCCAACACTACATTTCAGTACACTGAACTGACAGATAAACTTCACTGCCATTTTGGTTTTAGAAGGTAACAATACAAAAGTTCAACAGAAGTGTGCACACTCCCCATGGTCACTTACACAGCTAATGTAACTTCCACAATCTCTGCAACTTAATGTCCACAACAGCAATCTTAGGGATCGGTTTATAAACCCATGAGAGCTATCGGCTGAGATTTCCAGGGAGAAGAAAGTACCAGAGCTCTTTCTTCCTATGGATGACATGGTGAAAAGGGATTAATGGGAGCAAAACCACCACTGCAACTGAGTGACCAGAAGCGCGATGGAGCAAGTGGGCATCCCTTCCATGAAACCCAAGGGCAAGGCTGGCTCTTGCAGCTCAAATGACCTCTGCACCTTTCAGTTGTTATGCTAAAAAATTCCCTTTTTGAACCCTCCTACATTGTTGGTGGGAATGGACGCTGATGCAGCCACTCTGTGAGGAATCTTCATACTGTTTTCCAATGTTGAAAATAGAGCTATCCTATGACCCAGTAAGAGCACTACTGGGTATTTACCCTAGAGATACAGATGTAGTGATCTGAAGGGGCACGGGCACCTGAATGTTTATAGCAGCAATGTCCCCAAGAGCCAAACTATGGAAAGAACCTAGATGTCCATCAACAGATGAATGTGGATAAAGAAAATGTGGTATATATACACAATGGAATACTATGCAGCCATCAACCCCCCCGCCCAAAATCTTGGCATCTGCAATGACGTGGATGGAACTAGAGGGTATTATGCTAAGTGAAATAAGTCAATCAGAGAAAGACAATTATCATATGATCTCTCTGATATGAGGAACTTGAGAAACAGGACAGAGGATCATAGGGGAAGGGAGAGACAAATGAAACAAGATGGGACCAAAACAAGTCCTTTTGGATTAAGGGAGGGAGACAACCCATAAGAGACTCTTAATCTCAGAAAACAAACTGAGGGTTGCTGGAGGGTTGGGGGGTGGGAGGAATGGGTCGGCTGGGTGATGGACACTGGGGAGGGTATGTGCTATGGTGAGTGCTGTGAATTGTGTAAGAGTGATGATTCACAGACCTTTACCCCTGAAACAAATAACACATTATAAAAGCTGTTTGATTTGTTTTGTTGTTGTTGTTGTTTTGTCTCCTATGACTAAAAATTCCCAATTAAAACAGGAAGTCACATGTCAAGAAACAAAAAAGTAACATTTTCTATTCCTTTTCTGGTCTTCCCCCCCATAACACCACTACTTAAGGAAATCTGTTGGACACATTGTAATGCAGGTGGACTTTAGGGATTAACAGTGTGGTTGCTGATGAGGACAGCATAGGAAAAGAGAGGTTTTTAATTTCAAAGGCAGCAGTGTTGGTTAACAATTTCATACCACTGTACAGTTAACTAACCTTAACTCATGAGATCTGTACTGTAACCACCTTAGTTTTTATGAAACTGGTAATTCAGTCCTTTTGGATTAAGAAGCCCCTTAAGAATGTGATGAAAGGTATGGACTCCCTTTGCCAGAGACTTGTAAATATTCAACTAAACACATTTCCCATACAGTCTGGGGATTCAGAGACTCTCATGACCCCAAGGCCAAGCATGAAGACCTACAAACCCAGTTAGGAACCCATGCAGTACCAGTGCTTGGGTGCTATGAAAAACAGCTGTGGAATGAGCAGCATATTTCTGGTCAGTTTCTCAAAAAGGTCATCCTCTGTGCCTAAGGGGCCCACAAGTCTCAAAGATGCCTCCCAGATCTCCTTTAAACAGCCTTTCATCCATTTACCTCCTAATGGTTATAATAAAAATAAGGCAGGAATCATGAAGAACATGAACAGAAACCTTTTCTATTCTGTCATCAAAAATCAAATATGATTTTATATTACTATTACATTTCCCTGTCCCATCAATTTTTAAGTTCCCGGGAAAGCTTTGTAAAGCATTTATATTATACTATCTAAAGTATTTGTAATTATTTCAATAAAACAAAGGACAAAGGGCCCTTAGTATAATCTCCCTTTACACATAATTCCTCTGAGAAAATGAGCTTTGATATGTTATTTTCCCTATACAGCCCATTTTCAGGAGGTAACTTGCCACAAATGAGAAGGCAATCGTACTACGTCTGAATCCTTCCCATTTAATGGGCAGTAATTAATTACACTAAAGACTTATCTATAAACATATCTACTAAGACCAAAAAGTATATCTGGAGAGATACATTATATATAATGTATATATCTGGAGAGAGATACATTAAAAAAATTAAACGCTGGGACACCTGGGTGGCTCAGTCAGTTACACATCTGCCTTGGGCTCAGATCATGATCCAGAAGTTCAGGGATAGAGACCCACATCTGGATCCTTGCTCAGCAGGGAGCCTGCTTTTCTCTCTGCCTCTGTTTCTCCCCTTGCTGTGTGCTCTCTCTCCCCACCCTGTCTCCCGCTCTCTGACAAATAAATAAAATCTTTGAAAAAAATTTAAAAGTTAAATGCTTTATTCCAGGTAATCATGCTGGATGACCCTAAGAAAGTGGTGGTTTTAAAAGTTCAGAATGCTTGGTCAAGGTGACTCGTATGCACACTGTTTATGTACTGCCATGTAGGCTATGTTTAAAGCCTAGTACGAATGCACTTAGGCTTTAAAACATTACAAAGCAATTTATCACAATTATTATTTATTTCTCACTCCTAGTGGACAAATAAATTAACATGGTATACAGAAGTCACAGGTGATAGATTTTCTACATACACTTGAAAAATATTGATTCATGTATACTTTTCTACACAAGCTGCTGATTAAGTCAGAAGTCACAACCGAGTTTTTTAAAAGGCACATGAAACATTGTAACCTTGTTTAATAAAGTAAAAAATTCAGAAGGGAACCTTTCTCAATCCATTTTGAGGAGCTCCTAAAGCTTAATAAAGCAACTGGCAATGGCACACACCAGCTCTTGTTGCACAAGAAGCCCTACGGTTGACCTATTCACAGCATTTACCTCTTTTTTTTTTTTTCCTTAATTTAAACCCATGTCTAGGTTCTGTCAAAACAAGGTTAGGCCTGTTTCGGCTGTGTGTTCACCTAGAACTAACTTCCCTCTCTGAAGGCAGACGAGATCCCTCTTCCCTTTCATTTCCAAAGACAGGCTGACCTGGTGAGAGCCAGAAGGGGACCTTCAGTGAAGATCTTCAGTTTGGAGCCTGCCTGCTGGGGTGGGTGGGGGAGGGGAGTGAAGTCCGCCTTATGGGCAAGTGCTGGGGAATAAATCAATAAATCCCAAGCAGGAGCCAGGAGGATGGCCACCTGGGAGAGGATGCGGTAACCAAGAAAGGTGGAGAGGGGCAGGCTAGTTCAGGAACACATCAGCAGCAGCAAGAGAAGCAAAAAGGCACTCAAAAAAGGTTCTCAACTTGTGAGATTCCCAGCACATTTTCAAGTATTGGAAATTTTCAACTAGGGGACATTTTAAGTGTTAGCTTTGCTCAGATACCCTGCTGCTCAACTAGGTCACTCCCCAGCACTGATGGGGGGGGGGCGGGGGGGGCGGACACACAACACGGGACACAGGAGGACAACACCACTGCTTTTGAATAGAATTGTTCCTGTGAGGCCCTGATTTCTACTGCTCAGGAGGTGATTTCCCCACATTCCAGTAAACATTTGATCTTTCTTGCCTGTCAGGTTGAACTGAAGTCTCCTCTCTTCCCGCAGGAAACCATATCCCACTCTTACTCACAGCCCCACTTACAGCAGCCAGGGCGCCATGACTAAGTTAGTGGCCTGAAAATCAATACGGTGCTTTGATCACAATTCAGGGTCCAAGACTGAAGGTGCCCCCAGGATAGCAGCTAAAGAAACTGGACACAGAGCTCTGTTACTAAATCTGGGGACACTGGGATGCCATTATCAGGGCAAGCAGGGATGGGGGAGCACCCCCCAGGGGGAGGACTTCACACCCAGGGCAGAAGGCATTGCTGAGTAAGATGGGACCTAAGAAAGGAGTTTGGGCAACCTGGGGAGAAAAAGAAAACGATGGGCCAAATGATCAAACCTGAAACACAAACACAAGGTTAATGCTGGACTGCTGCTAAGTGCTGAAGTTTAAAATCCTTCTTGCCTGGAGCCAGAATTGGTTGCAGAGACTGCTGTGTAGCTGAGCCAGGAGATAGGAATCAAGGGCGGGTGGGGGTGGAGGTTGGGGAGTGGGGTCTGTGAAGCCTGGAATGAAAGCCTGCTTTAACCCAACCCCTGAAGATGACTAACAGTGGAAACCAGACTCAAGAAATCATGAGTCATCCTTAAGGGAAATAACGTCAGCGTCCGTCACTTCTCTGGGAACTTGGAACACTCGCGCTTGAACAAATATTTTGGAACCTAATAATGTGCACCGACGCTGAATTGCTCCTTCATTTTGGATAGATCCCCCTTACCTTTCTGTTCTCAGAGCTCTTCAGTTACCAAATGAGGCCCATAATATCTGTTTAGAATATATTTAACCCGTTAAAAAAAACTTCAATAAGAGCTGACCTTTTTGGAAAAGTAAATTTTCCTATTTGGAAAAATAAATGATTATGCTGAACTACTTGGAAGGAAAGAATCCACAAATAGTCCACTTTGGGCAGGTATCACGCTCACAAGCAAAATCGTCAGTGGGCTAACACTCAGAATGAACGGGCAGTCACGTTACGCAATCACGGCACAGCAACTGAAACCTGAATTTCTCTAAAATGAGACAGGAGTTACTTTTCCTCACACATTCCCTTCCATCTGAAGAGAACATTTGCTGATTTCCTATTACAGGCAAGGCATCGTATGAACTGTTACAGGGGTTACAAAAATAACTAAGACCAAAAAAATACTTGACATTAAAGTAAAAATAATTAAAAGGCTAAGTATGATCAGGCTGCTACCTAGGAGAGATATACTA
The DNA here is from genome assembly GCF_011764305.1 of Mustela putorius furo. Lineage (NCBI taxonomy): Eukaryota > Metazoa > Chordata > Mammalia > Carnivora > Mustelidae > Mustela > Mustela putorius. The sequence continues at coordinate 9,861,101 of NW_025422368.1, forward strand.
TTTCACGATTTAAATCAAAATATTTTTCCAGCTATTCTTATATACAAAATATACTGGACTGCAACTGAGACCCAAAACAATGTGGACGGATCTCCAAAAATAGGGCTGAGAAGCCAGGCACACAGAACACCACATTCTACTGGCTTCCACCTACAGGCAGCTCAAGAACAGGCCAACCAGTGTATCATGGAAGTCATTCAGCGTTCACCTGGACTGGGGGAGAAAAGCATAACTTGAAAGTGTCATGCAAGTGTCTTCTGTCTTGTTTTGGGGGATAATTATAAAATTTGTCAAAAGTTAGCAAACCGAACAGCTAACTTTGCATTTTACTGTATGTAAAACACGCTTTTTAAATGTTAAAAAAATACTGCAGGACTAAATAAACATTACTAAGAATGGAGGGTTCAGGTAAAACCATGGGGAAGGGTTATTTGTAGCATCTCTTACACTTGATCACAAAGGTCTTTATAAAGAAAATATTCCCAGTTTGAAAGGAAGGAGATGCAACAGCTAAAATAGTAAGTTTAATAATAATATAATCCCGGGACGCCTGGGTGGCTCAGTTGGTTAAGCAGCTGCCTTCGGCTCAGGTCATGATCCCAGGGTCCTGGGATCGAGTCCCGCATCGGGCTCCTTGCTTGGCAGGGAGCCTGCTTCTCCCTCTGCCTCTGTCTGCCTGTGCTCACTCTCTCTCTCATTCTGATAAATAAATAAAATCTTTAAAAAAAAAAAAATAATAATAATAATAATAATAATATAATCCCATTGCTTGCTGGATTTCAGTCAAGTATGAAAGAGCCCAACACAGAAAGGAAACGGGAATTTTTTTTTTAATATTTTTACATATTTATTTGATAGAGAGATCACAAGTCGGCAGAGAGGCAGGGGGCAGGGGGAAGCAGGCTCCCTGCTGAGCAGAGAGCCTGATGCAGAGCTCAATCCCAGGACCCTGAGATTTGTGACCTGAGCTGAAGGCAGAGGCTTATTAACCCACTGAGCCATCCAGGCGCCCCGGAAACAGGATTTTTTTAATAGTAAATGAATATAGTATACGAATAGTAAATGAAAATAGATTTTGCATCCATTTCTTCCTGCAGTAGCAACTGAAAACAGGTTTTAATTTGCATCTTCATGATGACTCCATTACCAGGGTACTTTGGCTAGTAAGGACTTCTAGAGTGTGATTCTCCAGCACTGGAGTTTCTCAAGAGGAAAGTCCTTGAGGGAGCACACCAGGGTTCCTGTGGTGTCAGTCACTTCCAGCAAGTCACATCCCTTAGCAAAGCAGGGCAGAAAGAGTGGAGAACCACTCTTCAGTTTCCTGCTGAAAACCCAAGGAACCCTTTACTAGCTCCCTGCTCCATTCAGGTCAAAAGAGGAAAAGGTGGACCACGGGGACAAGATATACCTGCTCCTTACTTCTCTCCTCCTCCTCTGTCAGCGGCGGGAAACTGCACGGAGACGGAAACTACCATCTCTGACTGACGGAAGAGAGAATATTACGCTACACTGGGCTATGAAAGAAGAATTAAGGGAGCTGGGGGCCACCTACCAGGTTCTGTGGCTTTCCAACCCAGTGCTAACAATCTGGCCAACCTACTAAGAAATAAAGAGCACAGCACCGTACAGACAGAGCTAAGGGCTCACTTTCCTGAACACAATAACAGCTGCAGAAATCCAAATAAACAAATCTTCCTCGTGGAGTGCGGGCCCAGCACAGCACAACCAGAATCATAAGTCAGAACACAACCATGGGGCTTTACGCATGAATCTAACGTACATCTTGAGCCTTCTCATAGACCTACTTTTTAAAGATGACACTCTAAGGCCGTGTTATTTTTAGAATTATGAAAATAACAGCTGCACTTGTCAGCCATCCTCCAGTGGGGGCCCGCCTCCTTGAGCTGCTGTGGAAATGCCCAAGTTCTGTTCTCATCTGTACTCTCCTGGGTCGGTCTCTTTCTTCCACAGTCTTTACATATAATTTGCTGGTAATGTTGGCATGTTTGTCTTCCCTGCTGGTCAGCCTCCTCCTTGAGGGCAGAGGCCACTGCTGCCTCATGTAGGGCTGAATTCCTAGCACAGAACACCAGGCGGACACGTAGGAGGTGCTGAATAGACATTAGGTAAATGAATGGATTTTTGCATACGCTTTCGGTTTTTACTTTATCAGTTCTTTAAGATTTTATTTATTCATGGGGTGCCTGGGTGGCTCAGTGGGTTAAGCCTCTGCCTTCTGCTCAGGTCATGATCCCAGGGTCCTGGGATGGAGCCCCATGTCGGTTGGGCTCTCTGCTCGGTAGGGAGCCTGCTTCTCCCTCTCTCTCTGCGGGCCTCTCTGCCTACTTCTGCTTACTTGTGATTTCTCTGTCAAAAAAATAAATAAAAATCTTTAAAAAAAAAAAAAGGATTTTATTTATTCATTTGAGACAGAAAGATAGAGACAGCATGAGCAGGAGGAGAGGCAGAGGGAGAAGGAGAAGCTAACTCCCTGCTGAGCCAGGAACCTGACATGGGGCTGGATCCCAGGACCTAAAGATCTTGACCTGAGCTGAAGGCAGACACTTAACCATCTTAGCCACCCAGGTGCCCCTAGGTTATCACTTATTAGAAAACAAGCTTCACTAAAGCTGGAATTCTCTCTGGTTCTCTATACTCAAAACTTAAATAGTACATGACCCAAATGAGGTCTTCAGTAAAGACTGTGAAGGACATTAATTCAGTGCTCTTGAGTTCAGTGAAATCTCTATGCACATCTTTTGAGAGAGAGAAAGAGAGAGAGAAATCCTGAGCAAGCATGGGAGCGGGAGGCTAGGGGTTCGGGAGAAGAGGCAGAGAGAGAATCCCAAGCAGGCTCCACTCTCCACATGGAGCCAGACACTGGGCTCGATCTCATCATCCTGAGATTGTTACCTGGGAAATCAAGAGTCAGATGCTTAACCAAATGAGCCACCCAGGCGTCCCTAAGCACATGTCTTTTAAAAAGAGCAACAGTTCCGATTTATGAAGGCCACTAGTAGCAAATTCCACAATCAGCTTCCAAAGGGATTTTTGTGCGTGTGCCAAATAACTTAGTCAAGACTGTGACCAAACTCTTCAAAATAAGTATCTTGGAGTATGAACAAGCCGCTAGCCACAGTTTAGGCAACTGTAATTCTCAGGAAAACCATCATTACCCCATTGCTCAAAAGCCATTTACTGTGTTGCTCACCCTTAGAGCAGATGACAAGGACTGTTAGTAATGCTCACATCTCCTCTGTGATTTGTAAGCTGCAATGTGCTTGTTATAGAAGCATGCACGCCATAGGTACTAAATGCTATTTAAACAGAGGGAGGAAATAGGAGACAGTCTGACAATCTGGACTATAGGTTGAAATCCATGGACAAGAATTGCAATTCTAAGGGCAGTAACCAAAAGATGACATTTTCACGTTTGTTGCAGAGTCACTTCTATGAACACTTAACTATAAAGCAAATCACTTTAACTCTCCTTAAGGATAAGAACAGCCTTCCTCTTTTCATTGTGCTTTGATCTACCCAGACGGAATGGGACATCTAACTTTTCTTATGGCTGATGCTACTAGAGGGGCCTAGCAGTGTTCTAAGCTCTAACAACTGGGTACAGGCAAATCAGTCTCAAACCTCAAACACACAAAATGAAACATATCATTTCATGTACCTATTTTTGCAAATTAGGTAGAGATTATTTTATTTTTATATCACTAAATTCAAAACAATTCAAGCCATAAAGGTAACGATTTCTTTGTGGGCTCTTGTCTTCAGTTTTATCATTTTGCTCTGTATCCTATTCTTGTCTTTTAACAGGTTTTATCTGACTTCAAACTTTTCAGTAATACTTAATGAAGAGAAATTTTAGCTCTGGGAGCAAATGAGACATGTCTGAATTTTTCCATTTAAAATAACGGACCAGGGCACCTGGGTGGCTCAGTGGGTTAAAGCCTCTGCCTTCGGCTCGGGTCATGATCCCAGGGTCCCGGGATCGAGCCCCACATCGGGCTCTCTGCTCAGCGGGGAGCCTGCTTCCTCCCCTCTCTCTCTGCCTACTTGTGATCTGTCAAATAAATAAATAAAATATTTTAAAAAATAAAATAAAATAACGGACCATTCAAATAATAACTAAATATTACATGTCTATTTTAAAACTGCGTATTTTAGGGGCACCTGGGTGGCTCCATTGGTTAAGCATCCAATTCTTGATTTCAGCTCAGATCATGATCTCAGTGTTATGGGATTGAGCTCCCTGTCTGCTTCTCTCTCTCTCTCTCTCTGCTCCTCCTACTCATTCATGCACACACACGCTCTCTCTCCCTGAAATAAATAAATCTTCCTAGGGCGCCTGTGCGGCTCAGTCTGTTAAGCCTCTGCCTTTGGCTCAGGTGATGATCCCAGGGTCCTGGGACAGAGCCAGTGTCAGGGTCCCTGCTCAGCAGGGCGCCTGCTTCTCAGTCTCCCTCTGTCTCTCCCCTGTTCGTTCCCTCTCTCTCAAAAAAATAAAATCTTTTAATAAAAAAGTAAATAAATAAATCTTTTTAAACAATGCATATTATGTTAAAAGTTGACTTCATTAAAATTTCACAGGATCAATATCAAGAACACTACTCCTTAGACTTAAACAGTAGATACTTTGAAAGTCTTAAATTTGCCAAATTAAGAAATGCCCTTATTTCTTTGGTGTTTTCTTTTACTGTAAAATCTAGCAAAGTATCATTTAAGTTTCATTATCAATCTTTATAGTATATTCTCTTACCTTACTAAAATTATGTATCTTTCAAAAGGATGATAGTGTTGTGAAATATATCTACTAGAAAATCTAACTTAAGTTACACCAGTCAATTATACTGTATTTTTCTATGCTTGGTTGTTCTATAAATGACTCCATTGTTTGTTGGCCTATTATGTGCCAGGAACTGTCCCTTGTACTTTTATATATTAATATTATTAAACCTTGTAACAATTCCATAAAGTATCATTACCCTTTCTATATTAGGTCTACAACATTTTTCTGATATGGAAACCAAGGCTCCAAAGTTATAAAAACCTACCCGAGGGTTGATCTATACACAAAGGCCTACCTTCCCAGTCTTTCATAGTCCTTCAATGATCAAAATCTTTCATCCATTCACTCATTCAGTAAGCATGTACTGATCGCCTACCATGTGCCCAAGCACTACGCTGCTCAAGGAGGTGACAGATCTCCTCAAGATACTCACAGTTTCATGAGAAAGACAAAGACTAACAGTGAGCTATATACATGGAAGGTATAGCCTTGGGAGAAAGGCAAAACCTCTAGTGAAAACCAGAAGAGACAAATCTGGGCTGAGATACAGGAAAAAATTGTTACCCAGAATATCAACATTAGCTTCTAATTATAGAGGGTTTTCAGTGTATCAGGTACCGCAACACTGCAAAGCAAGACTTTTTTTTTTTTTTAATGACATCACTGCTACAGTCATGCTTGAAGTAGGTTCTAATATCAGCTCTGTTTTAGAGAGGAGGGGAACAAAGCTCTGTTACTACTCAAGGTCACACAGCTAGTAAATGTGTGGGCTAGAATTTGAATCCCATCTGTCTAAAACTGAAGTGTAAGCAGTGGTAGTCTTAACCTCAGGCAATTTGTCTGAGGAGAACACTGGGACAGAGGTCAGATAAAGAACTCTGAGGAGAATGATGGGCAACTGAGGAGCCAACAGGGGATAAATAAAAAGGACCACAGGCCAATAGAGAGCCCCATTTCTTCCTGATACACTACAGGGTGCCCGTCCATATCCCCAGCCAAGGTAAGGCGAGGTTAGCTATAATAGATGGTGGAGATAATCTTTCAACACAAGGAGAAGTCATCCTTTTCTTTTAATCTCTGGTATAAATATCTCTCATCAAATTCAGATTTTCACTTGCAGATCCAAACCTCAAAAAAAAAGAGCACTTTCACCTAATCCCCAATACCTACACTCATCCAGGGCTTCAAGGGAGAGAGTGGATCGGATCCCTCAGACAGGGAGCTAAGGCCCTGGTGTCTCCTCCCCTTCAGACCCACAAGGATGTAGATGCAAGAATGGAGTTTGGGTGTGCTCCAGTAACAAGGTGGCTGGGAGGTCCTCTCTCTGAGATACAAGGTCATTCCACGGGGTGCCTCGGTGGCTCAGTGGGTTAAAGCCTCTGCCTTTAGCTCGGGTCCTAGTCCCAGGGTCCTGGGATAGAGCCCCAAGTCAGGCTCTCTGCTTGGTGGGAGCCTGCTTCCTCCTCTCTGCCTACTTGTGATCTCTGTCTGTCAGATAAATAAAATCTTAAAAAAAAAAAAAAAAAAAAAAGGTCATATCCAGTTCTGAAGATGTTTAAAGAATGAGGGGCCGAAACTGACTGCCTGTACACACAATGGTCAAGAACTAGAATGTGGGCAATGGGAAGGGTGTAAGGCCAAATGGGTTTTTCACGTCAGATCAATGATCACGCCCACCACAGACCACCTCCCTGCCCTCCCTCCAGTGAATGGCAAACATCTCTGAACGATCTTTCAATTTTCCAATTTCAGGAGTAACAGTGGAATCAGGGAGAACTCTGACCACTAAAAATTTCCTCATTGATCTTCCTCTCCCCTATTCTCCCATGATATTCAATTCTTAATAAAAACGATTTATTTCTTACTTAAATGTCTCCTTCCTCATGTCTTGTACATACAATTATCTGATGACACATGGGAGCGCACATACTTTGGCAAGAAGTGCCTGACAGCAATTGAGCAAAAGGGCTAAGCTACAGGTACTACCGATGGAAAAAACAATTTCTACCTTTACGAGCCATTTATTGGGAGCCCACAAAGTAACAGGCCTTAGGATCTTTTGCTAAGATTCCCTGAAGGAGTTTCCTCCTGAAATAGGTTTCCTGGAATTCGGAAAACATTGTCAGTCTGCTTGAAGATGGGGGAGGGGGGCACACACAATAATTATCTCTTTGCAGAAAGCACATGCTATTCTTCGACTCCTTTATCTTTAGGCACCTGTGTCTGCAGCACAGCTGCTGTCACTGTCATCCTTAACCTGACATTTAGTGGGCAGTTTCTGCACAGACGATGTGACCCGAGCAATACAAAATGCAGAGCCAGTGTGTAGGAGAGAGGACTGAGAGATCACAGAGGTGAAGAGTAGCCACTTTTTTAAAGATTTTACTTATTTATCTGACAGAGAGAGAAAAAGAGAGAGAGAAAGCACAAGTAGACAGAACAGCAGGCAGTGAGAGAAGGAGAAGCAGGCTCGCCACTGAGCAGGGAGCCTGATGCGGGGATTGATCCCAGGACTCTGGGATCATGACCTGAGCCGAAGGCAGACACTTAACCGACTAAGCCACCCAGGTGCCCCAAGAGTAACCATTTCTTAGGCTGAAATTAAAATGAGGTGAGATCTTTAAAAAAAAATGAAAAAAGTAGCATGTAAATACATGAATTCATTAAGATGGTGACATTGTAACTGCCACTTGCAGAGCATTGAGTGAAAAGCCCCACATGGCACTACACAGACACTTCGCATCTTCCTAGCAACCCTACTAGGCTGAAGAAAGCGGCTCAGAGGAGCCAAGCAACTTGCCTCAGGTAATACATTCTCAATGTCAAAGCCAACCACAAACTCGTCTTCTGACCACTGGCCATTCCACTCCCTTGGCCCTGCTCTGCATCAATACTGCCTTCCCAGCCCCTCGTCAGGGATTCACCTTCCACCCTCCCTCCTTAAAATCTCCTATTTCCCTAGGTGGCATCTCTGACCAATGAATTTACTACATGGTTTCCTTACTACTCGTCTCACTTAGAAACAATGGTGGGTTTTGCTTATTCTAATTTTTTTTTTTTTTTTTTTTTAGAAAGGGGATCTTATCTTTTACACAAACTTAGCATCCAGGGCTTGTTTATTTAATCAGTAACAGCAGAAAGAAATAAAACAATATAAAAAAATAATGTTAAGGGGTGCCTGGGTGGCTCAGTGGATTAAAGCCTCTACCTTCTGCTCAGGTCATGATCTCAGGGTCCTGGGATCGAGCCCCACATTGAGCTCTCTGCTTAGCGGGGAGCCTGCTTCCACCTCTCTCCCCCTGCCTGCCTCTTTGCCTACTTGTGAGCTCTGTCAAATAGGTAAGTAAAATCTTTAAAAACTAAAAAATAAAATAATGTTAAAAGTCTGAGTTTTATACATGAGAAGGGTATATAATGTTTGCTTACAATTTAGTGGGGAATCATTTTTCTTAAAAACTAAGCACAAATCAGAAAAAATAACAAAAACAAAATAAAGCTTAAGGCTGTGTCTAGGTGACGCTGGAGAAAGGTTTAGCCATCATTTTGTTTGTGCCAAGCTGAAAATTATCTTTCAAATATCTAGGTAGAAATCATAAAAAATTCAGTTATGTCAACACAATCTTAGTTTATGTAAAACAAGCTTTATAAACAAGCCTATAATTCGCCTAATTGCACTTTGTGAAAGAACATCTATTTGCATGACTGACCTAGGGCTGAAGTACTGCCAAAGTTAAAATTAAAATTATAAAAAAGATAATTTTAAAGATCAGTATCCTTTTTCCCCTCAATTTCAAGGATTTGTATTTTTAAATAATGTGAGAAATAGCAGAGTTTCAATATCCTAGATGAAAAGCATTAAATATAAAAGCCACATCTGGACTTCACAAAAGAATACATTTTCCTTCATTCATATTTTTAGCTACCGAATAAGTTGCTGCAGCAAGCTTTTTCAGTGAGAACTCAGACATGTAGCCGGGGCAGTGATAAATACCACAGCAGAGAAACTTGCTTATTAACCCCTCAACCTGTCTTCCATGCAAACATTCCATCTGATGTTCTGGCTGAGGAGTATCTGAATAGCTTTTTGATACATAGCCACACTATTCCATTCCTGATGTTTTCATCTAGTATTCTTTAAACTGGCTGCTTCTTGGGATGGATACTAATTAATTTTAGTTGCAGTATTCTAGAGCAAGGCAAAACCAAAGGAAATGCAATAATGGCAATGATGATAAATGACGTAAGACAATCCGTTGATTGTATTAAATTCTCACCATCTCCATCTTTATATGGGAGCTACCAGTAAGTTGAAGTACATTTCCTTGGTTGAAGTTAATTGGAAACGATGTTTTCCTGTTCTAAAACTGGTGATTTTTGCACAGACCCCACCCTGACTACATTGCACCAGAAGCAGATCAAGCTTTAATCTTACAGCGTACAAAGCTTCCATTAAAATCTAAAACAGTCCCTTAGCAAATGTTTATTGAGTATCTACTATGTGAAAAGCATTACAGTACACAGGCTGTGAAGTAAGTGCGTAGCACCTCTCCCTTTAAGACTATATAAGCTTTGGGGTGCCTGGGTGGCTCAGTGGATTAAGCCTCTGCCTTCGGCTCAGGTCATGATCTCGGGGTCCTGGGATCAAGCCCTGCATCAGGCTCTCAGTTCAGCAGGGAGACTGCTTCCCCCTCTGTCTCTGCCTGCCTCTCTGCCTACTTGTGATTGTGCTCTCTATCAAATAAATAAATAAAATCTTAAAAAAAAAAAAAAGACTTATTGAATCAGCTAGAATACAAAACACAAACTGGTAAGTATGATAACAGATGAAAACCTAAAGTATTAGCTACAGTGGAAACTTTTATTAAAATATAATCATTTTACTCTAACCTGCTATAACTACCCACTTTGAAAGTTTAAGACCATTTTTTAACCTAAAGCTAGATTATGGGATTCCTAATAATGCATTATAATCTCCCTTCAAGAATGTCAGAATTTTGCTCAGCTTCTTTATTCTCTGTCATTTGGTCTTCTATATCACTAATTCTTTCTTCTGCCTCATTTATCCTAGCAGTTAGAGCCTCCATTTTTGATTGCACCTCATTAATAGCTTTTTTGATTTCACCTTGGTTAGATTTTAGTTCTTTTATTTCTCCAGAAAGGGCTTTTATATCTCTCGAGAGGGTTTCTCTCATATCTTCCATGCCTTTTTCGAGCCCGGCTAGAACCTTGAGAATTGTCATTCTGAACTCTAGATCTGACATATTACCGATGTCTGTATTGATTAGGTCCCTAGCCTTCGGTACTGCCTCTTGTTCTTTTTTTTGTGTTGAATTTTTACGTCTTGTCATTTTGTCCAGATAAGAGTAAATGAAGGGGCAAGTAAAATACTAAAAGGGTGGCAACAACCCCAGGAAAATATGCTTTAACCAAATTAGAAGAGATCCAAAATCGTGAGTGGGGAGAAAGGGGATAAAAAGAGGTTCAAAAAGGAAGAAAGAAAAGAAAAAGAAAAAAAAAAAAAGAAAAGAAAAGAATTTTTAAAAAAAGAAAACACCTAAGAAAAATGTAAAAATATATATATATATATTAGATAAACTAGTAAAAAATCGTTAAAAAAGAAAAAGGTAACAGTTAAAAAAAAATTTTACCCAAAGGCGAGAGAAAAAAAAAAATGAAAAAGAAAAAATTAAATTAACTGCAAGACTAAAAAAATCACAGGAAAAAAGCCATGAGTTCCGTGCTTGGCTTTCTCCTCCTCTGGAATTCTGCTGCTCTCCTTGGTATTGAAACCGCACTCCTTGGTAGGTATAGAAGACCAAATGACAGAGAATAAAGAAGCTGAGCAAAAGAGGGACAAACAGCTACTGGACCACGAGGGGAGAATTCGAGAGATAAGTGACACCATAAGACGAAACAACATTAGAATAATTGGGATTCCAGAAGAAGAAGAAAGTGAGAGGGGAGCAGAAGGTATACTGGAGAGAATTATTGGGGAGAATTTCCCCAATATGGCAAAGGGAACGAGCATCAAAATTCAGGAGGTTCAGAGAATGCCCCTCAAAATCAATAAGAATAGGCCCACACCCCGTCACCTAATAGTAAAATTTACAAGTCTCAATGACAAAGAGAAAATCCTGAAAGCAGCCCGGGAAAAGAAGTCTGTAACATACAATGGTAAAAATATTAGATTGGCAGCTGACTTATCCACAGAGACCTGGCAGGCCAGAAAGAGCTGGCATGATATTTTCAGAGCACTAAACGAGAAAAACATGCAGCCAAGAATACTATATCCAGCTAGGCTATCATTGAAAATAGAAGGAGAGATTAAAAGCTTCCAGGACAAACAACAACTGAAAGAATTTGCAAATACCAAACCAGCTCTACAGGAAATATTGAAAGGGGTCCTCTAAGCAAAGAGAGAGCCTACAAGTGATAGATCAGAAAGGAACAGAGACCATATACAGTAACAGTCACCTTACAGGCAATACAATGGCACTAAATTCATATCTCTCAATAGTTACCCTGAATGTGAATGGGCTAAATGCCCCTGTCAAAAGACACAGGGTATCAGAATGGATAAAAAACCAAAACCCATCTATATGTTGCCTCCAAGAAACACATTTTAAGCCCGAAGACACCTCCAGATTTAAAGTGAGGGGGTGGAAAAGAATTTACCATGCTAATGGACATCAGAAGAAAGCAGGAGTGGCAATCCTTATATCAGATCAATTAGATTTTAAGCCAAAGACTATAATAAGAGATGAGGAAGGACACTATATCATACTCAAAGGGTCTGTCCAACAAGAAGATTTAACAATTTTAAATATCTATGCCCCCAATGTGGGAGCAGCCAACTATATAAACCAATTAATAACAAAATCAAAGAAAACACATCAACAATAATACAATAATAGTAGGGGACTTTAACACTCCCCTCACTGAAATGGACAGGTCATCCAAGCAAAAGATCAGCAAGGAAATAAAGGCCTTAAATGACACACTGGACCAGATGGACATCACAGATATATTCAGAATATTTCATCCCAAAGCAACAGAATACACATTCTTCTCTAGTGCACATGGAACATTCTCCAGAATAGATCACATCCTCGGTCCTAAATCAGGACTCAACCAGTATCAAAAGATTGGGATCATTCCCTGCATATTTTCAGACCACAATGCTCTAAAGCTAGAACTCAACCACAAAAGGAAGTTTGGAAAAGAACCCAAATACATGGAGACTAAACAGTATCCTTCTAAAGAATGAATGGGTCAACCGGGAAATTAAAGAAGAATTGAAAAAAATCATGGAAACAAATGATAATGAAAATACAACGGTTCAAAATCTGTGGGACACAACAAAGGCAGTCCTGAGAGGAAAATATATAGCGGTACAAGCCTTTCTCAAGAAACAAGAAAGGTCTCAGGTACACAACCTAACCCTACACCTAAAGGAGCTGGAGAAAGAACAAGAAAGAAACCCTAAGCCCAGCAGGAGAAGAGAAATCATAAAGATCAGAGCAGAAATCAATGAAATAGAAACCAAAAAAACAATAGAACAAATCAACGAAAGTAGGAGCTGGTTCTTTGAAAGAATTAATAAAATTGATAAACCCCTGGCCCGACTTATCAAAAAGAAAAGAGAAAGGACCCAAATAAATAAAATCATGAATGAAAGAGGAGAGATCACAACTAACACCAAAGAAATACAAACTATTATAAGAACATACTATGAGCAACTCTACGGCAATAAATTTGACAATCTGGAAGAAATGGTTGCATTCCTAGAAACATATAAACTACCACAACTGAACCAGGAAGAAATAGAAAGCCTGAACAGACCCATAACCAGTAAGGAGATTGAAACAGTCATTAAAAATCTCCAAACAAACAAAAGCCCAGGGCCAGACGGTTTCCCGGGGGAATTCTACCAAACATTTAAAGAAGAACTAATTCCTATTCTCCTGAAACTGTTCCAAAAAATAGAAATGGAAGGAAAACTTCCAAACTCATTTTATGAGGCCAGCATCACCTTGATCCCAAAACCAGACAAGGATCCCACCAAAAAAGAGAGCTATAGACCGATATCCTTGATGAACACAGATGCGAAAATACTCAACAAAATACTAGCCAATAGGATTCAACAGTACATTAAAAAGATTATTCACCACGACCAAGTGGGATTTATTCCAGGGCTGCAAGGTTGGTTCAACATCCGCAAATCAGTCAATGTGATACAACACATCAATAAAAGAAAGAACAAGAACCATATGATACTCTCAATAGATGCTGAAAAAGCATTTGACAAAGTACAACATCCCTTCCTGATCAAAACTCTTCAAAGTGTAGGGATAGAGGGCACATACCTCAATATCATCAAAGCCATCTATGAAAAACCCACCGCAAATACCATTCTCAATGGAGAAAAACTGAAAGCTTTTCCGCTAAGGTCAGGAACACGGCAGGGATGTCCATTATCACCACTGCTATTCAACATCGTACTAGAGGTCCTAGCCTCAGCAATCAGACAACAAAAGGAAATTAAAGGCATCCAAATCGGCAAAGAAGAAGTCAAATTATCACTCTTCGCAGATGATATGATACTATATGTGGAAAACCCAAAAGACTCCACTCCAAAACTGCTAGAACTTATACAGGAATTCAGTAAAGTGTCAGGATATAAAATCAATGCACAGAAATCAGTTGCATTTCTCTACACCAACAGCAAGACAGAAGAAAGAGATATTAAGGAGTCAATCCCATTTACAATTGCATCCAAAACCATAAGATACCTAGGAATAAACCTAACCAAAGAGACACAGAATCTATACTCAGAAAACTATAAAGTACTCATGAAAGAAATTGAGGAAGACACAAAGAAATGGAAAAATGTTCCATGCTCGTGGACTGGAAGAATAAATATTGTGAAAATGTCTATGCTACCTAAAGCAATCTACACATTTAATGCAATTCCTATCAAAGTACCATCCATCTTTTTCAAAGAAATGGAACAAATAATTCTAAAATTTATATGGAACCAGAAAAGACCTCGAATAGCCAAAGGGATATTGAAAAAGAAAGCCAACGTTGGTGGCATCACAATTCCGGACTTCAAGCTCTATTACAAAGCTGTCATCATCAAGACAGCATGGTACTGGCACAAAAACAGACATATAGATCAATGGAACAGAATAGAGAGCCCAGAAATAGATCCTCAAATCTATGGTCATCTAATCTTCGACAAAGCAGGAAAGAATGTCCAATGGAAAAAAGACAGCCTTTTCAATAAATGGTGCTGGGAAAATTGGACAGCCACATGCAGAAAAATGAAATTGGACCATTTCCTTACACCACACACAAAAATAGACTCAAAATGGATGAAGGACCTCAATGTACGAAAGGAATCCATCAAAATCCTTGAGGAGAACACGGGCAGCAACCTCTTCGACCTCTGCCGCAGCAACATCTTCCTAGGAACAACGCAAAAGGCAAGGGAAGCAAGGGAAAAAATGAACTACTGGGATTTCATCAAGATCAAAAGCTTTTGCACAGCAAAGGAAACAGTTAACAAAATCAAAAGACAACTGACAGAATGGGAGAAGATATTTGCAAACGACATATCAGATAAAGGACTAGTGTCCAGAATCTACAAAGAACTTAGCAAACTCAACACCCAAAGAACAAATAATCCAATCAAGAAATGGGCAGAAGACATGAACAGACATTTCTGCAAAGAAGACATCCAGATGGCCAACAGACACATGAAAAAGTGCTCCATATCACTCGGCATCAGGGAAATACAAATCAAAACCACAATGAGATATCACCTCACACCAGTCAGAATGGCTAAAATCAACAAGTCAGGAAATGACAGATGCTGGCGAGGATGCGGAGAAAGGGGAACCCTCCTACACTGTTGGTGGGAATGCAAGCTGGTGCAGCCACTCTGGAAAACAGCATGGAGGTTCCTCAAAATGTTGAAAATAGAACTGCCCTATGACCCAGCAATTGCACTATTGGGTATTTACCCTAAAGATACAAATGTAGTGATCCAAAGGGACACATGCACCCGAATGTTTTATAGCAGCAATGTCCACAATAGCCAAACTATGGAAAGAACCTAGATGTCCATCAACAGATGAATGGATCAAGAAGATGTGGTATATATACACAATGGAATACTATGCAGCCATCAAAAGAAATGAAATCTTGCCATTTGCAACAACATGGATGGAACTAGAGCGTATCATGCTTAGCGAAATAAGTCAAGCAGAGAAAGACAACTATCATATGATCTCCCTGATATGAGGAAGTGGTGATGCAACATGGAGGCTTAAGTGGGTAGAAGAAGAATAAATGAAACAAGATGGGATTGGGAGGGAGACAAACCATAAGTGACTCTTAATCTCACAAAACAAACTGAGGGTTGCCGGGGGGAGGGGGTTTGGGAGAAGGGGGTGGGATTATGGACATTGGGGAGGGTATGTGATTTGGTGTGTGCTGTGAAGTGTGTAAACCTGGTGATTCACAGACCTGTACCCCTGGGGATAAAAATATATGTTTATAAAAAATAAAAATTAAAAAAAAAAAAAAAGAAAAGAAAAAGAATGTCAGAATTTAAATAGCATCTCTGACAGAAACCTTCACAGGAGCTTTTGGTCTAAATTTACTGGTTTCTAAAAGAAAAAATAAATGTACAGTAATCAATATATGTGACTATTGCAACCACTTGAGAAAAAGAAAGGGTTGTGAGTGTGGAAGTCTTTTAGAACTGTGTGTCAGATTTAGAGAATGACTGGAATTACAAGAGGAGATGGGAAACATTTTAGAAAGCAACTCTTTGACTTGAAAGTTAAAATGCAGAAGATAAATTGTGACTGAGGGTTTGAAACTGAAAATAACAGGTTTATATTTTTTAAAAAGGGGGCAAAACGACAGTCAAAAGAGAAAGGCTTTAAGGATCGTTTGCTTTGTTTTGAACTGTCATTCTACTGGTAGAGACAATCTTCCCCTCGCCATAGCAGATAAAGACAGCATCAAAGTTCATTTCATCAAAGTACCACATTTAGGAATACTCAAGACACATCGTTGTCCTAGCCCCACCCACTTATCTATTTCTGATCCTTTCCGAGGCCATTCAGGTGTGGCATCTGAAGAGTCCTTTTGGCAAGATTACAGGCTTTCTCCTTAGTACCACGAAGGACCCTGGTACACATCTTGATTACAGCAGTAATCACAGACTAGTGCAATTATCTATTTGTGTATCTGCCTCCTTCCCAGATAGTGAGGTACAGGAGGTCAAGGACCCTGGAACCCAGCAGAGTACCTGATATGGACAATCGACAGATAATAAGGGAATCTCAAAGTGACATAGAAGAGAATTCTACGAGGGCCATAAAACCACCAAGCATAATGTTAATCAAACTGTTTTAAAACAGCAATTCACTTATTGATCTTTCAACAATGATCTGCTTGGCTTCTACCAAAGAGCAAGCACCACTGGAGGCACAAAGGGCATAGCTTCAAACACAAAGCATGCAAGACCCCTGCCTTCAGGAAACTGGTATGTCAAAGGAGGATGAGAAAGCGAACATTTTTTTTTTTTTAATTGTAGCAGTGAATGTCTACAATGTTCAGGATATTCTGCATGATCTCTAGAAGACCCAAAAGACCTAGTCCTCAGTGCCCAAGAAATTTACACTCTAGCTGTGGGGATAAAGATAATCAACAACAAAGACAAAATACAAAGTGCGTGCTAAAAAACAAAACAAAACAAAAAAGTGCATGCTAATCGTGTAGAACAGAAAAATAAGGTGTGTAACAGTTTACTGTTGGGCACTCTGGGCAATGAGGATCAGGACTAGCTTTCTAGGTTTTTGACAGGCTTGGAAGAGAGTGAGCCACTGAAATACAGAGGAGCTAAGTCTGGTATTAGCAAGGAAGGGAAATGGTCTGAGCCAAAGCAGAGGAGAAAAGTGTGAGACTTGCTGGAATAATAGAAAAGTCTCCCCTCATGCACAGCTGCCACCACTTGCCACCTGATCACTCAGCTCAGGTCCAAGAATCCAGCTGTTTGCTTGTGGCCTCAGAGAGGTCACCTCTTTCCTAAACTTTCAGACCACTGCTTTCTACGCTCATGGCCACTGCAGGCATTTCCAAACGTGACTACCAGAAAGGCTTACCTCTACCACCTCCCCTCTCCACCCCACTTTCCAACATGCTGCCAGGGAGATTTATCTTAACGCAAATTTGCTCCCGTCACTCCTTTCCTTAAAATCTTTCAGGACCTCCAAATACCAAATCCTTAAAACATGCAGAATATTCTTCATGGTGTGGCCCCTTCTTGCCTCCCTAGCCTTGTGGCTGTTCCCTTCTACCACGGGCAACTCCATGGAGCTCCTGAGTTTCCCTCTGCCCTCCCTGCCACTGCATCTGCCTGGTCCTCCAGCGCCCAGCCCAGCAATCTCTGCTGGGAAGCTGCCTCCTGCACCTCTTCCCATGGCTGTGTACGCAACTCGATAATGGCACTTACTGCAAAGGGCTGGTTCCCGGCCCCCACCTCTCCGCAGCCAAGGGGTGCATTTTACTCATTTTTAGTAAAGCCCCACACCCAATCTTGCACCTAGCACAGAAGGGTTGCTCAGTTAATATTGATCTAGGATCAGATCTTCAGGTGATTAAACAAAGTTTGTAGGGATAGAAATTGTGCAGTAAGTCTGTGTAAAAATGTGAGATTAAAAAAGGAGCCAATAAAGACACTTGAAAGATACAGCTAGACCATCAGAACTCAGAGGTAATGGGCCTCTGCTCGCAACGGCCCTCCCCTCCCCTGCCCCGACTCACAACCAATGACTCAACCATCAGCTGTGGGGATCAAAGCGTAAATTCTACCATAAACAGATTGGGAACCCAAAGCAACGAACCAAGCATCTAAACAAACCTTTTTGCCTGAACCATCTGACTTATTCCTGATAATTCCCTCCTTTTTTGATAACACTTTACCTGTCTCAGCAAAGTCTGAACCACAGAAATGCAAAATCAATCAATCAATCAATCAGCACACTATAGTACCTACATTTTGGCTATAATAGATGTTTCTATCATTTTCTACATGAACAGGGAGAAATGATGGATTTTATTTACTGATTAATGGGGCGGGGCAGGGAAGCCCATGGGAGGAGTCCTGGAGGCAGGCCAGCCAAAAACACTTTTTTTGCACACAGGCACACAAAACCTTTCTGGACACATGCTATCTACCAGCATCAGTGCAAAAGGGCTAAAAGCCACATGTTTCCTGCCTCTACTGCCCACCTGTCACACCTGCATTTGGTTGTTGGAGCTGATTTAGAAAATAAGGGGTCTTTTGCAAAAATGTTCTCATGCCAACAGGTCGCCTCATTCAGAAACCTTTGGGGACAATTTCTGGTGGCCCTGAGCAAAGTAAATAAGGAAAAGATGCTCATAATAAGATTACCATCTCTGATTCTCTGGTCAGGTTCAGGCCAAACAAGGAAGCAATCTTTACACATAAAGCAAAAGTAAGCAGAAACCCACTGGTGGGGTGGGGGAGCCCTAAAGCCCAGTCTACTACAGGGCACCCTTCCATGTATGTACATAAAATATGTATATCCTACAACCAGGGACCGCAACTAGTTTAAGAAGTTTTTCTTTCTGTGTTTTGCAAATTATCTGGTGATCGATGTTTTACCCAGGAACTACATCAAAAATAACTCTACTGTTCTGAATGACAAAGTTAATATTCACAGAGGAATTACATAGAAACCTTCGGTACCTGAGTGGATTTTAAATTATACAACTATTGGTAATGACAATCCAGTACTAGGAGAAATATGTTAGTCAACAGCTTTAACATAGCACTACATTATAAAACAAGAGGCACAGGTGAAAATTATCATCTTCGTTTCACTAGAACTTCCTCTCCCATAGTTGAAAATTATAATTATTTTGTTAAAGGCTATATACCATCAGCCTACTTCTGCTAACCTTTAAAAAGACTTACTACTTTACAATGACATAAACTTTCTATTGACCTGGTAAACATTTGTGCTTATTATAAAATCAGTGCAACCCACACTGAACTTGTATAACAACCAAAGACTGCTGAGATAATAACTCTCTGACATAAACTGTTGAGTTGACCCTTAGAGACAGTAAAGTATCAGTATCAGTAGCTTATGGAGGGAAGGGTGAAGGAGGAGATATTTAACTTTTTATTAAATACAGTTACAGTTTGACTCGATAGAAACAGCATAAATTACATCTGTAATTACAAAAAAGAACCTATTGCCACACACTTAAGATAAATTTTATGATGCCTCATCTGGTAAACATAGACTAGACCAAATTAGTTTTCTTTCTAAACTGAGATCTACTGATGACACAGCAGAACAAACAAAGCTCAGAGTCTCTAGCTTACTTTGATTTCCATTAGGGTTTTTATCCTTATTTGTTTACAATACTCAACATAAACAGTAACACCTCACCATAACAGACAAGGGAGGGGGCTGTGTTCAGTCAGTTAAGCAACTGCCTTCAGCTCAGGTCATGATCCCAGGGTCCTGGGATTGAGCCCCCCACATCCTGCTCCCTGCTCAGTAGGGAGCCTGCTTCTCCCTCTGCCCTTCTCCCTGCTCCTTCTCTCTCTCTCCCTTACTCTCTCTCTCAAATAAATAAAGCTTTTTTTTTAAAGTATATTCCTACAAAACAGACTATGCTACTTTATTATAACTTTTTAAAGTTTGCTCCTATAATTTACATTTTTATGTAATCATGATTTACCAGTAAAGCCTGCTAAATAGTAGTATTATACGTTATCTGACAGCTGAGTGACCAGGTGTAAAATGGACTAATAATGCACACAGGTCTTGAAAATCATAAAGTCTGGGTTTGAATCCTAACTAGTTATACAAAAAGCTAGGCAGATAAACCTGTGAGTTTCAGTTTTCTCTCTAACAAAAAAAAGAATACTACTGGCTCCCTCCATCTAATAAATTGTTCTCAAATGAATGAAAAGTAAAGCTAAATCATGAAGTATAAGCCCCTCTATTCAATTTGTTCCTGGTCAACAAGAAAGTTATCTAGTTCTTTGGGTGTTAATGAGCAGTGCCTATAATAACCAAGATATAAAAATAACTTAATTGTCCAAGTATAGATGAATAAAGATGTGGTGTGTGTGTGTGTGTGTGTGTGTAACCATCACCACCACCACCCAGTCCCCTCACCACTTCCTCAGCCTTGCATGTGGGCAACGGAATATTATTCAGCCTCGAGAAAGAAGGAAATCCTGCCATTTAGGACAACATGGATGGCACTTGGAAGGGCATTATGCTAAGTGAAGTCTGACAAAGATAATTACTGTATATCACTTACAGGTGAAATCTACTACTACAGATAAAGTCATTTAGAGGTGAACTCATAGAAACAGGAGAATGGGGGTGGGGGGAGTGTTGGTCAAAGGCACAAACTTCTGGGTGCTTCAGTGGGTTGAGCCTCTGCTTTCTGCTTGGGTCATGGTCTCGGGGTCCCGGGATCGAGGCCCTTATGGGCCTCTCTGCTCAGCGGGGAGCCTGCTTCCTCCTTTCTCTCTGCCTGCCTCTCTGCCTGCTTGTGATCTCTGTCGGATAAGTAAATAAAAATTTTTTTTAAAAAAAGGGCACAAACTTCCAGTTGTAAGACAAGTTCTGGGCATCTACGGTACAGCATAGTGATTATAATTAATACTGCATCCTGTACTTGAAAGTCGCCAACAGAGTGGACTTTAAATGCTCTCACCACAAGAAGGAAATGGTGATTATGTGAGATGATGGAGGTATTGGTTAAAGCTATGGTGGTAATCATTTTGCAACATCTAAGCGTATCAACTCAGCACTTTATAAACCTTAAAGTTAGAAAATGATACGGAAACTATAGCTCAATACAGCTGGGGGGGGGGGGGAATGATAAAAACCACCCCTAGCTCCTAAAATTAAGTTACTTCTAAAGTTATCAGAGAAAAATAGGTCTTGAGGACAAGAGCAGGAACTGTTAGGTTTTAAACTGATTTTGCTTGCAGGAAACAGACTCAGAGTCTCTGAGCAGACCAGCAGGGTAATTAAATTGCCAGTCTCCTGGAGGGACCCAATGTGTCATTCCCTGACAGTGATATTCTCCCTTCTCCTCCAGTAGTTTTCCCCTTCCCCACCTCCTCCTCCCTTCCCTCTTGTTTGTTTTAATGGTTGTTCTACTCTTAAACAACTCTCCCTGCTTTCCGTCTACAACTTCTAAACATTTTAAACTCTAACTGGAAATGGTAACACCCAGGCTCGGCTTCCACCCCCCACCACCACCTCCCAGTCTCGCCAAGCTCCAGGGGCCCTCTGGACTTGTAGACCTGTCCGGAGGTCCGCCGGGACTAGGGTTTACTCCTCCAATCACGGCCCCGGCGGGCTCCGCGGCTGACAAAAAGATCCCGGGCCTCCACCCGCGGCCACAAATCCGTTCCCCGGGCGCCCCACCCAGCCCCCACCCTCCCTCCCAGAGCCGATCCTTTCTTTCACTTTACAGCGGATGCAGGTGGGTCACACCCCTGTTCTCCGAACCGGGGCCGGCTCCCCGCCCGCGCCGCTCTCCGGAATCCCCACAGCAGGTTCGAGGCGGGGAGGAAGTGACCCCAAAGTTGCCGCTTCTGAGTCAAGACGTCGGCGCGCGGAGACCTCCCTGTATCTAGCATGACTGTTCCGAGGCTGCGGCTGCGGCCCGCCCGGACGCAGTTTTCGGGAGCCCGTGCGCGCCCCGCGCCTCCCCGGCCTTCCCCCGGGCGCCGGCCCGCAGGCAGCTGAGGCTCGAGGCGGCCGCACTGCGGCCCCGGGACCGCGGCGCCGTCTCCCTCCTCCCCGGCCGCCCGCGCCCGCGCCCCTCCGAGCGGCCGAGGGTTCCCGCAAGCCGCTCTCGCGGAGGGCGCGGCGCCCACGCGCAGTCCCCAACTTCTTCCGGCGTCGGCCCCCGCCGGGGAACCCCTCGCTCACCGATGTCCCCGTCGTCGTCGTCCTCCTCCTCCTGGTCCATTTCTAGCAGAACGTCCCTGGTCATCATTTGCATGGCTCCCCCGGAGGGCGGTTCCGAACTTGGCGCGAAGTTGGGGGGTCCCGGGTTCCGGAACGACGCGGCTCTGGCTGGGCCCTGCGTCCGGGCGGGGACCGCGGGCCGCGTCTGGCTCCCGGCTCAGGGGCTGCAGCGCCCGGTCCGCACTCCTGGAAGCCCCGCCGAAGCGGCCGCCGACCCGAGCCCTGCGCCCAAGACAGCCACTCGCCACCGGAGCGGGGCCGGGCCACTGAGCATGCCCAGTGAGAGAGCCGGGCTCGCTGCGGAATGATTAAACTTCCCCCAGGTTTATTAGGCTCCCAGAAGGAAGTCGGGACGCGAGCCGGAGCAGTCGGCGTTCGCGTTCTGCACGCCAGTGACCTCGGGGAAGGCGGTGGCGAGAGCACGCGGGGGCGGGAGTGGACAAGGTTCCCCAAACGTTGCCTCCAAACGAGGCAGCGCCCTGTTCTAAGGTCATATATGGACAAGTCCTGGGGCTTGCTTTTTTTTGACATGTGTTACTGCAGAGGGGGAAAAACGCCGCAACAGCTCAGGTGGAGAACCCTGAAGGCGAGCACGTTTGAACCATATGTAAAGGCTAGGTGGAGCCCATGGAGGATCTTCAAGCATCAATTACTCTGACCCCAAAGTGAGGGAACGTGTATTCTATGGGGGCAAGGGGAGAGGAGATTGCAGAGAGAAGAGGCGAAACTCGCAAATAATAAACGATACGCGAAAAAAGACAAAGAGAGGGATCTCAAGAAACGTGTTCACAAAAGGCCGCAGGATTTCCGCATAAAGGGAAGTTAGAAAGCGAGAGAAGCGCCCCCTACCCCCGCCCGCCTGAGCACACGCAGGGAGTGGTCGCGAGATGGTCATGAGTCAGCTTAGTCCTCCCTATCAAAAATGCAAAAGAAGCCAAAGAATTTCCCTATGGTTGGAAGCAAGCTCTACTATAATGCAGTGTGAAAGACTGTAACAACCAGAGGAAACAAAGTACTAAATAAAATTGGGGCAGAAAGTAAAAGAACGCGACCGAAGCGAGCAGAAGGAGAAATACAAAGAGATTTCTACTTTTAAAGACTCATGGGGGCGGGGGTGGGGTAGTTTGAACTGCAGGTTCCTGGGATTGTGTGTCTGCAGAACTGTTTTCAAAGAAGCTGCTGTTAGGTTCATTTTGATTCCTGAAAAGGGCTTAGAAGGTATATTTGAAATCCTTGTTATATTCATTGCCCTATACTTCTCATCAAAACTCTTTTTAAACAATTTTATTTATTTGACAGAGGCACAGAGGGGGAACACAAGCAGGGGGAGTGAGAGAGGGAGAGGCAGGCTTCCTGCTTAGCAGGGAGCCCCATGCAAGGCTGGATCCGGGGACCCTAGGATCATGACCTGACCCCAAAGCAGACGCTTAACGACTGAGACACCAGGCACCCCCCATCAAAATTTTTTATATTTTTTCCATGGAGGTACCAGAATTATCATAATTATGATGACAGTAAATCTCCCGTGCATTTTATTCTCCCGTACATTTTTTTTAATTTCCATATGTAAGAAAAAACATTGGGACCAATCATAAGTGGGAGAACAGACACAAATATGCATAAGACCTGTGGAAATTAATTTTAAGAAAATGTCCAATATCTTAAAGAACAGAATTCTAAAAAAAAATTTTTTTTTTAAATAGGCTCCATACCCAGCGTGGAACCCAACACAGGGTTTGAGCTCATGTCCCTGAGATCAAGACCTGAGCTGAAATCAAGAGTTGGAGACTTAACTAACTGAGCCACCCAGGAGCCCAGAGAGAATTGTTTTTAATATAAAGAGAAAACAATACATTGCAATGGGCAGAAGGGGGTGGGGGAGGGGTATCAAAGAATAAAGAAGGTGGGGGGGGGTGAGGAGGTAAAAAAGAAGATTGTTTTCTTTCCTGAACTCCTCCCCAAAGCTTATGGGACCTACTAAATTAGAAATTCCAGAGGCATTTTAGCGACATGATCAGTTATCACAATTTTCACTTAACAAATGTGTACATTGTGCTTTTTATATGCTAGGCATAGTTCTAAATATTTTACATTGAGTCATGTAATCCTCATAGCAATTCTAGCAATTATTACCACTCTTTTACTCAGAAACAGGATGATTAAATAACTAATTCAATATCACATATAGGAAGTAAGTGGCAGAGCTGGGGTTCAAACCCAAGCATCTAGAATCTGGACTGTTGGCCATCTGATAAACCAACTCTAGAGACAAATCACTCCCCTCACCCCAAATTCTAAGTCTCATCAACTTTCTGCCCCAGTTATCTCACGAAATGGTCTGGTTTTTATGGCTTAAGACTTCGCTCAAAATTAATTAGTAGTGGGCGCCTGGGTGGCTCAGTTGGTTAAGCAGCTGCCTTCGGCTCAGGTCATGATCCCAGCGTCCTGGGATCGAGTCCCACATCGGGCTCCTTGCTCCGCAGGGAGCCTGCTTCTCCCTCTGACTCTGCCTTCCACTCTGTCTGCCTGTGCTCGCTCTCACTCACTCTCTCTCTGACAAATAAATAAATAAAATCTTTAAAAAAAAAAAAAAAAAAAAAAAAAAAAAATTAATTAGTAGTTAGAAAACTCTTGTGGTTGATTTTGTAATAGGGTCCCATGAGTCATTTGAAATTCCTTTTAGATTTTAAAGTCTACATTTTTGTTGCTTGATAAATGTTGCAGAGCGACACTGCTGGCCTTATGTGTAAAGGTAACTGTTGCTAGAAGGGAAATGAATTATTTACTTGTTATCTGTGAGTCTATCATCAGTAAATTCTATTCTTTCATTCAATCTATTTTATTTTCTGTAGCTCCTCTCATACAATATCTTTTTTTCCAACCGAGTCATAAATGCTTCACACATAATCAAGGTTAATTGGCCCATGTAAGAACCACATACTTGATCCTAAAAAATTATCATCTATATCATGAATAGTTAGTGAAATAAAATGTGCCTAGTAATATGTGGCCAGGTTATTGGATTTGCAAAGCTTTTCCAAGTCAGAGTGGTAGACCAAGTATTTTCTCTTCTATTAGTCTTCTGATGAATTACAACCCTCACTTAACCACAGGATGCCCTTTCTCTGCCCATCCCTTGAATATTGGTACGTCTCTGATTTTGATCCTGTCTTTTTTTCTTCTCATTTTTCCCTGTTGAACTCATTCAGTCTTAGGAGTTTACTATCTAATTCAAACAGGGCCAGTTTGATGAGCACATCAACACCTGATTTACAGAGGGCCCAGCACTCAGAAGCACTTAATGCTTGGGGCATTAATGCTCTGTGGTTGCAGGTTTAAATTCTTAATAACATTATCTTTGAATTTTTGTTTCATATGTGTCGTTCAATGAAACAATGAAGTGTGCTTGGTTCTCATACAGTCCTGCCTCGCACTGCCTCTTTGCCCTCCGGGACAGCTTCTCAGCCTTGCCCACCCTCCTTTTTGCCCTACCCAAAACCAGGACCACTAGGACAAAGAACACCTCAGCACAGGTACAGGGAAGTTCAGGGTCATGTTCATGCACCCATGGTGCTGTAGGGCAGGGCCTGAAGGCAGCTATCCCTGCCCTATACTAGCAGTTTCATAGTGCT
Source organism: Mustela putorius furo (assembly GCF_011764305.1). Lineage (NCBI taxonomy): Eukaryota > Metazoa > Chordata > Mammalia > Carnivora > Mustelidae > Mustela > Mustela putorius. Next base: position 9,886,594 of record NW_025422368.1, read on the forward strand.
GTCACCCAATGGGTGTGACTCGGTGGGAATGAGCCTCTTTCCCATGCCCTAAGTAAAAGCATCCTCTGGGAGGCTGTGTCTTTAACGCGGTTTGGAGCCTAGAGTCCATGGGGATGGGGAAGGGGAGATACCTGGCTCCACTTCTCTACCATCAGCCAGGGCATGGTCTATCAGTCCTACAAATTGGTGGGAGGGGGATCTGGCTCCTGGTGGGCTTCATGTGCTCACTGAACAAGAAATCCTGCAAAGTTTTGTTTGCAACGGGCACTGCAAATTGGATAGCTGGTCCTGATTCCAAGGTCTTTATTTCCAAATCTCTCTTCTGTGTTGCAAATGTTATATATACTTGAATGCTGGACATCTCCACTTGGCTATTTCTTAGATATTTCAAAATTAGCAGGCCCAATACTGAATTTATAATTTCTGCCCCAAACGTATTTCCCTAAATTCAGGAATGTGTAGTTACACAAGCCAATAATTTGAGAAACATTTTGACTCCTTCCTCTCTCTATCCCTCATGTCCAATCAGTTAAATCTTGTTATATCTACCTCCTGGATATCTCAAACACATCCTGCATCCATTGCTGATTGGTGCATAACTGCACAGCATGACATTTTAGCAGAAGCCTGGTATAAGAGATTGAGATGTCAAACTACCTGAGCGAAATGGAGTTTTAGGCAGAAGGGAAAGCAAATGCAAAATTCCCAAGGAAAAACCGGCAAAGAGATCATGTAGCTGTGGCATAATACACTGCCCAAATTCAGCAGCTCATGGGAATCATAAACAGGTATCCTTTCATACAGTTTCTGTGGATTAGGAATTTGGGAGCAGGTTAGTCAAGTGGTTCTGGCCTAGGTTCTAATTTGTAGTGACAATGTTGTTCAAGTTGCAGTCACTTAAAAGCTTGACTAGGGTTCGAAATCTGCTCCTAAAACAATTAAACCTCACGTGATCCTGCTTGGCAGCAGTCACTTCCGTTCCTCCTCCACTAGCCTGTCTGTAGACCCCTTAAACATCCTCATGACACAATGCTGTCTTCCCTGACAATGACTAATCCAAGAGGCTGGGTGAGGTAGAAGCCACAACATATTTTATGACCTAACCTTGGAAGTCATGCATTGTCATTTCTTTTTTTTTTTAAGATTTTATTTATTTATTTGACAGACAGAGATCACAAGTAGGCAGAGAGGCAGGCAGGGAGAGAGGAGGAGGCAGGCTCCCCGCTGAGCAGAGAGCCTGATGTGCGGCTCAATCCCAGGACCCTGGGATCATGACCTGAGCCGAAGGCAGAGGCTTTAATCCACTGAGCCACCCAGGCGCCCCTGCATTGTCATTTCTGCCACAGTTACACAAGTTCAGTCAGCTCTACTGCCTATGGGAGGGGCTTATACAGGAGCATGAACACCAGAAGGAGGGCTCATTGGGAGCCATCTTTGAGGTTGGCTGCCACGTATCTCCGCTATCACTCTTGTGACACATGCCACTGTCATTCTTCATTCTTAGTTACTGAGAACTAACTATATGCTGACCACTTCCCTGGATGTTGGGGATTCAATAGTAAAAACAAAAAACAAAGACAGACAACATCTCTGCCATCAAGACTTTCCATTGTAGTGGAAAGAGACAAATAAGAAAGTGCCTGTCAGACAATAGTGGGCACTAGTGAGAAAAATGCAGCAGGGCAAGACACAGAGAGAACGATGGTTGGGAGACAGACTTTATAATGAGTGGTTAGGAGAAGACTCTCTCTGATAAGGTGACATTTTTGCAGAGGTCTGAAGGAAGTGAGGGAAAGAGTATATAAATCCCTGAGGAAACAGAGTTTCAAGAAGGAAAAGCAAATGTGAAAGGCCTGAGGACAAGCATGCTTAATGTCTTTGAGAAAAGCAGAGGCCGGTGGTGACTGCAGCATAGTGATGGTGGGGGGAGTAGTAGGAGGTCAGGGATGGCAGAGGAGGGGGAGTTCGGCATCACTTAGTCATCAGAGGGCCTTGAGTTTTGATTCTGAATAATGTGAAAAGCCTTTGTAAAGTTTTGACTAAATAGGTGTCATCCTTACATTTTATTTTTTTTTAAAGATTTTTATTTTTTTATTTGACAGCGAGAGATCACGAGTAGGCAGAGAGAGAGGAGGAAGCAGGCTCCCCGCCGAGCAGAGAGCCCGACTCGGGACTTGATCCCAGGACCCCGAGATCACGACCCGAGCCGAAGGCAGCAGCCCAACCCACTGAGCCACCCAGCAAATGTAAAATCAGGGAGGCCAGTTAGGAGACCAGTTCTTTAATTCAGCCAAGAGATAACGGTCCTGAACCAGAATGGTACTGGTAGATGTGGATTAAGGCATGTTTTGAAATAAATCTGAAGAGTGTCTGAGGTACTGGATATGAGTCTGAGGGGGGAAAGAGGGAGTCAAAGAGAACTCCAATATTTTGACCTGAGAAACTGGGAAAATAGAGTTGCTATATTTGAGATGTGTAGGACTCCAGGGGAGGAAGAGAGTGGAGGAGGTTGCGTTTGGACCCATAAATTCGAATTTGAGGTTAGACATCCATGTGAAGATGTCCAGCAGTCATGTGTCTGGGGCTTGGAGGAGAGATGTGCACTGGAGATAAACTTCGGTCTGGTTAGGATTGCTTAGGAGGTTAATCTCTGTAAAGAGATAGGCTCCAAGGGACTCCTGGGTGGCTCTGTCAGTTGAGTGTTGGACTTTTGATTTTGGTTCAGGCCATGGTCTCAGTGTTGTAAGATCCAGCTCCATGATGGGCTCTGTGCTGGGCATGAAGCCCATTTTAAAGTATCTCTCTCCCTGCCCCCAACCACCAAAAAAGAGATAGTGTCTGAAGACTGATCTCTAGGACTCTGCCCTCCAACACTTGCTTTCGGACAATGTGGAAAAACCAGTAAAGCAGACTGAGAAGGAAGGAGTGTCCAGTGAGAAATGAGAAACAGGAAAGTGTGAAGTTAAATTTTTTCCCAAAAAGGTAGAAATGATATTCTGTGTCAAATGAATCTGATACCATGCCTTTGTAAAGATTTCAAATTTTCCTGTAGCTAAAATAGCTTTCTTTGAGTATGAAAAAAAAATTTGCCACTGGATTTTGCTGTGGGAGGTCACAGGTGACATCAGCAGATTCAGAGGAGTGATAGGGGGTAAATGTATAGAATAGGTTGCCTAGTGTATTTTTTCCAACACCGCAAAACATTTCAGTGGATAGTGACTGGGTATCCTACAATTAACTCAATTCTGACACTATTTGGAGATAGCATCCGATTCCATAAGTCAAGAGCTCAGTCCCACAAAACTGTCACCCCATCCCCCCACTTCAGACCCCTATCACAAGTCCCAGTTGTTACCTGTGCTTCTGACCAACTGGCTATAGATTGGAGGTTCCCACAATCCCCAACTCAGGTTTGATTAATTTGGTAGAGCAGCTCACAGATACCAGAGAAACACTAACTTACATTTACTAGTTTGTTATTAAGGAGTTTATAAGGGTAGAGATGAACAGCTAGATGAAGGGAGTAAGATCCAGGAAGTTTCTGAGCATAGGAGCCTCTGTCCCCAAGGAACTGGAGTGTACAACCCTCCCAGAACGTGCATGTGTGCACCCGTAAGTTTATCAAGTCTTGTTGAAGAGTATAGAACTCAATCGTCAGCACCCTCCTACCCCCTTCTCAGGGACCAGTGGGTGGGGCTGAAAGTTTCAACCCTCTAATCACTTGGTCTTTCTGGTGACCAGGTCCATCTTGAAGTTATCCAAGGGCACCACCCTGTCATTTCATTAGCATAAGCCCAAAAGGGGCTCCTATCACTCAGAAAATTCCAAGGGTTTAAGGAGGTTTGTACCAGGAACTAAAGGCAAAAAATAAATATATTTCTTGTTACATCACAGGTTCACAGAAGAATGAAAGAAAAAGAAATGGTAAAAATGGCTATCAACAACTCTTAAGGAACCTTGAAGTTCTTTGAAACCCACAAACTCCAGAATTCTATACCCATTTCTATTTGGATTCTAACAGGCAGCTAAAATTTAACATCCAAAATCAATCTCTTGATCTTCCTCCCTGGTTTATCAGTAATCTTCTCCATCTCAGATAAAGCAAAACTCCATCCTTCTGATTGCTCAGTCTCCAAAGCCTGGAGTCATCTTTGACTCCTCTCTTCCTTGTACACTCTGTATTTACTCCATCAATAGATCCTTTAATGTCTATTAAATATAAATAAATATATATATATAGTAAATATATATATATATATATAGTTATATATATATATATTTAGAATTAGGACCACTCCACACCACCTTCCTCACTAACATCTCATCTGTGACAATATTCTCTCTTACTTGGATTATTTTTCTAATTTCCTTACTTCCCACCTTTGTCCCCCTATAGCCCATTCTCAACATGATAGCTAATGTGATGCTTTTAAACCCTAAGTCAGATCATATTATTCTCTGCTCAAACTACCAAGAGTTCCCCATTTGCCCATAGGAAAATCTAAGGTATTTGAAAACCACCCTATTTAAATTGCAAATTTTCCAGAGCCCCCCACCCCATATGATTGTGCAAGATGTTTGCACAGGTGCCTGGACAGGGGGAGTAAAATGAGGCCTTGATATCTAACTCAGGCTCTGCCTGCCAAGCTTCATGATTTGGGGCAAGATTTGTTCTGCCTGTACATGCTTCCACATAGGTTGTCAGCAACCCTGGACACCTTTCCACACATACTCCACCTCCTTCTTACTTTGCTTTATTTTCTCCTTATTACCTAACTCCCTGTTACATACTACATCATTTGTTTACTTACTCTCTGGGTTATTTATCTTCATCAACCAGAGAAGAAACTCCATGAAAGCAGTGCTTTTGTCTTTTGTTCATTACTATATCCCCAGTGCATAGTAGGTACCCTATTGAATTGATTTGAGGGTAGTGTAAAGGGTAGTGGATAAATGTATTAGTAGAGAGGAGGGTGTGTGGAGCTAACAGAGGGTAAGTGGGAGAGAGAAGGGAAAATTGCTCGAGATGTCCTTGGGTAGGTGAAAGTGATGAGCTCCTATAAACTAGAGATAATGGCTATAAAATGCGGGATAAAATTCTATCATGCAAACCATAGTGAAAATACAGTATTTGGATACAGATGCAGGTATATAGGTAAATGTATTGGTAAAAGCTGTGGAAGCTGTCTTTTTTCCCCAAAAATGTTTATTTTGACAGATTTTAAATATATAGAAAAGTTGGAAGAATAATGTAACAGATACCTATACATCCATCCAGACTTCAAAATTTTGAACATTTTGCTATGTTTGATTTATCTGCTTGTCTTTCTGTATATATTTCATTGAACCATGTTAATACTGCAGACCTCATGACATGTCATCCCTACATAAATAACATATTCACATAGAAGAGATTTAACAGCATTTCCTTCATATCAAGCCATCCCATATTCAAGTTCAGAGCCTTTAATGGTTGGGTTTTTCATTCAAACACCCAATCACATTTCACATACTGTGACTGGTTATATTCCCTGGCTTTTTTCCCTATGACTTTGGCTGACTTTTTCTTTTCTTTTAATATTTTATTTATTTATTTGAGAAGGAGAGAGAGAGCACAAGCAGTGGGGAAGGGCAGAGGGAGAGAGAGAGAAACAGACTTCCGACCAAGCAAGGAGCCCAAGATGGGGCTCGATCCAAGGACCCTGAGATTATGAACTAAGGCAAAGGCAGACACTTAACTGACTGAGCCACCCAGGTACCCCTAACTTTAACTTTTTTAAGAGAACAGAAGAGCTATGAATGATTTTTTTCTCCTGATACTAGTTTTCAAAGTCTAGTATTTCCTATTAACTGGATATAAGTCAGAGGTTTAATTAGATTTGAGTTAAACATTTTTGGCAAGAATCTGTCATAGAAAATGCTATGTTCTTCATGTGACATTACAGTAAGAGGTATCCACAGACAGACTGTCCAACAATTATTGGTGTTAAATTTGATCACTTAGCTACATGGCAAATACCAATTCTTTCCATTAGGTCAGGGTTCAAACCTGGGCAGTCTGACTCTAGTGTTTGGGTCTCTAAACACTTGGCTATCGTTGAGGTAAATTTCTAAAATAAAGTCATCTCTGTCTGAGCTACCATGTCAGCAAACAAAACGTCTGTGTTCCTGTAAATGCTATCCTTGACCAGAAACACAGTACAGTTGACCCTTGAACAACAAAGGGTTTAGGGGTGCCAATCCCCCACACACACTGTTGAAAATCCATGTATAACTTTTGACTCCTCAATAACTTAACTACTAATAGCTTACTGTTGACTGGAAGCCTTACCAATAACATAAACAATTGATTAACACATATTTTATATGTTATATGTATTACATACTATGGTCTTATAATAAAGTAAGCTAGTTAAAGAAAATCATAAGAAAAGTATAATAGGAAAGAATCAATAAGAATGAGAAAGAGAAAATACTGTAGAGAATAATAAGTACTGTACTGCATTTATCAAAATAATCCACATGTAAGTGGATGCACATAGTTTTAACCCGTGTCTTTCAAGGATCAGTGGTATGTCTACTCAGCCAATCCCCAAATGCCAAGCAAACTTTGGGCTCTATATTTATTTTCTTGTTCCTCCGTCTTTCTGAATAAAGTCAGATATGCAACTTAAGCCATTCATAATCTCTTTATGCATTGCCACTTATAATACTCACCCTTGGCCAAAATCCATTGGGAAGAGTGTTTTAAGTCACTGCACTCCTCCAGTCCATACATTATTTGCCCTTAAATAAAGGACATCAAACTCTACTAAACTGCTGGTCGTGTCATTTGACACTATTTCTCTTTAGGTAAGAGTGCAAGTCTCAAGAACAAAGAGCACATATATGAGCAAGACCAGGTTTCAAAGGTAGGTCCCCAAAAGCTGATTGCTTCCCCCTCACTCCATGAAAATTCCTTTTCAGTTTGGAATCTTAAAAAAGTGCCCTTGGTATTACATAATAATAAAGGGGTCAATCCAACAAGAGGATATAACAATTATAAATAACTATGTACCCAACATGAAAGCACCTAAATACATAAATCAAATATTAACAGATATAAAGCAAAAAAAATGACAGTAATACAATAGTAGGGGAATTTAACATGACACCTGCATCAATCAATAGATCATCCAAGCATAAATTCAGTAAGAAAACAGTGGCTTTGAACAACATATTAGATCAGATAACTTAATATATATACAGAACATTTCATTTAAAAACAGCAAAAAACACGTTCTTTTCAAGGGCACATTGAACATCCTCCAGGATAGATCACATGTTAGGTCACAAAACAAATCTCAGTAAATTTAAGGAGACTGAAATCATATCACACATCTTTTCTGACCACAATGATACAAACTAGAAATCCATCACAAGAAAGTTAGAAAAGAACACAAACACATGGAGGCAAAACAACATGCTACTAAATAGCCAATGGGTCAATGAGGAAATAAAAAAGCACATGAAGATAAATGCAAAATGAAACACGACTGGACCAAAATCTTTGGGATACAGCAAAAGCAGTTTTAAGAGGGAAATTTTTAGTGATACAGACCTCAAGAAACAAGAAAAACCTAATTAATTAGTAATTAATCTAACCTGACACTTAAGGGAACTAGAAAAGAACAAACAAAGCCCAAGATTAGCTGAAGGAAAGAAATCATAAAGTTCAAAGCTAAAATAAATGAAATAGAAATTTAAACACACACACACACACACACACACACACCAAGGAAAGATCAATGAAACTGAAAGCTTATTCTTTGAAAAAGTCAACCAAATTGATAAACCTTTATCCAAACTCATCAAAAAAGAAAACAGACACAAATAAATAAAATCAGAAAGGAAAGAAAAGTAACAATCAACACCATAGAAATACAAAGAATTATAAGAAAATACTGTAGAAAATTATATGTCAACAAATTGGACAACCTGGAAGAAATGGATACATTCCTAGCAAGATACAATATTCTAAAAGTGAATCAGGAAGACATAGAAAATCTGAAGAGAGCAATTACTAACTAGTACCAAAATTGAATTGGTAATTCAAAAACTCTTCAAACACAAAAGTCCAGGACCTGAATGGATTTACAATTGCATTCTACCAAACTTTTTTTTTTAGATTTATTTATTTATTTTAGAGATGGGAATGTTCAGAGAGAAAAAATCTCAAGTAGACTCCCCACTTAGTGGGGGATCTGATGTGGGACTCGACCTCACGACCCTGAGATAAGACCTAAGCTGAAATCCAGAGTCATACTAACATCATACTAACATCATACTCAGTGGTGAAAAATTGCAAGATTTTCCTCTAAGATCAGGAACAACACAGGGATGTCCACTTTTATTCAAAACAGTACTGGAAGACCTAGACACAACAATCAGATAAGAAAAAGAAGTAAAATGTATCCATATTGGTAAGGGAGAGGCAAAACTGTCACTATTTGTAGATGGCACAATACTATATATAGAAAACCCTACAGTGTCCACCAAAAAAAAAAAAAAAACCATTAGAAATAATAAATGAATTCAGTAAAGTTGCAGAATATAATATTAATATACAGAAATCTTTTTCACTAATAATGAAGAGAAATCAAGAAAACAGTTCTATCTATGATTATGCCAAAAATAACAAAAACCTAGGAATAAATTTAACAAAGTAGGTGAAAGACCTGTACTCTGAAGAGTAAAAAACACAGATGAAAGAAACTGAAGACAACATAAACACAAAGAAAGATATTCTATGCTCATGGATTGGAAGAATTAGTATTGTTAAATTGCCCATAGTACCCAAAGCAATCTACAGATTCAATGCAATTTCTATCAAAATACCAACATTATTATTCAAAGAACCACAACAAATAATGCTAAAACTTGTATGGAATCAGGAAAGACCCTGAATAGCTAAAGCAATCTTGAAAAAGAACAAAGCTGAAAAAAAAAAAAAAAAAAAAAAGAAAGAAAGAAAAGAAAAGAAAGAAAGAAAGGAGGAAAAAGAACAAAGCTGGAGGTATCACAATCCCAGATTTCAAGGTATACTACAAAGCTATAATAATCAAAATTATAGCATACTGGCACCAAAAAAAAGACATCTAGATGAATAGAATAGAAAACACAGAAATAAAACCATGCTTGTGTGGTCAATTAACCTATGACAAAGGAGGCAAGAGTATACAACAGGGAGAAACAGTCTCTTCAATAAATGTGGCTGGGGAAACTGGACAGGTGTATGTAAAAGAATGAAACTGGATCACTTTCTTATAACATAAACAAAAGTTAACTAAAAGTGGATTCAACACCTAAATGTGAGACTTGAAACCATAAAAATCCTGGGAAAAAACATGCAGTAATTTCTTTGACATCAGCCTTCACAACATTTTTGTAGATGTGTTTCCTCAGGCAAGGGAAATAAAAGTAAAAATAAACTATTGGGACTACATTAAAATAACAGGGTTTTGTGCAGTGAAGGAAACCACCAACAAAATGGAAAGGCAACCTACTGAATGAAAGAAGATATTTGCAAATGATATATACGATAGGGGTTAAGACAGAAAATATATAAAGAACTTATACAAGTCAACACCAAAACCTCTGGATAATCTGTTTAAAAACAGGCAGGAGCACCTCGGTGGCTCAGTCACTTAAGTGTCTGCCTTTGGCTCAAGTCATAATCCCAGGGTCCTGGGATCAAGCCCCATGTTAGGCTCCCGTTCAACTGGAGCCTGCTTCTCTGTCTCCTTCTGTCGCTCCCTGCTACACCAGCACATGCTCTCTCTCTCTCTCAAATAAATAAATAAAATCTTTCAAAAAAAAAAATGGACAGAGGACCTGAATAGACATTTTCCCAAAGACATATAGATGGCAAAGAGACACACGAAAATATGTTCAACATCACTAATCATCAGGGAAATGCAAATTAAAAACTTATATCTGTAAAAATGGCTAGTATCAAAAAGACAAGAAATAACAAGTATTGGAGAAGATGTAGAGAAAAAGGAACCTTCGTGCACTATTGGTGGGAATGTAAATTGATATTGCCACTATGGAAAACATTATGGAGGTTCCTCAAAAATTAAAAATAGAAATATCATGTGGTCCAGAAATTCCACTGTTGGGTATTTACCCCAAAAACACTAATTCAAAAAGATATACACACCCCTGTATTTATTGTACCATTATTTACAACCAAGCTATGGAAGCAACTCAAGTATTTGTCAATCAATGAATGGATAAAGAAGATGTATATCTTATAAATATAATGGGATGCTACTCAGCCATAAAAAGGATGGGTTCTTGCCATTTCTGACAACATGGATGGAACTAGGGGGCATTATGCTAAGTGAAAATCAGCAACAGATCCACAAATACAGAGAACAAATTAACTGATGGTTGCCAGAGAAGAGAGGTAGAGGGAAAGGCAAAATGGGTAAGGGGAAGAGGGAGACACGGGCTTCCAGTGATGGGATGAATGAGTCACAGGGATAAAAGACACAGCATAGGGAATATGGTCAATGGTTTTGTCATAGTGTTGTATGGTGAGAGATGGCCACTACGCTTGTGGCGAGCATCGTGTAACACAGAGCTGTTGCATGACTGTGTTGTGTACCTGAAACGAATGTAACATTATGTGTCAACTATAGTTTAACAAAAATATGAAACAAAAAAAAAAGTAAGAAAAATAAAAAGGAATGGGAAAGTGAGAAAAAAAAGAGAGAGAGAATTTCCTACTGGGTTGTTGGTTGGTTTATGAAATTATGTGGAGGCCCCAGATTTGTCAATAGCTTGACTTTAAAAATTACTCTATGCAATGGAAAATATCAAATACCCCAGAATGTTCACATGCCCAGTTCAATACTAATCTAAGTCATTGCTGTGGGAGGTAGGGTGAGGGGCAGAAGCAGCATGGATTTCTACAATGCAATCTCAAAGTTATTAGAGTTTAATTACATTTTTAAAATATATAATACTTCAGAAGGCAAGATGAATTATGAGGAGAAAACAACCCAAGGGTCTCATACTTAACAAAGAGATTAGAAATAACTTTCTATAACAACTAGGGAGTAGTTTAGGAGTAGTCCTTCATTTTCACTAGCATTTAATTCACAAATCATTTTCGAGAGAAAGTGAAATAAAATCTCCTTTTCTAGAACATGGTTAGATATTTTTATAATCAACAGGAACATGTTTTTATGACTATAGTCAAGTCACAGAATTATCTCAGCCTTTTTGGCACCATCTGTTTTCATTTACTGAGATCGTATGTCCTGTCCACAAATCTGAAAATATTTACTATTCAACACTTTACAGAAAAAGTTTACCAACACCTGGGTTATACCATCCCTTCTTTAGACTTCTTAAAAAATATTTTATTTATTTATTTGACAGAGAGGGAGAGAGCACAAGTAGGCAGAGAGGCAAGCAGGGGGAGAAGGAGAAGCAGGCTCCACGCCAAGTAGGAACCCTGATCTGGGGCTTGATCTCAGGGTCCTGGGATCATGACCCAAGTCAAAGGCAGGTGTTTAATCAGCTGAGCCAACCCCGGTGGCCCTGGACATAATTTCCGAAATGTGTATTATATTTCTGAGATGGAGCTGTTTCAGCAGGCAAACAACCTGCATACATGGGTATTTACAAAAAACCACTTATTTAGGTGTTGATTTTTATTCATTATTTTCAGCAATTACATTTTTCCCCCTATCGATGATCATGGAGGAAATCACAAATGACTTTATAGAATCAGCAGACAACCTAAAGGGAGTACTCCATAGTGATGTTTTTGACAAGTGTTAAATGTCCTTTTGGTTGAGTCAGGACAGGGAAGGAAATGGTGCCCAAGAATGGAGCCATGAGTCCCGCTCAACATTAAATCTCCCAAACTGGCCCCGAGGCCCCTCAGTCTACCTGGGGGCAAAGGGGTCAACTAGGCAGGTCTCTGATCTTTCTCCCAGGCCTTTGTGGCATTGGGTCCTGCCTCATTAGTTTCTATCTAGCCTGGGCAGCATGCATGCCACCTTTCCTCTGCTCACTGGCATAGATTCTGGGTAGTAATGCCAATCTTCATCATTCCATATGCCAAGCTGAGCCCATCCTGCTCTGGGTGGATTTCATTCTGTATCTTCCCCAACCTTGTTGGGGAATCCCATAGCTTCTTCCCAGTGATGGTCTCACTTGAAAATTTCTGCTGAAGTTCTGGGCGGCAGATAAGAGCTGAGACTCTTTATGCTAGACATGTTTGCCTTTCTGCCTTGGGTTTTATTAGGGGAGTAACTCTGTGCAGATATTCCTGGTTTGTTTCCACAGGCACCTGTGCTTGGTGGGGGACCACCCGGCTGGGTGGGGAGGCCGTGGCTGGGGCAGGAGACCTGCGGTGGGCACAGTGCTCCCAGATGAGAGTGAACCAAGTCGTAGACTAAAAGTTATAGTTCTGTTGTTGTTTTAATTGCGCTAAAAAAATGCATAACATGAAATTTAACCTTTTCTAAGTGTACAGTTCAGTTGTGTACATATATTTACATTGTTGTGCAACAGATTTCTAAAACTTTTTCATCTTGCAAAACTGAAACTGTATATTCATTGAACAACTTCCATTTTTCCCTCCCCTACCCCCTGGCAGACACTGTTCAATCTACTTCCTATTTGTGTGAGTTTGACTACGTTAGCTATCTCCTATACATGGAATCACATAGTATTGTCTTTTTGTGAGTAGCTTATTTCCCTTAATATAATGTCCTCAAGGTCTGGAAACTATCTTTTGATCATTTCGATTTTCTCAGTAAAATAGAAAACAAAGGTCACTGGCAGGAAATGAGAATGTAGAAGGAGGTTTAAGTGAAGAGCTTTGGAATGGTTATCAAGACAGCTGGAAAGGAAATGGACTAGGGAAAGAGCACAGGGTCATACCAAAGCCCTACACAAGGTCATGGATTTGACGTGAAACCTGTTAGCACACTCATATGTTTTTCCAGGCACATTCCACTACTCTGGTCCATGCGTCAAACAGGTGGACAGCTGGATATCACTTGGGTTGTGTTTTGCAAGGTAAGTTCCACAGAGGGAAAGAAGAGGGAGTTGATGGCCTATGCAAGGGAATGCTTTCAGCAATGACAGGATCCAAGAGGTAAAATGGTGAGGACATAACTAAACAAGAGTTGTAAGATCATAAAGTTGAATACTTCAGTGTACAGAAGGATCAGAGTTGCTGGAGCTATTTCTCCTCCTGGAAGACATCCTTGGTTTTCCCTGGTCTATATATCCAGTATTTTCTCACACAAGCATTTAATACACTTCACTGTAAATGCTTACTTAATTGTTTAACTATACTTTAATTCTCTGTATGTTCTGTTGAGGGGAGGGACCCCCGTATGCATAGCTCACTCTATATATGAAGCATTGAAGGTTTTTTTTTTTCTTCTAGTATTTAAATCTCACATAGAAGGTGCTTGTTAAAAGTGATTCTATTCCTTCCTTCTTGAAACTCTACTTGGAGCTTCCCAGGAAGTCTCACTCATCTGATCCCTCCCCATTCACCAGCCACTCCTCCCTACCCCCCTCTTAGCCCTCTGTTCTATCTCCCTCCTTTCCTGAGGTTATTTCATCCAGTGTCATGACTTAAACGTATCATCTAAATCTTTCTCTCTAACCTGAACATCCCTTGGGTGTTTCCAGATTCTTTTGTCCACCTGTTAATTCTACGTTCCTGCTTAGGGGAAAACAGACTTATTAATACTACCAAAGCACCATTACCCAAGCCCTCTCCATTTATTGAATTGTTACCTGTGGCAGACTGTATTTTATAAAGATAGCTGCACCAAAATACTTACCCCACTTCCCAAGCTCTTCTACAATGTGACTGACACTGCTCCATTGAAGGTGGGTTCTGTGATCTCTCTCCTTGGATCTGGGCAGGGTCTGTGACTTCCCTGATTAGTGGAGTACAGAGGAAGTGATGCTGTGTCACTTCTGAGACCGGGTCATAGAAAGGGTAGAGCTTCTTCTGCTTGGCTCTTTATCTCTCTTGAGATGCTCACTTTTTGAAGCCAAACACCATGCTGTGAAAAAGCTCAGACCACATAGAAAGGTCATGTGTACATACTCCAGCTGATAGGCACACATAAGGCCTAAGCTGACAGCCATCATTATCCATTAGACATGTAAGTTGAACAGACCTTTAGATGGTTTCAGCCTCCAGCCTTTGAGCCTTCCAGTTGAGGTTCCACACATGGAACAGAAACGAGGCATCTCTGCTGGGACCTGTCTGAATTCCTGACTCACAGAAATCAGAGGAGACAATAATGATCACATTTGGGAGTAACTTGTTACGCAGCGCTAGATATACAGTATACAGTAGAGATACACAGTATAACAGCTAGTCACTTGCTCAGGCCAAAAATTTAAGAGTCATTCTTCATTTCTCTTTTTCCCCCTCATGTCCATATGCAATCTATTCAACAAGTCTGGTTCACTTATCTTCCATGATATACCCTGATCCAAGTAATCATTATCTGTGGCTAAAGCAAGCAGAAAATTCCTAAATTATCTCCTCTACAGCCCATTCTCCTTCCAGTGGCCAAAAGGATCCTTTGAAAATCTCTATCTGAATATGCTCCTTCCCTGCTTAAAACTCCCTACAACTGAAAAAATTCTAACACTCTCAAGATGTTTGATACTATTAAGAAACAACTGTGAATTTTTAAGGTGTGATAATAGTATTATAATTTTTTGATGTGCATATAGAAATCTTTGTAGACAAAAGGATATAATTTCTGGGATTGTTTCAAAATAATACATAGAGAGGGAGAGTAGGTAGGGATACTGACCAAACAAGGTTGGTCAGGAGATGAAAATGATCTGTGCTAGTGATAAAGACTAGGGAGGGATTAGTATTCTATTCTAATGTTTTCATGTTTTCAAGGTTATTTTTTTTTAAGGGGAAAAACCTTGTACTGTCTTTCTTTCCATTCTTCCTTTGTTCCCTTTTTTCCCCTTATTTTTTATTTAAGAAAAGTCATTAATTTTTTTCTTTTTCCTTCATTTGAAAGATCTCTGAATGGCAGGGCCTGAAGAGCTGGGACCAAGGAAACAGAACTGAGGAAGTGACTGTAGACATGGAGGGGAGATAACACTCCCAGGCTGAGAAAGCCGTGGTGGGGTTAAAAGATTGGTTACATGAAAGAGGACTGGGCAAGTAAGTGAATATGTACAAATATGGAAAAGGGGAAGGCTTGATAAAGTCCCATGGTTTGGATCAGAATTGGAGACATTAGAGAAGTCATAGTATCTAACTATCTATCTAATGTATGTATGTACATATGTGTGTATGTGTGTGTATATATACATGTGTGTGTGTGTATATATATATATATAAAACGTTTGTGTGTGTGTATAGCTAGCTATAGAAATATATGTAGATATGTTTTATATGTATATGCTCTATGCATATGTTCTGTCTGTGTGTTTCCCACCTCAGTCCATTGAGATGGTCTATAGCATCCTGGGAGCTATGACCACACTTAGCATCCAAATCTTGGTTTCTAAAACCATCCCCCACTACAAGGAGCCAGGGGTCCTGGGAAAAATGGCTGACTCCAGGGCTGGGACAGGGGAAGCACAAGAGGAGGCTGGAAACTTCTCTTGGGCCAGAAAGTAAAGAAGAACTTAAAAAGATTATGAAGACATGTCAGAAGAGCACAGGAGGCAGTCTGAAGGGACTTTCAATGGTTAAATCTGGACAACTTGAGCACCCAAAGAAATAATGAAGTAGTAAATTATAATCCATTGAAAATAATAGGAATCTATGAATCTATACAGATAATGAGAGAATGAGTGGATAAATGAATGAATGGATAGGGGGAAAGGGAAAACTCTCTCTTACCTTAGAATGCAATGAATAAATGTTGAAGGAATGAACAAATTGGGAAATTGCTACTCTGCAACCATCACAATAATGGTTCAGACATGAAACACCAACAAATGCTAAAGCCAGGGGGTGAAAGGTTATCGAGAAATGGAATATTTACATAGGCTCAAAGCCTTTTCCCCACAAAATAATTTATTTTAAAGGTTAAAAAGTAATGACCTTATAGGGGATAAGTCTGATAGAAACCATTTTAATCAAAATTAACACCACTCAGGGGCACATGGGTTAAAGCCTCTGCCTTCAGCTCAGGTCATGATCCTGGTGTCCTGGGATTGAGCCCTGCATTGGGCTCTCTGCTCTGCGGGGAGCCTGCTTCCTCCTCTCTCTCTGCCTGCCTCTCTGCCTACTTCTCATCTCTGTTTGTTAAATAAATAAATAAAATCTTTTAAAAAAAATTAACACCACTCAAAATCAGAGAAATTAATATTATGTGCCTTCTGATATGTCAGACAGAGAAGAATACAGAGTAATTTCTGTAAAATTCCTACGCCAAAAGTACAACCTGAATAATCATGAGGAAACATCAGAGAGACCCACACTGAGGATCATTCTCCAAAATAATTAGGTTATGACCTTGAAAAATGTCTACAGTCTCAAAATATAAGCCTAAGGAACTATTCCAGATTGAAGCAGATTAAAGAGATATGGTCATTAAATGCAGCCCATGATTCAAGATTGGGTCCTGTACCAAAGAAAAAGAAACTTGCTATAAAGGATATTATTAGGACAGTAAGGAATCTCTTGGGGGATAGGCTTATATATTATTAATTCCCTAATTTAGATTATTGTACTATGGATTTGGAGGGGAATCTGGGTGGAAGGTATATGAGAGTTTTTTGTATACTCTCACATTCTCTTTGTAACTTTGAAAGTACCTAAAAAAACAAAACAAAACAAAGGTATAAACAAATCTCAAACAAAAGCCTCTGGGTGTTCCTTTGCCTGGTCCTGCTGGTGCTGCCTTCCTCCCCTTCCCCCCGTTTCTGCCTCTCCCCTTGTTGGAACTGCTCCAGCCAACCCAGCTTTTTTCCCTTTCCTGAACACCAGCCGAGTGGGTTCCCTGTCAAGGCCTTGGCATTTGCTGATTCTCCTTCCAGTCTCCCCAAGGCTCCGTCCTCTTCATTCGGTTCTCAGCTCACAGGGTCATGTTAGACCCTTTTTACTTCACTGCATCTGTAAGACTTTCCTATCTGTTCACTTGCTTGTTGCCCATCTCTCCTCAGTAAATGTGAGCTCCTGGAGCCCAAGGACGTTGTCTCTTTCACCCGCATGGACTCAACAGCTAGAACATTTCCAGGTGCATAATGGGTGCTTATTAAGTGTCGCCATGTGACTGCTTTCATAAATGTTTGTTGAATTAATGACATGTTGAGCTTCTAAGAAAGTCTCTCAGTTTAGTCGTCTAGTCCTTTCACATGACCTAGCTCAAAGAAAAAATTTTAAAAAGAGAAAGGAAGAGGAGGAGGAGGAGGAAGGGGGTGGTGGGGAAGAAGAGGAGGAGGGAAAGGAGGAAATAAGAGTTTGGTTACCGCATACATTAGGAAAATGCTCCGCACCCTCTCTGGGACTCACAAAGCTTCTCAAAGCCCTCCTGAAACAAATCCTGCTTATCAAGACAAAGCTTGTCTTAACTGTATTTCAGCATGGGATCCTCTTCTATTTACTTATTTTTGGATATGAGAATATAGAATACTGTGCTAGGATCTTTTTATTGTACATGTTCCAGCAATAGAGGCAAAACAAAATAAAACTAAGCCACTCTGATACAGATATACATATATATCATATATATGTATATATATATTTTTATATATTATATATATATATGAAAAATAAATCTCTAAACATACCAGAAAGTGTCTCTTGTTGGACCTGATAGAGAAGTCGTGGATGCCATGCCATTTACTGCAAAGTGGGGCCACCTCATTCTTGATGATCAGATGTCCCACCTCCCTCCTTCCTCTAGCAACTTTCCCCAGCAAAGCTGTCACAGGCTGCTGTGTCAGGGACAGGAGAGTGGCCTATGGGCTATAGATCAGCTGTTGACACCAGAGGAAGAACCGTGTAAGCAAGAAGGGATTCTTTCATATTTCTTGGTTTCTAGAAACAAGAAGTCTACTAAGCAACATAATTATAATGGATTTTTTAAAAAAATATTTTATTTATTTATTTGACGGAGAGAGAGAGAGATCACAAGTAGGCAGAGAGGCAGACAGAAAGAGAGGGGGAAGCAGACTCCCTGCTGAGCAGAGCCCGATGTGGGACTCGATCCTAGGACCCTGAGATCATGACCTGAGCTGAAGGCAGAGTCTTAACCCACTGAGCCACCCAAGTGCCCCTATAATGGGTTTTTTTTAAATGTAGTAAGTTTTTTTGTTGTTTGGTTTGTTTGTTTTTTTTTAGTGATATCTGTAAGGTATAGTGTAACTAAATAATCACAAATGTATTATTTTATACTTTCCAATGACTTTCCGGACTATTCCTTACCTTTCTATATGTGGACTAGTAAGTCTGGATCACTAAGGAAATTCATTTTTCATCTGTTTAGCACCATGTTTAGCCCGGCTCAATTTCAGCAGCCCTTTGGTACTATCCTATGTCCTCTGTCCTCCAAGTAGAAAGTTGATTCCATTTTTCAAACTGGCCATGACAGGAAGAAGTTACACAGTTTCTTCTTCAGAAGGAATTTCTAGGACCTCAACCTGCTTCCCTCCACTCTTCTCTCTTGGGCTGCTCCCAAACTGTCCTACCTCCCTTTCCCAGAAGCTCCCATTCCTGTTGTTCTCACACAGTGGCAAGATGACACAAAAGACTATATTTTTTACCAAAAGGTCTGCAAGTTCCAAAATGTCACAGGCTTAATATTTTTTCTTCACTAGGTCAACAGTTTAAACCCCAGCCCAGCCCAAGGTTTCCCCCTCCCCAAATGCATTTCTGTTCCTTTACCATTTTCCTTATATGTTCTAATTTGAAAGCAATTTTTTTCTAAAAAGATCTAATCCAAACCTCAGAAGATACAAAGTTCAACAAAGAGCAGGGTTTTCTCAGTCTATATCTGTCACCACCACTGGGGTACATGTTGGAGAGGACTCACTTTTTTTTCTTTTTAAGATTTATTTATTTATTTGAGAGAGAGAGAACACATGAGTAGGAGGGGTAGAGGAAGAGAGAGAATATCAAGCAGACCCCACTTCCACACTGAGCATGGAGCCCAACTCTGGGCTCGATCTCACGACCCTAAGATCATGACCTGAGCCGAAACCAAGAGTCAGACTCTTTTTTTTTTTTTAAAGATTTTATTTATTTATTTGACAGAGAGAGATCACAAGTAGGCAGAGAGGCAGGCAGAGAGAGAGAGAGGAGGAAGCAGGCTCCCCGCTGAGCAGAGAGCCCAATGCGGGACTCGATCCCAGGACCCTGAGATCATGACCTGAGCCGAAGGCAGCAGCTTAACCCACTGAGCCACCCAGGCGCCCCAAGAGTCAGACTCTTAATCAACTGTGCCACCCAGGAGTCCTGCGGTCTCGATTTCTGTATGAGCATAAAAGCATCCATATATAGATACAATCATGACCCTAGGAACTAGTCTGGGTTAAAGACATTTTCTACTGTCTTCTGTGGCTACATTTTCTCACAAAGCATATCCACAAAGTTTAGACCCTGGATGGCTAAAAACTCAAGAGTATCTTTTAGGATGCCTGGGTAGCTCAATCGGTTAAGTGTCTGCCTTCAGCTCAGGTCATGATCTTGGGGTCCTGGAATCAAGTCCCACATCAGGCTCCCTGATCAACAGGAAGTCTGCTTTTCCCTCTCCCTCTCCCTGCTTGTGTTCATGCTTTCTCTCTCTCTCCCTCTCAAATATATAAAATCTTAAAAAAAAAAAAAAGAGCATCTTTCTTCTTCACCTCTCAGGACAGAATTGGAAAGGAACTGGCATGGTTTTCAAATGCTCACTCTGAACAATATCCACCCTTGTGATTCAGGTTAGAGAAAAACAGGAATAAGTAGTGAGAGAAGGAAGGGGTTAAAATGAAAGAATGAAGACAGAAAATAAGTATTAATTCAAAGTATTAAATAATGCTGTCATAGATATCTGAAGCCAAATCCAGTATTTGCAAATAATACTTGTAGAAACTTTCTAAACCTGGGAACACACACCTGCATACATATATAATATTTCATGGAAATAAATATGAGAAGAAATATGGATGGATGATCAATTCTAGGTTTCTGTTTTGCAAGTGAGCCCAGGGCTACGTGGAGGAAGCATCTCTGAATCTAAACAGAGAACAAGAACCTTCATTAGGGTTAGGGTTAGGGTTTGGTCAGGGTTTGGTTTTGTTTTGTTTTCAGGAATTTTTCTTCCCCCCTTTTTTTTTCAGGAATTTTTCTTCCTCACCTGATATTTTGATATACCAACATCTCTGGAAATCATCCAACTAAAACCTAATCGGCCAATACCTTTCTTATCCGATAGCAGCTCAAAGCAATCTGCCTCTAATTTGTAATTTATAATCATAATCCATCAAGTCCTCTACACAGGGGAGTTAGGCCCTAGTTGTAGTGACTTATTCTTGCAGAGGATCAGGGACTCGTGTCACTATGAGAGTCACGATGAAACCGCGAAGGGCACTGCGCAGCAGCTGGAGTGAGAACACGCTAGCCGCGTAGGGGGTTCCTGTCTTTCTCTCCTCTCTCAAGTAAGTGCCACTGGGGCTGAAGGCCACAGATCTGTCAGTCTGGCCCTTTAACAAAGGGTCTTTAGGGGCACCTGGGTGGCTCAGTGGGTTAAGCCGCTGCCTTCAGCTCAGGTCATGATCTCAGGGTCCTGGGATCGAGTCCCGCATCGGGCTCTCTGCTCAGCAGGGAGCCTGCCTCCCTCTTTCTCTCTCTCTCTCTCTGCCTACCTCTCCATCTACTTGTGATTTCTCTCTGTCAAATAAATAAATAAAAATCTTAAAAAAAAAAAAAACAAAGGGTCTTTAAAGGAATTTATTTAAACCATTTTCTCCCATAGGGATCCGAAAGTTCTAGCTACACCATAGGTTGTTGGAATGAAATGAGAAGGGTGCTTTAGATGGGTGTCTGCCCTCTGTGAAGCAAGGAGGGAAGGTTACCACAACTGTAGGGCTGTGCAGAACAGAGCCCAATTTTAAAATATAAAAACGTTCCCTCTAACTTCCCCTATTTCCCTCAGATCGTTTTTCTCCATCCCTTGGTGTACAGATATCTTACTTGTCTCCAAGTCTGCTCTCAAGAAAGAGCATCTATCTAGGTTCAGGGTGAGACGACCTCCAAACGTGGGTCCAGGAAGGCCTGGATTTGGCTCACATCTCAAGTCTGCTCCTTATAAACCACATCACCTCGGACAACTGGCTTTTCTCTGTCTGCCAGCTTCCTCTTTCCTTGGGCAGGATCATGGGGAGGGAAGGAAGTGATGGAGATAAAAAGAGCTAACTCACATTTTATAGCAATGTTCTCCTCACTCGACAACTGTTAGTCTCCCTATGTGTGTGCAGTTGCGATACAGTGGAAACAAGTCTCCAAACCGGTCCTTAAGAAGTTTATAATCTGACAGAAATGTGAGTGCCTTTTTTTTTTAAATTTTTTATTTTTTATAAACATATATTTTTATCCCCAGGGGTACAGGTCTGTGGTGAGTGCCTTTTATCTACAGGCAGTCCCTGACTTACGGTGGTTTGACTTATGATTTTTTGACTTGATGACGCTGCAAGAGTGATACATATTCAGCAGAAACTGTACCTCAAATTTTGAATTTTGATCTTTTCCCAGGCTAGCGATAGGTGGTTTGATGCTCTCTCGTGTTGCTGGGTGGTGGAAGCGAGCTGTAGCTCCCTCCCGGCCACGGGATCGGTGGGTAAACAGCCCATATGCTGACAAGCTTACTTACCCCGAGGACCATTCCATCTTTCACTTTCAGTACAGTATTCAGTAAGTTATGGGGGATTATGCAACACTTTATGATAAAACAAGTTTTGTGTTAGGAGATTTTACCAAAGTAATTGTTCCGAGCACACTGAAGGTAGGCTAGGCTACACTATGGTGTTTTGTAGGTGGGGTGTACTAAATGCATTTTTTGTGTAGATATTTCAAACTTATGGTGGGTTTCCCAGTGTTGCCCATGCAGTGCAAATCATGCTTGACACTCAGTCTCTTTATTTTCTACATTCTTATTTTTTTTTTTAAGATTTTATTTACTTATTTGAAAGAGATAGCGACAGAGATAGCACTTGAGTGCGGAGGAGAGGAAGAAGCAGGCCCCCCACTGAGCAGGAAGCCAGACTGGGTCTTGATCCCAGGACCCTGGGGATTATGACCTGAGCCACTCAGGTGTCCCTATTTTCTATATATATTGAAAAGGTATATGAAGTTCATGTTCCTCCATGATCGAAGGGGACACCCCAAATATTTATCATCTACCAGTCATCTGTCAGGCTCTGGGCACCCCCCCCATGCCCCTGTCACCATGCATTTTTCTCAGTAATCTTCACAACAGATGTGAGGAAGGCATTATCCCCAGTTTATAGAAGAAGAAACTGAGATCCGGAGGGGTTGAACACCAAGGACTCTTAACAAATGAATTTTTGAGTTGATAGTCTGAGCTTCTGTAATAAAGAGACCAGAAAGTATAATGGCTTAATTAATTAAGTTAATGTTTATATCTTAACAGCCCCAGTGTGAGCATTCCAGATTGTCAGAGCAGCGATACTCCATGAGATCGTTTTGAGACCCAGGTTCCCTTTATGTAGCTACTGCCGTCTCCGGCATGGCAAAAGCTCAGTCACCACCTTGTTTTGTTGTTGTTGTTGTTTATAATTTTTTTATGTTATGTCACCATACAGTACATCATTAGTTTTTGATGTAGTGTCCCATGATTCATTGTTTGCATATAACACCCAGTGCTCTGTGCAATCCATGCCCTCCTTAATACCCGCCACGGGGCTCACTCATTCCCTCAAGCCCCCTCCCCTCTAAAACCCTCCATTTCTCTGAGACTATAGTCTCTCATGGTTCGTCTCCCCTTGATTCCCCATGCCCTCCTTCATTTTTCTCTTCCGTCTCCTAATGTTCTCCATGAATCAACACAGATGGAACTGGAGGAGAGCATGCTAAATGAAATAAGTCAAACAGAGAAAGACATAAGGAATAGCATGTGGTCACCACCTTATTCCTGTGTGTCCAGCATACAGGAAGGAAAAAGGATATTTAGGGCAACTAGCTTTGCCCTGAAGAAGCAGACCCAGAACCTGTGAAAATCCTTCTTGCTCACACTCTACTGACCTGAAACTTAGACACATGGCCATCCCTAGGTGCAGGCGAGGCTAAGAAATGTAGCCTATGGCAGGGCAGCTAGCCCTGTGTCCCACTCTTACTCTCTTTGCTCTCTTACAAAACAGAAGTTGAGGATGAGCACTTAGAGCAGTCTATAGCCTCTGGCACAGTAAGTAAGTGATGAAGCGGAAAATCAAACTTAGGTTTGCTTGAATTTAATTACTGTCTCTTAGATATAAGAGCTTGAGAACTCTGGCTCTTCCATTTGTCTTCAGTGCAGAATAACAATAACAATAATAATGATAATGATGTTTTGTTGTTATGGTTTAGGATCAAGCAATTGGAATTATGTGTCAACTTCTTAGAAACATGGTATGTGTGTGTGTGTGTGTGTTTTAACTTTTCTTCCTATAGATACTAATATTCCCCACCTCCAGCCCCCCCACCATTTTCTTGGAAGTATGTCAAGCTTCTAGTAGCCTGGCCTTGTGATTCATGTGAACTAGTTAAATGGGTTACAAAACAGAGGGAAATAATTCAGCCACTTGAAAACAAAACAAAACAAAACAAAAAACAAACACCAAACCTGTCATCTCCTTGCCAGATTTGTAAGACATGATATTTTTAAGGTAGTAAAGTGCAGCCCACTATAGGTTTCATTAAGGTTGGCTAATGTGGTAAGAATTAAACAGGAAGACTGAGTGAAATGCCTTTCTCCCCCTCTCTGAGGTTGCTTTTCCCTCATTGCCCCTATAAACAGAGGTCCTAAAAACTACATGTTAGGGTGTCTTTTTAAATTCAGAGCCAAACAAATGCCACATCCATCTGAAACTACTGTTTCTCTGACGTGAAAAGCTTTGTTTTCATTTCTTTCGTTTTTATAAGTAAATGCAGTTCTTTCCTGCAGTGATACAAAGGGCTAGTGCGTAGCTCAACACCCTCGGTCTCCTTAAGCTTCTTGCTATAAAACGTGCCCTCTTCTCCCCCACCCCCACCCCACACCCACTGATCACTAACTGGAAGGTAGTTGTCTGGACCACAAACCCTTTCCCCTTCTTTCAGTTTTTCTGAGTCCCTGACATTCTGTCTCCTTGATCTTTGATCCAAAATGCTTTTTTGAAAACTTGCTAATGATCTCCTAATTGCCAAAGCCAGTGTTTATACCATCCTAGGGCTCTTTGTAGCCTTTGATACTACTGACGGCTCCCTTTCTATTTGAAGCTCTCATTTTTCCAGATCTGAGTTTTAAAACAATTTTGTCCTTGACCCCTCTGATCTTTCACTCCAGTAGCCCAGTCGGTAAGGGCTTTTCTCTCCCACGGAGTCAACCAGCACATCTACCCATATTCAGAGGGGTCAGCTTCTCTGACTTCACTCCTCCTGAGGTCCAGCCTTGTATTTCCCAAGCGTCTCCAACTGAGCATTCTCTGTGGATGGCCCTACCCGAAGCAACAGTTGTGACCGTGAACACCTGACCTTTTCCCCCAAAGCCAGCTCCTTCTCCCAACCTTCCTAGTTCTGTCCGTGGTACTGGCCATCTCCCTTGTCCTGGCTTGGAAGCTGGGTGAATTGATCTTGACTGATGCACCCATCACTGACTTTTCCTAGTCCCCGTATCAAAGCAGTCATGAAGGACTGTCAGCTCTGCCTTCACAATACTATCGCTTCTCCTCCTTTCCACTTTATTGGCCATCACGGCGGTTTAGGGTTTGCTATCTAATCCTTGGACCCCAGGAAGAATGAACTTGTTAACTTGTCTCCAAAAAGCTTGGTTTCTTTCCCTCTCCTGCACTCTGCTTCTAGCTGAATCCATTTTTTCCTCTGCTTCCCCACAAATTGTTTCTAAACCCCACTTTCATTCTACCAGTTCCTCACCTGAAAAATCCTCAATAGTTCCCTGATGATAAAACATCCTAATACTTGACTCTTCTCTTTATTTCAACAAATGGCAGACAGACGTGCTTCTCTAACTACTGGACAAACATACCTTTTTCACCTCATCCCCAAATCCATGTACTTCTCTCCATGTACCCACAGCTACGCCATAGTCCGGGAAACCCCACCCTCTTACCAGGACATTCCTCCCCACTGGCCTCTCTGCTTCCAATCTTGTTTTACTACAGTACATTCTTCACAGCCAGCACGGTCTTTTATTTATTTACTTTTTAAAGATTTATTCATTTATTTTAGTGAGAGAAAGATAGAGCATGCGCACCAGGGGAAGGGTGGAGGGAGAGAGAGAGAGAGAAGCAGACACCCTGCTGCGTGCGGAGCCCAGTGAAAGCGCTCCATCTCAGGAACCCAAGATCATGACCTGAGCTGAAACCAAGAGTCAGACACTTAACCGACTGAGCCAGCCAGGCACCCCCAGATTTACTTTTTAGAAAGTAAATGGTTTATGTGCTAGCTGGTCTCCAATGAGCCACGTCTCCCAGTATTTACACCCTCGCTGAAGGTGAGCGCCATCACTCCCGTCAGTCAGCAGAAGGCAGCACATGTGACAAAGGCAGCCAGCTCTGAGCTGAGGCTTCGAAACGTCTAGGCAGCTTTTGCTTTAGTACTTGCAGAAGCCCTGAGCTCCCATATAAGTGATCTACTTATCTTGTGGGTGAGATCTCATGGGAGAGAGCCTGAAACCAAGCAGAGGGAGAAGAGAGACAAGGAGAGAGAGGGAGAGGCCCAGGTGTGTCCGTGTCCAGCTGAGTCCAATGGTCTAGTCGTCTCTGCCTAGGCACTGGACACACGAGTGGGTCGCCTTGAGACTGTCCCAGCCTCGTCCAGCTCTGCAGCCTGAGGGGACATCTTGTGAGATAAACTGGCCAGCTGAGCCCAGTCAGCTCCCAGAATCGTGAGACAGTCAAATGGTTATTGTTTTAAAGCACTCAGTTTTGACATGTTTGGTACCTAGTAACAGGTAACTGAAGTACAATTAAATCCAGCTCCTCCTCAGAGGTGCCTACAAGGTTCCCAAGGTTCTAAAGGACCAGGCTCTTGCCTACCCTGTCCTCATGTTCTGTTCTAGTCACTCTGTTCTGCCATCCTGGCTTGTGTCTGTTCCTCAGCCACGCTGCCTTAGTGCGTCCCCTGGACAGACCCTCAGCCTGGAATGCCAACCACCTTCTCAGATAGCCCCTCAGAAGCTGCTCTCTCCCCATTCTCCCTTCCCCACACCTTCTCTTTATCAAGACATTTATTTGCTTGGAGGTAAATATCACTCTCTGAAAAAAATCTCCTTTGTCTACTAGCTTATTGTCTATCTTTCGTCCCTGCTTCCTCTAGAATATAAGCTTCAAGGGGGAGGGTCCCTTGTCTTCCTCATCAGGTAGAGATTTACCATGAGGCTCATGAAGCTTATTCTCAGCGACCCTCATTTGCGTGTACCTCTTCACAAGCCCTATATATAATTTTGTATTTGTAATTTGGCATTCTTTTTCTTAGAGAAGTCTCCTTAAATTGTTTAAACTTCGGGCCCCACAAAACCCCGGACCCACCTTTGTTAATAGCTATATTCCTGGGGCCCAGAATGGTGCCTAGCACATAATGAACAATAAATGTCTGCTAATGAATGAATGGTGCCTGGCATTTAGTAGGAATTCCGAATGTGTCTTCTTGTTTTAGGGAGGGAATTTCCATTCCTCTCGCACCTGTCCTGCACTTTGCTCCCACACGAATCTTCTTAAAATATCCCCTTCCTTCAGTCACTTCCCTTTTCTAGAAATCTTCAACTCCAACATGAGTGGAGGATAAAGTTCAAATCTCTAAGCCTGCCATTCACTCAGGCCTATCACAAGCTCCTTCTTCAATCCTATCTCCTGCTTCTTGCCTTCATAAACACCGTATTAGAGGTGAGAGAGGTATTTACTGCCCCATGACCATCCCCACCCCTTCCATTCTCCGGGTCTTCACATTGGATAGTCCCCTCATTTGGAGAGCCACTTTCCTTTAGTTTTGGCCACATGGAATCTCTCAACTCCAGTAGACCTAGTGTTCTCTCCTCCTGAACTCTGGCCAGGCACGTTATTCCACTACTTGTGGAATAGAAAAAAGTAGAACTTCCTTCTATTACTAATGATCTTCTCTTGTCTCTGGTCTTGTCTGGCCATCTGGATCATACAAGCACTTTGCCCAGAGCCTGTATCCTCATTGGAACCATTCCCAGTTTAGAGGCCCCAGAGGAGACTCAAGAGGTCCTAGGGAAGCCCACTGGGTTCTACACTTGGAGCCAAATGGGAAGAAAGTACAGAATTTCACAGCCTCCCTGGAACCAAATAAAATCACCAGAAATGTGAACAGAAAAGAAATAAAGTCATGAAAGAATAGCAGTGTAATACTTTAATGTAAGTTCTTAAATCATAAATGCTTCAAGGGCAGCTCTGTCATGGTACCTGGAAAGTACCTGGTTTGGGGGAATTTATGGCCACACTGCACCCCTAAGGATAAAACATGAGAGCCGTCGGTCATGTGGTGATCATGGTGGTGGCGATAATGATGGCAATGTGAAGAAAGCTCAAGTCTGTGAAGGCGAAGGAGACATTGGTATTGTTTGATGGGGTCCTGCATGGGTAGAATTGACTCTGTTACTGCTTTCTGTGTTACCAATGCCAAAGGACACAAAGTTTTTTCCAAAGGAAAGTATAATTTATGTTTCATTTTTCAAAATGGCTACATTTTCCCTAAGGCATAATGGGAGAGTCTTCTTCTTCAAACAATATAGTACTACAAAAGAAAGAACTTTTTAGGAAATGGGGAAGAGCTGTTGTTTCCTGCTAACATCCAACTTCTTTGTCTTCTTTTGTGTGTGTTTCAGTGATAGGCGAAATGACAGTCCTTTAGTAGAAGTTAAAATTACAGCCCTAAAAAAAAAAAATCTACTCAAATACAGTATTTTATTTCAGTTTAGACTCATTTCCAATTGTGCTTAATCTTTTCCAGGCTTGTTATTGCTTTCTCTTACAGTTTCCACTGTGAAATGACATC
Organism: Mustela putorius furo; assembly: GCF_011764305.1. Lineage (NCBI taxonomy): Eukaryota > Metazoa > Chordata > Mammalia > Carnivora > Mustelidae > Mustela > Mustela putorius. The sequence goes on from NW_025422368.1 coordinate 9,914,825, forward strand.
TTTAGTTTCTTTTGCCCTCTATTGAATTGCCCTGGTAATAACAGTAACTAGCAAAATGCTAGTCCTATAGCATGTAGGGGAAGACATAAATATTTGATCTCAGATCAGTGGTGTGTGTAATTGTTGCTATAGAGAAAATCTTTTGATTGCTGCCCAAATCTGGAGGCCTATTAAAATTTAATTCCTGGGTCTTCTCCATATATATAAAACTCAGAACTTTTCATAGCATGTAAGTTAACCCTTGCCTGTTCCTGGGACAGACTATTGTCCATCTCCATGGGGATGGAGCAGTAGGAAATGCAACTCACACACAGGAATAAGATTTGGATGTTAGAGAGTAATTCCTTCAATGAACACTGAGAAACTCTGGAAAGGAATATCGAGGGAAACTGTGGTTGTCTTCTCTAGATGCCATTAAAGGTAGGATAGACTTTCATTTGTCTGTATACTGTTCTGCTATTAATATTCCTAATTTCTAAAAAAAATCATAGAAAAGCAAAATAATTGGACAAAATAAATATAAAAGCAATTGATGCATTAGCTTGCTTTTTTTTTTTTTAAAGATTTTATTTATTTATTTGACACAGAGAGAGATCACAAGTAGGCAGAGAGGCAGGCAGAAAGAAAGGAAAGCAGGCTCCCTGATGAGCAGAGAGCCCAATGCCGGGCTCCATCCCAGGACCCCAAGATCATGACCTGAGCTGAAGGCAGAGGCTTAATCCACTGAGCCACCCAGGTGCCCATTAGCTTGCTTTTATAAACATGTCAAGAGCTGGGTCAATGCTAGGAAATTGAAACATTATGGTTTCAGAGTGTTTAAATGTTATTCATAAGTTACATTTACAGAATTCCACCTATACAAAGAAAACATACAGCAAATGTTCTTAGGGCAACAATGGCAGAAGTATAATATATGAAGCTTTTCCTCCTAATACTTACATCACAATTGTAAGTGGGATTTGGCTACTGGCTGACTCATCTCATTATATCCAGATGAATGAAGTACTAAAGAAGTGGATAATCCCAAAGCTTAATTTTATACATTAGTTTCAAAGTCTCTCAGCTGTACCCAAAGCTGTTATGGTAACACAATTAACTGTTCTATCTTCTACCTCTTTGTCTCCATCCTTCCCTTCTGACAGGGCGTGACATAAATCCCAAAGTGATAAAAAGTTTGCAGAGCGTAAAGGTAGGTGAAACTAGAGGGCTAGCTATCCACATTTGTACCCCCTACCCCAAAAGTCAAAATTGACCAAAAGGTAAATGTAAAAAGAAGTCTAATGAGATTTTAATTTGAGATTCTTTTTCTTTGCTTGACTTATTTCACTTAGCAAAATCCCCTCCAGTTCCATATGTGGAACATAAGAAATAGCACGGAGGACCATAGGAGAAGGGAGGGGAAACTGAATGGGAGGAAATCAGAGAGGGAGACACACCATGAGAGACTCTGGACTCTGGGAAACAAACTGAGGGTTTCAGAAGGGAAGGGGGTGGGGAGAGGGGTAACTGGGTGATGGGTATTAAGGAGAGCACTTGTGGTGATGAGCACTGGGTATTATACAAAACCAATGAATCATTGAACATGACATTAAACTAATGGTGTATAATACGTTGGCTAACTGAACATTAAAAAAAAAAAAAAGAAAACTGAGATTCTCTTGTTGACATGTGTCATGCAACTAATTTCTCTACTGGGATTTAAGATGGGAGAGGCCAAAAGTACTCGTTAAGAAATGAGGAGTCACACATGGGACGCCTGGGTGGCTCAGTTGGTTAAGCTTCGGCCTTCAGCTCAGGTCATGATCCCAGGGTCCTGGGGTCTCTGCTTACTGGGGAACGTGCTTCTCCCTCTCTCTCTGCAGCTCCCCCTGCTGCTGCCATCTCTCTCACACACTCTCTCTCAAACAAATAAATAAAATCTTAAAAAGAAAAAGAAAAAAGAGGTGTCAAACAGTCCAGAGGTCCAGTACTGGTTATGCCATTTAACTGCTGCATGATTGCTTAATCTTAAGTGATTTTTTTTTAATCTTCTAGACCTCAATTTCTTCATCTGAATAATGAAAAAGATAAAACCTCATAGAGTTGTTCTGAAGACGAAATGAGACAATATCTGTGAAATACTAGGAAGAGACTTGGCCGGAAGAGACTTTTGATTAATATTAGTCTATTATTAGCATCATCACAATGACTGTAATTCTCAACATTATCTTTATTATTTTGAGCATGAATAATGAAGATAATAGGAATAGCCTTAACAGGGAAAATTTCCCTAGACATTTGCTGGGAAAGAAGGCTGAGAGAGGAAGTCTGAATTCTGGACATGATCCCTCCCAGCTCAGTGTTGTATTTGAGGCTGTGACCCAGGACAGGAGAAGGCTCACAGCACTCCTTGGCATCATGTCTGGTCCTAGGCTTCCTGCATGTTTTCTAAGCAGGATTCAGAGCTTTGCAGGTAATTCAGGTAATTGATCAGCCATGGACGTGGCGAGCTGTCAGCTCAGCAATTCTTTCTTTGACACATGCAGACATCTGATTTGGGCCAAGAATTAGAATGAGGGAATTATTATTTAACTTTTTAACATAGAAAACTGTTGCATAAACCGGGGCCCCAAAATGTCAGAGAAGATGAAATCTGTATTGTCAATACATACGCATAATTCTGAAGTACCAAGTAGCAATCAGTTTCAAGTATAGGAATTTACAAATTGGATAGAAGTTTCGTTTTCTTTTGTGTTTGTGTTGCTGGGGGTGGGCAGGTGGGTACTGACAGGGAATTGCCATTACCTTTTGCGGGTGGGGTGGGGAGAGGTGTTGAAATATATTTTCTAATAAAGAAGCACTCTTCTTTCGGATATTCTAAGTAGATGGTACATAAAGGTGAGGAAGGGGATCCCCATTTTGGAGGACTGTCTCTCAAAGAACAAAGAGACTGTCCACTAACGTGTGTCTGGGGAGGTTTGGGATGTTCAAGCAAGCTGACCATTGTTGAGTCCCTGAGAGGTAGGGCTGGAAAAGTTTACCTGGAAAAGTTAACATTTTACGAGTTATAAGGTAATCTCTCTACAGAAAGACTGAATTATAAAGAGAATGAAAAAGGCTGAAAATCAAAGAGGTTGAAAGAATTCAATTCTTTTTTTTTTCCCCTCAAGCGAAAACAATGGAATCTGAAGAACTAGTATGAACAAGCATTAACTAGTGTATCACACACCTATGTTGCCTGAGGAGTGGGCTGGAACACTAAGCTTTTAAGATTTGGATGACATTTTACTTGGCTGTATCCTTTCCTGGGTCTCTCTCTCTCTCTCTCTCTCTCTCTGTGTCCCTCTTTGTCCTTTAAATTTAGTTAATACCTACTGAATGGCTGTTATTTGCAAAATACTGTGTTAGGCACCTTGGTCACAGTAGGGAGCAAAATGGCACACCATCCCTGGCCAGCTCAGATATTATGGTAACAGGAAAGAGTACGTATTTTTAACTGCAACTTAATTAATTGGGATTCTGATTTATGCATCGACCAGAGATGATTCGGTTAATGTGAGTCTCCAAGAGGCTGATTATCCAGATACATGGACTGAATTGAGTTTTTACTCAGCTGAGAACCAAGCCATCCATGGTCCCTGGGGACCCACTGAAGACACTGTCACCCTGGGCATTGTCTCTGGGTTCTCAATGGCCATCTCTCTCTGAGAACTTGGGCCCATTCTTATTACTTGCCAGGGTACAGTTCTTATACCAAGTCATAAATACAACCTTTGTTTGAGAACTATAAACAGGAAATGCTGACTTTTGGTTTTGTTGTTAATGTTGGTGTCTGTTGACCTGCCCCTGCTATTCCTCATGGTATGCATGTACAATTCTGAAAAGTGAGCCAGCAGGGAAGTGGTGCTAGAAACGGAGATGAATGTGAAGGGGATTTTTTAAATCACAGAAACTGACATTAAAAGGCCGTGGATATAATCCAACAGCTAAGGAAAGTGTAATTAAAACAATGATTTCATAACATCAATCATGCTCTTTTTATCCCAAATTTCAAGAATTCATCCTATAATATTTTTATTATTTTATATTCTGAAATTACCCAAAGCACAAATCTATATTCTGAAATTACCTAAAGCACAAATCTAACCATGCGATTATAAATTTCCTGAAAAGTCATGAAGTACTTCACAAATTATTCATTTACTCAAGATTAAATGTTACACTGGTTATTATATTCTCTAATAAATCCTATTATCGATTATTTGTACAAATGATTTACACATTTAACTACATTTTTAGCTTGCTGCTTATTAAGTCTTAAACCCTCAAAAGATGAGATTAAAAAGTTGCCTGGGATAATATATTTTACGTGAATTAAATGATTTAAAACCAACCACAAAAGAAGCAAATCCCACTGCATCTACTTAGAATGGCTAAAAATGTTTCATTTACGTGGTTTAAAGTTGTCCTCTATTTTTATTTTGAAACTTTTACCCAGTAATTTGGAACTATTTGTTTTCTTCATTGACTCTGACCTTACAGCTGGAATGGGCTAAGACAGCACAACGTATCTCGACACTCAAATGTGGAAAGCTCACATTGGACTTAGCTAACGCATGCAAAACATGTTCCCAAGGCTCCGTTTCTCTGCTTCCTTTTTTTTTTCTTTTTCTCCATGGCACAACTCTGGAAGTGATCAATAGGTTGTCTCCTTTTGAAGGCCATGACTCTGGTTGAAAAAGGCTTCAACCAGGAATGGATATTTCCTTTGTGTCTAAGGAATACATGCTCATTAACAAGAAAAAAAAAAAGGTTTATTTTAGAATTGTGATTCATTATGATGAGAATAGTAATAGTACTACTGTGAAAAATATTAGCTAGGCCCATGAACTAATCAGCATGTATATATAAAATAGTTCTGCTAAAAAAACCTGTCCTTGTGAACTAACTAATCAGCATGTGTAAATGCATATATTAAATTCCTGACCATGTTCCAATACCGCCCTGTTAGGGAGCACACTAAGTCATTACTTAGACTCATTAAGGCCACCAAAAAAAAAAAAAAAAAAATTGCAAAGAAAAGAGGCAAGTGCATTTTTCCAAATAGCTAAAATGTTAGTGCTCATCATGTGTCAGGCACCCTGTCAAATAGCTTTATGTATTAACTCATGCAATCTTCACAACAATTTTGGAAAAGAGATGCCACGACTGCTCCTATTTTAGAGATGGAGAAGGCGGGGTCTCAGAGAGAGGCAATGCTGTGCCCCACAGGGTCAGCTCCAGCAGCGCCACGGGAACCCAGCGGCCTGGCTCCGGGGCTAGAACTCTCTACCACTCGGTGATGTTCCCACTCGGAGACTGCACAGAATCACAACCCTAACTCAGAGGAGGAATCAGGGATTTAGTCAAGCTCTTTCTAAAATATAGAACCACTTTTCCCAGGCTGGGTAAACCAGTGGACCACGTGTGCCCAAAAGAATGGAAAGGCAGCTTTAGCTAACAGACCTCAGGAGACAGATGCACCCTACCCACAAAACTTCAGCAGTCCTCACCCCACAACTTTTGGATTATTGTTTGGTTTTTCCCGAGGGTCTTCCAAAGGGAGAGAATACAGTCATCACAGAGATAGTGTCCTGTGATCCTTGAATGCTAATGTCTTCGTACAAATGAACAGTCTGATATTTATCTGCATGCGCTGCCCTAACAATCGACCACATCATACCCCACATGAGGTGTAGGAAGAAGCTAGGGAGCTGCGCCAACAACACAGTCCTGGCTGTACTCAAAGTCTCTTCCTTTCCCGACATTCTCCACCCTCTCCTGCACATGGACCAAGCCACTGGGCTTTAGAATGGAGAGTCCCCAGGAGCCTCAGGCTTCCCTTACACAAACAGATCTTTGGTGGCTTACCCTTGGGTTCCCAACCCATGTCGCCCTGTACATCACACCTTCCAAGTGGGTCACGGTCTTAACCACATTCCAAAAACAACAGCTATACCAAAATTGTGGCGTGTGGCTCTACTTTGGAAACCGACGCTTGGAAGGTGTACAGGACAACTGTGGAAAGCCTAGTGCTGAGAACCAAACCCATGGCTCCTGATTCCCGGTTCCCTACTACCCCCTAGTGGTCCACTGTTAATAGCCCTGCTTCCAAAGGCACGAGGTTGAAAAGGCTCTTTCCTTCTCTCAGAATAAGAAATAGAACAGATCTACTAACCGATCACAGAAAAACTCAGGAGTTAAATCAGAAAGAAATCTTTTTAGACCAGTTTTCCAACTAGTTCTTCCAAATATTTTGAGGAATGATGACCTTATTAAAAATTCTTCTAATTTAACTAAAATGTCATGATTGTATTACAAAAAAATTTAAAAGGCCCATTTGAGGATTATTTGGGACTTTAAAAGGTGAGAAAAAGTAAGTATAGCAGTTTCTGAAACACACTAAAACATGATAGTATGTGCCACCAGCAAATTATTTTCAAAGGTCATCTTAGAATGTTAGAATGCTGCCTTTCTGGGCTACATTGTTTGTAAATTTTATTGACCTTCAAATAAGTGAGAAGGACCCAAATATTAGCAGTTTAACATTGCCGTGTGAAATGTTTCTCTTTAAGCTATTTCAATGAAAGAATGGAATTGCTTGGTATATATTCTTTTCATTCTCTGACATGTAGCTAATAATATGTGTATATGCAAATATCATGTGACAGTATGTCAAGTGAAATTGTTACTTTCAATCTGAAGCTTGAGAAGCCAATGTCCAAAATTTCATACATGTGTTGTATTCGTATATATGTATATACACTCAAACATATATACATATGCATATATATACTTATAGATTAATCACCATATTCTACAAAATATTACAAAGATATGCAAAGAGAAAGACATTCTGCTCAAAAGCATACCCACATATTGTGATTCACGTTAAAAACTTAACTATAACCTTAGAAGTGATCTTTCCAAGTTCATGAGCCAAGAACAAGGGTTGGTGCCCAAGTGTTCCAGTTGACTCTAAGAGAGAGAAGGTTCTAGTCGCCTTGCAAAAATTTAAATTAAGTTTCACAAAGCACTAGCTGCAGCAGTGAATTTGAACCCAAGAGGAAAGGGCAATTCTGTAAATGCCAGCTCTTGGTTGCAGTCCACAATATGGTCCTTGGACCAACTGTTCTGCACAACAGATGCAACAGATGGTGTTGCTCCCCAGCACTCCTCCATGGCTTGTGTTCTGCCCTTTCACCAATGAGCCAAACAAGCCACCACTTACTCTGGTGAGTTGTGCTCATTTTCTTGAAAGGCAGAGGGCTTTCATTGGGGCTTCCTTTCCAGTGACCTGGTGGCCCACAGTGGAGAGACCAGAAAGTTCTCAGGTTACGCCGAGGTCTTGAGGCTATGAGAGAAAAGAACAGATGAAGCCTACATAGGGTAAATTTGGGATTTGTTGAGATGTGCGAATTTTGGGGGTTTTCTTTTCATAAATTCACTGAAAGATGATTTCTCTCTCTTTGGAAAATAATGACATCTTATGGGAGAAGAGACTATCCGTTACGTCACTGTGATGTCTGCTGAATGTCTGAACAACATCTGTGAATGGACTCCAGCTTAGCGTAATAAGAAAATCCAGTCACTAGTTGTATAGTCAAAATCAGGTAGGGACGCCTGGGTGACTCAGTAGGTTAAGCGTCTGCTTTCTGCTCAGGTCATGATTCCAGGGTCCTCTGATCCAGCCCCGCATCAGGCTCCCTGTTCAGTGTCGAGCCTGCTTCTCCCTCTCCCTCTTCCTCTGCCACTCCCCCTGCTTATGCGTGCATGCCCTCTCTCTCTCTCAAAAAAAAACCAAAATCTTGAAAAAAAAAAAAAAAAGCTAGGAAAAGAAAAAAATGAGTGGAAGCTTAGAAACAGGATCCATTTTAAAAAGTGAGACTTCAGAAGCACAGATTTTAAGTCTAAATGGTGACTTAGATTATTTCAAATACATTTTAATAATGTCAGAGAGGCAGGTAATCTCCATCACTTGTAAATTAGAGCAAGAAGGCTTCAAGATATAAACTACACACACAAAGAAAATCCTTACCATAAGCAGTAACTATACTTCAGTGGTTTACTAAAGGAACAGGCAGTGCAGGGACATAGCATAAAATTTTAGCATAGTTAAAGCCCCTGGTGAATTCACGGGAATAATCCTTTATACACCTTGCCTTGTGGATGTCAAATAGCTTTTCCCTAAGTGCTTTCAGCTGTAAGAAAATCACCATCTCAAAGGGCAAATCATTCTGTTTCCAAATAACTTAAATCATTAGACAGTTCTTTCTCATTTTAAGGTGAAATCTGTCCCATGTAACTTCCATCCCTTGGTCCACTCTCTAGAGCTATAAACATAAGATTTGTTCCCCCTCCATATAATAGCTCACTAGATATTCAGAGTTCACGATTATGCTCTGCCTCAGCCTCTCCCCTTTGCTGGATAAAAATCCCATTTCCTCGGAGCACTCCTGACACCATCAATTGTCTTTCCTTCCTCATTCATCTTCCCCGATTGTGCTCAGGTTTGATCTTTTGCAATCTCTAACACATCCCTGAAACTTGAGATTCTCTTTTCCTCTTTAAGTTCTGAGCATTCCTCTTCTTAAAAACAGACAATCAAGCAAGAAACAGTACATGCATTCCATTACCTTCCAGTTCTTACTTGGCTTCTCTTTTCTCCTTCAAAGTTGAAGTTCTTGAAAAGAACTTTTCCACTCCCTCCCTTTCAAAGCCACTGCAGTGTGGCTTTTGACTTCAGACTCGCTGAAATCATTTCTAGTGATAACACTGCTGACCCTGAAGGACAGCTGACACAGGACTGGGGGCCAGACAGACATGGTTTCTTGGATCCACCCTTTGTGAGTTGTGTGACCTTGGCAAAGTACATAACCTCTCAGTCGTATTTTCCTCACTGATAAAATAGATCGTTGTGAGGAGCTAATAAGATGATGTAAGAAAGGCGTTTACGGGGCTGGGCCACAGCTGGTGGTCGACGTCTGTGGGAGTCATTGTTATTACTATTACTGCTCTCACTAGTGGCTGTCAACCTTCAGTAGACATCAGAATCACCTGATGGGTAAAACAGACTGCCACCGCCCCGCCTCTGTCCCCGACCCCGCGCCCCCCCTCAATTCAGTGGGTCTGGGGTACAGACAAGAATGTGCACTTCTGACAGGTTCCTGGTGATGCTGATGTTGCCACCTCAAGAACTGTCTTTGAGAACCACTCTGGCCTCAATCTTTGCCCTTCCAAGTGTACCGGGAGTATTGGCACCAACATCATCTGGCAACATTTTAGAACTTCCACACTGACCTCCTGAATCTTATTGGGCATGTTAGTGAGACTAAGAATGATTCTCATGCACACCAAGTTGGAGAAGACAGGAGACATTTCCTGGTCCTTGTATCCGTTCAGTAATATCTAATGCTTTATTTCTCCCTTCTTTTTAGCTTTCCAGATATAATTTCCTCCTGGTTTTCCTCATATCGCTTTGATTCTTCCTTCTTAATCTGATTTTCCTTCCTCCATGGCTAACATCCTCCCTTGGGTTCTGTTTTCCACCTGTTTTCACTTCGCATGCTTGTATCAGTTCAGATTAGATTCCATGGCAAGTAATAGTTAACCTCCCTCCCCAAACAGTGGTGTAGACCAGATAAAAGACTGTTTCTTTCTCCTGTCAAAGTCCAAGTGAGGGCAACTCGGTGCTGGTGTGATGAAGATTCTGTTCCACACAGCTTTTAACCATCCATGTTCCTTTTATTCTGCTTCTTCATCCTTCACGGCTTTCAGTCTCAGTGTCACTCATGGTTTAAATACCACCAGCAGGTCTGCATTCCAGCCACCAGGAAGGAAGAAGGGATACAGAAAAAGAAAAAAGCTGCCAGCTGCTTCTGGGAAGGCTGCTGGAAGCGGCCACAAGATACATCTGATCACAGTTTGTTGGCCAGAGCTCCGAGATCTGGCCACACATAACTGCCCTGGAGGGTGGGAAATGCAGTTGGCTCAGCTAAAAAGTGGAGATATTCATACTATAAAGCCATAGTCTGCTGCATGGGCTGCAATTCATCCATATATTAACAATCTTACTACACACAGAATCCACTCAACGCCCCTGCACCCCCAAGGGAGGTATATGGTTTGCGAGGGCTGTTATAACAAACTTCTGCAAGCTGGGAGGCTTCAACCACCAACATTTATTGTCTCGCAGTCCGGGAGACTGGAAAGCCAATGGCAAGGTATTGGTAGGGTTAGGGAAGGGGCTGTTCCAGGCCTCTCTCCTTGGTTTGTAGATGATCATTTCCATATTCACATGGTGGCCTCCTTGTGGGCATATCTATGTCCAAATCCCCGCGCCCTTTTGTGAGTACACATCAGTCATATTGGATTAGGGACCACTCTACTCCAGTAGGATGTCATCTTCATGAATTACATCTTCAACTGCCATCTTTCCAAGCCCTGAGGTATTGGGGCTAGGACTTCAACATATGAAATTTGGAGTGGGACACAATTCAACCCATAACAGGAAGTAATCCTTATTATCTGTCAGGTTATTGAAGTCTAGTCTAGGATAGGAGTCTTGGATTCTAGGAAGTCTAGGAATCTTGGGTCAAGTGGCCAAACCTCGTGGCAGACATGCTGGACGAAGAAGGGAGAACATGTTACTGCCATGACTGCCTACTTCTGCCAAATGGCCAGTGATTAAGTTCCAGGTAGTTTCTCTCAGAAGGGGTTGTGGTGGGGTCCATCTATACTATGGATGTGATTGCTATGTCTACTGACCATGCCACCTGCCCAGAACCCCCTTATTGGAGCACAAACATATTTATGACACTTGCTACTCTGCTTGGTACATCTCTTTAGACATTCAGCTGGCTCAATCAGACTCTGTTCAAGTATCACCTTCATAGGGAAGCCTTTCCAGACCACCCTGTCTAGAATAGCCCTTTCCCCTTTCCACCACCTTCTAGACTCTGGCCATAATTTGTTTTTTTTCATAACATTTATCACTACCTGAAATTATATTAAACATGCCTGTGTTTCTTCTCGGTCTTCCTCACTAGAATGTAAACTCCATGAGGACAGGGATTTGGGACATTTTACTCACCCCTACAGCTCCAGTACCTAAAGCACGGTGCCCAATAAAATGTTGACGGAAAGAATAAATCCTCCAAGACTTTGCTTATCTTACATATATCTTGTAATACATAGATTAAAAATATATTGAGAGTGGGAGAGTCTTAAATTTTGCTCCTGGGCTAATATTAATAAGAATTCATAATTCTGTGACCTATAAGTTAAGATAGCTATAGACATCCTTGCCATTTTGAGACTTTACCTGGTTTGAGGATTTCACTCAACTTTCTCACTTTCTCTGATAAGCATGCACCAAACCGTATGTTCTCATGAGAGCAATATTTTCAAACTATGGGTCATGACTCATTAGGAGTCATAAAATTGCTTTAATGAATCACAACTATTATTAATGAAAAGAAAAAAATGAACCAGATGTCAGGACTTGTCCCATGTTTTAAAAATAAATATTGTTTTTGTGAAATCTCTGTTTTGGTTTTATATATCTATGTACATGTGTACTGTGTTACAAAATAAAATGTGTTTGTTATTTTGGGTCATGGTCAAAAACAGTCATTGCTTTTGTCCTCAGAGAATTGAAACACAAGGAGCTTACCTTAATGCAATTTTTTAGCTATTGAAGCTTAACTCATTTCTTCAATTCACTTCTTTGAGGAGAGAACAATCAATTTGGTTAACACATTATTTTTCAAAACAAACTTTGCCCTTGAAAAGCTCATATTGTTGCAGAAAAAGCAGAATTACCATATAGGATGGGAGATTTAACAAGAAGCACAGTCTTATAGGAGTTCAGGGCAGGGAGCAATTAATTTTGCAGGACAGTCCTAAGAAATGTGTTTACAGTTAGATTTGAGAGATGCACATATCATGAGAAAAACTGAAAACAGGTTTTGCCTCTTTCACACTTTTGATAAGGTCCAGCCTTGATGGAGCAACAATCTCGGACTCTTAACTACTAGAGCCATTTTGCTTAGGGCTTGAGAGCATTTCAATTAATTTTAATATCATACATATATATTTTTAATATCATATATATACACACACACATACATGCACACGCATGTATATTCTCTCTTTACAGTTCTTCCTATGAAATTCTCCACAGGAACAACGAGATAACATATATTTGTTCTGGCACCCTTAGGAGTATAATAATATTAATATAGATTTTAGGCACTGTGGTTGAACTCATTTTTTTCAATTCAGAATTGTTTTTCTTTATGGAGAAGTAGATTGACTCTGTGTCTTCCCATATGATGTCTATTGCTTTCAGCACTCCAGATTAGGGCCCCCATGTTACTGCCTACTTGAGGATATTCCTAACATCGTGGAATTCTATTCCCTTTAAAAAGATGATGTGTTACCTATTTGACAAAGTATCAGTGGGCATTTACGCATTTGTAAGACTTGGCTTTAGAAAAATCACACATGTGAGAGATGCTTTTTCAGACTAAGAATCTTGATTTGGGGGTCTCTAAAATATGATTATAGAGTCAACAGTATTATTTATCATTGTTATTAGAGATCAGTGGATATTAAACAGAACTCTGGGTTGCGTGTGAAAGAAAGCAGGACTCTGGCTGGTTTTAGAGGTGACTTGAAAGCTGCTAGGTTGGTCTTTTTCTCTTCTCTCTATTCCTTTCTGCTTTTATTCTCTCACACTGGCTTTTGCTACCCAGCAGGAAACAGATGCCAGCAGCTTTTCCCCTCATTCCTTCTCAACTGCACCACTGAGGAATCCAAATTCTCTCCCTCTCTCTTGTCCCAAGTTAATAAACAACAAACCAATCAACAAATTGAGCCTGAGGAAAAGTTTAAGTTACCTCAACAGAAGTCTGGTACAGGTGGCCCCCACTCTCTGAAAGTAGAGCGTTCCTATGAAAACCTAGAATGGTGTAAATTGAAGAAGCAATCAACATCAATTTATGTGGAAAAATTTTTTGAGCGTTCCAAGACCCCATCCAAATTACCTCTCTTGTGCTTTTCTGATACCTTAGCATGTCTTGCTAACAGATGCACCAAAAAAATAAAAGAAAGAAAGAAAAAAAGAAAGAAAGAGAGAAAGAGCGAGTGAGCACAGAGGCTCACAGACATAGTTCAAAGCTCTGGTAGCTTGATGTGGAGATGCTGAGTGTAGTTCCCAGGGAAAGAGTTTGGGCGCGCCACTCGTAGCTCAGAGTGGGGGCTACCTCCATGAACGCCTGCTGCAAACGAAGCATGAATGCTATTTTCACTCTTCTTTTTTCTTAAAACCAAAAATCCTCTTCAAGTTTCTTTCGATTAGTGAAATCAGGTACTAAAGTAGGTCTTTTCCTAAAAGCAAAGTGGCATAAGGAGAACTTTAGAAAAGCCAAGGATACCTGTTCCCTATCCCAGGGGCCAAAACTGTTTCGGGGATGTGGGATACTCTTATTAATCCAGTTTCTGTTGGATAGACATCCCTGGGTCAGTCAGTGGTGATGACTTGCTGGGAGGTGTAAGAAGATGGCAATTTTTCCTTTAATTCTCCGGCTAACTAGAAGCAGTAACCCAACACAGGAACAGAGCTTATTTGGGGGTGGATCAGACCATAAACGTTCACTACGTGGGTGTAATGTTAAGTACCTTACACGTATCACTTAAGAGAATCCAGCCACAGCGTGCGAACAGCCCTTAAGATTCAGTTCAGCTTGTCATCAAATTGTTTTGTCCCCAGGTAGAGAAACACAGGTGCTTTGGGGCCGATCTCGGTGGGTCATTCTTGAAGAGAGGCCTGATAAAATCTAGCCCTCTTGGTCTTGCTTGCTAATGGTTTATAGCAATGGAAGAACAGATCTTTTGATACTATAGAAGGGCCTATCATAAAACACAGCAAGAAGGTTTACCTTGAGGTTTTCTGTGTAAAAATGCTGATTTGACCTATTTTTCCCATATGGGCTGACCCTCATTCTCTGCTGCTCCTAACAGCTGCTCTGAAGGTTACAGAGTCTGTTGCTTACACAGCTGCTTTGGCAGAGAGGGGCCCAGGCAGAGTTCCAGCCTTCAGACTGTGGGTTAACCCCTTCACAGCTATTTCTGAAGCCTGAGGAGGGAGATGATTTCATAGTCAGGAGCTTATGTTCCAATTCCGTTTCAAACACTGGGGCTGCTGACACCGAAAGTCTTTTTTCCTCCCGTCTCTTCTCTTCCCCCTCCCCTCCCTCCTCTCTTCCTGGCTTCTTTCCCTCTACCTCCCTCTCTCGCTCTCTTTTTCTTTTCTTGCCAATTACAATTTCTTGCATATATGGGTTAACAGGTTTGTTCCCCCCCCCCCCCACTGTTACCTGGTTTGCCCCTTCCTCCATTACAGTTCTGGACTCGAGATGTTTTCATTTCACCCTTCTCCCTTGGCAACAGTTTAATTTAAAAATTTCCTTAACATTAAAAAAGAAGTTCTAATTTCTTTTACAATTTTTGTTTACAAATGGGGTATTGTCATTGAATTTTGCCAAAAGATATTGCTAGCCATAAAACAAGGAAAAGACAGATTGTTAGCTATCATTTTGGATCTGTGACGTACCTAGATGTATCATAGTGACCAGAATATGAGAACTAGACCGGATCCTAGAAAGACAAGAAAATTGTCTGCTCACTTGAATCAACCCACACTTGAAGGGCTCTAACATATGTTAGTTTTATTGACATCATCTGATATAAGATAAACAGTATATAAATACTATTTCAATCGGCTCCAAACAAGGAAGTATGAGTGATCAAACTCTTTATTCAAGCTAGTCAAGATGGTACGGAGGTAAATAAGACTGATGTCATCCTTGATATGACAGAGCTCACTATTTAGTGTAAGAGGCATTAACGATTTCCTGGAGCCAATAAATCACAAGTCTTTTGAGTACAATGAAGGAAATGCACAGAGTGAGGAGGAAATATGTAACAGGGGGATGATTCCCAGCCTGGTATTTGGTGAGGAGGAGGTTTAAAGCTGTTTCTCCATGGCAGGAACATGGACAGATAGAGTGAATGTGAGTGGAAGTTGGCTTAACCAAGAGGAAAGAGAAATAGCACCCAGACTCCACGTAGAGACTCCGTGCCGGGCAAGGCCTTTGACACACCTGAAGAATTGAGAGGGAGGTCGGAGTGTAGTGTGGGGAGGAAGAAGAGGGAGCATGCTGCAAGCTGAGGCTGAAGAAACCCATAATGGTCCTTTTAGGTTGTCTGAAGTCTTTCTTTCTTTCTTTTAAAAGATTTTATTTATTTATTTCACACAGAGAGAGAGAGAGATCACAAGTAGGCAGAGAGGCAGGCAGAGAGAGAGGGGGAAGCAGGCTCCTGGCTGAGCAGAGAGCCGGAGGCGGGGCTCGATCCCAGGACCTTCTAAGTGGATTTTACGTGAAGCTGTAGCAGTTAGTGTTTGCTGCGGGACAAATGACCACAGCCCCTGAGGGGCATAAGAGAGCAGGCATTTGTTTTTTTGCTTACACAAGTCGACTGGGTTGGCTTGGCTGTAAGAGGCCGCATATCTGAGGGTCAATGAAAGAGGCTCCACTCCACACGTATCACTCTGTGGTGTTGGCCCAACAGCCAGTAGCTGCCAAAGGAAGCTCTTTCTCATGGTCACAGCAAAAGCTCAAAAAAACAAGACTGACAGCAAACAACAGGCATGGCTTCTGCTTGCGTCACATGGACTAAAATCCCACTGGCCTGAGGAAGTCGTGTGGCCATGCACAACATCACTGGGGCACAGAAGGAGGCAGGTGGGAGAGAGAGCGTTTTTTTCTATAATAACCTAACCTACCACAGAAGACACAGAGGGATTATAACCCAGGAGCCAGGAAGATAGGTTTGATTTTAAAATGGGCGTATTTGGGGATGTGGAGAATGGATTCGGGAATAATTGTAGAAAAACAAGGTGATTATTGTGCTATAATGAAGAGAGAGATGACAGTGGCTGGAATGAGGTGGTGCTCCTGGGTTGCCCTGGAAGGATTCACATGTATATGATGTAGATGCAAATAACAAGACATGTTGAGCTTAAAGGAAATGCTACCTTGGTCTTTGCTGTGGGATCTTGGGTGGATGAACAAACTACTCACTGGGACAGAGAAAAAGAGAAATTTTACAGCAGGAGATGATGAGTCTAGTTTTGTATCTGCTCAGATTTGGTAAATCAGTGAGATATGCGAGTCAAGCTCATCTGCATCATCACTGTGAATCATATCTCACACAGCCAGGGCTCATTTTCATAATTTCTCCATAATAGCATCTGTTGTTAGACTTACCTTGGCTAGTAACTAGAAGAGATTGCAAGTAGATGTTTCAACAAAGAAAAATAACTTTAAGAAATAACCAGTAAATTGATGGAGTTTGGAGATCATTTAGGTTAATCCCCTCATTTGACAAATAAATCGAAAGGACCCGGAAAGCGTTTTATTCTTTCCTACATAGGGGGGTATTTTAAAAAGCATAGCCTACACGGATCAATCATGGAGCAAAACATTTGACTGAACATTTATGGTATGTTCCAGACTTTATTAATTGATTTGTGGTATGAATAATAATAATAATAATAATAATAATGATAGTAGCAATGTAAAATATTTAAGTACCAGGTGCCAGGGAGTTACAAAGTGTTTTTTATGCATTAGAGTGCTTATTTCTTATAAAAGACTGAGTTTATTAAGAAATAGAATTCTAATGGTTAGTAAATTGTCCAACATCATGTTCTTAACTATTATGCTCTATTATTTTTGTTCCTGATTTAGAGCAACCAAGAATATGATGGGAGGGGGCAAGTATTACATACATGCTTAGAAAACTATACAAGAAGGCATTTTAAATACTAGTTTGGGGATAACAGACTAGAAGCTACTGCAACATCTTTATAGACTAGAGACTTCAAATCAGAGGGACAATGCTGTAGACCTTATTGAAGTTTGTTCATCTTTGGGTTAAGATGATCATCTTTTTTTGTTGGACATCTGCTAGACATTGAATAGGAAAGAATTTTTTGTCCTTGGTGTGTAACTTGCTTGTTTGGAAGACACAGACCTTGTGAACTTTCTCAGAGGCTCTTGACAACTTCCTTCTTGTTCTTGTTCAGCTCTCCACCTGCATGGGGGGTCGTCTCCCCTTTTGGACTTATGAAACCCCTCACTGTAGAGCAAGGACTCTGCCATTGTGACCAGGTGCCCCAGAGAATGGAGTGTGGGGGAATTCGATGTTCTTGAAATAAGCCTGGAAAATAAAAGGCAGATTAATTCTTCCTGTATTCTCTGTCTCATGGGCTTCTCTAAAGCGTGGTTTCTCCACGTTACTCTTCCAGACCGTTTACATGTACTGAATGAATCAATCCAAGGAGCCTCCCTTAGGGTTGTCATCTTGATCCTGAGATAAGCAAACTGCTCTGAAAACAACGCTTTGCACTTTTTCCCATCATCTTGATTGCTCCAGCCTTCCTCTTCTCAGGTAAAATGTTGGCATCTTAATCCTTGCCTTAGGCTCTTTTCTAAGAGCCAATGGTGAAGAAAACATTTAAAGTTTCGACACTTTGAAAGTGGCATCAAGATTTCATTATGCGTAATAATTTCTAATTTCTTTGAGGCAAGAAGTTGAGTTACATTTTCTCATCAAAGTTGGTGGGTAGGATTAAGTCACTTACCTAGTGACTGAATCCTGACAAGTGCCGAACTAGTGTGTTATGGTGAAGCTTCAGTAGTCTATATTCATGCCTCACCAAGCTTTTTTGGTATAAGCCACATGCTATAGTTCTTCTCAAAAAGTATCAGAATATCAGTGAGACTTAGGATAATGGCAAACGTGTAGATAACTTGGAGGCCTCCCGGAACTCCCACCTCTGTAGGCTTGCCAAGGTCATTTCAATAATCTTGGAATAATTCAATTCTGTATTTTATATGATAGAAATTTGTGGATCCCACTTACAGCACTATGGCTGGGTTTAAGTGTATTTCATTTTATTGTTATGTATTGAAATAAATGGACATATTATGCTGCAGGTGCAAAAATGTACATGAAATTTAGAAGATAAAATACAAGACTCCAAAGAAATGTTTGCCACAGACTGCTTTGAGAAAACATGCTCCACTCCTCTTGGAATTCTCAGTTGCTAGGAGTAATTAGTTTGGAAAATTTGAGAACCACTGTGTGGGTGTATGTATAATTCCCCCCCACCCCCATTAAACATATCTATACATCTATAAAGTGAATAAAAAAAGTTACTCAAAAAAACTGCTCCATGTCTGTGTTCTAGGGGGATGTTGCAGAATTGCTTTTCAAAGGAAGATTCCTTTTTAGTGTGGAAGAAGACACTGTAACAGGCCTTTTGGTTTTCCAAGTTGAGTAAATCCCAGCAGCTAGTCTGGAAGGGAAATGTTGAAACACAGAGGAGTGTAAACAGCTATCATCATTCTGCCAGGTTGACAACCCTTGCAAGATTATTACGGGATGGCCTGTTTTAACACCTCCGGCTGGGGTTAAGGGAAAAGGAATGTTTGGGCTCTACTCACAGGGAGGGAGGTTGAGCAAGAACCAGATTCTCATTTGAACTGACACTGGTTCTGAAAACAGAGTGGCAGGCTGAGGGCTCCAGAGGAAACTACTGACCGACCCAGGACCTCCACTTAAAGGATGTGATAGCAGATAGGTTTGGTTGTGTTTTTCTTCTCTGAAATTCTCCTCTGTTCTTAAGCCCTCAATTGTGCTTCGGGGACTGAGGAAGGTCTGCGATTGGGGGCAACGTACACCTGCAGACTGTTGGGGCGGCATATAAAAGTGATGATGAGTCCCCCAGAAATGATGAGGGAGCAGCAGATTGGAACGAGAGCAAACCACACCAGAGGAATGAGAACATTGTCTGGGTATTCTCGGAATCGTGCAGAGCTTTGCATTTCCTGAGGCAGAGGGGTTTGAATTTGTTTTTTGGGGTATTAAATGCATTGAGTCATCACAGAGGAGAGAAGAATCTCGAAGTATAAATACATGTCTATGGTATTGCAAATCAAGGTATGGTATATTTATTATTGGAAGGGTACTTGGGATTAAAAAAACATGGATGAAGGAACAAAGTCTCTGATAAGAGACAATGATGCTGCCTCTCTGAGAGGAAAGGCTGGGCTCACAGGAGGGACATGGGATTTTAACAAAGATGTTTTATAAATTGAACACTACAGAGCAGGCAAAAAGGGGACTAGCAAGTGTAGAGCAACAGGACGATTAGGAGAATCAAGACATCCTTTAACTAATTTAGTTACAAGGACTTCTCTCTATCTCTTGAAGAATCTTTTAAAAATACAAATCTGATCACGTCCCCCATGCACTTGAAACACATCAATGGTTTCCCATTGCCTGTAGGATCAAGTACCAAATCCTTAACTTGCTTGGTAAGATTGTCTGAGCTGGTGCTTATATCAAGAATTTCAGTCCCTTCTCTTGTCATCACTCTTCTCTGTCCTTCCCCTGCCAGCCACTCTGGGTATGTCTGTCTCTATGATTGCATAAATAAAACTTCAGTTCCTTTACCCCTGGGCTTCTGAGCCAAGTTTTCCTTCCACGTGTGTCCCTCTTGCCTCTCCTCTTCCACTCTTTGTTCAAGTAGCAGAGGAAATGCCATTTCTTTAGGCTGACCCCAGACCTTCAGCTCCCCAGACCTGCTGAGGTCCCCCGGTGAACGCCCTTGTAGACTCTGTGCTTCCCCTCTTTATACCATTCTTCCAGAAAATACTTCCTGAGCCTGGCATTGTTACCTGCTTGAGAAACACAGCAGTGAAGGCAACAGACGCGAATCTCTGTCATCCTCACAGTGACATTCCTCCTTGCATTCTCTGTTCCACACAGCTTCATGGCGGGGGGCAGAGAACATGTCTGTCTTGTTCGCCCTTTAAATCCCCGCACACATAGTATTGAGCCTGGAACACTCTGGTGCTTAACGAATATGTGTCAAAGGTATGAATATTAGAGAAGTAGGAGATTCACCGGGGCCTGTCAAACTGGAACCAGGAAGTCTTAAAATACTTTGGTGGCTAGTTTTAGCCTAGATCAACGGCACACAGTGATTTATTAAACCTGGAAAATTATAAAACTTGCTAGGAATATGATTGATATGAAAAGATGGCTTGACCTATTAGGTGGCTACATTTCAAGCTTTCGAGGGCAGATATTGATTTGAAGTGTTTTAAGGGAGCAGGGTAGAGGGGGAGCAAAAGTGTCCTGGCCTCCAGCAGCTTTTCAGAAGCTGTGGGGCCTCCTTAAATGCTTACGTTGGGAAGTATTTTACAACCAGCCTCGTGTTCATTTGGGAGCAAGCTACTGCTGTAGAATGTTTAGAATTTTTCTTTCTTTCGTCTCTGTTGGCATGAGAGAACAGAACTAAGTGGGAAGGCTAATTTTGCTTTAAAAAAAATTTATCTTTTTGCAAATTAGTTTTTAGCTACAAATAAATACTGGTTCTGAATGAGAAGTTTGAAAGAGTAAATTAATTTAATTCTAGACAGTAAATTCCTTGAGAATAGGGTCTGTGCCACAGTCAGCTTTGAGTCCTCGGTACTGAGCACTGATCCTGACAATAATAAATTACCTAGAAGTATTGTTTTTTCTTTTCATGAATGAAGAAACACAGTTTCTTGAGTGGGAAAAAAAATCAGTCAAATTGCTTGTTTTTGTTAGCATAGAGACCAGTAATTTTAATTGGCTAAAGTTTTCGTATTCATAATTCATGGATTATTTTGATGTAGATAAGGTCAGGAAAAATTGTCAACCAAATCAAAATAAGATGTTTTAATTAGATCACATTAGAATATGTATTTATAGCCTACCTAGTTCTATAAGAAAATCAAATACAATAAAAGAAAACATAAAACAAAAACCATAGAAAGGAAACTAGAAAAGAACATTACATTAAGAAAACATCTTTGAGGAAAGGCATAGCAATCTAGCATGATACTTAGCTTTAAGTTTCCTGTCAGCCAATGCTAAGAGGAAAACACGAAGGGGTACCTACTTCTCATTGTCCAGGAGAAGGAAGCATCCAGGTTCATCCAGAGAAAGAACATCTTCCTCCTCCTGACATTGAGGTAATTTATTCGATAGCTTTGTAAAGAAGACCCTGAGAAAAACGGGAACAAGAAACTTAACGTCAATTTTACAAATAGAGATGAAAAGACAAATACACGTGAAATGTTTTTTTTTTCCAGCTGTGGGCGAAAGATGAGGACAGAACATTAAAACGTGATTCCATGAAAACTATTCCTGAAGGTAAGAGGAGAAGTTCTGTGTTTCTCTGGAGGAATGCGGTATAAAACTTGGGGAGGATTAAGAACAGAGTATTTTGTATCACCCTTGGTTCTAAAGGTCTCAGAGTCCAGGGCCAATCAACGGAGTGCCACAGAAACCAAGGCTGAGACAGGTGAAGGCTGTCACCGTGGGGGTGGTGAGGAGGACAAGGCAACATGCAAGTGCTCTGAGCCTTCACCCCTACTCTTGCCTCTACTGCAACCAGTGATGTGCCTCATTTCCAGGTTTTAAATTTTGGAGCTCTTTTCCCACTTTTGCTTTCCTTTGAGAGGAAGCTTCTGCAGGGAGATAGGCACACTTGTAGCATTACATACTTCTATGAAGAAGCCTTCACTGACCAGGCTGTTTAGAAAGCACCCACCTGCCTCGAGCCAGCAGCTTTATCCCCTTGTGCTGCTTTGTATTTCTTAATAGCTCTTACCAATATCTATGTTACTATATAACTTATTTCCTTATTTTGTGTATCAGTCAGGATTATAACAAGACACATTATCCTTGAAATGGGTGATTGGAACACAGTATAATCAAAGAAATAGTGACCAAGATGTGGGCAAGGTTCAGGGAAACCAGTGAGGGCTCATGTACGGCTGTGGGGCTGACAACAGTGGCAGTAGGGTTGGGGGTGGGGGCATGGATACCTCCAGGCCTGTAAGGGAAAACTGAAAGAGCAATTATTAGAGGTGAAAGAAAAATCTAGAAAGGATAACAACTTGGAAGACACCCTTGGAAGAAGGATATGGCCCTCCCATGATGAACAAATTCCACAACTTTTTTCTCCTCTTGAGCTCCCAGTCCCTTCCACTGGCCAAATTCCACTGGAGAGGAGAGGGCAAGTGAGTTTGTTGATGCGGTCTGTGGAGAAGGCTGGAAGGTACGTCAGGAAGAGCATACAAAGGATCACCACTATATTTCATTTCCTGTCTTTCTCCTCAGCCGAAACCTAAGTTCCAAGAGGACTGGGATTTTTGCCTGCTGTATCCTCTGTGTGTAGAACAGTGCTTGGCTCATGGTTGGTGCTCAATAAACATTTCTTTCTCTTTTTTTTCTTAAGATTTTATTTATTTATTTGACAGAGATCACAAGTAGGCAGAGAAACAGGCAGAGAGAGAGGAAGGGAAGCCGGCTCCCCACTGAGCAGAGAGCCTGAGGCGGGGCTCGATTCCAGGACCCTGGGATCATGACCTGAGCTGAAGGCAGAGGCTTTAACCCACTGAGCCACCCAGGTGCCCCTCAATAAATATTTCTGAGATGAAGAAATACCAGTTGATTTAACATAAGCTTAAAAGCTCGACTACAATGGAATAGCAGTTATAGGCTATTTATAAAATGTTACCATGCGAGATACTTTTTACATTGGTTTTCTTTGTCTCCCTGATTTATAGGAGTAGTAAATGCTTGATACTTGAGAAATTATTTGAATTATATATATATTTAGGTTCCTGGACCCAGTTTCCATGTATATGTGCATATGTATGCTGGGGAGGATTTCCTACATAATACCAAGCAATTTTCAAACACTAGTGGGGTGTCCTAAGGTCAACTCAAAAGGGTTCAGTCCTTCAAGACTGCACCCCCTCTCCCCCGTGCCAATTTTAAGTCCAGGTTGTCCTCTGTGCTTCTGACCATCAGTGGTTCCCAGGACCTCCTCCCAGATTCAATTACTTTGCTAGAGCAGCTCCCAGAACTCAAACATTTTACTTACTAGATCACTGGTTTATTACCAAAGGATACAACTCAGGAACAGCGAGAGGGAATAGATGCATAGAGCAAGGTATGATATGTGGGAAGGGCTCAACGCTTCCATGCTCTCTCAGAGTAGGTCATTCTCCCCAAATTTCCATGTGTGCATCAACCTGGAACCTCTCCAAACCCTATCTTTTTTGTTTTTTTGTGGACGTTCTTTACATAGGCACGACTGATTAAATTACTGGGCATTCTTGACTATTCAACCTCCAGCCCCTCTTCTCTGAAGGTCTGAGGTGGGACTGAAAGTTCCAACCCTCTAAACAAGTAGTTGGCTCCACTGGCAACCACCTCATTAGCATAACATAAGGCACCTTTATCACTTTCAATACTTAGGAAATTCTAAGATTTTTGAGATCTGTGAGCCAGAAATGGGGATGAAGACTGTATATATTTCTTATAATAAATCACAACTATATATATTATATGTGTATATAAATATATATGTGTGTGTATATATATATATATATATATATATATAGTGTGTGTGTGTGTGTGTGTGTGTGTGTGTATGTGTGTGTGCAGCTCCAATATGGTGTATTTAAAATTATATTATTAACACTTTGGAAATGATTTTCAATTGGGCTTTGAATAACTATATTTAGAAGAAGAACTTCCTGCACTGGCATTTTCTGTATATTAATAAAATCCAAATCATCTTTATTTCATATGTACCTCATGTTGCTGAGGACAGCATTATCTTATTTAAGTCCTCTACATTTCAATAAAGCAACAATCATAGCATAAAACATCAAGCACAACAACATTTATACCACTAAACTGGTCAAGATTTATCACAGAGACAACTGTTTTGAACACCCTTCTGCTAGGGCAAAAAAAAGGAAGGTCAGTGATTTATGTGAATGGACAGATGGGTCATAATGTATTCCTTCAAAGTGATCTAATTTGGTCTCTGACAGGCTGTAAAAAGAAGTGGCTTAGGGCAGAGTGTCCTTCACTGACACAAATGCGGCCTCTGGTGGAGGAACTTCTCTTTGTACTCAGCCAGGGGCTGGGCAAGGGTTGAGGTCCGCCTCTTAAGGTGTCGGGATCACAGGGCCTAGGAATTAGATCAGGAGCAACTCCTTGACTCACCTGAGGAAGTCTCTACGTTACCAGTGCCATCTGTCAGTGTTGGAGGAGCTCAACTCAATATGGCTGGCATGGCTGAGAAAGCCATTAGGTCTCTGGAGCTCTGGCAGCATCTTGTGAAGTCTTGAGACTTGAGAGGTTCACGGACGGTGCTCCTTCTAAGACAATTTGGTGACATTGTGACAGGTGTCCAAAGTGAGGGTGTTAGATCATATTCCAGCTCAAATGGTTTTGCAACTCCATGGGGCGCTGCTCCCTGAAGGAGGATTTCACATTCTCTGTTCGTATCAGGATTGGCCATATATATGACTTGCTTTGTGGATGAAGTGGGGAAAGGAGATTTAAGAACAAGCTTGAATTTTATCATGATTCATTTTCCTCTACCACAGTCTTAATGTTCCCGGAGAATTTTGCTCTTTAGTTTCATCCTGGAGTGAAGCTGGCATCAGTCAGAGCTGAGGGTCAAGTGACAATGGACAATGAATATGAATGAGAAATAGACCTTTGTTGCTGTTTGCCACTGAGACTTTGGGGTCATTTGTTACTGCAGCATAACCTAGCACATCTGACTGATACAAGGAAATCGTATCTCTCACTGTTCCTATTCACCCAACCTCTGGGAGGAACAGCTGTTATTGTGGCCAAACAGTAGGCTTGTAGGTCTCACCAACCATGTAAGGTGGTAACACAATGAAGGCTGATGGAGGTCAGATCGAGAGTGCCAGGTTAATGGGGAATTAGCCACTGGCAACGTTTCCTTGCTGAGAAACAATTTCAACTTGAAACTGGCCCGAGCAAGGATGTGGGTGTTGTTTCAGAGGCTGTGACTAGCTCAGGGTGGTTGTTTTGGGCTTCCAGGAGGATGCATGGGAAGGTGGCCAACCAAGGCACTGCTACAGAAGGACTGTTCCCAAGACATGGAAACCCCTGGCCTGTTTGGACTGTGAGTACTGTCACAAGGTAACAGTGACATCTGGAATTGGTGTTCCTGAAGAGGAGGCAGTGGAAGCAGCAGGAGACGGAAGCATTAATAACTGTCAAGAACAGGGCGGACAGGCTAACTTAATGGGTGAGCTCAGTCCACTCGGGGCCTGATAAGTCCTGTCACTCTCCCTTTCTACAGTCACTCCTCCTGGGAGACGAATAAATCATATCCAATGACCTAATAAAATAATAAGGTTTGTCTGAGTTTTGACAACAGTGGACCTCAAATTCAGAGGGAGAGAAATAGGAGGCATTTTAAAATTGCTTTCTCACCGGAATACAGGAAGGCTAGAGATGAACACAAAGTTATGTTCTGTCCACTAGTTGTCAGTTTCCTGAAAATACCCACAAATCTATAACACTTTATAGAGCTATACCCCAGAGTCGGGTTAAGTAGGTGGCGTTTTTCTGTGGGACGTTGTCTCTGTTAGGTAACTCAACAGTATCTTTTTAGCATGAAATTAATTTACTGAAGGTCAATCTTTAAAATTAATTCATTTTAATTACGTGGAGTGGGCATTCAAGCAAGGCAGATCTGAGTTTGAATCTCAGCCCTGCTCTCTAGATCTCTGGCCTTGGCAAGGTACTTAATTTCTCTGAGTCACTTTCTTTCATGTGTTGTTGTGGGAAATTAAATGAAACTACAATGTATTTAGGCATTTGGCGCAGAGCCTGATACTTAAGAGCTCAATCCTTTTTAGCTGGGAGGATTTCTGCTGCCGGTGCAGGTTAGTCCTGGTATGACTAACAAGGTGCATTTGGTAATCATTATAATTAGAAGAATAGGTGACTACTGAATTTACCATTTACTCTATTAGGTCAACCACATGGTGAACCCAGCCCAATACTTTGCTGGGTTAAATTTCCACATGGCTGATAGCTGGGTATAATGTTTCAGTTGACACGTTTCCTTATTCATTAAGAGCCGGTAGTTTGTGTCACTAGTTAATACCGTTGAATTCAGCAAGTATTTGAGTCACTATTGCACACAAAACACCGTGATAATTTCTCCAAGGCCATCCTTTTTACCTGCTTTCTGTCTTCTGCCCATTTAACAAAAAGGGCTACTGTTTCTGTTCTACCTGTGTTCTCAATTCTGTCTTTCCAGACCCTCAGGAAACTTAGTCTGTCAATTATTTCTTCCCTTGATTATTGTCAATCCCCTCTGTTCTGCTGTTTCCTTCTCTGCTGGGACAGAAAACCAAAGAATAAAAAGCAGAACAGCACACACAGGGAAGGATCCTTTACCAGGAAGCTCAGACGCTCCAGTTCAGGCCAGCTGATACAAAGAGCATGAAGGGGCTGGGTGTTTGGGGTCATCATCAGGATAATTAATTATATCTGGTGAATCTGGACACCTTTTCTCTCCCTATACCGAACAGCTGGTAGAACCTAGCTAATTAAACTTGTGACAACCTTTCTTAAATAGAGTGTATGAAATTCTTGGTGCTAGTCTAGCCTGAACTGTAGATCTGGAACTTTCTAACAAGTAGGGGCAGGAAAGAGGAAAGGGAAAAAGAGACTTTGGCATATTTTCCTAGCATAAATCCTAACAGAGGTTAGTAGCAGGTGTTCTGCCGTGGGTAACGCTCCGTCAGATGCAAGAACCAAAAAGGACAGGGACCTCCCAATTCCAAAGAACCAACCACCAGTACACTCTTCCATGCTGGAAATTGGACCCCTCTTCCAATCAGAGGATGCAGAGAGTTCCAACATTTGGATGTGATTTATTTATTTATTATTTTTAAAGATTTTATTTTTAATTAATCTCTCCACCCTACTTGGGGCTCAAACTTACAACCCCGAGATCAAGAGTCACATGTTTGGGGTGCCTGGGTGGCTCAGTGGGTTAAAGCCTCTACCTTCAGCTCAGGTCATGATCCCAGGGTCCTGGAATCGAGCCCCGCTTCCGGCTCTCTGCTTTCTGCTCTCTGCTCTCTGCTCGGCAGGGAGCCTGTTTCCTCCTCCTCTCTCTCTGCCTGCCTCTCTGCCTACTTGTGATCTCTCTCTGTCAAGTAAATAAATAAAATCTTAAAAAAAAAAAAAAAAAAAAAAAGAGTCGCATGTTCCTCTGACAGAGCCAGGCTGGTGCCCTGGATGTGATTTTTTTTTTTAAACAGACTCAGTATTGTCAATCTCTTTTCAAACAAGGGAAGAAAATGATCAAGTAATAGGAAAGGGTCAACTGCTCTACCATTGTAGCATTTGCTTTGTCTTATTAAATATTCTGATTATCTTATGCATTTCAGTGCTAAAGTGACAGATTCAGGCTATCCAAGCTAATATATATACCACATAAGCCATTTGAAGTCATAAAAAATAGTTTTTAAAATTCATAAAATAAATCCCATCCTTTTAAAAGATAGTTTTGACTCTTCTAGATCCTTTTGATTTCCATATACATCTTCAAATCAGCTTGCCAATGACTCTGCTTACTCTTTAATATAACACTTTCGACCCACCCATCCATTTTGTTGACTTGAGTTATAACATAAAAGGTAAAATGCAAACACATCAAATATAAACAACATTCAAATAATGCAAATATGTGAATAATATGAAAAAATGCTAATTTTCCACAAGTAGAACACAGGCAGAAGTTGCCACACCTTTAATCTGGAGGCAAATGGGCTCGTTACCAGCTACTCGCTGTAGGGGAGAGAAAAGAGGTCTAACTTGTCCAGCACCTTTGAATATAGTTCTTTAATTAATGGAAATGTGCAAATATGCAAATCATGTGAAAATAAGTGAACTGAGAAGAGCTTCATGCTCTTGACTTAGTATTCCTGAGATGAAATGACATGCCTTTTCAGTTCATAGATAATCTTCGAAAACACAGGAGATGGGATATCTATGAAAATCATTACTAATCTAATATTTCAAGTTGTGGAAATGCATTACCTTTTTCTTTAAAATTATCCAACGACTGGCAGACGATTTGCTGGCTCCCTGGAGACTGCCAGTTATCAATACAGCACACTGGAAGAAACCCCCAAAACCAAGGAAGCAGTGGGATTCCAGACAAGCTGGAATTTAAGGTTGAGAGAGGCTGTAGGCAAGAACGATGCAAAATTTTCACCTTTATTCCTAAAAATGGAATAAAGAAAACACTATTATTTCATCAGTGTTTTCTCATGTCATAAAAA
Organism: Mustela putorius furo; assembly: GCF_011764305.1. Lineage (NCBI taxonomy): Eukaryota > Metazoa > Chordata > Mammalia > Carnivora > Mustelidae > Mustela > Mustela putorius. The sequence goes on from NW_025422368.1 coordinate 9,943,168, forward strand.
TGTCCTCAGAACCTCCCCTTTAATTGGCTGTTTAACATTCTGTGGTGTGGTTGGACCAGCAAACTGAGTTCAACAGTGCAGGAAGAGTTCTCCACACGACAATGCAGCAGCGACTTACTACTAGGATTTTTATTAAGACTATAAATCAGATCAATAGGCTCAGGAAGAAAATACCACCAATGGATAGTGAAAAGCCACTTGATAAACTTCATCCCCAATTTCACGTTTTGCTGTGTTCTTCAGCAGCTGCTATGCCACAGAGGTTTTATCTCCTTGACAGTTTGAACCGCTGGAAAAAAATCCTCCTGAAAGTCTTTTATTTCTTAAGTAATGATTTAATAACCTTCCATTTCTAGGTTACTAATGGTTATTGATCTGTTCTGATTTTGTTGACCGTCTTAAGTCAATTTTATAAAATTCCTGTTTTCACAGAAAACTATTTTCCAAGGCTAAATATTATAGGCAGAGAATTATAAATAGTTCTCTACCATCATTAATTTTTCTCCTTTCTATCTGTTATAATAGCTTTTTTTGTCCCTATTTTTGTTAGGGGTTTTCCACTTTTCTTGATTAGATTTACCAAAGGTTTATTTATTATATTTTTCTCATCAAGAAGTGTTTCATTGAATATAAAACCTTACTTTTCAAAATTCATTTTGGTTTATCTTTACTACTTTTCTCTCTGCTTTACTTAGGTATTTTATTTATTAGATGATTGACTGATGTTTATCTCTTTCAGCTTGAGTTGGATTATTTATTTTCATATTTAGTTTTAATAATAAAAATTAAGATTATATGTTCTGCCTTCAGTGGAATTATTCATTCATTTCACAATTTTATTGAATGTCTATTGAGGATCAGTGCACAGAGCAAACATAAATCCCTGACTTCATAGAGCTCACACTGATAGAGGAAAGTGAAAAAGATAGTTATTTATGTAGTATATGAGAAAGTGATACATTTTAGGGAAAAAAGATAAATGAGAAACATTTGATAAGAAATCCTAAATGGGGTGACACTTGGGTGGTTCAGTCATTAAGCATCTGCCTTCAGCTCAGGTTATGATCCCAGAGTCCTGGGATCAAGCCCCACATCAGGCTCCTTGCTCAGCGAGGAGCCTGCTTTGCCCTCTGTGTCCCCTACTCTCCACTCGTGCTCTCACTCTCTCTCACTCTGCTTGTGCTTCCTCTCTCTCTGACAAATCAATCAATCAATCTTTAAAAATATCCTAAGGGGGTATGTATAGAATTTGCAATTAGGTTATTGTATCTTGAGAATTCTTAATTTCACACCTTATTTTTGTCCAACTAGTATATATTTGCATTCTTTTTTTTTTTTTAAGATTTTACTTATTTATTTGACAGAGATCAGAAGTAGGCAGAGAGAAAGGAAGCAGGCTCCCCGCTGAGCAGAGAGCCTGATGCGGGGCTCCATCCCAGGACCCTGGGACCATGATCTGAGCCGAAGGTAGAGGCTTTAACCCACTGAGCCACCCAGGTGCCCCTATGTTTGCATTATTATTTCCTTCTTTGCCAGTACTTACTGAGAGCACCTTAAATTTTATAACTTACTTTAAAACTCTTATAACTTATTTCCAGTTTTGTTGAATTGTTGGTTAGAGGACGTGGCTTAGACAGGCTTTGTGGTGGGTGTACTTATTGATGTGTTTTGTGACCATGTAAGTTAGCACTGGGCCTAACAGGCAGTACCAGAACATCCGGTAAGGGGCTTGCGTAAGGGGCCAATTCTTGTCCTCGAAGAGTCCACAGTAAGAAGTCCAGGACTGCCATGAAGGAACAGGGCTGTTTCCCTTTTCCTGCTCTGCTGATATGCAGAGAGGGGCTGCATCTCAGGCATCTGGTGGATATTATAGGCAGCAAGAAGGAGGAAGGCCAAGAGGCAGTACTAGCTGGTCCTTGCTGATGTGTCTTGCTGATGTGTCTGATGGTCAGAACTAAAGCCCATGGGCACCCCCAGCCACAAAAGAGCCTACAGATAGAGAAGGAAAACTAAAAATGTACTTATTTTGTAGTTTAGAGTGATATTGGGTAGGCCAACACAGTGAATCTCTCACAGTATCCCTTTTTGTAAATATACCCAAGACATAGGAATTATATATCTTTATAGGATTCTTTTTCCCCTAAATTTCAAATTCCTTATGTCATTGTTATTTTTTGTATACTTGACCTGTCAAAGGCTAAAAATGGTCTATAAAGTCTTCTAGAATATACATGTTTTTCTTTCTGCTTTGATTTTTAACAATCATACTTTCTATATTTTAAAGCTATTGCATTTAGTGCTTAAAGGTCATTGATATGTTCTTATTATGGACTAATGCCTTTTATGCTGTCTTTTTTTTTTTAAGATTTTATGTATTTATTTTTGCAAGAGAGAGAGATAAAGACAGATAGCGAGCATGAGCAGGGGGAGGGGCAGAGTGAGAAGCAGACTCCCCGCTGAGCAGGGAGCTCAGGACTGAGCAGGACTGAGCAGGACTCGATCCCAGGACCCTGGGATCATGAATTGAGCCGAAGGCAGACACTTAACTGACTGAGCCACACAGGCTCCCCTATACTGTTTCTTTCTGACTTGGATTCTATTTTATACAACTCCTTCCTCTATTTTATTTTAATTTACACTCGATTGGAAAACCTTGGCCCATTCTTGTTTTTTAACCTTTGCCATTTTATTTTAGGGCATCTCTTCTGTGTATCATACACTTCCTTATTTATCCACTCATTCATCACAAATATTTGCTGAATTCCTGTGGTGTGCCAGGTAATCCGTGATGCTGGAGATAGGACAGGAGACAAAACAAAGGATATAATTGTGAGACGATTACATATATTGAACAAGTATGACCCATGGAACGTAATCACTGGGTAACTTTAATGCATTGGTACTCCTTCAAATTTATTCATGAAGTTAGTTCTTTCTCTTGCCGATTTACTTTTCTCTTTCTCTAGGTTCCAACATAATTGAGTCCAAAAACCAGCTTATAAGAGCAGTAGGAGCAATAACAGTGCCAGGAAAGAGAAGCCAACAAATAACAGTTTTCTCACAGAGAATTTGTTTGTAAAAAGGCCTGAGTTGGGAAAGGGGATAATCTTTGAATAGAGTTTAAATTTTGATTATCATTTGACATACTAATTACTACCAGAGGGTAATGAGAAGTCATGGAACTGGCCTGAAATTTCACCTCCAGGGAAGTAAGAACCAGTCCCATATGCATAGGTCTCTCTCTCCCTCTGTATCCAGGTAGCTAGTTCCCAATTTGTTGCTATAATCTGGGGTCCAGATTACATTTATTAAATTATAATCTTCCAGATTTTCTCTTTTGAATTGATTTTGAATTGATTGAATTGATCCTGTAACTGTATTTCCAATGATTATTTACAACAAATTCTGCTTAATTTTCATATTTTCAACCCCTTTTTTTTATATCCCATATTTCCCATTCTAAGTTTTGATTATTTTATCTCCAGGACAGAATGCATTTTAAGTTCTTATCTGTAGCTTAGGTAAACAGTCGACAATTCATCAGGTTATCACATGCTTGCATTTCACAATTTCCCCTTTATAATTTGTGATCTTTGTTTCATGGTCTTCTGGCATTAATGTTACACAAGAAAAGTTGGAGGTAAGGCTAATTTTCCTTCTTTGTAGGCAAAAAAATTTTTTGCCTGAAAGGTCATAGAAATTTTTCATTACCCTTGAAGTTCAAGAAATTTTCCAGAATAGTTTATGGTTTAATTTTGTTTGGATTGTGGTATGCCTTTTTAACCTGCATTCCCAGAACTTTCTATAAAATCTTCCCTAATTTTGATACCCCAGATCCCTAGTTCAGTTCTTATAGACAGGCAAGCAAATTACAAAAGAGTCTGTATCAAATTTAAATTCAAACATATGATATATAATTCTTGCCGCATTCATTTATTTTAATACAGAAATAGCTGAGTAATAAGAATGATTCAATAATTTATTAAAGTAAACCTTTTGCCTATAAAACCAGATTTTTAAAATGTGTCTAACAACCCTTAATGAAGTAGAAAAGTCAAAATGGTAATATTGTTACACTTCAGGATTAAGGTAGAGTAGAAGAGGAGATCAAAGGACAGAGACGATAAGTACTTGTCTTATTCAGGGAAAAATAGAACATTTGTATGGTTAAGAAATGTATAGAAAAATAAATATAAGGATGAATACTCACAAGAAGAAAAATAGAATGTATAACTTTCACATCAGACAAAATTTTATCTATCAAGGAAGATAGAAAATCAGAATCAAATACAGTAAATAGAAAATATAAAATTAGACAGCAAAACTGTTCAAAGAATCACAAACCAAAATAAATATAAATGAGTTGAACTGACAAAAGTTCAGATCCGGGACGCCTGGGTGGCTCAGTTGGTTAAGCAGCTGCCTTCGGCTCAGGTCATGATCCCAGCGTCCTGGGATCGAGTCCCACATCGGGCTCCTTGCTCCACGGGGAGCCTGCTTCTCCCTCTGACTCTGCCTTCCACTCTGTCTGCCTGTGCTCGCTTTCGCTCACGCTCTATCTCTGACAAATAAATAAATAAAATCTTTAAAAAAAAGTTCAGATCCTCTCAGATCAAATGACAACCACCAACAACAATGACAACAACCAAGATCTTGACAACATTTGCTCCATATATCATTGGAAACTTATGCCGGACTAATTGTGTAAAGGAAACAGGGACAATGGTAGATCCCCCAGACTGTAAAGGTAAGCTAAAAATGGGCTGTGACACCTGCTAGAGCTTCATAATCTACATAAAGTAGTCTATGTGGAATGGTAAGGGAGGATGAAACAGTTGAGCAACAGAATGTGAGCCACACTGCTCTCATGGGGACTCCATTTGTGATGTCCCTCAAATCATGTCAGGACAGAAGGAGAATTGTGGTGGACTCTGTGAAGAACTACCCAGATTCTCCTTCGAAGGACTTGTTTGCCCCAATTTCTTGGAGTTTTGCTGGCAGCACAAAATATAATTTTATCCCCAGCTAAACTACTATTTAAAATTGAGTTTAAAATATAGACATTACAGGTCATGATCTCAGGGTGCTGGGATGGAACCCTGTGTCGCGCTCTCTATTCAGCAGGGGATCTGCTTCTAACCCGCCTCCCCACATGCCTCTCTGCTTGCTTATGATCTCTGTCAAATAAATAAATAAAATCTTTTAAGAAAATATATAGACATTATTCAGATACACAAACATAGATTTCTGTCCAGACACCCTTGATTAAGGATTTTTTTTTAAATTTTTTATTTTTTTTATAAACATATATTTTTATCCCCAGGGGTACAGGTCTGTGAATCACCAGGTTTACACACTTCACAGCACTCACCAAATCACATACCCTCCCCAATGTCCATAATCCCACCCCCTTCTCCCAAACCCCCTCCCCCCGGCAACCCTCAGTTTGTTTTGTGAGATTAAGAGTCACTTATGGTTTGTCTCCCTCCCAATCCCATCTTGTTTCATTTATTCTTCTTCTACCCACTTAAGCCTCCATGTTGCATCACCACTTCCTCATATCAGGGAGATCATATGATAGTTGTCTTTCTCTGCTTGACTTATTTCGCTAAGCATGATACGCTCTAGTTCCATCCATGTTGTTGCAAATGGCAAGATTTCATTTCTTTTGATGGCTGCATAGTATTCCATTGTGTATATATACCACATCTTCTTGATCCATTCATCTGTTGATGGACATCTAGGTTCTTTCCATAGTTTGGCTATTGTGGACATTGCTGCTATAAACATTCGGGTGCATGTGTCCCTTTGGATCACTACATTTGTATCTTTAGGGTAAATACCCAATAGTGCAATTGCTGGGTCATAGGGCAGTTCTATTTTCAACATTTTGAGGAACCTCCATGCTGTTTTCCAGAGTGGCTGCACCAGCTTGCATTCCCACCAACAGTGTAGGAGGGTTCCCCTTTCTCCGCATCCTCGCCAGCATCTGTCATTTCCTGACTTGTTGATTTTAGCCATTCTGACTGGTGTGAGGTGATATCTCATTGTGGTTTTGATTTGTATTTCCCTGATGCCGAGTGATATGGAGCACTTTTTCATGTGTCTGTTGGCCATCTGGATGTCTTCTTTGCAGAAATGTCTGTTCATGTCTTCTGCCCATTTCTTGATTGGATTATTTGTTCTTTGGGTGTTGAGTTTGCTAAGTTCTTTATAGATTCTGGACACTAGTCCTTTATCTGATATGTCGTTTGCAAATATCTTCTCCCATTCTGTCAGTTGTCTTTTGATTTTGTTAACTGTTTCCTTTGCTGTGCAAAAGCTTTTGATCTTGATGAAATCCCAGTAGTTCATTTTTTCCCTTGCTTCCCTTGCCTTTTGCGTTGTTCCTAGAAAGATGTTGCTGCGGCAGAGGTCGAAGAGGTTGCTGCCCGTGTTCTCCTCAAGGGTTTTGATGGATTCCTTTCGTACATTGAGGTCCTTCATCCATTTTGAGTCTATTTTTGTGTGTGGTGTAAGGGAATGGTCCAATTTCATTTTTCTGCATGTGGCTGTCCAATTTTCCCAGCACCATTTATTGAAAAGGCTGTCTTTTTTCCATTGGACATTCTTTCCTGCTTTGTCGAAGATTAGTTGACCATAGATTTGAGGGTCTATTTCTGGGCTCTCTATTCTGTTCCATTGATCTATGTGTCTGTTTTTGTGCCAGTACCATGCTGTCTTGATGATGACAGCTTTGTAATAGAGCTTGAAGTCCGGAATTGTGATGCCACCAACGTTGGCTTTCTTTTTCAATATCCCTTTGGCTATTCGAGGTCTTTTCTGGTTCCATATAAATTTTAGAATTATTTGTTCCATTTCTTTGAAAAAGATGGATGGTACTTTGATAGGAATTGCATTAAATGTGTAGATTGCTTTAGGTAGCATAGACATTTTCACAATATTTATTCTTCCAATCCAGGAGCATGGAACATTTTTCCATTTCTTTGTGTCTTCCTCAATTTCTTTCATGAGTACTTTATAGTTTTCTGAGTATAGATTCTGTGTCTCTTTGGTTAGGTTTATTCCTAGGTATCTTATGGTTTTGGATGCAATTGTAAATGGGATTGACTCCTTAATATCTCTTTCTTCTGTCTTGCTGTTGGTGTAGAGAAATGCAACTGATTTCTGTGCATTGATTTTATATCCTGACACTTTACTGAATTCCTGTATAAGTTCTAGCAGTTTTGGAGTGGAGTCTTTTGGGTTTTCCACATATAGTATCATATCATCTGCGAAGAGTGATAATTTGACTTCTTCTTTGCCGATTTGGATGCCTTTAATTTCCTTTTGTTGTCTGATTGCTGAGGCTAGGACCTCTAGTACGATGTTGAATAGCAGTGGTGATAATGGACATCCCTGCCGTGTTCCTGACCTTAGCGGAAAAGCTTTCAGTTTTTCTCCATTGAGAATGATATTTGCGGTGGGTTTTTTCATAGATGGCTTTGATGATATTGAGGTATGTGCCCTCTATCCCTACACTTTGAAGAGTTTTGATCAGGAAGGGATGTTGTACTTTGTCAAATGCTTTTCCAGCATCTATTGAGAGTATCATATGGTTCTTGTTCTTTCTTTTATTGATGTGTTGTATCACATTGACTGATTTGCGGATGTTGAACCAACCTTGCAGCCCTGGAATAAATCCCACTTGGTCGTGGTGAATAATCTTTTTAATGTACTGTTGAATCCTATTGGCTAGTATTTTGTTGAGTATTTTCGCATCTGTGTTCATCAAGGATATCGGTCTATAGCTCTCTTTTTTGGTGGGATCCTTGTCTGGTTTTGGGATCAAGGTGATGCTGGCCTCATAAAATGAGTTTGGAAGTTTTCCTTCCATTTCTATTTTTTGGAACAGTTTCAGGAGAATAGGAATTAGTTCTTCTTTAAATGTTTGGTAGAATTCCCCCGGGAAGCCGTCTGGCCCTGGGCTTTTGTTTGTTTGGAGATTTTTAATGACTGTTTCAATCTCCTTACTGGTTATGGGTCTGTTCAGGCTTTCTATTTCTTCCTGGTTCAGTTGTGGTAGTTTATATGTTTCTAGGAATGCATCCATTTCTTCCAGATTGTCAAATTTATTGCCGTAGAGTTGCTCATAGTATGTTCTTATAATAGTTTGTATTTCTTTGGTGTTAGTTGTGATCTCTCCTCTTTCATTCATGATGTTATTTATTTGGGTCCTTTCTCTTTTCTTTTTGATAAGTCGGGCCAGGGGTTTATCAATTTTATTAATTCTTTCAAAGAACCAGCTCCTACTTTCGTTGATTTGTTCTATTGTTTTTTTGGTTTCTATTTCATTGATTTCTGCTCTGATCTTTATGATTTCTCTTCTCCTGCTGGGCTTAGGGTTTCTTTCTTGTTCTTTCTCCAGCTCCTTTAGGTGTAGGGTTAGGTTGTGTACCTGAGACCTTTCTTGTTTCTTGAGAAAGGCTTGTACCGCTATATATTTTCCTCTCAGGACTGCCTTTGTTGTGTCCCACAGATTTTGAACCATTGTATTTTCATTATCATTTGTTTCCATGATTTTTTTCAATTCTTCTTTAATTTCCCGATTGACCCATTCATTCTTTAGAAGGATACTGTTGTGTCCATGTATTTGGGTTCTTTCCAAACTTCCTTTTGTGGTTGAGTTCTAGCTTTAGAGCATTGTGGTCTGAAAATATGCAGGGAATGATCCCAATCTTTTGATACTGGTTGAGTCCTGATTTAGGACCGAGGATGTGATCTATTCTGGAGAATGTTCCATGTGCACTAGAGAAGAATGTGTATTCTGTTGCTTTGGGATGAAATATTCTGAATATATCTGTGATGTCCATCTGGTCCAGTGTGTCATTTAAGGCCTTTATTTCCTTGCTGATCTTTTGCTTGGATGACCTGTCCATTTCAGTGAGGGGAGTGTTAAAGTCCCCTGCTATTATTGTATTATTGTTGATGTGTTTCTTTGATTTTGTTATTAATTGGTTTATATAGTTGGCTGCTCCCACATTGGGGGCATAGATATTTAAAATTGTTAAATCTTCTTGTTGGACAGACCCTTTGAGTATGATATAGTGTCCTTCCTCATCTCTTATTATAGTCTTTGGCTTAAAATCTAATTGGTCTGATATAAGGATTGCCACTCCTGCTTTCTTCTGATGTCCATTAGCATGGTAAATTCTTTTCCACCCCCTCACTTTAAATCTGGAGGTGTCTTCGGGCTTAAAATGTGTTTCTTGGAGGCAACATATAGATGGGTTTTGGTTTTTTATCCATTCTGATACCCTGTGTCTTTTGACAGGGGCATTTAGCCCATTCACATTCAGGGTAACTATTGAGAGATATGAATTTAGTGCCATTGTATTGCCTGTAAGGTGACTGTTACTGTATATGGTCTCTGTTCCTTTCTGATCTACCACTTGTAGGCTCTCTCTTTGCTTAGAGGACCCCTTTCAATATTTCCTGTAGAGCTGGTTTGGTATTTGCAAATTCTTTCAGTTGTTGTTTGTCCTGGAAGCTTTTAATCTCTCCTTCTATTTTCAATGATAGCCTAGCTGGATATAGTATTCTTGGCTGCATGTTTTTTTCTCGTTTAGTGCTCTGAAAATATCATGCCAGCTCTTTCTGGCCTGCCAGGTCTCTGTGGATAAGTCAGCTGCCAATCTAATATTTTTACCATTGTATGTTACAGACTTCTTTTCCCGGGCTGCTTTCAGGATTTTCTCTTTGTCATTGAGACTTGTAAATTTTACTATTAGGTGACGGGGTGTGGGCCTATTCTTATTGATTTTGAGGGGCGTTCTCTGAACCTCCTGAATTTTGATGCTTGTTCCCTTTGCCATATTGGGGAAAATTCTCCCCAATAATTCTCTCCAGTATACCTTCTGCTCCCCTCTCTCTCTTTCTTCTTCTTCTGGAATCCCAATTATTCTAATGTTGTTTCGTCTTATGGTGTCACTTATCTCTCGAATTCTCCCCTCGTGGTCCAGTAGCTGTTTGTCCCTCTTTTGCTCAGCTTCTTTATTCTCTGTCATTTGGTCTTCTATATCACTAATTCTTTCTTCTGCCTCATTTATCCTAGCAGTTAGAGCCTCCATTTTTGATTGCCTCTCATTAATAGCTTTTTTGATTTCACCTTGGTTAGATTTTAGTTCTTTTATTTCTCCAGAAAGGGCTTTTATATCTCTCGAGAGGGTTTCTCTAATATCTTCCATGCCTTTTTCGAGCCCGGCTAGAACCTTGAGAATTGTCATTCTGAACTCTAGATCTGACATATTACCGATGTCTGTATTGATTAGGTCCCTAGCCTTCGGTACTGCCTCTTGTTCTTTTTTTTTGTGTTGAATTTTTACGTCTTGTCATTTTGTCCAGATAAGAGTAAATGAAGGGGCAAGTAAAATACTAAAAGGGTGGCAACAACCCCAGGAAAATATGCTTTAACCAAATTAGAAGAGATCCAAAATCGTGAGTGGGGAGAAAGGGGATAAAAAGAGGTTCAAAAAGGAAGAAAGAAAAAAAAAAACAAAAAGAAAAGAAAAAGAAACAAAAAAAGAAAAGAAAAGAAAAGAATTTTAAAAAAAAGAAAACACCTAAGAAAAATGTAAAAATATATATATATATATTAGATAAACTAGTAAAAAATCGTTAAAAAAGAAAAAGGTAACAGTTAAAAAAAAATTTTACCCGAAGGCGAGAAACAAAAAAAATGAAAAAGAAAAAATTAAATTAACTGCAAGACTAAAAAAAAAATCACAGGAGAAAAGCCATGAGTTCCGTGCTTGGCTTTCTCCTCCTCTGGAATTCTGCTGCTCTCCTTGGTATTGAAACCGCACTCCTTGGTAGGTGAACTTGGTCTCGGCTGGATTTCTTGTTGATCTTCTGGGGGAGGGGCCTGTTGTAGTGATTCTCAAGTGTCTTTGCCCCAGGCGGAATTACACCGCCCTTACCCGGGGCCGGGGTGAGTAATCCGCTCGGGTTTGCTTTCAGGAGCTTTTGTTCCCTGAGCGCTTTCTGTAGAGTTCCAGAGGACGGGAATACAAATGGCGGCCTCCTGGTCTCCGGCCCGGAGGAGCCGAGAGCCCAGGGCCGCACTCCTCAGTGCGCCCTCAGAGAACAGCGCCCAGTTACTCCCGTCTGCCTGACCTCCGGCCGCGCTCCGAGCTCACCGAGCCTGCGACCGGTTCAAGGTAACACGGAGCTGCGAGCTTACTGTCAGCTCTGTCTCTGTAGCCGGCTTTCCCGTTCCAATACCCGCAAGCTCTGCGACACTCAGACACCCCCGATCCTTCTGTGACCCTGCGGGACCTGAGGCCACGCTGACCCCGCGTGGGCTTCGCCCCGGTTTAGCCTCTGGAGCGATATCCCTCAGCGGAACAGACTTTTAAAAGTCCTGATTTTGTGCTCCGTTGCTCCGCCGCTTCTCGGGAGCCGGCCCCTCCCCCCAGGGTCTATCTTCCCGTCGCTTTGGATTCACTTCTCCGCCGGTCCTACCTTTCAGAAAGTGGTTGTTTTTCTGTTTCCAGAATTGCTGTACTTCTTCTCTTCGATCTGCCGATGGATTTTCAGGTGTTTGCAATCTTTAGATAAGCTATCTAGCTGATCTCCGGCTAGCTGAAGCAGTCTCAGCTTGCTACTTCTCCGCCATCTTGACTCCTCCCCCCCCTTTTTTTTTTTTTTTTTTTTTTACAAAGATTTACTCTAACAACAAAAAATCTGTAGAGAGGAAGTATGATGCAGAATTGGGGAACACACTTCTAAATTAATTAAGTGATGTTTATAAATCAGAAAGAAAAGCTCAGTGTGTAAAGAATTATAGCTGTATTATAAGGAACAAGATACTGAAACCTTCAAATTTTTATTCCAATAGCTTTATCAAATCAACTCAAGGAAAGAAATGGTGGGGAGGAAAGAAAAAGCATGATAAACATAAAATACACAGTATGATGTAATAACTTTAAATGTTTCAATAATCAAAATAGGTATAAATGGATTAAACTTAACTATTAAAATACCAATAAAAGATTTCATAAAAATCAGGCTATTTATGGCTTATAGACATACCCATAAAATAAAACCACAGAATAAAATACACTGGGATCATAATCAAAACAAAACCTGCTGTGGCAATGTTAGTCAAACAGAAGAAAATTTAAGTCAAATGCATTAATAGGATTGAGGCAGACATACACAACGATAAAAGAATAATCTACAAGAAGAGCATAATAATCATGAGCATGTATAAACTTGACAACATAGCCTCAAACTACAAAACACAACGTTTTGGAAGGAATGGAAACACCTACAATCATGGTTGAATAATTTTAAAAACCTTGATAACAGAGATAAAAGAGACAAAATAAAATTAGTAAGGATAATTAATATTTGGTCTGCTAAATTAAAAGTTTATTGTACATAAACATGTACACACAAAACATTTGGCCCAATATATAAAGCATAAACATTCTTTTCAAGCACAGAGCATTTATAAAAATTGAACATGTATTAGGTAACAGAATGTTCCAACAGATTCCAAAGACATGCTGTCACACAAACCGTGTTCTTTAATGTAATTAAGTTAGAAAGCAATAGTAATGTGACAGTTTTTAAAAACCCTGAAACTCTCTTTTGGGGTGCCTGGGTGATTCAGTGGGTTAAAGCCTCTGCCTTTAGCTCAGGTCATGGTCTCAGGGTCCTGGGCTCGAGTGCCACATCGGGCTCTCTGCTCAGTAGGGAGCCTGCTTCCTCCTCTCTCTGCCTACTTGTGATCTCTGTCTGTCAAATAAATAAATAAAATCTTAAAAAAAAAAACCACAAAAATAAACCCTGAAACTCTCAAACAATTAATTCATGGGCTAAAGAGGAAACCACACAGGAAATGATAAAATATTTAAGGCCGAACAACAAAAACACCCCCCACTACATTTCAAAATTTATATTATGCAGTTATAATATTTAGGAGGAATTTCTACTTTAATGTATTTACTTAAAAACAAAAATCATTTTCAGTAAAAGATCTCATCATTTAAGGTACTGTAAATATAAAGTAGTAAACTTAGAAAACAATATAAGAAGTTAATCACAATGAGAGCAGAAATGAATACAGAAAACAAGCAAAAGGGCGCCTGGGTGGCTCAGTGGGTTAAGCCGCTGCCTTCGGCTCAGGTCATGATCTCAGGGTCCTGGGATCGAGTCCCGCATCGGGCTCTCTGCTCAGCAGGGAGCCTGCTTCCTCCTCCTCCTCTCTCTCTGCCTGCCTCTCTGCCTACTTGTGATCTCTCTCTGTCAAATAAATAAATAAAATTTAAAAAAAAAAAAAAAAAAAAAAAAAAAAAAAGAAAACAAGCAAAAAATCACCAATAGTAATAATTAACAAACTCAAAACCAATTTTGTGAAAAGGCTGATAAAAAATATATATCCTTAAAAAAACTTATCAAAAAATTAAAAAATGAAAAGCAGGTATTAATAATGAACTACAATAGAAACATGGGACATAACCACAAATATTGTAGAATATATATATATATGTATATATATATATATATAAAGTATATGTATATTTATAGAGACTAACCATTGAAAAATATAAATAATATGGATGGTTTCCTAGGAAAATACAAATACTTAAACTCAGAAGAAAGAGAAAAGCCAAAATAAGTGAATAATTGCTAAATTGGACCAGTTTTCTCAGATCTGTTCTTCCAAAGAACATATTTTAGGTAACAAAAGACGAGTTGCATGAAATTTCAAGAAATAGATAAACATTTCAGACAAGAGGAAAAAAGAGCAAGACAATCGACTTGTACATGCCTAGAATATACCCTGTATGCTAAAACTAAGCAATAAGCTTATTGACAAATGTTATTTATTGTCACAGATGCAAAATAATGAAATAAATTATTAGCAAATTAAATCCAGGTAGCTCTATTTTATCTTATTTTATTTTTTAAAGATTTTATTTATTTACTCGATAGAGATGACAAGTAGACAGAGAGGCAGGCAGAGAGAGAGGAGGAAGCAGGCTCCCCGCTGAGCAGGGAGCCCGATGTGGGGCTCAATCCCAGGACCCTGAGATCATGACCTGAGCCAAAGGCAGAGGCTTAACCCACTGAGCGACCCAGGTGCCCCCAGGTAGCACTATTTTAAAACTGTAGTTCTGAACAACATTGATTTTAACTCACAAATTAGGCACAGTTTAATACTGGAAAATCTACCCACGTAATTTAATACATTAATTGAGAAAGTAAAATTACATAAACATCTTAGCAGATAATCATAATAAAAAATCTGATAAAGTTTAGATTCATTTATTTTAAAAAAGTCCTGTCAGATTATAAATATAAGGAATCTTCTTAAATCCAATGAAGGATGTATACCAAAACCCTACTAGTAATGGCAAAAAATTTGAAACAATCCAAATGTTCATTAGCAGAGGAATTCAGAAGGAATAGGGTTTATTCATACAGCAGGACACTATGAAGCAGTTCTCAGTAAAGACAGGTTGAAAAGATAAGTGAAAAAAAGCAGTATGTTGTTTCTGTGTACATTGTTGAGGGAGAGAGGGAGTTAAATTGGGAAGCAAAGGACATAGGCTTCACAGTTATCTGTCATGTTTTAGTTCCTTGAAAAAGGACTTACAAATACAGCAAAATGTTAATGTTTATTACATTTAGATGGCAAGGACTGTTGTTTTTATAATATCTTTAAAATATTTAAGTTTTTTAAAAAGAGAATTTCTTAAAAGTCACTAACATCAAGAGTAGGCATTCTCTCAGGAAAAAGCAAAAATCCCAATTTTTAGTAGCTTCTCATGGTCTAAATAACACAGTCAAAACCCCTTATAGAGAGAAGTTAAGACTTACATGTCTTACAAACATGTAAGATTCTCATGGACATACCTGCTGCTTTTCTAGCCTTAGATCCCATATGTGACTTCTTTATTCTCTTTGGGGGAGGCTCCTTGCCAGAAAAAGATAAAATAAAAATAAATATTAATGGATGTTCTACTATCCCAATGAAGCATACTGGGAGGGACAGACCATTATCTAGGCTAGAGGTACCAAGAACTCCAGCATTCTCCCAACCTTGAGTTACCTTGTCCCTTTAGAGAACTTTAAGAGTCCACTTGAACCCAAGATTCCCTGTAAATTTCCCTTTATAATTTAGATAAACTCTGACTCAATAATCTTTCATTCCTTTTGTCAACCAACAAGTTTTTATAAAGTTAGGCATTGTGCTAGACACTGGATGTACCAAAGAAAACACACAGATGACCACAAAGAAAACCAAAGATAGATGACTAAATGTAATATAATTACATATATAAGATATATATATACACACAAGTATATATGTACATGATAGAATTATATAGAAATATATACACATATAAACACATACAATTATAGATAATACATAATATATACACACAAAATATAATATATATATACACACATATGTATACATGTATAACATATACACACAATGGAATATTATTGAGCCATGAGAAAGAAGGAAACCCAGCCACTTGCAGCAATATGAATGGATCTTGGGGACATTATGCTCAGTGAGATAAGTGAGAGGAAAACAAATAATCTATAACAATCTGTCACTTACATGTAGAATCTAAAAAAGCCAAATTCATAGAAACAGAGAATAGAACGATGAAAATAGGGTTGGGGAGTGCAGGAGGAAATGAGAAGACGTTGGTCAAAGGGTACAGACTTAGAGTTATAAGATGATTACATTCTGGAAACTAATGTAGAGGGTGGTGATTTTAGTCAACAGTACTGTACTAGACACTGGGTAGCTGCTAGAGGAATAGATCTGCAGTGTTTTAACGGCAAAAGGAAATGATAATTATATCAGGTGATGGAAGTGTTTACTAACCTTACCTTGGTAATCCTTCCACAACATATAAGTGTATTAAGTAAACATACTGTATGCCTTAAACTTACACAATGTATCCTGTCGATTTCATCTCAATAAAGCAGGAAGAAAACAAATAATCAAGTAGGTACACAGCTATCTGAAGTAATAATTCCTTATTACGGATGTTGGGGAACAAACCAACTGCACTCGGAAGTTACACAGGTGATTAGGTAACGACTTTCCGAGCAGGTGATACTGGAGTGGAGGTTTACAGCACCAGAAGGTGGTCCTGTGAAGGTCTAGGATGGAAGTTCTGGGCAAAGAGAAGAGGAGTACAAATGTCTTCACTTTTTAGGAACCTGTTAAAGGGCCAGCATGGTGGGGGGACAGTCTCCTAGATGAGACAGGACGGTAGCAGAGGCAGAGAGATCCCGTAGGGCCTAGGAGACCGCAGCAAAAAGTTTGTCTGTTATTCCAGGAGAAGTGGGAAGCCATGGAGGTTTTAAGCAGAGGAATGACAACTGATGTGTTTTTTAAAGATCACTCTGTTTTAGTTAGCTTGGACTGCTATAACAAAGTACCTTAGACGTAACCGACAGAAATGTGTTTGTCCCGGTTCTGGAAGCTGGAAAGTACGAGATCAAAGTGCCGGCCCATCTGGTGTCTGGCGAGGAACCACTTCCTGGTTTTGAGACGGTCAGCTTCTCATCATGTCCTCACAGGGCAAGAACACAGTGAGAGGCTCTGGGTCCCTTTCTGAGGACACTAATCCTATTCATGAGGGCTCCGCCCTCATGACCTAATTACTTCCCGATGGCCCCCCTCCTAATAGCCTCACGTTGGGGGTTAGAATTTCAGTATAACAGTGGGGGTAGGAGTGGACACAAACATGCAATACATGACGCCATCTGTCTCTTAACATATTTCATGGCGGCTTGGGTGGGTCCTCCGATAACCTTAGCTGTAAGTGGGGACTTGCCCAATGTGGGGTAGGCTGGCAATTTTCTAGCATCAATGGAATATGTGGATAATTCCATCTAATGCTGGATTTCAGTATGAGAAAGCCCCTTTTGCCATGTACCACAGCAGCGCTCTCAGTGAGAAGGCAGTTGAGAATTGAGACAGGCAGGCAGATGCCGGGAGAGGAAGGATGAGCAAAGAGCTGGCTTCTGTTTGTCCTGTGTCTCATTCCACACTCACCAACCCAATGCCCTCCTCCACTTCCACAGGGAGTAAAGTGAGAAGGCAAAGAAAAAACAGGCTAGGATTGTCACTTTAGAAAAACACTCCCTCCACAGGGAAAGAATTGCTGGGAGTGAGAAGTGCTTTTCCTTGTGCCATTCTCTCTCTCTCTCTCTGTCTTTTTATTTATTTATTTGTCAGAGAGAGAGAGAGAGAGAGAGACAGACAGAGATCAAGAAAACACATAAGCAGGGGGAGCAGCAGGCTCCGTGCTGTGTCAAGAGCCTGATGCAGGACTCGATTCTAGACCCCAAGATCATGACCTGAGCCAAAGGCAGACCCTTAACTGACTGAGCCACCAGGTGCCCCTGTATGGTTCTCCGTTTGAAGGCTGCCCCCCACACTTCCCTTACTCCCTCTTTAACTCTCTTGCTTGCTCTTATAGCTTGTTTTCTTCTTGGGGGAGATTAAACAGATTCCACTTTTCCTGTCAGTCCCAGATGGCTTTCATCTCATACCCGGTTGAGTCTCCACTGAGCCTATAATTTGTAATCTTGTGTATTTTTCCGTATCTGCTGCGGACTTGAAGACCTGTGCGGTGAATACAGGGGAAGGCAGAGGAGAGAGTGTTTGCAAATAATGGCCACAAGTAAACTCTTCAAAAGTCACTTCATTATACTGTCTGTTCCTTACAAGCTGACTTGTGAAGTTATTAGCCTCTCTGTGTCATAGAGGCATAAACTGAGTTTTCGAAAAGGTAAATGGCTCTCCTTAGTCCTGTAATTCCAAAGTGGGAGAACCAGAATTCTAAGCTAAGTTTTCTCACCTTTCAGTCCTCCTGTGCTCTTTCCTTTGAACACAAAGGCTTGTTTAAAAATCTTTGCCTTTTTTCAATGTTTCTTGGTTCGCTAGCCTCTTTCTCTTTAGCCTGCAGATGAGAGAGGAGAATGCCAGAGAAGCTCTGGAGAACAGAGAACAGAATGGCTTCTTATCTATGTATGAGAGAATTTGTATAAAAGTACTTTAATAGTTCAGTGCATACACATTCCTTGCTTAACAGGTGCAATTATCTTCCCAGTACCTAGTCCCTGAAAGCCCACATTCAACTGATCACCTCTTTAACTCCCACTTGTCACATGTGGGCAAGTGGGTTGAAGCAAGAAACAGCATTCCATTTCCTAAACGTTCTTTTTTAACTGGGAAATCTCCCCGGGAAGAGAGACATCATTTCCATCATGCCCTGGGTGGAATAAATGGTGACTAGTGCTTTTCCCAGCTGGAGGTCTCCCTGCCAACTTCTGCTCCATTTTCTCATTCTCTTCCCCCTCACCTGGATCTACATCCTTCAACTCCCGGCTCAGTCTTGCCCATTCCCAGAATTATCTTTTCAAACTATAAACTAAGGATAGTTTATATCCTTAAACTATCTTTAAGGAAAAAAGGTATTATAGGAAATATTTCACATACCCACAAAATAGAATAGCACAATAAATCCCAATGTACCCATCACCCAGAATCAAGAATTATCAAAATTACACAACACTGGATGCCTGGGTGGCTCAGTTTTTGGGCAACTGCCTTCGGCTTGGGTCATGATCCTGGAGTCTCAGGATCGAGTTCCATCTCTGGCTCCCTGCTCGGCAGGGAGTCAGCTTCTCTCTCTGACCCTCTCCCCTATTATGCTCTCTCTCACACTCTCTTTCTCTCAAATAAATAAATAAAATCTTAAAAAAAATTACACAGCACTGCCATATGTATTGTTTTTTTCTTTGCTGAAATATGTTAAGTTCTACCCCCAGCTTCTGATCACTTCACCCCTGCATATTTCACTATGGATTGAGGGCAAGCTGTTCAATGTTGGCAACGCTCTTCTAAGAAGTATAGACTTTAGTCTCTAGGTTTGTTACTTACCAAATTATTTCATAGACATCCCACACATTTGGTGTTTGGATTTCTACCTCAAGTAAATAAAATAGAAATGAAATAAATCAATAGATTGTGTTTACCCCAACATCTGGAAGAAAAATGTCTATATAATTTAAAAAATGGGTGAAAGAGTCAATGGATCCTTTCAGTAATGGATCAGTTGGATGGAGAGGCAGGGAAATAGCTGGGATGGCTGCTTCTCTAACTGACTGTTGCAGAGCTGAAGTTTCTGACCTCTCTCTTCCCTACCCAGCCACTAGAAAGACTGCCCATGGGAGCCCTGCTCCCTCCTGCACTGTTTCCACCCAGCTGTGTAGCAACAGGCTGTGTGCCACAATGAAACTGTTCTTTAAGACCAGCTAAAGTCCCACCTGCTCGGGAAGGCTTTCCTAATTATGGCTTCCAGTTGGCTCTCTTCAGCACACAATTCTGCAATTACAGTTTCATGCATATAGTTTGTGAGGGCATCAAGGGTAAGAAGTGTGTTTAGCCTTATACTGTGTGACTTATGGTGCCAAAGAATGAAGGCACAGCAGGTGCTCAATAAATATTTATAATGCAGCTTTCATTTGGGCTGATGTCATTAGTGTCACTTTTTCTGTTCAGAATCAAGTTATAAGGGAAAGAAAAAAACTCAGCAGAGCCATTTCTGTCGAAGAATGTGAATAAAAGACAGGTTGGGTTGGCTTTCATCCATCCACTAGTTCAACCTGCTCTACAAGTCTCTTAAATCCTGCCTCTTCTGTCTTGGCTTGAACAACCTACAATGCTTTTTTTTTTCTTTTTTTTCCCTTGTGCAAATGACTAGGGCAATTGTCTGTGGTTGGCACGTATTGTGGTATGACCACATGTTTAAGAATCATGAAACCCTACATTAAGAAGTCGATCCTTTAACTGAACCTTTACCCAAAGCAACCGGCCCAGTCCTGTCGCAGCGCTATGGTGCCACCAAGTGGACAGTTTTTGAACAACCCAACTCATAAACCATTTGTGGCCAGTTGGTTTATGGAATGGCAGATTTCACACTCTGCATTTTCTACCTAGAATGTTTGATGAATTCTAACAACTGCTTCTCTTATGCTTCTTGAAATATTATTCTCTTTAACTCCTACTTGTGATTTAAGAAAATTCCCAAGCAAAGCATTTATGAAGTACAGTAACATGGGAGCTTACTTTTCATCTTCCTACCTCTCGAGAGAAAACAAGTTTCTCGTTACCTCTGAGGAAACTTTTAAAATATTAATCCTATTTCCTAGGGCAGTCTACTTAAAAAGTAAGAGAGTTTGCCTCTGCACTATGATATATATGTCACCTACGTCTAGTCTTGATGTATAGTTCCTCAGGAGTCAATCTCGTATCTTACTAAGTCAGAACACCAAGTGAATGGTGCTGGAACAATCGGATAACCAGATACAAAAAAATGAACCTCAACTCTTAGCTGACAGCATAAACAAACATTAACTGGAAATGGATGCAATTATCACAAATTCCCTAAGTCTCAGCTGAATGGCCAGTTTAAGGACCTCCTTGGAGAAACAAAACAGCTCTAGGACACCTTATTCTCTCCTCCTTCCCTGAAGCTAAACATACCTCACCTGCATTTTTCTCAGGAGAGGCTGCGTATGATGAATTTTCTTTCTTTTAAAAAAAGTATTTTTTCAATTTAATGTTTAATTTTTCTAAAAGTATATCTTGGTTCTATGTAACGTAGGGTGGTGTATACTTGTGTTCTGTATGAAGGAATTGGAATTTTTTTTTAATTTATAGGTCATTAAAAAATTCATAAGATGTAGACAAGTGCACTGGACGACCAGCCAGGAGATGGAAGGTCCAACCCCAGGTCTGTTACAACCAACCAGTGTGGCCATGGACAGGACAAGATTCGATCTCTCTGGGTTTCCACATTTGTCAGGTGGTTAATGTCTCCCTTTTCAAACTGTATGTATTTTTACATTTTCTCTAATCAGCCTGTTTATACTATTAATAAAGACTTTGGGTAGGATCTCTTAGATTCCTTCCTTGTACCTTGTTTGATATATATATATATGTATATATATATATATATATATATATATTGCCATTGTGTTTACTTGCAAATTAGTTTCCTTGCAATACGAGTTCTTCATTTAAAACTATTACTCTTAAGATCTCAGATTAATTTTGATGACCACTCTTGGAAAATTTCTCGGAGCTATAAGTTTCTTTCAAATTTGCTAAATGTACGTTACATGTGTATTTCTCATTTTTGCCAAATTTCAAGTTTAAGTGAGTTTGAGCACCATGTGCCCTAAATATGTCATCGAAAAACCCCTCTACCATTTTCCATAAAAGAAAAGGCAAATTAACCCTCATGTACTGTGCCTTGGGCCATCATGCGAGGGGATTGCACAGGATCCTACGGTAATTTTGCTGTATTAAAATACATCAAAAGGCATAAAAATACAGTGGGGAAGCCTTGGATTTCAGCCTGAACCTCTCAACCTCCAAGCACATGATTGCGGGGGAAAATCCCTTAATGTGTCTGAGCCTATGTCTTCTTATCTGCAAAATGGTGATACCTGTTCTGCTGAAAATGCATTTGGTTGAAGGTTCAAGTGAAATGAGATTCAAGGTAACACACTGAAAACTTGGAAGAGCAACTCTGATGGGAACCCTTCATTTCATAGGAAGAAGCTGAAGAGCTTGGAAGGATAGGGGATACAGTAGAAGAATCAAGGATGATTTAGAACCAGACGCAAAACCTGAAGGTGCCTTCTGGTGGGGCATGATAACCAGCAGCTCTTCCTGGTCCTCCTCTCCCCCTTTTGGGAATGATGGAAACAGATATGGTCTTCTGTCCACCATCCTTTTTGCCCAGATAACAGGAAGGGAGAGTAAGTTGGATGTGACAGTCCAAGGATCAAGTAGAAAAATGAGGGGGAAGAAATAGGGCAGGAGAGGATGACCATGGGATTGACACTACGTTATCACCTGTAACAAGTCAGACACCGTGTGCATGTGATCTCTTTACATGCAGGGATGGCTTCTGGGTTCCCAGCAGCAGGAATATCCTCAATGCATGAATGTAAAGTGATCATCACTGAAAAAGGGAAACAACTGCAGAATGAGAAATGTTCTATTTTTCTTTAAGAGGAGGACTATATTTTAAAATTGTCAACATAGAAGACAAAGAAAGATTAAAGAAATGTTCCAGATTAAAGAAGGCTAAAGGATGAATACACGTGATCTTTGATCTATGCTGCATATGCTACTAGAGGAGACAAAACAATGTCATAAAACATTATTGGTCAATAGAATTGGAATATGGTTGGCAAATGAGGGGAAAGGACTATGTCAACACTAAGTTTACTAGAGTTGAAAACTATACTACGGTTCTGTAGGCAAATACCCCTATTTAAGAGCGGTGGGCCATGATGGATGTAACTTATCTCTAAATGGTTCAGGGAAAAATATATAAAGAGAGAGATAGAGTGAAAGAGAAAGTGAGCAGGTAGGGTAAAATAATATAAGTAGATGATCTGGACAAAAGGTAAATAGGTATTCCTTGTGCTATTTTTTAAAATTTTATTTTAAGTAATCTCTACACCCAACATGGGACTTGAATTTACAACTCTGAGATCAAGAGTTGCACGCCCGTCTGACTGAGCCAGACGGGGGTCTCTGCACTATTTTTATTTGTGCAAGTTTTTCATAAATTCGAATTTATTTCCAAGTAGCAAAACTTTTAAAAAGTGAAACAAATATTCTAATGAGATCCTCTATGCATTAAACATTCTCATCATTATTTTTAGTTATTAAATAAATAACACTTAATACCTGCATGCCTCTGAACCATTTACAAAGTCTTTCCACATATTTTGTTTCACTTAAACCTCATGAAGAAGCCCCATTTTATAGAGAAGAGAACTGAGAATCAGAGACTTCTCATAGGACCTTGGCTAAATTGTCTTTGTATTTTCACTGCCTTGTCCAGTGAGAAAAGGAAGGCAGACAGACAGGGATGATGAAGGGACCTACCCCCAAACCACAAACCTAGAGGCACCCATGTCGGACTAAGACTCAGAGCTCAGTACCTTTTATTTCTCTGCAGCTACCAAATACTATAAAACACACTTAAATCTCAGAACAGGACTAACCGTTATTTAATTACTGTTTGACGATCACAAGTCACACAATCTTACAATGCTTTAGGCCAACTTTTATGTATGCCATTTATCATCCTGTAGCTAAGGGAAGTAGCTGTCAAAAAATGTTAATCCGATGCTGGCAGAGTAAGACTACCCTGTAGTAAACTCCAATATATTGCTTTTACCAGTGACACCATGTAACCTAATAAGATAAAGTTATTTTATATAGACATTTTTCTTAGACAAAAAAGAACAAAAAGAACAAAAAAGATGTTACCAAGATATCCATACGGCTTATTCGAGTGGTAAGCATTACCTTTAGTATGACATTTTGTGTACTGTTAACACTTTTTTTTTTTTTTTAATTTTCATCTCTCCCCCACCCCCAGCTTCATTTTCAGCATTTAAAGTGAAAATCCGGGGCGCCTGGGTGGCTCAGTGGGTTAAGCCACTGCCTTCGGCTCGGGTCATGATCTCAGAGTCCTGGGATCGAGCCCCACATGGGGCTCTCCGCTCCTGCTTCCTCTCTCTCTGCCTGCCTCTCTGCCTGCTTGTGATCTCCATCTGTCAAATAAATAAATAAAATCTTTAAAAAAAATAAATAAATAAAGTGAAAATCCTAGATCGCCAGAGGAATTTGCCTTCACAAGTGAAAAGGAGACATGGTACCAGCAGCAGAAATGGCTTTCTCCACCTGGTTAGTAATCTTCAGTGCCAAGTAATTCTTGACATTCGCTGCATGTGGTTTCCTTTTAAAGTTCAAGAAGTTACACTAACTAAAAGCAATAGCAATACATATATGAGGGAAAAACAACAACAACAACTCACAACAACCCAGAAGTGCCAAGAATGAGAATGAATTCCTAGACTGCTGTGCTGGGGGGGATTACATGGTCTAAAGGCAGGTATCTGGGTGATGAAGAAAATCCGGTGTCGGGGGCTGCCATGGGAATAGGTGTTGACCAGGCTGACTTTCCCGAGTGGGTCTTCAGTCACCTTGTATTGATCTGTCTTTTACTCTGTGAGTCATGAGTCTAATACTGGATACTCATGTGTAGGCATGCGTTATAGTTGGGAGGGGACAAATGTGTCATCTGGGGAGGACAGCTGGCCATTTGACAAAGTGTGAAGGTGATTAGACTGATTGTTGCCTGTTAATCAACCTTCAGTGAGCGGCTCTTTGAGACAAATAGACGTGGCTTATGACTGACTCTGCAATCTGTACTGAGCTCTCCATCCCTTTTAATTAAAAACTAGGTGCAAGTCAATTCTTTTTTTAAAAAATTTTTAAATTTTTTTATAAACATGTAATGTATTATTAGCTCCAGGCGTACAGGTCTGTGAATTGCCAGGCTTACACACTTCACAGCACTCACCATATCACGTACCCTCCCCAATGTCCATAACCCCACCACCCTCTCCCTCCCCCTCCCCCCAGCAACCCTCAGTTTGCTTTATGAGATTAAGAGTCTCTTATGGTTTGTCTCCCTCCTGATCCCATCTTGTTTCATTTTTTCCTTCCCTACCCCCCAAACCCCCCATGTTGCCTCTCAAATTCCTCATATCAGGGAGATCATATGATAGTTGTCTTTCTCCGATTGACTTATTTCACTAAGCATAATACCCTCTAGTTCCAACCACATCGTTGCAAATGGTAAGAGTTCATTTCTTTTGATGGCTGCATAGTATTCCATTGTGTATATATACCACATCTTCTTTATCCATTCATCTGTTGATGGACATCTAGATTCTTTCCATAGCTTGGCTATTGTGGACATTGCTGCTATAAACATTCGGGTGCACATGCCCCTTCGGATCTCTATGTTTGTATCTTTAGGTTAAATATCCAGTAGTACGATTGCTGGGTCATATGGTCGCTCTATTTTCAACTTTTTGAGGAACATCCATGCTGTTTTCCAGCGTGGTTGCACCAGCTTAGAGGCAAGTCAATTCTTAATGCCGGCCGAATGAATGTGTTTTGAACCATTATTCTCATATAGATTCTCATTTGCATAACTTATAGCAAGAGGATCTTCTGTGAGTTATTCATCATCCATGGGTACTTAGCTTGGCAGATTAGAACCTCATATTAAGGTGAGCAAACTCATAGGTTTCATTTTAGGAAGAGCAGATTTACTTCTCAATGCTGCAGGGTGTTTTTATTGAGCACCTACTATAAGTCATGGATTGAAGATTCAAAGGTGAATAAAGCTGACTGTTTTTATAATTGGGGAAATAGGTAATTAAACAGGTGATCACTAAAAAGTGATAGGCACTAAGAATGGGGTAAGAACAAGGTTCTATGGGACATTTTTTTCTTAAAGATTTTATTTATTTATTTGACACAGAGAGAGAGAGCACAAGCAGGGGGAGTGGCAGGCAGAGGGAAAGGGAGAAGCAGGCTCCCTGCAGAGCAAGGAGCCAAATACAGGGCTCCAACCCAGGACCCAGGGATCATGACCTGAGCTGAAGGCAGATGCTTAACCGACTGAACCCCCCAGGTGCCCCTCTATAGGACAATTTTTGACAGGCACCTACTCTATGACAGTCACTTGGTCTCTTTGCTCGTCAGGGAAGGTTTTGGGGAAGAAGATGGCTAAGCTGAGCACTGAAGGACACATAAAGGTTTAATGGGGGAAGGGAACAGAGGGAAGATAGGAATTCTAGGGGTTAAAATAGACAAAGGTCAGGAGGTGAAGGAGAGCAGGGTATATTTTGGGGACTGCAATCAGTTGACAGAGCTGCACCTAAGATGGGGCCGGATCATGAAGTTTCTCCAATGCCATTCCAAGAATCTTGGATTTTAAACTGATGGTTTTCAAACAACGCTGAAGGGTTTTAAGTAGACATAAAATGATCGAGTGTATAGAGAATGGATTGGCACGTGGTAAGTCTGGAGGCAAAGAAGCGGGGCCACAGCTTGAATCACCAACATCCTACAGCTGTCTGCTGTGGCTAGAGAGGTTGCTAGGAAAGAAGAAGTGGGGGTGGAAGAATTTGGAACCCATCTGTGCTCTCTGCCCTTTTAAGGAGTGTTAAATAAGTCATCTTTATTTTTAAAGAATTACACACTCATAATAGTGTAGTCTAATACGTCATTTGATAGAAGGAAAAAGCAACATTATTTACACGGAAATGCTGATACCAAGACGGAGTACTTCAGAAGTGGATGAAACTAGGTAGGAAATTATCAGCTGTGAAATTTCACCAACAATTGCAATTTTATCATCTCATATTTATTTTATTTGAATTCAAATGGAGTATCTGCAAATAAATATATACATTGGTTAGACTTAAAAAATTATTCCTTTATTAATTCTTAGCTTTAGAATTGAGAAGACTATATTCTGTTCATTTTCCCACACTTGCTACCTGAGACAGGGGCCACCATACCGTAAGTGCTTAATAGGTGGTTGAAAGTCAAGAATTAAACACACACGGACTAAAATAGATTTTCTAAGACCTCTGATGATTTTCATGAAAATTCTAAGAAATTTCCTTAACACCAAACAAATATAAGTTGGAAGTCAAATAAACAAATACTATATTCATTTTGGATAAATGTAGCTTCAGATGTGTTTGATACAATTCGCAAAAAAAGGCAACGGGAATTGTGTGGGTGAAACTGAATGAGGAATTCGGTCTTTTGTAATTTCGAGCTGTTTAAAATGAGAAGGGTTGAGTAGTTTAAAAATGGATGGGAGGAGCTGGGGCTTAGTGGCAACCCACAATTTTCTTCTCATGGTTGTGACTACAGAAAGAAGATTTTCTAATTTCCCACAATGCTCACAAAGATGTTTCTAGATCAAGGACCGTGAGACCCTTTGAATGTAAGAATTAGAAAAGCCTTATATGGATCTATACACCTCACTTTCAATTGTGTCCAAATTTTAATACACAAGTTTATAATATAAATCAATATAAATAAAATAAATAATTATATCCTATAATAAAATATTATTGTAATATAAATAAGTTAATAATTACAAATTATAACTAAATGAACACTTAGGTTTTAAGAAAAATCATCTTGCATACTTTTTAAATGTTACTATTTCACTTTTTCTGGTCCCTTAAATAATGCTTGTATAGCTTGAACCTTTATTTTTGCAATAAAAGCCTAAGTTTGCAGCAAGTGGAGCGTAAATTACACAGCTATATTCATACAAAAGTGCAGTCGTGAAAACACATTATGCCAACCACATTCCTTATTAAATGCATGCTAATATTTTCTTTGGCTTTTATTCTTTGTCTGTGAGTCATGTAGACAAGGAAGAATGTTTTCATGGGGACTCCTTATTAAGTGCTGAATAGAGCTCGATCACTATCAAGGAGGTCCGTACTGCACCCTGCTCCAAAACCTTTGCCTTTGAGTCTATTTTTCTGCAATGCCTTTTGTTGTCACTGTTGCTGTTACAAGATGGGATTTTCAGTTTTAAATTTAAGATTCATGCAGCTAAGGAGCTCTTCCCATTTCTTCCCTGTGGCCCATACCATGGCCCATACCATGCTTTAGTTTCTTTAACAACAGTTCTAAGTAGGGAACCTGGAGCACTGAGTTTCAGTGGAGATACTGGGGCTCCTATTGGTGGCAGCACTGCCTTTGCTCTCTGTGACTAGTCTTGGAAATGAAAAGTTCACTACCGAACAGCACACTTTGGGGGAACTTTGAGTACAGAATGATTGGAATCAATTAGATGAACAAACATGAAACCGTAATAGATGTCCAGTAAAGCAACCTCATTTTAGGAAAACCAAATATATTAAGTTCACAAAAACACATTGATTGAGGAATGGTATGGTTTACATTACGAAAAACCTGCAAAATTCTTCAAGTAGTGAGCTACGGAATACAAATTTTGAAATCAGCATTTACAATTTTAGAGCATTTACAAATTTTACAATTGTAAAATTTTACAATTTTTACTCTGGCACACCAGAGTAAAGCACCCTGGTTTTCACACGAGAGTAGGACATTTTGCATTTGGCAGGTTTTTGCACTTTGCAAAGGAGCCCATTGCTGGGTCTCCTCTGATCTGCATATTCCACCAGCTGTGGGCAAACACCACTATACTCCCCCCCCCCCGGCAGAACCCACACAGCCTGGTAGAGAGCCCATGACCTCTAACCCAGCACCAGTTCCTCCCACCCCATTCCTACAAAGGCATTTGTTTGTTTTTTGTGTGTGGTTTGTTTGGATTTTTTTTTTTTTTTTTTTTTTTTTTTTAGTGGAGGTATATGTCTATTGCAGGTAACATATATTTGTTTGGACACTGTGTGTATTAAAATACTGCTGGCGTTTAGTGGACAGAATTGAGACACACCTTTTAAACCCTTAAATGATGGACATTTGGGGGGCGCCTGGGTGGCTCAGTTGGTTAAGCATCAGCCTTCGGCTCAGGTCACGATCCCAGAGTCCTGGGATCGAGTCCCACACTGGGCTCCTTACTCAGCGGGGAGCCTGTTTCTCCCTCTCCCACTCCTCCTGCTTGGACTCTCTCTCTGTCAAATAAATAAAATCTTTTAAAAAATGATAGACATTTTGTATTACATTTTAAAATCACCTCCCTTCTATTTCAGAATGTTATAAGCAAACCTATTATACCCATATATGGCAAACATAGGGTAGATGCACATTTTCTTACTAAGTTAATATTTTTTAAAGTTCTTATTGAATTTCAGTTAGTTAACATACAGTGCAATCTTAGTACAATGTAGAGATTCAACACTGAATCTCTATATTGTACTGTAGAGATTGAGTCCATTACAAATGGACTCAAATCCCCGTCACCTAGCTCACCCCCCCCCACACACACCTCCCCTGCAGTAACCATCAGTTTGTTCTACACTTGAGAATCTATTTCTTGGTTTCTCTCTCTCTTTTTCCAAGTTAACGAATATTTGACAGGTACTTCTTTCTACATTCTGGGGTAATAATTTGATATTATTTCCCCCTGCGCTGAAAATTATTTGCTCATCACTTTAGGCTGTACACATTGCTTTTTATGAGGAAATATCATAAACATGACTCTGACCCAGTAATTTGAAGAAATACGCATTGCGCACAAGCAGAATGAGTAGAAAATTTATGCCCGACATCCCCACTTTGATTCCATGTGAGGGGCAGAACCTAATTTTGTTCTGCCCAGAACCACAAGTGGGTGGAGACATGCAAAATTGTGAGCCCTGAGGTGATAGGTAGCCCACATCAGTCTGTTACACTGACGAATTTTTTAAAACTCGATTTAACCGGCACTTTGCACGTAGCTGGTGCTCAATAGTACTGATGGGTCAGTTAACTGACTTTTGTTAGTTCTTGATTTGCCTGGTTTAGTCCTTGCTAGTTTTCCTATTTGCTGCCTGATGGGTCCATCTGTTAGCAACTAGTTCCCAGCTTTAGGCTAGGCTCTTTGCTTGACACCGACCTTTTTGCTGTTATTTTATTTTCTGAGATGTTTTGGAAAGGGCTTCATTTTTTAGCAGGAGAGATGGCAAACCGTGGCCAGACCTCCCTTGAAGAAATGTGGTTGTTCTGGGAATAGGCGAGCTATCAGTCTGTCAGTGGAAGAAGGCAGGGCAGCCCTCCATTTCTTAGAGAGGAGGATTTGCTTCACTTGTCACCTGGCGGCTGGGCAGAAGGGAGGAGCTCCAAGGCAAGTGTGAAGTAACTTGCCTCTTACCCGGCCCCACCTCCGTGTCCCTTAGCCCCTTTCCGCTGTCTGTTGGTCAGTCTGTCCACCTACCCAGGCTCCTTCTAGCCTCCAGCATTCTAACCCTGGCTGCTCTGAGGTCATGTCTCCCTTTCCACATCCATTCCCCTTTCCATGTCCCACCACCCTAGAGCAAACACTTATGAATAGAGATTCCACTAGCTGGTTGTTAGAAGAGTAGCAATTAAACCAATTCATACCAATATATGCTGTAATTTGTGTAAGAATATTTACATTTCAGAAGAATATGTGTTTAAACCAAAAAAGTGAAGCGATGATGACCAATTTTGTATCAGTAAGGTCGTGTTTGAACCAGAATCTTCCAGGTACTTAATGAGTGGAAGTTTATTCTCATTCTATCTCAGTCTCTGGAAGGATGAGAAGAAAGGTATTGGGATAAAAATTATTTGTTTATAAACCGGTGTCATGCTTGGTCACGTTCTGCTTGCCTCTGACAGCTTTGTAAATAGTTAAGCTGCTATGTAGTTTAGTTGGGAGAATCTCAGAAAATTAGTTTATCACTTTCCTTCTCCGATATGAATGAAGGAGGTGATTAATATTGTGGAGTTTGTGCTAGAGAGAAAGGCAAGGCAGTTTCTGTCTCTTGCCAGCTATGTGGCCTTGGGCAAGGAACACTACCTTTCTAAGCCACAGATTTCCTGTTGAGCTCATATAGTTGATGAGAGTGATTTCTGTATAGGGAAAATCATTAATATTCCCAAATACGTACATTTGA
The DNA here is from genome assembly GCF_011764305.1 of Mustela putorius furo. Classification (NCBI taxonomy): domain Eukaryota; kingdom Metazoa; phylum Chordata; class Mammalia; order Carnivora; family Mustelidae; genus Mustela; species Mustela putorius. The sequence continues at coordinate 9,973,729 of NW_025422368.1, forward strand.
AGCAATTTGGGTCAGAGTCCCACTGTTGTGGTTATTGTTGGTTTTAACTGGTCAAAATAATTCTGAAGTTAATACATGGAAGAAAAAGTGTGTCAGTATTGTCAAGAAAGTTTTGAAAGAAAACAAACAATGAAGGGGAACTTGCCATACCGGATATTAAACTTTCCAGCATGGCTGCTACAATCAAAATAATATGAATATTAGCTCAGGGATGAACAAATTGATCAATGAAACAGAACAGAGAGTGCAGAAACCAATTCAAGTTAAAATATGAACTTTCTATATGGTGATGCTTATATTTCAAATTATTGAGAAAAGCCACAATTACCTTATATAGAGCATTAAAGTAAGGAAATACTCACCTGAAAGGAAGAAGGAAGGAAGGAAGGAAGGAAGAAAGATAGATAGATAGATTTGTAACTTGAGTAAATATAAAGAGAATATTAGGATATAATGAAGATTATGAAACTTGAGGGTAGGAAAGGGACCTTCATATGTTAGACAGAAAAATCCACAAATCGGGGGTGTCTGGGTGGCTCCATCCATTAAGCATCTGCCTTCAGCTCACATATGATCCCAGGTCCGGGGATTGAGCCCCACGTCTGCTCCCTGCTCAGTGGGCAGTCTGTTTCTCCCTCCCCCATCTGGTGCATTCACTCTCTCTCCCTCACAAATAAAATCTTTAAAAAAGAAAAATCCACATAAAATGTTTAAAATGGATTGACGTGACTACAAAGAAACCAAACATTTCTGAATGTCAAAGGCACCATTAAAAAGTTGAGGGATGGGGTGTCTGGGTGGCTCAGTGGGTTAAAGCCTCTGCCTTTGGCTCAGGTCATGATCCCAGGGTCCTGGGATGGAGCCCCGCATCAGACTCTCTGCTCAGCAGGGAGCCTGCTGCCCCCCTGCCCCACCTGTCTCTCTGCCTACTTGTGATCTCTATCAAACAAATAAATAAAATCTTTAAAATAAAAAAGTTGAGGGACAAATGATAGATTGGGAAAGAATATTTGCAACAAATATGACAAGGCATTAATTTCCTTTATAGACAATGACTTGTGAATAAACAAAAGACAAGAAATATAACAGAAAAAGGAGTACACAAGATGATCTAGCAATTATCTAATGAGGGATACAAATAGCCATTAAACCTTTTAAAAAGATGCTAAACTACAGTGTTGGTCAGGGATATACTAAAGAAATAGAGAGTTTTCATTTATCAGAGAGACAAGAATTTTTTTTTAAATGGATCAAATTTACTTTGGCAAAAGTGTGGAGAAAACATACCTTTTAGGCACATTGGCGAATGTGTAAATTGTTAACATTTTTGAAAGTCACCTGGTAACATGAAATTTAAATGTGCGTATCTTTGACCTAGAAATGCCACTTCTAGGAATCTAACTTACATAAATAAAAGTGCTAGTTTTAAGAAAAAGGCTGAGTGAAATTGCATATTGCTGCGTTTAAGGAATGAACTCTCCAAAGCCCTAGAATATACCCTGAACATCCACCAATAAAACTGATTATTATTTACCACCAGTAAGACTGAATATTATTCAAATATTTACGTAGGTCTATACTCATTGATTTAGAAAAATATCCGTGATATATTGTGAAGTGAAAAAAGCAAGTGCTAAAAATAGGTGTAATACATTTTATTTTTTATAAAAAGACTATATACCTGCTTGCGTGTCTAACTATAGGACTATGTAACACCTGGGGTGTTGGGTGGGTCAGTCATAGACAGACTTATGGAAGGATACTTTCCAAAATATTGGAAGCTGAAGAATGGGACTAGATTAGAGGAGGAGAGCATTAAATTTTATATCTCTTTATTGCTTGAATTATTGCACAAAGCCTTCATTACTCTTACGAATTGAATTATGTCCCCCCTCAAATTCATAGGTTAAAGTCCTAACCGCCCAGTACCTCAGAATGTGACCTTACTTGAAATTAGCTGTAGGTGTAATTAGCTAAGCTAAAATGAGATCATACTGGAGTGATTGTCCTTATGACTGGTGTCCTTACAAAAAGGGGAAATATAGATATAGATGATATAGATATAGATATCTGTCTATCTATCTAGATAGATAGACATAGATATAGATGAACTACATATCTATATCTATATCTATATCTATATGAGATTTTATTTCCTTGAGAGACAGTGGGAAGGAGCGGCAGGGAGGAGCAGAGTGAGATAGAGAAGCAGACTCCCCACTTAGCAGGGAGCCTGATGTAGGACTTGATTCTAGGACCTAGAGATCAAGACCTGAGACACAGATAGACGCTTAACTAACTGAGCCATCCATATGCCCTTATAAAGGGGAAACTTAGACACAGAATCAGGGAAGACAATGGGAAGACAAAATGATGGCTATCTACAGTCGAGGGGAGAGGCCTGGAGCAGCCACTGCCTTCCCTCACAGCCCCTGGAAGGAGCCCACCCTGCTGTCAACACTTTGCTCTTGGATTTCCAGCCTCCAGAACTGTGAGAGAAGAAACTTCGGTTGTTTAAGCCTCCCAATTTCCAGTCCTTTGTGTTGGCAGCCCTAGCAAACAAATACAATCACTCTTGAAATTCAAAACCAATAAAATATTTTCGAAAAAGGTAAAGAATAAAAAGAACTGCATTGTGTAAGTTTATTCATTCAAGAAACATTTACCAAATATCTGTAATGTGCCAAGTAGTTTGTCTTAATTAGTTTTCTTAATTTTCCAGAAATGCAAGAGGATAAGAATTAGTGCCTGCATTTTACAGACATTCTGTAGCTTTTCCATTATCACACAGTGAATAAATTTTAGGGTAGGAATCAGTACCTGTTTTTCTGTGGCAAATTCCAATGCTGAGTGCTTGATCTCCTCATTGTCCATTTCCAATCTTTAGTGAGCACTCAGGAGAATGTTCCCGTCTCCATTTCTTTCTAGAATGTTAATGTAAGACACAGAATAATGATGCCAGAATGACACTGTCCATAAAGTATGACACCAAAGTGGAATGATTTTATGGAATCTCCTTTTAGTGGGTGGTATTGAAGGGAAAGACAGTGAACAATGGTTATAGCCTTTTCTTGGTTGTACTCAACATTTCATGTTCATTTTTATCTTGCCAGTTGTCTAAGCTAGAGAGCTAAAAAATAGGAAGATGGAAGAAAGAAATATTTCAGAAGTCATATGACTTAATCATAGATAGGTGGTTTGGCTCAGTGACATATTTCAGAGTTTCATCAGGGAAAAGTCGAACTGAAAATACCCATGACCTTGTGATACAGATGTTATATTTTCCAAATCCTTTAGTGTCGGGCAGAAGGTTTCTTTGTTGCTCAACTTGCAAAGGGCACTCTGATGACCTCTTCTATTAACTCTAGCCACGGCCATGTGCATTTGGATGCTTATTATTTTATGCGACCATTTATGGATAAATGCTTATTCATCCAGCTCAATGCACACGTTCTATCACCTTCTCTCAGGTCAGTTTGTTGTACCTTTTTCTTTGCAGCTGTAACACATTTTTACTTAAAATACAGAATATATAAGGTATTCTTAACAACATGTATTCTCTTGTATTATTTATGTGTGAGACTCTTTCTCTACATCGTAAATTCCTTAGGGTTTGAGACCACTCAAACTCCATGTTCATTAGGATCTCACAACCAGGCATACCAGTGACCGAGAGAGCAGAGAGGATTAGAAATACCGGGCAGGTCAGCGGTGGGGTGGCAGAAGAGCACCTTCCCCATCTAGACTGGAGACGATCTCATCATTCATCTTTCCCACAGGTACTACACCTCCAGCTGGCATGATCACAACTCTGTAGTTCGCAGACAATTCCCTTTTCCAAATACCCGCTCCTCTTGGCTTCCCCGCTTCCTTCACTCCCTGGCAGAATACAGTTAGTAGTAATAGTACCAGTACCGTTACTTGCACTGGGAATAGCTAACACTTACATGGCATTAATTGTGACAGGCACTTTTCTAAGGCTTTGCATACACTAAATGTCTTAGATAGGTACTATTATTAGCCCCGTTAAATAGATGATAAAATTAAGGTGCAAAGAGATTAATTTGCTCCAAGTCAGATAGCTCCTAAGTGGTACAGCCATAATCCAACCCAGGAAATCTGGTTTCAGAGTCTATGCTCTACACCACTGTCTTCATACCCAAGAAACTCACACCTGTAATTGATACTGTGGTAGAGAAAGGGAGTTAATAAAAGATTATCTATCTGTATTTATTGAACTGTTTAAAATTAAAATACAAATGTCTCATTTAAGTGGTCAAACTTTAATGGTAGGGTCCAGGCTTTTTCTTTGAGAAGAAGTCTGCTGACTGAAATTCCTCCACATTGATCTTGAATTATTTTTTTCCTTTTTGCATGGTTCTATAATTTCTAGCTTTCATTTCACTGAAGAGAGAAGTTGAAATGCACTCACAAGGTAATGAATGCAAAATTCATCGAGACGTCTTACCATTGTCTTCCAGTTATTTTTAGGTGTCTGACCTCCCCAATGCAAAAACATCTTCAATTTTCATTTCAGATTTTCATTTTTTCAATTTAGGGAGCCCTTCCAAAGCATTTGTTTTCATAGACCCAGAATTCTCTTTGTTTTCACACTGAACCCGAATTGATTCACATAACATTTAGTTTGAGTAATGATACTAGTTAATACAACTGGCATAGACCCCCAGGAATCAACACCTCTGACTTGAAAAGCACACAAGTCATGAGCGAGAGGGGGAGTCTGGGGCACCCCGGAGGGCAGGTTCTCCAGTCAGGAATCGGGAGCCATGGTTTCCAGAAAGTAGGTGTGTAGAGGGGTTAGGAGGGCTCGGTAACCTGGTGTTAGATGAAGGTGGCTGAGCAAGTGCTAATGTGTTCTGTCCTTGGAGCCCTCGGCTATCCCCTCCACTGCAAGCCTTCTCTAGTTGTGTCTCCACCTGACACAGAGGGTACTGCCTCCTCTTCAGTGACCCTATAGTATGCTATGTTTCTAGTGCATACTTTTTTTAAAAAATATTTTATTTATTTGTCAGAGAGAGAGAGCACAGGCAGGCAGAGGCAGAAGCAGGCTCCCTGTCAAGAAAGGAGCCCTATGTGGGACTCGATCCCAGGACACTAGGATCATGACCTGAGCTGAAGGCAGCCATTTAACTCACTGAGCCACTCCGGCATCCCTGTTTCTAGTGCATACTTATCATTCTTAAATGTGGCTGTGTTTTTAAAAATTTTTTGTTGTGATAAAATACACATAGCCTAAATTTACCATTTTTACCGGTACAGTTTACTGGCATTAATTACATTCACATTGTTAGGCAACCATCACCACCATCCATCTCCAAAACTATGTACCCATTAAACAATAGCTCTCCATTGTCCCTTCCCCCAGTCCCTGGCAATCACTGGTTTACTTCTGTGCCTATGATTTTAAATATAATAGGTACCTCATATAAGTGGAATCACATGGTGTTAGTTTGTATGCATTGCCTTAGTTCATTTAGTATAATGTCCTCAAGGGTCATCCATGATGTAGCATGTGCCAGAATTTCCTTCCTTTTTGAGGCTGAATGATATTCCATTGTATATATATATCACATTTTGTTTATCCATCCATCTCTCCAGCGACATTTGGTTTGCTTCCAAGTTTTAGCTATTGTATGTAATGCTGCAGTGAACAGGGGTATCCAATGGTCTCTTCAAGACCCTGCTTTCAATTCTTTTGAGTATTAAATGTGTGTGTGTGTGTGTGTGTGTGTGTGTGTTTTAATACATAGCTCTTCCTCACTGGAATGTGAAGTAAATCTCACATTTTTAGTGGATAGCACACTTCCTGGCGCATAGTAATTTAATAAAGGCTCATTAATAAAACATACTCTTTGACAGATAACCTGGAGGTTTTATCTAAGGAAGGTGTAGAGCCACGATTACTAACCACATGCAAAATTTGTACCTGGAGAATTACTCACACCTGAAGTAGAGTTAATTTGAGAACTCTTGTCCCAAAACACTGAGAATCTATAACTAAGATCACCTTTCTTTCTTTCTCCCTTTTCCCCCAGGTAATTGTATATAGAATCATACAGCATGTCTTCTCCCTAAAACTATGAGGCCTACCTCATTTTTCTAACTGTAGACTCTTATATATAAATTCAAGGTGGCAGAATTTTCCAAGGAAAGTACAAATCACTATTCATTCTTGACATCTATTTATAAAAGAGTCTATCTAAGTCTTTAGAATGAAACATGAAATCTCCTATTTTCACTTAGCGTTTGATGCAGACGTTTTGGATAGCTCCCGAATGTTTACATCAGCTAACTGATCATCATTACTGCCATGAAAAGATTCAATTTCCAACAGCTTAGAAGACTGCGTGAAAATTCTGTGGGGAGAGCATACATTTTAAAGCTTAAAATAAAAAAAAAAGAAAAGAAAAAAGAAATGCTGCGAAACCATTGACACAGGTACACCAGAAACAATTTCATGAAGAAATGTTTCAAAAGAAAAAAACGAACCAAACTCTGATGAGGTTGCTTGCTGTCAGGGACCGTTTCAGCTAAACTGCTGACCCAGTGAAGTCTATGTTATTAGTGAAGTGTTATTAATAACCCTTTTAATGGGATGAGTTCTACATTTTTTTCCTTCACTGCTATTATAAAGAAACTGTATATTTTTGGCTTCAGTCATGATATATTAATTTTATTTTTACAATGATTTCCTTTATGTACTTTTTACTGGTATAATCTAGGACTGATGGTTTGAGAGAATGGAAAAAAAAACCAAAAAAATAAAAAAGAAGGAAAGAAAGAAAAGAAAAAGCTCAGGAAATACGCCAGTCTTCTATTTATGAGAATAGTTATTTTGGGGGGCACCTGTGTGGCTCAGTCAGTTAAGCCTCTGCCTTTGGCTCAGGTCAGGATCCCAGGGTCCTGGAATCAAGTCCCGAATTGGGCTCTCTGCTCAGCAGGGAGCCTGCTTCTCCCTCTGCTTCTTCCCCTATTTTTGCTCTCTCTCTCACTCTCTCTCTCAAATAAATAAAATTTTTTATAAAAAAGAATATTTTATTTTTTATTTGCATTTAGATTGCATTTGTCTTGCCAATGCCTCTTCCACTGAGTTTTTTTGGGCAGGACACTACCCTTAGCTTTCTCACTTTACATTTTTTTACTTTGTAAACGATACGATCATGTAGACATATTTGTAAGAGGGAGGGTCTGATTTTGGTAATGTGTTTATGACCTTATTCAAGGACACAAGCTAAGGGGGCCACAGAGGGTGAGAAAGGACTCAGAGGATGCCCTCAAGTTCTCACTGCAGAACACTGAAGGGGAACGAATGTCAGCAAGTCACCTTCTCAACTCCCGAATTAAACTTCTAGCAGAAGATTTCCTTAGTTTCCACTGTAAACACAGAAATCTGGAAAACAGTAGTATCTTATGGTATTTGTCAGAAGTATACCTGAGCACAAGTGACTTGGGTAACTGTCCTGCATTCCTTGTGTTACCTTCTTTCTAGCTGATGCTCCTGCCCCCACTCCCCTGAACATACACATGCACTGCCTAGCAGTGACCTAAGAGGAAAGGGGAAAGGAGTATTTATTTACAGAGCTTATATTTAAGTTGGGGACATAAACAAGAAAAAAATTAATACACAGCAGGTGTCAGGTAGGAATACGTACTCTGAAGAAAATGAAATCTGGAAGAGGGACTAGAGAATTATAAGAGTACATGTGCGCACCTGCGCGCGCATGTGTGTATGCATTTATGTGTGTTGGGAGTAGCTAATTAGGTGGTGTTTGAATCAAAACCTGCAAGAATCCTAGGCATGAGCTTTATAACACCACCTGCGATACAGGCAAGATGGCAGCTTCCCCAGGCTCTGCTCATTAGATGGACACACATATCACAAACACAAACACATTTATCAAAGAATACATGTGTGCTTCTCTTTCTCAGGGCTTAGCACTGAGCGCTAGCACAGCACAATGAGTGACCCTAAATGTCTCTTCTTGGGAATAAACTGGCGCTCAGATGCCAGAGAAACTCTTGTCAAAAAATTTCTTGTGCTGTGACCTCAAAAGAAAAGGCCACAACGTCCCAATGCTGTTAAGGGTGGCTGGTTGTACTGCTGTTCATACTGGAGAGGGCCTGAGGAACAGCGGTGCACGGTAAAAGACATGTTAATTGACTTGTCAGATTCTTCTCAGGAAAGAACGGATTCTTGCATAATGACAAATTATTTCCCATTAGTGTGCTAAATGTCCACTTCCTTCCTTCTCCTCATGCTCTGATTTGCAGTTTTGGAGATAGAAATGAATTTGACTTTTTACATTGAAATTATCAGGACACTGAACACTAGACTTGTGGATCATTTTATATGTACAAAAATATTTATTATAGCCTACGTACCTTTTCCAAAAAGAAGTACAAGTTCATCTTAATCAATTTTATAAAATTTTGATTGTACTATAAAATTATTAAAGTTAGTAATCTTTAATATTTTGTCTACCCTATCATAAAATAACCACAGCTTTACACTGACATAAAATTGTCACCATGAAAGTCTATTTGTCAAGGCAAGAGAATATAATATATTTTACTTGGCAGTTTGTTGTCTTATCATTGTAAACACAAGATGCAGAAACTCTAATTTTACTTTTGCCCTGGGCTCTTGCAATGTGAGAGACGGGGCTAGAACACTGCCAAGACTGGAGGAAAGAAAGTTCTGGGCTGAGGGAAGAGCAAATACAAAGGCTTTAATATGAAAATGAGAATGGTCCCTATGAGGATCAGCGCACAGGCCAGCTGTAGCAAGAGGGAGGTAAGCCAAGGGTGGATCAGTAGGAAACCAAAGAGAGGTAAGCAGGAGCCAAACAATCTAGGTATATCATTGTATGAAATTTGGATTTTAGTCTAAGTGTTGTTGGAAGTCTTTTGAAAACTGAGAGCTGATACCCCAATATTAAAAAAATATATATCACTTATGCTGTTCTGAAGAACAATGCTGGAATTAGAAGAGCCAATAATTTATCACAGTACTGCAGACAGGAGATGATATGTATGAGCTAGGGGGACAGCAGGGGAGGTCACTGAGGTTGGGATTTATTTTGAAATTAGTCAACAGGACTTGCTGATGAATCACTGTGGAATGAGAGAGAAAGATGGAAGTCATGGATGACTCCAAGGTCTTCAGATGATGCAACAGGTTTGCTAAGGTGGGAAGACTGGGGAGAAATAGAGTTTGAAGAAGAAAGTCAAGACTATTGTCTTAAATTAAATTTGAGGCACTTCTTCGACATCCAAATGTAGATGTCTAGGAGGCATTTAGATATCTGAGATCAAAGTTCAAGAGACAAGTCAGGAATGCTTGAATCAGTGCTGGGACCCAAGAGCTAAAGTTGTTTAGTATTGAAATAGTTGCAATCATCTAGGGACTGAAGGTAGATAGGGAAGAGAATGGAGTCCTTCAATATTTAAAAGTTGGGAAGAGAAGGAGTCATCTCAGTTTAAATTTCACCATCTTCAGGAAGCCTTCCCTGACCCTTCAAGGTAAGTTATACTCCTAATGGACCCCAGAGGACCCTGTAGTTTTTACATCTATGACACAATGATGCAATCCCCTATTACTCATTCCCCTCCAAACTGTGAGCTTGTAGAAGTCTCCAATGCTTTTGTATTCTCATCATCTTGTGTAGAGTTTGGCTTCTTGAATAAATGAGTTATTTTACCATTTGTTAGGAAATTTGGGGATATTTAATTTTTATAATTAAAGTCATCATAAGTGTTCTTTTAAAAAAAACACTGACTTTATTATTGTTTTTAAAAAATGTATCAGTAAGTCTCCCAATTAAAGCATCTCTTTTCTATTTATAGCAAAATATTTAAAAAATCCACCACCTTAGGTATCCATGTTCATGGATAGGAAGACTCAATATTGTCAAGATGTTAGTTCTTCCCAACTTAATCAAGAGATTCAATGTAATAGCAGTAAAAATTCCAGCAAGTTATTTTGAGAATATTGACAAACTGATTTTAACTTTATACAGAAGCAAAAGACCCAGAATAGCAATACAATATTGAAGGAGAGTAACAAAGTTGGAGGACTGATGCTACCAGACTTCAAGATTTACTATTAATCACAATAATCAAGAGAGTGTGGTATTGACAAAATAATGGGCAAAAAAGATCAATGGAAGAGAATAAAGAACTCAAAAATAGACTCATATACATACAGTCGATTGATATTTAACAAAAACAATACAATGGAGAAAAAGTCTTTTCAAGAAATGACACTAAAATGATTGGACATCCACTCACATACACAAAATGAATCTAGACACAGACCTGACACACTTCACAAAACTAAACCAAAACTGATCATAGACTTAAACGCAAAGCACAAAACAATGAAACTCCTAGAGATAACATAGAAAATATAGATGGCTTTTTAGATACAACACCACAGGCATGATCCATGAAAGAAACACGTGATAAGCTGGACTTGATTATAATTAAAATCTTCTGCTTTATGAAAAACACTGCCAAGAGAATGAGAAGTCAATCCACAAGCTGGGAGAAAATGTTTGCGAAAGGCATATCAGATAAAGGACTGTTATCCAAAATATACAAAGAACCCTTAAAACTCAACAATAACAAACAACCCAATTTAAAAAATGGGCAAAAGATCTGAATAGACGCTTCATCAAAGAAGATAAAAAGATGGCAAACAACCACATGAAAAGATGCTCACCATGATATGTCATTAGGGAAAACACAAATTAAAATAACAATGAGGTAATGCTACATATCTATTAGAATGGCTAAAATCTAAAACACTAACAACAATAAATGCTGGAGAGGATGTGGAGCAACAGGAGCTCTCATTCATTGCTGGCAGGAATGCAAAATAATACAGCCACTTTGGAAGACGGTTTGGCAGCTTCTGACAAAACTAAAAATACTCTTACCATCTGATCCAGAAATTACATTCCTTGTTATTTACCCAAAAGAGCTGAAAGCTTATGTCCACACAAAAATGTGCACATGGATGTTTATAGCAGCTTTATTCATAATTGCCAAAACTTGGAAGCAACCAAGATGTCCTTCAGTAGGTGAACGGATAAATAAAATGTAGTAGAGCCTGACGATAGAATATCATTACAAGTTAAAAGGTAATGAATATCAAGCTATGAAAAGACATGGAGGAATCTCAAGTGTACATTGCTAAGTGAAAGAAGACAATCTGAAAAGGCCACATCCTGTATGATTCTAACTATATGACATTCTGTAAAATGCAAACTGTAAAGACAGTAAAAAGATCAGTGGTTTCCAGGGTTTAACATGGAGGGAGGGACAAATAGGCAGAACATAGTAGATTTTCCCCGCATAGATCAGATTTTTATTTTTAAAAAATTTTTCTTATGTTAGACACCATATAGTACATCATTAGTTTTTGATGCAGTGTTCCATGACTCATGGAGCATTCAGTACGACATGCCCTCCTTAATACCCATCACCAGGCCCACCCATTCCCCCCAACCCACTCTCCTTTAAAACCCTGTTTGATTCCCAGAGTTCACAGTCTCTCATGGTTCATCTCCCCCCCTCTGATTTTAAGGGTAGTGAAACTATTTTGTATGATACTATAATAGTAGATACATGTCATGTTACACTTGCTAAAACCTGTAGAATGTACACCCAGAGTGAACCTTCATGTAAACTATGAATTTTAGGAGATGAGGGGGTAGCGATGTAGGTTCATTAATTGTTGAGTGTACGACTCTGGTGTGGAATGTTGATACTTGGGAAGGCTGTGCGTCAGGGGAAGAAGAGAGTATGTGGGAGCTCTCTGTACTTTCTGCTCAATTTTGGTGTGACTCTAAAGTTACTCTTAAACAGTTTATTTTTAAAAAATCATCATTTGGGTATCACTGTCCTTCACTCCCTAATGTTCACTGTCTTAAAAATAATTTTTTCTAACTTATGGCTGTATATAATACAGTGGAAAGGTGAATCTTGTCTGTTTGACTCCATCTTCCCGGAAGCAGAAGTACCTATTTTTTAATGTATTTGTTGCACTCACTGATCAAATTATATCAGAAGAAATGAATTCTACACTATTTTTTTTAATTATGCTTTTGTATGTTTAAATTCCCTTAAGAACTGCTAATCTTAGGGAAACCTTTAGAAACAGTTCACTAAGAAGCATAACTAGGCTTCATGCCCACTTCTGAAGAGGACAGTCTTCAGTGTCACCCTACTCTCTCAGATGGGGCCTTCTTGATACCCATGTCCAGTGGCTTGGACACCCTGAGTCTCCAGAATTCCCCTCACATCCTATTTTACTCAAGTCTTTACTCTCTTTTGGTTCAGACATCTGCTCTGGACTATAGCCTGCCCTTGGCTAATACGAACCACAAAGGGAATGGATATTATTGGGTAAGAACACTGTGTCTGCATTTTAATGGACTATCTGTAAATGATGTTCTAATACACAGTAAAGACTCCAGTGGCAGAAATTCTAGGTGTTCTGGCAGGTTGGTGGAAGTGATATTTTGAGGTAGGTCAGAATTTTGATGTTCATGTATCACACACATTCCGCTGGCTCCTCGTCTCCCTTTTTTAGGGTCAGCATCATCAACAGATGAGTGCTTTTGACTTTTCCTTTATTAATAAAAATTAATTTGGTTTCCACTTTTGAATTTCTCTGTATTTCCTTTAAAAAAAACAAGTAAAAGTAAAATGGTCATGCCATTCTTTCCATCCCTATTAGTCCTAAAAGAACAAAGAGAAATGACAATAGTTAACCAAGGAATTTAAAGAATCCAGAAACAGTTTTGTCTGTTTGTTTCTAAATATCCTTGCTTTATGTACTGAAGCACTGAAACTAGTTTTTCTGAAATATGTGAGGTGTTTCATCTCTTTGAACCTGGTCTCATTTTACAAATATGAAAGTGACTTTCTAGTAACCTCTGACAATTGGTATGGGGCAGACTCCTTGAAATCAAGTTAATGCAAAATGAAATGGAGACTTAGCAGATAGTAAGTTGCTGAAAGTTCTTGACAGCATATGTTAATTAATTTGACAGTGTACTGCCTGAATTTCCTGCACAAATGCAATTTTCCACTTTTGCGATCATCAAGTCTTGGAAACAAAGAGGTAATTGTAAGTAATGATGAACATTTCTTTTATATATATGCAGGAGGTGTGGAGTGTGTAGACAATACCATGGCTTTGTCTTTGGTGTTGGGAATAGAAACATAAAACAGCAGAGGCAGAAATACAGTCCTTGTCCTCAAATAATTTACAACCGACTTGAGTTGATTCCAAAGAAAAGTATTTAACCCAGCAAAAATAAAAACCTGAAGGTGAACGAGCACACAAAAACCCTCAGATTGTCCCATTCTTACCCATGTGAGAGAGTGATGATGTGTCCATCATCAAACAAAACCACAGAGGGCAGTGCTCTCAGATCCCAAGTCCGAGGCGAACGTGGCATCATCTGAACTGAAGTTCGCTGTAACAGACCAGGCTTATTGGTACAAGCCAACAAGTACACGGACGAAGGAGTCTGGTAAAAAATTCCTGTATTTATACACGTGGTTCTGCTTCATGCCATCATACTCGATGTGGCTATGTCAAGGGACATATGTCCTGACCTAAAGAAACCAGACCACTCGAGGAGAAAAATCTATTTCATTTAGAAAAAAGTGTACACTTAAGTATATGAACTGTATCATCAACGTAGAGGGCAGTGTCTTTCTGTTACATGAATAATAGATGCTGAAAGTATCCTGATTATTTCTATGGACAAGAGATTTTTAATATCTAAAAAATAACTATAGGTAGTCACTGTAGTGGCATAACTTTCTATTCTAATCTATTATTTGAAAAGCAAATTTGTCTATTGGAACCTAAAGATGTGTGTTACGAGGTTATTTCATACATGGCAGATTTTCAAAGTCCTGCAATGATGACATTGATATAGTGCCACTACTCTGTTATAACCTTTGTATATTATTTAAGTGTAACAAATACTTCATTCATTGCTTGCCCTAAACTTTGCATTTGGTGACATTCTTGCTGCTGTGTTAATATCAGGTCTATTAAGCTGGACCTCATGGTCCATTACCCTTTCTTTAGATTTGACCCCATGAAGTTTAGGGGTCTTGAGCACAGTGTGAAAAAGCAAAGGGTTTCACTCTCACCCAAGGAGCTCATTAGGACTTTATAGAAACACAATAAATACTCACACAGTACTAACATTTCCACTGAGGGATGCTCACCAGACACACAGCCTGGTGTCAGAAGGTGTCCATTGTTCCCTTTATCTGGGCCTGCCACTGATTCAGCCCACTAACTAAAGAGCGTGCTCATTTGTAATCTGGCATCTTTTTCTTTGTAGGAAAGATTCACTTACTGGTATTCTGACTTACTGGGATTTTTTTTTTCCTCTCTTTCTATGTCTTGACCCATTTCTTAAAGATTCCACCTAAAATTTGGGTTGCGTAATTTAAACCAATTTCCACAGTCCATGAAACACTTCCAATAGGAAGTGCTGGCAGCAGTATCTGGACAGCAGGCCCTTATTCCCTCATAAACTACACTATAATTCACTAATCCTATTTGCCTTATTAAATACAGTTTTATAATGCAGCTAAATATTATTAGATTGGCTTGGGGCACCTGCCACCAACACTGTTATTTTAGCCTTATTTTAAAGTCTAGTGTGCATTAACTCTCTGATACAACTTCTCATATTTAAAATTTTATAGTAAAGAGTTGTGTCATTCGTTACATAGACCAAAATTTGATTATATCATATTACTATGTCCAACCACCACCATAAGCAGGTTTCCCTTTTTAAAACAGATTTTAGTCTGAGAGTGTCATGAAACATTTTCTTCCAGGGGCTTGTAGGCAGCATGAAATGGGATAATGGGATTTCTATCCAGAAGTAGAAGCCGTTTGTTACTGTGATGTCCTTTTCCCTAGGGATGGCTTTTATGAGGTACAGTTGGAGATTCCAACTCTACTATTCAAATTAATCATATTTTTTGGGAAGAATGCCTCTGGAACCCCCTACAAAAACTCTTTTTGTCTTCATACTCTGCAAATTACTTAATGAAAACACTGGATTACACAAAACAAAAGGATTTTTCTGCTTGTGCCAATCAAGCATTGATGGTTTTATTTTTGTTTCTAAAACAAGAAAACGAAGGGAAAATTTTGCTTTACAAAGTCTGGATGAATCACCTCACTGCATAATTTTCTAAAAAATTTTATTGGCAGCTTGGGGAAATATTGGCAATTCAGTAATTTCCGACTTGAGACCACGTGATAAGAATCAACTATAAGACAAATTTACCAACCTTTTTTTCTTAAACTAACCAGCTACTCTTTAAAGAGCAAAGTGATTTAGAACATAGGGCATGCTTTAGCTTGACAAATGCCAAGAACATTCACTCATCTTTTACTGTGTTGGGAACTCTGCTATTCATATTGTAGATACAAAATCGGATAAGACTATGCTAGGAGTAAACGGGTTGGTGGAGCAGATTCAACTAACCACCATCCAACATAGAAACATGTGCCATTAACAGAGGCTGGGACAGGAGGGGAGTGTGAGGGGAAAGAAGAAGAGGGGAAGAATACACTTGGAAGGAGGAGAACTTTCCTAGGTAATTAATGGGGGACAGACATTCTATGCAGATTGCATAGCATGAGGAAAGACAAAGAGGTGTAAAAATTCCTGGTGTATTTAGGGAGTAGCTTTAACTGCACACCTGAGGCAGGAAGCCAGGCATTGGGGAAGTGGTGAGAAATGTGCTTGGGAAGGTCAGGAAGTGCTAGCTCTGGATATCCTGTCAAGAAGGAATTTGATATTTCTCTTGGTGACACTGAAGGATTTCAAGGATCCATGGAAGGAAATGAAAGAAACCACTAATATAGTCAGATCATTGCTCTAGGAAGATAATTGATGGCCAGGTGGAGGCTAGTCAGGAGAGGGAATAATTTGTTCACAGAGAATAATAGAGGCGATTACAAGAATCCGTGAAGGCAATCCGAAAGGTCTAAACTAAGGATGTGCAAAAAGGATAAGAAATAATATATTTAGGAGACATGTATGAAGAATTGATATAACTTAATGACCAATTGCATATGCAGATGAGCAGTGAAAGATAAGAGAAAGAGATAAGCCTAAAAAGTCTCCAAACTGGGTGATTGCTTAAATAGAAATTCCTAAGAGCAGGTTCATGGAGAACATGGTAAGTTTGGTTTTGGACATGCTGGGTCTGAGACACCCACTGGGGAAGCACTTCAGGTTATTGGAAATACGAATCTAGAACTCAGGGAACATGTCAGGTAGAGTTTGGGAAGCACCTTACCAGAAGTGAATGGGGAAACCATAGCTGAAATCACGCAGGGAGAGAGGTTCAGGGGAAGCATATTTCCTGTTGCACATAACCTCCAAATGACAGTGAGCTTTCTGAGATGCCCTGTTGAGAAAGAATTTAAGGCCCCTTTTAGGCAGGAAGGGAAAGAGCACCGTGAATCATGATTATATCCACCACTGGCTCCAGGGAGGAAAATGGTTGCATCTGTGTCAGACATTAGACATTCCCAGTAAGAAAAAAAAGGCACTCAAGATCCAACCCCTAGAGAACACCAGTCCTTTAGGGACAGTGGGAAAGTCTGTGCAGGTAAAAGAGAACAAGAACAGAATTAGGAGGACCATGAGCCAGTGTGTCACATGGTAGTGCTTAGTTCAGCATCTCAGACATCATAGTCAGAAATATTTGTTGAAGGGATGGATAAGTTAATAAAATCAAATGTTGACAACTATACTGCAATTGGAACGATATGGAAGGTCACCAGTATGATTCATCATGAGAACAACAATATCCCCAGGGGTTTTGGGTTAAGTACATTAACTCTTTGGTTACTTTCTCCATTTGAGAGTGCTGTTTTCCCACTTTTCACATAAATATGACAATTAGCCTCGTGTATGATCATTGGGTTAATACTACAGAAAAAAATCTTTTTTTTTTTTTAAGATTTTAGTTATTTATTTAACAGAGATCACAAGTAGGCAGAGAGGCAGGCAGAGAGAGAGGGGGAAGCAGGCTCCCTGCTGAGCAGAGAGCCCGATGCAGGACTCGATCCCAGGACCCTGAGATCATGACCTGACCCGAAAGCAGAAGCCCAACCCACTGAGCCACCCAGGCGCCCCTGGAAAAAATTCTTAAAACAATAACAGGATAAAAATTTATATGACTTGGTGTAGGAAGATGAGAAATTAAGTGTAGAAAAATAATGGTTAAAGAAAAAAATGAAAATGAAGGAAGGATACTCTTTGGGACATAGCCACAAAGAAGAGAGCTAAATTCTCCCTTTTACACCCTCAAAGACAAAATTTTTTTAGGAACAAAAAGAGAGAAGAGATGCCCCATCTATCAGATAATGTAGAGAATCAAATGCTTCCAGCCTGCACCGAGCATGTAAATACCACCACCGTATTATTTAGGCATTTTGTATTTGAAAAAACTTTTCTGCCTCTGAAACTTGACTTTAAAAAAGTCAATGACTCATCCATTAAGTGCTTTCTTCTGAACATCAACCCTGTGTATGACACTGCTCAACCTGTCACGGGTGTTGGCAGAATCAATGAAAGGATGTGGAAGCTTTAGAAACAAAGTGGAGTGTAGCTGCTACCACAAGGAGACAAAGTTTTGGGGGTGTATTATGTCTGTCCATTGACAGTAGGGCAAGTGGGAATAAGTGCTAACATAAAAACACAAATGTAAATAAGCAGAATGGGGCGCCTGGGTGGCTCAGTGGGTTAAAGCCTCTGCCTTTGGCTCAGGTCATGATCCCAGGGTCCTGGGAGCAAGTCTTGCACCGGGCTCTCTGCTCAGCAGGGAGCCTGCTTCCCCCTCTCTCTCTCTCTGCCTGCCTCTCTGCCTACTTGTGATCTCTGTCTGTCAAATAAATAAATAAAATCTTTAAAAAATAAATAAGTAGAATATTCAGCAATTATGGTACATATGGGGAGATAAAGTCTAAAGAAGGAAGAAACCACATCTTCCTTCTTTGGAAGGAAGGAATAGGTATCAGCAAAACCTCTTTGGAAGACTTTCCAAACACTTCCAAAGAAGAACAAGACCGGCAAAGCCTCTTTGAAGAAGGTAAGGTTTACACTGAACCCTAAAGAAACCCGAAGGAAAAAAATGCATAAAATTCTCATCAGTGAGTAGTAGGAAGCAAGGTAAGGCAGGTAACTTGAGCAAAGGCAAAGAAGAGAAATCTGACAAATTCTGGAAGAGGGAATGAGCCAACTGAGCCAACAGAAGACAGTTGAGGACTCTGGAGTTTCTGATTCCGCTCTTTAGCACCCCAACTTACTTCTCATCGCTCCTTTTTCGTCTCCTTTGGCTTTGAGTTGGGCATTGGTTGCTTGGGCTCCTGCCAAAGGAAAAAGGGTGAAGGTGCCCCGCATGTTGCTTCTACCTCCTATGCTTCATAATGCTCTGAGAGGATGCCAATACAAGGTTTTACAAGCCAGCTTCCCCCAGCTGTTGGAGAAAGAATTTACTGATGTAAGTCTGAAAACCTCAGAGGACCTAAACAAAAAGAACATTCTCTAAAAATGGGAAGGCAAGAATAAAACATGGGCTGTGAGGAGGTGTTAGAAGAGGGACTCCAATACTTCTGAACTTTTGAAGCTTTAAGGATTGGAAGATATGACCTATCTTTGGATAAGGGTCTTGCTTTTTTTTTTTAAGCACAATTATTGGGTAAGTTTTTAATCCTGAAGATTTGCCCTACTTATTGTTCCTGAACTGGTCATCTAAATTCAGCTGTTTTTAACAAAGATAGAGTAGCCTTACTGTGATTACATGCTGGACTTTTGACTTTCATTTCCCAGAATTTGGTATAAGCTTCTTGATGGCAAACTCTGTATTTTATACTTCTTTATAGCTGCCACATTTTATTTTGCTGAAAACATTATTTTGTCTTGATTGAATATTTCTCAGAGGAGGCTCTGAGAAAGATTTTCATTGTGCCTTGTAATAGTTTAACTCAAACTTATTTTTTTCATTATAAAACTAATACATACCTCACAATAGCCAAAGGGTGGCAACCATCCAAATGCCCATCAAGAGACAAATGGATAAACAAGATGTGGTATATACACACAATAGAGGATTATCCAGCCACAAAACCGAATGGCACTCTGATACATGCTACAGCATGGACCAACCTTAAAAACATCAGCTGAAAGATGCCAGGCACAGCAGGCCACATCTTGTGTGATTCCATTTACAAGAAATATCCCAGAATGGACAAAGCTGTGGTGACGAAAAGCACACTAGTGATTTTCAGGCACTGGGGGAGAACAGGAAATGAGGAGTAAATGCCGAATACGTACAGAGTTCTCCATTCAAGGTGATGAAGTTCCAGAACTAGACAGCATTATGAACAGACTTAATACCACTGCCTGGTACACTCTAATATGGTTAAAATGGTAAGTTGTATGTTAAGTGTATTTTGATGCAATAAAAAATAAGTTTAAAATATTTAGTCAAGGGGTGCCTGGGTGGCTCAGTGGGTTAAAGCCTCTGCCTTTGGCTCAGGTCATGATCCCAGAGTCCTGGGATTGAGCCCCACATCGGGCTCTCTGCTGGGCAGGGAGCCTGCTTCCTCCTCTCTGCCTACTTGGGATCTCTCTCTGTCAAATAAATAAATAAAATCTTAAAAAAAAATTTAATCAAGCTCATCATAGAAATTCCACTAAATTAAATTCCCTGACAGGAGTGCCAAATAAAATACTATACATACACTAAAGAATTATTCATTGTTTATCTGAAATTCTAATTTAACTAGATGCCTATATTTTTATGTTAAATATGGCAGCACTACTGAGAGTGGAAGTTTTGTTTTTATCATTGCTTTACTCTAAACACTTAGGATAGTGTCTGGAACATGGTAGCTATAACCTCAATAAAGATGTTACATGAATATAAATTTGAAAAGACTTGTAAAAAATAGAAACTACAACATAGAAAGAAGAAACTAAAATCATTCATAGATCCACCAACCAAGAAAAATTACCCAGAATTTTTGGCTACTTTTACCTAGAGCCTTCTGGTATGTTTTGTTTCTTGGTTGTTATTACTAATGTAGGCCAACTGCATATCTTACTTTTTTCAGTAATGACTTTAATGGAAGCATCCATCATGCTACCAAGATCTCCTAATAAACATAAATTGTAAAGCTGAATGATGATGTATTGTGTAGCTATATCATAGTTTACCTATTTTCATATCATAAAATAATTAGTTAGCTTTTTTTTAGTGCTTTATACATAGTGTATCAGTAAACATATTGGTCTCTAAATCTTTTTGATTTTTCTAAGATAAATTAGTAGAAGAGTTACTATGTAGAAGGAAATATACATCTTACCACTGTCAATCTCTATGGAAATATTGATTTCCAAAGCATCAGGTTAATATATGCTTCTACCTGTGATGAATTCAGCTGCTCATTTCACTGCCCTGGCCACTACCTTTATGACAGCCTAAAATCTTTGCTAATTTGATAGAGGAAAGAGAATATCTTGTTTTAACTTGCAACTTTTTTTAAAAAAATGAAAACTGAACACTTTCCCACACATTTGCTAATCAATCATTTCTTTTGTGACTGGTCTCTGCTGATTTACTTAGGGGCAAGACTTATTGTTCTCATTAATTTGTATGTACTTATTTTAGATCAGAGATATTAATCCTTGGCCTGCCATTCATTTAATAAATATCACTTTTTGTCTGTTGTTAAATTTTAGTCATTCCTTTTGTGATAAGGGCTTTATTAAAAGAAGGAGTGCTGGTTTATGTGTTACTATCTCTTGTGATTTCCCTTTGGTCTGAAATGCTGGCAGAGTCAGCATCACCTCAGGGTCTCAGTGTCTGGGAGTGGACAGAAGGAAAAAAATATAAAGAAAAAGCAAGAGCAAAAAAAAAAAAAAAAAAAAAAGCAAGGGCACTTGGTCATTGGAGAGCATCATTATTCTTCTCTCGTAGGATCCTGTTTGTTTGGTCAGCCACAGCCTGAACCACTGCTCAGCTTCCTTCAGTGTATGTAGCCTTACTGTCAAAGCCCAGCCATACCCTCATGTCTAATTTTCCCAATATTTTTTTTTTCAGAAAATTTACTTTGCTGGTAAGATGAAGGTCACTTTTACACCCATTCAGTGGTTTTTGGTACTCTCAACAAATATTCACGGAACTTACACAATGAAAAGTTTAGCCTTGGAGGATTCATTTTAAGGTGAACCAGAACTAAGAATACACTGTAACTAAAGTTCACAACTATCCATTAGGATGTGAAAGGTACCATACTGACAACAACCCAGCTTAGATGGACGGAATGTCCTGTGACAACAGACCAGCACATGACATGATTGTTGGGGCAGAGAAAGAAAATCTTAGAACTTCTGCTTATATTTATTATAGATCTTGTAAAGTTTTTATTATTTATTCACTTTGTAATACATACACTTAGTAAACAAATAAACATAAATTGGAGGAATATACTGATTTTTTTTTTTAATGGCAGGTGTGCACAAAAATGCCTTGGAAATGACTGTAAGAGATAACTAGAAAGTATAACTGTTCGTGAAAGGGCACAAAAGAAAAGACTAAAAATGAAGAGAAACACTGAGTAAGGTTTTATTCATATGTATTAGCTCCCCATCACAGAGCTGAATGGCATCCAAAAGTTATTTTTTATAAGATGAGTTTTCACTTCTTTTAAGAGTATTTGAATAAAATCTGATTGCACTAAGGAAATTTACTCAGGCAGGAGGTCCAACCTCTGCCAGTGGTAAACTAGAAGTAATTTTAGATTAAAAAGAAAAACAAAACAGAAACACAAAAAAGCTATGAGCCCAAATGGAATGACGTTATTTTAAATCAGTTAAACTAAGTTTTATTGCTAAGAGATGTTCTGCTTAGCAATTAAGGAAGACAGATCAAGGCACTGTTAGGGTTCATGGGATAGGAGTTTCTGATATATGCTATAATATATTTCATTTTTTGAGTTACCTTTTTAAAACTATGCTTTATGACTATTTGCTTTGCATAATTTTAACATCAGCATATAACCAGATATCTGGCATCTCCACACTGTCCTCTTCCAGGTGTGCCTTAATCAGGCAAAACCTAGAGAAATGGTAGATGTGACTACTAGCAGTTGACAGCTTTTGTAATGTTTGCCCAGGTTGCAATGACCCCATGATGGGACCCTCCTGTCCTATTGAGGCTGGGCCCTGCGAAATCTGGGAAAGAGAACTCCACACTTCCAGGACAACCTTTATTGTACTTATGGTTCTGATCACAATGTGGTGGGTCAAATCTCCATGAAGATTTGGGATCAGAGGAAACTGATGGCAGAAGGTAAAAAAAGGAAAGAAAAAGAGACAAGGTGAGTGGAGAGGAAGGATTATGAATTTTCTGGAGATTTTTATTTTCAGGAACCATTTGTGTCTTCTTTCCTTGAAGTCTGAGAATTCCCTTGAATTGCTCTGCAATTCCTTGAATCATTATGTCCTTGTGATACATTTTTCCTTCTGTTTTTTGAAAGTTATCTGCAATTGGTTTCAAATACCAGGAGCCATAGGGCTAACGCACATATTACATGTTGGCCGTCACAACTTCAGAGCGTAGAGCAATACGCTGGCAGATGGAAGGCTGTTCACTCTCCCGTCAGAAGGCATTCTCAAAACCCAAGCGCAGCTCTGCTCTCCTTAATTCAGCAGGCACTGTTTCCCTACAGGATCCTTCACATATGTTAGTAGTTTGTGTGGCTGACCCACTGCAGTTGCTGAAGTGGCCAAGGACATTAGCTTTATCCTTCTGACAGTTGTTTTTTCAATATGTTGCATGGCCAGAAACGAATTTTCTGCAATTAATCAATTTTGTTACTTTAAGTGTGCCTGTGGTTCTGTGGGAGTATTTTTCCAATGAAGCCATGGACTCCTGGGAGCTTTTGTCTGCAGAAGTAGAGGAGTATGAGGAGGCCAGGCTTGAAGACTATAAGGGATGTCTTCTTTAACAGCCTCAGCCTCAGAGGAGACAATGAGAGTTCCCTTCTGAGGAGCTACAAAGTTCCTTATGGGCAAATAGGAGCTCAACTTAGGCGTCATTAGAATAAACAGAAAATTACTTTGCAGTCAAAATGGTGAGGTCTGAATGTACTAGTTACGTGTCCTAAAGTAAGAGATTCTGCTTAACTCATCAACAGACAGCTGCTCACATAATTTGATCTGAAGGTTACTGCAAGGTTTCTCTTTCCAAAAAATAATTCCCTCACAGAGTACATCACCCACTCCTACAGGAAATTCCAACCTTCTTTGATCAGACAATTTAGGGAGAGCCATGAATTGTCCCCAGAAGGTTAAACTGCAGATGTTATCTAGGAGCAAAGAGAATCCTGTGGGTTCTATTGATCTCTCATTGTACAATGGCAAGCATTGGCTTATTATTAGACCAACAAACTGTTCCCTAGGAAACCAGGAAAGTGGTGGGGGTGAGAGGTAAGTGCAGGTGAGTGGTAAAGTTAGAGGATGTTATCAAATAACCTGAGGTAGACGTGGATCCTCAGAGCTGAACATGGAAGGTTGGCATAAGAAGAGCCAACACAATGACCCCATTGTGGTTGGGATACTAGAGAGATTATAAAAGAGACCAAGGGCAGTGTGAAGAAATGTCCTGTATGATGATACAAAAACAGAGTGCCTCAGGGACCTCAAAGGTTTACCTTGCTCTCTTGTTGATCAGAACAACAAGCTATTTGAAGAATTTGTATTAATACCTGGAACTATTCTCTTGAGTTCCTCAAATATCCACTATATTTGTGAGAAAGTAAGGATCAGTTATAAATGACTACTTCTGTTCTTCTGCCCTTTTTAAAGAAAAGTATTACCTTCCCCTTACATGAAGAGGATTCGTGGTGTCTATGTACACTTCACTACACCAGAACTGGATGGGGACAGATGTACACCCACACCAATTCACTGTTGCCCTGAAGTTAAACCTGATAGTGGTGAAATTCGTGTGTCTTTAGACTAAGGTTGCCAGATTTAGCAAATAAAAATATGGGGCATCCAGTTGAATTTGAATTTCAAAGTCAAATTGAAATTTAACTATATGTTCTGTATTTTATCTGGCAACTCTACTTTGGAACTAATGGGGAGTGTCTTTTTCATACATGTACTCTTCATATTTATATAGAAAGCAACTAAAACTGGGAACTGAATATTCAGTTTGAATCACAAAACCATTACTGAGCAGGCACTTCCATTTTGTGAACTATTGTGCTAGGCTGTGGGGAAATCAAACATGATTAAAATACCATCACTCTTTCTTCCATGTTTACGACCTAAAGGGAAAAGCATTTGTGTAAATAACCATCAATAATACAAGGCAGAAGGAAATGTGCCAAATAGATTGTGTACTAAGACTACAGAAGGAAAAAAAAAAAAAAAGACTACAGGAGTGATTAAGTTTGATGAAAAGAATCTGGATAGAACTTCAAAGAATATGCAGCATCTCTGTCAACAGAGAACGGAGAAATAGTGTTCCAGGCTCAGGGAGCAAAATACGGGAGGGATAAATGCTCATGGTCCATGTTTGAGAAGCAGTGAGTAGACTAGTAGCAGGGGCACGGAATGTACAGAGAAATGAGGTGGAGTTGATGCTGAAAATGCTAGGTTAGGGCTGAATGGAAGATAGTCTCCGATGTTATGCTAATTGTTAAGACTTACTTTCATGAGCAAAGGTATGGAGGTGGAGGAAGAGCCTAAAGGTTCTGGTTTTTGTGTTGTTTTTTGTTTTGTTTTTGTTTTTTTTTTGAGCTTAAGTTGTTCTGAGATGAGAAGAGCATGAATCCACCCCGTGATGAGGATGATACATCTGTAGCAATGTAATGACGGATGAGTGAGGCAAGAGTTCAGAGGCAGGGAGTTTCAGTTTAGGAGGATGATGGCAATTATGGGCAAATGGGGAATTATACTCATGGTTTTAGGAAAAATTAGCCACTTTCTCTTTAATGTACTGAAAAGCCTACTTTCTGTGTTGAAGTGAAGTAAGAGCCCCTTTAATGCCCCTTCTGTTGTTGATCTTGGCCTCTGACATCCTATGGGGCCCAGACCTGCCACTTTCTTCCCTATAGTTAGCAGTTGTGTATGCCCCTGCATATCCAAGTGGTACACAGAACAATTCTTGGGATAACAAATATCCCTAAACTCCTCTGGACTGAAAACTTGGACTCACCACTCTGATCCTAATATAAAGGGAAGTGCTTATGCTGCTTACAGGGATTGGGAAAAGCATGAACTAAATTACTTATCAAGAATTTTTTCCCTCCATAGATTTGTAATTTCATGTTCTTTATGGAAAAGATAATTTTATTTTTACTATTAAGCGTGTATCTTCATTTAGATGCTTAATTCTCTTAGTTTGAATTTCTCCACTGACCACCTTTATTTATATCTGTAATAAGAGATAAAACAAATCAATACCCATAATGGTAACTAAAAGTCATTAACTATTATTAAACACTACATATTTTCTAGTCACTGTATTAATTTATATGAATTATCTCATTTAATCTACCCACTATCCTATGAATGGATAAATATGTTATTAAGAGATAATTCATATAGGAAGAACAATGAAAACATCATGGGGATTATTAAAATTCTAAAAGGTATCTCAAAGATATGCAAATTATTTTTGAAAGCTGTCATTTTTACTTATTAACTTGGTACATATTAAGAAGAAATAACTTCAAGTGCTGGTTTCAATATAGTTTCATGTACTACTACTAGGATGAAATTTGGTAAGACTTTTCTGGAAGACCAATTTTTAGTAAGTGAAATTTCCATGCCCCATGATCCAGAAATTATATGTGAGGAAATTTGTGCCAGATAAATAATTAGAAAGGTATAAAAGATTATGGTATAAGGATATTCACTACAATATTATTATTGGAAAATGGAAAAGACCTAAATACTTAAGAATAAGAGATTTGTGAATTATGCTTTAATTGCTGCTACACGGGTAATTGGCTAGGAGGATAGAAGATGACTTTTTGTTCATTCTTTAAATTTCTTTGAGAAAGGTATTAAAGCAGTTTAAAAGTGCTCTCCATGTTATTAAGACACTATATGATAATACAAATAGTATTTTAAAAGAAATTATTTAAACTTCCTTTCTTATTTTTTTTATACTCTACTATCCATACAGTGGAAGAATAAACATGGCTTAAAAGTTTACAGTTAATTTTTGTGTCTTTCTTAGTATATGTGCTGCTGAAGCGAGCACAGTTTTTGTCTTTTTAATTAACAATCAGTATTCTTCAAACCATAAATTTTAGGAATTATTATACCATAATGGATATTTATGTAATTCAGCCCATCAGATCAGTCTTGTCATACTGTCAAAGGTTTTTTTCTTTGAGTCTTTTCACATACACTGGATTCAGGCTGTAATGAGCCAGTTTCATTTTGTTTTGTTTTTATTTTCTTTAAAATTTATTCTTGAATGAGAAAAAAGAAACGATGTGAGTACCTAGCCAACCTACTGAACTCCTTTTTTCCCTGTTTAAATAAAATACTAAAAAAGAAAAAAAAAATCTTGCGCTCTATGGCTGTTTTAATTTGCTGCTGCTAATTCTTTAGATGTAATTTTTTTCCTCAACACATAAACTTGGTTTTATTTTGTCTTTTTGAGTCTAGTGGGCTCTCTGTCTAAATTTTTCTATCCACCTGACAGTCAAAAGAACTCCTGGTTTCTGTAAGGATTAAGTCAGGAAGCAGTTTTTAACGACAACAAATTGAAACGTTTGCACAAGGAAGTGTTGCTTTTATAAGTGATGGGAAACTTCAAATTTGATTACAAGCAACCTTTGGCTTCCTATCTGTTCAACAATAGGCTATGTTGTTAAGGGCAATTTCCATGCACAGCATGTGGGTCCCATTTTTTCATCCTTAGACATGGTTGTTTACTGTTCAGCACTGTTTATGCATTTTAATCAGGCTTTTTCAGTCTCCCTTAATAAATCACTACAAAGCAAATGCACCAAAACAAGAACTATTATGCAGTATTGGTTGCCCTTACACAATATTTGCTGCCCTCGAGTTTCACTCAGTACCCAAATTTAAAAAATAATGACAACAAGAACAAAATCCATAGCCAAGAGTATTTTATTTAGAATTGCAACATTTCTGGCTAAAGACCCTCTTTGAGCTCCATTCTTTAACAGTAGGAGCCTGACTTTAAAATTCAGTTCAAGCAAGAATGACTTAACAATTGGAAACTGCCATCAGTCCTTGGGACTGAAAGTCTTTTTGATGGGATGAAGCTGACAGCCTAGTTCCTGCCTGGCAGGCATTCACATGGAATGAGCCTGTATTAGTGCAGATAAATGTTTAGACATTCAGGTATCTTGCTGTCTGAGAAGAGTATTACTGGTTAAGGCAATGGTAAGCAGAAGAAAAAAGAGTTCTCAGGCATTCATGCCTGAGTGAGGAAAGACAATGGCTTGTTAGCATCATCTGGCAAGTGGGCAAAAGACAGGCTGACCTATCTCTCTTCCCTCCTTAAAGCTAAACTTTCATTTGGTTTTGAATAAACCAAGGGAAAAAAGTATGTTCTTTTTCCTCCGAGAATTTGTTGTTGTTGTTGAATTAAATGGATTTTTTTTTAACTTTGGCTTCTAGCATCAAAGGCAGATTATTATAAGCTGTAGTATTTTTAAAGCACAGGCCAGAGGTAAGAATGCCCTGAAAGAAAAAGAAGGCTAAGGACATTGTACAATACAGATTTGCATTTTAAAACATGACGGCACTTAGAATTTAGATTCATTGATCAAGAGTGACATAGTTTAGAGGAGTCACTGGAAAATTAATAGTATAAACATGTATGCTGATTTGAGGCTCAGGAGGAGTTTACTAAATATGAGAATCTTTGGGAAATATTTTAAATGAGTAGATAGTCTCCAAAGCAAATAATTATTTAGTAAGATTTATATTAACCTGCTTTGCACAACACCCTGTGTTACCCTTTGACTTCACTGTATAAAATCCTCCGGACTCCCCTGGAATTCAGCACAGGCAGGTGCCATGCAGAATTCCTCACATACCTGGCCAGCCAAAGTGCTATTCTGCACGTGGCCCAGAGAAAACATTTCATGAGTGAGAAATTAAATTGTCATGTGTTTAATTAAGAGGTAGATACAGGTGTTTGAGGATCTTTTCTAAAAGCATTCATCTTTTCTAAAAGCATTCAAAAGGTGACATGCATACCTTTTAAGGTGTTCTGGTTTTCATTCTTGCACAGGACAAAAATATCGCATCTGAAAAATAGGAGCTTGGCATTTAATTTACAACTTTTATGAACTGTATTGAGCTTCCCAGAAAGTCACTCTTCACCTATTTTTGCGTATAGATTTTTATCCCTTTTTTTGTCCAAACTTCTTTTCCTCAAGCCTTGATTTCTTTCCTCATGATGCCCTCCTTGCTATCGGTTGCCTTAGGGATAAATAACCCCCCAAATATTACATTTTCACAATTTAATTTAGTCTTTCTCATAAATTCACTACAATTCTCTATTTCTCAGTCCACAGTCCTTTGAGGTAGAGGCTATCCGTGAACTCCTCAGTACTCTCCTCAGTAATATTTCTCTTTCATGAATGAACACACATTTTGCACAGATAATGGACTACATTTTTCAGCCTTCCCAGGGTTTGGTGTGCTGATATGACTGTGGTCTAACCAATAAATTGTAAACAAAAGTATTGTGTGGGTCCTCCAGGAAATCTGCCTGGAATACAGATATGATGCTGCAGCTCTAGCAGCTATATGGACTTTGGGGATTGGAATCATATCCTATAAGTAGGAGAGCTATGAACTGGAAGGATCCCGAGTCTTCAGTAACTTTGTGGAGATGTCATTCTAGTCCAGAGCCATGTTAGATTTCTCTGTTATACACAATTGAAATAATTGTAATGGGTACACCCTGACTCAATTATGGGGAAAAATTAAGGTGGGGAAAAAGGATAGTTTAAGATGATTAGCAGAAACTTAAACTATTAAAAAAAAAATCACAAGAAGAAAAAAGAGAGACAGCTTAACCCAACTGGAATTTTTATACATAGCAATTTTCTTTTTAGATATGTGTTTCTGATAGCTAAGTATCTATTTTAATCTTAAATATTTATGATTTGGATAAATTCTCCCTATGGCCTATGATAAAATCATAGATTTGATTGGAAAATATATGGGATTATTAACATCAAAACTTTAAACCAAATGCTGCCAGACATTAGGGAAACATGTTACGGATTGGTGTTTATATCTGGTTTGGTTAGTACAAAGCATTTCTTTTAAGGTTTTTTTTTTTTGTTTGTTTGTTTGTTCTTTTTGCCTTAATAGTTTGGTTATGAACTGTTCATGCTAAGAAAAAAATATTTCTCAAATATCATAATAACCAGAATGGTATTATTATTATCATTTATTATTGTTGCCAACACTTACTGAGCACTTATGACATGTGAGCACTTTGCTAAATACTTTACTTATATTAGTTTTATTTAATTTTTCACCTGTAAGATAGAAATGAAATTATTATTCCCACTTTCCAGTTGAGGAGATCAAAGCCAAGAGAGTATATCAGTGGCTTTAGAAAATGGAAGATAAGACAATTTAGACTTATCACAGGCAACTGGAAAAGTCAAAGGAGAACCCCAAAAAAAGTTTGCTTGAAGATACTGGACTGCTGATGAGGTAGTGTAGCCCTCAAACCAGAAGATTACAAAAATAAAGAAATGTGAGCTTAGAATTTGAGGAAAGGGTACATAGGAAGAGGGGAACGTTTTCTCTGCTGGAACTTGAAGGTTTTCAAAAGATGGCTGAGAGGAGCACTTTACATTTATAGAGTGAGGGCCACAAAATTTGGAGTCCAGGACCTTTTGGAGTTGGGAGCTCAAGTAAACACTTTGGCTTGGGACCCTGAAGGGCTAAATTTCACTATTAAAGGTGAACTACATATAATTTAGCTCACATATCAAAGTGCCCTAGAAAATCTTAATTCTTAAAATTAAATAAAGGTATTCTGAATTCATAATATCCCCAGGTATCTGACAAAATAAAATGAAAAATCCTCTCTAGAGAAAGACAACATTATCCTAGGGCTGAAATGATTTCACTAATTTCTATATATAATATGTGGTCAGTCAATAATAACATAGCATATCAGGAGACTAGTTAGTATTAAGACAATCAGTAGAATCAACAGACTATAAAAACAGAACCCTAAGACCACTGGATATTAAATTAATAAAATGCTGGTTTAAAATATCTTGGATGCCAAGTTCAAGGAGATAAAAATAAATTTGGTTGAGAGCTAGAAACCACAGAAAATGACACGACACAATTGACTTCTCCAAAAAAATCCTTGTCAGAGTATAAATCTTATAATCTTAAAAAAGCTAAGAAATTAGTGGGTGGATTAACAGAAAATTAAATACAAATGAAGAAAGAATTAGTGAATTGAGAGAGCTTGGAACAAAATATTTAAAATTCAGATGGAGATATAAGACAAAATGTGATGAGAGAGAAAGATGAAAAACACAGAGGAAAGAATGTAAGAGTCCAACCTACATTTAATTAAAATGCCAGGAAGACTTAATAGATAAATGGAAAGAGTCAATTTTCAAAAAGATGAAGGATGCCTTTTTTCAAAAATTGCTGAAAGACAACAAATCATAGGTTTAAGAAACTATGTAAATGGATTCAGGATTAATATGATATCCACATCTGAATACATCATAGTAAAACTGAAGAAGAACAACTAAAATGAGGAAAAACATTCAGGAAAAAAAGAGATTACATTAAAGAAATAGGTCTGAGAGCTGCTATGTCAATAGAAACAATGAAAGCCAAAGACTAGAATTCTTTACCTAATCGAAATATCCTTCCAGAGTAAACGAAAATGGAGAGAATTTATTTTCAGAACATCCAAAGTAAATGAAACCTGAAACATACTTTTTAGGAAGAAGGAAATGATACCAAATAGAAATTCAGAGAGTAAGAATGGGAAGATGAATAGTAAAAATTTGGGTAAATATAAATCAATAAAACAATAATTATTATGACTTATGCAGGTTTTTAAAAAAGGATTTATTTATTTTAGAGAGAGGGAGTGTATGTGCACCTGAGCAGGGGGAGGGGCAGAGGAAGAGGTGGAAGGAAAATCCCAACTCAACTCCCTACTGAGTACAGAGACTGATGTGGGGATCCAATCCTATAACACTGCGATCATGACCTGAGTGGAAATCAAGAGTCAGAGGCCCAACAAGCTGAGCTACCCAGACACCCTGACTTACGTAGTTAAAAAAATATCGAGGACTTGAAATATATGACAATAATAGCATATAAGTTGGGAAGAGAGTTAACAGCAGTCTCCCTGCCAAGCAGAGAGCCCAATGTGGGGCTCGATCCCAGGACCCTGGGATCATGACCTGAGTTGAAGGCAGAGGCTTTAACCCACTGAGCCACCCAGGTACCCCTCTTCCCTTCTTTTAGATCAATTATTTTTCTATTTCATATTTTTCCTCAGTCAGCTTGGAAATTAGTTATATGTTCTTTTATTATTCTTTAGTGAGATTTCCATATGTATACTTTATTTATCAAAGTAATCTTAGTTGATGTTTTTACTCTCTTCTAAGGCAATGAAAAGACCTTGGAATACTGTTATTAATTAATCTATTAACTCTCTTCCCAACTTATATGTTGGGAATTAGTTATATGCTCTTTTATTATCCTTTAGTGAGATTTCCATATGTATACTTTATTTATCAAAGTAATCTTAGTTGATGCTTTTAATCTCTTCTAAGGCAATGAAAAGACGTTGGAATACTGTTATTAATTAATCTGTTAACTCTCTTCCCAACTTATATGTTGGGAATTAGTTATATGCTCTTTTATTATTCTTTAGTGAGATTT
The DNA here is from genome assembly GCF_011764305.1 of Mustela putorius furo. Taxonomy (NCBI): domain Eukaryota; kingdom Metazoa; phylum Chordata; class Mammalia; order Carnivora; family Mustelidae; genus Mustela; species Mustela putorius. Next base: position 10,005,789 of record NW_025422368.1, read on the forward strand.
CCATATGTATACTTTATCAAAGTAATCTTAGTTGATGCTTTTACTCTCTTCTAAGGCAATGAAAAGACCTTGGAATACTGTTACTAATTAATGCTGTTAACTCTCTTCCCAACTTATATGCTATTATTGTCATATATTTCAAGTCCTCGATATTTTTTTAACTACGTAAGTCAGGGTGTCTGGGTAGCTCAGCTTGTTGGGCCTCTGACTCTTGATTTCCACTCAGGTCATGATCTCAGTGTTATAGGATTGGGTCCCCACATCAGTCTCTGTACTGCCTCTCTGGTCTCCTGTCAAAGAAATTTAAAAAAAAATTTAAAAAAAACATTGCATTTTTATAAACCATGGAGATACTAAAAAAGGTAGTAAAATAAGGTTATAAGTGGTTTTACACCAATATATTAAAAACTTCATTGAAACACATTCTTGGAAAAACATATTTGGTCCAATATTGACATAAAAAGAAACAGAAAATCTCAATATTCTTACAGTTATTTTAAAAAATTTTTAATTAAATATTTTCCTACAAAGAAATCTCCAGGCTCATATGGTTTAACTATCAAGTTCTAAAATATATTTAAAGAAGAAATAATCCTCCTCTTACAAACACATCTCTTCCAGAAAATTGAAAAAGACGTTTGCAAAATCGTTTTATCAATCCCACATATCTTCAATCCAAAATCTGACAAGGGCATCTGAGAAAGGAAAATTAAAGGTCAATCTTATTTAAAACATGAGGGAGGGGCGCCTGGGTGGCTCAGTGGGTTAAGCTGCTACCTTCGGCTCAGGTCATGATCTCAGGGTCCTGGGATCGAGTCCCGCATCGGGTTCTCTGCTCAGCAGGGAGCCTGCTTCTCTCTCTCTCTCTCTCTCTCTCTCTGCCTGCCTCTCCATCTACTTGTGATCTCTCTCTGTTAAATAAATAAAATCTTTAAAAAAAAAAAAAAACATGAGGGAACATAGCAAGCCAAATTCAACAATATCCAAAATGGTAACAGATTAATTACATCACAAACAAGTTGGGGTCCTAGGAATTCTAGGTTAGATACAATTTGCAAATAAATTATGTTACATTAACAAAATAAAGGAGAAAAATCATATGATCATTTCAATAAATGCAGACAAACTCAACCTCCATGATAATTTAAACAACACTAGTAATAAACTAGAAATGGTTTACTGATAAAAAGTTTCTAAAAATCTTATAAATATCATGCATAGTGGTACAGTGCTGAAAACTTTCTCTTGAAATAAAAAACAAGAGCAGGTTATCTGCTTTCATTCTATATCTATCCCACATTGAATTGGAGAGTATATTAAGATACTTTTACGAGCAAGTAACAGAATATACAATTAGATATGGATTAAATAATGAAAATTTCCTGTCTAACATAACAGGAACTCTGATAAAAACTTCCTGGATTTTCCCAGTGGCTTAGGGATGTCATCAAGGACCCAAGTTCTTTCTGCTTTGTCCCTCTCACATTGGCTCTTGGGCTTGTCTTTTCATAGTTCACAGATTGGCTGCCACAGAGAAACAGAACAATATTTGCCAAAAAAGAATTGCATTGCCTCCCATTCTCTATTTAAAAGGAAGGAAAACTTGTCCTAGAATATTTCTGGCAGACTTTCTTCACATCCTATTGGACATGATTGGATCACAGGCCAATACCTAACTTCAAGGGTAGCCAGGAGAATAGTTGGGATTCTAGGCTTCTGTAGGGGTGTGAAGGCCCTGTCAAGAGAAAAAGGCAGAGGAGAATAGGTAGAGAATGTTTTTGTTTAAGGAACAATAGTTTCTGCCATAGATAGCTTAAATAACTCACTCAAGGTCACATTTCTTTTTTCTTTTTTTTAAAATTTTTTATTTATTTGACACAGAGAGATCACAAGTGGGCAGAGAGGCAAGCAGGGAGAGAGAGAGGAGGAAGCAGGCTTCCTGCGGAGCAGAGAGCCCGATGTGGGACTCGATCCCAGGACCCTAAGATCATGACCCGAGCCAAAGGCAGAGGCTTAACCCACTGAGCCACCCAGGTGCCCCAAGGTCACATTTCTTTTTAAATGGTAAAGCTAGGATTTGAACCCAGGCAGCCTGACTCCAGAGCCCACACTGAATGGCCATACAGTCTCGACTTGCGTATGACTTTAAAAGCAATGAATTTTAACTATAACTTAATTCTTACCCCAGAACCTATAAAATAACCTGGGTACACTGACTCTTAGTGCCACCCTCAAAGTCTTTGTTATACTCTATTACAGTATTCACAGGAATTAGTTGACAAGTTTTGAGAACCTTAAGTAAGCTAAAATTCATCTGTTTTCCAGAGAAAAACCTTAATTTCACATAGAATTCTTTAGAAATAATTATTTATAACATTTGGGAATTTGAAAATCAATCTATTATGTGTGTTTGAAAGAATGTGAGAACAGCTCATCAACTCTGAAAAGAAGTAATATGCATACAAATCACATAAAAGGTTTATAATAAGAAGATTAAGTATCACTAAGCAGAAAAAGAAACATGAAATACAAGGGCACATTTAAAAATAAAATGGGTACATCTTAAAATAAATCTTTTCAGCAAAGTTAAAACAGTAAAATATGCTTATGTAGGGAAAAAGTTGTAAAACTGTGAAATCATATTTTCACTTCACAGTACATTTAATATTATATGCATACTATTACATTATAACAGAATAATTATACCTATTTATCACCTATTGTAATAAAAGGAGATATAATTGATTTAAAATGTCCTTAAGTAGTTTTAATTATATAAACAAAAATTAGCTTTTATAAGCATGTGTGTGTGGGTGTGTGTGTTTAGAATTGGTAAACAAAGTAACTTTGTGAAATTAACTTACCCTTGGCTCTAATCATTACTATCAGATCAGAGTCTTGTGAGTTCCATATTCTGTGGTTGTATTTTTATATATAAAAAAAGAGCGCATGTAATGCTATTTTTTTTTCAGCTTCCAGCCCAACCTGGACCATATTTTATTTTCACTTTCTATGTGGGTACATTTATGGTTCACAAGTCAAAAATGACCATTCACAGTCCTATGCTGTCTATCCCCAAAAGGCATTGGCCAGGCTTGTGTAGGATGAGGGAAATTGAGGTCAAGGCAGCAGGACCACCTATATCTGGATCTTTTGTGGGTAATCTACTACCATCATAGGTATAGTGTTGGAGTCTGGAGGCCTCAGAGTGAATAAAGGGGAGAATTCAATCAATTACATTTCTATTACCCTTTGACAACAGTTCTAGGTACTCTGGAAATTATAAGCCACCCCATATTTGCAGTTCAACAGCTCATAATCTATGGGGGAGAAGTAATTATACATAAATGAATAGATAACTGGCAGATTATACTAGGCAATTATAGAAGCATCTGGAGAGAAGAATCCTCACTGGGTAAGAATATGGGCAAGTTTCAGGGCACCTGGAAGACTCGGTTAAGCTTCTACCTTCAGCTCAAGTCATGATCCCAGGATCCTGGGATGGAGCCCCACGTCAGGATCCCTGCCCATCTTCCAGGTTTGTAGACATTCTCTCATTACACATGGCTGAGAGAAAAACCATCTCTCTTGAGTCTCTTTTCAGTTACGCTTATGCCATCCATGAGGATAGCACTTTTAAGACCTGATTACCTCTCAAAGTCTCCTTCACCTGACACTGCCCCACATGAATTTGGGGGGAGGACACATTCAGTCCATAACACCCCTAATAGCAAGCGTGCAACTCTCTATAGAGTACCACACCTATATTTTAACTGAGTTCCTCAAACACTCTAAATTTAATAATTCTTTGATTCCATGGGGGTTTTGAATTCATTGATCCATAAGTGGAAGCCTGTATCTTCCTCTCCCCTTCATCCATTTTACCTAACATCCCACACCCTCCCTTCTGGCAACATTGAGTTTATTTTCTAAACTTAGAGTTCTGGTTCTGCTTTTTGTTTATTCATTCTTAGATTCAATTTGTATGTGGAGTCATATGATATTTTTCTTTCTCAGTCTGACCTATCTCCCTTAGCAAAATACCCTCTGGGTCCATCCATATTGTCTCTAATGGCACAATCTCATCCTTTTTTATGGCTGTATACTATTCCATTGTGTATACATACATATATGTACATTTTCCTTATCTATTCATTTGCTGGTGGACACTTAGGTTGCTAACATATCCTGGTTATCGTAAATAATACTGCAATAAAAACAGGAGCGTATGTATCTTTTCAAATTAGTGGGTTTTTTTCCTTCTTCTTCTTCTTCTTTTTTTTTTTGGTAAATACCCAGTAGAGGTCCAGTTTCATCTTTTACATATAGCTTTCCAGTTTTCCCAGCATCATTTGTGGAAAACACTGTTTTTTTTTTTTCTCTATTGTATATTTTTGCTTCTTTTGTCATTAATTAACCAACCATGTAATCATGGCTTTATTTCTAGGGTCTCTTTTCTGTTTTATTGATGGTCTGTGTCCATTTTTGTGCCAATACCGTACTGTTTTTATTACTAAAGCTTTGTAGTATATCTTGAAATCTGGTATTGTGATACCTCCAGCTTTGTTCTTTTTTCTCATAATTGCTTTGCCTATGCAGGGTCTTCTGTGGTTCGATATAAATTTTAGTATTATTTGTTCTAGTTTTGCAAAAGATGCTGTTTGTGTTTTGATAAGAATTGCAGTGACTGTAGAATGCTTTGGTTAATAAGGACATTTTGACAATAATAACTTTAATAATCCAAAAGCATGAACTATATCTCCATTTGTTTGTTTCATCTTCAATTTTTTTCATCAGTGTTTTATAGTTTTTGAAGTACAGGTCTTTTACCTCTTTGATGAACTTTACTCCCAGGTGTCTTAGCCTTTTTGGCGGAATTGTAAATGGAGCTCTCTTTTTGTCACTTGGCGTAGTGTATTGAAACACTACTGGGGCCTGCATATCTGCGACCCTAGCTGAGAGTTGGAGGATCTCAGTCTGGCGACTTGGTGCATCCTTCCACACGGGACTTTGGTGAGAAAAGTTTTGATGGCCAAGGCTGCAGAGAAAAGTGAAGAAAGGTAAAGAGTGAGGGTCGCCCCCAGGAAACGTCATCAGAATGCACCGGAAGTGGCCCAATACTGAAGCATGTGATGCACCATGCATTTTCTCAGAAGATGGCCGGAGTTTGATGTCCATCTTCCGGGAGCCCAACAGGCGGAGGCATCTGTGAGGGCCTTCCTGAAGCGCAGCATGCCCCACACGAGCCAGCAAACCTGCGAGGACTAACTGCAACACAAGACTGTGGTCTTGGAGTACTCCACTCACCAAAAGAGAAAAGAGAAGGGAAAAAAAATCCAAATACCTTTCTGCCAGGCAGAGGAGGGAGATGCACCTTTTTGAAATTGAGCCAGAGCAGCAGAGCTACGGTCTTCTCGCCCTCTAAGAGAACTCTGAAAACAGTACCACCAGGACCTGTGCAGTAGTCTCAACCCAGGCACGCAGCCACAGATGATTCAGGCCAAGCTCTTAAAGGCAGATCTTCATGGGGCTCTTGTTTAGGTCACAAAATCCAAATGCACCTCATATGTGGGTGTTACAGGAATCCTTCTACAGGAAACAAAGCACGTTTTCAAAATCCTCACCAAAGACCACCTGAAGGTTATCCCCAAACTAAACTGTGCGTACACAATAAACATTGATAGCTTCATTTCCAACATTTATGGAAGCAAATTCCAGCTTCTGTCAAGTTAGCGATCTGCCAAGAAATTCAAAGCAAAGGGAATAGTTGATCTGTGAGCTCTTTGCTGTGGAGACGATTGTTTGTGACCCCAAGGACTGGGCGCAACTTAGTGCCTGTCTCTCAGCCAAGAGATGGCCAGGCTGGTTCTGGTTCTAGACCACCCCTGACCCATTAACAACAGAGTTAAGAACAATTCATCATCTGGGATGAAATGTGTGGTACTGAGCAAATAAATCAGGGAATGGAGGGATGTATATGTTTCTAGGTTATGATGGGTGTGTATTGCTCCCATGAGAGAAAAGCATTATAGAATCAGCACAGGTGGACCTGACTGGTAACATTATTAGGTTCTTATCTCTTTTTCATCCTTTTCTGTGTCTCCTGAGTGTTCTGTTAATGAATCCATTGTTTATGTGATAAACACACACACACACACACACACACACACAAACCCCTTCTAATTTCTGGGTGTCTATTTTGTATCCTGCTACTTAATTTAGTATTTCTAATAGCTTTTTGGTGAAGTTTCAGGATTTTTAAATGTATAGTATCATGCTATCTGTAAATAGTAGCAGTTTAACTTTTTATCAGTATGGACCCATGTTACTTCTTTTTCTTATCTAACTGCTATAGCTAGACTTCCAGTATTTTGTTGAATACAAGTGGTGGGAGTGGACCTCATTGTCTTGTCCTTGACCTTAGGGGAAAAGCTCTCAGTTTTTCACTACTGAGTTTGATGATAGCAGTGGACTCTTCGTGTATGACTTTATTATGTCAAAGAATATTCCCTCTAACCCCACTTTGTTGAGAGTTTTTATCATGACTGGATGTTGAATGCTGTTAAATGGGTTTTCTGCATCTATAGTAATGATCATATGATTCTTATAGTTTGTTTTTTTGATGTAACACATGACATTGATTTGCAAATATTGAACCATTCTTGCATCCCTGGAATAAATCCCACCTGGTTGTGGTGAATGATCTTTTTAATATTTTGTTGTATGTACTTTGCTAATATTTGAGGATTTTTGTATCTATGTTCATGAGATATTGGCCCATAGTTCTCTTTTTTGTTGTTGTGTATTTGCAGGAGGTGCTACTTTAGGTAACTACCTTTTGACCCCACCACAATGTCCCTCACTCTATGAAAGCAGAGGATTAAGGTCCAGACTGTGGAGAATAGCTGCAGAGTGACATGGACTGTCATCGATCCAACCCCCATCAGTGAGTTACCCTGAATAAAACTCTATTTCAATGGTATGAGGTAGCCTTCTTCATTTTTTGGCCTTAAAGTACCTTTTCAGTCTGGCGGATACTTCATTGTCCCTTATCCTCCTAACATTTTCCCGCTGAAAAATCTGCTAACCAGTTTATGTCTGTTCTCATAGTCTTTGCCATTCTGCCTGTTGAAAGATTAATTGTCCATTTCCCTATATAAAGCCAACTGAACTGGTTGTACATGGACCCAAGTAACCGAACTGGGCAGATGAAGATTTTCTCACCTACTCTGGGACTTACCTCCTAACAATTGTCCCTTCTTTCTCCTGAAATATCACATTTTCCTTTACAATAGATTATTTTTCAGTCTATGAGCATGTTATAATAGCTTCTTTAGAAAACAAAAACCCTCACACAACCCTTTCAGATACTATTTTATTACTCTGCTCCCCTTTATAGTAAAACTCCTCAAGAGATTTCCTTAAATGTACTGTTGCTCTCTCTTCATCTTCTATATTCTTTTGAACCCATTCCAATAAGGCTTTCATTTTCATGACTGGACTAAAATAATAATTGTTAATATTCCCATGAATCTCAATTTTGCCCAATCTAATAATCCATTTTATTTAAAAAATGTATTTACTATTTAAAAATTAAAGAAAAAAAAATTAGGCAGGAGAGTTTGGTCTGGAAGAGCAGTATGGTACTGGCACAAAACCAGACACATAGACCAAAGGAATAGAGACAGAGAACCCAGAAATTGACTCTCAACTCTATGGTCAACTAATATTGCACAAAGCAGGAAAGACAATCCAAAGGAAAAAAAAAAACACTCTCTTCAACAAATGGTGTTGGGAAAATTGGACAGCCACATGTAGAAGAATGAAACCGGGTCATTTCCTTATACCATATATCAAAATAGACTCAAAATGGAGGAAAGACCTAAATGTGAGACAAGAATCCATTAAAATCCTAGAGAACACAGGCAACAACCTCTTTCTTCTTGGCTGTAGCAACATCTGATAAAGGCAAGGGAGACAAAGACAAAAATGAACTATTGTGACTTCATCAAGATAGAAACCTTTTGCACAGCAAACAGTTAACAAAACCAAAGACAACTGACAGAGTAGAAGATATTTGCAAATGACATAGCAGATAAAGGGCTACTATCCAAAATCTATAAAGAATTGATAAAACTCAACAACCAAAGAACAAATAATCCAATCAAGAAATGGGCAGAAGACATGAACACACATTTCTCCAAAGAAGACATAGAAATGACCAACAGGCACATGAAAAAAATGCTCAACCTCATTTGGCATCAGGGAAAGAGAAATCAAAACATCAATGAGATACCACCTCATACCAGTCAGAACGGCTAAAATTAACAAGTCAGGAAACAACACATTTGGCAAGGATGTGGAAAAAGGGGAGCCCTCCTACACTGCTGGTAGGAATGCAAGGTGGTGCAGCCACTCTGGGAAACAGTACGGAGGTTCCTTAAAAAGTTGAAAATAGAGCTATTGTATGCCCAAGCAACTGCACTACTGGGTATTTACCCCAAAGATACAAATGTAGTGACCCAAAAGGGCACCTGCACCCCAGTGTTTATAGCAGCAATGTCCACAAGAGCCAGACTATGGAAAGAGTCCAGATGTACTGTGACAGATGAATGAATAAAGAAGATGTTGTGTATACACACACACACACACACACACACACACACAAAGGATTACTACTCGGCCATCAAAAAAAAAGGAAATCTTGCAGTTTGCAATGATGTGGATGGGACTAAATGGTATTATGCTAAGCAAGATAAACCAATCAGAAAAAGACAACTATCATATGATCTCACTTATATGTGGAATTTAAGAAACAAAACAGAACCATAGGAAAGAGAGGGAAAAAATGAAACAAGATGAAATCAGAGAGGGAGATAAACCATAAGAGACCCTTAATCATAGGAAACAAGCAGGGTTGCTGGAGGGGAGGTGGATAGGGGATGGGGTAACTGGGTGACAGACATTAAGGAGGGTACGTGACATAATGAGCACAGGGCATTATATAAGACTGATGAATCACTGACCTCTACCTCAGAAACCAATAATATATACTAATTAATTGAATTAAATTTAAAAAATGAAAAGAATATTTATATGAAAAAAACCAGAAGAGCCTTGATACTCAATGTGATCAACGAACAATCAGGATCTGCATTTCCTGGAATCATATTTAAAATGTAGACTCTCGGGCCAATGCCTGACCTTGAGAAAACTCTCTGAGCCTTAGTTCATTTATCCATAAAACAGGTAATAGTCAATTTTTGATCCTCATCTTATTCACCTTACTGCTGCAGCTGACTAGTTGATTCTCCTTCCTTGTTGAATCATTTTCTTTTCTTGGCTCTGGGATGCCACCTGCTCCTGGTTTTTCCACCATCAAGTTTTTCTTAGTCTCTTGCTAAATCCTCTCCTACTTTGTGATCTCTAAAAATGTTTGAGTGACCATGGCATCCTTTTTGATTATTGTTCTAGCCAGTGTGAACACACAGGTTATAAATGTTTCCAAGATGTGATCCCCAGAGGTTCTTACTCATTACCTCTAGCTTCAGGCAACTTTGTCTGCCTTTTCAAGTGTACAGATATTATATTTTGGGGGGGTGAGCAATGACATGAAAAAAGGTTGGAAAACACTATCCTGAAATATCTCACTTAATTGTATGTTTTTCAATACCACTTATGTTGCTGATTTCCAAATTTATATATTGAGCTTTAAATCTCCCTTGAACTCCAAACACCTGTTCTGAATGCCCTAAGTAATATTCCTACCTGAATGTCTAATAGGCATCCCAAACTAATAATACCTCAAAGTGATTTCATAGCACCTCAGAGCACCTCACAGCACTCAGATAAAATTAAAAGTAGTAATCCTGGACTCCTAGTCCATCAGTAGATATAGAAGCTAAATTCAAAGTAGTCCTCAAATATGACCATTTCTTATTGCCACTATTATCTCGATCCTAGTCCATGCCACTGTTATCCCTCATGTGGATAGCTTCAGTTCTCTTTCAACTCCCTTACTTAGAGGCTAGAATTTTATCATATAAACCAAATCATGTAATTTTCCTGTTTTGACCTTCCATTGGCTGCATTTCACACTTAGAATAAAACTGGGAGTCCTCTGATGACCTATTAAGCTATAAATGACCAGGTTCTAGGTTATTTCCCCAACATCATTTCCAATATCTCCAAACTCTTCATGTTCCATCCACTACTGGCCTCTTTACTATTCTTAAAAAGCAAGTGTGCACTCACCTCTAGCCTTGTACTTGCTGATCCTCAGCTTCGAACCCTCTTTTGTAGATATTTTCATGCCTCATGCCCTCGCCTCATTTAAATTTTTGCCAAAATATCACTACCTCCTTAGAAAGGTCTTTTTGAAAATCCCAGCCAAAATAAAATTACACTCTGTTCTCACTCTCCTTTGTTATCTTTATAGCGGTTTATCTAACTACCAATAGAACTTGTGTTTATTGTTTGTTTGTTTTCTCTCTACCCTGGGGAAAGAAAGTTCTATGAGAAAAGGCAAGCACTAGTTTTGTTTACTCCTGAGTCCTTAAAACCTAGAGCAATTATCAGGCATACAGATGCTCAGTAAATACTCATTTAATTAATTCTGAATAAAGAAATGTTGGAAAGGTATATGATACATTGACATGGTGGTGTGGTTGAAGAAAAGAGAGATAAGTAAGAAATATGGCTGGGATGCTCTCACAATAAATCAGGTCAGAGATACAAATCAGTGCTAAAAAATGCCTTGGGAATTTTTTTTTGTAAGAAGAATATATACACACACACATACAGAGAGAGAGAGAAGCAATGTATATATAGGTACATTGTGTATATATATGTATACATATATATGTATACACACACACACACATATATATACATATTTTCCTTCCAGCAAAAAAATTTACACACACACACACACGTGTGTGTATATATATAATTTTTATAAAATTTTTATTAAAAATTTTTTATAAAAAATAATTTTTTATAAAAATATAAAAAAGTTTTTTTATAAAATATAATTTTTTTATAAAAAATATAAAAAAATTTTTATAAAAAATTTTTATAAAAAATTATATACACACACACACGTATGTGTGTGTGTATAATTTTTTTTTGCTGGAAGGAAAATCCAAGAAGGATCATTTTAATGGCCTCTTGTGAGTACAAAATGTATCTTTAAAAAGTTTAAAGTTCAATGACTCTCCTAGATCTCTAATTCATTCTTCTACCTCATTTACCCTGGCTGTTAGAGTATCCAGTTTAGACTGCATCTCATTCATAGCATTTTTAAGTTCATCCTGATTAGATGTCATTTTTGCCCTTATTCTATATTGTCACTACTGCTTTTCTCAAGCCTAGCTATTGACTTCATAATTGCTACCCTGAAGTCTGTCTCTGACATCTTGCTTCTATCCATATCCAAGCCCTGGGTGTTATATGCAACTAATTATTCATTGAACACTATATCAAAAACTAATGATATACTATATGTTGGCCAACTGAATAGAATAAAAAAAATAAAGTCAATAGTTCACATTAAAAAAAGATAGTTCAATAAATCATTATTAAATGGCATTCAGGATATTAACTGATCATTTTACTCAGCATATATTTATTGCTACCTATAATGTGGCACATGCAGAGAGTGATATAAGCTCCTTCTTTGAGAAAGAAAAAATACAAAAGCAGAAATATTCATCTTCCTTTAAGAACCAAATCAACTTTAAGTAAAGTAAGACAATGAGAAAAAAAAGTAAGACAATGAAAATAATTACTTGAACTAAAGAGTATTTGTTTAATTCAGATACCTTTTTACAAAACGTCTCTGTGTTAAGGAGGTTAAATTCGGTTGGCTAAAGAAATTTGACTGGTCTGTGCTTGCTTTTTTTTTTCTTTTTTTAAAGATTTTATTTATTTATTTGACAGACAGAGATCACAAGTAGGCAGAGAGAGAGGAGGAAGCAGACTGCCTGCTGAGCAGAGATCCCGATTAGGGGCTCGATCCCAGGACCCCGGGATCACAACCTGAGCAGAAGACAGAGGCCCTAACCCACTGAGCCACCCCAGGCACGCCTGGTCTGTGCTTTCTTATAAGCAACATACTTCTTTAAGTTTCCTGCCACTGAAAATAAAGAAAAGGGGACTTATTTTATTAGATGGTATTATCATTATTACAGCTTGTCTTTGATGAAATGTGTTTCTTATTTCTTTATGGATATCAAGATTTGAGAAACATGAACAGTAATAAAAAGTAGTAACAATAGCTAGTGTAACAGTAGTAGTTTGTTATGTTTATGACTTACTGATTCAGAAACAATGAAATTTAACATACATTACTTAACAAATTTAAACAGTTATTTTCCTGCCTACAATTAAACTTTTTATTTTCCACACGCTGAAAGTTTTGCAATTCAATATATTTGGAACATCAATTTGATTTCCTGATACATACAGCTCTTTGTAGAAAATTTATATTAAATAAAAAATGTGGTTATGAGTTTCAAAACATAAAACTCAATGCTAAGCTTTGTTTATTTTCTTCTGCAACACAGGCAATGTACTAACTTTTAGGAATGAACAGAACAATTGACTGACTCAATCTCATGTACACAAAGCTTATTCAGGTAGAGAGGACAGCCATTAAATTAAAAAGAAATTATTTAATTATACTTAAAGAAAATCCTCAGAGTACTCTGAAAGTAAGTAATGGGAGTATAACCTTGACTAGCTATGAGACTAGGGCATTCAGAGAAAGTTTTCTGAGGAAGAGACATTCAAGCTGAGACCAAAAAGACAAGTGGGCATTTTCTAAATGAGGCTTAGACAGAGAAGAGGTTTTCTGGCAGAAGGAATAATATGTGCAAAGGCTCAGAGTTGGGAAGGAACACGATACTCATGAGGAACAGACAAAGAGCAGTTAAGTTGGAGAAAGCGACTGAGATAAGACTGGCAAAATTGTCATGGGTCAGATTAACTTGGGCTTTGAAGAACATGTTAATGATCTTAGATCTTATTCTATTCTTAGAAAAGAAAAATAAAACTACTGAAGAGTTTTAAGCTGGGGATTTCCAGGAGTAGACTTATATTCCATGAAAAGATTAATTTGACTCTTGGTAGAAAATAAAGTATTTCCACTTTTGGTGATATGGGAAAACCAAATACAGGCACACCTCACTTAGTTGTGTTTCATTTTACTGTACTTAATAGATATTCCTTTTTTTTTTTTTTTTTACAAGTTGAAAGTTCAAGACTTCAGTGGAGGAATAACTGCAGAGGTGGTAGAAATGGCAAAGATTCTGGAATTAGAAGTGGAGCCTGAAGATGTCACTGAAATTCCTGTAATCATGATAAAACTTAAAACTTTAGTGGATGAGTAATTCCTTTTTATAGATGTGTAAAGAAAGTGGTTTCCAAATTTGAAAGAACTTCACTGTGGATAAAATATTATTAAACAGCATTACATGCTACAGAGATATTTTTCATGAAGGAAGAGTCAATTGACACAGCAAACTTCAAGGTTGTCTTATTTTAAGAAACTGCCACGGTCACCCCAACCTTCAGCAACCACCACTTTGATTAGTCAGCAACCATTGACACTGAGATAAGACCCTGCACCAGAAAGAAGACGATTCACTAAAAGCTCAGATGATGGTTAGCATTTTTAGCAATAAAGTGTTTTTAAATTAAGATATGGACATTTTTGAGACATAATATTATTGAACACATAATAGACACAGTATAGTGTAAACATAACTTTCATATGCACTGGGAAACCAAAAAGTCACTTGACTCATTTTATTGTAAGATTCACTTTTTTGTGTTATCTGGAACTGAAGCCACAATATGAGATATGCCTATAAAATAAAAACAAAACCTACAAAATAATAAAAAAATTACGCATAAAATATGGCATTTTTTCTTTTTAAAATATATAGCTCAGGTTTCAGTTTGAATTCTTCAATATGCATCTTCCCAAGACCTCATCTTGACAGGGCTGGAAAAACTGGAAGAAGTAGTCACAAAGTATCTCTAGAGTGACACACATGAAAGTCAGATAACAGTGGATTTCTATAAGACACAACTGCATTAAAAATGACTTCATGGTATGCTTGGGTGGCTCAGGTGGTTAAGCATCCCACTCTTGATTTTGGCTCAGGCCATGATCTCACAAGATCAAGCCCCATGTTGGTTAAGATTCTCTTTCTCCCTCTTCCTCTGCCACCCCCATTCTTGCACGCTCTCTATCTCTGCCTCTAAATAAAAAATGACTTCACAACCCAAAACTGCAAAACATAACTAAACAATATAAAAGCAAATTTCATGTGATAGAAAAAATAACAGGTATAGCTCTTTATGATCTTCAGATAACAAATTATTGATGGAACTAACAAAATATGCTTAAATTGCTTAGAAATATTTTAAAAAATTAAATAATTAAAATATGAGAGAAGATCAATATCTTATTAAAAATGGCCAGGAAAATTTGAAGAGAGAACTAGTAAAACATCTAAAATTAAACCTGAAAGTATAATAATTTAAATTAAAAATTCACTAGCTGATATTAAATAGCAAATTCAACAGCTAAAGGGAGAAATAGTGTCTGGAATATAGAGATAAATTATTTACCTAATTACCTAATCAACTGAAGTGATGAAAAGATTTAAAAAATTGCATAAGAGAAAATAGGGCCAAAAATTGGTAGAATTGTTCTAATAGGATTTTAGGAGAGCCTAGAAAATGGATGAAAGAGAAGTAATATTTAAAAAGATAATAGCTGGGCACCTGGGTGACTCAGTGGGTTAAGTCGCTGCTTTCGGCTCAGGTCATGATCTTAGGGTCCTAGGATCGAGGCCCGCACGGGGCTCTCTGCTCAGCAGGGAGCCTGCTTCCATCTCTCTCTCTCTGCCTGCCTCTCTGTCTACTTGTAATCTCTGTCTGTCAAATAAATAAATGAGATCTTTAAAAAAAATAAAAAGATAATAGCTGACAATTTTCTAGAATTGATCAAGTATAAAAATCATCATTTTCAGAAAGCACTTTAAGTTCAGAGGAAGATTTAAAAAAAAAAAAAAAGAAGAATCACTAGATTTATCTTAATGAAACTTAAACAGCCAAAAAGAAAAACAGCCAAGAAAGAAAAGACAGATTACCTACAGAGGAATGGCAGACTGACTGTAAAGTTTCTAGCATCACCAACAGAATCCAAATAACATCTCCAAAAGTCCATAGAAAACCACTGTAAATCTAAAACCTATACACAGCTAAACCATCATTCAAAAAATGACAGAAAACTGAAGACATTTTCAGTAAGAAACTGAAAAAAGAAGGTACTTCATAAAAATGGACTATATACATAGGAAAAATACTAGAATTAAGTTGTTCAGGACAACAATAGAGATATTCATTAAATTTAGGCTAATGTTAAAACATTGAGATTCACCATTAGTGGAACAGTAATGGAGTACATTTTGTCTTTTGACCCAGTAGGCAGGGAAAAAAGAATAAACAAAATGTTTTCAATTCAATAACAATCAAGAAAGCAAGAAAGAGAAAGCATAATAAAGGAAAGGTAAGTAGACACCACAAAATAAAATGGCCAAAATTGAAAATATCAGCTATACCACTGAATATAAATGAGTTAAATTCATTCATTAGAAGACAGAGGTTTTCAGAGTAGACTTAAAATCCAGCCATACCTAAAACCCATAAGAAATATAAAAACATGAAACATTTAAAAGAATGTAAAAATACAGCAGGAAAGTAATAATAAAAACTATCCTGCCATAACTATATTAATACTAGGCAAAACAGACTTTAAAGATGAAACATTATGAGAAAGAAGATACAAATTACACATGATATATGAAATAAAAAAAAAAAGAAGTAACTACATAGTAGATTTTAATAAATTTCAGTAGTTGAAAATCCAAATAGATGAATAATTTCCAAGGCTAAAAGATTTATATAACAGCTTAATGAAATGAACACATATAGAACCTTGTAAATAAAACAGAGATTACACACACGTGCACATGCGTGCACATGCACATGCACATGTGTGAGCATACACGCACACACACACTTTCTTTTGGCCGGCCAGGGAAGAACATGCCCATGGCTAACACTTCATAGTTCACTGAATTAACTTTATGGTAAGGTAAAACAATCAATATCTTAGCTAAAATAAAAGGCAGCCTGGTGGATTGCTGGGAAGGTGGTGGAGTAGGAGGACACTAAGCTCAGCTTGTCCCAAGGATACAACTAGATAACATTCAGATTGATGTAAATAACACAGAAAATGACCTGAAGACTGGCAGAATTATTACTTCTCTCATTATTAGAGAGAAGACCACATCAAAGATGGCAGAAATGACAGAAAAATTGTGGGGGCTAAATGGACCATGGGACTCTCAGTGGGAGGGAGGGACTTTTGGATGTGGAGAAGGGAGAAGGATGTGGAGAAGGACTACCACATTGGGAAGCCCACACAAGGAAGATACATCCCCATAATATTTGGCTTTGAAAACCAGAAGGGCCAAATTCTATGAGTTCCTACAACAGTGGGACTTAAGGCCTGTAATTTTAAAGATCAGCATGGTTGGATCTCAGCAGGAGGGCAAGAGGAAACTGAATCCCCACCATTAAAATGACAGAACAAATAATAGTCCCTGGAGATAGAGCACAGAAGCAGCAGTTTGAAAATGAACTAAAGGTACAAGGAGGGATATTTATTTAATAATCTCTGAATGTGTCTTGGAGGAACAGAGGTATCTGGGAGACTTCTGAAACAAAGGAGCTAGTAGGTGCCATTTCCCTCTCCCATCCCTCAGTCTAAACAAATGGCCACCTGAGGCAATTAGCATAGTGCATACATTTGCCACCTAACTTGCTTATCCCCTGCTCCATGGTGCTGTGGGTCCCCTCCCCACAGAAGACCAGCACAAACTGTTCCAACAGTGTCTCCTGACCAGCACACTTGGTGGAACCTTGGTCTTGGCATTGGCAATGATAGATTCCCCTCTCATGTTGGACCAACACACAAACCTTGCTAAAACTATGCACCCCATCCTTGTGTTCTTTGCAGATCGGCATCCTCCAATACAGTCTTGCCCAGAGCCAATTCAAACAGGGCCACAAACCTGGCAGTATGCACGCATCCTTGACAGTCACTCCAAAGTGACCACACACACCAATTAGGCTGTGGCCCCAGCAGTGTACTGGGAACACACAGTTCATCTGATTATAGGCTGTGGCCACCAATGAAAGTTTTTCAGGGGACAACACAGGGAAAGCACCTTGTAGTTTTGAGCTACCGCATCTCTGGCAAATGCCTGGTCTGACTCAGCTTAAGCCCAAGGTGGCCCCAGACTGGTCTAACACTACAGGGAACAAGCAATGCCCAGATCAGGATAAGAGAGCCATTACAGACGATTGGACTAAAGGAAAAAGTGGATTAGCTACAAAAGCTGTGTGCAAAAACACACACAGGAGACACCCCTAAGTGTTGGCTTCTAATAGATAGAAGACACTCTATTGCAAGGCCACTACAGGACCTCTTCTTCACAAGGCCACTAGTTTCAGGAGCAGAAGTGGCTGACTTTCATAACACACACCAAGAGACAAAGAGAGTTAGACAAAATGAGGAGACAGAGGACTGTGTCCCAAATGAAAGAATAGGATAAAACCACAGCAAGAGACCTAAGTGAAACAAAGATAAGTAATATGCCTGATATGATAGAGAATTTAAGTAATGATCATAAGTACACTCACTGGAATTGAAAAAAATTGGAGGGTATCAGTGAGACCCTTAACACAGAGATAAATAAGAATCTGTCAGAGAGGAAGAATATAATAAATGAAATTAAAAGCATACCAGATGGAATAAATTGCAGACTAGAGGCAGCAGAAGAAGGCACCAGCAAACTGGGAGACAAAATAATGGAAAGTGATTAACCTGAGCAGGAGAGAGGAAAAAAAATATGCAAAATGAGAACAGACTTAGGGAACCCAGCAATTCCATCAAGTATAATAACATTTGCATTACAAGGATCCTGGAAGGAGAAAAGAGGGAAAAGGGGACAGAAAATCTATTGGAAAAAATAATAGCTAAAAAATCCCCAAATCTGGGGAAGGAATCAGAAATTCAGATCCAGGAGGCATAAAGAGTCTCCAACAAAATCAACCCAAGGAGGTCCACACCAAGACACACAGTAATTAACTGGCAAAATATACTGATAAAGATTGAATTTTAAAAGCAACAAAAGAAAACAGTTACATAAGGGGAGACCCCCATAAGATACCTAGGAATAAACCTAATCAATGAAGTAAAAGACCTGTATTCTGAAAACTAGAGAACACTTATGAAAGAAACTGAAGAACAGACAAAGAAATGGAAAAAATTTCTATGCCATTGGATTAGAAAAAGAAATACTGTTAAAGTGTCTATCCTAACCAAAGCAATCTACACACTTAAAGAAATCCCTATCAAAGTACCACCAGGGGCACCTGTGTGGTTCAGTGGGTTGAGCCTCTGCCTTCAGCTCAGATCATGATCCCAGGGCTCTGGGATTGAGCCCCCATTGGGCTATCTGCTCAGTGGGGAGCCTGCTTCCTCCCACCAACATGCCTCTCTGCCTACTTGTGACTTCTATCAAATAAATAAATAAAATCTTTTTTAAAAAAAGTTGAGGGACAAATGATAGCCTGATAGCCTGCTTCCCCTCTCCCCCTCTGTTTCTCTGCCTACTTGTGACCTCTCTCTCTCTTTTACTGTCAAATAAATAAATACAAACTTTAAAAAAAAATACCACCAGCTTTTTCACAGAGCTAAAACAAACAATCTTACAATTTTTGTGGAACCACAAAAGACCCTGAATAGCCAAAACAATCTTGAAAAAGAAAAACAAAGCTGGAGACATCACAATTCCAGATGTCAAGCTGTATTACAAAGCTATCATCAACAAGAAAGTATGATACTGGCACAAAAATGGACATATGATTGAATGGAATAGAACAGAAAACCCAGAAATGGACCTATAACTCTATGGACAAATAATCCTTGACAAAGCAGTAAAGAATATCCAATGGAAAAAAGACAGTCTCTTCAACAATTAGTAGTGGGAACACAGGACAGTGTAACATACAGAATAATGAAACTGGACTACTTTCTCAAACCATATGCAAAAATAAATTTAAAATGGATGAAAGAACTAAATGTGAAACAGGAGCCCACCAAAATTCTAGAGAAGAAAACAGGCAGCAACCTCTTTCACCTTGGGCATAACAACTTCTTTCTATGCACCATCAAAGGCAAAGGAAACAAAAGCAAAAATGAACTATTGGGACTTCCAAGATAAAAACTTCTGCACATCAAAAGAAACAATCAAGAAAACTAAAAGTCAGTCTACAGAATGGGAGAAGATATTTGCAAATGATATATCTGATAAAGAGTTAGTATCCAAAATCTATAAGGAACTTATCAAACTGAACACCCCAAAACCAAATAATCCAGTTAAGAAATGGGCAGAAGAAATGAATAGACATTTTTCCAAAGAAGACAGCCAGATGCCCAACAGACACATGAAAAGATGCTCAACATCAGTCGTCATCAGGGAAATAGAAATCAAAACCATGATGAGATACCACCTCAGACCCATCAGAATGTCTAATATTAACAACTCAGGAAGAAACAGATGTTGATGGAGATGTGAAGAAATGGGATCCCTCTTACTCTGTTGTAGGAATGCAAGCTGGTTTAGCCACTCTGGAAAACAATATAGAGGTACCTCAGAAAGTTAAAAACAGAGTTACCCCATGACCCATCAACTACACTACTAGGTATTTACCCAAAGTATACAAAAACACTGATTCAAAAGAACAAAGGCACCCCAATGTTTATAGCAGCATGATTAACAATAGCCAAATTATGGAAAAAGCCCAAATGTCCATCAATTGATGAATGGACAAACACGAAATATTACACAACAACAAAAGAATGAAATCTTGCCATTTGCAATGATCTGGATGGAGCTAGAATATATTACACTAAGTGAAGTAAGTCAGAGAAACACAAAAACCATAAGATTTCACTCATGTGGACTTTAAGAAAGAAAACAGAAGAACATGGGGGAAGGGAAAAAAGAGAGGGAAGCAAACCGTTAAGAGATTCTTACCTACAGAGAACAAACTGAAGGTTGATGGAGAGAGGGTGAGCAGGGGGTGGGTTAAATGAGTGATGGGCATTAAAGAGGGCACTAGTTTGTGGAATACTGGGTGTGGTATGTATGTGATGAATCACTAAATTCCAGTCCTGAAATCAATATTACACTATACATTAACTAGTTAGAATTTAAATAAAAATTTGAAACTCACACCAAAAAAAAACCCATAAAAACAACAAGAGACTCATTTCAGACCTAAGACACCTGCAGATTAAAAGTGAGGGGATGGAGATATATCTGTCTTGCAAATGGATGTGAACATAAAGCTGGGGTGGCAACATTTGTATCAGACAAAACAGACCTTATAAAAAAGACTGTAACAAGAGACAAAGAAGTATACTATATAATCACAAAGGGGAACAATCAACATGAAGATATAACAATTGTAAATATTCATGCACCCAATATGGGAGCATCCAAAAGCATAAAACAGTTAATAACAAATATAAAGGAACAAATTGATCATACAATAATGGTCAGGGACTTTAATGCCCTACTTACATCAATAGACAAATCATCCAAACAGAAAATTGATAAGGAATCAGTGGCTTTGAATGACACATTGGACCAATGCATCTAACAGATACACTCAGAACATTCCAACCTAAAACAGAATATATTCTTTTCTAGTGCTCATAGAACATTCTCCAGAACGGATCATGAGTTAAGTCACAAAACAGGTTTCAACAAATTAAAAAAAATTGAAGCCACACCATGCATCTTTTCTGAATACCACACTATGAAACTAGAAGTCAATCACAAGAAAAAAATCTGGAAAGAGCACAAATACATGGAGCTGAAATAACATGCTACTAAACAATGTATGCATCTACCAAGAAATGAAAGAGGAAAGCAAAAAATACATGGAGACAAGTGAAAATGAAAACAAACTTGTCCAAGATCTTTGGGATACAGCAGAAGTGGTTCTAAGAGGGATGTTTATAGGAATACAGGTCTACTTAAGAAGCAAGAAAAATCTCAAACAATCTATCTTTACACCTAAAGAAGCTAGAAAAAGACCAACAAACAAAATACAAAACCTGTAGAAGGAAGGAAATAATAAGGATTAGAGCAGAAATAAATGATGTAGAAACTTTAAAAAAAAAAAAAAAAGAAAGGAAAGAAAAAGAAAAAGAAATAAAGAAGAAGAAGAAAAAAACCCAACAGTACAGATCAATGAAACCAGGAGCTGTTCTTCAACAAGATCAACAAAACTGATAAAACTTCAGACAGACTCCTCAAAAAGAAAAAAAGAGAGAGAGAGAGAGAGAGAGGGAGAGAACTCAGATAACCAAAGACACCAATAAAAAGATGAGAAATAACAACAAATACTACAGAAATACAAAGGATAATGAGAGAATATTATGAAAAATTATATGCCAGCAAATTAGTTAAGCTAGAAGAAATGGATTAATTCCTAGGAACATAAAATCTTCCAGAACCGAAGCAGGAAGAAATAGAAAATTTAAACAGACCAATTACTGGCAAGGAAAGTGAATCAGTAATTTTAAAAAAACCTCCCAACAAACAAAACTTCAGGACCAGATGGCTTAACAGGTGAATTCCACCAAACATTTAAAGAAGAGTTAATACCTATTCTTCTCTAACTATTCCAAAAAATAGAAGAAGAGGGAAAACTTCAAAATTCAATTTATGAGGCCAGCATAACCCTGATACAAAAACCAGGTAAAGACAAAAAAAAGGAGAACTACAGGCCAATATCCCTGTTGAATATAGGTGCAGAAAACCTCAAGAAAATATTAGCAAACTACACATAACAATATATTAATAAGATTATTCAACATGATCACATGGGATTTATTCCTAGGATGCAAGCATGGCTCTATACTCACAAGTCAATCAACACAATACATCACATAAATAGTAGAAAGATAAGAACCATATGATCACTTCAATAGATACAGAAAAAGCATCTGACAAAGTACAATATCCATTTATGATAAAAATATTCAACAAAATAGGTTTTGAGGGATCATACTTCAACATAATAAAGGGTATATGTGAAAAACCCACAGCTAACATCTTCCTTAATGGGAAAAAAAAAAAAAAAACCCTGAGAGCTTTTCCCTTAAGGTCAGGAACAGGTCAAGGATGTCTACTCTCACCACTTTTATTCAACACAGGACTGGAAGTCCTAGCAACCACAATCAGACAACAAAAAGAAATAAAGACATTCAAATCAGTAAAGAAGTAGTAAACTTCCACTATTTGCAGATGACATGTTACTGCATACAGAAAACCTCAAAGACTCCACGAAAAAAATTGCTAGAACTTATAAATAAATTCAGTCAAGTTGCTGGATACAAAATCAAAGTACAGAAATCTGTTGCATTTACATGCACCAACAATTAAGCAGAAGGAGAAATTAAGAAAACAGTCCCCTATATAATTGCATTAAAAATAAGATACCTTGGAATAAACCTAACCAAAGAGGTGAAAGATCTGTACTCTGAAAACTATAAAACACTCTTGAAAGAAATTAAAGATGATATAAAGAAATAGTAGACATTTCATGTTCATGGATTGGAAGAACAAATATTGTCAAAATGTCTAAACTATATAATCTGTCCACACATTTAAAACAATCCCTATCAAAATACCAACAGCATTTTTCACAGAACTAGAACAAACTACCCTAAAATTTATATGGAACCACAAGAGACCCTGAATAGCCGAAGCAATCCTGAAAAAGCAAAACAAAGCTGGAGCATCACAATTTATACTACAAAAGTGTAGTCATCAAAACAGAGTAGTACTGGCACAAAAACGGACACATAGATCAAAGGAACAGAACAGAAAAACGAGATATAAACCCACACTATATGGTCACTTAATTGTTGATAAAGCAGTGGGAAAAGAACTGTATCTTCAACTAATGGTGTTGGGAAAACTGGAAAACAATACACAAAAACAACTGAACCACTTTCTTACCTCATACACAAAAATATATTCAAAATGTAATAAAGCTCTAAATGCGAGACCTGAATCCATAAAAATCCTAAATGAGAATAAAGGAAATAAGTTCTTCAACATCAGCTATAGCAACTTTTTTTCTAGATATGTCTCCTGAGGCAAGGGAAACAAAAGCAAAAATAAAGTACAGGGACCATAACAAAATACAAAGGTTCTGATAGCAAAGGAGATAGTCAACAACACTAAAAGACAACCTACTGAATGGGAAAAGATATTTGCAAATGATATATTCAATAAAGAGGGTTAGTTTCTAAAACAAAGGAAGAACTTAACTCAATATCAAAAAAAAACCCAATTTAAAAATAGGCAGAAGATATGATCAGATATTTTTCCAAAGAAGACATAGAGATGGCCAAAAGACACATGAAAAGATGCTGAACATCACTCATCATGAGGGAAATACAAAATCAGAACTACGAACTACAATGATAGATTATCTCACACTTGTCAGAATGTCTAAAATCAACAACACCAGAAACAACAGGTTTTGGTGAGGATGTGGACAAAAGGAACACTTGTGCCCTTTTGGGAGGAATGTAAACTGATGAGGTCATTATGGAAAACAATATGAAGATTCTTCAAAAAGTTAAAAATAGAACTACATTATGATTCACAAATCACACTAATAGGTATATACCCAGAGAATACAAAAACATTAATTCAAAGGATACATGAGCCCCTTTGTTTAGTGCAGCATTATTTATAATAGCCAAATGAAGGAAGCAGCTCAAAGTGTCCATCAGTAGACGAGTGGATAAAGAAGTGCTTCTATGTCTCTCTTTCTCTTTCTCTCTCTCTCTCACACACACCCCCTAGAATATTACTCAGCTGTTAAAACAATGAACTCTTGCCATTTGCAACAGTATGGATGGATCTAGAGAATATAAAGCTAAGTGAAATAAATCACTTAGAGAAAGACAAAAACCCTATGACTTCACTCATATCCGGAATTTAAGAAACAAAACAAAGGAAAAAAGGAGACAATCCATAAAAACAAACTCTTAACTATAAGAACAAACTGATGGTTACCAGAGGGGCGGTAGGTGGGGTGTGGGGGAAATAGGTGAAGGGGATTAAGAGTACACCTACCAGGATGAGCACTAAGTAATGTATAGAATTGTTGAATCACTATACTGTATACCTGAAACTAATAAAAGACTCTATGTCAATTATACTGGAAAGAAATTTAAAAAAAGAAAAAAAAGGCAGCCTAGCTATTTAAGGCGATCATAAAAAATTGTTTGGAATTGTTTACTTAATCAGGCCTAGTTCTAGAGAATCTTCTGATAACTTCTTAAATACTTCTATTTATATTTACTTGTCTCACAGGCATCTGACGTCTGCTGTCCAGAGTCTTAAATACTTCTGCATAATCGCTGTCTTGACAAATGACCTGAATGTTTCCAGATAAACACAGGATAATATCACACCAACTGAGGCTCCATCTAAAAATCTGACATCTACAAATCATATTTATAAAGAGAATCAGCATCTGTGATACGACCTGGGAAATCCTTGATTATCTCCTCTACAGCCCTGGTTGAATGAGAAACAAAAGGGAGAACGGAGAATTTAAAAAGTTTCTAAAATCTTTTTCTAAAGTGATTGCTCTGTAACCATGGAAACAAGTAGCCCTCAAAACGGAATAGGTTTTAATCCTGTTCAGCAGATACACAATAACTCCCCTTGTGAATACACTTTTGCATGTCATCCAAATATTATCAGCAACCTGCATCTGAAAGTCAGCTAGTCATGGACAGACTAACTCCAAAAGTGTAACATACCCAAAATGTCAAGAAAGCAGCTACTGTCTTAACTCAGTAATGATACTACCACAACTACAAACTATGTGAATCCACATATGACTTCTAAAGTCCACCAAACCATGAACTCCTGTTTCCCACCAATACACAATCATTTAGGCACCATCTTTGTTTCCTCCGTTGGCCTGGAGGACATTATAGCACCTACAGAAGCCCTTAGCAAATTCTCCAAGCAAATCTTAAATGATAGCCAACAAAACCTGTCCTTAACTGAACACTGCAATGTCTTTAATGACAAAAGATGTCTTCCAAAATAGAATGGCCTTGGACATATTAATACCTTGCAATTAGGTACGTGTGCCACTGTCCAAACAGAGTATTGTCTGTTCATATCTGATAAGTCTGCTGATGTTTTATCTTTATTAAATCATATGAGGACACAAGTGAAATACCTGAGTGATCCAACCCATAACCTAGGGGATTTAGCAATCAATGGTTTGGATCATGGGAATCTTGGTGTGGGGAAAAAAAAACTATTACTAGATTTTAGAATCCTTATTACAATCTGTGTTTTCTCTCATATGTGCCTCTGCTGATGTTGTGATATCTGCCTCCAGTGCAACAAGATAGCCACCAAAAAAGTTATCTCCGTGTGGGTGAAACCTGCTGACTATTCAGGCCACATCATGGAAGAGGAGGGTATATAAGACTATTAAGAGTCAGTCATGAGTTGGTGGAGTTTTGCGGGGGGGCGAGATAATTGAGAGGTCATGACAGCCAGTTCACCCAGGAACTTGACACTGGACACGGACAATCAGAGTTTCCTCACCCCCTTCCCTGTGCTTGGCATGTACACTCTCCCCACTGTTCCCACAGTGGGAGATGTTTTCAAGGACATAGCCTCCAGAGAGCTATGTGTTGTTGAGACCATCTGGATGGTATAACATGATAGAACTGAGTTAAGTCCTCTATATAAACTTTTAAGATTAGTTGGTGGGTGTAGAGATGTCCTGGTCTTGTGGCCACCCAAGAGAAGTCTCATATGTAAGTTCCCTTGCATAGCCAACCTACCACGTCCAATCTGGAGTGAACTGCCTCTTTCTCTGGTCCCTCCTTGCCCTCTGAGTCCTAGGGGACAGTTTCAGATTTCACTCAGGAAGCTCCTAGGGTTATGAACCGACCGAAGCTTAGGCTAAAAGAAGAAAGGATAGCTGGACCAGAGGTGTTGCATTAGGGCTGGGGGAGATGTGTAGATGGAATGATGGGGAATGTGAAATGTATGCATGACCCTGAAACAAAGAGAGCGGATGTTTGAGTGATATAAGGAGGGTCACTTGAGAATTACACCACACAATTTAAGTGGTTGACTGTCAAGCAATATTTACTTCAGGAGCTTTGTAGTGTTACTCTAGTTTCCAAATAAATCAAAGCCCTGAAACTCAGTAAAGAACTGGGGGACTAGGAAAGAAACAAATATTCTAGGGCTTAATTTTTATTTGCCTAAAATGCTTATTACATTTTATATGAGACAAATTCTTGCCGGAGAAATGACACTTCAAAGCAAGGAGATTGACACACCTCAATTTGGTTCAGAGAGCCTGAGTTCACAGCCCTGAAGCAGTTTCACCAGGAATTAACTTCTCTATGTGTACTTCATACTTGGGGCAGTAAATGCAAAAAACTTAATGTTTATCTGAAGGGACGATTCTGGTATAAACCCTGGGGAACAGGACAAAACTCACAACGCGATGTGCAGCCTCCCTTCTATCCACAGCAGTGGTAATTCAGGGCAAACCCCAAAACTGTAGGATTTCAATATGAATGAGAGGCACCTGTGGCTGTGAGGACACTGAGACAATGAGAAACAGTTGAAAAGACCTGCTGCTCAGCAGCATCCAGAGTAATTTCCTCAAAATCATTCAGTAGCCTCACATTCCACTTTGGGCCAAGCAGGACAAGTGGAAAAGTGGTTAGAAATGATCAATGAGCGAGGAATGCCAAAGAAACTGAATAGCCTGGAAAGAAACTGGGAAGTCTCCCAGTTAGAGAAGAAAGTCCGCAAAATAGGGTTTGGAGGTAGAATGCAGGGCACGGAGATGAACAATGCCCGAGGCATGGCAAAATAATACACCAAAAGCCAAGAGAGCCAGCCAGAAAAGACATGTGCAGGAAAAGGAGGACAATATGAGCATCAGTCCTGCCAGATCAAAACTGAAAACATATTTATAAATGTCTTTTAGAGGTGAGCCAGAGTTTTAGAATTTATTTTGAAGACCCAAGAGTATTTGCGGATGGAGTGGGATGGAGGGAATGGGAGACTATTTAAGAAAGTATGTTACTGTACGGAGTTTAACTGAGTAACAACTGTTGAAGTGGTTGTATGTGCCTCTTTACATGTTCCTGTACTTTAAAAAATATATATATATTTTTCTAATTTAAGGATTAGGATGTAATCTGCCCAAAGTTCTGAGATGTGGGGGGTGTTCGTGGAGAGAATCTACAGTTAGCAGTTCTGGGAAATATTTGTTTCTCCCTAAGTAACCCTGCACCAGCCAGATTTCCAGTGGTTACTAAAAAGGCTACAATGAGACTCTTGAATTTTCTTTCAGTTGAGAATAGAACTAATTCCTCATAACCACATCTTCTTTTCAAAGATATCTGATTGTTGGAGTGGGTGCTTAGAGGCTGCCAGTGAGGTCAACAATACAGAGTGCATGTTACCTGGGCTATGAGAAACTTCTCTCCTCGCCAAGCACAGAGACTCTCCTGGCCAAAGAGAGATTTCAGCTGATATCGGAGGAATTAGGGAAGCTTGTTTAGATTCCACTACAGAATTCTAATTCTTAGTGGAATTACTATAAGTATGTGTGTGTAAAATTAAAAAAAAAAAAAGATTTACTTGTTTGTTGTATTTGCTTAGTACTTACTGGGTTGGAGGAGGGGCACTAAAGGGATACATACATAATAACAGAGTCAGCAAATTAACATAAAAGATCTAAAGTGAACTGAGGCTGGAAATGAGAGAACTTCAGATTAAGAGAATTACTTCAATTAAACTCTAAAATGAGGGGCACCTGGGTGGCTCAGTGGGTTAAGGCTCTGTCTTTGGCTCAGGTCATGGTCGCAGGGTCCTGGGATTGAGCCCCACATCGGGCTCTCTGCTCAGCGAGGAGCCTGCTTCCCTCTCTCTCCCCACCTACCTCTCTGCCTACTTGTGATCTCTCTCTCTCTGTGTCAAATAAATAAATAAAATCTTAAAAAAAAAACCCTCTAAAGTGAGTTCAACTTCTTGGCATTCAAAACATATTAGGAAACACAATGGGTTATATAGTTCCCACAGTCCGGATAAAACCAAGCACACTGGTTCTTAGGAGAGAAAAGACTTCCTCAGACTCTAAATTCACAGATATTTTCTAGATAGATCTCCTATTCTCCTACTTCTCCCCATGGTTACTGCCACAAACCCAGTACAAAGTCCCAGGATTTCTTCTCTGAATTACCTGACTAGTCTCCAGTCAGCACAGTCTCCAGATCCTAAATCCTAACACAGTCTCCATACCATAGGAATGATCCTTTAAAATACAGATATGAAATAACACCTCATTGTTTTTTTTTAAATTGAGATATAACTGACATATAATACTGGAGTTTTAGATGCACAACATAATGATTTTATATGTATAGCACAATGATTGCCACAGTAAGTCTAAGTTAACACCCATCACCATATATAGTAACAATTCCTTTTATTCTGGTGCACATCTCATTGCTTTAAGGACAAAGTACAAAATCCTGAGTACTGGGATGCCTGGGTGGCTCAGTGGGTTAAAGCCTCTGCCTTCAGCTCAGGTCTTGGTCTCAGGGTCCTGGGATCGAGCCCCACATTGGGCTCTGTGCTCAGCAGGGAGCCTGCTTCCTCCTCTCTCTCTGCTTGCCTCTCTGCCTGCTTGTGATCTGTCAAATAAATAAAACCTTAAAAAAAACAATCCTGAGTATTGTATACAAGGCACAATCTGGGCTAAGCCTACTTTTCCAGACTAGTGACAAATAGGCCTAAGCATATGCTTTCCTTGGCAGTCTCTGACCACCCTACCCCCTACACCCAGCTCTTTAATAACTAACTCACTCTCTATTATTTTATATGTGGTTAACCCATAGGTGTCAACCATCTGACCCTGAAGGTATTTGATTTTGCAGTGATGTTCCTTTTTTTGGAACAGATCTCAGCATAGACCAATGCGGTTCTTTAACAGATGAAAATGGCCTGAGCTTATTGGGCTTTCTCAATGATTAGGTTCTTTTTCACAAATACAAGAAGCTCCAAATAGCTAATTAAGCAAACTCAGAGATTTAGAGCCATCTCCGTAAGCCCATGTCCAGGTGTGAGGGCAAATGTCAGATTGAATTCCACGACACATTCAAACATTTATGTGCGAACATATACAGAAACAGTCCTAGAATATGTTTGTAAGCTCAATGATGGCCATCTCTCCGGCCTTTCAAGGTCACACCCTGTCAGAAAGAACCACTTGAGGAAATGTGACAGTTTTCTGGTCCCAGGATGCTGGTAAGATTATAGGTGGATTGAGGCAACCTGTTCCTTAAGGCAGTGACTGAACACAGGACTGGGTAAGAATTAAGCCTGGGGCTCCATTCTGGAGGGTAAAGGCTTTCAAGTAAAGGTGAGAATGCTTTCCTTCGCATCTTAAATACCACTTATTTATCAGGTGAAAAATAACTTAAAATGTCTATTGTGCTATCTAAAACACCCTCTCATATTAACTGAAGATAAAGATAACTGTTGGGAAAGTCTCCTGCATGTGGTCTTTCATGCTCACTTGGCTGCATGAGAACAGGCCTTGGACCCAGAACACTCCCTTACCAAAAGGGAAAGAGCTCGCACCACCTGTGCTGGGTTGATCACGGCTCTTTGCTCTATCAAACACACTTTTACCTCCAGCCCCTTTTCTCTCACCGTATAAATAGCTAGCTTGCTTGCTTTTTTGGCCCTGTAACTCCCCTTACCTTCTTCAACTTCTACTTCCCTATTCTTTTACCTTCCATACATTTTCAATCATACATGAACTGGTATCTACTACCTCCCCTTCCTGACAAAAAGGTTCTTGCCCAAGTCACTAAGGATCAAATTAAATTTTTTAAAAATCTGAGGCATTTGCTGAGTCAGCATATTAAGGTGAGAATATTCTGTTGGAAACCAACTCCTCAATCTTAATGGCCTCACCCAGTAAATATTTGTTTTTGTTTATGTCATGATCTACTTATGCAGATATTTATTTTTGTGTGCCTTCCATGTGGTGATTTGGGAACACAGGCTGCTTTCATCTTGTGGTTCTGCCATGCCCTGAGGACTTCTTCATTCTCTGGACCTCTGGATCTGGCAGCTGACTAGCAAAGGACTGTGTGGATTGTTACAGGACAGAACTGGAGGGGAAACAGATCACTTCTCCTCTTATTGCACCGGCCACACATAGCCTGCAGGACAGGATGGGAAATGCACTGTAGCTGCTTGGCCATTTGGAAAATAAACTGCTAAGCATAGAGCAGTTCTTTACCAAAGTCCTCCATTCCTCCTTTTTGAAACTTCCTTGCCTTTGACTTCCATGGCTCCATTCTCTCTTCTGGTTTCATCTTCAAATCTTGACTGCTTGTTTTCAGTCTTCTTCAAGGCTCCTCTTTCTTCTCTCCCTCCCCCTAATATTGGTATTCCCCAGCAATTGTTTCTTGGCTCATTTCTCTTCTCAATCCACCATTCTCCCTGGAAGTTTTTGCAAACAACCAGAACATCCATCTCCATCTTTCTTGTCATTCTTCCATGTGAAACCTGCTCCTCATCTTCTAAGTCCCCACCCTGATTAAGTAGGCATCTACCCACTTATCAGACCAGAAAACCTAAAGTGATCCTACATTCTCTTACTCATCTTCTATAACAGAGGTTTCTCAACCACCACACTATTGACATTTTAGGCTAGATAATTCTTTGTTGGGGGAGCTGTCCATTTCATGGTAGGATGTTGAGCAACATCCTTGGCTTCTAGGTGGATGGTGGCTAACTGCCCTATCCTCTTGTCGATTTGGGGCAACCAACAGTATCTCCAGACACTGTCAAATGTCTCTTGAGTAGGGAGGGACTCACCCCCAGTTGAGAACTGCGTCTTCCAGTCCTATAGATTCAATCCACTGTAATATTTATACCCTCCATTCCATTTCCTTGCCATTAATTTTGTTAAATTCCACATCACTTTGTGTCTGGATTTCTCCAGTTGCCTCTTATCTGGCTGTGACAAGTTGGCTGACTTAACAGTTATTCTTGACTCAAGTTTTCATTGCCATCTTCCACTACAGAACAACAAATAACTTGTGTCTTAGCCTCCCTTGCTTGGCCAGATGACATAATTTTGCATGGCAAGCAGATTTGTGAAGAGACTGACAGGTGAACTTAAAGCTTCTAAGGCTTTGGAATCACCCAGCTTAGATCATATCTTAGCCTCATCACTCTGGGAGTTGTGTGGTTTTAGAAAAGTAACTTAAGTTTTCTGTGCCCCATCAGTAACATTGGGCCAACAGCACAACCTTATAATATTATTATTAATATTATTATGAAGTTAAACAAGTTAATATGTACAAATTTTTTAGTGTATACTTGTAAATGTAAACACTGCATAAGTGGTGGCTATGATATAGGACTGGCAGGTATGATATAATCTCTCTTTTCCTTGCTAACCTCAAAGGTTACAACTTTACATCCCATCCCTGACAACTGTTCACTTTTTAAGATTCAGTTTAGGGGAATCTTACTCTGGAGTTTTTCTCACACTTTTCCTTCCAAATTACAGTCCCTTTCTCAGACATTACTTGTTTTTCTCCCTCACTAAGCTTTGAACTTCTACAAAGCTAGGGCCAGACCTTTCTTTTCACCTTCTACACATTCTCAGGACTACCACAAATGCTTAATAAATATGAAATTCTCAGTAAAGATTTGTTGACTAAAACTGTAAGTGAATGAATGTTAGTAACATACACCACCCTCTCAAATAACGTCCCTTCCATTTAGTAGCAGCAGAGTGAGTGGATTTCTAGAAAGCTTTTGACATACCTAGTGTAAATGAAACACAAATCAACGAGGTGAATTTTTAAAGGAAATTTATCTCACTAGCCTGGCAGCCCTGGCCAGCTTTTAAGTAAACTAAAAACTATTAGGATAAAAAGGAAAACCATATGTGCAACCCCAAGCCTTTCAGACATTCTTAAAAATTTTTATTTTAAGTAAATTCATCTAAATCTGCACAGGAGAGTAGCAATGGGAATTGTTAATTGACAGAGAAGTCACAGTTTTAAAATTCCATTGCTACAGTTTCTAAAATGAGGAGATTTAAATTGCCTTGTGGTTAAAGGAACTTTTAACTACACACAGACTTTTGCCTGTCCAGTCTCCAGCAGGCTGTTAATAAATTGGAAACTGCCCAGATTTCTACGGGGGAGGGAGGGGAGAGCAGCTGTAATCCTGAGTAATTCTCATCCTGGTCTGTGTGTTAGGAAAACTTGGTGGTGCTTTCCTTCCTGGGTTTTGGATCCAACCATTTAGCCAACTCCAACTAAGATCTCTTTCTCTAGGTCAAAATTTATTAGAACATTTCTTCTGGAGTGATTCCTAAGTCAAATCTTATTAAAAAGTTACTAGAAACTACGAAATTCTTTAAAGGTCTTCAAGAAAAACTCATTTCCTTTGCCTTAAAGGGGGCGGGGCGGGGCGCGGAGGGCGCATCTCATATGCATCCCACTTTTTAAACCTTCTCATCTGTAAGACCCCGATGTCTCAGTAACACTTGCGACTTTCTCTGATGACTACAGCCCTTCAAGACACTAGTGACAACTATTCGTTTCCCTTGGACTCCCCTTCATTCCTGAAGAAGTGGCATCAACATTGGAGAGCCGGGAGTCGACCAACAGGTGGTACACCGAGCGCTCTCTAGAAGGGAGTGTCGCCCGCCCTCGGGGCACTTCTCCGCGGCCGCGCGCTCTCGGGCCCCGGGAGCTGCGTGGGCTCTAGAGCCAAGGCCCCGGCCGTGGGGACCGGGCGAGCGCGCCCGGTTCACGTCGCCTCCACGCCCACCTCTCCCGCTCTGCGTCCCCTCCCTTTGCCAAAGCTCAGACTCTCTGGGCCGCCCTTATTGTTGGCCGCGTCTGTCACTTTGTGGGCCGGGTGACATGAATGGATGGGCTAGACACACCTTCCAGCCTTCTAGAGAAAAAAAAGTCCGGATCTGCATAGGGAGCGGGAGGGACTCCTCCGGCGCCCCCAGAGCCTACGCCGCGGGCCAGAGACACGCACAGCTCCCCCTCCCACAATCACTCCTCCCATCCTTGAAAAAAAAAAAAAAAAACCGCCCAACCCAAATAAATAATATCGTTCCGAGCCTGCCGGCGTCCTCGGTGCCCTCTCCTTCTTCCCGGGCTCAGCGCGCTCCAGTTCTGCAGAAGGCTGCGACCGGAGGCGGCGGCGCGGGCCCCGTGCGGGGCGCGGAGCGAGAAGCGGGCGCGCCCGCGGCCGCACTATGCTCCCCAGCGCCGTGGCGGCCCACGCCGGCGCGTACTGGGACGTGGTAGCGTCCTCCGCGCTCCTTAACTTCCCCACAGCGCCGGGCTTTGGCAACCTGGGCAAGAGTTTCCTGATCGAGAACTTGCTGCGGGCTGGGGGCGCCCCGCCGCACGGGCTGCAGCCACCCGCGCACCACGGCCCCGCGTCGGCTCTAGTCGCCGCCGCCGCCGCCACAGCCGCCCGCGCGCAGGTCCGGCCCCTGCCGGCCAGCCCCGTTCCCCTCAAGCTGTGCCCTGCGGCGGAACAAGTCAGCGCCCCCGGCGCGCCGTACGGCACGCGTTGGGCTTTTCAAGTGCTCAGCCCCTCGGCGGACGGCCCCAGGCTGCCGGGCCGGGCCCCGGCGGACCGAGAATGTACCTTCCAGCCTTCAGCCCCAGGTGAGCTAGCTCTTCCCTCCCCAGCCGCGCCTGGCGCCTCCTGCACGGCTGGACCGGGATTCGGGCGCTCCGCGGTGCGCCCTGCGTCAAGGGAGTCCCGGCCCCAGCGCGCAGGCATCCGCTCTGGCCTGGGACCTTCTAGAGCTTCTCGAGCTTTAGCGGAGATGCTACTTCGGGGGTGAAGAAGGTTACCTCCACTGACTGCGACACCTCCCCTCCCCCATCCCATGCCACCCCTTTCCTCTCGGTCTCCTTTCAACAAGTGGTAGGGCTACCTTGATTTTCAGGCCTTTCCGGAGAAACCCTGAATGCACCTCATTGGGTTAGCGGGAAAGAGCAGCCCCAGTCCCCAAGATCTCTGGGCTCGCTGGACCAATTTCACGGGGTTTCCCAAGTTGAGCTTTTCTGCCCGCGGTCTGCTGTCCTGGAGGCCGCGCGACAGTAGCTCCCCGGGAAGTTTTTGGCAAGGAGAAGTTCTCGAGGTCCGCTTTGGGGGCTTTTTCTTCTCAAACTGTTGGCGATGTCCAGGAACGCTCGCAAAGATCTTTGGAAGCAGAATTGCGCAAACTTTTGACTTTCCCCATTCTTAATATTTTGGATTACTAAGGCGCAAGGAAATCGCAAGGCCGACTTTTTCTTTGTGGTGAGCCGAAACAACTGAATTGGTACCTGGAATAGGAGATTCACCAATAAATAGGAATTTTCTTACCCAGAGAAAGGCAGTTTTGGTTTGTTTTCATTTTCGGATAAAATCCAAGTGTTATGATTGGGAAGAGCATGCGAACTTAGTCAGATATTAGCTAAAGTCAGATATTAGCTTAGTCAGATATTAGCTAAAGGGAATGGAGTGGCAGCCGAAATGGGCAGTGAGAAAAGGAAAATCTCTTAGAAACTCAGAAGCTGAGATCCAATTGGATTAATTTTTTTTTCCGCTGCGTCCTTAGACGATCTTAACTCATTCTTTTAATCCCGATGGGTTTGTCCAGAATGACTAATAGACGCTTTTTCAGCAGATTCCATTGTCCCAGCAAACTGCCGGATCAAATTTATTGCTAATGGCTTTATAGAATTTAACATGTTTAGAACCTGTTCTGGTCTTTCAGTTTGAAATGGTTACTAACAGAATGGAACAAATATAATTATATGAGCATCGGTCTTATTCATATAGTGCAAAACCTAAACTCTAGGAAGAGTTTTTTCATCTTGGGAAATGAACAATATACAGTTAAAGGCAGGGTTTTTGTTCCTTGGAAATTTGGGCCACTCTGTTATTTCTGAAGTATTTGGAAAATTAGAAACGTATATAGCCGGCTCACCTAAGTAAGAGTTAGTAAATAATGTTGGGTCATGAAAAATAACATTTTCAAAAAGATTGGTGATTTGCATAACTTTTAGTGGTTTGGCATTGAGTTCATTGAAGTTATTTTTAAAGATTTTTAAATTGGTCCTGATCATGATTGGCTACTCAACCACTGAAATTTACTTAATTTTCACCTTTGTGCATTTTACAGATTAAATTTAAATAAACCAAATGCAAATCAAGCACAGATATTTCAATAACCGGAAAAGAATTTTGTGTATCTGTTTCATTAGAAATATTGCAATTATTGGGTAAAGGTACTCCTAACTACATTTTTAAAAATTTTCAAGGATATAATCATTCTTGTACACTTATTAAAGTGTCAAAATGCAAAAATGCTTTTTAGAATAAGAGAACAAGAATTTATATTTCCCTTTTAGGTGTTCTAATATAGTTTAAGCATATATTTTCCCAATATTTTATTTAGTTCTCATTGAAGGTATGATATTCTCCTGGGTTTAATTGAACAAATAACTGTTTATTTAAAAAAATATAGGAGTGCATTTAAGTTTTGAATCTAGAGAAGTATCTTAAGAAAATTAAAGCACTCTCTATTTGTTCCTACAAATATGCTGCTTAAAACCAGCATTTACATTCATTTATCTTTGTAATTTGACACAGAATGTAGTTTTCTGAACATTGCCCTAGTTTTATTTAAGTGACAGATTTTTGTCCTACTGAATGTTGTGGGAATTCTTTTCTACTGTAGAATTATGAAGTTATAATGAGTACTGACAAGGTTACTATCACCTGAAAATTAGCTGACTGATGACATAATGATTGATGTTCTGTAGAGAATATAGAGGAGAGAGAACTACCATTTTTGGAAAGATAACAGGATTTCTTTATATTTCTTTCTGAAATGTCAGCAAATGACTGCTTCTGATCCTTCAGACACTTACTTTGGAGTGGACCAAAAAATGTTATCTTTAATCATTTCAGCATATTGACTACTCGCTTTTTTTTTTTTTTCAACCTTAACTCGTTGGGCGTACCAACCGAAATGTCGAATGAAAAAAGCCCAGAGTTCTATTAATTGGTGTGTTGGTGAGCTACAGAATCATTTAACTAAAGGACTTCTGCCCCTGCATGCAATTTCTGCTTCATTATCTTTGTTACCCATTTTTAATTATACCACATATTTCATTCATGCAGCAAATGCTTATCAACTATCTCCCATGTGTCAGGCACAGTCCTAGGCCACTGGGACAGTCAGTGCACAAAACAGATGACTGTCTCTGCCCTTGTGGAGCTTATATTCCACGTTCATACTGCTTTGTGGCTTACCAAGTATTTTCATAACTGTTAGCTACTTTAATCTTCCTGGTAGGCCAGTTTTTTTCCTACAGTGATTTACTTCACTTACCAATTTTGTTTTTGTCAGAAGTAACAGTGAAAACTTCTGTGGACTTGTGAAAAAGAAAAAAATTACCCTGTATCTTCGTATTCCTTATTTTAGTCTTTCATTGAATATCAGAAACTAGTGATAACCAATTACATGTTTTGCAATAATAAATCAATTGTGATTTTATGTCTGAGCCCAGAAGGAAAGACATTGGCCTTCCCTGTTCATCTTGCTGAGGATCTGCAAGGTGGAGACAGTTAGACAGTGACAGGGATTTACAGGTAATAAATGAGAGGATGGCTCTCAGTGCTTCATTCCGGAAAAGTGATCTGAGTATTCCGAGTAGGAAAAAGATACTCTGTAGCTATATGTCATCAAGTGGTTTATATAGAGTAGTTTAAAAACCTTAAAAATCAAAGGGCATTCCTCAAGGCTCTAGACCGGCACATTTAGTGCAATAGAAGGTAGTAAATAGTTTACCTCCAGGGTTGAATCTTTGGATCTGTTACAGTTTATTAGGGGAAACCAGGAGGTTTTGCAAGTAAATTAGAATCATCAGACAGCCTTCCTCAAAAGTTCATGTATGTCATTATTTGGTGACTATTGTGCTAGATTAAAATATTCATTTTTTTATATAAAAGAGAACTTTGAAATGTCAAAAGCTGAAAAATTTAAATTTATCTTGGTTATGTTACCAGATTTATTAAAAAATAAGTGGAGGGGCACCTGGGTGGCGCAGTCGGTTAAGCTTCTGCCTTTGGCTCTGGTCATGATCTTGGGGTCCTGGGATGGAGCCCTGCGTCGGGCTTTCTGTTCAGCGGGGAGCCTGCATCCCCATCTCTCTCTGCCTGCCTCTCTGCCTACTTGTGATCTCTCTCTCTGTCAGATAAATAAATGGAATCTTTGAGGAAAAAAAAAAATAAGTGGAGATAGGCCTTGCTTTTTAATGACATTTGTTATTTCAAACATTAAAAAATTGACATAAAGATAATTTCCTGAATGTTATTTATTATTAAATGTACTTCTTAAAAGGATTAGAAAGCAATTGTT
This sequence comes from Mustela putorius furo, assembly GCF_011764305.1. Taxonomy (NCBI): domain Eukaryota; kingdom Metazoa; phylum Chordata; class Mammalia; order Carnivora; family Mustelidae; genus Mustela; species Mustela putorius. The sequence goes on from NW_025422368.1 coordinate 10,043,529, forward strand.
TCTTCTAGATAGGTGAGTCTTTTCTTTCTTTCTTTTTTAAATTTTGTCAAGGAAGTTTTACTATATACTATAGGAAAGGTACCAGATCCATGGCATTTTACTGACCCCTTGTTAGGATTCCTTCTTACCATTAATACTTAATGTGCACTCTAGTTTTCTTGTCCACCTCCCAATTCTTGTTACTATTTACCTGTTAATCCATAATGCTGTCTTAAATTAATTGCACTTAGTTTTGTCTATGCCTGCTTAAAGACCTTGTGATCTAATTTATTAAGCCAGAGTTTTTCACTTATTTTTGCTACCACTGTGCTTTATAGATTTGTTCTGGCAAATTAAAATCACAGCATCTTAAATGTTGGTGATGCTGACCCTGTACCAGGGTGGAGAATGGAGAATGCAGAGAAGGGTAAGGATGGACCCCATTCCAGTGGTTCCTTGCTCAGACCATCACCCCAACCATCCTTTGATGGAATTTGCAGATATTCTTACTTTGCCTGTTCTTACTACATGTACATATTTTTTGTATCTTCTTAACGTGTCTTTGGATTTATATTAACATATTAATAACTTAATGCAGTTCGTGAGAATCAGCTCTGAACAAACTGTTCTATGTTCCCCAAGTTAATGAACTGCTTCAGATTCATGGAGAGATTTTTGCTGTGAAGAGAACCAACAGACTATAGACAGTCCCTTCCCTTCTAGTAGTGATTCAGTAAGCCACCCTCTTTACAGAATAATTCCTGAGTTGGAGCTACAGTGGCGTAGCAATTTATGTGCATTTAATTTGCCTCTGACTGTAGTACCTATCCCAATCCCAACCCCTAACATATGCTTCTCTACCTTCTCTACTCCACTTTAACAACAAGGAATCTCAATCTGTTAACAGGTATTGAAGCTATTGAGGTTTAATAATAAAACAGGAGTAAATGAGCAGGCAAGTAGGAACATTTTAGAACTTTCCCCTAAACTCCTATTGACTTAAGAGATCTGAGGGTTATTTTAAGAGGCACGAATGCCCAGAAAATTGTGTACACATTTATGCATAAGTAAACATAGGATTCAGAGAGTTCAGAGTTATGTGCAGGAAGCCAAAGGATGCCATATGTTGTGGGTGATTTAAAAGGATTGTCGACAGTGATTTTATACACATTTACTTGCCATAAATGGGCTTCAGATATTGGTTGTCGACAGTGATTTTATATACATTTATTTGCCATAAATGGGCTTCAGATATTGGAACTGAAGCTGTGAATTAAATTCCATTGTATCACTTTTTGAGTGTGCCTCCTTCCTTCTGTTCTTGTGCCCACCAGAAAAACGTCTCCTTTGCTTTAAGAAATCACTTTATGCTTAGGTTTGCTGCTGAATAATAGAAATGAGAGCAGCATGAAAGTAAGGGAAGCAACACAAGTAATAGATGTATTCATAAAATACTTCTAGATGTTTTACTATGCAAGTTTTTACAGAAGTGAAATGTTCTTATCTTTAACATATTTAAACAAACGTGTCTTTAGGTTTGTGGGGGCTGGTAAGTATTTCATTTACACCTCACTCAGCCTGTTTTCACCACCCTGTTTCTGTTGTTGTTATGGTTCATAACTTTAAAATACTGTCTTATCATATCTTTCCTTTTCTTAAAGATTTTATTTATTAGGTAGAAAGAGAGAGAGCACAGGCACAGACAGGGGGAGAAGGAGAGGGAGAAGCAAGCTCCCCACTGAGCAGGGAGCCCAAAGCAGATTTCTACCCCACGACCCTGGGATCATGACCTGAGCCAAAGGCAGATACTTAACCGACTGAGCCACTGGATGCCCCTTATTATATCTTTCAGGGAACTTGATTTGTAGCTCTTAATACAGTATTTTTCTGCTTAGTCTTGGATTAACAGAGGTTTTAAATTATTTTTCCTAATTACAGTTTTTTTTTTTTAATAGTGAAAGTACACAGTTTTTAAACCAGTTAAGAAGCATAAGTTTTCATTTGAATATACCTGGAGTCTGTCAGGAATAAAAAGGCAAATTGGAAAAAGAAACAGTATGATTTTTATCTAGGAATGCTTGTTAGAATCCTTATTTAAGACTTCATTAGATCATGCTTTTCTATTTTACACTCTCTTAGTAAGAAATTGGATTTTTGCCTTAATGTATAATATGCTTACCAGACCCTTGTATATTTTATTCCAAAACATTTTATTTTACTTTCAGTAATGTTTCCACTTTTAATGAAATCTCTCCCTTTTATTCTTTTTAGCCTCCAGTCAGTACTTGATTTGGCAATGCTGAGTGATTCATCACTTTATATAAAGTCACCATAACTGATCCTATTTTTAATAGCATTATTCATTTTGTCAACCAGCTATTAGTTGGGAATATTTCAGGGGCACATTTTTGTGAGCTATGTGAACAGTAAACTGAAGGCACTAAAATTCTCTCTGAAGTCAAAGATCAAAAAGCCTCTGAAGCTTTTAGACTTTTGTTTCAGAACAAAAGCATCTGGGGAAAGGAAAGAAAAAAAACTTCACATCTTTTTCTATATTACTGAATACTTAATTGACTTCTTGATTATCAATATTCCAATGATGAATTGGGTTTTTCACTCTTCTTTCACATTTAGTCACCTTGCCATAACAACCTTAATTTTATTAACTCAAAGTGGCTGTCAGAAATAAAATATGCGATATATGATACATTTTTACCAGTCCTTTTGGTAAGACTCAAAATTTCTTGTTCTTTAGAATGTTAAATTTCTGACAACTTTTAAAATTAAAATATGTGGAGGAGCCTGGTTGACTCAGTTGGTTAAGTGTCTCACTCTTGATTTTGGTTCAGGTCACGGTCCCAGGAACATGAGATGGAGCCTGCTTAGGATTCTGTCTTTTTCCCTCTGTTTGTCCCACCCCACTCTCACATGCCCAGGTGTACTCTCTCTACTCTGAAAAAAAAATTAAAATATGTGAAGGTGTTAGGTTATTCTTTGAAGAGGTTTTTGTACATTAAAAGAATAAAAACCATGATTGGTGCCATATTTCTTAAAGAGACTATTCTAGAGCTGGATTGAGTTTAGATGTATTGAACCAATTCTATAGTTACATTGGATCTGAAACCAAAAGACAGTACTTTTTATTTTTTATTCATTTTTTAAAAGATTATTTATTTATTTATTTATTTATTTGACAGACAGAGATCACAAGTAGGCAGAAAGGCAGGCCGATAGAGAGGAGGAAGCAGGATCCCTGCTGAGCAGAAAGCCTGATGCGGGGCTCGATCCCAGGACCCTGGGATCATGACCTGAGCCGAAGGCAGAGGCTTTAACCCACTGAGTCACCCAGGCGCCCCAAAACAGTACTTTTTAAAGCAGGAAAATAGTCAGTCCTATTTCTTTATGTACTTTCTGTAGGTGCTTTTGCATCGCACATTGAATAGTTGCAACAGAGACCTCTGGCTGCAAAGCCTAAAGTTTTTTTTTTTTTTTAAAGATTTTATTTATTTATTTGACAGAGATCACAAGTAGGCAGAGAGAGAGAGAGGAGGAAGCAGGCTCCCTGCCAAGCAGAGAGCAGAGAGCCCAATGCGGGACTCGATCCCAGGATCCCGAGATCATGACCTGAGCCGAAGGCAGCGGCCCTACCCACTGAACCACCCAGGCGCCCCAAGCCTAAAGTATTTTTTAAAGTAAAATTTGCCAACAGTTCCTCCAAAGCAAAAATGGCAAGTTGAGTAAATTTAACAATACAGTGTTATGAGCTGATTTTAGCAGCATTTCCATAATTTTAAAGCCTAGATTCATGTCTAAGGTCTTTATATTATTGCTTATATAATCATAATTCACAGAAGCTCCTTGAGCCTCTGTTTCCTCATTTCAAAATAAGAACAGAGATTACAGTCAGCATCTGACTTTCAAACACATACTACAAAAGCCCCCTGACAACATACAGGGAAAGATCTGAAAGACTCCTTCCTACCATTTGTCCACAGGCAAAATGTTGGGGGAAAAAAAGGGGAATTACTGTGTAAAAAGCCATCTCAAAGCTTAGAAGCTTAAAGGAACAATTCGTTATTTTCTCTCACAGTCCCGAGGGTTGACTGGGCTCTGCTGGGTAGTTCTCTCTTAGAATCTCATTACAGCTAGATGGCAGCCAGAGCTGTGGTCTTCTAAAGACCCAGCTGGGCTGGATGTCCAAAACAGCTTCACACATGGCTGAAGCTGTTCCAGCAGTCCACACTTGGACTTTCCAAGTGTCTTGAACTTCTAATAGCATAACGCTTGGGTTATGAAAGGGAGTGTTTTAAGAGCAAACACTCTAAAAACCCCAAGAGTGGCTGCAAGAATCCTTGTGGCCTAGGTATTAAAGTTCTAGAATGACATTTCTTCCATAGCCTTCTGTGAAACAAGGCAGCAGGGTCATCCCAAATAAAAGGCAAGGGGAAATCGAGATCTTACCTCTCAGGGGAAGGAGTGTCAAATAATTTATAGCCATTTAAAATCTGCTACAGGGTGAAATCAGGGTAACAATCAGATAAAACTCTGGCCAGGGTTGTCTCCTGCTGGAGTAGATCAGTGCAAGGATTAGTCACACAGGGTGATATAGCTTGGGGCTCAAGGAGTCTCCATTAGGGCTTCTAGAATTGGAGAGCTACCCATTCTATTCTGTTATGCTATTCTCTCCTGGGATGTTGACTTTATAATAAAAAGAGCAATGGTTTTCCTCAGATTTGTCAGCACTGCTGTGGAGACGCCTTAAAGGGAGAGGTAGCAGAGGTAGTGAACATATTTGATGATTGCAATGAACCGGACCCCCACAGCTTGAGAGGAAGCAAGATCTGCTCACCTGCTGCAGTGAGGCCGGAAAAGATGCTGGTGCGGTGTCCAAACAAAGGGGTGCCATCACTATTCTTATTCCTGCAGTGGGACCCTTCCACGTAGCCTTATGGTGCTCCACCACATTGCACCCAGTACTGCCAGGTGAATTTTCCCAAAAGAGAACTTTGTCATATCGCCAAGCTACTCAGGGAAACCTTCTTTATCCCCATCTGATGGTCAAATTAAATAGAAATACTCTGTTCTCCCAACACCTTCATTCCATCAGCAACATTTCGGTTCTCCAACTACATTCCTTAGAGTTCAGTCTTTGGGCCTAGTGCCAGGAGTGGGGCATGTCTTCTTAACCTGCCCCATGTGTTCCTCCTCAAACCCCCTCCCCCCCGCCTTTTGTTCTTGCCACCTTTCCTTGTTGGAATGCCTTCTTTCTCATCCTTTGCAGTTCTAGATACCTTCCAAATCAAGGTGTGGATTAAGATGTTGTTCCTGATTAAAGCCTTCCTGGACAAAGCCTTCTTAACAATAATCTTTTCTTTTTACTTCTCTATTTCAGTGGAAGTCTTGACCATGCTGCTTCTTTTCATACGTTGTCTCACAGTTGATCTCAAATTGCATAACAATGGCAGGAGTAAAGGCTAACATGTATAGAGAGCCTGCTGTGTCAGACATTGTTTTGTGCTCTTTTCAGTGTTTCCATCCTGGCGATGCATTGTAATGACCTGTGCAGCATTTGAAACAATGCTGTGCTAATGAGCCCACCCTTAGCCAGTGTGATTTAACCCCATTGGTGTGTGACCTGGGCATCTGTATCTTTGAAAGCACTCTAGTTAATTCTAGTGTGTATTCAGGGTTGAGAACCAATGGTTAGGAAAACGCACCATATGAATTTTTTCAAGCCTCTCTTTCTCAGGGAATGCTTCAGATTTTACAGAACAAAATTGACTTTGGAGAAAAGAAAAATTTGCATTTAATTTCTCTGACCTGCAGATATAAATCTATAAGTAAAGAAACACTAAATAGAAATTTTTGTAGAGAAGGAAACTGTTTCTTTTTCATCTTTGTAATCCCAGTACATAGTACACTGTGTGGCACTCGATAGAGATGCAATAAATACTATTTGCACAGAATTAAAAGGATAGAATCAAACAAGTAGACACTACACTTGATTTATCTTCTCATAGCTGTACCAGAAATTAGACCTTTGTTTTTCTGTGTCTGAAATACTCATTGAGGAAAAAAATGTGGACTTCTGTTGTTTTCTGATGAGCAGGAAGATAAAGGATGAATTTACTTAACTTGCTTTCCCTTGTGACTGAAAGCAAATTTGCATGTGGATCACATAAATGAATTCCTTTCAGGTTGTGTGATAAAATAAATCACACCTCATTAGGTAAGTGATATTTCTTAGGTCTTACTACTTTGGGCATCTGGTTGCCATTCTTTGGAGTCTTGTTTTTGGGTCCACTCTATTCCAAATGTGTATTCTTTTCAGGTCACAAATTTAGATTTCTTTATTTCTGGTGCCCATGTACCAGGCACTTAAAGAAGGTTATTTAAAACCATTTTTTAAAAATTATTTAATTCCCTGTTATTTCCTAGAGGTATGTTTTGACCCTTTGATTGCCTTATTAAGACATCTTGGAACCTTTTCTCATTTCTCCTCATCTTTAAAAGGTGCTGCCAACTGGCATAGCATGCAGTGGACTCAAAATTTATTTGAAAGTTTTATTAGTGGTCTTTAGTATTCTTTCTTTGAAACATCAACTCAAGTCAGTTTGTACCACAGTTTTGCATGGACAATAAAAAGAATGTGGTTTCACCCTTTTTTAAGTACCCATTGTTCTTCTCCATCAGTAAAAGAAAAGTGAAAATAATAACAGAGAAGCAATTTAAAAATTATTGCTTGCTTTCTAGACAACAGAATTTTGGAGATAATTTCTCTGTAGTTAGGCTTGTAATTGTTCTTGGCTATGAGATGCTTGTATCACAGAACCATCTCGTTAAGTTTGGAAAGAAATCAGGCCAGTTCACGGTTAAGTTGGCTCTAAGTTCCCACCTTAATTAAATATGCAGAAGAGTTAATAGATATTTTGATTCCGTGGCTTCAGTTAAGTCAGAACATCTGATTAAGAAGTGAAAAGTCCATGAGGTTTTCTGTAAGTGATTTTTGTCATTTGGATTCAGACAGTTCAGTTCCAAGAATTTTAAGTGATTTGTTTGTGACTTGTAGCAGATTCCTACAGAAACTGGAAGCTAGTTTTGTCAGTTGAACACAAAACTCTGAGTATCCTGAAACGTTGTGCTGACAGAACCTAACATCATGCTGTAGCACCTGACAGTGTGCGTTCCGTTCCCCCCTCCACCCCCACACGAAAGGCCATTTGTTTTTCTTTTATGGAAAGCTTGGGAGATGAGTCCCTTTTCTGGGTTCCAACTCTTAGGAATAATTGGCAGTCTCTGCATGAAATCCCTATCTTTCCTGGCTAATGACTAAATATGCTATCATATTTATGTTTCTCTTGTCTTTTAAAAAAAATTTGCTGAAAATAGTCCTCATCACATTGCAGACACATGCCTGAGTGGTAGAGGTTCTGAGGCTGAATGGTAATGAATGAATGAGATAGCGTGTGTTAAATTCATAGCTAGTCCAGTGCCCGGTGTATAGTAGACACTCCTTAAATATTATTGTCATAAATATTATTCAGTAAAGTCGTGATGAATTGTTCCCAATATGATCAGTGATAAAATGACTGTATTTAGATTGCACTGATGGGCTTTGAAATGCATATCATCCAGGATGAAATTCCCGTGTTCTGCCTTTTTTAGAGCATTTTCAGAGTAGTTCTTAATGGCTTACAAAAGTTTTAACAGGTCTGTTAACTTGTTGCTTTGTTTTTATCACAAATAAGTTTCTTTGTTTGTTCATTGCTTTAAAAAGCATGAGGTTTATAAAAATTTTAAAGTGTAATATATATTTCTAAATGCATTTCATTGTTTATTTTATTATTATTGTTTTTTTGCATTTCATTGTTTTAAATCTCATTTCCTCATACCATTCGACACCCCTGCAATCACATGGTCAGCTGGATTAACATTTGACTTATGTCAGTTTGTAGGCACATGTTAAAAAAAAAATGGAGCACTTAATTGGAATTTCACAGCAATTTTCACATAAGCCAGTTTAAACAAGGTGTATTTATGTATGGGAATCAGGAATGAACTAATCTGTGTAAATATATGTATGTCAAAGAGTTGATTTAAAATGGTGAAGAAATTCTACACAATGGAACCTGAAGCTTGGTCATGTAACGTGTGGTTCCGTAGCCATAAGAGTTTATTACGGTAGATAACATGTCATTTTGATTACAGCTTTCCTCCATTAAGATAAGGTAATATATAGTAATAAACTATTCAGTGCAAACATTTTATGGTTAAGCTTAACACTAAGATCATATATCTCAAAGCTTCATTTATCACAAATGAATTTAATTGATCACATGTCTCAAATGAACCATTCATTTTTAAAAAATCTTTTAGCTTTCTATTTTTAGGGCCATAGGGTTAGTCTGAGAAACATTTTGGTTAGAATGGTAAAATTTGTACATGTGGTTTCACTAGTGTACTTACTTTCTACGCTTTATTAAGTACAAATATTTTTTTCATGTGTGTTTTTCCAGCTATTGTTATAAATGTTTCCTTGTATGCATGTAAATACAGCATTGCATTTTGTGACAAACAGCGCAATTGCCGTTACTTAATTATCTGTGGAATGTTTCTTTTGGGGGTGAAATAAGTTAACAGAAATGCTTGAGAATAAACAATGTGACAAAGCTTATACATAAAAATATATTTTTATTTTTCAATGTACTTATAGTCCAAGAATAATGAAAAATGTAACTCTGCCTAAATAATGCCATTTTCTTGTAATATAAGATGTTAAATTAAGAAGAAATGATTTGTCATTTCTTCGATGGTTTTATAGTCAATATTAGAATGACTTATGATAACAGTGAAATTAAAAAAAATGTTTTATAGGCTGCCTGGGTGGCTCATTCAGTGGAGCGTGCAATTCTCGATCTCAGGGTCGTGAGTTCAAACCCCACATTGGGGATAGAGCATATTAAAAAAAAATCAGAAAAAAGTTTTATAGTACTTTTGAACACCAAAATGGATTTCCTTTTCGTACTTTGCTTAATTGCTGTATTTTCAAAATGCCATTTTTTATAAGATTTTATTTTCACATAATCTCTCTACTCAGTGTGGGGCTCAAACTTACAACTCCAAGATCAGGAGCTGTACGCGCCACTGACTGAGCCTGCTGTGTATGTTTGGAAATGTTATTCAGACAAACATTTTATTATTTGAAAACTTGGATATTAAAAAACTGAGAACATTAATATTGGTAACTTTCCATTATATTATGATTTATGGTTAATTTGCAATTTGAAGGCATTAAGAACCTAAATTCTTGTTGGGCAATACACTTATTTTGACATACCTTCAAAAATATTGGCAAAAATAAATACATGCTTATCAATTGGTTAAAATACAAGTCTGAAATTACTGTGTTCTTGAAAAACCTATGTCTTCATGTCAAAATAATATTCACTAAATATGACTAAGAGAAAAGTTGCCATTGAATATGTAGCGAGAGTGATAAAAATATTTATTTTCAAGTGGACAGTAGAGATAAAGGACATTCTATCACCACAGATCATTCTCTTGGATAGTGTTGCTCTGGGGTATTTTAAATAAAAGAACACATGCTACATGTAATTATGACAACACAGAAAATTTACTATTAAGTTTGGTTTTGATCCATTGATTATTTCTAACACATCTTCCAAATCTTGATTAAACTCTTTGGCAATCTCTTTGGGTGATAAAGGCTACTTTAGAATGACTTTAATTTCAGTAAAAGTGATAACTAGCGAAGTAAAGGCTTAGAAAATGAAATGTTTTACTCATTGGCTTTGGGGAAATGGAATTTTGAATATTATCTAAAAGAAATGGCTCATCCATGAGATCAATGCTTTCTCCACAGCGTCTTCCAAGCCTTTTTTCCTGAGTGCCCCTCCATTCTACTCGGCATGCTGCGGTGGGTCCTGTCGGCGCCCTGCATCCCCCACTGCTTTTGCAAGTAAGTTTTTATGCTTCATCAGCAATGCCTCAGTTATTCTGTAAACCAAAGCAGCAGGATTTAATGTGCTCTGGAAAACTAATTGGTAATGCAATGGCAAGGAGCTAAATCCTCACTAAAAAAATCACAGCGATCCTATTCAGGAGGTTTCCAGAGATTTATCAGACCTCAGCACACTGAGCAATTGTGAGCAGTTTCTAATGGCATTGAAACCCAGGGCTGACACACCAAGGAAAGTGACTTGTTTTCCATTTGATATAAAAGATCTCAGAGGGACCAGTTTGGCTCTTTCTGAAACATGTAGCAATACTCATTTAGAGAAGAAAAAAGAAAGGAAGGAAGGCTAAGAAATTGTGCTGTGTGAAATTTCCATTCAGCTTAAAATGCGACACAGAAAGTCACTGGGTGTCCGTAGAAAATAGTTAAAATTGTCCAGGTTGTAAAAGGAGACAAATACCTCCTCTTTATGATCTTGAAGGAAAGTAGCCAGAGTTGTAGGAAACATTTTCAAGAGAACTCTTCCTTGAACATTACAAAATTTAAACATTGTCCAGGGGTGAAGTGAGAATGACAACTTTGAAAAACTTTCAGAGCACACATGCACACACACACTCACATAGCCAAAGAAAACAATGTCAAACAAAAAAGAAATAAAGTTCACCTTGATCTTGAGATTTCTAGGTAAAATAAGAATCTGTAACCAGAGAATCTGAGCTTATGAAAAAGGAGTCCAGTAAAGGGGCACATTTATTTCAGGTGCCCAAGAGGAAACATTTATTCAGGTTAACCCCTCCATCAGGTGAAAAGTGAAATTGGAGTTGAGTCAGGCTGAAGTAGAGAGCTCTATCACGGTTGAATTCAGGTCCCTGCTGCCTCTCGGTTAATGTGTTTTATGAATGTTTCAGGAGAGCAGTTGCTCAACAGAATGATTCCTGACAAGTGAGGCAGCAAATGCTGGCCGTTTAATGAGCTGCAGGCCTCTGAGCATCTCTTTAGGGGGCCGATACTTTCCCACAGAGCATTTTATATGGCAGGGACCCAGCCACAATGGGTGACAGACCCGTGACCAATCGTCACTTTCACTTGACTCATCCACACGCGACCTCACCACGATTTTTCACTGTGCAGATGAACTTTAGGAGCCATTTCACATGGAAAAGGCTCGGGCAAGGGTCAGTTGCCCTTTTGTATGGTCATAAAGCGAGGCTCTGTGTGTCCATCTTTTCTCCTGTCTCACGTTCCGAGTGAATTTCTGGACACCATTTAAAGCACTTGACTGAAAAATAAAGCAGTGAATGAAACTGACTTTTATAGACTCATTCTAGCTCATCTTCCCATATAACCCTGTCCACCTGAAAAGGGATTTACTGGATGAGCTGAGTGTATACAGGACTTGCTGAATACATAGGGTCCATTATCAACTCTGGGGATTGTTTATTAACCAGGACTGATACACCACTATTTTGGAAGTGACCTATTAATTGTCCATTTAACTAGAATGTATTGATTCACATAGAAAAATAGAAACCGTGACTAAACCTTTTACTCGCTCCTTCAAGGTGGTCTCCTATGAGGGCAGCTGAAAAGTGTCGTGCAAATTAAGGACACATTTGTCACCATAGATTAGAGTATCAGGAAAAGGCTGTTGGAGTGGAGACTTAAGTCCAAGAGACCTGACACTGGGGTGTCGTGGCATGTCTGGAATTAAATCTTTGGTGTCGCAGCCCCACGGTAGAGATTGAAAGAGATCCATACCCTGTTTTGGTTACTCTACCTTGACAGAATACTGGACTTCCGTTTTAAAGAACCTCTAGCAGTGTAGGTTAGGTAAGTGGAAATGGACAAAAAAATCCCGTGTAACAGGTGGACATTCATGTGTGTATACATGTATAGGTTTATTCATTTTATAGCAGTGTTTTTGTAAGAGTGTTCAAGCCCTAAATGTACGCTATTGCCTGGGCCAGTTTGATCCATAGAGCACATAAAAGTAATTCTAAAAGGCATTTCCTGGAGAGCGTCACCTTGTCAGTTGCTTGAAAAATTACTTTAAGAAAGATTTGTTTTCCTCCATCTCCCTCTGGGTTCTTCCCACTTTGTGCCTTTGGCATAAACGTTGTAAATTGTGGTGTCTCTCCCTAGAGGCTTATAAAGTCCCATGTTTATCTTTCTTAATTCAGTAAAACATACAAGGGGTAAATCAGCACAGCTCAGATCAAGTATACAGAATGCTGTACTTGGTCTGTCTCCATTTCTGAAGTTGGCATTTTAAAACTCATTAGAGATGCCACAAGTGTTTTTAATGAACTTTGGTGTCTCATTAGTTATAAATCTGAAATGAATTTTTATTTTTTATTTATAATGTTCATCGTATTTACAGCAAATGATAATGAAATGGTGGATTTATGCTGTCAATAAAGAGTTTTACATAAATAATCATGATACCAAGGAGCATTAATAAGGCTGACATCTGCATAGTACTCTTTACTATTAAAGGCATTTACTAGATTTTCTCTTCTTCCTCTTTGTTTAATAATAAGAACAAGTTTTACGCCCAAGCATTAACATTTTTTTTCCATTGCATAGGAGAAGGAAAATGAACTGTCCAAGTAATCTAGTATTAAATTTCAGCCAAAATGTGCTGACATGTGTGGACAGCCAAAATCAAGGTTTATACTAAACATTTTAATGAGCAATGAAGTCTGAAAAGCATAGGATCAGATCAACAGGTTCATAGCTAGCAAGTAAAATATCATTTTGACTCTTTTAACATGATTCACTTGTATAAAATTGATTTCATTTTTCTTGTTAACCTTTTAGATTTATGATTAACTTGTTGTTGCAATGTGGAAACAATCATTTCTCTAGTGCCCTTCTCACATATAATAAATGGTTTAATAGGCTCTTTAAGCACAGCCCTGACAGTGGGAAAAAATTAAAAGGCAGTGGTAAAAGTTCTCCCCTCCCCCAAAGCAGTGGAAGGAAAATCTTTGATATTACAGCCATGAGGTTCTTTTCAAAATCACACATTTCTCGGCCAAGATGAAATAGAAAGTCGTGGAAATTATGCGGAGAATGACCTTAAAAAAAAAAAAAACAAAAAAACAGACCTGAAAAGTTACAGGAGTCTTAATTATGTAGAATGGCTAACTGAATTAATCAGATAATTATTTCATTTTGTCTTTGAGTACCCAACTTGAATGTAATCCTTCAAAAATGTTATGCATTAAAAGACAAAGTTTAAATTTAGAGTAACGTTGTGAAAATATGAGCAGGGAAATATTCTTCTGGGACAAACTGCTCTGCCTTTTCCTTGGGAGATTTTGAACTTCTATTCTACACTATAAGATCATGTTACTCTTTTCTCTTCCTTGCTAAAACTTAGAGGAACATAATACACTCTCCAAATTTGCATTTAGGATTTTTGTTGAAGGCAGCGGGGAAGGGCTGTTACTTTTATTGCTGATAGGTCGGTCTGGTGAATGTCACTATCAAAGATAGGCAATGCTCTGGTGAGTATTCTTGGCACTGGACCTGGCTTGTGTTCTCTTTCACTGTTCTCAGCTGGAGTGCTGGGTGCCCAGAGAGAACTGACAAGACCTACAGCAGTCCTACTGTAAGGATTTATCATTAGCACTCTAAGATCTTCAGAGGGATGCAGCATTTTGTGCTACTAGAGAAAGAAGCAAGATTATTTTGTTGAAAATATAATCAGGTTTGTGCAGTAAGTTGAATACAGGTTTTGACTTCTCAATAGTGAAGGGAGGGGTGTTCCAGAGATAAATGACACTCAGTCAACCAGGAAGAATTGTTTAGAGGAGTCAGAGACTCAAAGACAATAGATTTTCCAAGTTGATGGCTCTATTCAACAGTGTCTGCAGAGGCAGTGAACATATTTGAGTAACTTTCCAGGAACGAGTTCCCTTTCTCCCCAGATGTGTTCTTAAGTAGTAGAAGATGGAGGATGGAAAGCAGAGCTACTTAGTGATATAGGGTGCCTGTTCCTGATCTTGTCTACAGCCCTTGCCTAAACATAATGTGACATCTAATGGGGCAGCTGATAAAGTCCTGATTTGAGATTCCCCCCCAAAAGTGCATGAGTGCATAACAGAGTGACAGAATTGGCTGAACAGAACAAAGAAGGAAAGGGTTGTACTCTTAGCTCACTATGTGTCTACAGAATGATATGGGGATGTTGGATTATGCTTTTAGAACTATAATACTCAGAGCAAGGGAGATAAGAGTCCTACTAGTCTCTGTAATGGTCAGACAACCTACACCTGTTCAGTTCTGGAGCCCCACTTTAAAAGGCACAGTGAGCCCATTTGCCTATAAAGGTCAGGTCAGGAATAGTCCGCAGCTAAAATGGTGAAAAGTCTCTATGCCTGGTCATGAATTTTCTAAAGTGAGTGAGTATGTTTGGCCTGGAGAAGAGAAATAATAGGGAGAACCTGAGCGTTATCTTCAAATTAGATATACTGCATTCAGTATAGATTTAAAGGAGAGACATGGAGCCAACAAGTGGAGTTTAATGGAAATTGAATCTGGACTTAATATTAGGGAAAGATTTTTAGCAAATTAATATGGTTATAATATATGATACTGAAATATTATAGCATTCCCAAATACTATATTATATAGAGAATGGAAGGTAGACTTCTAGTTTAAATGGGGCAAGCCAGGGAAGTTCTATATCTTCTCTCTCCACGCCTCAAATCCGCAGGAATGATATAAAATACACACACACACACACACACACACACACTACATCCTCACACGTGAAAATATGAAGGGGTCCATTAATTTATCTTGTGTTCTATTCCTCTGTTGCTCCCCACCTCTCTTCACCCAACAGTGTCATTTACACACAGCACAACTCCAGCCGGAGCACCTGTCGCCAGCCCCATTTCATGCAGGGGCTCCCTGGAGGATGGTGCATGGGGCCATCGCAGCCCTCAGGGAATCATGCTTTTGAAACTTTTCTATCCTCTGTCTCTCTGCCACTTTAATGGGATTCTTCCCACCTCCCGACCTCTTTGCCTACTTACAACTCTGACAGTCTTTGGTATGATTATAAAGAGGATTGGTGGACTTTACTCTTCCTTTTTATGTGACTTCAAAGGCACAACTTTTCAGAGCCTTAGTTTTTTCCTAGGGAAAGTGGAGGAGATAGTACCTCGCTCTGGGGGTTGTTGTAAGGAAGACATGCCATGCTTCAGGGAGTGGCGACAAACCTTAACACCTGATGAGCCCCATTAAAAAAAAATATATATATATATATACACATATATATATATATATAAAATATATATGAATGTATGTATGTATATATATATATATGTGTGTGTGTGTGTGTATGGAGGCCACGGGACAGAATCATCATCATCATCATCATCACCATCATGCTCCCAAATTGGTAGGGTCTATAGCGCCTTGAATTGGTGGTCCTGGCCTTTAAAGCCTCTTTTCTACATGTCTTAAATACTGTATCTGTTTATATTTATTTTTATATTATTCACTTGTTTATTTTTTGTCACCTGGAAGTTCCTATACAAGTCAGACATGTGTCATGAGTTTAGGTGTAGTCAGAGGTGTTTGTTGCTGATAACGTTGTAATCGTTTCTGAGAGAATTTTGAGTCACCAACAAGTTCTTGAAGTCCTTGTGTTTGTTTTGTAGGTGTAGGTGTGAGCACATATTAGATTTACAAGGTATGGAAGTGGTGTAGGTTCCTCAGTACACTTTATTTTTTGTTAAGATTTATTTATTTATTTATTATTTAGAGAGGGAGAGAGGGAGGGAGGAAGGGAGAGAAAGTACACAAGCAGGTAGAGGGGCAAGAGGAGAGGGAGAGAATTCTCAAGCAGACTCCCTGCCAACCTGGAGCCCAGCGTGGGTCTCAATCCCAGGACCCTGAGATCATGACCTGAGCCTAAAATCAGGTTGGAGCACACTTTATGGACTGAACCACCCAGGTGCCCCCTCAGTGTGGTTTATGGTTAGATCCAAAGACAGCCCATAAAAGACCATGGGGGAGAGATGGAGAGGAGCATCCATAGTAAAAGTAGCATCTTCCCAACTTTTCACAGGAACCTAAGGCTCGTCACCTTGGGAAAACCAGCATGATGTGCATATTGACAGCAGTGCTAAGAGGAACAGTAACTAGAAAAGAATATGGTAGTCTTTATCTTTGCCTTATTCGTTTGCTTGTCATTGCTCATATCCGTGCTCATTTTCAGGCACTGAAACCTGAGGGTCCCAGACCCAAGAATTAACCCTTTGGCCATCATAACCATTTTAGTCTCTCTTTCAAGACTGAGGTCTACTTTGGGTCCACGATTTTCAAAAATGTTAGTATTTATCACATTAGTGAGAATAATTTGTTTGTAGATTATCCTCAATGGGAAACTTCTTTCTCTTTACTTAAAAATAGCTCCATAGGAAAACTTATGAGTTTCTTTAAAAGTTTTAGGGATATTTAGGGGCACCTGAATATATATCTATGGTGGCTCGGTCAGTTAAGTGTCTACCTTCATTTCAGGTCATGATCCCAGGGTCTTGGGATTGAGAGCCACTTCAGGCTCCCTGCTTAGTGGAGGGCCTGCTTCTCCCTCTCCCTCTGCCTGCTGCTCTCCAGGCTTGTGTACTCTCTCTCTGTAAAATAAATACATAAAATATTTAAAAAAAAGTTTTAGGGTTCTTTTAATGTGTTACCCCATTGTTTTATTTAAACTTGTAGGTCTTAGTGAAGAAGGGGCTAGGATGGGTAGAATCATGGTCCCTACCTATAAAATCGCTACCTAGAAATCGATGTAGGTAGAGTTTTAAAAATGAGGCCTGTAGACTCACAAATTTGCTGTGCATTTCTATAAGATATAAAAGGTTATTAACTAGGAAAATACTGGCCTTTCAACAATGCTGAGCTGGTCAGGTCCTCCTCAAAAGGCTTTTCTATTGGGCAAGTCATGACCTGAGCTCGTTTCAGTCAACCCCGGCCCTAATGTACCTTTCCAGCTTATCTTCTGTGTTCTTGGCACTCATACCCTGCAATCGGGAAATACCAAGGTTCCAGGTCTACCGTGTTTCACCCATGTCCTCACTCCGTTCATGGGTGCCCAGATTTGAACCCCTCTTCTCTACCTGCCTTTGACTAGATTGCCTGTAAGAGGAATTGCTATTTCCTTCTGTCTTTTCTTCTCTCTCAGAACTTACTCTGCTCTCCTCCAAGTCTAAATGGCTTCCATCTGGTTCTCTGCCATGGTCTGCAGTTACTTATCTCACTGTGTTGTGGCTGGCTGTGTAATTTCTTGGACCTTTCCTTATCAACTGTGAGCACCTGAAGGATGGATTGGCTTCATCTTCACTTGTCTCTCAGCAACATCTCAATCACCCCACCAGATTATTCTCGAAAAGGTTGCTACAGTGTTCGCTTGTTTTCCTTAGAAAGTAGAACCAGACTTAGAATGCAGAATAGAGATGAATTATTTGTCCATAACTCTATAGTAGCCTACTTTACGTTTATTTTTGCCTTTTCAGTCTTTTCTCGGCATTTTTACTTAGTTATAAACATAGTATGTGTCTTATTTATTATACACAGTATAGCATATTTTCTTTGCTGCTGCCTGTTCTTCATAGTTCTCATCTTTAATGGTTCTTTAAAATTTCACCAGGGGGATATGGCATCATGTAATTACACATTTCTTTACCTTTTGGTATTTAGGTTTCTTTCCCCAATATTTAACACATATGGCTATAATAATGATAGAGTATATACATTTGTGAATGAAAAATGCCAGAATCAAAATATCAAGTGATAAGACTTGCTGGAATTTGAGGACACAATTATCAGGAACAGGAGATGCCTTGTAGTCCATACTCACACACTGGTCCAGGACAGTGCAGAAGCCTGTAGTCATAGACAGGAGCTTTGACTGTGTTTATAAATGTTTCTCCCCTTCCGTTTTGACATGTGACATCTGAGTAGAAAAACAGTGTGGCACAGAGGAAGGAGCCAAAAATTTAGATTTGGCTCCTCCTATCAAAGTACCATCCATCTTTTTCAAAGAAATGGAACAAATAATTCTAAAATTTATATGGAACCAGAAAAGACCTCGAATAGCTAAAGGGATATTGAAAAAGAAAGCCAACGTTGGTGGCATCACAATCCCGGACTTCAAGCTCTATTACAAAGCTGTCATCATCAAGACAGCATGGTACTGGCACAAAAACAGACCCATAGATCAATGGAACAGAATAGAGAGCCCAGAAATAGACTCTCAACTCTATGGTCAACTAATCTTCGACAAAGCAGGAAAGAATGTCCAATGGAAAAAAGACAGCCTCTTCAATAAATGGTGCTGGGAAAATTGGACAGCCACATGCAGAAAAATTTAGATTTGGAAGGTCCTGCTATCAGCTGAGCTCTGTGTTCTTGGTGTGGCTTTGGACCTTAACAGCACTGAATACTTCTTCATCTGTACGGAGCATGTCTGTGACATGGTTCTTACAAGAATCAAATGAAATCCAGCAAGCAGAACTAGATAGATTCATGGGATTCTTCCTGTGGGCCAGGCACTGTGAAATTTTCTTGTATTATGTCATCAAATCCTTAGAGCAGTCCTATAAGATAAGCTGAAAAAGGCTAATTAAACTGGCTTTAAGTCATACAGGTAAATGCCATAATCCAAACCGAGCTCTTCCCTATTACATATTTCAAACTCCTTTGTCCTAGCCTTCCTGGAGAGGAATCACCCCAACAGATGAATTTCAGAACCAGTGTAGAAAGCCCAATACCATAGTCTCTACACCAAGGAAAGTTCAAAGAAGCAGCACATTTAGAAAAAGGACGTATTGAGCTATTTAGAATATTTTTATTAGTAACCAATGTTTCATAAAACTATTTAAATCTTTGATAAAGAGGTAGTGAATCTGGTTGTCAAAACGTGGCCTTCAAGGTATGGCTTTGGCATGTGACAGGCAAAAAAAAAAAAAAAATGATGCTGTGGGTGGAGAATTAACCAAGATCTCATGCAGTGAATGGAAAGAGCATCAACAAAAATAGACGTTTGTAAAGAATTTGGCGTGATAACATCCGATGGCGTTTCCGAGGAGATGCAAGTGTTACAGAGCTGGAAGGAAAGAGAGAGAGGCCAGATCTTCTCGTGATGTGAGGATGAAATAGAATGAGGTGTAAACCAGGGCCAAGAGACTTGCTGGGAGATAACCTGCAGTCTTTTAGACAAGTAGGGAAGGGAGTTGTCATATTACTAAAGTAGATGTGACAGGATTTATTCATTTGTTGATATTATTCCCCCTAAAATACAAGTCAGATTGGATTAGAATATATTGTGTAGTGTTAGGAGCATTTGTTTTGAAATTGGTTGTCCTGGGTTTGGAGCCCTAGTCATGTTTCCCTTGGACAAAGTTTCTTAAGCTACCTGATCTTCATTTTATTCATCTATGAAGTGGGGAGAATAACCGTATAACATTTGGGGCATAGGCGGGGCAGGATTATATGAATTAATGCATGTCATTGGCTTAACAGAATAAATATAATGGTACAGAGTATTCCGTGTGACTTTATTATTATCACGTCACACCCTGATGAAACTACTACTATTTGAAACTGTTACTGATCTTCACTACTATTGGATAAAGTCCTGAACTCTTGTAGTACTCTCTGATCTGGCTCCATTCCACTCTAGAATCTCTGTGTCAAAGGTCCAGATGTCTTCAAGAACCTGGCGGGTTAAAAAAAAAAAAAAGCAAGCTAGGTGAGGCTGTGGCAAATGAGGGCCATCAAAATGGGGGACCTGCTATTCACTCCAGTAGCTCTTTGCTTACTGGCAAGATGAGCCTAGTGTGGCTACCTTTGAAGAGATGTCAGAAACCTGGACTTCACATGAAATCTAATTATTAAAGATGAACAACTGTATCAGAATTTTAAGACCATACAAAACCCATCTGCGGGCTAGACCTGGTTGCCAGCTTGCCCCCTCTGCTTCATGCCCTTCCCAGCCTTGTAGACTGCTCAGTTTTCCTGCAATTATGGAAGACACATATTGCATGGAGCACTGGGTGTGGTACATAAACAATGAATTCTGGAACACTGAAAAGAAATTAAGAAAAGAAAGTAAAAAAAATATTTTTTTGTGATTTAAAAAAAAAAATGTTGAGTATTGCTGGCACGCAAGTTTACAGTAGTTTCAGGTGTGTGACATAGTGATTCACCAGATCTGTACATTATGCTGTGTTCAACCCAAGTGTAGCCACCCTCTGTCCTCATACATGTCTTGCAGTATCATTGACTACATTTCTCATGCTGTCCTTCGTTCCCATCATTTATTCATACCATGATTGGAAGCCTGCATCTTGTACTCCCTTCCATTCATTTTGTGTCCCATCCTTCACCTCCCCCTCATCTTTGGCAACCATCAGTTTGTTCTCTGTATTTATAGTTGTCCCCTAGTGCTTCTGGACGTGTTGGTCACTCTGTCTAGCTTGGTCTTGGTTCCTTCTCTCATGAACTGGATTGGTCTTTTAGACTTGGCTCAGCCTGTTTTCTCAGAATTAATTACTTCCTCCTTTGTGATGCCAGAGCATTTCATAAATCATTCTAGTGTAATACTTAAGACATTAATTTGCTTTTTTATTTAGAAATAATTATTAAGCACCAAAATGCCTACCAGCTACAGCTGTAAACTGCTGTCCCTGTTCCCCTGGTGCCTATATTCCACTGTGATCTTCATGTCAGTCCTCCCATGAGAATGTGAGTTCCTTAAGGGCAGGGACCATGTGCTGTTGGTCTGGTTTCCTCAAATAAGTTCAGTTAGCCTGATACCAGGTATGAGTGTCTTCTTGTTGCCATAACAAATTTCCACAAAACTGCTGTTTTAATACAAGCTTATTATCTTACAGGGGGGTCAGAAGCCTGAAATGGGTCTCACTGGACTAAAAATCAAGGCGCATCAAAAGGGTTGGGTTCTTTCTGGAGGCGCTAGGGAAGAATTTGTTTCTTGCCTTTTCCAGTTTCTAGTGGTTGCCTGCATTTCTTGGCTTGTGACCCCCTTCCTCCATCCTTAAAGCAAGAAGGGTAATATCAGAGAAAGTAAATCTTTCTCTGTGACTTCATTTTCCCACTCTCTTTTCCACTCATAAGGACCCTTGTGATTATATTGCCCACCTGGGTACTCTGGGATGCTCTTCTAGTCTCCGGGTCAGCTTGTTAGCAGCTGTAATTCCATTTGCGACCTTAATTCCCCCTTGTCATGTCATGTAATATATTTCTAGGTTCTGGGGAACACATTCACATAGGCATCTTTGGGAAGGCCATTATCATTCCTACCACAATTGGGAAGCTGAATGAATGAATGATGATAAATGAATCTCTTATAGGGCTGGAACTGGTTTTGCTAGCCACAGAAGGTAGAAAAAGTAGTAGATATCTCTGACTTGAAGGACTTGATGAACAACTGGAGTGAGGAATGGTGGTGGTTGGGGATCTTCTAAACCTCCCTTCTCAGACTGAATATCTTGGACTCCTACAAGCTTTCTCTGAAATCCCAGATGACGACCAGATGCTTGTTTTGCATGCCCAATGCAGCCTCCTTGGAATACATCCTCACACTTGTGACTTTAGTTCAATAAATGCCTTCCACTAAATCTTACAGATAATGTGTACAATAAAACACATTTGTCTTGTTTCTCAATGTGTATCATTGAGCAGAGCACCTGGCAAACTTTGTTGAGAGAAAAAGAAATGAGTAAGTAAATAAAGAATTAGACAAAAATAGAGTGTTTAAACCACCTACTATTTGTTCTGCATTTGAACTTTTTGACGTGGGTCCATGGACTTTCTAACATGGCACCCAAATTGTGAGGGCAAGCATATGTACTTTTCTATCACTGGTGAGCAAAGAGTATTTCTTGAATTCTCAGTGGAGTCCATGACCAAGACCATGGAAGAAGCACTGCTCTAAGTATGCAGAGTTCAGAGATGAAAGGATTTGGCCATGGTACAGAGAAGAAGGATACTAGCCTGGGAAAGGCAGACTGACTTCTCCTCACTAGAGCTAACTGGGCTTTTGTAACTGTCTCCCCCTTCTAGGAGAAGAGAGTGTGCTGCCTCTCCTGACACAGGACTCTAACTCCAAAGCTCGGAGGGGTATTTTAAGAAGAGCTGTTTTTTCTGAGGATCAGAGAAAGGCTCTGGAGAAAATGTTTCAGAAGCAGAAATATATCAGCAAAACAGACCGAAAGAAACTCGCCCTCAGCTTGGGACTAAAGGAATCACAGGTACAATGAGCAGGAAAATGTCCACTGCTCCTGATTTCTGAAGTATGAAAGTATGATTTCTGAAGTATGAAATCCATACATTTGGCAAATGTCTCTTGCACTAGGTATGGTGCTGGACCCTCAAGTATTACTGAAATGATTTTCACAGTTGTTGAGTGGGTGGAAATACATGTCAGAATTCCTATTTGAAAATAGACCCATTTCCTGAGAGGTCTAGGTTTTTGCATGATTAATTCTTCCCAAATGAAGAGAACCTCTAAGGATGTCGCATTTACATCATTAATTGTTTGCTCTGGTTTCAGAGAAGTAGACTACATAATCTATAAAAGCAGGAACCAATTTTCCTGTCTTTTTTTTCATTCCCAGTCCAAAATCCAGTCATAAATGTGTGTGACTCATAAATACTTCCAGATAGATTTCATTACCCTGCAATCTGGGCTTATGTCAAGTACAGTAAAGTAGTCTCATATTTGCAACACCTACAAACCTTTCTTATATATTAAGGTACTAGTCTTTTAAAACTAATCATTTTGTAGTAAGCACGTTAATCATCCTCATTTTCTAGATGAGAAGGTATAAAGAAATTAATACAGGTCTATTGACATGTAGTGAAGCTGCTCTGGAGCTGGGCTCTCACCCCAGCAACCTGGTTCTGGAGTTTGTGTTCTATTTAACCTGGAGCTATCATGTATTGTTGTGCAGGCTGTGCACTGCACAAGGGCACAAGGGCTAAGAGGCATGGCAGCAACTGAAATGTAGCAGGTGCTCAGCCTGCCAAAATGACTCTCCTGGTGCAAAACTATATCCACCTGGATTTTTTGAGTTAGCATAAAGGCTCTGAAGGGCTAGCAGAAGCTCTGCATAACTACCACGCTCTACTATTCTTCGCTCAATACCAATGACCTGGTTTCTAACTCTGGATTTTATTAAACCAGTTATTTTTGGATGAAACTCTCCTTAACCTTGCTTTCTTCCCCTAGGGAAGTGATCTGTCCCTACCCCCCAGCTTTTTCTAGTTGTAGGAAGCAGTATGTGGAGTAGTAGAGGGTAATTGGCCTACATCAGCAGCCTGTGCTTTCCTCATTGTGTGATACTAAGGAGTCCCTAACATTAACCGACTGCTCTATGCCTCAGTTTCTCACATAAAAAACAGGGACATATATCGGAGTTCTATCTAAGTTGCAGAGCAATTTTGCATTTATGATAGATAAATCAGTAGCTATATCTTGATGGTCCATTGCGTGCAAGACACTGTGCTAATAAGTAGGCAGTAAGAGGGAGTGTTGATTAAGTACTGACTAAGATACACTCTGTGCACCCAGGAATTTGTATGAGCGACTGGGGAAATGAAGCAGAAGCTCAAGACAATGGCATAGGAGACATTGCCTCTTAGGTTAGATATGCTGCCAAATAAAGGAGCTAGATCAGGGGTCCTCAAAGTTATGTATCTCTCTGGAGATTTATGTTAATCTCCACGACTGGTCCTTATACTCCTCGGGAGTCTAGGGAAGGAAGCGTCTCATCCTTAGAGGAATGGTTGGGCTTGACTAGGAGGCACAGAAGCTCAGTAGGACTGGTCTTCATCTCACTGGTATGGATTAAAAACAAACAGACAACAAAAAAACAAAGACCCTCCGAGTTAGAGTTGAGAAAATGTGAGGCTTTGGGAATTTGCAGGAGGTCCTTCATTGAGTCAGAACTTGAAGTAGGTGTTAAAAGATATAGGTCACCATTATTAGTTTTTGATGTAGTGTTCCAAGATTTATTGTTTACATATAATATCCAGTGTATGGTGACTAACACAATACAATAAAAATTAAAAGCAAACAAACAAAAAACCCCCCCACCACCAACAAAAACAAAAGTAAAAATTTTAGGATGCTAATAGGAAAAAAGAAAGAGAAAAGGTGGCTATGTTTGATCTGATAGTGCTGAGGCAGTGTGAACGTCTTTGAACTTCCTAAAAATAGATTATTGGAATGAGAATGTAGCCAGTGTACTGGAGAACATTTATGAGGGGATGACCATAGTCTGTCCATTCCAAGAAAACAAACTGTTTTTCTATTTTGTATCTTACCTTCCTGTTCGTATTCACAGGTGCTAGTTTTACATAGTTGATTGCATTGTTTTTAAAATTCAAGTGCTTTGAATGAATGAATACTTTCCATGTTATTAAATTTGGTAAACATCTTGGAAGTAATTTCACATTTTCTTATTTGCATAGACATCTCATTATATGATTAACGCATGGTATTTATTATGGTGAATTCAAACAAAGGAGAAATTGGCAAAACTAAAAATGAAAATTTATCTCCTCCCCTTGCAACCCAACTCCTTAGTTATTACTGTCATTTATAAATGGCTCTAGTTTGAATTTATTTGATGTACCATGTATTATCTTTAATGTAAATGTATATGTGTGTTGTATATGCACAAACACAAAGTAACACAAGCACTTGCACCGTGCCTACCATGTGTCCTTAAATTTGATGTCATTTATCCTCACAATGACCCTGCGAGATAGCCACTTTGATTATTCCTACTTTATAATAGAGACCTAGAATTGAGACCCAGAGTTGTGCATATATGTTTTTAAATAAAAACAGGATCCTATTTTACATATATCTTGACTTTCCGAAGGAGACTACAAATCACCTATGTAACCAACACACAGATCAAGCAGTAGAACCTTCTTGCCAGGGCCAGTAGCCCCCTGCATAGTACTCCCTCCCAGTGACTGTCCTCTCCTTCCAAGACCACCTACTCTTCTGACTTCTAACCACATAGATCAGTTTTGCCTATTTGTGTCGTTTGTATAAGTAGAATCGTTCAGTACAAGTTCTTTGGTATACGTGGCTTCTTTTCCTTAACATTATGTCTATGAGATTCGTTCATGTGACTGGATACAGCAGTTGCTCTTTTGTGTTCATTGCTGTGTAACATACCCCAGTTTCTCCACTCTGATGGTGGGTGTTTGGATTACTCCCAACTTTTGGCTATTATTCATATTATTTGTAGCAATTATTTCAGCCATTATCAAAATGTTTGGAATATTGTGATTAGTAACATTCTCCTGTTACAACCATTGCAAACTCTTCAAGTTTGAAGGTTGTTTTTTTTTTTAAATTGTGGTAAAATAGATGTAACATAAAATTTACCATTTAAACCTTTTTTAAGGGTAAAATTTAGTAACGGTAAGTACATTCACATTGTTGAGCAATCATGGCTACCATCCATCAGCAGAACTTCTTTCATCTTGTAAAACTGAAACTCTGTATCCACTAGACAGTGACTCCCCATTCCTCCTCCCTCCAGACCCTAACAACCACCACCTTGTGTCTCTACCATTTAACTGTTCTAGGTACCTCAAATGAGTGGAATCATTTGTATTTGTCCTTTTGTAATTGGTTTATTTCACCTAGCATAATATCTTCAAGGTTCATCCATGTGGTGACATGGGTCAGAATCACCTTCCTTTTTAATGCTGAATAATATTCCATTTTATGTATATACCATATTTTGTTTATGCATTCAGCCATCAGTGGACACTTTGATTGCTTCTACCTTTCAGCTGTTGTGAATAATGCTATGAACATGGATATACAAATATCTCTTCAAGTCTCTGCCTTTAATTCTTTTAGGTAGTTTGTGGCTAAGTTTCGTATGTTTGTGGTGTCTTTATTTATCCAGAAATTTCTCATTTTTATGTTGTCAGCTCTATTTTTTCTTTTGTGGTCTAGTGTTTTATGTCAATGCTTAAAAAAAAAAAATTCATCTCTCCAAGACTGTAATGACAATCTCCTATAGCTTTTTCTAGAACTTTTATAGGTTTGTTTTTGTGTTTAGCTGTTTGATCCATTTGGAATTTGTTTTTGTATTTGTTGAGAGGTAGAACTTTTAATTTATGGTTTTCCCCAAATATGTACATTTGTTTCAATACTATTGATTGTGAAGAAACTTTCTTCATGGTTTTTTTTTTTCATTGAGCTATCACTCAGAAAAAATTCTAGATCTACAGAAAAGCTAAGGAAAGAAGAAAATAATGAGTGTGATGAGAAGGCCAAGAATCACCAATGGGCACAAATATAATGTCTTAGTGAAAACCCACTAGAAATACTTGGCAGGCTTTCTAGGAGTAAATGCCCACTGCAAATAATAAATGAGTTCATGAATAGAACCAAATGCTCTGGTATGTACACATTAGTACTGTTTTCTTATGAAAAGCCTTAACCACAGGATTGTAACTGAGATGGCAGTCTTTTGGACTTACTTGCCTGGGGTCAGGTTTTTTGCAGCCGTTTTGAAATTGCCTGTCAAGTTGAAAGAATGAAGAAATTGTTTTGCCAATCTGGAAAGATTATCTCAGATAGAGATTTTTCCTTCATTGGGAGAAACATTTCATTGGTAACACTTTGTAATTATTTTATAGGGTAAAAACTTCCTGGTCTTTTGTTTTAAAAATAGAAATCCACTAAATTGTTCACATAAAGATGCAGTGTCATGCTTAGGAAAACCATGTGATTGGCTTTTAAAATATCAAGAAACCAGTTGTGGAGTTTTCTGATCAGGCCTGATTGACTATACAGTAGATAGAGGGGAGAGTTAGTAGTAAAGACAGAATCCAGTTGGGTGGGGCAGAAGTATGACTCAAATAGAAACCCCCATCATAAGCCCTTTCAGGTTCATGATGACTGATTGTTATTTATTGAGCCTAATTCTTCAAGTTTGATAAATCGTAGGAGTAATCAGACTTGGAAACTGTACGAAGCCTGGAATTTATCAAAGCGTTATAAAATGTTTAGCTTCCCAGAAGTTTCTAATGAAATCTGAATGTTAAAAGAGCCTGGGCACTGGGGTGGGACATTCAGTGCTTCCATTTCACTAGCTGTGTGACCTTCAACTGATTTATCACTCAACCTCAGTTTTCATACATGTGAGAGATGAGGACTTGTTGTAGTCGTCACAAGGATCAAATTATGTAATCCACGCAGCATGCATGGCCTGACACACCTGGCATAAAGGAAACACTATTATTAACCGTTAGCCTTTCCTTTGTATAAATAATTTAGCATGGGTTAAATGATGTTTTAAATTGTTGAGGGTGAAATCGGTTTTGAAAGATGTCAGACTTGCAGGATGTAACCCATTTATCGCAGTCGTGTTGTTTCATCAGTCTAGGGAAATTATACGAAAGTAATTGTTCAGATATTTTTGAAGGAACCCAGCGAAAAGCCATAAGGACTTTGCTAGGCTGGCACTCACAGTAAAGTTGTCTCATAAAGAGCATTACAGTTTGCAATTCTGAAGTGAAGTAATGTGGAGTAAGTGATCATTTCTCCGATTATTTTGTCAATAGGTGAAAATTTGGTTTCAGAACAGAAGAATGAAGTGGCGGAATTCCAAAGAGAAGGAAGTGCTTTCCAACAGGTGTGTCCAAGAAGTAGGCCTTCCAGAGGATCCCCTCTCACGGTCTGCTCTGGGGTTCCCTTCTCCATGTCCTTCGCTATGGGAAGTCTCCCAGCAGCACTCGAGTCCAAGATGGAGGGAGAATTCGCCAGAACCTTCAGAAAGACTCATCCAGGAGAGTTCGGGGGCAGCGCCCCCGGAAGCAAAGTCACTGCAGAGTGCCTTATATTTGTGTTCCGAAGAAGCTGGAGACAAGAGTGTCCTTGCTGGGGCGGTCTGAATCGAAGCCTTCCTCTATGTTAATTTAAAAGGATGCTTAACTAATAACATTTGGACTCTAAAGCCAGCTAGCTTGTGCCTCATCGGTGCCTAAAACGTACTACCTTTGGAGTGATGCATGAACTAATGCTTTAGGAAACCCTCTCCAATGTTCTCTTGTTGGGCTCCCACACTCAGGCTTAATGTGTAAGTGGAATAGAATCTCCCAGAAAGTACAAAGGAACTGAAAAGAATGAGAATTACAGTTAGCTCAGTCCCTGGTCTGAGTATGTGTGTATATGTGTGTTTGTCTTTACATGTGTATATATATAAATATTCATTGAAATACATTAGTAGGAGCTAGTTCCTCTTTAAATATTGTACTAAGCAAATTCGTGTCCTTTTATATGAGGAAAAAACAATTATTAACTGGATGTTAATGATTTTTTGAAAATAATGTAATATTTGGATTTTGGTCCAACGTGTTTTTTGTTTTTTTAAAATTCCCTATTTTCTGGTTTCTTTCAGTGTCCAGCTATAAGTGAAACTTAACAACTCAGCTCAGCTACCTTAATCGAATGAGCCACTATTAGATATATACACTGAAAGTATATACTTAAAAGTAATCCAACAAGAAAACTAGAAGAATTTCTGAATGAAACTATTAGAACCCTAAATTTTCCAAGTCTCTGGACTTCATCAGGACATCATTGAGGGAGGTACCCATTTAACTAATGATTATCTTTTGATCTCTTCTCTGTGAGGATGGGCCTTAATCAAGGTTTGCAAAATGAAATGCCTTTAAGGGCCTATCAGTATAGAAAGGCCATGGTCCACCTAAAAATATTTGAGTTTAATAATTTATGAAATATTGTGTTGGGCAAAAGAAACCTCTCTGCCAAGCAGTTTGTGACTTCTGGCCAAGACTTAAAGAAATGTCACAGTTCCTAAAATGTTCCCAACTGGACTTCAAAACACAATACTGATGGAACTGGTAGTGGATTTCTGTTTGC
The DNA here is from genome assembly GCF_011764305.1 of Mustela putorius furo. Lineage (NCBI taxonomy): Eukaryota > Metazoa > Chordata > Mammalia > Carnivora > Mustelidae > Mustela > Mustela putorius. Next base: position 10,072,454 of record NW_025422368.1, read on the forward strand.
ACTTCTAGTTATAGACTCAATTTTCCACTTAGGTGGTATACACTATATATATTAGGTTATTTTTATGTATTAACAAGCACCACACAGATGTTTTGTGTGTTTTGTTGTTCCTGAAATAGTCATATTATAAAATTGCATTTCTGGTAACGATTTGCTTAGTTAATCTAGAAATTTTTATTCAAGGTCCAAGAAAAAATTATGTTTCACTTTGAAGGAAATGAGGCAGAAAAAGGAAATGATGTGGTTTTGAACTAGGTTATTATTAATCTGTGGACAAGAAACGTTATTAGAAGTTCATGATGTGGAATTTTGTTAGTGAGAAAGCTGCGTAAAGGGAGTGGCTTCTAATTTGCTTACATTCCTAGTTATAGACTTTGAAGCTTTAGGGTTTAGAGAAGGTAATACCTAAAAAGACAACGGTTTCAGTCAGCATCAGGAAATGATTTTGTTTGAACATGATTAGAATTGGGGTATGCTAGCCTGTGTCTTTATCATAAGATGCTTTACTTAAAAGTCCTCTCAGAAGAAGCTTGTCCTAGTGTCTCTGTGGGAAAGAGGAGCAGGGATCTGCAGACAACAATTTAAAATTTAAAACCTATCTTTAAGTGATTTGTAGTATTGTTGTTGTTGTTGTTTTCCCCTTGGTAGGATGTTAACCTCACCTACATTTATTGGATGTGCCAGAGAATGTGCTAAGCTTTTAGGGTGAATTCATTCATGGTGGTCCTCATGAAAGTAGCCCTAGGAGGTAGGCGCTATTATTGTCAGGATTGCTTTTTCCCAGGTGAGGGTTTAAGGCTATGAGTTAGGGTGGTAGCCCAAGGTCATGAGGTTAATAAATGGAATTTGGACCCTGGCCATCAAGTTTCAAATCTTGAAATCCTACCAGCCATCTTGGGGGTTGTGTGTGCATACCACTGTAGAATGTATTCACCAGCTATGGGATGCGTTGTAAGACATACGTTTCGGAGATTGCAGTAAGATTTATTAAAGAAATTCAGAAGCATATTGTACTTTATGATCTCTTACTTGGGGAATGGTTTTCTTTCTAGTGTTCTCTTCTTTATTAACTTTGAAATTTGGGGAACATAAAGAATTGCAAAAGCCTTCAACTATGAAGCCTCTATAGAAAATAGTCCCATAGGAGTCTTTCAGTGAAATGAAACTATTTTTTTTTTTTTTTTACCACTCACTGCTAAAAATTTAAAGTGCTTATCTATGGTTAATGTTTCTTGAGAATAACTTGAAGTTAAATGAGAGCCACCTGCTTCACGGCACCTGATAAGCCAGGTTTTATGTGGGCTAATTGGTGCTCAAATGATCTTCCCCCAGACTTTCACCACAAGCTCTGAGACTCAGCAGGGGCTTTTTTTTTCTGTAAGGTTGGCCTGATATTTAAATATGCAAATAAATATTTTAATTGCTTTCTACTCTGGAATGCTTTAAGTCTCGGCAAAGTACAGTTTAAATGACTATGTTAGGGATACTTAGGACACATGCAGAGACTCATACACTTGGTGCTCATACGTAAACCTGCTGTGCCTTCACTTTGCCTTCACTCACCTGAATTACTTGAGAGAACTGCTGAGCGTGGTCTTCTAATGAACAGTTCTCTCTTTTTTTCTTTTGAGATCAATGAGGTAGAAACCAGAGATACAGTAGAACGTATCAATGAAACTAGAAGCTGGTTTTTTGAAAGAATCAATAAGATCGATAAACCATTGGCCACACTAATCCAAAAGAAAAGAGAGAAAGCCCAAATTCATAAAATTAAGAATGAAAAGGGAGAGATCACAACTAACACCAAGGAAGTAGAAACAATCATCAGAAGTTATTATCAACAGTTATATGCCAATAAGCTTAGCAACCTAGATGAAATGGATGCATTCCAGGAAGAAATCGACAACCTGAATAGACCGATATCTAGTAACGAGATTGAAGCAGTGATCAAAAACCTCCCAAAAAAACAAGAGCCCAGCACCTGACGGATTCCCTGGGGATTTCTACCAAACTTTCAAAGAAGAAATAACACCTATTCTCCTGAGGCTGTTTCAAAAAATTGAAGCAGAAGGAAAACTTCCTGACTCTTTCTATGAAGCCAGCATTACCCTGATCCCCAAACCAGGCAAAGACCCTACCAAAAGGGATAATTTCAGACCAATATCACTGATGAATATGGATGCTAAGATTCTCAACAAGATCCTCGCAAACAGGATCCAACAGCACATTAAAAAGATTATCCACCATGACCAGGTGGGATTCATCCCTGGGCTACAAGGATGGTTCAACATTCACAAATCAATCAATGTGATAGAACAAATTAATAACAGAAGAGAGAAGAACCACATGGTCCTCTCAATTGATGCAGAAAAAGCATTTGACAAAATCCAGCATCCGTTCCTGATTAAAACTCTTCAAAGTATAGGGATAGAGGGAACATTCCTGAACCTCATCAAATCTATCTATGAAAGACCCACAGCAAATATCATCCTCAATGGGAAAAAGCTTGCAGCCTTCCCATTGAGATCAGGAACATAACAAGGATGCCCACTTTCACCACTCTTGTTCAATATAGTATTAGAAGTCCTAGCAACAGCAATCAGACAACAAAAAGAAATAAAAGGTATCCAAATTGGCAATGAAGAAGTCAAACTCTCTCTATTCGCAGATGACATGATTCTTTATATGGAAAACCCAAAAGACTCCACCCCCAAACTACTAGAACTCATGCATCAATTCAGCAACATGGCAGGATACAAAGTCAATGTGCAGAAATCAGTGGCTTTCTTATACACTAACAATGAAAATACAGAAAGGGAAATTAGAGAATCGATTCCATTTACTATAGCACCAAGAACCATAAGATACCTGAGAATAAACCTAACCAAAGAGGTAAAGGATCTGTACTTGAGGAACTACAGAACACTCATGAAAGAAATTGAAGAAGACACAAAAAATGGAAGACCATCCCATGCTCTTGGATCGGAAGAATAAACATTGTTAAAATGTCTATACTGCCTAGAGCAATCTATACTTTTAATGCCATTCCGATCAAAATTCCACTGGTATTCTTCAAAGGGTTTATTATTCTTCAAAAATAATCCAAAAATTTGTTTGGAATCAGAAGAGACCTTGAAACGTGAAGGAAATGTTAAAAAACAAAAATAAAACTGGGGGCATCACGTTACCTGATTTCAAGCTTTATTACAAAGCTGTGATCACCAAGACAGCATGTTACTGGCATAAAAACAGACACATAGACCAGTGGAACAGAGTAGAGAGCCCAGATATGAACCCTCAACTCTATGGTCAATTAATCTTTGACAAAACAGGAAAAAATATACAGTGGAAAAAAGACAGTCTCTTCAATAAATGGTGCTGGGAAAACTGGACAGCTATATGTAGAAGAATGAAACTCGACCATTCTCTTACACCGTACACAAAGATAAACTCAAAATGGATAAAAGACCTCAACATGAGACAGGAATCCATCAGACTCCTAGAGGAGAACATAGGCAGTAATCTCTTCAACATCAGCCACAGCAACTTCTTTCAAGATATGTCTCCAAAGGCAAAGGAAACAAAAGCGAAAATAAACTTTTGGGACTTCATCAAAATCAAAAGCTTCTGCACAGCAAAGGAAACAGTCAAAAAAATGAAGAGTCAACCCATGGAATGGGAGAAGATATTTGGACAGTTCTCTCTTAATTTGTAGTCTGCCAACTCTCCACCCACTCCACCTCCCTCCACCTCCAAGACGTACACATGTATTTTCCCCTGTTCTCTCGATGCAGATTCCTTTTCTCCATGTGGTCATATATTCGTGTATTTGTTGTTTGCTCTCCAGGAAAATTCTGCACTGGTAAGCACCAAAACCAGAGAAGCCTGGAGGCGAAGGTATTTTAAAATTTTTAGAAGACATTTTCCCATGGATTTTAGGCAGGTGAGAAGGAAAAAAAATGGTTAGCACCATCCTCTAGCTTGTACAAAGGTAAATATTTTATAAAGCTAAGTATATAGTGGGTTAGGAATGGTCGCTGGGTCTGGAGACAGTGAAGGCCACAGTCATTGAAGTTGAAAGGCAATTCTGTTTTCTTAGTGATGAAGTGGGTTGAATGGGGAACCCAACTTCTTGCTCCAATGATTCTCAAACTTCATAAATCCATACATATGAACAGTCCATACCTTCCAACCAGTTTTGGGTATGTGCTCAGATTTTTGCAATATACCTCATACATTCTCTTCACCAGCTACACCTCCCACTCTACACCTTGAGAATCATTACACATGTTTTTCTCTTTTCAAATATAAATTCATAATTAAATATGCTCGTTCAGGCCACCCATGTACTTTCTGGCCCCTCTCTTTCTGCTTTCTGAATCTTTTTTTTTTTTTTTTTTTAAAGCTACACACTCCTCAGCATGGTCCATGACTTAACTGCTAATGACCAGTGATTTCTTCAAGCTCTGTTGGCCTCTTATACAGCAAAACTCATTCCACTGTGTTCGTAAGCTTGTTAAACACTGCCTCTGCAGTCATCTGAAATCCACAAAAATATTTTTTTCTTTTTGGATTTCAACCCTTACTGGGTACTTGGTGTGAGGCACAGTCCTAGGTGCTGTAAAAAGAAATGTGAGGAAGAACGTGGTCCTTGCCCTCAAGAAACTTAGCATCAGTCTTTTTGCCAAACAACTTTTGATATATTCCATGTGTCAGTAACTGGATCCGGTAAATTTGGAGCAAAAAAGAAACTTCTAAGGTCCTCTAAAACCACTATCTCTCCATGTGCAGTTTGTGGGGCAGGGTGAGGGGGAGTGGGGCAAAGTTTATTAAGTCCCCCACTATTCAGAAAAAGACAAGTTTTATTGGTTTTCTATCTCTCCTCCATTCAGGCCACATTGGTCCCAAAAGGAGTCAGAGCCTAAGGGAAGGATTCATTATTTTTTTTTATTGATAGTGCATCCTACCCTCTACTTCTGTATTTCTACCTTCTCAGCCTCAGATCAATCTGAGCTGGTGATTGGGAACAGGGAAGGAAAAGCAAATAACCCAAGTGATGGAGAAACTAGGATGATAAGTATTCTCGAATATATAAGGAAAATTTTGCATAATTAATTTATATCATTTATAACCCGTCTCTAAAATAAGTAACTTTAAGAATGTTGTACAAGCCCCACAAAGATGGTTCTTATCTTCAGCCATTAGTTGAGTTCCATTACAGTGTTATTTTTGGTTGTAAGAGTTACACCTGCTCATTGTGAAGAAATACCCTTGAAAATTCAGTTAACAAAAATTTGTGTGTAACTCCACCATTTGGAGATAGCCAATTTTGCTCTTTTATGAAAAACTTTCACTTTGAATGTATGTGCGTGTAAAGGTGTGTATGACTAAACAAATTTGGTCATGTTATGTATACAGTCTATCTTGCTTTTTTTAACTCAACTTTTTACAGAGAACATTTCCCCATGCCATTTAATAAATGCTGAAACTATTTATGATGGCTAATAATTTTCCATTGCTAACTCCTTCACTTCTTGAGGTGGACCAGGGGATGGGGCTGGGGGATATCAGGTCATGAAAGAATTATTATGGAGCTCCTGTACCAAATGGAGAACCTCTTCCAAAAAGCCACCTTGAACTTTGTCAAAACATATCCATCCAGTCAAGGTCCATGGGAGTGTACTTGTATTTCAATACCTTGTCAGCAGCAATGATACTAATGTAGGGAGATATTCTACCTCTCTTTAATTGTGGTTATAGTCACTCTGATATCTCATTTTAGCAATGTTTCATTGCCCACAGTGTGGGTAGAAGTCAAGCAAACTTTTGGTATCTGGCATCTGTCACCGTTTTGAAGGCTGAGATGATAAGGCTTCTTTGTCTAGTTAGTCCAGAATTCCACAGTTCCCACAACTCTGTGGACGTTCTCTCAAAGTTGCTTAACCGAAACTATGAGAAGAAACTTTCGGGATCAGAACATTCTGAGTTTAAAAGGCAGCCTTCAGTATTATTTAAACCCAAAGCATTCAGAATCATCAACTGCTTGACACTAACCAGAAGTCAAAAAATTGGGTATATCACTCTGAATAAAATAAAGTGTTATAATTAATTCATAATGTATAGTTAACCCTATTATGATGAATTTCCATTGTAGTTTCCTAGAGCAGCCATAATAGATTACTACAAACTGTATGGCTTAAGATAACAGAAATCTCTTCTTTCACATTTGTGGAGGCCAAAGATCCAAAAATCAAGATGTTGTCAGGCCCATCGTCCTTCAGAAGATTTTAAGGAGCTACCCTTTCTGGGTTCTAGTGGCTCTAGAGAGTTCTTTGGGTTGGGCTGTGTGACTTCAACCTCTACCTATGATTCATATGGCCTCCTCTCCTATGTACCTAGGTCACAAATTTTTCTCTGCCTTTCTCTAATAATGACTGCTGTCATTGGTTCTGAACTGACTCTAAGTCCAGGATAATCCTATCTCAAGATCCTTAACTGCATCTGTGAAGGTCCTTTTTCAAAGAAGGTCACATTCACAGGTTCCAGGAATTAGGATATGGACATATCTTTCTGGAAGCCTCTATTTAATGCACCATGACTATACCCTACAATATCACAGCAAAAGATGCAGAAAAACAAAAATAGAAGACTCAGACCCCCTTGGCATTACCTATAACGAAATTTGAATTATATTGCTTTAACTTAAGTTTTTGTACCAATGAAGCGATGTACTACTTACAGGAGTATTTGGCACAGGGACATTTTTCCAAAAATTGCCTCCATTTTGGATTTCTTTCTACACTACAATTTAAGAAAATGTAGCCCTAATTTTTTAAAGCCCTCACATGGATTCCAGATGTTGACCATTTAATCCAAGAAGGTGTTTCTTTCCTTATTATACAAATGTGGTGTACATCAAAAAATTGGCATTGTTTAATTTATGACTCACACGTGAACCATTGTTTTTTTGTGATATCGTTATTTTAAGTGGTTCATAAACTAAACAATGCCAATATTTTGGACACATACCATATTTGTATAATGAGGAAACACCTTCTTCTATTAAATGGTCAACATCTGGGATCCATGTGGGAATTTCTTTGAAATTTTAAATAAAGACAAATTAGCATGGCATACATTTTCTCAGAGATGCAGCTAGTTGTAATCAAAAGACAGAATGACTTGGTACTATATTGTGGTTAAGAAAACAGGAATGTTGTTGACAGAAGCATCCAATAATGTTTTTACAGCACTATTTTGATGATGGGGTAAATGGAGTTGTGGAGTGAAACACAATATGGGCAGAGTTGAGTCAGGGATCAAAAATCAACCCTAGTGTACTCTCTTGGTAGGAGTGTAAATTATCAAAAACTTTCTAGAGGGCAATTTGGTGTAACACAAACAGGCTGTTAAATGAGCATACCCTTTGACTACACAATACCACTTACTGGAATTTATCTTTAGGAAATAGTGCAAACAATTTTATATAGAAAAGTACTCGTCAAAATATATTTGACTTTATTTTTTAGAGCAGTTTAAGTTCACAGAAAAATTGAGTAGAAGGCAGAGATTTCCCATATGTCCCCCATCTTCACATATGCATAGCCTCTCTTGTCAACATTTCTCACCAGAGTGGTACTTTTGTACAACTGAAGTACATACACTGATACATCATTATCACCTGAAGTCCATAGCTTACGTTAGAATCCACTCCTGGTGTTGCATACTCGAGTGCTTTTGACAAATGTATGATGACATGTATCTACCACTATAGTATCATATAAAGCAGTTTCTGTCTGAAAAGCCCTGTCATAATATATTTTTATATTTTAATAAGTAATTGGTTAAATCAATTTTAGCAAATTTATATAATGAAATCCTATGCAGTCATTGAAATTGATATTATAGAAAAAAAATGATGATCTATTAAAATGACTGGGAAACAGCCTAATAGTGTGTGTGTGTGTGTGTGTGTGTGTGTGTGTATAAGAGAGTGTACAAGTTTAGAGACAAGACTATACAAACGTATATGAACTGTAGCTGTCTCTGGGTAGTGGGGTTAAAGGTGATGTTCGATTTTTTTTGCTTGCTCTTTTTCCAAATAAGTATAAATCATAATACTTTTCTTTTTAAAGATTTTATTTATTTATTTGACAGAGAGAGATCACAAGTAGGCAGAGAGGCAGACAGAGAGAGAGGGGGAAGCAGGCTCCCTGCTGAGCAGAGAGCCCGATGTGGGGCTTGATCCCAGGACCCTGAGATCATGACCTGAGCTGAAAGCAGAGGCTTTAACCCACTGAGCCACCCAGGCGCCCCTAAATCATATTACTTTTAAAATCAGAAAATGCGCATCTTGATTTGGCTGTCTCACAGACATCTCAAATTCAAATGAGCTTTTTTTTTTTTTCCACCTCTAGTCTTTACCAGCATTTTCTTCCTTCAGTAAATGGTAAAGTAGGACAAGGAATTCAGCAATGTGGGAGTCAGCTTGCCGCTTTGCTCCCCACTCCCATCATACGGAATGGACTGCCAAGGCTGCTGTATACATTCTTCTAAACCTGTCTTCAGTCTGTGCCCCTCTGTCCAGCCCCATGGGCCATGAGCATCCCAGATCTCTTGGCATTCCTTAGTCTACCTTCCTTCCAACTCCTACTCCAGGCTCTAGGTGACTGATTCTTTTAACATTCAAATCCAACCATTCCATCCTTCCCATTAAAATCTTTCTGTAGTTATTTCCCAAGCTAAAATCAAGACCAACCTCCCTCACCTAGTTTATAGTGTCCTTTGAGATCTATTTCCTGTTCCTCTCTGGGGTCTCATCTCTCTTCACTTACCTTCTTGTTCTCTACATTCCAGACGTATTGGATTTTCTCCTATTTCCTTAAATTTCGTACATGCTTGTAACTCCCCCAAGCCATTGCACAAGTTTATCCCAGACTGCTGTCCTTCTCTGCTCCCAACTGATGGATATTTCTCCTTACCTACTCTCACCCACACTTCAGGTCTCCCCTGGATTCCTAGGGGAGTCTCTACTGTGTGTTCCTTCTTCCAACACCCTCACCACCCTTTAATTACCTGTTCACCTTTTGTCTTCCTGACCTCATGAATCTAGACAGACTTTAAGCTCTGTAAGGTCAGAAAACCTGTCTGTATTCCCCCTTCTCCATCATTAATAGCTAGCAGGGAGCCTGGAATTCAGTAATTCCATACTGAATGTATTTGTTTGATTTGAAATTAAATGATATGTGAGTTTCCTTCCAGTTTTCCCATATATTTTGTCTTTTCTAGAGCTCTCTTGTTAAATGAAGTAATGGATAAGTGAGGGCAGCTAGGGAAGTGTGGTGGTGGTACCAGAGCAGGCCTGTGTCAGCCTAGGCTAGACATAGCCATTTCCAAAGTTTGGCAGGAACAGCATGAAATGCAATCGTTTTCTCTAGTCCAGTCTTTTTCTTCTTAATGTGGTATAACATTGAGCAGAAACTCCAGTTGTGGAGGAAAATGTAAGCAGTTGGTAACATGATAATGCAAAATAGATTTTTGATAAGGGCTAAGTAGAAACATATTTTTATTACTTAAGTTATGCTGTTATAACAGAGTACCATAGATTCGGTGGCTTAAACAGCAGAAATTTATTTTCTCATAGTTCTGGAGCCCGGTTCTGATGAGACCTCACTTCCTGGCTTGTGGATGATCTCACTGTGTGTTCACATGGTCTTTTCTCTGTGCGTGTGCAGAAAAGACTCTGGTATCTCTTCTTATAGCCTACTGCAACCCTTATTTTAAGATAACCTAGTCTTTTACAGTTAAGCCTTGACTTCAAAGTATAATTTCTCTTGGTCAAAAGTTTGTTTTTATATCATGGTCCTGTAAACATATAGTAATCTTCTTCATAATGAAGAACTTCAGATCATTAAGGTCCCAAATAAAATCAGAAGCCCTGATGCCATTGTTTTAAATGGGATACTTATTCTCTTTTCTCCATAAGGTCACCATTCTATTATATAAGGGCCCCACCCTGATGACCCCATTTAGCCTTAATGACCTCTTTAAAGGCTCTATGTCCAAATATAGCACATAGAGGGGATTGACCTTCAACATATAAATTTTGAAAGGACACAATCCGGTTTATAACAGTATTATTTATATTGCATTCTCTTCTGTATTGATACAATTGAAACTGTATTTTAACATTATGAACATTTAAGAGATACTTCTGTCTTAAGTTCCTGTAGCTGCTGTAATAACAGATGCTGCAAACTAGGTGGCTTTAAAATAACAGAAATGTGTTCTCTCACAGTTCCAGAAGCAGGAAGTCCTAGATCAGTATTATGGCACTGAAATCTAGGTGTCAGCAAGGCTGGCTTCTTCTGGAGGTTCTAGGGGAGAATCCATTCCTTCCCTCTTCTAGCTTTTGCGGGCTGCTGACATTCTTTGGCCTGTGGCTGTATTGCTTCAGTCTGTGTCCATACTCATTTGGCCTCCTCTTCTGTCTGTCTACTCTATACCTGTGTGTATCAGGTCTCCCTCTGCCTCCCTTTTGTCAGATTGCATGGGATTACATGAGGGCTCACTCAGACAATCTAGAGTAGTTTCTCTATCTCAAGACCCCCGAATCACACCTGCAAAAACCCTTTTCCCAGATAAGGTAAAATTTACAGATGCCAGGGCTTAAGACCTGCTATCTTGGGGTGGGGGTGTGGGGTATGGTGTTTTTCAGCCTACTGCAACCCTTATTTTAAGGTAACCTAGTCTTTTACAGTTAAGCCTTGACTTCAAAGTACAATTTCTCTTGGTCAAAAGTTTGTTTTTATATCATGGTCCTGTAAACATATAGTAATCTTCTTCACAATGAAGAACTTCAGGTCATTAAGGTCAGAAATAAAATCAGAAGCCCTGATGCCATTGTTTTAAATAGGATACTATTCTCTTTTCTCCATATATCATAAAACCTCTAAACTATTTTCAGGCAAATAATACAAATTGGTCCTTTCACTGATCACTTGTGCTAAAAGAGATGGCACGTTGGGGCGCCTGGGTGGCTCAATCAGTTAGACATCTGCCTTCAGCTCAGGTCATGATCTCAGGGTCCTGAGGTTGAATCCTGCTTCATGCTTCCTGTTAAGCAGTGAGTCTGCTTCTCCCTCTCCCTCTGTTCCTCCCTGCCTCACTCTTACTCTCCCTCTCTCACACATAAATACGTAAAATCTTTTTTTTTAAAGAAATTACATATTCAATTTAAAGATTTTATATTTTTATCATATTTATTTGTTTTAAGTTCAGTTCACATTTTATTGTGTGATCTATTATTTTCTCCGGGTGTTTTTAATCACTGAATTTTTGAATCACTGACTTTTCTGAATTTTTTTATTCCTTTTTACCTTATATCAGGTTCTTCTCCTTTGTGAAATATCTACCGTAACTCTCCTCATGCTATTTATTCATGCCATATTGTTTTCACCTTTATAAGCTTTGTCTTGATTTATCTCCGAGAATTTATATCTTGGGTTTACTTTAGCAATGGAATTTGTTAGGCTCATCTTGAGAGTTCCACAACCATTTATTAACTTCATGTTTTATTCAAGACTGATTGCATCTTCCTTTGCAAGTGAGCTAAAGTTCCTATATTTTCAGACTCCGTGAACGCACTGCTTGTATCTAGACATCTAAACCAGAAGCCTACAAGTAATCCTGGATATCTTTGTCTGTTTATCTGACTCTCTTGTCCCCCTGTATAATCACAAAATACAGTTAGCTCTAAACATTTCTCTTATATCCATACATCTTAGGCATGTCTTCACTTCTCTTTATAACACATGTTTTATTCCACTCCAGGATATCCTCCCTTACTTGGAATGACCTCCTAAGGGGTCTTCCTATTGCCAGTGGAGGAAGAGACTAATTAGCAATAGTCTATTCTTTAAACTTTATCTTGAGCTCTCTAAAACAGGATTTCTTAACCTTAGCACTATAGGGATTTGGGGCCAAATTGGTTGTTGTGCAGGGCCGTTTTGTGCCTTGTGGAATGCTTATCAGCAACCTAGCCTCTACCCATTTACAGCAAAACCTCCTTCATCTCTGTCATGGCACTAAAGAATATCTCCAGACCTGCCAGATATCCAGGGTGGGAGGAAGGAGATTGTCCCCAGGTAAGAATCACAGTCCTGAAACAAGGATTTGGTGATGTTACTCTCCTCTTACTATTTTATTGATTTCTTATTTAATTCATTCAACAATTATGCGTTGTGTGAGGCTCTGTACTGGAGTATGGGAATATGAGGTGAGGAAGTTAGTTGTGGCCAGTGCTCACACAACTTAAGTTCAAATTCAGTAAATTGTCTAAGTCAATAAGAAAGTATAAGTTATAAAGAAAGAAAGAAGGGAAGAAAAAGGCTGCTCATTAGACTAGATGAGAAATAGACAAATAACAGTGGACAAAGCCAATGGTTTTTTAAACAAAAAGAAATGGACATATTTGAGACAAGTTTTGAAGCTAGAATCAGTGGGGTTTTCTGATGGATTAAATGTGAGAGATAAGGGAAATGAAGGAACACAAAGGTTCTGAGCCTTGTGGGTTGAGCAATAAAATGAGCAATGAAGCCATTTCTAAGATGGTGAAGGTATGGGGAATAGGTTTGGATTGGACATTCAAGTTTGGACTCATTAAGCTAGTGAGTGATTGAACTGGGCATTGGTTAAAGCTGGTGGTGGGTATTTAGGGTTAAGAGGAGACATCATTCCTGGGGATATCAATTTTGGAATCATCAAAATCTAGGTGGTACTTAAAACTATTGCATGGGACCATAAAAAAATGTGGAGAGAAAGAGTAGAAGAGGGCCCTGGAATCTTGCTCAGAGATAAGATAAGGAGAGAAGGGTTCTTTGAATTCGACAACAGAGAGGATGATAGTGATGTTAGAAAGTGAAAGCCAGGCTGGGAGGATTGAAGAGAATGAAAAGTAAGACAGCAGACAGAATTGAGGATACAAAAGTTTGAAGCAGTTTTGCTGTTTAGGGGAGTGGAGAGAGAACGTGGAAGCTGGAGGGTTTTACACAATGTAGTGAGGTCTTTTATCTTTTAAGTTGGAGTTACTAGGGAATATTAGGATAACAATGAAATGATTAAATGGAGAGTGAATGATCATGATGTAAGACGGGAGAGAGGAGCCAATTTTGATGACAGCAAGAGGCAATGGATAAAGACCTGGGTTTAAGAGAGGTCTTCCTTTAGGAGAAGTGAGAATTTTCTGCACTGGACCCCTAGATAAGAGCAGTGCAGAGGCAACTCTGCTTGTAGCTGGAGGGAGAAAAGAGTCCTCTCCTTTACGGCTTCTTACTGAAGCAGGAGGCAGTCCTCCACTGAGAGTGAAGGGAAGGCTAAGGAAGGGTGATGAGAGTTTAGAGGAAAAGGGAGAGGAAATGAAAGAGGAGTAAGGAAGAAAATCTATCAGAGAAACAAGAAGATTTTTGCATTTTTTCTTTGAGTACCTATTTGTGGTGTAGAGTCTGAATATCAAGTGAAACAAATAAGTTTACATATATGGTTCTTCTCTACCAATTTTCAAATGCTAGTGTGTAAATGCGGAAAGCAGATTAATAGAGTTTTTCCAGGAGAGTAGTGTGAAAGCATAATGACCCTGGAAAGAGCACAATCTTGAAAAAGAGCATGATTATGATGGTGGACCATGGAATCCAGGCTACATGAAGGAAGGAAAGAAGCAGCAGGGACTGATTATCAGGGGGAAAGTCATGGGATCAATGTATCAGGGGTCTTGGTGAAGGTGAAGATTTTTAGATCACATAAACACGTGATCTGGTGGTTGGAAAGTGAAACACCTGAAATTGAGATTTTAGAAGTAATGTAGTTTCTAGTGCCAACGAGGTCTAGGATAAAACCATGGGGATAGGTAGCTGATAGGATGGAAAGAAAGGTCAGAGGTGAGGAAGAGATAAAGGAACTAAAAATCCCATTGCTTTCAGGGTAAAGTTTACATTCTTTCATAGGCCACACATGGATCTTTGTGGTTTCTACTTAATTTTCAATCTGACCTCATCATTCATCACCATCTCCTCACTCTAGGCTTTTTTTTTTTTCTTTCTCTTTATTCTCTCACTACTGCCTTGGAGTCTTTGCTCATGTTCTTCATTCTTTCTAGAACATTCTATCCTCATTGCTCTCTACCTCCCAACCTCAGCTGTACATATCTTTACTATATCCTAGGTATTATGTCTTCCATTAATACATATCTGAGCATAGATTTCTGAGTGAGGCATTTCTCTTCTTGCTTTCAGAGAGACTCTATACCTCCTTTTAATTTTTTTTTAAAGATTTTTTATTTATTTCCAGAGAGATACAGAGTATAAGTGGACAGAGAGGCAGGCAGAAGAGGAGAGAGAAGCAGGCTCCCCACTGAGCAGGGAGCCCGATGCGGGGCTTGATCCCTGGGATTATGACCTGAGTTGAAGGCAAATGCCTGAGCCACCCAGGCACCCCTATACGTCCTTTTTATAATTGCAAGTGTGTTTCCACACTAGTCTATGCATGGGAGTGATTTTTAATATATGCTTAGATTCATTTAGGGAATAGTACTTGCTCAAATTTTGTAATGATTCTACTTGTTTTGACAAGGATATTGGTTGCAAAATTCTATGCATTCATTCATTTGTTCATTTTGTTCAGTTGTTCATTCCTTCACTTACCAAATACCTACTCCGCATGTACAATGTGCCAGGAGGTGCCTGGAATATATCAGTGAATCAAGCAGACAGGAATCCTTGCACTTAAGAGCTTATATTCTAGTAAAGGAAGACAGGTAATAAATAATGAATGTAGTATGTAAGTAAATTAGAAGTACATAAAAATCTGATAAAAGGTGGGGGAAATAATACAGGAAGGCCAGGGGTGTGTTTTGCAGTTGTAAATAAAGGCATCAGGGAAGGCTTCACCAAAGGTGACATTTGAGCAAAGACCTGGAGAAGCTGAGAACATAAGTCACGTAGGTATCTAGGGAAAGAACATTTCAGGCAGCAAGACTGGAGACTGCGAAGCATCTAAGTGGGAAGAGAGACTATAGAGATGCTGGTCCATGGGATGCCGTGTGGTATGGTCAAAGTGTGGCCGGAGGGGAGAAGACAACCAAGGATAGTGAAAGGTGAGGTCAGATAATGAGGCCTTTGGCTGCTACTCTGAGGGAGGGGGATCAGGGAAGTGACGTGATGTGATTTATATTTTTAGGGGTCACTGTGACTACTCAGTTGAGAAGAGTCGACAAGGAGAAGGATGAAAGCAGGAAATCGGTTAGTGGAACGGTTGGAGGAGATAATGGTGGCTTGGATCAGAGAAGTGGTTGAATTCTGGATTTATTTTAAAGATAGAGTCAGTGGATTTCTTGGCAGAATAAAGGTGGTATGAGACAAAAGGGATAAGGATGGCTCCATAATTTTTGCCTGGGCTTACGGAGGGATACAGTCATCATTCACTGAGATAGGGAAGTCTCTGAGTGAGCTAGGTTTTTTTGTTTGTTTGTTTGTTTGTTTGAGGGGAGGTGGATCATAAGTTATGTTTTAAACATGTTAAGTTTGTGATGTCAGTGAACTCTTTAGGTGGAGATGTTCAGTAGGTAATTAGATATACAAACTTAGATTTCAGGACAGAAGCCTGGACTAGAGATAAACATTTGAGAGTCATTTGTATATAGACAGCATTTAAATTTTTAAAAATCTTTAGTTTTTATGTGTTTTTATTTGAGTATATTTGATATACATCAGTTTCAGGTGTACAACACAGTGATTCGGCTTTTCTGTGCATCATACTGTGCTCGGCACAAGTGCAGCTACCATTTATAGACAGCATTTAAACACAGAGACTGGATGAGGGTGCCAAAGGAGTGAGTATGGGAAGAAAGGAGAGAGCCCTGAGGCTCTCCAATGATAAGAGGTTTGAAAGGAAATGAGGAACCACTGAAGGAGACTGAGAAGCACTAAGCTTTGAGGTGGGAGGAATGCCAACAGGGTGAGTGTCCTAAAAGCTAATGAAAAAAAGAGAGAGTGATCAACAGGATGGATGCTGATAATAGTACAATAAGATGGGAATTCAGGAGAGACCTTTGGATTTAGCAACGGAGACATCAGCAAAAGCAGTTTCATGGAGACATGAATGAGAAAGCCAGGCTAGAGCAGGTAGTATTGAGAATATCATGGGAAAGGTGTTCAGAGGCAGTAGGTAGTTATCAGCAGGACAGATGGGGTCATGCTGATGGGAATGCTAATAGGATTGATCCCACAGAACGAGAGAGAGAAAGGGCTTGAGGAAGAAGGTCAGAGCTGCTGGGCTCCAGGGTATAAGAGCAGGGACTAGGTCTACAGAGAAGCACAGGGAAGCTCTTCTCCCACTGTAGTAAATGTGGGAAGGCAAAGTATGGATGGGTGCAGTGGGTAGATATGGCAGAAGGAGTCTGGGAAAAATTTTTACTGCTTAGAATTCCTCAGTGAAGTAGCAAGGAAATCAGCCAAGAGAGGATAAAAATGAGATAGCGAAGGTTTATATAGAGAAACTAGTGTGGAATATTTAATTGAAGAATGGATTGAATGAACAAGGTTTGAAATACATATGTGTATTAGATCAAGCCTGTTAATAGTATTGCCAAATCTTTATATACTTAGTAATTTAGGGTTTGCTTGATCCAATTACTGAGAATGTTATGATAAAATAATAGATTTGTCAAGTTGCTTGTACAGTTCTATCATATTTTGCTTCAAGTAGTTTGAAGTTATTTTATTAAGTACATATAACATTTAATTTGTATTCCCAGTAAATCAGACCTTTTGGTCATGTAGCAAACCTCTTTAACTTCAGTGATGCTGTTATATTTACTACATCAGCTTTATTTTGGAGGGTATTTCACATTTGTACTCTTAATCTTTTTATGTCTTTATGTTTTAGGTTATCTCTTGAAACACTATGTAGCTCATTTTTGTTTTGTTTAATCCAATCTGTGTCGGGTCAGCAAGAAAAAGGTGTGTGTGTGTGTGTGTGTGTGTGTGTGTGTGTGTGTTTAGGGCACTAGAGATATTGTATTCTACTTCAGAATTAGATTTGGAAAAGAACACCAAGGGCAGTGGGGAGGGACAGTGGTCTTAAAGAGAAAAGGAAAGCAAATTATAAAATCCATGGATCTGTTGGCAAAAGGAGAACAAAGCTTGAGAACTATCCTACACCCCACAAGGGTTCCAATGGAGATGATAAGGATACTTGGGATGCTACATGCCTTGAGGGATACTGGTGACCTGCAGGGCCAAACCCACATGGAGAAAAGAAAGAATCTATTGCCAATAGTCCAAGTTAATGGTATGGAGTAATTCCAGAATTGCCTCATGCTATGGATCCTTTAATTAAAAATAAGTTCCCATAGGAACACCCAGCTGGCTCAGTTGATGGAGCATGCGACTCTTGATTTTGGGGTTGTGAGTTTGGGCCCCACCTTGGGTGTAGGGATTGCTTAAAAATAAAATGTAAAAAAAAAAAAAAAAGAATAACCTCTCATAATGCTGTGGGTTTCACAAATCAGTTATTCAGTCGTTAGTCAAATATGTATTTACTACATGAGTCAGGCACTGGGTTGTATGGTAGGGAATCAAAACAGGATAAACAAACTAAGAGGCTTATGACTCCCCTTCTTTAAAATTAGTCCACGGACTTTCTAAAGGCATTTGGCAATTGGGAAATCTTAGTCAAAGATTTTGAAATAACAGATCTTTAGAAGATTGTACTTAACAGGCGGAAGGATGGTGAAGGTGTCCCATCACTTTGTCAGCCAGAAGAGTGGGACAATGTCACAGCAATGAGTTTCCTTTTGAGGGGAATTCCAAAGGCCATACCAGCATGCTTATCTATGGGGTCTAATGGACCCTAATCTATGGGGAGGTAAGTAGGACTTCTGTTCTACAGACTAAAGCAGTGGCTCTTAAACTGTCTGGGAATCTGATGAAAGCAGTGGACCCTCTCTTCATATCATTGTTCTCCAGGGACATTGGTGATGTCTGGAGGCATTTTTGAGAGAGATGATGGGGGCCGTGTTAATGGCGTTTTGTGGGTAGAGGCCAGGGATAATGCTAGATATCCTACAATGCATAAGACAGCTTCCACAACAAAAATAATTATCTGGCCCCAGATGTCTAATGCCAAGATCAAGAAGTTCTGCTCTAGATAAAGACACATCTGCATATACACATAAAATTTTGAACACCATTTCAGAGGTATGAGAGTCTTCCTAAACCCTACCCTGAGTCAACTGATCTCCGGTCAAAACTCTGCTGGAAGTTTCTATGTGGTCTCATATCAAGAAGAAAGGTAGATTTCTCTGATCTTTATTTCAAATAATTGACTTAAATTTTAGAATAGAATCAAAAATGTGTTTAACGGTTTATAACCTTTGAAACATAGCACACATTTTTATAAAAACTTTTCACTTTATTTTCAAATCGATGTATATTTTAAGCCAAACTTGATCCAGATGTTTCTGATTCATATACTAATACATCAAGATGTTGTTTCGTATGGATCTTTAATGTTAGCAAAGTTGGGGTGAACCTTTTTCTTGTAGATCTCCAAAGGGTCATTTAATTCTTAAAGGTAGGAGGTCATATTTTTCCATTAGGAAATCCTCTTATGTGGGTTCAAATCATGTTCAAATACACAGTCTGTTAGGATTTAGAGAAAACAAGTCATCTCTTCCTTATTTTATCATGCTTCTCTAAATATACAAGTGCTTGAGAATGATTTAAGTCATGGCTAAATGGATCTTTGTTCTCTTATACTAACCCCAGGAAAGTTTAGGTTTTAAGCCTCTTTGTAAGTTGACTCATTAAAACAGTTAAAAATCTGAGAAAATGGTGTAAAGTTTTTTGGTGGATAAGTGTGCTAATAACTTTCATAAAAAAAAACCTCACTATTTGGAATTTATAAAACTTTCTGCTACAGTCTTGGGATTCATTAAAAAGCTGATTATATCAACCCCGCACATATGTTAAAAGGCACATTTCATTGGTCATTCAGTAATATGCTCTGACTTTAGAAGTGTTTTATTAAATACTCTTTACTATTCATTGTCTAAGATTGAAAATCAGACCAGTTTAAGAAAAAAGCATTCCAGGGGCACTCAGGAGGCTCAGTCGGTTAAGTGCCCATCTCTTGATTTTGGCTCACGTCATTATCTCAGTGTCTTGGGGTTGAGATTTGTGCCAGGCTCTGGGCTCAGCGTGGAGTCTCCTTGAGGATTCTAACCCTCTCCTCCACCTCATGCTCTCTTTCTCACTCAAATAAATAAATAAATCTTAAAAAAAAAAAACCTCCAAATTCCTGAGCAATCTTTACATCTTTAATGCCATTGAACAACATAAATGTCACTCCTAATGCTTTTAACTTTGTGTGTTTGATTGAACATGAAGTCACATTATGTGTAGCACTTTTTTTCCTGCTGATAAAATATTAGGAGTGATAGTTATGATTGCAGTTGAAAATGTTTGCCAACACTGAAAATGTTTGCCAACTATATTTGACAATTAAAAATGGAGTACTGAGGCAGTTGTTTGGATTGTCATAAATTCTGTCACTCGTTCAACAAATATTTCTTCTAGGCTCTGAACTAGGAATTTGGGGTGACATAAAACTAAACTGAATGGGAATCATCTCCTCAAGGAGTTAACTATTGGAGGTGGGAGACAAGGTAGGCCATTCATTTATTCATTCAACAAATGCCTATTGAGCACCTCTATGTTATAGTAACAGTTCTAAACTTTGGGGAGCCCTTAACAAAAAAAACCAGCCAGAATCCCTGCCTTTACCAAGTTTCCACTGGGTGAGGAAAGTATTGGGAAGAACTGACAAGAGAATAATATGCTGTTCCTGGAAGAATGTGAGCAATAATGAATAGGTCCTCTAACTGTTGAGCATCTATTATATGCCAGATACTATAATTGGATCATATAGTTCTCCAACTTCCACTGAAGTAGGCATTATATTTTATTTTTCAAAAGAGTGAACTGAGGCTTAAAGAGATTTGGTCATTCATTGAAGATCCTAAATTATGTACTGACTGAGTTTTAATAGAATTATGTCTGGTTATCTTCAGACTAAGATGTCTATGCCTTATTATGTAAGTAGTGAGGGGCTAACAAATGTTATTTAGCATCACTTAGGAAGTTCGATTTGGCAGTGTAGTATGAAAAGCAAGGAGGATTGCAAGACTGTTGTAACCTCACTGCTTCCAAATGTTTTTCATGATAACTGTTTCCAAGAAAGTTGTCTGATTTCCTATGGCACAAGTACCATTTGCCTTCTACATGTTGGCGCTTGAGTATATTTTACTTTCATAGTTTATGGGGAAAAAAAAAACCCAATAACCTATCTACTGTCTTGTAGATAACGTCTTTGGGAATATTGCCATCTTTTTGAAAAATGTAAAAAAGATCTGTGCTTTATCTGCCCAGCAACTCTTAATCATGCCTGTTTACAGATCCTATCCATTCTTGAAGAGAAACCATTCTGTATGGTTTGAGCCTGGATGACTCTGTCATCCAGGCAGAAGAGGACCCATGCCCTAGGCCTGACTAATTAGAACACTCAGACCCCTGACCATAGTACTTAGTTTGGAAAAGTTGTCCCTGGTATTTTTCTGCTGGAACAATTAGGGAAGTTTTCTGCCTGTGACGGGTTGCAAAGATAGGACATGTGGGTCTTATGGGCTGCAGATACTCATTGAGCCTAGAAGAGCTGTCCAAGATAGAAAGAGTGAGAGCCATATACGAACACCTGGGTCCTGCCTTGCTGGATGCTAGATACCTATGAATTTTCATTTATATAACCTAATGGCATCTCTGTTTTGTTTGATGACTTAGTTTGAGATTGGATTATATCACCAGGACTTGCAAGAGTTCTGACTAATAGAATGACATAACATTGATTTCTCTTCTATCATTCACTATCAAACACTAAGCTGACAAGCCCCAAATTTACTGAGTCCAAACAATTAAGAATAAATAGACAAAAATGCAAAATACTTATAGCTCGATTATGTGTCTTAATCACTTACTATTAACTATTAAATATTAACCATATTTCAAGGGAATAGATCACATCTTGAAATTCCCAAGTCATGCAAGACATGATAGTAGAATTTTGTTTTTAAATAGAATGATGGCATTTGGGTTTTTGAGGGTACTGTAATAACAAGGGAAATCAGCAGTTCAGATGTATTAGAAGCTGGATAGAAACAGTGCTGGCTATGGCCCTGCCTGGGAATGGGAGCCAACCCAGCATACTGCAAAGTATAAGACATAGATTTAAAAAAAAATGAAGACACAAATAAATACGAAGATATTCCATGTTTATGGATCTCTATAACATCATAATAGTAAGTAACACAAATTCTATCACTGAAGATGTTTAATGGTTTTAATGTTTTAAGTACCAAAGTAAGAAGGTAAAGTAAAAAGATGGCCAGATGAGTAATGTGTACAAAAATATATGAAAAGCCACCAGAATAAAAGGCTAGTATTTTGAAAGTAGAAAAATTGCCTTTAATATTCTCAGAGGAAAGGTATAGGCATGAATACTCTGGCTATGATTTCATGTTGAAAAAAGATAAATTGCTTCTTTTATCCACTTGACATCTCTGTTTTAGTATTTTGAGTATATGTACATAATTCTTTATTTTTTTCTTTTACATTTTTTCTCTCTCTCTCTCTCTTTTTTTTTTTTTTTTTTGTATTTTTGCATGTAAAAGTTCCAACATTTCAAAGTTGGTTGTTTGGAATTTTTCCGTTCACGCCCTTAAGAAATGTTGGTTGTAGGCCAAGAAAACCTCATAGATGCC
This sequence comes from Mustela putorius furo, assembly GCF_011764305.1. NCBI lineage: Eukaryota > Metazoa > Chordata > Mammalia > Carnivora > Mustelidae > Mustela > Mustela putorius. The sequence goes on from NW_025422368.1 coordinate 10,094,322, forward strand.
CACCCCTAAAACCATTCAATTCTTTTTGTGGAGAATGTCAGGCATTGTTGAGATACTTTAATATTCCTTGTGCTAACGGGCAGAAGCGTCCTTGTACTGAGTTGAAAGAGTAAATGAATGTGGCCCTTCTGACTTTCTTGCTTCTTTAAGGTTATGATAAGAGGACCCAGACCACATTCTTGGGTTGTTCTTTTTTCCATGGGGCTGAAGAGTTGGTGTCAGCTTATGGAGCGGCCCCTTTCTAACTTTTATTCTCTGGCTAACCCCTGACACCTCTGGCTTTGTTTCCCATGAGCAGCTCAGATGGGTTAGATGGGGTAGGTAGGTAAAGACTTCACTTCTTAAAGATGTTTTCTTGTACCCCAATATTAAACTAATGGCCTCATCTATGCAGCCTCAGAATGTATGCATACTTTTATCACAAGCATGCCATCTTTTACTGAAATCATTTTTCCCGTGTTTCTCTTATCCATGGAACTATAAGCTTTTTGAGCATAGGATTTAGGTGTTATTTCTCTTTATATTCCCAGCATACAGCATATAATCTGGCACATTAAAAATCCTTACTCAGTGATTATTGGTCTGAATGATCATCAAAATGGATGATTTTATGAATGATGCTATTGTATAATTTTCATTTTACCTGTTTTATTTAACCTTCACACCAAATATGAAATCTAGATCCTGTTATTATTTCCAGTTTACAGATAGAGAAAGACTCATAAAATTAGCAATAGACTAAGCAAGGAAAATCTCTAATCATAGGATCAGTATTTTTTTTAAATATACAAAAATAAGGGATGCCTATGTGGCTCAGTCAGTTAAGCGTCTTACTTTGGCTCAGATCATGTTTCCGGGGTCCTGGATTGAGTCCCATGGGCTCCTTGCTCAGCCGGGAGTCTGCTTCCCCCTCTGCCTGCCCTGCCTGTTCTGCCTGTAGCTCTCCATGCTTCTGCTCTCTCTCTAACAAATAAACAAAGAAATCTTTAAAAAGTATGCAAAAATACTTTATAAACTGTAAAGGGCATGTAAATATATCATATTTATGCAATATCACTCTACATTTTCTTTCTGCTTCCTTTTGCTTAGATACATTGTCACTCTCCTCTCACTGGTCAAGTATAAAGAGCTCTCTCTTACCACTGCAGTGCCCATTATGAATTGGGCAGGGAATTCCTACTGACCAAGGGGCAGTGGATTTTCAGTTCAGTGAGGTGACATTTTGAATTGTGCATAGAGATTAAATACATTTTTAAAATGAGGTTTTAGGTGAGAACAGTGAACTGAACCAAATATGGGCTGGCTGGCTTATCTCTAACCCTCTTCTTTTTTTGGAATTAATTAATAAAATTCTTATTATGTTACGTTAGTCACCATACAGTACATCATTAGTTTTTTATGTAGTCTAACCCTCTTCTGAGGAAAGCTGCTTTTTTGACAATAGTGGCTCTGGCCAATGCTCTACAGAGAATGCCTTACTTCATTTCAGGTGGCCCTGATACTCTGACTTTGAAGCCCAAGGATCAAAGTCTGACCTGACCTGGATACTGACTGGTCAGTGGGTGCTTAATCAGATTTTCATTCTTCAGAAATCTGAATGGAATTTTGAAGCACTGTGTCCCAGCATATCCATTGTTTACTTTCTAACCCTTCTTTCCTGGTGTCTTTATTTTTTTTTTAAGATTTTATTTATTTATTTGACAAACAGATCACAAGTAGGCAGAGAGGCAGGCAGAGAGAGAGGGGGAAAGCAGGCTCCCTGCTGAGCAGAGAGCCCGATTCAGAGCTCGATCCCAGCACCCTGAGATCATGACCTGAGCCGAAGGCAGAGGCTTTAACCCACTGAGCCACCCAGGCGCCCCTTTCCTGGTGTCTTGAAGGCACCTTACTCCACACCAGAGGCAGAAACAAAGATGTAAGAAACGACTCACCAAGTTTGAAACCAGAATTCCCATGCTTACACAAAGAATCATTTCTCACTGCTCTGGAAAAAAAAAAAAATGAAGTCTTGAGAAATGGAGAAGAGAGGGTGCAGGAGGGTAACTGGAAGGAAAGGGGAACATGGAGGAAAGTGGATTTTTCCAACTGAGAAGGAGAAGGAGGGCCACAAGAAATAGATAAGAAAGTAGAAGAGATTCCAGGCAAGCTGTCCTTGTGTGCAGGCTCATCACTCACCTGTGGCTTGAAGTCAAATTGAAGTTCAAGAATCTTGGACATTTGTCAGGCCTCCAGATTTCAGGAGCTTGTACTTCCTGTGGGTGGGTGGGGGCACCCTGTGATGGACCTGACCAAGCAATTTGAAAAATCTCTAAATGCTGGGGCAATGGTAGATGCACTGTCATTTTTACAAAAGCCTTACACGTTTATTATTTTTTATTTATTTATTTATTTGAAAGAGAGAGAAAGATCACAAGAAGGGGGTAAGGTAGAGGAGAAGCAGACTCCCTGCTGAGCCCAATGTAGGACTCAATCCCAAGGCTTGATAGCCAAAGGCAGGCACTTAACTGACTAAGCCACTCAGGTGCCCCAAAAGCCTTATAAATTGACAATTTTTCAGGGACTGTAGAAGAAGAGGGATGGAGGGTAACTGAGTCCACATGATATGAGAGCCCTTGACTATCAATCAGCAGATGACCCTGCCAAGAGGACCATAAGAAACCAGGCACTGGTTGGTATCCTGGATCCATAAGTCTTGGTCTGGCACAACCAAGACCATTTTCTCTAACTCCTACTTCCTTCTCTATACACTATTATAATAAATACCCATCAGCCAAGTATCCAGAGCTTATCTCTCTATTCTTTGAAACTTTAAGAGCCTAACAGTCATCTTCAATAAAATACAGGAGGTGTACTATTCAGGATAAGCCTGGTTAAGTTTTGGTGTCTAATAAACAGCCAAACCTTAGAGATCTAAAGTTACTATAAGGTTTGTTTCCTGTGGCATATCCCTGATGGGTAATTCGAGGAGTCCACTCTGTAGTGTCCTCTTTTCAGAACTCAGTCTGATGAAGCTGTGCTAGCTGGAGGTTGCTGGTCCCTGTACAAAGGGAAGGAGAGCCATGCAGTCCTTATTATTAAGCACTGACTCTTGAAATATCTGCCTGGCACTTATGCTCATATTTCATTGGCCAAAGCAAGTCACATGGTCAATGTGACTTCAAGAAGGCCCAGAAGGGCATCCTATCAGGTTCCCAAATTTTTGTGGACAGCACCAATGATGACCGGAGAAGGAAGAGGACAATTAGATGAAACTGAATTTCTGTGATTTTGAAGAATAGGGTATTACCATCTTGAATAGTCATTAAAAAATATATATATATATATATATATATTGACTATTTGTCCTATGGCTTAGTGATCTTTTTGTTATAAAGAAATATGTTTCTTGAAACAGTGCATGTATTACAATAGAATTTTATAAGGAATTTCATGATTAAGATTTCTTGACTAATGTACCATTCATAAGGGACCAAGGAATATTTGCTGTGATAAATGGGAAAATCTGTGACCCTGTGGTCATGGTCTAATTTCCTAGTGCAGTGAGCTGTGTGTGATAGATTTTATTCAGGATAATGCTTGGTGATGTTTAGGTTTTGAAACCCCAGCATAGTGGTGACGACTATGAGATATGGTCAAAAAGTAACACAAGGGTTGCCTGGGTGCCTCAGTCGGTAAAGCATCTGCCTTCGGTTTGGGTCATGGTCCCAAGGTCCTTGGTTCAAGTCCCACATCCCTTTCCTGGATCAGTGGGGAGCCTGCTTCTCCCTCTCCCCGCTGCTTGTGCATTCTCTCTTTCTATCTCTCTCTTAAATAAATAAATAAATATAATCTTTAAGGAAAAAAAATAGCAGCACAAATTGAGAAGGCACACAATTAAATAATCTTTTTTTTTTTGGTCCCTAAAACAATCTAGCATTTGTTTATCATTTTATAAATTACACTTTGAATGACTGTCAAGTCACTGTAGATGTAAGTAGCTACTTCATGGAAATGTCATTTATTTAAACATCTTGGAAAGTGTTTCTATCATGTGATGATCTAGAGACAGTATTAGAAGATCAAATACAGCAGCAAGAGAAGGGCTAGCTTTCAAACATATTTTGAAGTCACACAATGACGTAGAAATTCAATAAGGATTTTGAGAATTCAAGTGTGAGGGAAAAAAACAGGTCTTGTGTTCTTTCCACTGTTCCTAGCATTTAGGGAAGCAAGGTCTGAAATTGTGTTTTCCCATCTCCAAACTGAGTTCATCATCATTAAAAGAAATCACGAGTTAACTCTTGAATGTGTCTTGTATCTTTAACAGGCCCTTCACTAATTCCAGTCCTCTTAACTGGGTGTGCCAGATGTTGTCTGGATATGTGAGTCACCCTCGCATCATAAGGCTTCATAGTAAAAAATTCTTGGCATCACCTCAGTCCTTTCTTGTGCAGAAGAGCTGTAGGGAGAAAATAACAGAAATGGATTTCTGAAGACCGTAATTCTTGAAGATTTTCTGCTTAATGATTTTTATACATATTACCCCCTCTCACTGCACTGTTGTAGAGATTACTAAAAAAAAAAAAATTTTTTTTTAACTTTAATCCTTGTAAAATGCCACAGGAATATTATGGTTAAGCCTTTCAAAGCTCTCCCATTATTACAGGAAACTGTTAGAGTGCTTTGAACATTCACTGTGTAGTTTCCTAATTATTTCAGTGTGAAATTTTAGCCAAGGCATGCTTCTGCTTTGAAAGTTTGCACAAATGTTAGACAAAATTTACTTCAATATTTAGGAAAGCTGGGGATGGTATTGGATATTTCCATACCGTTTATAAGAGCATTCCAGTTGGTGATAATTTTGCAAATAGATATTTCTGTTAGTGTTAGTCTGTCTGTATCTTAAAAGTTACTCATAGAGATCTGTAAATGCTCCCCACTCTTGCAGGATGAGGACATGTTTTCTCTCTACCTTTTTGCTTTGAAATATTTCAAAGTTAAAACAATGAACACCTGCTGAACGTCACCCAGGTGCACCTGTTTTTAACATTCTTTCTTTGAAAATTTTCTCATTCACATCATATACACATATGTGATTGTTTGTTTTACAGCATCTTTTAAAAATAAGTTGCAGTGGGGTACCTGGTTGGCTCTGTTGGTTAAGTGTCTGACTCTTGGTTTCCACTCAGGTCATGATCTCAGGGTCATGAGATTGAGCCCCACATTGGGCTCTACACTCTGCTCAGAGTCTGCTTAATTTTCTCTCTCTCCCTCTCCCTCCACTTCTCCCTCCACTTGTGCTTTCTCTCTTTCTCTCTCTCTCAAATAAACAAATAAATCTTAAAAAAATTAAAAAATAAAAATAAGTTGTAAGCACCATGCTAATGCATTTCAGCATTAAGAACCAAGTCATTTCCCCACATACTGCAATATCATTGTTATACCCACGGTTTTAATATTGGTACAATAATATTATCTAATATATAATCAGTACTCAAATTTCCTCAACTGTACTGATAATGTTCCTTACAGCCCCCTTAAAAAAAATCCAGGACTCCATCAAGGATCACATACAATATTTAGTTGTTTAGAAGTTTTAAAATCTAGTTTCCAGAACTTTGTTTTATCTTTCATACTATTGACATTTTGAATAGTCAAGATCACCTATCTTTGGGAATGTCCCTTTTTCTGGGAAGACGATGATTTTTTTCACCCCAAATAATGCCAATTGATTAGGTGCCCTTTCTGGAAAAACAACACAAACATTTGTATTAAGCCTATATATTACCTGTGCATATCTGATGTTGCACATCTTCTATAACAGATTTGGATTAGGATTTGATTAGGGTTATTTTCAGGAGACTTTTGAGAACCTAGCTTAGAGGATGAAGGTAGGCAGTCACTGGGCATATGCTCAGTATGTCCTCTTTGGCTCCGTTCAAACTTCTTAATCCAATAGGCTGCTGTCATAGGAATTTTTTGTTAATTACCATATTTCTTCAGGCTTTTCATTGCCAAGAGATAGTATGTATAGAGCATGCCATGGAAATGCTCTGAGCCACACTGTCTAGGTTTACATCCTAGCCCTGCCTTGTACAACTGCAGCAAGTATTAATCTTATTAACCTTGGTATTAACCCTGGGCAGGTTTCTTAATCTCTTTAGAATTGTTTCTTCATCTGCGAATATCACAGAGTTACTGTGATAGTTAAATGAAATAGTGTCTATTAAGAGGCATTGTAAACAATTACTGAATCATTATAAGTACTAATTCACTAATAATATGATAAATCATAAGTAATTATAAATCATTATACTGGCTTCTTATCAACTCTCATCTGAAATCCCTATCTTAAGCCGACCTCGGGAGATCCCCATGGAGCCATATGGCTTCTGCCACCACAGTCTATCCTTGTCTTCCACTCTTTCTGTCTCTCAGCCTTTCTTTCTTCACTGCACCTGACGCATAGCCAGAACTCAGTGCATGTTGAATCAATGAGTGGGTGTTACTAATTTCCACCCTCCTTTCTTTGTTCTGATCATCGAATATGGCCTTTCTCCTTTTTGTCTCATAATCAATCATCAATAGGTTCTGACCAAATGTCTGGTAGTGTGTTATAGATACTACACCATATGCTTTAGGAAATCCCAAGATTCATCAGATCGAAATTTTCCCCTTTGTGTTCTGAACGAGTCTACACTCCGGTTGAGAGGATAGGATATACTCTCAAATCATGATAATGCAACGGAGAAAGTGACACGCCGTGAGAGAGACCCAGAGAAAGGTCTAAAAAAGGAACCAGGGGGAAAATGCTGTCTTGCAGTGGTGGTCGCGCTGGAGATTTTATGCCTCGCAGGGCGGATGGGACAGGTTCCGATATCGGGCAGAGGTGGTAGGGGGAGGAGGCTGGGAGCGAAGCATGGATGCACCAGGCAGAGAGTCATGACGGCAGAGAGAAGTGCAGACGTGGAGAGAACAAGTGCTGTAATTTAGCTGGAGCAGAGTTCATGAAAGGGAGCGGTGGAGCGTGCAGATGGAGGGGTCCATTGAAGATTGCCTTGCTTGGCTCTGCCCTGTGGCTTTAGCACTCAACTACCCAGAAGGGGAGGGAAGGGGGGAGGAGAGGGGGGTGTGAGAGGAAGAAGGGAGGACGAGCTCATTCTTAAATTGGACTAAGTGAATATCTTTGCCCTTTCTTTCAGACCAGATCTATGCAATGGGGTTTGCATGCATTCTCCTAATCCATATGCTGTGTTTACATTGTAGCTCTTTCGAGCACTCAATGTGCTTAATGGGGCAAATATGAGCAAGATTTCACAAACCATTGGATTAAATTAGTATTATTATTTTTGTTTTGCACTCTTCATAGAATGGTTAGTTGTAAACACAGTTATAAAGGCCATATACATGGGTGTACCTGTCTATTTTTTTTCTGGCTCTTTTAGAAAATGTGACTTCCCTCCCTGGTATCCGTTCCTATCATAAGGTAGATAAATTTGCCTAAAGCATGAATCGTTAGTCCATCATAAATTCAGTGGTTGCTGTTTTCAAAGAGCTCAACTCTAGTGTGGGAAATAATAAATTTAAGAATACAAGGTGAATACTTAGCTTCAAGGCATAATATGGATAAAAATCTTGAAGAAATACGCAAAAGAGAGATCACTTTGGGTCAAGTCTAGCAGTTGCAGAGGTAGGCTAATTCCCAACCACATCAGATCTTCTCCATGTCCAGTCATGTCACAGAGGTGCTGTAGAGATACTATGTAGCTAGCAATTATTGAGTACCTCCATTGTGCCAGGAATTGTATATCTCTTTTCAATCTTTACAACAACTCTTTAGTAAAACCACTGACGTCCCCATTTTTCAGATGAGGAAACAAAGGTCACTGAGAGCTACTTGCCCAAAGTCACAGGACTAGAAAGTAACTCAGCAGGGATTTGAAGTCAGTTCTGCCTGACTCCAGGCCTGTCTTACATGTGTTTCTGAGTGTTGCCTTACGCTTTAGAGGACCCACGTTTTTCAGGGCTCCCCACCTTGAGGCTCCTGGTATCCCCAGCACTCCAGGTTGCAGAGATTTCAACCAATCGCTTCCCTCGCACACTCCGATTTCCGTGCTTTGTTCCTTTTGTGGTGGAATTGTTGACCTGCGCCCAGAAGGTTTTGATTTTTGGTTTCAGATGCTTCAGCATCTGTTCGGTGATCTGGTGAGACAATCCAGATAGCAACTTGTTTTCACGGAGGCCGAGACTCTTTTTTTGGAAATATTTGAGCTGGGCGTCCACTTTGGAGGATGAAGATGCATCCAAGAAAGAGGTCCACGTCTCCTGTGAGATAAGAATTCCTAAGGGAGAGTGGCAATCATCAGGTCCTCTATCTCAGATGAGAGTAGCTTTCTGAAAATAGCCCAGCTACGGCTCTTTGAATCACTGTTGCTATGAAATATTACGTTTATTGCTCATTGACTCAGACACTGAAGAGCTAACAACTTTTCCCCCTGGCACCCATGTGAACACGGCTGGGCATATAGAAATCGAGTTCAGAGAACCTTACTGCTGGCCTCGGCCCTTACGGACTAATTAACTGCTTTGAAACCCATCAAACAAAACAGGACAAATGACTTCATTGAATGCCTCACATTTTTTTTTTTTAAGATTTTATTTATTTATTTGACAGAGAGCAATCACAAGTAGGCAGAGAGGCAGACAGAGAGGGTGGGGGGGGGGAAGCAGGCTCCCTGTCGAGCAGAGAAACCCATGCAGGACTCGATCCCAGGACTCTGAGATCATGATCTGAGTGGAAGGCAGAGCCACCCAGGCACCCCAGGTGAGGAAGTTTTTGCAGAGAATTCTTGGGAAACATTTTTTAAAAAATATTTTCAGAACAGCCAATTTTCTTTTAATTTCAGCTAAAAATAAAAGAGTGTACATTTGCGATAAAATCAGTTAACGTGAAGCAGAAGAAAGGAAATAAAAATTATGAAGCAGACATAACTGATGTTAACTTTTTGGTGATTTTTCACCACCTTGTCTTTTCTGTTCCTGTCATTTACTGTCTAGTTTTTTTTTTGCCATCAATTTTTATTATATGTGGTTAATATATTGTATGTGTATGTACACAAATGTGCATTAAACAGTTTTTATAGAGTTGTATATGCACACACATATGTATATAGTTTTTATACATAGTTATTATGGAAACAAATCAAAGTAAAAACTAAACAGCTTTCTCCATTGAAAACGAGGTAAGGGAATACTCCCTTTACTTGGAACATTGACTTTAGGAAACTTGTAAATACTTCCTCCTTTCTTTGAAATGTATATAAAATCTTTTAAAGACTAGATGGGCCTTTTGTCAGCTTTAGAACCCAGGAACTTCTTTCTCTGGACAGAAACCATCTCTTTGAATGTAGATCTCAAGAGAGGTAATGCCCTTCTCTTCCTGTCCCTGTGGGAAGGTCTGGTGGTGGGTGCCCAGGTCTGGTGGGTGCTTTGCTCCACATTGCAAAACTACCTCCTATCATAAAGCTATGAGAAGTTTGTTACTCTTCTGGGTAAAGCCAGTTATTTAAACCAGATAGCCACCCCAATGACCAGGTAAGTTGAGGAGTATGATGTGTGACAAATGGTGCTGTAAAGTACTCTTACTTGAAGACTAATTACTGTTTCTCTTGTGAACGTGTATTTCAGGACTTGAGTCAGCTTGGCTATGCAAAGAGATGAGATTCCTTTCTCTGCAATTTTTTTAGGGCATTGTCTATGGTGCACATCACAGTCTACTTTAATGCTTACTCAATATTAAAAGTTGGGTTTTTTTACTACCTTTGTGAGATTTTTGGGAGAAGATTTTGTTTTTACAGTTTCCCTATATTATATATTTTTGTGTGTATCTCAGATGAAAAAATAACACGAAGATGAGCTTGGTGAGATATTATCTTTCTTAACTTCTCATTAATATATCCTATTTTTAAAATACTCAGATAACCAAATCTGGGGTTTTTTATGTTTAATATTTAATATTTTATCTTATTTGGAAGTGATCTAGCCATTTAAATTGCTTATTATTTAATTATTTAATTTCACTTAGCAAATCTCCTAAGTTTTAAGTTATCAGAAAGAACACATAAAATAAATGGAAAAAAATACTTAAAATTTCTAAAAAAGAATACATAAAATAACCATTCGTATTCCCTGACATCAAAAGTGATAATTATGTTATATGTATATTTCTAACTTTGCAAAAGGGATACATTTTACCTTTGGATATAACTGACAATAATGTTTTCAAGAAGTAAAAGATAATCCAAAACAATTTGAACATCAATTAATTTTTTCATTAGAAATAAAGAAAATTAGGAGATTTATTTTACTAAATTAAAAAAGTTTGTCATAACCCTTTTTTTGTCATATTGTATGACTAAAAAGAGCATTAAAATTATTTATGGGAAGAACAAATATATAAAAGGTTATCTGAAATAATAAGGTAGAAACAATGTCTAACTAAATGTAGATGACATTAGCACTTAGGTATCTATTTTTTTTTTCTTGACATGGATTATTGTAGTCCATAACTCGATGTTATTTAATTTTGGTGGCATTGTTACATTTTTCTAATTATTCCTTTAACTGAGTGAAAAGTGACCAATGTCAGTGACTTTTCCTTTTATTAACTAAGATGATTTCTATTTTGACTTCAATGCTAAAAACATTTTACTGTTTTTTTTTTTCCTCTCAAGTCTTGCTATTGAATTTAACTGACTTCCTTCCATCATGATTTTGCTTAGGAGTTTAGAGTATCCCGGGAAACACCAAAGTTCAGAGAAGGTGACTTAAGAGTACTTGTACTGGTCACTCTAATGGGCCAGGAAGTGGATGAGTAGGAGACGGCCTTGCATCGTGCTTGAATCTCAAGCCCAATTTCCAGTGTGGTCCCTTCATCTTTCTTAAGTATTTTCATTATTTATTATTTTAGTGAGGGAGACTCTTTCATGCACTGCCTCCAGAAGTAACATTAAAAGTCAGAAATCTGGGGGTGCCTGGGTGGCTCAGTTAGTTGAATGTCTGACTCTTGATTCCTTTCAGGTCATGCTCTCGGGGGTTATGAGATGGAGCCTGCTTAAGATTCCCTCTCTCCCTCAGCCTTTCACTCCCTCTCTCTTTCTCTCTTCCTCTGTCTAAAAAAAGTCAGAAGTCTGGTAATTTTTATTTTAACTATAAAGGTGAGAAATCTGCATTTTTGTAAATTTGGGTCAGGCAAAGAAGGGGGAAGTAGGAAATACTCCCGCAAAGTTATATGTTGAAGCCCTCATTTCCAATGATATTTGGTATTTGGAGGTAGGGCCTTTGGGAGGTTTAGGTTTAGTAAGTAAAGTCCCCATGATGAGATTAGTCTTCATATAAAAAGAGGCAGAGACATGGGGCACCTGAGTGGCTCAGTGGGTTAAGCCTCTGCCTTCAGCTCAAGTCATGATCTCAGGGTCCTTGGATTCAGTCCCACATCGAGCTCTCTGCTCAGCAGGGAGCCTGCTTCCCCTTGCCCTGCTTTGCCTGCCTCTCTGTCTACTTGTGATCTCTCTCTCTCCCTCTGTCAAATAAGTAAATAAAATCTTAAAAAAAAAAAGATGCATAGACATGAGATCTCTTTCTGTGTTCACATGCCAAGGAAAGGCCATGTGAAGAGGGGCTTCACCAGGAATTTGACTGTGGATCTTGCATTTCCAGCCTCTAAAATCATAGTAATGGTCTGTTGTTTAAGCCACTATGGTAGCTTGCTATAGCAGCCTGAGCTAAGACACTGGGTTTGAGAAAAGAGGCAAGTAGAGGGAAAAGATAAGGATAGATACATAATGTGGACTACTAGTTCCCAAACTCCTTTCTTCCTTTCAGTCTCCCTCCCATCTCTTTCCCTCTCTTCTTCTTCTTCTTCTTCTTTTTTTAAAGATTTATTTTATTTATTTGAGAGAGATCATGAGAGCACACACGCACTAGCAGGGGAGGGGGGCAGTAGTAGTAGAGAGGTAGAGTAGTAGAGAGGTAGTGTCTTAAGCAGACTCCCTGCTGAGTGTGGAGCTTGATAAAGGGTTCCACCTCCCGACTCTGAGATCATGACCTGAGCTGAAATCAATCAACTGAACCACCCAGGTGCCCCCCCCCTTCTCTTTTTTTGCCTCCTCTTGCCACCTCTGGGAACGAGTGGTGGGAATAAATGCCATATGCTGTCTTGCCCAAAGGAGGACTGTTTCATCATTTAGTTTCTTTTCTTTTTTCCTGAGATGGAGCGTGTCGCAGGAACAGTCATTGTGAAATTCAGCACATGGGTTTGTACAATGTCCGTTTCTGAGTTGCTTAGAATCTGAGGCTGGTGGGTTGGCAACAGTGAGGTGAACCTGGACAGGCTTAGCGATGAGCAGGATGGTTCAGTAGGAGTACTGAGGAACACACATGGGCCTTGGAGTTAGAATAATCTGTATACAAATCATTCTCTGTTGTTCTTTAACTGCTTGACCTTGGACAAGGTCCTGGACCACTCCGTGACTTAGCTTACTTGTTTGTATAGTGAGGAGACATTTAGGTACCTAGTTAGGAGGCCCTTTCGGACTCTTGACCCTTCCATTCTTGATGCTGCAAGGCTTCTCCTCCACAGGACAGTCAGCCACATACTCCAAGGGCTCTCCATGACTCAGCCCCCAGTACCGTGCTCTCCAAAGGCCAAGAAATCCCCCACTATGGCCAATGCCTTTTTTATTCTTAGGGTGATCTGGCTGATATCCAGCAGAAGGCTAAAAGGTGATACCTTAGCTCTTGATCTCCCATTGATAAATAAACAGTATACCACTTAATTAAATGTTTTTAAGATGGTGTGTGATTAATTTCCTACTCGAGACTTTCGTACAACAGCCAGAGCTAGGACTATGGCCTTGGCATAGGTGTCATGAAGTCTCCATTTTATTACCCTTGTTTTTAGTTTACCAATGAAAGAATGCTATGAACAAGGCACATAGGTTTTCTTCATTCAAAAAATATGAGCTCCAACCTGCCAGTTGCTAACATGCAAAGGGCATCATTGAAATGTTTTTATTAGGCATTAAAATCCTAGCACCACCACCACCTAGCTTGGGACCTTGAGCAAGTATTTTAACTATCTGAGGCTTAGTTTCCCTCTGAGTGAGGTATAAGGCGTAAGTAATACTCAGCTCCCCCCTAATCACTTCCCCTACTCTATAAAGGAAAATTCCTCTGTTAAAATGCTGATGCCCTGGGTCAGCAGAATCCAATAATCTAACTAGGCATTAAGCCTTAGGCCCATAAGTTTATCGGAACCATTTGTTGGGAGGCAATGTAGCCCAGTAGGTGAGAATGGCAGGCTTTAGATCTTTACCTCATTCATTTTTTTTCCATTTTATGGTCATTCTTAACTACTGCAATAATTTCTAAACTGGTTTCATTTTACTTTTTCCTGATATCTCCAATATCTTGTCCTAATACGAGTCACAGCAATTAAAAATCTTTTTTTTTTTTAGATTTTTTATTTTATTTTATTTTTTATTTGTTGGAGAGAGAGCGAGCAAGAGCAAGCACAGGCCGACAGAATGGCAGGCAGAGGCAGAGGGAGAAGCAGGCTTCCTGCCAAGCAAGGAGTCCGATGTGGGACTTGATCCCAGGACACTGAGATCATGACCCGAGCCGAAGGCAGCTGCTCAACCAACTGAGCCACCAATCAGATCGTGTCTCACTTTAATTCTTTTAACTTTTTTTTATATCCACCAGTTTTTCTCTCTTTACCTTCATTTTAATTCAAGCAGATGGTGGTTAGTTTTATATTCTTTGCCTCAGGTGAAGGATGTGGCATGGAGAAAAGGAGAACAATTGCTCCTAGGTTTTGAGTTCCAAAAGTTTAATCTTATTAAGGAGATTATTCTAAATGTCTCCAACAAAAAGAAAGAGAAGGAAGAAATACAAAATGGAGAGAGGGGTGTATTCCTCCCATTAGAAATTATTACCTAGATTAAGAAGGGTGGAAACCAAGAAGACATACTAAAATTGGAAATACATGCATGTTTTGAATAGATGGGTCCTATGCTTTGAGTTTAACGTGAAGAATTCCAAAGGGGTATCAAGGCCTCAAAGAAAGAAGGGTGTCTATATAGCTAGGCAGATAATCCCATGTGTGCCACAGCATGGTACAAAACCAACAAAAATGTTTTCTATGTCCTTATACGTGACATGAAATTAGCAGAGTCCCTGCACTGATAGGGCCCACAGGGGATTAAGGGACCGTGTCATGGCAGTAACTTCTCTTTAGTAAGAACCCTGGGGAAGGGAAAATATAAGATGGTGATGAATGAAAAATCAGATCCATTGAAATTGATATTCCAAAACCCCAAAGAAATGAAGCTTTGAATAGGAATTGTGTTTCTGGAGCACTTATGTGGCTCGTTGGTTAAGCATCCTACTCTTGCTTTCAGTTCAGGTCATGATCTTTGGGGTGTCAGATCAAGCCTCATATCAGACTCCATGTTAGGAATGGAGCTTGCTTAAGATTCTCTCTCTCCCACAGTCCCTCTTCATCCCACTCTGGTGTGTGCTCTCTCTCTCTCTCACTCTCTAAATAAATAAATAATAAATAAAAGGAATTGAATTTCATTTTTTTTCAAGCATCACATGCATATAGTTTATAGGGAACAGTATTAAAAATCTTAATTTAGAAAAGTCTCTTGTTTTCTGTTTCTCATATTCCAAAACCCACAGGTAGCCACTTAAATTCTTCTAGCCATTTTCCCCACCCCATTCCTGTAGTTTTTCCCTTATTTTTATTATGGTAAAAATAAACATAAAATTCACCATCTTAATGACCTTTTAAAATCCTCTGCTTAAATTCAATTTAGTTGACACATACTGTATTATTAGTTTCAAGGGTAGAATTTAGTGATTCATCAGTTATGTATGACACCCAGTGCTCATTTCATCAAGCCCTCTCCTTGATGTCCATCACCCAGTTACCCCATCCCCCTACCCATATCCCTTTTAGCAATCCTGTTTGTTTCCTAGAGTTCAGTATCTCTTATGGTTTGTCTCTCTCTCTATTTGCATCTTATTTTATTTTTCCTTCCCTTCCCCTATGTTCATCTGTTTTGTTTCTTAAATTCTATATATGAGTGAAATCATATGTATTTGTCCTTTTCTGACTGGCTATATCTTTTGGCATAATATCCTCTGGTTCCATCCATGTTGCTGCAAATGGCAAGATTTTATTCTTTTTTGATCGCTGAGTAATATTCCATCATTTATGAATATTGCATCTTCTTAATCCATTCATCTTTCAATGGACATCTGGGCTCTTTCCATAGTTTGACTATTGTGGGATATTGCCACTATAAATATTGGGGTGAATGTGCTCCTTTGAATCACTATGTATCCTTTGGATAAATACTTAGTAGTGCAACTGCTGGGTTATAGGGCAGTTCCATTTTTAACTTTTTGAGGAACCTCCTTACTCTTTTCCAGAGTAGCTACACCAGTTTGCATTCCCACCAACAGTGTAAGAGGGTTCCCCTTTCTCTGCATCCTCTCCAACATCTGTTGTTTCGTGAGTTGTTAATTGTAGTCATTCTGACCTGTGTGAGGTGGTATCTCATTGTGGTTTTGATTTGGATTTCCCTGATGTCAAGTGATGTTGAGCATTTTTCATATGTCTGTTGGCCACTGTATGTCTTCTTTGGAGAATTGTTTGTTCATATCTTCTGTTCATTTCTTCACTGGATTTTTTGGTCCCACCCATTCATATAGTTTTTCCATTATTTTTATTGTGGTAAAATAAACATAAAATCCACCATCTTAATCATTTTTTAAATGTAGAGTTTAGTGGTTTAGATACTTTTATAATGTTGGGTTACAATCACCACCATCCATCTCCAGAACTTTTTTTTATCTTACATACAGAGCTCTGTATCCATTAAGCAATAACTACTATCCCTCCCTATCCCCACCCCAGCCCCTGGAAACCACCATTTTAATTTCTGTCTCTAATTTTGACTACTATAAGTACTTCATGTGAGTGGAATAATGTAGTATTTTTCTTTTTGTGACTGGCTTATTTCATTCAGCTTAATGTCTTCAAGGTTTATCCATGTGTGACAGATGTCAGAATTGTCTTCCTTGGGGTGCCTAGCTGGCTCAGTTGGAAAAGCATGTGACTCTTGATCTTGGTTGGGATTGTGAGTTTGAACCCCACATTAAGTATAGAGATTACTTACCTGAATAAATAAATAAAAACAGAATTATCTTCCTTTTTAAATCTGAATAATATTGATTATATATATACACCACATTTTGCTTATTCATTCATTCATTGACGGACACTTATTAGCTATTGTGAATAATGCTGTTATGAACATGAGTGTACACATATCTCTTTGAGACCCTTTGAGATTCAATTATTTTGGGTACATACCCAGAAGTGGAATTGCTAGATCATATGGTATTTCTACTTTTAATTTTTTGGGGAACTACCATACTGATATCCATAGTAGCTGAACCATTTTATGTTCCCACCAACAGTGAACAAGTTGCAATTTCTCCACATTCTCACCAACGCCTGTTATTTCCTATTTTTGTTTTGTTTTGTTTTCAGTAGCCATCCTAATAGATGTGAAGTGGTATCTCATAGTTTTGATTTGCATTTCTCTAATGACTAGTGAAACTGAGCATCTTTCAATGTGCTTATTGACTATTTACATATCTTCTTTGGAGAAATCTCTATCCAAGTCCCAAGTCCTTTGCTCACTTTTGTTATTATAGTTTTTAAAGATTTATTTATTTATTTTGGAGGGGAGGGGGGCAGGGAGATAGAAATTTAAGAGCTCTTCATGCAGAGAGCAGAGCTCAATGCAGGGTTTAATCTCATGACCCTGAGCTCACGATCTGAGCCAAAACCGAGAGTTGCTGCTTAACTGACTGTGCCACTGAGGAGTCCCCCTTTTACACATTTTTGAATTGAGTTGTTTGGTTTCCTTTGTTGTGGAGTTTTAGGAGTTCTCTATTTATTCTTAATACTAATCCCTTATCAGATATATGATTTGCAAGTATTTTCTTCCAGTCTGTGTGGTATCCTTTTACTCTGCTGATACCATCTTGTGATCCACAATTAAAAACTTTTTTTTTAAAGATTTTACCTATTTATTTGACAGTCAGAGAGAGAGAGAGAGAAAAAGAGAGAGAGAGAGACAGAGAGATCACAAGTAGGCAGAGAGGCAGGCAGGGAGAGAGGGGGAAGCAGGCTCCCTGCTGAGCAGGGAGCCCAATGTAGCACTCCATCCCAGGACCCTGAGATCATGACCTGAGTTGAAGGCAGAGGCTTAACCCAGTGAGCCACCCAGGTGCCCCAATTTAAAACATTTTTATGAATTTCAGTTTGTCTATTTTTGTTGTTGTTGTTGTCTGTGTCTTTCTTGCCATATACAAAAATCATTGGCAAATCCAATGTTGTGAAGCTTTTCCTCTGTTTTCTTCAAAGAGTGTTACAGTTTTTAGGTCTTTCATCCACTTGAGTTCATTTTTGTAAGGGGTGTTAGGTAAGGGTGCAGCTTCATTCTTTTACATGTGGATATCCAATTTTCCCAGTGCTATTTGTCACTTAGATTGTTCTTTCTCCATTGAGTAGTTTTCACCCCTTGTCAAAATCATTTGACCACATATGTGATGACTTTGTCTTGGGATCTCTATTCTATTCCATTGTTCTATATATCTATCTTTATGCTGGTATCTCATTGTTTTGATTACTATAGCTTTGAAATTAGAAAGTATGATTCCTCTAACTTCATTTTTTTTTCCCAAGTTTGTTTGGCTAGTCAGTGTTTTTTGAGATTCCATATGAATTTCAGGATGATTCTTCTATTTCTGAAAAAAAAAATCATGGAGATTTTGATAGGGATTGCATTAAATCTGTAGATCACATTAGGTAGTATTGATATGTTTTTTTATTTTTTATTTTTTATAAACATATATTTTTATCCCCAGGGGTACAGGTCTGTGAATCACCAGGTTTACACACTTCACAGCACTCACCAAAGCACATACCCTCCCCAATGTCCATAATCCCACCCCCTTCTCCCAAACCCCCTCCCCCCGGCAACCCTCAGTTTGTTTTGTGAGATTAAGAGTCACTTATGGTTTGTCTCTCTCCCAATCCCATCTTGTTTCATTTATTCTTCTTCTACCCACTTAAGCCTCCATGTTGCATCACCACTTCCTCATATCAGGGAGATCATATGATAGTTGTCTTTCTCTGCTTGACTTATTTCGCTAAGCATGATACGCTCTAGTTCCATCCATGTTGTTGCAAATGGCAAGATTTCATTTCTTTTGATGGCTGCTTAGTATTCCCTTGTGTATATATACCACATCTTCTTGATCCATTCATCTGTTGATGGACATCTAGGTTCTTTCCATAGTTTGGCTATTGTGGACATTGCTGCTATAAACATTCGGGTGCATGTGTCCCTTTGGATCACTACATTTGTATCTTTAGGGTAAATACCCAATAGTGCAATTGCTGGGTCATAGGGCAGTTCTATTTTCAACATTTTGAGGAACCTCCATGCTGTTTTCCAGAGTGGCTGCACCAGCTTGCATTCCCACCAACAGTGTAGGAGGGTTCCCCTTTCTCCGCATCCTCGCCAGCATCTGTCATTTCCTGACTTGTTGATTTTAGCCATTCTGACTGGTGTGAGGTGATATCTCATTGTGGTTTTGATTTGTATTTCCCTGATGCCGAGTGATATGGAGCACTTTTTCATGTGTCTGTTCGCCATCTGGATGTCTTCTTTGCAGAAATGTCTGTTCATGTCTTCTGCCCATTTCTTGATTGGATTATTTGTTCTTTGTGTGTTGAGTTTGCTAAGTTCTTTATAGATTCTGGACACTAGTCCTTTATCTGATATGTCGTTTGCAAATATCTTCTCCCATTCTGTCAGTTGTCTTTTGATTTTGTTAACTGTTTCCTTTGCTGTGCAAAAGCTTTTGATCTTGATGAAATCCCAGTAGTTCATTTTTTCCCTTGCTTCCCTTGCCTTTTGCGTTGTTCCTAGGAAGATGTTGCTGCGGCAGAGGTCGAAGAGGTTGCTGCCCGTGTTCTCCTCAAGGGTTTTGATGGATTCCTTTCGTACATTGAGGTCCTTCATCCATTTTGAGTCTATTTTTGTGTGTGGTGTAAGGAAATGGTCCAATTTCATTTTTCTGCATGTGGCTGTCCAATTTTCCCAGCACCATTTATTGAAAAGGCTGTCTTTTTTCCATTGGACATTCTTTCCTGCTTTGTCGAAGATTAGTTGACCATAGATTTGAGGGTCTATTTCTGGGCTCTCTATTCTGTTCCATTGATCTATGTGTCTGTTTTTGTGCCAGTACCATGCTGTCTTGATGATGACAGCTTTGTAATAGAGCTTGAAGTCCGGAATTGTGATGCCACCAACGTTGGCTTTCTTTTTCAATATCCCTTTGGCTATTCGAGGTCTTTTCTGGTTCCATATAAATTTTAGAATTATTTGTTCCATTTCTTTGAAAAAGATGGATGGTACTTTCATATGAATTGCATTAAATGTGTAGATTGCTTTAGGTAGCATAGACATTTTCACAATATTTATTCTTCCAATCCAGGAGCATGGAACATTTTTCCATTTCTTTGTGTCTTCCTCAATTTCTTTCATGAGTACTTTATAGTTTTGTGAGTATAGATTCTGTGTCTCTTTGGTTAGGTTTATTCCTAGGTATCTTATGGTTTTGGATGCAATTGTAAATGGGATTGACTCCTTAATATCTCTTTCTTCTGTCTTGCTGTTGGTGTAGAGAAATGCAACTGATTTCTGTGCATTGATTTTATATCCTGACACTTTACTGAATTCCTGTATAAGTTCTAGCAGTTTTGGAGTTGAGTCTTTTGGGTTTTCCACATATAGTATCATATCATCTGCGAAGAGTGATACTTTGACTTCTTCTTTGCCGATTTGGATGCCTTTAATTTCCTTTTGTTGTCTGATTGCTGAGGCTAGGACTTCTAGTACTATGTTGAATAGCAGTGGTGATAATGGACATCCCTGCCGTGTTCCTGACCTTAGCGGGAAAGCTTTCAGTTTTTCTCCATTGAGAATGATATTTGCGGTGGGTTTTTCATAGATGGCTTTGATGATATTGAGGTATGTGCCCTCTATCCCTACACTTTGAAGAGTTTTGATCAGGAAGGGATGTTGTACTTTGTCAAATGCTTTTCCAGCATCTATTGAGAGTATCATATGGTTCTTGTTCTTTCTTTTATTGATGTGTTGTATCACATTGACTGATTTGCGGATGTTGAACCAACCTTGCAGCCCTGGAATAAATCCCACTTGGTCGTGGTGAATAATCTTTTTAATGTACTGTTGAATCCTATTGGCTAGTATTTTGTTGAGTATTTTCGCATCTGTGTTCATCAAGGATATCGGTCTATAGCTCTCTTTTTTGGTGGGATCCTTGTCTGGTTTTGGGATCAAGGTGATGCTGGCCTCATAAAATGAGTTTGGAAGTTTTCCTTCCATTTCTATTTTTTGGAACAGTTTCAGGAGAATAGGAATTAGTTCTTCTTTAAATGTTTGGTAGAATTCCCCCGGGAAGCCGTCTGGCCCTGGGCTTTTGTTTGTTTGGAGATTTTTAATGACTGTTTCAATCTCCTTACTGGTTATGGGTCTGTTCAGGCTTTCTATTTCTTCCTGGTTCAGTTGTGGTAGTTTATATGTTTCTAGGAATGCATCCATTTCTTCCAGATTGTCAAATTTATTGCCGTAGAGTTGCTCATAGTATGTTCTTATAATAGTTTGTATTTCTTTGGTGTTAGTTGTGATCTCTCCTCTTTCATTCATGATTTTATTTATTTGGGTCCTTTCTCTTTTCTTTTTGATAAGTCGGGCCAGGGGTTTATCAATTTTATTAATTCTTTCAAAGAACCAGCTCCTAGTTTCGTTGATTTGTTCTATTGTTTTTTTGGTTTCTATTTCATTGATTTCTGCTCTGATCTTTATGATTTCTCTTCTCCTGCTGGGCTTAGGGTTTCTTTCTTGTTCTTTCTCTAGCTCCTTTAGGTGTAGGGTTAGGTTGTGTACCTGAGACCTTTCTTGTTTCTTGAGAAAGGCTTGTACCGCTATATATTTTCCTCTCAGGACTGCCTTTGTTGTGTCCCACAGATTTTGAACCGTTGTATTTTCATTATCATTTGTTTCCATGATTTTTTTCAATTCTTCTTTAATTTCCCGGTTGACCCATTCATTCTTTAGAAGGATACTGTTTAGTCTCCATGTATTTGGGTTCTTTCCAAACTTCCTTTTGTGGTTGAGTTCTAGCTTTAGAGCATTGTGGTCTGAAAGTATGCAGGGAATGATCCCAATCTTTTGATACCGGTTGAGTCCTGATTTAGGACCGAGGATGTGATCTATTCTGGAGAATGTTCCATGTGCACTAGAGAAGAATGTGTATTCTGTTGCTTTGGGATGAAATATTCTGAATATATCCGTGATGTCCATCTGGTCCAGTGTGTCGTTTAAGGCCTTTATTTCCTTGCTGATCTTTTGCTTGGATGACCTGTCCATTTCAGTGAGGGGAGTGTTAAAGTCCCCTACTATTATTGTATTATTGTTGATGTGTTTCTTTGATTTTGTTATTAATTGGTTTATATAGTTGGCTGCTCCCACGTTGGGGGCATAGATATTTAAAATTGTTAAATCTTCTTGTTGAACAGACCCTTTGAGTATGATATAGTGTCCTTCCTCATCTCTTATTATAGTCTTTGGCTTAAAATCTAATTGATCTGATATAAGGATTGCCACTCCTGCTTTCTTCTGATGTCCATTAGCATGGTAAATTCTTTTCCACCCTCTCACTTTAAATCTGGAGGTGTCTTCGGGCTTAAAATGTGTTTCTTGGAGGCAACATATAGATGGGTTTTGTTTTTTTATCCATTCTGATACCCTGTGTCTTTTGACAGGGGCATTTAGCCCATTCACATTCAGGGTAACTATTGAGAGATATGAATTTAGTGCCATTGTATTGCCTGTAAGGTGACTGTTACTGTATATGGTCTCTGTTCCTTTCTGGTCTACCACTTGTAGGCTCTCTCTTTGCTTAGAGGACCCCTTTCAATATTTCCTGTAGAGCTGGTTTGGTATTTGCAAATTCTTTCAGTTGTTGTTTGTCCTGGAAGCTTTTAATCTCTCCTTCTATTTTCAATGATAGCCTAGCTGGATATAGTATTCTTGGCTGCATGTTTTTCTCGTTTAGTGCTCTGAAAATATCATGCCAGCTCTTTCTGGCCTGCCAGGTCTCTGTGGATAAGTCAGCTGCCAATCTAATATTTTTACCATTGTATGTTACAGACTTCTTTTCCCGGGCTGCTTTCAGGATTTTCTCTTTGTCATTGAGACTTGTAAATTTTACTATTAGGTGACGGGGTGTGGGCCTATTCTTATTGATTTTTGAGGGGCATTCTCTGAACCTCCTGAATTTTGATGCTCGTTCCCTTTGCCATATTGGGGAAATTCTCCCCAATAATTCTCTCCAGTATACCTTCTGCTCCCCTCTCACTTTCTTCTTCTTCTGGAATCCCAATTATTCTAATGTTGTTTCGTCTTATGGTGTCACTTATCTCTCGAATTCTCCCCTCGTGGTCCAGTAGCTGTTTGTCCCTCTTTTGCTCAGCTTCTTTATTCTCTGTCATTTGGTCTTCTATATCACTAATTCTTTCTTCTGCCTCATTTATCCTAGCAGTTAGAGACTCCATTTTTGATTGCACCTCATTAATAGCTTTTTTGATTTCACCTTGGTTAGATTTTAGTTCTTTTATTTCTCCAGAAAGGGCTTTTATATCTCTCGAGAGGGTTTCTCTAATATCTTCCATGCCTTTTTCGAGCCCGGCTAGAACCTTGAGAATTGTCATTCTGAACTCTAGATCTGACATATTACCGATGTCTGTATTGATTAGGTCCCTAGCCTTCGGTACTGCCTCTTGTTCTTTTTTTTGTGTTGAATTTTTACGTCTTGTCATTTTGTCCAGATAAGAGTAAATGAAGGGGCAAGTAAAATACTAAAAGGGTGGCAACAACCCCAGGAAAATATGCTTTAACCAAATTAGAAGAGATCCAAAATCGTGAGTGGGGAGAAAGAGGATAAAAAGAGGTTCAAAAAGGAAGAAAGAAAAAAAAAAAACAAAAAGAAAAGAAAAAAAAATAAAGAAAAGAATAGAGAAGAATTTTTTAAAAAAGAAAACACCTAAGAAAAATGTAAAAAAGAAAAAATATATATATTAGATAAACTAGTAAAAAATCGTTAAAAAAGAAAAAGGTAACAGTTAAAAAAAAATTTTACCCGAAGGCGAGAAAAAAAAAAATGAAAAAAGAAAAAATTAAATTAACTGCAAGACTAAAAAAAATCACAGGAAAAAAGCCATGAGTTCCGTGCTTGGCTTTCTCCTCCTCTGGAATTCTGCTGCTCTCCTTGGTATTGAAACCGCACTCCTTGGTAGGTGAACTTGGTCTCGGCTGGATTTCTTGTTGATCTTCTGGGGGAGGGGCCTGTTGTAGTGATTCTCAAGTGTCTTTGCCCCAGGCGGAATTACACAGCCCTTACCCGGGGCCGGGGTGAGTAATCCGCTCAGGTTTGCTTTCAGGAGCTTTTGTTCCCTGAGCGCTTTCCGTAGAGTTCCAGAGGACGGGAATACAAATGGCGGCCTCCTGGTCTCCGGCCCGGAGGAGCCGAGAGCCCAGGGCCCCACTCCTCAGTGCGCCCTCAGAGAACTGCGCCCAGTAACTCCCGTCTGCCTGACCTCCGGCCGCGCTCCGAGCTCACTGAGCCTGCGACCGGTTCAAGGTAACACCGAGCTGCGAGCTCACTGTCGGCTCTGTCTCTGTAGCCGGCTTTCCCGTTCCAATACCCGCAAGCTCTGCGACACTCAGACACCCCCGATCCTTCTGTGACCCTGCGGGACCTGAGGCCACGCTGACCCCGCGTGGGCTTCACCCGGTTTAGCCTCTGGAGCGATGTCCCTCAGCGGAACAGACTTTTAAAAGTCCTGATTTTGTGCACGGTTGCTCCGCTGCTTGCCGGGAGCCGGCCCCTCCCCCCGGGGTCTATCTTCCCGTCGCTTTGGATTCACTTCTCCGCCGGTCCTACCTTTCAGAAAGTGGTTGTTTTTCTGTTTCCAGAATTGCTGTTTTTCTTCTCTTCGATCTGCCGATGGATTTTCAGGTGTTTGCAATCTTTAGATAAGCTATGTAGCTGATCTCCGGCTAGCTGAAGCAGTCTCAGCTTGCTACTTCTCCGCCATCTTGACTCTTCTCCTATTCTATCGGTAGTATTGATATTTAATGACATCAAATTTGCAAATGCATAAACATGGAATGTGTTTTCCATTTATTTTTCTTAATTTCTTTCAGCAATGTTTTGTATTTTTCATTTTACAAATCTTTCACCTCCTTGGTTAAGTTAATTCCTAAAATTTTTATTATTTTTGATGCTATTGTAAATGGAGTTAATTTCCTTTTTGAACTGTTTATTTTTAGTGTACAGAAATGCCAATGATTTTTGTGTATTAACTTGGTGTCCTACTGAATTCATTTATAAATTCTAACAATGTTTTTGCGGAAACTTTAGGGGTTTTATAGGTAAGATCATATATATCATCTGCAGAGATAATTTTATTTCTCTCTTTCCAACTTGGATGTCTTTTATATCTTTTCCTAAGTGTGCTAGTTAGAATTTCCAATACCATATTGAATAGAATGGCAAAAATGGGTATCCTTTACCTTATTCCTGATTTTATAGGAAAAGTTTTTAATTTTTTTACTATTAAGTCTGATGTTTTTCATATATGGATTTTATTATGTTGAGATCATTTATTTCTATTCCTAGTTTGTGAGTGTTTTTATAAATTCAGTTTGCTGAATTTTGTTAGTATTTTGATGAGAATTTCATAAGGGTTATTGATCTGTGGTTTTCTTTTCTTAGTGTCTTTTTCTAGTTCTGGTATTAGAGTAACGTCAGCCTCAAAGAATGAAATAGGAAGTGTTCCCTCCTCTTCAATTTCTCGAAAAGTTTGAGAAAGATTGGTGTTATTCTTTCTAAATAAATGTTTATTAAAATTCACTGGTGAGGGCTACCTGGGTGGCTCAGTGGGTTAAGCCTCTGCCTTCGGCTCAGGTCATGATCTCAGGGTCCTGGGATCGAGTCCCACATCAGGCTCTCTGCTCAGCAGGGAGCCTGCTTCCTCCTCTCTCTCTGCCTGCCTCTCTGCCTACATGTAATCTGTCTGTCAAATAAATAAACAAAATCTTAAAAAAAAAAAAAAAAGAATTCACTGGTGACACCATCATGACCAGGGCTTTGCTTTGTTGCGAGATTTTTGATTACTGATCAATCTCCTTGCTATCTATAGGTCTATTCAGATTTTCTTTTTCTTGGTGAGTTAGCCTTTGTAAGTTTGTATTTGCAGATATTTGTCCATTTGTCACGTAGTTATTCAATGTATTTGATTACAATTGTTCATATTACTCTTATAATTCATTTTACTTTTGTAGAATCAGTTGTAGTGTCCCCACTTTCTTTTCTAATTTTAGTCATTTGAGTCTTCTTTTTTTCTAAGTCTAGAGGTTTGTCAATTTTGAGCATTTCAAGGAACCAACTTTTGGTTTCATTGATTTTCTCTACTGTTTTCCTGTTCTCTATTTTATTTATCTTTGCTCTGAACTTTATTTTTTTCTTCCTGCTAGCTTGGGTTTAGTTTGTTCTTTTTCTAGTTAAGTTTAAAAAATAATTTTAATGAGGTAAAATTTTAAGTATGCAGTTTGGTAAGTTTTGAAAAATGTATACACCTAGGGAACCATCACCACCATCAAAATATTGTAGGTGTCCATCTCTACAAATTATTCCTTTTTGCACTTTCCAAGTTAACTACCCCCCCCCCAATCTTGGCCCTGGGCAATAACTTCTCTGTTTTCCGTCAGTATAAATTACATTTGTCTAGAGTTTTCTTATACCTTATGTAGCCTTGGTGCCTAGCTTCTTTTGTTCAGCTACTTGGTATTTTTGAGATGCACCCATGTTGTTGAATGTATGTTTATTTGCTTCTATCACAGAGTAGTATGCCATTGCATAGATATATCACAATAAAAAAAATTATTCTGTTAGTGAACATTTAGCTTGTTTCTAGTTTTGGTTATTGTGAATGAAGTTGTTTTGAACATTTATGTACAAACCTTCCCGTAGGCAAATATTTTAATTTCCCTTGGGTAAATCCTAGAGGTGGGCTTGCTGGATCATATGGGAAGGGTACATTTAACTTTTTAAGAAATTGGCCAGACTGTGTTCCAAATGTGTCATTTTATATTCTTTCCAGCAATGTATAAGAATTCTAGTTGTTCCACATTCCCACGAAGACTTTGAGCAAACCTGTAACCTTCCATTTACTTTTCTGTAAAGTGGGCATAATCATAACAGTTCTGTCTGGCATACATGTACATACATGTATGGTATGTGCATGTAAGTAATGGGATGTTAAGTTGAAAATTTGGGACAGTAAGATAATAGTGGTACTACATATTTAAGTAAGGTGGTGGGCGATTGGGTGGCTCAGTAGGTTAAGCCTCTTCTTTCAGCTCAGGTCATGATCTCAGGGTCCTGGGATCAAGGTCCGCATCAGGCTCTCTGCTCAGCAGGGAGCCTGCTTCCCCCTCTCTCTGCCTGCCTCTCTGCCTACTTGTGATCTCTCTCTCTGTATATAAAATAAATACATAAAATCTTATAAAGAAATAAAATGAGGTGGCACATTAAAATTCAAATTTTGAAAACATGTGACCAAAAACCCGTTTTATGACTCTTGGACCTTTCTTCTAGAAATAGGTCACACTTTGCCAAGATGCAGGACTTTCCATGCTAAAACCAGGACAGTCCCAGGCAAATTGGGAAAGGTTGATCACTGTATTGACATTAAAGATAGAGAGTGAAAAAAGATAGTATTTGAGAAAAGACTTTTTTGGAGGGAAATTCTGTCACACTGTTTTCCAACAGGTTCCTTTCAAGGAGGTAGGGTGGAGTTTTTAGCACCTTTTTCTCAAGACTAGAAAGAGGAGGGCCTCTTTAAGACTACTCCAAGAGCTTTAAATTTATGTCTGGATTTTGAGACACCCAGAGCCTGAAATTGTATTGCCATCCAGGAGATCTTCAGTATGAGAGAGACCAAACTGTGAGTCATGAGAAAGAGTAAACATAAGCTGCTAAGTCTAGAAAGCAAGTGCATTACCTTCTAGAAAAGTTGGAATTCTCCTTATAACATAGGTATGGTCCACAGAGCAAAGACAGCTGTCCAGAGCCATTGCAAGTCTTGTCCAAGAGCATTTCCTGGAAGAGAGGCTATGTGGAGGTTAAAACCAAAAGGCAGACACTGAGGGGAACGGGGTCATGGGAAGGAGAGATACTGTCCCCTTCACTGAAGTTATAGGTAGAGGGACCCAGCATAGGATATAATGATAAAGTTCCTAAAGCACCCCAAAATAAAAGAGTCATCTATAAACATTTGATTGATTTAGAGAATTGAAGACATCTTATAAGAATCAGTTCAAAATCAAACATCACATCCCTTATTCCCCCTGTGTGGGAAAGTATACGAAAGTATAGGATTGAGCTGAGCTGGAGGCACGTGGGACTATAAAGAAGGGAGGAATACCAAGGACCAGGATCGGGGAGGATTGGGAGATAGAAAAAGGAAACTAGTACCCAGACATAGAAGAAGTCACTGCTCGGGAAGGTACAAAGGGAGTTGGGTAAACTTGACCTACTTCCTTATTTGCCTTCTTATTTATTTAATTACTTATTCAAGATTTATTGAGATTCTACTCACAATGATATGGAGTGTGTTGAGTGCTCAAAACACAGCACTGAACAAGGTATTCAGGGAACTCACAATTCTATTTAAAGGAAAGACATATATACATATAATTATAATTCAGTATGACGCATTCAAAGACCAGATAAAATATCCAATTTCTTTTATTCATGTCCTGGGAAAATCAAAGCGTCATTACACACCAATAATTTCCCTAAGTACAGGGCTTTCAGGTGAATCTGGAATGAGAGAATATGGTTTTTGGCCTGAGACTAGAATGGGACATTCCATTTTGGGTTTCTCGTATTGAAATGCCAACTTGACTTATCTCCTAGACCCAGGTGGAAAAGCCAAACATAGTAAATCTTGTGCCCATAACCCCAACTTGGAGTGTATAATTGCATGAAATCTGGTAGAGTTAGTCTATTTATTTAGGTCTTAATTGAGGCCTTGAAATCAATCAGATTTCAATTCATTATGCGTACATAGCTAAGGTCGTACATTTATCTTTTGCTTAAAGCTTATGATGACATTTTTTCTGTACCCTTACTATCTGAACGAGGGATAGATAAAAGATCTGGCACGTTGAGATCAGCATAAAAAGGTCTCACTGGGCTACGATCAGGAGGTCAGCAGGGCCACATTCCCTCTGGAATCTCCAGGACAGAAACCATTTCCTTATGTTTTCCAAATTCGGGGGGGCACCTGCATTTCTTGGCTTCTTCTATCTTCGATCTTCAAAGCCATCCATGGCAGGTCACACCCATCTTCCACTGCTCTCTGGCTTTCTGACAATCACCAGGAATTTTCTCCTCCTTGAAGGATGCCTGTGATTGGCTTGGACTCCCCCGATAATCCAGAATAATCTCCTCCCTCTCAAGGTCCTTAACCTTAATCACATCTGCGGAGTCCTCTTTGGTGCATAAAATAACATAATTACAGGGCCTAGAAATTAGAACTTGGTCATCTTCGGAGGGCCACTGTTCTGCCTACCCATGAAAAGTAACTTTTGTCACCTCAAGTGTCTGTTAAAATGAAATGAAATAAGTTTGTGGAAGTGCCTAACAAAATGGACCTGGCACAAAGAAGAAAGTGGGGGAATGTAGTTAATAAGGAAGACAGCAATTTAATAACCAGGTAATTGTAAAGGTGTAGCCCAAAGGCAGCAGCACCAAGAAGACCTAGAAATGAAAGCAATGTCTGTTTTCAAAGGATGCTCCTCTATGAATTTTCTACTTCAGAAGTCAGCTGGGCATGGTAATCAGGAGCTGTCACATTTGGGAGACTATAAGGAGGAAGTTTGGCTGGAGTGAGAAGTCAGGTTAAAGAGACACACAGACTCTGATATTCAGCAGACTTTAGGAATTCATTCCTCTACACACTAGCATACACATTGTTATATTTTACAACGGAGAAAACTGAGGTTCAAAGAACTTCAGTAACTGGTTCAAGGTCACCTGGCTGGTAAAGGCTGAGCAGACACTCAAACTCAAGGCTTTATCGGCTTTCAAGTCTGAATTCTTAGCTTCTGGGAGCTTGTGTTTCATATTTTGGAATTGACATTAAAAACACAGCCCCTTACGCAGGTGCTTTTTTTCCCTGAATAATTTCAGAATCAATATCACTATTTTTATTTCATTTTTAATTTTAATTTTTTTGAGGGAGAGGGGCAGAGATCTCTCAAGCAGGCTCCACACCCCACATGGAGCTGGATGCGGGCTTAATCTTACAACCCTAAGGCTATAACCTGAGTGGAAATCAAGAGTTAGACAATTAACTGACTGAGCCACCTGGGTGCCCCAAGTCACTCTATTCATAAAGCCTATTCCTCAGGGTCAGTGTGTGGCCTTCCTCTCAAACTAGCTATCTGAAAACAGTGATGGCACTTTATTTAAAGATGGAATAAATCCATTGCCTCACTTTAGAAGCCTAGAATGTTTAAAAGAGGATTCTATTGTATTTTAGAAAAATTTGTCTATTGTATTCACTGGATGCATGGCACTAATTCTTCAAGAACTAGTTATAATATAGATAATGTGGAAAAATTAACTGTACTTGGCAGTTTCTTTGTGTAATTAAGGTAAAATTTTACTAATCCTTTCTCTGCTAAGATAAAAACTCAATGTATTTTTGCAGAAAGTTGTTAAAACTAAGACACTAACATAGAAAAATGGAGACATTGAGTTATTAAACATTAGAAAACATTGGAAATTTCATAAAAGGAAATGTGCTATACTGGGTTTCTCCAGAGAAAGAGAACCAATAGAAGAGATGGTTAGATAGATAGATAAATGTAAGAGGAGATTTATTCTAGGAATTGGTGTGTGTAGTTATAGAGGCAAGAAAGCTTGCTATTTGCTGTGTGTAAGCTGGAGAACCAGGATGCCGGGGGCGGGTGGGTAATTCAGTAGAGTCCCTAGGAGCTCCCTCAAGAGCCAGGAGCATTGATGGCCAAGGGCTGGAGAAGATGAATGTCCCAGCTCAAGCAGAGAAAGCAAATTCGCCTTTTTTCCATCTTTTTCTTCTACTCAATCCCTCAAAGGATTGAACAATGCCCACTGGCATTGGTGAGAGCCATCTACTTGACTCAGTTCTGACTCAAACGCTAATCTCTTCTGGAGACAGGCTTCCAAACACACCCAGAAGTCATGTTTAACCAGCTTCTTACCAGCTATCTCAGCACCCCATAGCCCAGTCCCGATGACACACGAAATGAACGATCACTTATGCAAAACACAGTTTAACTTTGTTATGAGTATTCCCCAATCTCTCACTCTTTTCCCCTATTGTAGAGGGCACTCTGGTTTCTGATCTCTGTTCACCACCTGACCAATGGTGTTCTCACCCAAACCACCTTCATCTCTCTCTGGATCTGCGTAACCGTTTCTGACTTGCCTCCCAGCCTTCCTCCTCTGCCCTCCACAGTCTGTTCCACACAGGGCCTTTCAAATGCAAGTCAGGCCACGTCTTCTTAAGCCAGTGTCTTAAGCACGGATCGTGAGCTGCCTCTCTGAGCTCACCATCTACCACTCTCCACCTCGCTGCAAGTGCCAGCTCTCCCCCTTTCTCAAGCATGCCCCGCAGACTTCTGCCTTGATGACTGTCACTCGCCCTTTCTTCTGCCTTGATCACCCCTCCCCTTCTTACACTTGCTGCCTTTCTCACCTTCCCTCCATGTGAACTCATCGGTAATGTCTTCCCACACTCCCCCATTTCCTGGATTTCCCTATCTCCTTAACGTTTTCCCCATTGCATAGCAAATATCACCACCTAATATTCTATTTATTTACACACTGATTTGTTAATTTTCTCTCTGCCTCCTCCCCCCACCCCCACCCCAAGGCTTGAAGAACATATTCTCTATGAGGGCAAAGACTTAATTTTGTTTCCCTCTGTATACCTAGTGCCTGGCATGGGGTGCTCAGCCTACTGCAGGTGCTCAACAAACAATTGTTTAATTAAGAAATGATACTATTTCTTGGGGCACCTGGGTGGCTCAGTGGGTTAAAGCCTCTGCCTTCGGCTCAGGTCATGATCTCAGGGTCCTGGGATCGAGTCCCGCGTCGGGCTCTCTGCTGGGCGGGGAGCCTGCTTCCTCCTCTCTCTCTCTGCCTGCCTCTCTGCCTACTTATGATCTCTGTCTAATAAATAAATAAAATCTTAAAAAAAAGAAAAGAAATGATACTATTTCTGAAAACAAAATTAATACTTATTACAGGCAATAGAAAAATACAGAAATGTACAAAGAAAGAACATCCATTCCTAAAGAAGTATCCACTGTTAGCATTTTGTTAAATTTCTTCTAGGTTTTTCTAAGAATATGTATTTTTTCTTTTTGTGAGATCAGGATTAATCTTTATTAGAGTTTATATCCAGCTTTTTAAGAAAGTATAGTATGAGAGCACTTTCACTTTATACATGGTTTTTGGTTTGTTATTTTCCCCACTAAATTATAAAATTTGGGTTTCTGTTGTTTCCCAATTATTCATATAACTTAACAACATAATAATTGTATATGCTTATTTATATCTAAAAAGTATGCAATGATACACACCACTTAAAGAAATTTAACAGAAAAATAGAAATTCTATTCATATTATATTAAATACTTCAAGCATTTTTTAAAAGTTCATGTAGTCAATATAATTTCATAAAGGAATAATTTTCTTGATGAAGCTTATTGTGTTGACATATCAATATTTCAGGGACTGGGACTACGGAGTTTGTGTTAGGACATTTTAAAATTGTTTTATATTCAGTCCATGGGTTGTTGAAATAGCAACTTGCCTTTGGTTACCTAGAAAAATGTATGTCATTAAAATACTCTTTATATGCTGCCCTGGGAACATATCCCACACATGATGTATTCATAAAGAGTTCATTTTATTTACAGCTTGTCACATAATATGGTATAAGGAAACACACTTCTGATGCACTTAAACTGAATTATGCTTCTCTTTTTGACAGAGTGGGGAAATATATTTGTAAGAGTGAATAAACACACCTTGAACTGCCTGTTTTTTGAGAAGGAGGCAGAGAGAAGCACATTAACATTATTCTGTTATTAGAACTTCTATAGCGATAGACACTTTGGACATTTAATAGCTGTTTGTTTTCCAAATTGGGTGCCTGAAATACTTTATGTCAAAACTTGATGACAGGGACTCTAGAAAGCAGTAAACTCCTAAAAAGATTTTTCAGAGTTGCAGTTTTGTAGTGTGGATACGGAAAAAAAAAATCTGTTGTTGCCTCTTCTGGCATCTAAACCTTTGTTGCTTAATTCAAAGTAATTCAAAAGATTAGGTTTTGTAATTGACTAGTGTGGCAGATTCTTTGTCACATATGGATAGAGACAGTGGTTGCTTTTGTAGGACAGAATGCACCAGTACAGAATTTGAACATTTTTTTTTCATAGTAATATTGACAAACATCCAGGCAAATACACTAATTTTTCCTCCTCAATGTATTCATTAATTTACAAATTAATAAGAATGTACAAGGTAGAATGCTAAACTGAGACCATACAGGAAATAAGAGGTACCCTATAGTACTTTCAGATGAATGACACTGTCCATTTTTTATGTCACACCGGGGTCTAACAAGTTCTAAAATCTAGTGTAATATCTGGATGAACTATTCATTATTATCCCTTGCAATTGTTAGGCCACTAATTAATTACTGCAGCATCCAGTTCCCATCTTCCTATCCTGGAAATAGATGTTCCTAGTCACTAGGGGTTCCAGAGGAAAGAAACACATAGATCTGTGGAAATCCACCATTATTACAGGAATAAAAAGAGAAAGAAGAAGAAGAAAGGAAAAACCCAGGTGCAAAACTCCAAACACATGCTCTGACATAAAGAGTTAGACAAAAGCCACTGTATTAGTTAATAAGTAATATGTAGTTACTGTGCTTTAACTATCTTCTTCATTAGAGGATGAATAGTTGTTTCTATGTAGTTTCTGGGTTTTTCCTTAATAGGAATATTAACTAACAGAAACTAACCAATGCAATCAATGCAATCAATTGATCCAATTTCTATAGCTACATTTATGAAGAATCTTAGTGCTGGTTCAGTGTCTTCAGGCAATCACTCTAGCTCTCATCTCTTATTTTTAAAAAAGTACAGCCTTAACTATCTGGCCTTTTGAGAACTATTAGGGAGAAAGGAAGAATCTGAGGCAGGTGGAATATTTGTGGGATGATAGTTGGGGAAATTGACCCTAAAGACGTCTTAAGCTTAAAATCCAAGCTGCAGTGGAACAGTTTAAATCCAGGCTGAAGTAAGTGTCCAGGGGGTTAATGCAAATACCGATGGGACAGGGAAAACTTCAGGGTGGCAGAATGAGGTGGAATTAGAATCATCTGTGCCTGATGTTGAGATGTTTAACAGGTGGAGTGGTAAGGGCACAGTTCAATACCAGGCAAGGAGACGGACAGGTTGGCCCCTCCCAGTACATTTCCCAGTGCATTTCCTCCCACTCTGCTGATTCTGCCCACCATGACTCAGGATAAGGCTCCTGGTCCCTTGAGGAACCAAAAATACCAGACATGCAGATTCAAGTTCTAGCTTGACCTATCAGCTCGACCAGGTGGGGGGTTAGATAGATAGGCTACCTTCTGATTTTCATGAGAACGATTAAAAATCTGTATCCAAAGTACAAAGGACAGCATTTTTAGAGTACTAGACTTTCCTGTGGCATCTCACATTTTACCAGGCCTCGCTCTTAGTAGGGAGTCTTGGTAGATGCTGACGGAGATGGAAGATTTTATTAAAGGTAGCTAGGGACAGCACTGAATGATACTGCCCAGAGTCTCAGCGATTCCAATTGCATTAGGTTAAATTAAAAATAAAATAAAAATAAATAAACAAGTACACCTTCCTTTCCTTGACTGTGTCCTATTTTTTTTTTAAGATTTTATTTATTTGACAGAGAGAAATTACAAGTACACTGAGAGGCAGGCAGAGAGAGAGAGAGAAGGAAGCAGGCTCCCTGCTGAGCAGAGAGCCCGATGCTGGACTCGATCCCAGGACCCTGAGATCATGACCTGAGCCAAAGGCAGCGGCTTAACCCACTGAGCCACCCAGGCGCCCCGACTGTGTCCTATTTTTGAAGCACTGTGTATACCAAACACTTCACATCTTGTAGGTAAGAAAATGGAAGATTACAGAGACTAAGTATATTACACACTTAAGAAATGCTGCTAAACGGGGAACCTGGAATGTGAAGGCATATCTGTCTGATCCCAAAACCTGTGTATATTCTATTCTTTCCTAATTCTGACATATAGCTTTTCCCCTTAAGGGTAACATCTTTGGACATGGGTGAAAAAGCCATAAATATCTAGGTAGGAAGGTCTTTCTCTACTAAGCATTCCTGGCATCAGTGACCCAGAAGTATCTTTACCCAACTCCAAATACCCGAGGCCCACCCCCACATTCCCTGGATGTCTCTCTTTTAGCCCCAGGGTCCAGGTCTGGTCTGGTCTGTGTTTGAAATGTAAACTTCCATCACACAGCCAGGCCGTTTCCTTCCACCGCCGCTAGAGGGCGGCCTGCAGTCACGATCCCCCGGAGCCCTCTAGCGGTCAGAGGAAGCTCCAGCCTTCCCTGGGGGATCTACGTTCCTAGGAACTTTCTCAAAGTCCGGCAGATGTTGCCCAGGGAAGCAAGGCCGTGGGACACACCTAGAGTCACCCTCGTTGCTTCCCTTTAGTGCTTCTGGGACAGGCTCATGAGCTCTGCCCCAAGTCAAGATGACCTCTCCAACCTGCCAAGTGTGCCCTCTCGGATGCTGCAGGGTAGATTCTGTCACTAAATTTCAGGAAGAATCAAATACAGGTATCTAGAGGATGTGGCAGCGAGTCCAAAATTTGTTTTTTATGTCCCCCAGAATGCACAGGGTGGTTTATTTAAATTGATTCCGAGAAGCAGCTCTGGATATCTTCTACGTCCCCAAGGTAAATGTTTAAATAGCACTAGTAATAATCTGGGGTTACATAGTGTAGCACAATCACGATTTTCCAGGAAGTCTGTGGTTCTTTTGATAATATGAGTGTATTTAAACAACATTGGCAAACCCCAGTCTAATGTGGGGATGCGCTCAGGTTTTTTTTCATGATTTTAATATGATCATGATGACATATTGTAGTAGTTATCTCCTTTTTATTTAAAATAACTGGGTTATTTTGGAGTGTAAATATGAATATATGAATATGTATTTAAATGACATATACTTTAATATGTGTATTTTGGTTATCAGATACAGATAGCAAGCACATATCAGTCACTTTCATGGCCTCCGCTGGAGTTTACTGGTACTGTTTTATTACGGTGTGTACACTGGACTCGTTTATTTAGGAAAAAAAATAGCTGCTGCTTTTAAGTAATTGCAATAGAAGAGACTTTGTCAGTATGTCTTCATGGGAAAGGATACGGATGCTTAATAAAGTAGGAAATGACGTTATCGTTAGGCATATTCTACCAACTACCCTGTTATTCACTTAATTCTTACAAGCAAATCAAAGCAAATTTGATTGGCTGAGGAAATATTTACAGGGTGACGCCGTACGGAGTGAAGTTCAGTAAAGATGCCACTGGGAATGAGACATGATTCCTGTATTCAAAGTTCAGGGGGGAAGTAAAGGCACGTATCTAAATAAAATTTTTTAAAGATTATTTATTTATTTATATATTTGAAAGACAGAAATCACAAGTAGGCAGAGAGAGAGGGAGAAGCAGAGAGCCCGATGTGAGGCTCAATTCCAGGATCCTGAGATCATGACCTGAGCCGAAGGCAGAGGCTTAACCCACTGAGCCACCAAGGCACCCCGAAATAACTTTTTAAAAAGGATATAACAGTGGAATTCCCTCATCTTAGCAAAACAAATTAACAATCCTAGAAATTAAAGGGAGAAAAATTATAATTTAGACAGTGCCGGCAATGCTGCCCATCATTCCTCTCAATGATTGCCTGGAGTGAGCATAGCAGCAAGCATGTGAGTCTGTGGTTCCCTCAGTTTGTCTCTGTTCTGGGTACCTATCGAGTGGGAGCAGATCACTGAGCTGAGTGTGATTCTAATTTTTAAAGATATGCATAGATGCATCATTTTTCATATAAAATGGACCCTAAAAGCAGGCCAACTACTTCATCTGGTGCTCAACCAAAGAAACAGGAATCTGTTCCAACGCTGGAAGAAAAACCGGCTGTGCTGAAACAACTCGTGGTCTCCAGGGGAGCGCCTGTCGAAGGACCTTTCCAGGGTAATTTTGATTTTTCATGATTTTCTTGTTTCTGATTTTAGAACCTAAGAGGTGTGAATCTCTTTTAAGATAAGTATCGTCAGAGATACATACACGGTCTGGAAGGGTCTGGATGCCAGGTTAGGAGGTTTGACTTTCTTTAGCCATGCAGTTGGAGTCTATTAATGGTTTCTGAATAAAGCAGGTTCTGACCCCAGGTTTCAGCAGATCTATTTGAAAATAATATTCTAGATGGACTAGAAGTTGCAAAAACTGAGACAGAGGGGTAATTAAGAAGGTTTTATGATCATAGAGGTGGAGAAGAAGTATTGATTATCAGGGGCGCCTGGGTGGCTCAGTGGGTTAAGCCTCTGCTTTGGAGTCAAGGCATGATCTCAGGGTCCTGGGATCGAGCTCCCCATTGGGCTCTCTGCTTAGCAGGGAGCCTTCTTCCTCCCCTCTCTCTGCCTGTCTCTCTGTCTACTTGTGATCTCTCTCTCTCTCTGTCAAATAAATAAAATCTTTTAAAAAAAGTATTGATTGTCATATCTAGAGTAAAGGAGAATAAATGAAAAATTTTGACTGACTACGGTGGGTTAGAAATAGAGATTTCAAGTTTGGGTGACCGTGAGGTTGGTGGATTCTTTAACAGAGTTAGGGAGATCAGAAGAATTGGTTTTGGTTATGGAGATGAATGGGATTTGGGATAGAATGTGAGGTAACTGTAGGAGACCCAGGTGGAGCGGTTCAACCATGAGCTGGAAGTGCAGGAAGGAATTCTCAAAACGTTCTCTGTGGGCTGCATTCTGTTTCAAAATAGCAGTTGAAATTATAATAGTAGACAACACAGCTAATAAAGATCAGCCTGGTAGAAAGCAGTGAGAAGTACAAATGTAGGTTCTTAAGGATTACCTGTCTTTGGAGGAAGAAAAGAAACAATTAAGAAAACCAAAGGAGGAACATTCAGAAAAAAAATATTCTGAGGAAGAGAATTTTAAAAGAATTTTAAAGAATTTTTTTAAAAAGATTTTATTTATTTATTTGACAGAGAGAAATCACAAGTAGAGAGGCAGGCAGAGAGAGAGAGAAGCAGACTCCCTGCCGAGCAGAGAGCCCTATGCGGGACTCGATCCCAGGACCCTGAGATCATGACCTGAGCCGAAGGCAGCAGCTTAATCCACTGAGCCACCCAGGCACCCAAGAATTTTAAAGAATTTTAAAAGAAGTTAAAATTACATGTTGGTAAAAGTTTTTCTAGAATTATATAGAATGTAATGCACTAATTTTGAAGGTAGAAGGAAGAAAAAATAATCGGTGAATAAGAGAAGAGATACTTAAAAAAAATAGGACAGGCTTGAGATAATTTCAGGGAAAAGACAGCAAATGATTTTAAGTGCTGCTGAAATTTCAGAGTTAAGTCCTGAATTGGAGAGGTAGAAATTTAGATTTCAACTTAAGATATGTGGTGTATCCAAGGATTTTTTTTTCTCATTTATAATTTTGCATGAGATTGACAAATGTATAACCATCAGCTCCTATTCACACAGTCTATTTGTATTTGCTCAAAATAGTACAAGTATAGGAAACTGGGCTTTTCTCAGAAATGACTACCAGTGTCATCACTGGTGACTTTCTGAGAGGATACGGGCCAAAGTCAGACTGCAAGTCAAGGAGTGAACTGGGGTTGAAGAAATACAGAATTTGCTTTTGAGAAATTTAGTGACAAGAGCAAGGAGAGAGAAGAGTATGTTTGGTTAGAAGGTAGGAAAGCTCTGGAAGGCAGCTCACACCAAGCCTGGCGGTCTCCTGGCAGCTTTTGGATCGCGGTCCAGTTAACCTTTAGCATATCCTTTCAGTCTTCTTCTGTGTAGATGCTATTTTGACAAATTTTGTTCATGTTCAGTCCTTGAACAAATCAGAAAATATCCTGGAGCCTGTACTGTCGTGTGAAACTGGAAATACACAGAAGCTACATTTAGTGCACAATCTGAGTGGAGAATTCATGCAAGGGCTCAGTCCAAGATGGTTGCCATGACTCTAATAACTTCTAAAGTATCCTTAATGTGTTTTCTATCTGTGAAATAGTATGATTCTCTGAACCTTAGCCCCAGAAGCCTTTGAAATAGTGGAGTGGGGCTTGCAGATTCATCTCTGGCAGAGCTGTGTCTCACTGCAGAGGCATGACGCATGGAAGTAGGCTGATTCTGCCTTACTAATCCTTCCCTGAGGGCTCAGGCTCTGTAGTGGGCTATTACGTCCTAACTGAGCAGTCTTTTCCATGGAGCTCATTCAGGCACTTAGAGCACTTATTGATGATAGACAACAGCTAGAACTTTTAGAACATATTAGGTTTAATGAGATCGGAAACATGATTGCCATCCTTAAGGGAAAAAGTCAGACAAAATGGGAGGAAAATGTGTCAGAAATCTTTGTCTCAAATAAAGCAGATCATCAGAGCAAAGCTCACATCTCACCTTCTGAGATGAGGAGCTGAGTATAGTAGTAACCACCACATGGCAGTTTTATAATTTAAAATTTGTAACAGCCACATCACACGGGACCTGGAAATCAACCAGGCATTATCATTTTATTGCTTCTTCCATGAAATACCTCATCCTTCCTCCGCTCTCAGAATCCCCAGCTCAGGGAAGACCAGGATGTAGGATTTCCAGTACTAAAACTGGGAGAGTTCTAGGCAAACTGGGATGAGTTGGTAACCCCGGTTCAGAACAAGGTTCTCTGACTCTTTGCATCCCTTCCTCCTGTAGCAGTTTCCCTCTCTTCTAGGCCGTCTTTCTCAGTGTGTGAAGACTAACACCCAGCTCGCGCTCTTCTTTCCATCACCACCCCTGATTATGTGAAAACTTCATCTAGTCCCTGATTTCTTTAGTTCCTTCACTTTTTTCTCTTACACTTTTTCCTCATCTTTCATTCTGACTTTAGCTTCCAGTTCTTCTGGCCAAACCTTACATTTTGTCCTTAGGAATAGCTATACCGCCCTCAAAATCTCAATTTCTTTTTTTTAAAAATTTTTTATTTTTAAAAATATTTTATTTATTTGTCAGAGAGGGAGAGAGAGAGAGAGAGCACAAGCAGGCAGAGGCAGAGAGAGAAGCAGGCTCCCTGCTGAGCAAGGAGCCGGATGTGGGACTTGATCCCAGGCCTCTGGGATCATGACCTGAGCCAAAGGCAGCAGCTTAACTGACTGAGCCACCCAGGTGTCCCCAAAATCTCAATTTCTAACATCTCATTCAGCTCACTGCCTCCATGGTAATTTTTCAATTACACCAGGACTTCCCATCTATTCTGACACCATTTTTAAACATTTATTTATTTATATATTTTTCAAGTAAGCTCTACTCCCAGCCTGGAGCCCAAACTCACAACCCCAAGATCAAGAGTCCCATGCTCTCCCGACCAAGCCAGGAGGGTGCCCTTGGTGATGCCATGTTTAATGTCCACCTCTCTAGTTCCTGTTCTCACTTCCTCCCTGTCCAAATTGGGTTACATTGTCTAATTGCTTGCAAACACCCTCAGATCCCTTGCCTCCCCTCTGCCTTATGCAAGGGGCAAAAAACCCAATACTGGTTAATCCCACCTATTTGCAAAAAGGTAGTATAGTTTAGTGGTTAAAGGTCTGAGCTGTGGACCTATACTTTTTTAATCCTGGGGTAGCATTTGCTAGCTATGTGACCTTGGATAAATTTCCTAATGTCTCTCTGCCTCTGGTTCCTCATCTGTACCTATCTAATACGGTGGTTGTGGGCTCAAAAGTATTAGTAAAAATAAAATGCTTTGACTAGTGCTTGGCACATAATAAGCAGTCAATAAATGTTTCCCAAGCTTGTAGTTGATTGTCAGAAAAAAAACACCTAACTATTCTAATTGATCTCTTTTAAATTTCCTAACTGTGTCGAGTGGGCCTTTGTGCAGTCTTTGCAATTCAGTCGACCACAGCTGCCCCTTCCTTATTGATTTATTTTCTCTCTCTCGGGGATTACTATTTTACCCCCTCTTCTTCTCAAATTTCCAACTTGTCCTCATGGTTCTCGCTCTTCGTGGATGATTTTCCTTCTTACTTCACTGAGGAAACAATCAGAAAATAATGTTATTTTTCCACCGAACAGCCTGCCCACATCTGTAGCCTTCTACTACAATGAAAGCATCTCTTTCCCCAGTTTGGGATAACCCTTTACTTGTACACTGGACTCCATCTCTTTTCACTTTCTCAAGAATTGTAATGACATAATTATCTCTCTCTTTCTCTTTCTTTTTATTTATTTACTTATTTGAGAGAGAGAGAGAGACTGAGAGCACAAGGGAGAGAGCAAGCATGAGTGTGGAGGGGGGCAGAGGGAGAGGAAGGAGCGGGGTCTTGGGATTATGACCTGGGCTGAAGGCAGACACTCAATGGACTGAGCCACCGAGATGCCCCCTAATTATCTCTCTTTTGTCTTGGGTAATTACATGTCTCCTTTCTTCTCTGCCATCAGTGCTGTAATATTAATAAAAAATCTCCAACAAAAGGAGAAAAAAAAATCTCCCTAACTTCTGTGTCTGTGGTAGCAACGAACTTGTTTACTATCCTGTATAGCAAACCTTAGTGTCTCTATAGTCTCAGCTCCCATTTTCATAACAATTCGAATCAAGCTTCATTTCCCCAAAACCACACCTGTATGAGCCAACAGCAACCTCCACCTGTCAAGTCTGATGATCTGTAATCTGTCCTCATCTTCCTTTGCTTATCATCAGTGTTTAACATAATTGATCACTTCTGCCTCTTGAAATTTTTTTTCACTTGGTTTCAGTGAATATTTTGTATTATCATCTATTTTGTATTACCTATTTTGTATTATCATCATCTACTATTTTGTATTATCTGTACTATTTTGTATTATCATCATCTATCTTTCTTCTCAGTCTCTTTGGCTGGATCATCATTTGTAACTTGAAAAGTTTTTGAAAATAATGGAGTGCTCCAGAGCTCAGTCTTAGGCTCTCTTAGGCTTACAGAAGTGATTGGAGTGAACAAAACCAGGAGAAATTGATTTCGTGGGTTTTGTATGAGGCAACGAGAACTGTGTTGAGAAGGGAATACGCATGGTTTGTAAGAAAGAAGAAAGCCATTATAATGATCTTAAGCTGAATTTTACTTAACATGCAATTGTTTAGTGGAAGCAATTTTACTGTGATAAATTCAGTTCCACAATATTTTCTTTTTTTTTTTTTTAAAGATTTTTATTTTCTTTTATTTATTTGAGAGAAGAAGTGAGAGAGAGCATGAGAAGGTAGAAGGTCAGAGAGAGAAGCAGACTCCCCATGGAGCTAGGAGCCCGATGTGGGACTCGATCCCAGGACTCTGGGATTATGACCTGAGCCACCCAGGCGCCCCTCCACAATATTTTCTGAGCATCGACAGTGGAAAGGGGAAGGGAGAATCAAAGATGGAGCAAGCAGGTCTTGCCAACACAGACCTGAAAGCAATCTGGTTATTGTCCTAATTTAATTAATGGGAAATTAAGAGCTAAATCAATACTAGAACTCTAACCAGAAGTCTTGGTGGTTCCCAGTCTTCGATTAAATTGATGAAGTTATTTGCCTCCCAGATTGAAATACAATAAAGAATAAAGTGTGCCTAAATTATAAGTTTAAAGGCCATTCAAGTGGAAACTTGCTGGAAAGGGTAATAAAATAACAACTACAAAAATACAACTTTCCTTGGCATTTTCAACTTAGCTCCCTCAGAGCTACTAAAGGACCCATTCATGTCTTTTTCAACAAGATCTTGGATTTTTCAGTCAACCACTCCTAGGGTTTTGTATTGGCACAATTGGATTTTCTCCTTGGAAACTGATTTTTAATAAAGAACAAACTAGAATATAGCTGAATAATGCAATTTTGTTATTAAAACCCCAAGGCTGACACCGGAAAACTTGCATTTAAAAAATTTGGAATAGTGGAGGTGCTTAGCCACCTCTGAGGTTCTCTGTGTAAACAAACAAGATTCAAGCATAGTTTTTCTACTTAGATTTGGGTTTCAGTGAGTGTTGTAAAGGTTAGAAGTTGGAGTATGCACTTTATGCCAAACCACTCAAAAAATAATAACAGCACTGACCATAATAGCTACTCTCTACTGGGTAACTACTTACAATTAGCTATTTACAAGGTGATGTTTTTTAATCCCTTCCAAAGGCTGGATGAGGTGGTGTTACTGTCCTTCAGAGACAGAAACCGAGATTCAAAGAGCTTTTATCATTTTTCTAAGGAAAGGAGAGACATGTTCCCAGGCCTTTTACTTAAAGGCAAAGGGGAAAGAAACTGTTAAGTACCAGCTACTACGCCTGGACCTTTTGTATAACTATCTTGTTTAATCAAAAGTCGGAGTTAAGAAATAGATTGTAATATGAGCTTTGTGCTTAACACTTTGTATTGCAAGCGTACAAGTCTTGGATGGCATTTTAAATGAGACAGATTTGTAGTATTGCATTTAAAATGCAGTGCTTACATCCTTGACCCTGCGGAGGGCTAAACGAATTGTTATTTCCCATCAAGATTTTTCCTCTCATGTAATGATTCCTGGAGCATTTCTTCTTTGCAAGCCAGCTTATAAAACTGTGGGCCCTCACTTAAAAGTAGAGTTGCTGAGAATTCAGTACTTGTTGCGCATACATACGGTACAACCGTACTGGTAGACTTGCCTATTTTAGCACCTAGATATTCCGCAAGTGTAGGAATTCCCTGTTTAACAGTGGTTTCTTTAGAGACCTTTATGTCTAGTTGGTTAAAAGTTACTGATGAGCATCTGGATGTGAACAGGTTGAGGTGAGTACCAAAAATGTGGCCAAATAAAAGAAATAAAAGTTAGTCTAGGAAAACAGGCATTGGTTTTCCAACCGTTTTTTGCTAATGATTTGTAACAAATTCTCTTCTGTGATCAGGTGTTAATATTTTAGATAAGGAGGAAAGTCCAGGCACGAGGGGTGGTGAGTGGGAGCTAAGAATTGAGGGTGGACAGAGGTGAGGCAGAGGGAAGCAAGGGCAAAAGCCGCACACTGGGAGATTGAAGTCCTCTGGGATAATGTTAATGTTTTTATTTTACTCTTGTTAGTTCTATGTTAGGTCAGTACCTGTTTAGATTTTTGTTTGCTTAAAGGAAGAAAATTGAGAAAAATCATACCTACGTTCCCGCCACCCCCTGCCCAAATTAAAAGCATAGATACAGAGACAAACTTTCTTTTA
Source organism: Mustela putorius furo (assembly GCF_011764305.1). Classification (NCBI taxonomy): domain Eukaryota; kingdom Metazoa; phylum Chordata; class Mammalia; order Carnivora; family Mustelidae; genus Mustela; species Mustela putorius. The sequence goes on from NW_025422368.1 coordinate 10,138,172, forward strand.
TCCACTGCCTTTATTTGTTTAGGAGATGGGAGTTTTAAAAATGGTTCAGGGATCAAAGCCCCCAAACAAGAGCTTGGGAGCTGACAACCTTAGAAAGAAATGGGTATCCCTGCTTATAGTGCTAGTCCGGGTGTCTGAAGGAATACCTGTATTATTCCTACTCAGGAGCTTATCCCTGTGGCCAAACAAATACTGTTGGAATATATAACCGATTCAATTTAACAAACATGGGTCGAGTGCTCTTTATGCACTGTGGTTGGTGTTAAGTAAGTGAGGCAGCCTTAATAAAGTTTGCAATCTTAGGAGAAGCAGGCAGGTAAATAATTATTCTTAATTATTCTTAAGAAGTAAAGTTCCATATTAAGTTATGAGCAAATCGTATGGGAGCACAAAAGAAGGAGAGGACGTTTAGTTCTATAAAGGAGAAATTCTGTACTCTATGCTTTTTTGTTTGTTTGTTTATATGGAAACACAGTAGTCTGAAAAGTACTTCCGAAAGTATGTTGCAGTATAGGATTCATGCAGGGTTCACTGTTTGGTTCTAACCACTGATTTGGGAGGATGTACCCCTCAAAGTTCTGTTCGGTGTCCTGCAGACACAGGCCTTCCTGAGCATTTCTCCACCTTGAAATGATCTGTGTACTTCACTAGTCAGTAAGTGTCTTTACTCACTGTGCTTAGCAAGTGTTTGTCACACCGTAGGCTCTCAGTAAAATTTGATTAATTGAATTATGAGAAAGGAAAGAGATTTGTGCTGCTCTCACTTCACCCAGCCAACCTTATTTCCCTTCCCACTTCCTTGACTTTTTTTACTTTATGATTATGGATGTTAAAGGAAATCCTTCCTTAATGAGTTTTTCAGAAACTGTATGGCAGTCATGTTAAGGGCTTCCTTATTCATTTCATTTTGAAAAAAAGGATGGAATAACCAAGACCTCCAGCTTTATTCATATTACATCTCTCACCCTCTTTATAGGGTCCTTCTTTATTAAGACAACCTCTAATAAAGATACTAGCTTTGAATTTTCTTCATCCATAAAATAGACATAGTTCATCTGGTTTCTGTATAATATATATTAGGCCCTTACATAATAGTGTCCTTTGCTGTTTGACGGACTTTCCAGACTAAAGGTTTTAAAGTAATATATCATTAAAAGAAATTAGAGTTGATGGCCAAGAATTCAATCACATTTCTCTGATAGAATCAAAGCATTTCACTAATTAGACTCTTCCTTCCACAAGATGGCGCTGTAGTTCTTCCAATTATTTGGAGTCTAGCTGCTCAAGGTTTTCTTTTTTAAAGTCTCTCCCCAACCCCTTATTTCTTTACAGATAAAAGTGACATATGAGGGGCGCCTGGGTGGCTCAGTGGGTTAAGCCGCTGCCTTCGGCTCAGGTCATGATCTCAGGGTCCTGGGATCGAGTCCCGCATCGGGCTCTCTGCTCAGCAGGGGGCCTGCTTCCCTCTCTCTCTCTCTCTACCTGCCTCTCCATCTACTTGTGATTTCTCTCTGTCAAATAAATAAATAAAAAAAAAAAAAAAAAAAAAAAAAAAAAGTGACATATGAGAAAGACTGTAAGATTGTCACTTGATAAACCAGATTTCCTATCTGATTTTAGAGAAGTCCATAGGAATAGCCATGGAATAGCCAATAACAAGAATTAGTACACAATGAATAATTACCGGCAATGAGATAAAATAGACATTTTTTGCATTAATTTTCTTCAAACAGTTGGTTAGCAAGAAGAAAAAAAATCATTAAACACAGTCTAGCTCAATATTCATTATGAACTATTTTAAATAATTATGAGTAATATTTTAATATTCTTTAGTACTACTCATAGTTTGGGTGTTTTGAAATAAGTGAGTTGTTAATTAACTGGGTATTTTATTATTGTTTATCCTCATGTGGAAAAACATCTCAGATACAGGACCTTTTTTAACTACATATTTTGGTGTTTAATCATATCCTCCGGTTTGTTGTAAATATTTTTCAGTTTTCTTTTAATGTTAATTAAGACTTCCCCAAATTTGCAAATAAATTTGCAGTTGAATCAGTTTATAATAATGATTCTGAGCCCCCTTTATGTGAAAAACACAGATCTATCTAGGAAGAAAATTGATTGAAATCTATCTGATTTCAATCAGATCTTTCCAGGAAGAAAATTTCAGTATTTCTAATGATCTACTAACTCTGAAAAGTAAAAACCAAAAAGATTATTGCTAATAATAGTATGTTCAGAAGACTTAGATTAAAAATATTTCAGGAGTGAGTTATTTTTGAGATTCTTATTGACCATACTGGGTATCTTTAATGAAAATTACATATTGAACCAAAATACTACGGATTTTAATTAATGCTCTAACATAGTCTCCTTGTTAGAATCATAAATTCATTAAATGAAAAGTCCAACATGAAGAGAAATAAATTATGGTGTGCAGTCCTTAATCATGTCTAATTACAATGAGTTTGTAATGCATTTACATTTATAAAATCACTTGAGTTATCGACGTCTGAGGCAACGGTTTGTGTTTACCACTTGCACATTTGTATGGAGTAAATTAGATAATCTGCTAATTAGAAAACTCTTACAGAAGAGAAGACAGGTTGTGGTTCACTTTTCTCCCGTTACTCCTATCTGGATCGTGTACTGGTGAGTGGATGGGAAAGCCATGGTTAAGTTTAAATTTGCTGAATATATGTATGAGATATGTCCATGCTTTAGATGGTGCTTGAAGTATTTAAGCCATTTATACTCTTGTTACTGCTATCGCTCATCACTTTTCTTGAAGGTCCAGCATGTGGCAGGCATATCAAGCATTTATGTAATTCACACAGTAATAGTGTGGAACACATACTGCATTTGGGCTTTCTGACTAAGATGAAAACACTGAGACTTAGAGATACTAGATAATGCCCCAGGGGTCAGGCAGCTGGCTAGAATGGCTAGGATCTGAGTGCAAGTTTCTGTTATTCCAGAGCCTGTTAACCATTTTAATAACCTACACCGTGTATATAACTTTTAGCTATTAACATATTGTGTATCTAACTGCCATATCATGTAACTTTGGGTGAAGTCTACAAATTTAATATGAAATATTCTTACTGTGTGAGGAAAAGTTCAGAATTTCTTTTCTTTTATTTTTTAATTTTTTTGGTGGGGGAGGGGGAGGGGCAGAAGGAGAGAGAAAATTCCAAGCAGTCTCCATGCCCAGTGCAGAGCCCATCTCCCGGCTGGATCTCACAACCCTGAGATCATGACCTGAGCTGAAATCAAGAGTTGGATGCCTGACCAACCCAGCCACCCAGGTGCCCCTCAGGATGTCTTTCTTTTTTTTTCCTTTTTCTTTTTTCTTTTCTTTTCTTTCTTTTCTTTTCTCTTCTCCTTCTTTTCTTTTTTGTTAAGATTTTATTTATTTATTTGAGAGAGAGAGCTCAAGAGAGAGCACAAGTTGGGGGAGGGTGCCCCTCAGGATCTCTAACTGTGCTATTTAGGACACACAGGATGAGGGCTTTTGCAAAAGGGATTTATTGTGTCACCATGATACAGGCAGCAAGCAGAGCATGTTAAGGGGGCTTCCAGACTTTTAGAGGATCGTGATAAGAGGAGGACTGCCAGGTGAAAGGAAGCTCCTTTTCCTCCTTCCCCTCACCTACAACTCTCCTGTGCTTCACTTTGTCCGTGTGCAAAGGACAGGCTAACCTAGGCTCCACTGGGACGATCCTGACTGGATTCATTTTAGATATACTTAAAACCCACTAGATTCCTTAATTCCCAACAGACTTAGTCATAAAATGAAATGTTTCTATATTCAAATATCATTATATCTTAAAAGAGATAAGCTTTTTATTGTATTCAGTAAACTAAAATCAAAACTGAAGGGCGCTTTTTTTTTAAGATTTTATTTATTTATTTGAGAGAGAGAGCAAGCATGAGCAGGGGGAGGGCTGGAGGAAGAGGAAGAAACAGGCTCCCCTCTGAGCAGGGAGCCTACCTCATGGCTCGAGTCCAGAACCCGGCATCATGACCCCAAGCCAAAGGCAGATGCTTCACTGACTGAGCCATCCAGGTGTCCCCAAAGAGACTTTTTTGTCATTTATTAGGAGAGATTTTGCACATTGGGGTGAGGTAAGTTAGGTAAAGTGGAGTCCTCAGAGTGAAATCAAATTCTTAAGGCTTGTCCTAAGTTACCTCTAACCCTGAAGGTTCTTTGATTCCCTGAATGATGCCAATTGTCAGCTGGGCTGTATCTAGCACTGTGAGAAGCACATGGGAAATCCAGAGAGAGGAGCTTACCCCTGCTGATAGGAGTTTTCCTGGACTGATTCATTTATTCCTTCAGTTGGTCATTCATCCATCTGTCCAGCCTTCATTTGATGGTTACTTAGCATTTGTAACAGACTCAATTAATTATTTGCTGACCCTTATCTTATAGGCACTATGTGAGGTAATGCAAGCCTTAACTTACACACCACATGGAAAACTTAATTCAGTGCATTAGCCTCATTTGTGTGATAATATCTTTTTGGTGCTGATGATTCAACCCTTTGGGGCTGCAGTCCTTGGTATTGTCAGCTTGTTTGAGCAGGTGATAGTCTTGTCAGTTGATGAAGAGTCGATAAAATTTATGTATTGGAGTGGGACTGAATTAATCTAATTGTTTGGTATTTAAAGGATGTGGTATGTGTTTTAGAGACAGTTCATTCCCATGTTTAGGAAGCAAAGTGCTATGTGACATCCACAGAGGGGTCTAGTGGAAGTGCTAGTAGTAATCACAGTAATAATATTTATAATTATAGTAGTAAATTTGACTTCATTGCTGGGAAGCAAACTTCAGTGCTTTAAATATTTCATTGAGGATCTGACTTCGCAACTTCTTTTCTAGAAACACAGTAAAAACCGTGTTATTTTGGGCAAGACGCTATTATCTCTGTCCCTTCCTTCCCATGCAGACTAGATAATCTCTGTGTTCATCTTCAATCCTAAAGTTTTTTAACTTTAGGATTTGAGTTTCCTCCAACTCTGAGGAATTTGACAAATTCTGTTCTTAAATTTCCCTGTTAGGTAATGCCAAACAGGTTATCTCACACAGTGTACACAATAAATGTTAGCTGAGTGAACAAAAGGTATATAAAATATTAGAGCAACATCAATTTTACATGCATTTAATACCTACTAACTGGGTATCAGGTATGTACTCGATACTGATCTATGTGCGACGGGACTAAGTGATAAATTAGGATTAAAGTCCCTTTCCTCATGTAGCTTACAATCTAGGGGGGAGAGGTGGATAATGCACTTGTAAAATAGCAATGATTTGAGATAGTAACAAACGCCGTACAGGCTAATGGGAGAGCCATGAGGTAATATATAGTGGGCATATAGACACTATAGTAAGGGCAGACCACTCTGCTCTGTGATGATCAAAGGAAAGAATATTCCAGGCATTACAAAAAGCTAAAGGCAAAGGTCTTTCAGTCAGGGGCACCTGGGTGGCTCAGTTGTTAGATGTCTGCCTTCAGTTTAGGTCATAATCCCAGGATCCTGGGATCAAGCCCTGCCTGCATCAGGCTCCCTACTTGGCAGGAAACCTGCCACTCCCCCTGCCTTTGTTCCCTCTCTTGCTGTCTCTCTCTGTCAAGTAAATAAATAAATAAATAAATATCTTTTTTAAGTCTTTTTTTTTTTTTAAAGATTTTATTTATTTATTTGACAGACCGAGATCACAAGTAGGCAGAGAGGCAGGCAGAGAGAGGGGGAAGCAGGCTCCCTGCTGAGCAGAGAGCCCGATGCTGGTACTTGATCCAAAGACCCTGAAATCATGACCTGAGCTGAAGGCAGCGGCTTAACCCACTGAGCCACCCAGGTGCCCCTTAAAAAAGTCTTTAAGTGAAATGTAAGTTGTCGCTTTCAAGGGACACACAGTGGACAGGTAGTAAGTGAGGAAGTGGTCTGAGATGAGACTGAAGTTAGGTGGTGTCAAGATGGTGGTGGGTTTTCTGGGACCCAAGCATTTGGATTTTATTTAATTTGCAGTGAGAACATGAGGAAATCTTAAATATATGCCAAATTCTCCTGTTACATAAATAAATATCCTAAGATGTGGATGTTGAGTCATGCTTAGCCAAAGAATGTCTCTCCCTCCCTTGTGTCCATAGTGATGCCCTATTACTATCTCTGAAACTCATTTCTAAAATTACTTCATTAAAGCAGGAATGAAGGTCTTCCCTGCTCATGAAATGAAGATTGTAATATTTCCAGAGGTCATTTAGAAGAACAACAAGCAAATAGGATAAACTCTAAGATGAATAAGATCTTTGTCATATATTTTTAGAAAATTCAGCACTTACAAACCCTTTTAATTCGATGAGATTTCTGGAACAGTGAAAGTCAAATCCCTATTTTTGTGATAGGGTGTTACAGATAATGTGGTTTCCCTTTAGGATTCCCCTGCATATTGTGAATTGAGGACTCTTTGTAGAAGTGCAGATTTTATTTTCTAATGGGGTGGAGGGGCATTCTAAATATGACCTCATTCTGCAACAGAGAGTGGAAAGCTTAAGGCTCATTGATATTCTTTCATAAGAGTCTTATTATACAATATAGGATGTACATAACCTTTGAAAGATAATTAGGAAGTTGATTTATGTCTACTATTAAAGCTTACTTATAGTGGGGTAAAACTTGTGTATATGATAGATGGTGTCTTGCTTGGTACAGGTACAAATATGGAAAGATGAATTGTTCCATATAAATGGTAGTATACAGGCTTGAGCCAAAGAAAAGTAAAATCAATTATGTTTTTTGCTGTATCCATGTGTTTTTAGGGGAGTCAGTTAAAGCTTTTGAGCCTGTCTTTCCTCACCTATGAAAAAAAAAATTGAACCAGGTAACTTCTAAAGAGGGTTATAGTTTTAAAATTCTTATGATTCTGTGTGATCAACACTGTTATTGATGTAAACAGTAAGTGGAGTAGAGGAAAGGGTGTTCATGTTATAACTGATCAGTTGTTGAATCAAGAATGATAGAAGAGAACAGAATAAATAAATTTTAAGATGTAAGACTCTTCAAAGCTGCATTAATTTTTTTTTCAAGATTTTATTTATTTATTTATTTGACAGACAGAGATCACAAGTAGAGATAGGCAGAGAGAGAGGAGGAAGCAGGCTCCTTGCTGAGCAGAGAGCCTGATGCTGGGCTCAATCCCAGGACCCTGGGATCATGATCTGAGCTGAAGGCAGAAGCTTTAACCCACTGAGCCACCCAGGCGCCCCAAAGCTGGATTAATTTGAAATAAGCTTTTATAAATAACAAGGCATCTTAAAATTTGTAATTTTCCTGTAAGTTAACTATAAATTTGGTATCATAAACATTCCCTAATATTGCCTTTATCAAAGCAGTTTCTAGAAAGAACGCTCTACACGTTATTGCCTCCTGCATGTGTTCTGACACTCCTGTGACCCCAACTTAGTTTTGTTAACTAGTCATAGTATTAAGTCCCTGCTCTGTTTCTTGCTTTTCTTCTAGTCCTGAAGTTCTCCATACTCCAAAGGCATCTCAGAAAATGAAAGATTAGTTCAAAGTTGAGAAGACAATGAGAATTCAATCTGGTGACATTAACTTTTCTTGGGTTTGTAAGTAGGTATGCATGTAGGAGGGTTTGACTATTAAAAGCCAAGTTGATATCTTGTGAGAAGTATTTATCCAAAACTTATTCAAAGTTGGTAAATGTATATAATAAATGCCAAGTGGTTTAATTCCTATATGTTTATCATTAGTAGATACATCTGAAGAAAATTCAGTTTTATAATCCCCATTAAGTGACATTTAGGATCTCAGTGTTTAGAATAAAATCCAAAAGATTTGATGTTGTTCAGTATGTTTTTAATTATTTTAAAACAAATTAGACAGTAGAAAGGTCATGTTGAAGCGAATCAAAAAAATTCTCTAGGTTGCAAAGAAATTAAGGATATATCCAAGTGCTTTAGTTTTTCAAGACATAATCTAAAACCTTTTTCTCTTCTCTCTAAATACTTTCCCCATGGGCCATCTCTAGGCCTGTGATTGTCTCACACTGCTGTTACTGGCCCAGGCTTCTCTGCCAAGATCCAGGTTCATCTGGGACCTTGCCTACTTAGCCTATGTATCTGGGTGTGTCACTAGACACTCAACTCAGCATGGTCACAACGGAACTCTTTTACTCATTCCCCTGCTACCTAATTCTCTTCCAGTTCCTTAGCAGAAGAAGTAGTATTCCCTTCACCCAACAGCACGGGCCAGAAGCCTGGTCCTCATCCTTCACTACTCTGCATCTAATACATCACAATCCTCTTTTTTTTTTTTTAAACCACTGTACAACTTTTTAATCTGTCTTTATCTTCATAGCTGGTTTCCTTCTCTGGGCTACCCTGTCTTTCATCTAGAGTGCTGTAATAGCCCCTAATTCATCCTCCATGTCCACTCTTGTCTGCTTCCAATATGTAGCCAGGAACCAAAGAGAAATTTTTAAACGACAAATGTGCTCATTCACTCTTCTTCTGAAAACCCTGAAAAAGTTCCCCATTGTCTACCAGACTAAGGCCAAAATGTTTGACCTGGCCTCCATATCCTGGTCAATATCCTGACCTCAGTGATCTGGCCACTGCCTGCTTCATCAGACTCAACTTGATATAGGCTTCCTTTCACATATGGGGCTCTAGCCACCCTGTGCTATGACTTTCTAAATGTGCTATATTCTTTCCTGCCTCAAGGCCTTCAAAAGTGCTATTTCCTTTACTTGAAACACTCTTTTCTGTCTGTTCTTCAAATTAACTCTTGTTAGTCCTCAGTGAGCAGTTAATTCCTATTTATTATTCTTCCCAAGTATCATTTCCAGGAAAGCTTCTTTTGACCTTTTAGAAAAGTTTACATCTCCTTAATAAATACTCTCTTATGTTGTAACTTTTAAAATTCATTCATTCATTCATTCATTCAATATTGGGTGTCCACAATGTCACATACTCTTCTAAAATCTGAGGAACAATGTCTCATACTCTTCTAAAACCTGAGGATGGAATGAAGGGAGAGCATTAACAATAATTTCATACAGTGATGAAGATTATAAAGAAAATTAAACTATTGAGTTAAAGGATGACTTGAGAGAGGTACTTTGGGTAGGATGCTGCAATCAAACTTCTTGAGTGATAGTATGTTTTGGCTGTTAATTGTTCATGAATTTATGTGCCCAAGAACTGGGACTCTGTTGCACTTGCTCACATCATGTCCCCAGCGCTGGGTGCAATGCTCAGCACATAGCAGATTTGGTAGGTATTCCTGAATGAATGAATTGACTTACCATATTAGTTTTGTAAGGCTTCCATTACCAAATACCACAAACCAAGTGGCTTAAAGCAAAGAAATTTATTCTTTTTATCAGTTCTAGAGGCTATGAGTCTGAAATGAAGGCATTAGCAGAGCCATGCTCCCTCTGAAGTCCATAGGGAACAATCCTTCCCCTTCCTCTTCCTAGTTTCTGGCATTTGCCTACAATCCTTGTCATTCCTTGGCTTGCAGTTAGCTTCATCTCTCCAGTCTCTGCTTCCATCATTACGTGGCCTTCTGTTCTGTGTCTGTTCTCTTTGTCCAGAATTTCCTCTTTTTGTAGCAATGCCAGTCATTTGATCAAGGTCCACTCGGGTCCAGTATGACCTCATGACTTGATTACATTTGCAAGGATCATATTTGCAAATAAGTTCACATTTATGAGAATGGGGGTGGGGGTTAAGACTGCAGCATACCTTTTTGGGACACAATTCAATCCATGATACCTACTTTTTTTTTTTTTTAAAGATTTTATTTATTTATTTGTTAGAGAGAGAGGACATATCAGGGGGAGTGGCAGGCAGAGGGAGAAGCTCCCTGCTAAGCAAGGAGCCTGACCTGGGACATGATCCCAGGTTCATGACCTGGGACGAAGGCAGATGCTTAATTAACCACCTGAGCCACCCAGGCATCCCCACTCTTTAAGTTAAAAGAAAATCAGAAAGGTTATATTTTAGGCGTTTATGTAGTGTAGATTTCTTTTCTGGTTTTATGGAGAAATAATTGACTTAGATCATTGTGTAAGTTTAAGGTATACAGCGTGATGTTTTTTTTTTTTTTTTTAAGATTTTATTTGACAGAGATCACAAGTATGCAGAGAGGCAGGCAAAGTGGGGGAGGGGGAAGCAGGCTCCCTGCCAAGCAGAGAGCCCAGTGTGGGGACTTCATCCCAGGACCCTAGGATCATGACCTGAGCTGAAGGCAGAGGCGTAACCCACGGAGCCACCCAGGTGCCCCCAGCATGATGGTTTAATTCACTGTAGTGCTGTTTTTAAGACTTATTTTTAAGTCAGTTGTAAATGATGTATAAACATTTGAAAAAGCATTATATTGTACTTTGTGTATACATGATAAATTATTTTTTATTTATTCTAGACTATCTGGTTGAGTCCTAACCACAGCAATATCCATGGCATTCTTAAAAAAATAATAAAACAAAACAAAAAAACAAACAAAAAAACGAGATCTGAACCAAATTCATCTCATGTTCTTTTTCCCCCAACAGAGAAGAACTTACTTCTTCATATATTAAAAATAAATGAATGTGGAAGGATATTCATGACACTTGCATCATAAAAATTCACGCTGACATTTTTGTGAAGACTACATGTGAAATGTTGACATACTTTTGTTATAAAATGACAGTTTTAGTGCGAGTTGTTCTCCTTGTGACCAAGGAGAAAGAGCAAACAAAAGGAGAAGAGCCGGTTGCAGTTCACCTACCTGGGAAGTGAGGCAGTCAAACAGCAGAATGGCAGCAGCGCTTTCCGATGAGGGGGAGTTCTTTCGTGTCTGATGCAGGAGAGGGGGTCAGTAATACAGTCCGCCTTATGCTGCCTATCGTAGAAAAGCCATTCCTGATTTTTCCATCAAATGCCCTCTTGCCCTTCCTGGAACTCCCACTTTCACTTTTTTAAATAGTTATCTCAAATGACGCTTATCTCATACTTATTGCTTACACTTCAGAGGGCTTTATATATATTAACCCAGTTCGGCTTCCTAACAAGCCATGCTCATTACACAGTTGAGGAACCGAAGCCCAGAGATGTTGACGTGACTTTTCAGTTGGAGCCAGTATTCAGACCAGTGTAACCCTCGGGTCCATGTTCTTACCCACCATGCTGTATACTGTCTGTATGGTTAGTGAATTTCAAATTTATTTTATACCCCTTCCAGATAATAAGTTTCTGAGAACTTGGCCACTCTGTCTTTTTGTATTTATTTTTATCTCCCAGAAAATCTAGCCCAGTATCTTGTGTGTAATATACTCGATAAATGTTTGCACGTAAATCTAAATTAGACCACATCTATTCAGTATCTGGATCTCTGACTTCAATATCATGGTTTCCATGAGAAGAGGTTCATTTGGAAAAATAGAATCCTGAATTGATAAAAGCAGAATAGGAAACTGATAAATGCTGGTTGTGGTGCTTCCAGCCTCCATCTAGGTGCTTCTTTCCTCTACTCCCTCTCCAAACCCCACCCCCCAGCTATAAAAATGTGCACTTAGGTGGGATCTCAAATGTTTCCACCGAGAACAGCTTAAAGTGTTACTCTCTTTAAGAGTATTCATATTTTCAGGCTCCTGGGTGGCTCAGTCGGTTAAGCATCTATCTGCTTTTGGCTCAGGTCATGATCCCAGGGTCCTGGGATCGAACCCCACATCGGACTCCCTGCTCCATGCTCTGCTTCTCCCTTTCCTTCTGTCTCTCCCCCTGCTTGTGCTCTCTCTCTCATTCTCTATCTCAAATAAATAATAAAAATGAAAAATTTTTTTAAAGTATTTTTACAAGAATTAATCATTTTAATAATTTCTGCCATCAGTCAATAGATGAGGGAGGTGTTATTTGAGCAGTAGAAGTATCCTCAAGCTGCAGAAACTGTACCCATTTTTATTCAAAATATCATTTTCTAGGTCTGTTGGTAAATTTGGTGCTTACTTGTGCTCTCTCTTTGTACAAATATAAGATTAATTAAAAGCAAATAAAAGCTTTAATCTTCAATTTTAAATCTTGCAGTTCTGAAATAATGTAGCCATGTTTGTATTCATTTGCTTGTAGGAAATTCTGCTACATAAGAATTTAAATTTAATTTTGCCTTTTTATTATGTGATATGTGCATCACAAGCCTGTGGGCAATAGATGAGCTTTAGTAAAGCTAAGAATAAATAAAATGGAAATGTTAATAAACCTTGTAGCTCATTAAACATTTGGACTCACTAAATATATATCTATTAATTTTAGATGAGACTACATTAGGAAACCTTTGTTACATGAAGGTTGTAATTAAGTGAATAATATATTCAAATTCAGTACAAAACATCTTCCACATCTTTTTACTGACAATTCTTTAGTAGGAAATTTCAAGGAACTGTAAGACTTAAAAAATAATGATTAACTATGCAAATATAACAATTCACAGTGCTTTGTAAAGAATTAAAATTTAAAAGATATGTCCAAATGGATTTTCTTCTCACATCTCATGATTACTTTCTTAATCTATGCTAGCATTTGTGATTTCATCGTTTTATTAAGAAAGTGCACTTGTCTCTTAACCCTTCTTATTGTTCTATTTGTATATTTGAAAATTCTCCCTTAGATTCTATTAAAAATACATGCCCTCCAACTTCTTTCCTTTTTTTTCCCCCAGCTGTGGAATATTCTTTTGAGAAGCTCTTCAGTTTCTGACCTAAGGTTAATCCATATGTAAACACTTTATGTTGAGAATCTTTTTTTTGTACTATGATCAGTTATCTATGAAAATAAATGTCAGCTTATGAATGTGTAACTTTAAAAAATGAACATTCTTTTCTGTGTTTTTGTTGTTGCCGCTGTTTGGTTTTCTTTGGAATTTGGATTTACTTTTAACATTGAACCCTTTGCTAGGGCTGCTGTAACAAAGTACCACAGACTAAATGTCTTAAACAACAGAAATTCATTGTCTTGCAATTCTGAAGCCTAGAAGTCCAAAATCAAGGTGTTGGTAGAGTTGGTTTCTTCTGAGGACTGTTTCTAGCAACTCTCATGGCTTCTGAGGTTCGTCGGCCATCTTTGGTGTTCCTGGGTTGTAGATGCATCACCCTCATTTCTACCTTTATGTTCATGTGGTGTGTTTCCCTGTGTGTGTGTGTGTGTGTGTGTGTGTGTGTGTGTTCAAATTTCCCCTTTTAATAGGGATACTGTTGTATTGGATTAGGGCAAATGACCTCATGTGATATTGTGACTTACAATAAGAAATATATATTTGGCTTTGTTCCTATTTCTGGTACAGAGCTTCTAAAATCTTTGAATTTACTAAGTGATGAGAATAGTAATTCTTTTGTTATATTAATGAGGTGACTTTTGGAAGGCACCTAAAGATGAGGCTGATTGCCAGTGGAGCCAACCATATGGTTAAAGGATTGGAACTTTCTCAACTGGAGAGGTGAAAGGGACTGGTGGTTGAATCTATTGCCAATGGCCAGTGAGTTCAATCTTGCCTATGGAATGAAGCCTCTTTTAAAACCAAGAAGGTAAATTCTCTCTCCAGAGAACTTATAGGTTGATGAACATGTGGAGGAGCCTGGAAGAGGGCCTAGAAGCTCCACACCCTCCCTCCATGCCATGCCCTATGCATCGCTTTTATCTGGCTGTGCCTGAGTTATATTATTTTATAGTAAATCAGTGGTCTACTAAGTAAAATGTTATGCTGAGTTCTGTGAGCCCTTCGATTAATTCTAGCCAATTAATCGAACCAAAGGAGGGGGCTGTAGGAACCTCCATTTATAGCCAGTGTGTCAGAAGCACAGGTGACAATCTGGGCTTGTGACTGGTGTCTGAAGTGAGTGGAATCTGGGGGGACACAGGACATTCTTATAGGACTGAGCCCTTAACCTGTGAAATCTGATGCTTTCTGGGTAGGTATTGTCAAAATGGAGTTGAATTGTAGGACATCCAGTTGGTGTGCAGAGAATTGCTTGCTGGTGTGGAGGGCCCCATCACCATACATATTGGAATTAATATAAAAACTTAGCTACTTTATCTTAACTTAATCAGTGCAAAGACTATATAGCCATATTTCCTTTTTGTATTGCTGAAAAAGCTGAGGCTTAGAAAGGCTAAACATTGTTAGGGATAGGCAAATGTAGTCTACAGCCAAACCCTGAATACCCTGATCTCTTCTGATCTTGGAAGCTAAGCAGGGTGGGGCCTGGTAAGTCCTTGGTTGGGAGATAAGCAAATGTATCATTTAATGTGTTGGTAACTGCAAGTAACTGAATACCCAGAAGGTGGCCTACACAAAGCATTTATTTTCTCATGTTCATAGAGATCAGTAGGGTAGTAGAGGTCTAGTTAATTCATTGGCTGAGCAATGTCATCAAGATTACAAGTCCTTTCTATTTTTTCATTTTGTCATTCTGAGCATCTATCTTTGTTAGGTCTCTTTAGGATCATATACTCATGTCCTCAGTAAGGAAAGTGAAGAATACATATATGGTCTTTAACAGTTTTGACATTGGGAATCAATGAATGACTGGTGGTGTGTGTCAAAAGAGGGGTGCTGTTAATCTCTTCTGCATGTCCCTTTGCAAAGATGATTAATAGAAAGGCTCCTTTTGGAAATTAAAGATTGAAAATCATATCTTCTGCCATAAAGTCATTAATGATCAAAAGTAAAGAATGAGGCTTCATGATGTGTTTGGATATGAATTGATTAGAGGTACTTTTAAATGTATTTTGCCTGTTTAAATCTGAAAAGAGGGAAACTAGAGTTCTGAGGCTCTTCTGATTGTGGAGAATGTACACACCCATGTTTGTGTACACATATGTGCATGTAAGTGGGTCAAATTACCATGAGGTGAGTGAGGTCATTATGCAGTGCAAGTGATTATACAAACTAATAGATTCATGTAAAGTACAATAGAAACCTTTATGACTCTGAAATTCTGAAAAAACCACTTTGCAAACTTTGGAGTTAGTACAAAAGTCAGATTTCATGGGTTACCTTCCAGATGGAAAAAGAGAGGCTCATTAGCAAAACAATTTGATAATAAGAGCTCTAATGTCTCTTTACTCTCAATCTGAGATGACACAACAGAGAGGATCTGTACCTTAAGATATAAAACAGAGTGTAATCAAATTAAATTGTAAATATGGTGTTTCTCATTAAATTTCTGACTACCACCACCCCAGATTTCACATCCTTTGATGCCTTCTGCCTGAATATATTTTTGCTGTGATGGTTGCACCCACTTTTACAAACTGCACTTTAAAGGAAAGTTTGCTGAAGTGGAGATGTTTTAGGGAGAGGGACCAAGACCATGAGCAGACTTGAAACATTCACATGAAAATGGTTGGAGTTTCTAATGCTGGAAACTGAACTACCACAAACATCGTGGCTCAAAACAACACACTGTTAATTATCTCAAAGTCTGGACCTGGCTTCATGAGTCCTCTGCCCAGGTTCTCACAGATGCATTTGCATCTAGAGACTTGACCGAGAGAAGATATGTTTTTGGGTTCACTCAGGCTGTTGGCACAGTTTATTTCCTTGAAGCACAATGGTGGAGAGCTTTGAGTTTTTCACTGTCTGTTGGCTGGAGGCTCCAAAGGCCACCCATGGTTCCTGTAGTTCCTTGCCATGTGAGCAAGGTCATGTGCCATGACCTTACTTTATCAACCCACAGGAAGTCTCTGCTTCTTGGAGCCTCTGACTTCAGAGAGAGTCCAGTCACTCTTTTAAGGGCTTTCACTGGATGAAGTCAGGTCCACCCAGGATAATCCTCCTTTGGATTAACCCCAAATCAACTGATTTGGGGCCTTAATTATACCCACAGAATCCTTTTCATCTTTTTCTGTTGGTTAGAAGCAAGTCACAGGTCCCACATACACTCAAGGGGAGAGCAAATCTGGTGTGAACACTCAAGGGGAGAAGAAGTGGGAATCATGGGGCCACTCTAGGGTTTTTCTACCACATTTACCTAGAGGAGGCTCAGAGGAACGTGATAGTGTTGTATTCCCATGTGGAATATATATTATCTCCCTCAACTCCCCATTAATGATCATATCCTCTTTGTATAGATGGGAAAACTGAGACTCAGAATAGTTAGATAATTTGGCTGAGGGTATTCACTTAGGAAGGTCCCAA
Organism: Mustela putorius furo; assembly: GCF_011764305.1. NCBI lineage: Eukaryota > Metazoa > Chordata > Mammalia > Carnivora > Mustelidae > Mustela > Mustela putorius. The sequence goes on from NW_025422368.1 coordinate 10,154,381, forward strand.
ATTCAGCTCTGTCTGAATTTGAATCTTGTACTTTTTCTATGTTATAATGTTACTGTATTCTACTGTATAATCATCAGGAAATCAAGTTGAGCCTAATAAATAGGAGTTTTAGGAAGATGGCTCATCTGACATTTTCTAATAGTAACTCTACCGTGGTGTGGAGAGAACTTAGTTTTATGTGATGGTTCTAATCCTGGCTTGCATATTAAAATTGCTTGGGAAAGTTTGAAGATTGATTGATTGATTGATTGATTTACTTATTTATTTTAGGTGGGGGGAGGGTCTGAGGAGGATGGAGAGGGAGAAAGAATCTAAGCAGACTCACGCTGAACTCAGAACCTGATGCAGGGCTCAATCTCATGACCCTGGGATCAGGGCCTGAGCCAAAACCAAGAGTTGGTCGCTTAACTGATGACACCACCGAGGTGCCTATCACTTGGGGAACTTTGAAAATAAACTGTTAGGGGTCCGCCAATCATCTGAATAAAATGAGAGTCTCTATAAAGTAGGCTCTGGTCACTTAGATGTTTTTATGTTTTCTTATCAGTGAAAATGTCCCAGTGAACTATTTAGTTTAAGGGACATAGAAATAGAATGAATAACTGGCTGAACTGATGTTTGAAGGTAAAATGAGACACTCTGGTAGATGTTGGATTCTCCATCAATCAACATGTTTCAGTAAGCATAGTTTAGCTGCCTGGCAGGAATATCACAGAAGGACTTTGAGAATGGATGCTTGGCTGGACTGGAAGACCTTTAAAATCTCTTCTGACCTTGAGAGTCTATGATTCTATAATACAGGTATTCCATAAGTGTTAAATATGATTTATAGTGGGTCATCCTGAAATGAGATTTTGTCATTTTCTTGACTCCCATACTCCATACAGGAAGATCAGTGTGTTGTGGCGAGGAAGGTAGATTTGTGGCGAGGAAGGTAGATTTGGTTATGATGTTAGATACAACAAGGAGCACTAGAGAGATGTAATAGAGAAGAAGGTTCTGGAGAGTTAATTGGGAAGGAATCTGAGAAAAATTCACATTGATGACCTATTTGCTGTTATTCTCCAAAATATTCTAGAATTCCCTTGTTTCATTTACCGCTCCCCCCCCCTGTTAAAATAATGGCCCTTTTATTTATTTATTTAAAAGATTTTATTTATTTATTTGACAGAGAGAGAGATCACAAGTAGGCAGAGAGGCAGGCAGAGAGAGAGAGAGAGAGGAAGGGAAGCAGGCTCCCTGCTGAGCAGAGAGTTCGATGGCAGCTGGATCCCAGGACCCTGGGATCATGACCCGAGCCGAAGGCAGAGGCTTTAACCCGCTGAGCCACCCAGGCACCCCAATAATTGCCATTTTAAAAAATGTGGGTAAGTATTATGGTTGATTAATACCAATTTCTTTTTAGCTTAGAGCCTAAACTCATTTAATTTACTTGATTTTCTGTTTTATCTACTATTCAGGTTGTTTCATATTTTCAACTTTTTTGCCTTTATACTTTTGCTTTTCCTCATTTGATTTCCCTTGTCTATTTCCTTTATGAAATTTTAATTTCTTTTTCAGCTTCATCTTCATAACTTTAAACCTGCAGTTATTTGCAGTTTTCATACAGTTAAGGTTGGCTCGTTCATTGCCTACCATCTGCTGAGTCAGCATCCTCTAATACATATTACTTGTTAAATTATGTAAGCCTTTCCAATACTTAAACTTTGATTTAAACATACTTGAAATATATAATGCAGATTTTAGAAATTTAAATATAGTAGGTGATGAAATTCTGCATTTTAGAAAGCGGTGGTTGTGAATATGCATTAAAGGTGTTGGAAAAAGCTTTCAGATTGCTCTGCAGCGAGATGTCTTCCAGCCCAACTGTGTCTGCATCTTGTTGAGACAAATTGCAGGGACTGTTGAGGGATGTCATTTAAGAAGTACAATGGGCCAACAACTTCATACATACAATTAACACAAATTACCAAGCAGGGGTGGTGGTGATTTTAGAATACTTTCCTCACTTTTCACATCTGTTTCAACAAAATGCAGACAGCAGAGTCTTTCAGGCGACTGCTCTGCATTCTAATAGCTGACTCTCAGGAAAGTGTTGTCTGACCTTGGGCGCTGCATTTATATTTTGAAGAAGCTTCAGACTAAGTTTCAGATTATTGGAGAGAGAATTGTAGTTGCCATTACTTCCAAATAGATTACATTCAATTCTCCCATGTCCTGGCAGTCACCAGTATAGTTAAATGGTCACCCAGGAGGAAGCTACAATGGGAATTCTTGAGGAACACATTATACATGTGTTTCATTTCCTTATTAGTGTACTGTGGTTGTTGTTTAAGATCAGATGGTAAATGGTAAGATGAGAAGGCATCCATATCCTTCATTTATTGAAAAGATAAGGTAACCTTGATTATTAAATAAAGCAGATGCAGTTAGAGTAATTAAAAGGCAACCCAAAAGAGACTATAGTTAAGAAAACAAACTGAGGGTTGCTGGAGGGGATGTGGGTAGGGGATGGGTTAAATGGGGGATGGGGATTAAGGAGGGCACTTGTTGAGGAGAGCACTGGGTATTATATGTAAGTGATGAATCATTAAATTCTACTCCTGAAAGCAATACTACACTATATGTTAACTAACCTGAATTTAAATTAAAGAAGAAAAATACTGACTCAGACTCTTGCAATTAGTAGCATATTTTATATCTTTTGAATTGCCTTCAGCTTTGTAAATTTTGCCAATTTGAAATTTGCAAAAAGTGCATTTTTTAAAATTATGATGCTTTTCTAGCAAAGATTGTGAAAATGGCTTTTCTTGAAATTTTCTTTCTCTTTTTCTTTTTTTTTTCATTCTTTTTTACCAAATCTCTCCTGTCTTTATTTTTAATGATGTCGTCACTGATGACTTCTAAAGTTATAGCTTCAGCTCAGGCCTCTCTCCAGATTTGAGGAGTGTATTTCCAAAAGCCTACCTCCACTTTATTTAATAGCCACCAAGTATTTAATGAGCAGCTACTGTGTGCTGAGCACTATTCTGGCCTCTGAGAATACATTAGGGAACAAAACAAAGGAAAATCCTGTCCTCAGGAAGTTTTCATTCTGTTGAGGAGAGACAATGAGATAAATAAGGAAAATATACAGAGTATTAGATGGTATTATGTGCTATTTAGAGAAAATTCTGGGAAGCCTGATAGGAATATGTGCATAGGGTGGCTTGCAATTTTAAAAGAGGTGATCAGGGAAAACGTCATTGGTAAGGTGACATTCGAGCACAGTAGTGAAGGAAGTGTGGGAGTAAGGTGCCTGGATATCTGTAGGAAGAAGATTCTAGGCAGGAAGAACACACATGCAAAGGCCTGATGGGTTTGTTCTAGAAACAGGAAGAAGGCCAGGGAGACTGAAACAGAGCAGGGAAGGAAGAGTAAGAGCAGAGGGCTAACATGGACTGGGTTATGGAGAGATTGGCCAGGACTTTAGCTTTTATTTCATAAGCATGATGGGAAATGGCTGAGGTTTGGGGATGACTGGGAGTGAGACAATCCATCAGACTTATGTTGTAATGGGATCACTCCTTCAGCAAAAACTGAGGGGAAGAACAGTAGCAGGGAGACCATTTTGGATGGTGATGGCTTGGACCAGAGAGGGTGTGGGTGGTAAGTGGTCAGATTCTGGACATATATTAAAGAGGAGCAGAGAGGGTATACTAGACCATTGGATGTGGGACGTGAGAGAAATGACTGCAAGATTTTGACCTGAGCAGTCTGAATGATCCATCCAACATTTACTAAAATTAATGTGTTTTTATTCAGTCTGGAGGAAAAAAAATTTTAGATTTTATTATAATGAAATGTCTGTGAGAAGGCTTCCCAGGTTTAATCCCTGAAATTTGAGTTCTACAACACTTTCTAACAATTTTAATTTTGATGTAACTTTGTACACCATCTTTTTTTATTCTGTAGAGAAGAAACAGTGACCTGAATTCTCAAGCAGTTATGATTTCAATGTGAATCATAATTTTCTTTATAGTAATAGATTAGTTTTCATGATTTTTTTAGCATATTAAGATTTTTGGAATTTCTTTGGTGTAAACAGCTTTTTCTTTTTTTTTTTAATATTTTATTTATTTATTTTAGAGGTAGAGAGAGACAGTGAAAGGCAGAGAGCATGAGAGGAGAGAGGTCAGCAGGAGAAGCAGACTTCCCGCTGAGCAGGGAGCCCAATGTGGGACTCAATCCCAGGACTCCAGGCTCATGACCTGAGCCAAAGGCAGTCACTTAACCAACTGAGCCACCCAGGCGCCCCTAAACAGCTTTTTCTAATTTGAAACGTAATTCTTTATTCTATCTTACCTCCCAATTATCCCTGGCTACTAGTTTGGGAAGGAAAAAAGTTACCATTTTGTATTCATCTTTGTTTCTAACACTAATTTAAAAGCTGACCTTTTAAAATAGCATTCTTTCTTCTGAATACAAAAATAGTACATACTGATTTTGGATAATTTGAAAAACAGAAAAAAGTATAAAGAAGAAACTAGCAATCCACTTTATTACTTCATCCTTCTGTTTCATTTTTGTATCCAGACTTTTCCAACTAGTGTGTGGAGAAAATATTGAGAGCTAGGAGACCCTGGTGCCCTACCTAGGGTAAAGATGGATATTTCAGTCAAGATTCCCACTTAAAGAGCCCAAATGGTCTTGTGTTTACCTCATTTCCACCAATTTCTAAATAGGCAGCTGATTTATTACAAAAATTTCCCAGAGTAAATGTGCAATAAAGTACTTTGTGAAAGGAAAGAAAAATACTCCCTCTGACCCTAGCATATTGATTTTATTTCTTTAACAAACCGCGTTATGCTTACCTTATGCCAACCACTATTCTAAGCTCTTTTGAAATAGTAAATTATTTAATTTGCCTAATTATCAGAACAACCACTGAGTCAGGTACTGTTACCATTCCCATTTTACAGAGGGGGAAAATGCAGCACAGATTGGTTAAGTAATTTTCCCAAGATCACACAGCTAGTAGGTAGGTTAGCTAGGGTTTAAACCCAGGGAGTTTGGCTCCTGAGTCTCCATCCCTAATTACTACTGCACCATGATGAGTGTGAATCCTTTATAATAAGAATCTTAGTTCATTTTTGTTTTGTTCAGATTAACCCAGGATGCATCTAGTATTATTTTTATTCATATCACCATAATCTGAATTTATAAGACTCATGTACTTTAATGCACTATTAGGCTTAGCATGTAGAAGGTACTAAATAAATGTTTATTGGGTGAAGGAATAGATATACGGCATCATGTGATGGGAAAGCAATTTATATTGCAGTGATTTCCCAATTGCCCCAGCAGCAATTTTAAAAGTACATTCCCACAGAACATTAGTTCTCTAATATGCTTCTTAAAAAAGGGGTTCTATGATTAAATTAGTTTGTAAAACTGCATAAGCTATTTTCCTTTTGAGATTCCAGTATATATTAGTATATTTAGAAGTGCAGAGAAGTCCTAGAGTAAAGAAATCCTTTAAAGTTTGTTTAACCTTATCAGAGGTGCCATGGGTCTCACATAATGTCCATCAGCATCCCAAGGAACTAATATTCTGTGGAACACACTAACAGGGTGAAATAAAAAGTCTTGGAAAAAATTATTTACAAGGCTACATTTCTAATTTCGTTTTACAATTTTTTTCATCCATTGTTTCTCTTCATAAATCACACTCTTCTCTTCACAGTTAACTAAAATGCCCTGTGCATTTTCATTCCTCTAGATTTGGCTGTTGCTTTCCCCTCTGCATGAGCTTCTTCCTTCCCAATTCCAGCCCCTCCCAGCACATGCAGATGTAGGCCTCCTTCAATCTGAACTCCAGCGCAGTCCTCAAGGCTCAGACCAAACATCATCCACAAGCCTCCCCTTACTCTCTCAGGAAGGTGTACTCACCCCTTCCTGTCGGTCCCCTAGCATTTTATGTACAGATATTTCTCATGCATATTTTGCTTATATGCATATCTTTTCCTCTTGTCTATGGGGGACCTAAAGGCAGGAATATGTCTTTTAGTCATATTTCTTTCTCCAGCAACTAATCACATAGTTAAATATCTAGTCATGACAGACAGGCATCTTGTCTAGCTTTCATTTACTTTTTTTTTTTCAAAGATTCCGTTTATTTATTTATTTTTTTTAAAAAAGATTTTATTTATTTATTTGACAGAGAGAAATCACAAGTAGATGGAGAGGCAGGCAGAGAGAGAGAGAGAGAGAGAGAGAGAGAGAGGGAAGCAGGCTCCCTGCTGAGCAGAGAGCCTGATGCGGGACTCGATCCCAGGACCCTGAGATCATGACCTGAGCCGAAGGCAGCGGCTTAACCCACTGAGCCACCCAGGCGCCCCTTTCATTTACTTTTAATTTTATATATTCACTGAAGCCAGATCACCCATCAGAGCTCTGTAGTTTCCTTTTTTTTTTTTGCTGGGAGAAGACAATGATTAAACAGATATATCTACCTTTTTATGGTGCTCATCTGTTTCTCTTTGTGAAAGATTGTAATTTGTGAATATAATTTAAAATCTAACTGAAATATTTAGTGTTTAGCTGCTGAATCACAATGGCATCATATAGCACATGATCACCCCTAGAAATACATTATTTCTTTTTTTTTAAGATTTTATTTATTTATTTGAGAAAGAGAGACAGAGAAAGTGCTCCTGCACACTCCCTTTCAGTGGTGGGGCAGAGAGGGAGAGAGAATTAGAGGGCTAGAGAATTTCCAGAGGATTCCTCGCACCCATTGTGGGGGTGGGGAGAGGCCTCAATCCCATGACCCTGAGGTCATAACCTGAGGCAAAAGCAAGAGTTGGACCCTGAACCAACTGAGCCACCCAGGTGCCCCTAGAAATACATGTTATCTCTTAGTAGTCTCCTTAAGACTGAATGAATATAACTAATGTTCAGAATGACTGAAACAATTTTCTGAAACCAGAGATTTCCCTGTTGATTTACAGTAGTTAGAATGCTCAGGGAAGAAATAATCTTGTCTTAAAAGGTTCAGTCATTTCCTTTCTTATTCCTCCTCCCCCCACATTGGAAAAATCGTACTTTATTTTTAAAGATAGCTGCTATTTGATTTTTAAACTGACTTAATAGAACATTATATTGATTTCATAATTTCTCTGTTCTTATGTGCTCTGTGTAGAGGTATTTTTTTATGGTCAAATACTTTAAAAGTAAATCTAAGTAAAGTCTGTCAGCTGATTCTTTCAGAACAAGTAGAAATACATTTGTTATACAGGTTCTTTTTTGAATGACTCCTCTTAAAGAATGGAAAGGCACAATCCAACCTTAAACATGTCAGGTTGATTTACGTACTATTAACAAATTCCCTTTTATTCTTGATTGTGGAAATAACTTTCAATTATCTGTCTTTCTTTTTTGTGTGCTCATTAATATTCTGTAAAAGGCAAAAGCAGGTTCCTATTTCTTAAAATGAATATCTTCAGTATCACAAAGTTCATCAACTTATTTACTTTAGACTCCATGTTGAATGTAACCTTATTCGTTGAATACCTCAGCTTCTGGCTCACTTTTGCTTCTTCAAACACTGCTCCAGCCGTGATTCTTATAGATTCTTCTACTACTCTTCGCCACTTGGCTCCTTGACACCCTTTCTTTCAGTGATCTTGTCCTCCATCCTTCGTCAGACTCATCCCTGGGTACATTCAAGACTGTATATAACCAGCAACGGCCATAATCTTGCTTGCAAGCATCCTTCTCATGCTATAAACTCTTGTCTTCACTTTACTTTCTAATACCTCTATTCAACAATTCTTTGACCCCCACTTCCCACCTATTCCTCATTTCCTTCATATTTTCCTGTCATTTAAGCCTAGCTGAAATTTCATGATTAATCACTATACTATTCCCTTGTAAATACTCTGTTCCTTGGCCATCAAAAGACAGGTAAATACAACTCCTCTTCTGTTCCTAAACCATTTGACATAGCTTCCCAGGCTTATTGGTCTCACTTCAGATTCCTGATCATCAAATTTGAGTGGATTTACAATGCTGCCTGGCAGTCCTATTTCCCCATGCTATTCACACTTCCACACTTCTAGAAGCTCATTTCATACCTTCCCCTCTTCCCCAAACCTCTAAATTCTCTACTCCATTGAACTTTAAGCAGATGACTCCTTCCCTTTCTATTCTACTGAGAAAATAGAAGGAACCAGAAGAAAACATCCTAAAGTTTGCACTACCACATTTAACCACTTCTGCCTTTGTGCGCCTAGCTCTGTTTTCTCTCTTGTTAGTATGGATAAAGAAGTACCCACATTCCCAGCACATGCCACCCTTCTACTTGTATATTAGATTCCATTTCTCAAATGTACTCAAGAACATCCCTGCAGTGATTTTCCCTCTTTTCTTCTAATCACTAGTTTTTTTCCTCTCTAATCGTTCTTCCCTACCATCTTACAGAAATACTGTTGTATTTGCCATCTGTAAAATGAAAACAAAGACAACTTCCTTTGATCCTACTCTACTTCCTCTCCTACTATCACTACATTTCTCTCCTTCTCTTTATAGCAAAATTGTTCCAAAAATTGTCTGTCTTCACTTTGTTGAATTTCACTGTTCTCATTTTCTCCTGAAACATTCCAAACAGACTTCTGCCTCCATCATTCAACTGAAATAGCTCGGTCAAGGTTACTAATGACCTCCATGTTGCTAACTCCAAAGATCAAGTATCAGTCCTCATTTTACTTGACCTGTGAGCAGCACTGGACACTCTATGCCCTGACCCTCTATTGGTTTTGCTCTGAATTCACTGGCCTATTGTTCCCAGTCCTTTGCTATGTCTTTCTCTTCTTTTAGAACTCTTAATGTTGGAGTGCCCCAGAGCTCTTAGTATTCTCTTGCTGTCTCTTCTCATAGTTTTTGTGATACCATTTTATCTTATGGCTGGACATGTCATCTACGTGCTGATGACTTCTGGATTTATATTTCCCATGTGTGTTTCCTCTGAATCCCCATCATATAATTCCCACTGCCAGCTTAGTGTCTCCATTTGCATGTCTAATAGTCTTAATGTATCCCAGACTTATGATTCCTCATTTCTCTTTCTCAAACCAGTTCTTCTAATTTTTCCATTTCAGTAAATGCCATTTAAAAAATATTTTATTTATTTATTTGGCAGAGGGAGAGAGCACAAGCAGGGGGAGTCGCAGGAAGAGCAGGCAGAGGGAGAAGAAGACTCCCTGCTGAGCAGGGAGCCTTGTGCGGAACCTTGTTCTCAGGACCCTGAGATCATGACCTGAGCCAAAGGCAGACACTTAACCGACTGAGCCACCCAGGCCACCCAGCTGAGCCAGTTTTATCCTTCTACTTGTTCAGGTAAAAAATATTACAGTCCTCCTTGATTCCTCTCTTTCTCTCATACTCTGTATCCAATCTGTCAACAAATCCTGTCTGTTCTGAATACTGTATATATTCAGAATCTCGCCATTGCTCATCTTCTCTACCCACTATTACGCTGGTTTGAACCATCATGTCTCACCTCGATTATTGCAATCATCAGACTGCTTTCTCCTGTCATTGCCAACATGCAGCAGCCAGAATTTAATGTTTTAAATATAAGTCATTTAATATCATTCCTCTATTCAAAATTCTTCAGTGGCTTTCCATTTCACTACAAGAAAAAGAGAAAGTCTTCGGACACTTGGGTGGCTCAGTCAGTTAAGCATCTGCCTTCGGCCAGGTCATGATCTCGGGGTAATGGGAGCCAGGCATTGGGCTCTCTGCTCAGCAGGGAGTCTGCCTCTCTCACACTGCCCCCCCGCCGCCCCCGCTCACGTTCTTGCATGGGTTCTCTCTCAAAAAAATACATAAAATCTTAAAGAAAAGAAAAGAAAAGAAAGTTCTTACAGTGAGTCACGAGGCTTACATGATTTTGTGCCCTGTCAGGTCTTAGACCTCATCTCCTCTTGCTCTTCCCGCAGCCCTAGTCATACTGCTGCTGCTCCAGGCACACTGTCCTCTTTCTGTTTCTCAAGTACACCAAGTACATTCCCAACTGAAGGCAGTTGCTGTTTCTTCTGCTAGAGACTCTGTTTCCTAAGATACCATCACAGTTACCTCCTTGCCTCCTTCAGTCTAGACTCCAATGCGCATTGTGTAAGGCCTTTCCTAAACACCCTATTTAAAATTTTTGTTTTATTATTTCCGTAGCACTTGTTACTGTCTATGTACTGGGTAATTAATTAATTGTAGTTAATTGGGTTTGTTATCTGTTTCCCTCTCTTCCCCACCAAATAAGCCACTGAGTAGTAATTTTTGTTTTTTGTCCATTGACATATCACTGATATCTGTTGCATAGTAGACCTTCATTAAACTTTTGTTAAATGAATATATGTATGATGGTCACACCAAAGGGATATCTATTTTTGAGAATTCATACCCAAGGTATCCCTCTGGGGCTGTGAAAGCAAGTCACATAATTTATGATCCATTTGCAGAGTGCGGGATAATCTGATGATGATGACATGAGCCCAGAAAGGATATAAAATAATTCAAAGCACTTAAAAAGTGCTTTGGGAAAAGATGTTAAGGATTCTGTCAGAGCTCAGATGAGCAGATAATAAAGGAGTAATTTATATTGATTGATTTCTTACCCATTTTCTGATCCCTGCGCTTTCCTTGGTCAGTCTGGTTTTATTGAATACTCTTTCTCTTTTTTTTTTCCTATACTACTGAAAAGCATTTCTCACAGAAGAAATATTGGGAAATTAGAATCATTGCAGATAATATTTATACAATCATGAGAACTTATGCTTAGAACAATAAGAAGAATTAGAAAGGAAAACTTTAACAGAATAAAAAATACCATATAATATAGAAAGTTTTCCAAAAAAGGAAAAGTACAAGGAGCGCCTGGGTGGCTCAGTGAGTTAAAGCCTCTGCCTTCAGCTCAGGTCATGATCCCAGGGTTCTGGGATCGAGCCCCGCATCAGGCTCTCTGCTCAGCAGGAGGCCTGCTTCCCTGACCCCAGACTCTGCCTGCCTCTCTGCCTGCTTGTGATCTCTGTCTGTCAAATAAATAAATAAAAACTTTTTTTTTTAAAAAAAGGAAAGGTACATTAAGAAGAGATAATGAGAAAATACAGATTCTCAAATGCAACTGCATTGGGGAAGTAAGAAAGAATATCTTAGGAAAAATATTAAAATAAACTTATATGAAAGTACAAGCAAAAAAATCTACTTCAGAATTCTTACAAATAAGATTTTTTTTAAACCTTATAAAGGTGGAGAACATTTGATCCAGTCATTTAGTGTCCATGTTTCTTTTGTCACTTCCTGAATGGTGTCTTACCTTCATTGGATGATGCCTCCTGGAGAATCACCATGGAATAACCAAATCCCCAGTAGAAGATCTGGCTCTCTCATTTCAAAATAATGATGAGTGATTCTATCCTTTTCCCTTAAGTCATTTCTTTCCAATTTTACTTTTCAGTATATTGTAAATCTGATTATATTTGTAGTGTATTATAGCTCTGGGAAAGCACTCTCATGTGATTTGAGGAGGCTTAGAGCATATACTGTATAATTCTTCTGATTTCTAGAGTTTATTTATGTATTTGTCAGAGAAAGAGAGAGAGAGAGAGCACAATCCGGGAGAGCAGCAGGCAGAGGTAGTAGTAGACTCCCCAGTGAACAGAGAGCCTGACGGACATGGGGCTTGATCTGCTCTTCTGATTTTTAAATATAACTAAAGTTTTGGGGGTCTGTAGTAGTAAGGATATGCTAACTAATATAACAAACAATCCCAAATCTCAGTAGCTTTTATTTCAGACTCATGTCATAATCCAATGAGGGTTATCAGGAAGTAGGAGGAGGATCCTTTCTCCATACAGTCATTCTGAGATCTAATCTCCTTCATTCATACGGCTTTTGTTGTGCTTTGTTTTTTAAATCTTCAAGAACCTCACAGCATTCTACTGGATATTTTTGCATCTGGCCAAAAAGGAAAGAGAGAGCATGGAAGTTTCAGGAACCAGACCTGGGAGTGTTGAATATCATTTCTACATACCAGCCGTAACTCAGTCCAGCGCTCTTCCTAAACAAGGGGCCTTGGGAAATATATTCTTACATCTTTAGAATAAAATAGAATTTGTTGAACAGATAGCATTATTTTTATTCCAGTGTCTGATTCAGCTTTTTTCCCATTTTCCATATATTTGAGATGCGTAATACCGTGAGATAAAGTATAGTTGTCCTAACATTAGCATTTCGTCTTTTAATTTGCTGTCTTTATAAACTAGTGATCCGAAAGAGCCTTAGACATTTGATAGATTTGTTTTGAGTGCTCCCGACCATACATATTCATTTGCCTAGATTTTGAAGATGCTAACTTTTAACATTGGAAAACCCTCTTCTTTCCCACATCTTATTCTGTAAGTGTGAACCTTGTTTTTCTGTTGTATCCAAGAATGTTATGATCAGTTTTTGCATTTTGTTCTGGAATCTGGCAACCCTGACAGATATTCAATCAGCCTCAGTAGGTGATTATTACTCATAGTCATCTTGTCAAATTTAAGAGGATTTGCAGCATCTTTTTAACATTTTTATTTCACCAGCACTGTATAGATGGGCCTTTTTATGAAAGCATGTCAATGATACTTTTAATGTTTATTTGCACAAAAGAACAAAGGACATTTCAATGTTCTCTGATTCAGTCACTCTTGTGTTTAAAAATCTTCAGCACTTTCCTATTGTCTTCAAAATAAAGTCCAGAATCACTATGGCTTTCAAAGCTATGGGCCTCACTTATTTGTTCATCCTTATTTCTTACTTGTCCACCCATCCATCTAAATTAGATTTTCATTCATCAGACAGGGAGGAAACATTTGCGTCTGATGTACCATCCATCTGAAATATCCCTCATTCCCCTTCTTACCCTTTAAAAACTAACTTAATTATTTTAAAGCCCAGGACAAACACTCTGTCCTCCAAGAAAATTCCACTCATATCTCATTTAGTCTATTGTCTTTGTACTGTATTTCTCTAGTACTTTGAGTAATTTCTCTCCAATAGAACTGATGACATTTTGCATTGCTCTCTCATTTTCACTGTGTATACACATATATCTCTGTGACGAGACTACACCTTCCTTAGGGACACATGTCCTTGGATATCTACCTCATTGTAGTTTTTACCACTCCTGTGGCATATGTGGCATATGACCAAGGTACACCTTGGCCATAGAATTCCTTTGAGAAATGTAGTTAATTTTGATTAAAATTTTAAATTACATTAATTTCTGTCATTTATTAACACAGAGAACTTAACTAAGAGATGAAGATGTTGAAAATCTCCTGTCAGCTTATTTAAGGAAGCCTTTCGAGCTAATCTCAGCTAGTTATCTTGAGCTAAAATATACATTTTCTTCTTTTTTTAAACTTTGCTATGTATTTCATATTAGCTTACACTAGCATATATATTTAGCAAGCATCAAGAATTGCTTAGTTGGATGATTTTTGTAAAGTGGCACAAATTTTAGTTTTTAAAAAATGACATTATTCTTGCTTTCTGATTCAGTCAAACCAAGACCTGCCCCAATAGTCCCTCTCCCTATCTTACTGAATAGTAATTATTCTTTACACTACTTTGATCTAAATGGAAACCCCAGATTCTTTTTTTTTCTATCTTCTTAACATACTATATGCTTTATTCTCTCTAGTTTAGATAATCAGACTATAGCACTTATAAAACCAAATATAACAATATTTTCTATTTATAGAGGTACATATTTTATTAATTGCTAAATTCAGTGTTTATCAGTGTAGTTAGATGATAATGTAACCCAGACGTTTACTCCATCTGTTTTGATGATATAATGCTGCCAAAGAAAGATTGAATGATTCCTTTAAGGCTGTGACTCTCGAGGTGGAAAGGTATGCCCTAGGGTACTAGTAATGGTATCAAAATAAAGGCGGGGGTGGGGGGTGATATACGATTTCATACTTTAAACTATAGAAAATAGTCAGCTAGAATTTCTTATAAAAAGGGACTTATCCTACTCTACCAACCCTCTTCACAGTCTCTTTGAGTAATAAAAACATGGCAAACATAGCAAATGTTTCACTAGTTCAATGAAAATTCAGTAGGCGGTAATACTGTTTCTACTTCTATATTATGTTACCATGTTATTTTAGAATCCAAAAGGTAATTGAGGTTTAATTCTTTTAAAATCTGAACTTTTTGTATAAAGATGAACTTAGATAAACCTTTATTTTATTTATATGCACTAAATGATTTTAAATGAATAAGGTTTATAAGTTATGATGTATTAATTATCATCAGATTTCCAATTTAAAAAATGACACACTCAGCTGAACATCTCAGATTTCAAATTTTGAAGTTATACAGGAATGGCAGTAATGCAAATATTGATGCTAGTAAATCAGGTCAAGTAAATATTCTATTAGGCTATTATTAATCAATGTCATAAATTCAAGGCAAAATGTCAGCAAAGTGAAGTTAACAATTTCAGAAATTGGTATTTTCCCTATTACTTTAGGTAGGGCAGAATTTATCTTTTGGCTACAGAGAAGTAGAAATAAAAAATAATCCATAAAATGTGAAAAATCATGTACCTGTCTGGTTAGCTTGAGAAGATGGCTTTAATTAGGAAGGTCTTATATATTTTTGTTGTTATTAAAACTGATTAAAGACAAAACTCTAAGTTTAAACACTGAGAAATATGAAAAGAAATTTTAAGTCCTAGGATGTTTTCTTATCCCATAGTATTGCACTGGGAACCCTCCTCGGGAAGCCTGATGATATGTTATGAAACCATTCTTTTACTGATGGGCCCTAAGAACCCATATGGTAAACATGCAGGTTCTGGTGGTTTTGATGTCCTTCTCTTCTGTCCTTATTCTATCGTATAAAATCTCTATTCTTGCTCTTGTCATTCTTTTCTGTTCTTCTCTATTCTTGTGCACTAACTCAGTTTTCTAACTACATATTCCCGAAACCTAGCACAACCCTTTACATGAAGTAGATTCTCAATAAATTATTATTGAAAAAAAAAATACGAATAAACAAAATAATAGAGATACTCAAGTAAAGGCTGAAGGTAAGATTTCATTGATTATTAGTGTTTTGTGCCTCTTTTTTCTTACCTATCCTTTCTCCCACATATCTGACCTCATTTACATCACCTTTGAGTTCATTTCACTGCCATATGGCCCAAGTTCTCAATCTTCTTTTTCCCCTTCCCTGTTCTCCTGTTCCATCCCTCACCTCCATCCTCTGACTTCCTATGAGCAGGAAAATAGTTATCTACCATATTCATTCATTATGTCAGTAAGCATGTTGAAATATTCACTGGGTCAGGCAGTAAACTGAGTTTTGGAGCATCAAAGGTGAACAGGAATTCCTGTCCTCAAGGAGGT
Organism: Mustela putorius furo; assembly: GCF_011764305.1. Lineage (NCBI taxonomy): Eukaryota > Metazoa > Chordata > Mammalia > Carnivora > Mustelidae > Mustela > Mustela putorius. The sequence continues at coordinate 10,169,821 of NW_025422368.1, forward strand.
TATATTTGAAGTAGACAGAAGATAGACAAACAATGTTGTAAAAATGATATGATCTGTATGCAACAGAAGTGAATACTGAGTGCTATGAATTTGAAGAATATTTACAATAGAGATCCAGCTGTGCATGTGTGTGCGCTTGCACGCCCGTGTGTAAGGGAGGTGATAACCATGTGAGTCTTGAAAGACGAATGGAAGTTCATCAGGCTTTGTATGGGGTGAGAACGGGAGTGCAAAGTGAGAGATGAAAGGCCCTTCCAGAAAAAGAGAAGGTCATAATACAGACAATTTAGCCGCTTTTACACTGTGTCCCAACTTGGCCTCTTCGTTTGTTTCTGCCCGCTCTCCCATCCTTACACCGCCCCTCCCAAATTTACCCTTTATTCCTTTTCTTTTTCTGACTCCAGAAGGCTCAGGTGCTAAATAGTTCCTGGAAGGAGGCATTTGTACTACCAATGTGAGGGGTCGTTTTTTACTTTGCTACTCAATGAGTCTGAAAATGTTATTTTATATTTTTTCTTAAAGATAGGAGACATTTTTGTGGCTGTACTGTACTCAGTAAACTTCTGTAAAAATTTCTATTCAGTGAATATTTATTGAACACTTTCAATGTTGTTGGCATTTGGGATTTTATGATAAAAGAATGTAGACATGGGCTCTGTCCCTCTGGTGGTTACATTCTAGAAGGGAGCACAGGTATTCAACAGCTATAAAGTTAACACATTATCATAGGAGAAGTATAGAGTGTAATGTGGGAGAGAACATGGGGTATTTATTTATGACCAAAGTACAGAGAGTGAGGGGGAGAGTGGCATTAGATGAGATTGGACAGCTGAGTGAGAGCTGGATTTGTGGAGTTTTATAGATCAAGGTTAGTTTTAAACTGTTTGTAATGGGTCTGCATGAAGCAAATGAAGCAACGGTGTAGCAACACTTTTTGAACTTTGATTATTACCACAATATCTAAGCATGTGATCAGTGTCAGCTAATGTGGTTTACAGCTTAAGTTTTATAAGGAAGTATCCTTTAATGCGGCAACTACAATAATAAAAAAGTATTCTGGAATAAATACCCAGATTGAGAAGCTCGTAATTTAACACACTACTTCCTTCATCAAGTAAGTCTTGTTATGAGAAAAACGTCAGCTGAACTATACAGAGTGCTTAATGCCATAGTAAACATTATGAGTTATGCTAAGGTGATTGTGTTATATTCTACTATATTATTCTCTTTATTATAGAGAGAATATAGAAACTGATCTTTATGATCTGTATGAAAACTGATTATAAGGAACTGTTTTTGCATGTAGACTTATGGTGATTATAGAGGGGAAAAGTTCTGTTGAAAATGTTGAACCACGAAAGAAACTCCTAGTCTTTCGGCAAGTAGTTTAATCCCCATATTTTAAAAATTGTGACTCGAACAGCATAAATTTGTTTATCTGACATCGTTGGTATTTTCAATGACCTAAATAAATCCATGCAAGGAGGGAATGCAAAATAGATAAAACTGAAGGGCAAAATTGGAGTTAGAAGCTTAAAGGAATAGTTTCTATAGATTGTTATGACGTATTACATAATTCAACAAAAGATATCAATGGGATAATTGATGATCTCGCTTGCTCATCTGTGAGTGCCTTACAAATTTGGAAAACATTTGGAATTTTACTTTGTATCAAAAGAAGATGCAGGCATGAAAAAATAATGGATCCAGCATTCCTTTTAATTTTTTAAAGGTGATAGAAATTTAACCATGACTTTACATGATAAATTGTTGTAACTGTTTATTGATAAAGGATTAAAGATAGATTTCAAAAATACATTACATGCCTTACTTTTGAAAAAAATGAAAGCTTACTGTGACTCATTTTCTTCCATTCTTGTGAATTTACCTTTGTGAAATTGATTTCTTTATTATAAATGTTAATAAAACAAAACATAGATGTATATTATCCCCTAAGAGTAGCATTGTCTTCTATCCAACCTGGATAAGTTAGCAAGCAGAAAATCGGCTGAACTATTGATATATACAGTGTTCATTCAAAGTGTGAGCAAAGCAATTTAATATAGAGAATTGCTATTTCCTTCATAATTTTTGTTTCTTATGATTGTGAATGACAAAAGTTATGAGTATAATCAGCAATTCTCCATTTTAATCTCCTACATACATACTTTCTATAAACAATGTATATGATTCTTATGACTTTTCCCTTTTATGTTTGTTCTGATTAGATTTATTGAAATGTGATTTTAGGTCTGTTAAGTTTGTATATCTTTTAAAATGTATTTTTCTAGAAGTTTATTTCAGTATACTTTATAAACATAAAATTTAAAATCTTTAACCTGCTAATTCACACTGGATTAGAGATTAAAAATTAGTCTCCTATCTCAGTAAAACTAGAAAAAAATAGTCTGTCACCACAGTTTGAGAAACACTTCTGCAGACAGATTTAGGTTTATGGATGTGGTCTTAATTGCAGAAAGAGACACTTGAAAGTTTGATAGCTGTTGTTCTCATTTAGGATGTTATGTAGACATTGACATTTAGTGGGTGTGGTGAATCCGAGCTGTTAGGCTTCCTTAGTTGCTTGGGACAGGAGCACAGCTGATCTCAGATCCTGTGTCCAGCTTGGTTTATGATAGTATAGGTGCCTCATCTGTAATCATTTCTCGTATGCAACCTCTACCTGCTCTGAGTCGTAAAGAAGTACCAATCAGATCTCAGAAACACTTGATTTAACTGTGTTAAAATAATGTTAATAATTGTCATTTAAGAAAAGGCTGACCTTCCATGAGAAATTATTATTAGCAAAATCATGATTACGTGATTACATACATTACTGACTATGTGAAGGGTAAATTTGTCTACATTTTATTTAAAATAATAGACTTTTGGAGCTGTGAAGGACTTGATGTTTTTAACTTAATCTCTGATAGAGAAAACTCATGAGAAAAGTGAGACCCAGAGAGATGTGAGAGAAAGAACTGATGAAGACTTTAGGTCTTGGAATTAGATTGTTAAGGTTCAAAGGTCAGTTGTGCCCCTCACCTAATGTTGCCTTTAGGTAAGTTACTAAATTTCTCTATGCTTTGGTTTCTTTATCTGTAATAGTTTGGTGATAATAATTGTGGTATTTACTTTATTAGGGCACTTGTAATGATTGAGTGAAATAATCCATGAAAGCTGGTAGGCACTTTGTCTGTGTTAGATATTTTTATGACTGTGATGAGGATGGGATGACGGCATGGTGGCAGTGATGGAAGTCCTTTGACTTGTCCACTTGGTGAGTGGCAGAACTGGCAGTAGGAACCTGGAGTGTTGTCTCTCAATCAGGTGAGGTGTTCCTCTCTACGCTGGTTATCCTTTCCCGCTCAAGTCCATGCACAATCATGGACTGACCTTCACATACTGATTGCCTTCTTCAAATGCTCACATCTTCAAAAAAAAATTAAATCCTATTCCCAAGCACATCCATATTCTCTCAGCTGAGTATCAACCTCACAAGTTGACTAGATGCCTCACCTTGTGTAGTACAATTATCTGGGGTTAGAAAGGAAACTGAAGCCTCATGAACGTGCTATTGGAATAGGCTAATTCCATTTCTGAGACATATTTGAAAGCAAGTCTTCAGTCTTTAAATTATAGCATACTTTGCCAATATATTCAATAAATATATCTGTATATTTAATAAAATATATTATTCTGAGGTTCTCTCAAGGCAGTGTTATGGAACCACAACATAAGAAATTGAATAGAAAGAGGGAAAGGAAATTATGTTTCAACTTGTTCAAAGAAATATGCATTGAACCCAGACTTACTGCTTGGCATTATGTGTGGCTGTAGGTACACAGTCCTGAGTAAGATAGATACAAGCCTTGTTCTTACAGAGCTTTTAGTCTAGTGGGAAAGGAAAACTTTTACTATACAGCATCCTGACCACAGGAAGAAAACAATTGTCATAGAAATAAATATTTGTTTATTAATTTATGGAAATAAATTTCAAAAAGAAATAGTAACAGAACAACTTAAGAATTAAGAATTAATAAAATTCAACAATTAACAAGAATGAACAAAATAAAAAAAATAACAATAATAATTATGTAAAAGACTTTGGCTCTTAAGGGACATGATCCTGATGAACCTGAGCTCCATCAATGGCAGTGGCTGAGCTGAGAGCAGAGGACCCATCATCACCAGAATGTCCCACAGGAAGAATGCATATTGTATATGGATCACCTATTCTAGCAACTTCTATTTTATTTTTTAAAGTAGGCTCTGGGGCACCTGGGTGACTTAGTTGCTTGAGTGTCTGACTCTTGATTTTGGCTCAGGTCAGGATATCAGTGTTGTGAGATCTAGCCCCACATCAGATTCTGGGCTCAGCATGGAGTCTGCTTGAGATTCTTTCTTACCCTTACCCTCTGTCCCTCCCCCTGTTCTCTCTCTTCAAAATAAGTAAAATTAAAAAATCTTTTAAAAATCGGGGCACCTGGGTGGCTCAGTGGGTTAAACCTCTGCCTTCGGCTCAGGTCATGATCTCTGGGTCCTGGGATCTAGCCTCACATCAGGCTCTCTGCTCAGCAGGGAGCCTGCTTCACCCCCCTCTCTCTGCCTGCCTCTCTGCCTACTTGTGATCTCTCTCTGTCAAATACATAAATGAAATCTTAAAAAATAAAAAAATAAAAATTAAAAAAGGAGGGAGGGGTGCCTGGGTGGCTCAGTGGGCTAAAGCCTCTACCTTCTGCTTGAGTTGTGATCCCAGGGTTCTGGGATCTAGCCCCACATCAGGCTCTCTGTCAGCAGGGAGCCTTCTTCCTCCTCTCTCTCTGCCTGCCTCTCTGCCTACTGGTGATCTCTGTCTGTCAAATAAAAATTAGTTAATTAATTAATTAAAAATAAAATAAAGGAGGGATCACACCCAACGTGGAGCCCAATAGGGAGCCCAATGAAGGCTTGAACTCACAAACCTGAAATCAAGACCTGAACTGAGATCAAGTATCAGATATTTAACTGACTGAGCCACTCATGCACTCTGTTTTTTGGCAAATTTTGAAAGAAATAACTACAGCGGGATGGTTGAGACATTCAGCTCTGGAGTCACACCACCTGTGTTTGAATCCCAGCTCTCCTACTATCAGCTGTATGATCCTGGTGAAGATATTTAAGTTTTCTGTGTCTCAGTTTCCTCTCCTGTAATATGGGTACCTCATAGGACTAATATGAGAATTAGGGACTTGATTCTCTCAATGATGTCTGACATGTAGTAAGCATTCAATAACAATAGTTATTACCTTCTTCTGCTGGGGAAAAATGAGGTCTTAAATTGAATAGAAGCACAGAAAATAAAATGACCATTTTGAACACCCAAATTTTGTCAATTAAAATAACACGTCATCTTTGGAATGAAACAGGATGCAACAATAGTCAAGCTAAAGGCCGGGGGGAGGGGGAAATAATTTGATATGTGGATAAAGAGAATAGAAAAGCAAAAAGTTGAAAAATATACCTGAAATGTTGGCAAAACAGTTGTCAGTCACAGTGATACAATTTGCTGTGTAAGAGGGAGGAAACTAAAGGCAATGGGAAAAAAATGAAGTGAAAAAAGAATGTCTATGCTTCATCCTAAGTTGGAGGCATTTTGAGTCACATTCTGTGTACAATCAATAACAACCTGAAGTACTGAGATGAATAACAAGTGAAAAAAAGTTGTCAATTTCTTTTCATTGCTAAAAAATTATGTTACAAAACTGCTGCGGATTTTACACAGGAGGTTTTGCTAAGAAATTTAGGTCTCCATAAAAAATCATTTGTTGAACCAATTTTGAATGTATAGTAGTGAGAAAAGAAGCTGGTTTTTGTTATATCTCAGCAACTAGATAGAATGTTCTGTAGAAGTTAATGAGGAGATTTTGCTTGCCCTAGAGGATTATGTCCTTTGATCAATAGTTTGCATACTTTGACTGTAGCAAATTCTAATAGTAGCTACCATTTATCAAATGCTTACTCTATGCCAGATACATACTAGGTACATTTTTTTAAAAAGATTTTATTTATTTATTTGGCAGACAAGGATCACAAGTAGGTGTGTGTGTGGGTGGGGGAGAAGCAGGCTCCCCGCTGAGCAGAGAGCCCAATGTGGGGCTTGATCCCAGGACCCTGAGATCATGACCTAAGCCGAAGGCCAAGGCTTTAACCCACTGGGCCACCCAGGTGTCCTAACTAGGTGCATTTTTACACCCTTATTTTCATCTTCAACAAATATTTCTTGATGTCTACAGTGTGCCAAGCACTGTGGTAGATATTAAGGATAAAGCAGTGAATAAAGTTGTGAAAATGGAGCTTTATATCGTGGAGTGAGGCAACATTGACAGTAAACAAGTAAATATATCATAAATATAAATTAAGGAAGGGGATAGGATGTGCTGGGTATGTATGTTGGGGGGTGTTGCAGTTGGCCTTCCTTTGGGAAGGCCTCACTGACGGGGTGACGTTGGGAAGAAGGAAAGCAGCTGTGTGGGAGAAGTGTATTCCAGGCTGAGAAAACTGGATAAGTGATGTTCCTGAGGCAAGAACATGCTGGGCTGTTTCCAGGAGCACCCAAGGGGTGTTGGAGAGAGTGAGTGGGGGAAAGAAAGATTTTGTCAGAGAGGTATAGGCTGGGCCTGGGTAACATTTCATTTAGCTGTTTGTGAAAGTCCAGGGATGGTGCATCATTCTTGGAAGATCTAAAGACAGTAGTTACATTTCTGTTCTTTAAAATCATATTAATTAATTAATTTATTATTTTTTTCAAGGTTTTATTTATTTATTTGACAGACCGAGCAAATAGGAAAGCACTAGCAGTGGAAGCGGCAGAGGGAGAGGGAGAAGCAGGCCCCCTCACTGAGCAGGGAACCCAATGCGGGGCTCGATCCCAGGACCGTGGGATCATGACTTGAGCCCAAGGCAGACACTTAACTGACTGAGCCACCCAGGCAGCCTCTTTATTTTTTAAGTAGGCTCTAGGCCCAACATGGAGCTTGAACTCACAACCCTGAGATCAAGAGTCACATGCTCTCCTGACTAAACCCCCAAACACCCCGGCAGTTGTATTTTTAGATTAGTCTGGAGCGGTTCATAAGGGCTCTTTTGCCAAGTGTACCTGGACCCTGGCTGAGATTTGCTGATCTGAGGCACAGAGCATGGTACTCATCCCATCGTGGATCTCTACAAAGACCTGTGGAGTAAATGAATAAATTTAAGACAATGAGTCTTACGAGCTAGCTTTGAAATTAATGAGTTGTGTGATTTTGAACAAATCACTCACCTTGCCTCTGCCTTAGTGTGCAACCTGAGAACTTTTCAAGCTTTCTTCTTCTGTGGTTGGAAGTGAGGGCCCGTCTTCCCAGCCCAACCCCCTTAACGCTGTGAATGTTAAGAGTCAGCCTGCATGGGGAAGGGAGAAGGATGGCCCCAGGACCCCAGCACCTACTCACACATTTATTTACCTGCTCACTCAGCAGCTCTGTCTTCGGTTTGCATTCTCAGCTCCAGCCTTTGGGCGAGAGAGTAAAGCTGGAAATAGAGGCTGGCCCTGGCATGGTAACAGAAGTCTTGAGGCATTTCTTCCTGTCAGAAGATGCTATGTGTGCATAGATACTTTGGCTGAGCTCAGGCTGATCCTGGGTCCCTGCCAGATTCTGAAGATACTCACATAAACTTATCTTTGCTCTCAAGCCATGTGTTTGGGAAACTTGGTCTGGACTTTCTTCCATCTAGCAAGTACATGTTCGTCAAAAAAGAAGATTCCAATGTCAGTCGCTAAGAACTAGCAAGAATTATGTGATGAGTCAGGAAAGATTTTGAATTATTATGTCTTGAGGCCTGAATTTAATAAGTTTTCTTTAAGGTATGGGCTGCATGGGTGGGCCTTTGTTGGGGGGAAAAAAAGGAATGGTTTTTGATGATAGCAAGTGACAGAATCAAATAAAATCTTCCTTTGAAAATGGAATTTTTAAAGACTTCTATATGTACCATTTCTGGTTGTGGGTGAAGGGAGAAATCTGATATAAATTAAACTGGTGTCATTAAGAATATGCTGGCCTTTAGCCCTTCTGGGGAGGGTTACTTTGTCCCTTAATGCTCGACAAAGCCCTGTCTTTTAATAGAAAACTGTAAGTAATGCCAGAAGCCGCAGACTGGCTGGGTCCACATGGAGGCTTCATTCTGTTTAGATGAACATTAAGTATTGCAGTGTCTTGGCAAAGGCAGCCAGTACTCACTCTGCTTGTCCATTGGCATTGAAAAATAAGGGCTGTGTGGTGGGATACGTTTTTAAAACAATGACTCATAGCTCTTGGAGACTGATAGCATTTGATAAGCCAGTAAGTCAGTGCTGGGCTCAGAACACTACCCACATATTGTAAACAAGGCTCACAAACTACCAGTGCTATTTAGTTAACCATATTCACATTTCCTGTTTTCCTTTCCATGGTTATTTCTGTGGTCTAATTTTAATTAGCATTATTTTGCATATGGTAACTGAATAACTAAGGGTAATGACAGAAACAGGTTAACCCTGGTATGGCATAGTTTCATAGGACGACAACAGGACAAACTAGGATTTATTTACTATGTAGCAATTTTTGAAGTGGACTTGACCCTCCCCAGCGCTGGGCTAGATAGGCATTAGTTATGCTATCCTGATAACTGGGGCAGGGAGGTTGTGGTTAGCTCAGGAAAGAAGTGGGACAAAGCCTTGACCCAGAGCTCCTGAGCAAGTTCCAAGCTTGTATATTTCACCATGCTGTCTCTAGAACTATTTGAAACAACACTTGTCTTATTTTTCTTAGAGAGTTTCAGTTGAGGTGTGAGTAGTTCAAAGTGTGTAGAGAATATAAAGAATGTTGACTGAAAGCTAACCTCCTCTCATGTCCCCAGTGGGCATCTCTTTTACCTTCCACTGTCACAAGTGAGTTAGAGTGTGCTTTGGAAGGAAAGGCACCTTGGCTATATAAATTCTCTTTTCCTACTTAACATTTGTTTTTTCATACCATTCCCCTTTTGAGATATTGCTTCTCTTTTCTAATCGTTTTGCTTTTATACTTTTTCTTTTTGCTGTTTATTGTTATCAATCTTCCTTTGTCTTTGTACCCCGCTTAGTCCAGTTCTACTTTCAGAATCATTTTATTATTTTCTTTGGTCATATTGTTTCAGTAAAACCTCACAAATAAGATCTTGAAAGGTTAGGTCTTTCAAGTTAGGTGTGGGCTAAGGAGGATGTCTGAGTGTGTGGTTGGTTAAATAAATCTGAGCTACTCTGCCTTGAGCCCGGAATAGAAACCAAGATACTCTGATGACTGTTAATGTACAATGAAAAGAACAAGAAATGAGTCCAGAATAACTCTATCATCATCCGAGGCTTTGTGACAGCATGTGAAAGGAGCATATTGTCACATTATTAGTAGTTCAATGTGCTACACTGCTAAGCAGTGTTCCATTGCAGGAATTTATCACAATTCATGTACCCATTTTTCATCTGTAGACATTTGGGCTGTTTCTACATTTGTTTAAAATAAATAAAGCTACTGTAAACATTCAGAAATGGGTCTTTTGGAGACAATCTGTTTTTATTTTTCTAGAACAAATACCTAGGAGCGAATATTTCACTTTAATATTTCACTTTATAAGAAGCTTCTCAACAGCTTTCCGAAGGACCTGTGCCATTTTGATTCCCTCCAGCAAAAATGAGAACTCATGTCACTTTGCATCTTACTGGCATGTGGAACTGTCAGCCTTTTTAATTTTAGCCATTCTAATAAGTCTGTATCTCACTGTGACTTTTTTAAAATGTATTTATTTTGGAGAGAGAAAGAGAAAGAGAGCGTGAGCAGGGGGAGGGCAGAGGGAGAGGGAAAGGGAGACAGTCTCAAGCAGATTCGGTGCAGAGTCTGTTGTGGGGTTTGATCTCATGATCAAGAGATCGTGACGTGGGCCTAAAACAAGAGTCAGATGCTCAACCCACTGAGCCAGCCAGGTGGTGCTGCCACTGTGGTTTTTTTTTTCATGTACTTTTTTGCCATCTATGTATCTCTTTTTGGCAAAGTGTCTATTTAAATATTTTCCTTGTTTTCTTTTTAACTGATTTTTTTTTTTTTGTCTCACTGAAGTATAAGAGTTCTTTATATAATCTCAATACAACTCCTTTATTGCAAATATTTTCTCCTTTATTTTTTAAAATTTTCTTGTCTTCTAAAAATCTAGTTTTTAATTTTGAAGTATCAGTTATCAGGTTTTTTTCTATTAATTTTTGTGCTTTTTTGGTGCCCTTCTTAAGAAACTTTTGCCTAGGGGTGCCTGGGTGGCTCAGTGGGTTAAGGCCTCTGCCTTCGGCTCAAGTCATGATCTCAGGGTCCTGGGATCGAGCCCCGCATGGGGCTCTCTGCTCAGCGGGGAGTCTGCTTCCCCCTCCCCTCTGCCTGCCTGTCTGCCTGCTTGTGATCTCTGTCTGTCAAATAAATAAATAAAATCTTAAAAAAAAAAAAAAGAAACTTCTGCGTCACCCAAGTCAGAAAGATTTTCACCTATGTTTTCCTCTAAAACTATAAAACCCTTACCTTATGATCCATTTCAGGTTAATTCTTAAATATGGTGCAAGATAAGTACATATGAATAAGGATTCTCTCTGTCCCTTACTTCCTCCCTCATTTTTTTCCCTCCCTCATCTTCTTTGCTTTCTTTCCATATGGATATTCAGTTGTTTAAGTATTATTGTTTAAAAATGATCATTTTTCAGGGTGCCTGGCTGGCTCAGTCTGAAGAGCATGTAACTCTTGATCTTGGGGTTGTGAGTTTGAGCTCCTTGTTGGGTATAGAGATTACTTAAATAAGAAAACTTTTAAAAAATATCATTTTTCTAGATGAATAGATAAAGAATATGTGGAATACACACACACACACATGTATATATATATTTATACAATGGAATATTACTTGGACATAAAAGAGAATGAAATCTTGCCATTTGCAACAACACGGATGGATTTAGAGCCTATAATGCTAAGTGAAATAAGTTAGCCAGAGAAAGACAAATACCATATGATATCACTCATACATATAATTTAAGAAAAAAATGAACAAAGGAAAAAAAAGAGAGAAAAACCAAAAAACAAACTCTTAACTATAGAGAACAAACTGATGGTTACCAGAGGGCTGGTGGGTAGGGTAATGAGTGAAATAGGTGATGGGAATTAAGAGTACACTTCTGTTGAATACTGAGTAATATATAGAATTGTAGAATCACTATACTGTACACTTAAAACTAATATGGGGGAGAAGTTAAGTCGGCAGGGTAGTAAGGGGAGTCTGAGCTTGCCTCATCCCTCGGACAGAGCTAGATCAACATTAAATCATTTTGAACAACTAGGAAATCAATCTGAGGATTATGAAAACAAGCTGCACAATTGGAGGCAGAAAATGTGGCAGATGCACAAGGTTAGGAGATATGAATATTGGGAGAGGAAAGCCGTGGAGCTGGGAAGGGGAGTGAGCACATTTTGTGAAGGAAAGTCAGGGAGAAAGGGAAAGAGCAGGAGAGAGAGCAGTGCGTGGGGTTTGCACAGTATGCCCCAGTGTGGGGATCCCCTGAGATGAAATGGAAGAGAACAAGTACATTTGGAAGAGGGTATGTTGCCTCTCCAAGGACAAAAAGCATGCCAGGCTCCACTGAGCAGCCATTCAACAACAGGGGACACGGACGCACAAGGAGGGCAGATAACCTGGTCGCAGCTTTTCGTTGTATGTCTCAGTAGACTCCAGCCACTGTGGGACTGCTTTTCTGGGACAGAACAGTGCTGGGTGCACCTCGAGGCTCTCCTCTGGGGAAGGGGAATAGATCCTCACTGTACCAGGCCCTTTAAGATTTGGAGTTTTGAATCTAGCTGCCGGCCAGAGATAAAGCACAGTGAGATCTGTGGCACCAGAGTACTGTTGGTCCAGACACAGATAGGTTGAGAGCATGCCTGGGACACAGGAAAGGAGCTTGTTTGCTTTACTGTGAGGGCCTTCTAAACAGCCGTGGCAGGAAAGTCCCCTACCCAGAGATGAGAAGCAGGATGATGCCATCTTCCTCTCCCCTGCCTATCAGCACAGTCAGACTTGGAAGAGAAACACAGTGCCTTCAGTGGAGGCTGGAGTCACTTACAACAAACCCCGCCCCCAGCAGCCAGCAGGGTCATTTTTACAAGGGCAGGTCAGACTGAGCTAACAGGCCCCCTGCATGTACCAAGTCTGCTTATCCCAGAGTACTCCAAAGTGTCAGCTTCAGTTCCAGTGCAAATAGGACCAGGCTTTCTTTTTTCTTTTTCTTTAATTTTAAAAAAATTTTTAACTTTTAACTTATATATATATAGATAGATAGATATAGATATATAGGTATATAGATATTCATTTTATTTATTTATTTTTTTGGTATCAGACTTATAGAGTTTTGGTTTTTTTTTTTTCATTTGATGGTTGGTTTGTTTCCTTTTCTCATTTTTTGGATCACTCTTCTTTCTTCTTCTTCTTCTTCTTCTTTCTTTTGCTATTCTTTTTTCCTTCTATCTTTTTCTTTGGAATCAGGCTTATAGTTTTTTATTTGTCTTTTTAAAAATTTTTTTAAAGATTTTATTTATTTGACACAGAGAGACAGCCAGAGAGGGAACACAAGCAGGGGGAGTGGGAGAAGGAGATGTAGATTCCCTGCTGAGCAGGGAGCCTGATGTGGGGATCAGTCCCAGGACCCTGAGATCATGACTCAAGCCGAAGGCAGACACCCAATGACTGAGCCACCCAAGCACCACTTTTTGTCTTTTTGTTTACTTTTTGGTTCCTTTTCCTTGGACCAGCCTTGCCTTTTTTTTTTTTTTTTTTTTTTTTTTTTAATCAGGCTATCTTAAATCAAAGCACACCTAGTTAAAAGTCCAACGCTCCCCACTGCAAGCAAGGAGGAACTCTGTAGAGGACTGTGCTATGGGAAAGAGTAGTGAAAACACAACAGCAGAGGGCATACAATCATACACCAGAAACACTTCTTGAAACACCAGGTCCTGGACAGTATGACCACTTAATATAGTATTACTCTCAGGAACAGGAAAAATAACAAACCTCCATAATATGCAAAAGTCAGAAACCTAGACATAATGACAAGATGGAGGCATTCTTCCCAAAAGAAAGATTAAGAAATCACAGCCAGTGATTTGCTCCAAGCAGATATAAGCAATATATCTGAACAAGAATTTAGAACAATAGTCATAAGAATACTAGCTGGGCTTCAAAGAAGGATGGAAGACACCAGAGAAACCCTGGCTGCAGAGTTAAAAGACCTAAAAACTAGTCAGGCTGAAATAAAAAATGGTACAGTTGAGATGTAAAAACAACTAGGTGTAATCACAAGGAGAATGGAAGAAGCAGAGGAGAGAATAGGTGATATAGAAGATAAAATTATGGAAAATAAGGTGAAAAGAATAGGGAAAGAAAAACTGTTAGATCATGAATATAGACTTAGCGAGATCAAAGATTCCACATAGAGCAATATTATCGATATCATAGGAGTCCCAGAAGAAAAGCAGGAAAAGGGACAGAAGGTTTATTTAGACAAATTATAGTTGAGGACTTCCCTAATCTGGGAAAGGAAACAGACATTCAAGTCCAAGAGGGGCAGAGAATTCGCCCTCAAAATCAACAAAATAAGTCAAAAACAAAACATATCATAGTGAAACTTGCAAAATAACAAAGATAAGGAGAGAATTCTGAAAGCAGCTAGGGACAAAGGCCCTTAACCTGTAAGAGTAGACACAGAGGGCTATCAGCAGACCTGTCCGTAGAAACTCGATAGGCCAGTAGGAGTAGCATGATATATTCAATGTGCTAAATGAGAAAAACATGCATGCAAGAATACTTTTTCCAGCAAGGCTGTCATTCCAAATAGAAGGAGAGATAAAGAGTTTCCAAAACAAGCAAAAACTAAAGGACTTTGTGAATACTAAACCAGCGCTGCAGGAAATATTAAAGGGAGCCCTTTGCACGGGAAAGAGAGAGCAAAAGCAACAAAAGCTAGAAAGGAACAGAGACAATCTATAGGAACAGTAACTTTTTAGGTAATACAATGGCACTAAATTCATCTCTATCAATAATTACTCTGAATGTGAAAGGACTCATAAAGACAGAGTGTCAGAATGGATTAAAAAAAAGAAGACCCATTGGTATACTGCTTACAAGAGACTCATTTTAAACCCAAAGACTGATTGGGTTTTTCCATATTGAAAGTAAGGGGGTGGAGAACCATCTATCATGCTAATGGACATCAAAAGAAAGCTGGAGTAACCATATTTATATCAGATAAACCAGAGTTTAAGCCAAAGGCTATAAAAAGAGATGAAGAAGGGCCCTTAATATTAAAATTAAATGGGTTTAACCAACAAGAAGATCTAACAATTGTAAATATTTATGCCCCCAGCTTCAGAGCAGCCACATGTAAAAATCAATTAATAACAAATAAAAAAAACCCCTCATAGATAATAATACAATAATAGTAGGGGACTTTAACACCCCACTCACAGCAATGGACAGAACTTATAAGCAGATCAACAAGGAAACAAGGGCTTTGATGACACACTGTACCAGATGGACTTAACAGATGTATTCAGAGCATTTCATCCTAAAGCATAAGAATACACACTGTTTTTGCATGCACATGAAACATTCTTCAGAATAGATTGCATACTGGGTCACAAATCAGGCTTCAACAAGTGCAAAAAGATCGAGATCACACCATGCATATTTTCAAACCACAATACCATGAAACTTGAAGTCAACCACAAGAAAAAATTTGGAAAGACCACAAATACACAGAGAGCAAAGAACATCCTATTAAAGAATGAATGGGTTGGGATTTCTGGGTGGCTCAGTCTGTTAAATGGGAACCTGAGCTTTCAGCTCAGGTCAAATACCAGGGTCCTGGGATTGAGTCCCACATGGGCTCCTTGCTCAGCAGGGAGCTTGCTTCTCCCTCTGTCTGCTGTTCCCCCACCCCTTGTGCCCTTTCTCTCTCTGAAAAATCAATAAATAAAATATATAAAAAAAATAATGGGTGAGTTAACCTGGAAATTAAAGAAGATATTAAAAAAGTACATGGAATCAAATGAAAGTGAAACCCAGTGGTCCAAAATGTTTGGGATGCAGCAAAGGTGGTCATAAGAGGTAAGTATATAGCAATATAGGCCTTCCTCAAGAAGCAAGAAAGTCTCAAATATACAACCTAATCTTACACCTAAAGGAACTGGAAAAAGAACAGAAAATAAGCCTAAAACCAACGGAAGGAGGGAAATAATAAAGATTAGAGCAAAAATCAATGATATAGAAATACAAAACACCCCAGTAGAACAGATCAACAAAACTAGGAGCTTGCTCTTTGAAAGAATTAATAAGATTGATAAGCCCTTGGCCAAACTGATCAAAAAAAAAGAGAAAGGACCCAAATAAATAAAATCTTGCATGAAAGAGGAGAGATCACAACCAACACTACAGAAATACAATTATGAGAGAATATTATGAGCAATTGTCTGCCAACAAATTAGGCAATCTGGAAGAAACAGATAAATTGCTAGAAACATACAAACTACCAAAACTGAAACAAGAAGAAATAAGAAATCTGAACAGCAAAGAAATTGAATCAGTAGTCAAAAACCTCCCAACATTTAAGAGTCCAGATGGCTTCCCATGGGAATTCTACCAAGCATTTAAAGCAGAATTAATGCATGTTCTTCTGAAACTGTTCCAAAAAATAGAAGGGGAATGGAAACTTCCAAACCCATTCTATGAGCCCAGAATTACCTTGATCCCCAAAACCAGACAAGACTTCACTAAAAAGGAGAATTATAGGTGAATATCCCTAATGAACATGGATACAGAAATTCTCAACAAGGTATTAGCTTATTGGATCCAATAATATATTAAAAGTATTATTAATTATATATTAAATATATTAAAAGTATTTATATTTATACTAAAAGTATATTAAATATGTTATATATTTATATATTAAATATATTAAAATTATTATTCATCACAACCAAGTGAGATTTATTCCCAGACTGCAAGATTGGTTCAATGTATGCAATCAATCAACATGATACACCATTTTAATAAAAGAAAGCATAAGAACCATATTATCCTCTCAATAATTGAAAAAATATTTGACAAAATGTAGCATACTTTCTGGATAAAAACCCTCAAGAAAGTACAGATAGAAGGGATATACCTCAACATCATAAAGGCCATATGCAAAAGACCCACAGCTAATAATCATCCCCAATAGGTAAAAACTGAGATCTTTTCCTCTAAGCTCAGAAATAGGACAGGGATGTCCACTCCCACTACTGTGGTTCAACAACATAATACTGGAAGTCCTGGCCTCAGTAATCACACAACCAAAAGAAGTAATAGGCATCCAAATCAACAAGGAAGAAGTCAAGCTTTCACTCTTCCCAGAAGACATGATGCTCTACGAAGAGATCTTGAGAGACTTCACCAAAAATTGCTAGAACTGATACATGATTATAACAAAGTTGCTGGATGTAAAATCAATATGCAGGAATCTGTTGCATTTCTATATGAATAATGAAGGAACAGAAAGAGAATTTAAGGAATTGATCCCATTTACAATCACACAAAAACCATTTGATACCTAGAGATATCCCTGACCAAAAGAGGTAAAAGATCTGTAGTTCTGAAAACTGTAGAACACTTATGAAAGAAATTGAGGAAGACACAAAGAAATGGAAAAACATTCCATGCTCATGGATTGGAAGAACGAATATTGTTAAAATGTCAGTGCCAGAGCAATCCACACATTCAATGCAAGCCTGTTCAAAATAGCACCAGCATTTTTCACATAACTAGAAGAACCAATTCTAAAATTCATATGGAATCACCAAAGACCCCAAATAACCAAAGCAATTTTTAAAAAGATAAACAAAGTAGTAGGCATCACTATTCCAGACTTCAAGCTCTATTACAAAGCTGTAATCATCAAGATGATAGGTACTGGCACAAAAACAGATGCATAGATTAATGGAACAGAATAAAGAACCCAGAAATGGACCCACAAATATATGGTCAACTAATCTTTGACAAAGCAGCAAAGAATATCAGGTGGAAAAAAAGAAAGTCTCTTCAACAAATGGTGTTGGGAAAACTGGACAGTGACTTGCAGAATGAAACTGGACCACTTTCTTACACCATACACAAAAATAAATTCAAAATGGATAAAAGACCTAAATGTGAGACAGGAACCCACCAAAATCCTAGAGGAGAAAATAAGCAGCAACCTCTGACCTCAGCTACAGCAACTTCTTACTAGATGTGTCTCTGGAGGCAAAGGAAACAAAAGCAAAAATGAACTATTGGGACTTCATCAAGATAAAAAGCTTCTGCACAGCTAAGGAAACAATCAATAATACTGAAAGGTAGCCTACAGAATGAAAGAAGGTATTTGCAAATGACATATATGATAAAGGGCTAGTGTCCAGAGTCTATAAAGAATTCATCAAATTAACACCCCAAAGTAAATAATCCAGTTAAGAAATGGGCAGAAGACATGAACAAACTTTTCTCCAAAGAAGACATACAAATGGCTAACAGACACATGAAGAAATATTCAACATCATTCATCATCAGGGAAGTACATATCAAAACCACAGTGAAATACCACCTCACACCTGTCAGAATGGCTAAAATGAACAACTCAGAGAACAACAGATGTTGGTGAGGTTGTGGACAAAGGGGAAGTTTTTTGCTTTGTTTGTGGGAGGGCAAAGTGGTACAGCCACTCTGGAAAAAGCATGGAGGTTCCTGAAGAAGTTAAGAATAGAGCTACCCTTCCATCCACATATTGCACTGCTAGGCATTTATCCAGTGGATACAAAAGTGCTGATTTGAAGAGGGCACATACATGCCAATATTTATAGCAGTACTATCAACAATAGCCAAATTATGGAAAGAGCCCAAATGTCCATTGATTCATGAATGGATAAAGAAGAAGTGTCTACACAAGGAAATATTAATCAGCCATCAAGAAGAACGAAATCTTGACATGTGGAACGAAGTGGCTGGAACTGGAGTGTATTATACTAAATGAAATGTTAGTCAAAGAAAGACAAATATATAATTTCACTCGTATGTGGACTTCCAGAAACAAAACAGATGAACATAGGGGAAGGGAAGGAGAAATAAAATAAGATAAAAAAATAGAGAGGGAGGGAAACCATAAAAGGCTCTTAACTACAGAGAACAAACTGAAGGTTGCTAGAGGGGAGGAAGTTGGGAAAAATGTGCTAAATGGGTGATGGGCATTAAGGAGGGGACTTGTAGAAATGAACACCAGGTATTATATATGTAATGAATCACTAAATTCTACTCCTGAAACCAATACTACACTATATGTTAACTAATTTAAATTTAAATTTAAATTAAAAAAGAAATTAATATAACGTAAGTTATACTGGAATTAGAATCTTAAAAAGGTATCAATTATTCATTGAAATATCTGTGCCTTCATAAAAAATCAGTTAAGCATACTTGTGAGTCTATTCCTATACTCTTTTGTTTATTCCATTAATTTTTATTAGGGTTTCCTCATCCTAATAACATAGTCTTTTTTTTTTTTTCAAAATTTTATTTATTTGACAGAGAGAGATCACAAGTAGGCAGAGAGGCAGGCAGAGAGAGAGGAGGAAGCAGGCTCCCTGCCGAGCAGAGAGCCAGATGCGGGACTCGATCCCAGGACCCCGAGACCCTGACCTGAGCCGAAGGCAGCGGCTTAACCCACTGAGCCACCCAGGCGCCCCTAACATAGTCTTGATCTATGATATATCTTCTAGTATATTCTTAAAGTCAGATGGCATTAATCCTCTACTTTTTCTGTTTTTCAATTATTTTTGGCTTTTCTGTTTTCTTTGCCTTTCCATATAAATTTTAGAATCAGCTTCTCAATTGCTACCAAGTAGATTACTGGGATTTTGAGTGGGATTGTCTTAAATTTTTAGATCTATATGAATATAATTTATACCGTAACATTAAATCTTCTTATTGATTACCATGATGAATCTTTTCATCCGTTTAGGTCTTTAATTTCACTCAGCAATGTTCTGTAATTCCCAGTGTTAAATCTTCTCTATAGTTAGAGTTCTCTATATGCATTATTTCTTTTAATGCTATTATAAATGGTATTGTTTTTTATTTACATTTTCAGTGATTCCTTGCAAACATATTACATATAATTTATTTCTGTATGTTGACCTCATATTCTTTAACATTGCTAAACTCACTTACTAGTTCTAATGGGTTTTTCAAAGATGCTTTGGGGATTTTTAAATGTACATGACCAAAATGTCTAGGGAAAAAATTATCTTGGGGTGTCTGGGTGACTCAGTTGTTAAGCATCTGCCTTTGGCTCTGGTCATGATCCTGGGGTTCTGGGATCGAGCCCTGCATCGGGCTCCCTGCTCAACAGGAGCCTGCTTCTTCTTCGACTTTCTCTGTTTGTATTCCCTCTCTCAACCCCACTCTGTCAAATAAATAAATAAAGTCTCCAAAAAAATTATCTCTTTGTTTCCAACCTGGATGGTTTTTACTTTTTCTTGGCTCATTTCATTGATCGGAAACTCCAGTGGTGTTTTGTTGTTAAGGCAGAATATTTTTAAATGTCCTTTATTAAACTGAACAAATTCCCTTCTATTTTTTTTAATTTTTTATTTTTTATAAACATATATTTTTATCCCCAGGGGTACAGGTCTGTGAATTGCCAGGTTTACACACTTCACAGCACTCACCAAAACACATACCCTCCCCAATGTCCATAATCCCACCCCCCTTCTCCCAACACCCCTCCTCCCAGCAACCTTCAGTTTGTTTTGGGAGATTAAGAGTCACTTATGGTTTGTCTCCCTCCCAATCCCATCTTGTTTCATTTATTCTTCTCCTACCCACTTAAGCCCCTATGTTGCATCACCACTTCCTCATATCAGGGAGATCATGTGATAGTTGTCTTTCTCCGCTTGACTTATTTCGCTAAGCATGATACGCTCTAGTTCCATCCATGTTGTCGCAAATGGCAAGATTTCGTTTCTTTTGATGGCTGCATAGTATTCCATTGTGTATATATACCACATCTTCTTGATCCATTCATCTGTTGATGGACATCTAGGTTCTTTCCATAGTTTGGGTATTGTGGACATTGCTGCTATAAACATTCGGGTGCACGTGCCCCTTCGGATCACTACGTTTGTCTCTTTCGGGTAAATACCCAGTAGTGCAATTGCTGGGTCATAGGGCAGTTCTATTTTCAACATTTTGAGGAGCCTCCAAACTGTTTTCCAGAGTGGTTGCACCAGCTTGCATTCCCACCAACAGTGTAGGAGGGTTCCCCTTTCTCCGCATCCTCGCCAGCATCTGTCATTTCCTGACTTGTTGATTTTAGCCATTCTGACTGGTATGAGGTGATATCTCATTGTGGTTTTGATTTGTATTTCCCTGATGCCAAGTGATATGGAACACTTTTTCATGTGTCTGTTCGCCATCTGGATGTCTTCTTTGCAGAAATGTCTGTTCATGTCCTCTGCCCATTTCTTGATTGGATTATTTGTTCTTTGGGTGTTGAGTTTGCTAAGTTCTTTATAGATTTTGGACACTAGTCCTTTATCTGATATGTCATTTGCAAATATCTTCTCCCATTCTGTCAGTTGTCTTTTGATTTTGTTAACTGTTTCCTTTGCTGTGTAGAAGCTTTTGATCTTGATGAAATCCCAATAGTTCATTTTTGCCCTTGCTTCCCTTGCCTTTGAACATAGAAGGAGGGCAATGAGCCAGGGAATGCAGACACTCTCTAGAAGCTGAAAAAGGGTTTTCCCAGAGCCTTCAAAAAGGAATACAATCTTATTGACACTTTGAGTTTAGCCCGATGAGACCAGTGTCTGATTTATGACCTACAGAACTGTAAGATCATATATTTGTGTTATTTTAAGCTTCTAAGTTTGTGATAATTTGTTATACCAACAATAGAAAGCTAATACAAGCATCAAACATATTTTATAGGACTCAAAAGAAGAACAGTCTATTATGTTTATTGAGATATTTACCATTTTTGTTGCCATTTCTTCATTTCTGATATGTTATTTGTCTTTCTGTTATCATTTCTCTTGTTTGAAGAACTTCCTGTAGCAGTTCTTTCAAAGTAGGTCTGCTAATAACCAGTTCTTTTAAATTTTCTTTATCTGAGAATATTTTTCCTTTATATTTATTTCTGAAGGTATATTCATCAGATACAGAATTCCAGAATGACTTTATTCTTTGAGTACTTTAAAAAATGTTGTTCCTGGAGCGCCTGGGTGGCTTATTGGGTTAAGCCTCTGCCTTCAGCTCAGGTCATGATCTCAGGGTCCTGGGATCAATTCCCGAGTCAGGCTCTCTGCTCAGTGGGGAGCCTGCTTCCCCCCCCCCCTTTCTCTGCCTGCTGCTCTGCCTACTTGTGATCTCTCTCTCTGTGTCAAATAAATAAATAAAATCTTTGAAAAAAATGCTCTTCCCCTCCATCTGGCCTTTGTGGTTTCTGATAAATCTGAATTAATTCAAATTGTTGCTTCCCTCTGAATAAAGTGTCCTTTTTCTCTGTTTGCTTTCAATATTTTTTTCTTTGTGATAGTTTTCTTTTTTATTGTTTTCAGCAGTTTGATTATGATATGGCTGGTCATGGGTTCCTTTGAATTTATCCTCTTTGGGATTTACTGAGCTCCTTGAAACCATAAGTTCATGTCTTTTGACACATTCAAGAAGTCTTAAGGCATTTTTTCTTTTCTTTTCTTTTTTTTGGAATTTTAATTAAATTTTAGTTAACATACAGTACAATAGTGGTTTCAGGAGTAGAATTCAGTGATTCATCACTTACGTACAATACCTAGTGCCTTTTTTAATATCCTTCACCTATCTAGCTCATCCCCCACTCATTTCCCTCCATCAACTCTCAGTGTGTTCCCTATCATTAAGAGTCCTTTATGGCTTGTTTCCCTCTCCTTTTTTTCTTTCCCCCCTTCCCATATGTTATCTGTTTTCTTTCTTAAATTCCACATATGAGTGAAATCATGTAGTATTTGCCTTTCTCTGATTGACTTATTTCACTTAGCATAATACATTCTAGTTCCATCCATATCATTGCAAATGGCAAGATTTCTTTCTTTTTGATGGCTGAGTGATATTCCATTCCATAATATAGACATGCCACATCTTCTTTATCTGTTCATCAGTTGATGGGCATTTGAGTTCTCTCCATAGTTTACCTATTGTTGATATGCTGTTAAGCCATTATTTCTGGAAATTTTTTTTGGACTGAACTCTTTTCTCTTGGGATTCTGAAGGTGTAAATTTCTTTTGGTATTGTCTCACAGATTTCTGCTATTATATTAATTAAAATTTTTTCCCTCTGTTGTTCAGATTAGATAATTTCAATTGCTCTATCAGACTCCCTCTTTCCTTTGTAATCTCTAGTACTAACCCATTTTAATGAGTTTTAAATATTCAGTTATTATGCTTTCCAGTTCTAAAATCTTTACTTATATTTATTTGCTGCCACTTCTCATTTGTCTCAAGAGTATTTGCCCTTATTTTTGGGAACATTTTTATAATAGCTTCTTTAATGTCTTTTAAAAATTATTCCAATGTCTATCATCTTGGCATCAGTATTTTTTTATTGTGTTTTTCTCATGTAAGTTGCAGTTTCCCTGGTTTTTTTTATATGCCAAATAATTTCAGATTATATCCTGAACATTTTAAAATTATGAGACTCTGAATCTTGTTAAGTACATTTTTTTTTTAAAAGCAGACAAGTGAATCAGTAGGGTTTAGACTGCAAATTCAAATTTTGACTAGCCTTTTTTTTTTTTTGGTGTGGTTTCAAAGACTTTGTGGGATATTCAGATTTATCCTCTTGTGTACCACTCAGAGGCAGTCTGACTCTGATGATGGTTTATTCTTAGAAGTACTTGCTGCCAGTATGGTAGTACTTCAAACTCTGCTCTTTCTCAATTTGCCTGCTCCTCTTTAATTATCAGAGTCCTCAAATACTCCATGCATTCTGTCTAGATTCTATAGCTTTCAGAGGGAGAGAGGAGGGTGAAGTGTGCTTATTCTATCTTACCCAGAATTAGTCTCATATCCTTCAACTTTTGAAAGTTTTTTACTTGTTTCTTAAGTATTTCCTATAACTTTGTCTGCTTCCATTCTGTCTAGGCTCTTATTCCATATCTCTAAGTAGTTGTGTGTTGGATCTTCTAATTCTAATATTCGTGTTTCTTTCATGTGTTCCATCTTCTCATCATTCTTGCCCATTCTCAATAACATTCTCAGATCTCATTTTTTGTTTTAAGTTTTTTTTTTTGTTGTTCACTAATTTTCAGTTCTGTTTTATCTGTTGCTTTTTATAGCCAGTGGCTTTTAAATATATTTTATTTCCAGAAGTTCCATTTTATTTCCTTTGAAATTTTCTTGATCTTTTCATACAATTCTGTTCTTTCATTTTTTGTATTTCTTTACAAAAAATTATTAATCATTTAATTCAATTTAAATTGAATTATTCAATTTGAATTGAATTTGAATTATTCAATTGAATTTGAATTATTCAATTCAACAAGTATCAAATGGATACTTATTTTGTACTTTCTATCACAATTTTATAATATTCTGAGTTCATGAGACACTAATGCTCTTTTTCTGTGTGTGTACCTCCTGGCTGTTTCTCATGGTACTTTATTTCAGTGTTGTTCTTATTGTTATATTGTGATCTTATGCTTATCAGAAAATTTCCTCTTATATGCTAGAGGTTGTGGAGGGTCCCTTAATAGAAGTTTTACATTTTCTTCTTCAGGAGACTCTGTGGGGTTTATCCTAATTTCTGACTGTAGAATTCCTACACCAGTGGGAGTGTAATTTTGGACTGTGTATCTGCAAGTGGCAAGGCTTAAGAATTGACATTTATTATAGATGACTTTATTTTCTATCTGTGGTCATATGTAGCTGGAAGGCAATTTTGTCACTTCTTAGACCAATGTACAAAATTTTTAAAGGTTCTTTTTACATACAGTATAATCCTTTAAAGCTTCCTATTTTTATCAGAGGGACCAGTAATATCTTGACCTCTTCTGGCTTTGCCCATAATTCATTGTTTCCAGTTCTTGTGTGGATGTTAAAATCCTACCCCATTGTCTTGGATCCACTATTAAGTCTGAAATCCTATATCCTACCCTCTCCCAATCATTGCATTTGCTACTCCTTTCCCTGCCAATCTCCAGCTACCTTTTGTCTCATAGCATCTGAGAATTTTCTTTCTTCTTATGAATAAAAATGATATTAAATATTTCATTTGGCTTTGTGATATGTATATGGTAGAAGGGAGTCTTCTCAGGGTCAGTAGAATCTTCCATTTTGACTGAACTTTTCATTATGTGGTTAGTATTTACATTAGTTTTCTGTGAATGCTGATCACAAAGTTAGGGGATTAAAACAGCGCAAATATATTATTTTATAGTTCTGTAGTTCACAAGTCTAAAATGGATCCCAGTGAGCTAAAATTAGGGTATTGGCAGTGTTCTGTTCCTTTCTAAAGGATGTAGGGGAGAATCCTTTTTCTTGTACTTTCTAGCTTCTCAAGGCTGCCCACCCACATACCTTGGCTCATAGCCCTTCTATATATTCCCATCATCAGAGGCAGCAACAGCAAAACAAATTCTTCTCATTTTATGCTACTCTAAACTTCTCTTCTGCTGTCCTCTTGCATATATGAGGACTTGTGATTATATTGGCCACATCCAAACAATCCAGGGTAATCTCCCTATTTTAAAGTCACCTGAATGGAAATCTTAATCCCTTCTTCAAGTCCCTTTGCCGTGTAAGGTAACATTCACAAGTTCTAGTAATAGGACATGTATTTTTGGAGGATGGGAAAGGGCATCATGATTTCTACCACGATGACTATAAGCAACCATTTTAACATTTTATGAAGGAAGTTTCAGTGTATGCAGATTTTATATAAATGACAACCACAACATAAATGGATGAGGATAAATGGACCAATACATTGGTAAAGTTTCTATATCCCAATGTAGAAATGGTAACATATAGACTTTAGAATAGATGGTGAGAAGTTAAGTATGTATATTTTATTCCCTAGAGCATCAATTTAAGAACCTACACAAAAAGATATAATTACAAGACATATAGATAAAATTGAATATTAAAAATACTGGCTTTTAGTTATAGAAACCAGGATGCTATTAATTATTCTACAAAGCACAGGAAATTCTTAACAAAGAAGTATCCAACCTCAAAAATGTCCAAGCTCTAAAGTTGAGAACCTTGCCCAGGTTGATAACCAGGCCCTAGCTAATATAACTTAGATTTCTTACAATTTTCCAAAGCTTTATACTTTAGTTTTATAGAAATAGCTTTCTCTCTCTCTCTTTCTGTAGTCATATTTTAATGGTTAAACTGCAATAATTTGGGGGGACAAAATACCACTCTTCTGGAAGGAACATAAGTGCATGTGTTGTGTGTGGGAGGGAACTAGAGACAAGCTTACTAACCACCAGACTTCAGCATGTAATAGGTGAGCATCAGAGAGATTGAAGAGTACTGATTCTGTGATTTGGTTGAGTATCTGTAGGTTAGGAGAACTTCTACATGTAAATATGTATATATATGTATATTTACTTTCCCTCCTTATTTTATCTTCCAGTAGAATTTTAAATAATGAGATTATTTAAAATTTATTTCATGTAGCTTTTATATTTCATGTAACTTTTATTTCATGTAACTTATTACAATCGAATATTTTGGATGTACAGCTATAGAAAGACCTTTAATTTCCTGATGAATAATTTCCTTTGAATTAATTTAGTTCAACTAGATTAATTTTATTTTGTTTTGCAAATTTAGGAAATTTCATACAACATTTCATGAAGTACTGGAATATTTCTTTCTTAAAGTTTGCAAAATCCCAAGTAGAATTAAGTGGAAATTTTGATAGCTATAATTAAAAATTAAACTGAAAAAGTTTCCTGATTCTGATTTTTTTGCTTAAAAAATGCAACGGTAGAGCTAAAAATGTCCCCCTCACCCCATTATAGTATAATATAGTACATATTTCTCTGCTGGAGACTCAGACTCCATTTTGGCAACTAGCTGTGTAGGATCCTGTTAAAGAATTCAGAATCTACTTGTTCGGATGGAAAGTTAAGATGCTCAATTGATCTTTGGAGCAATTAACATTTTAATCACCTTTGGAAATCCTTACTTTTCAGTATGGGCATTGAATGTCATTATTCAAAATTTACCTCAAAATTTTAGGGCTGTGTTGAAAAATATTATGTACAATGGACTTTAAGTGTATTTTCGCCTGTTGAGAATTAGATCTTAGATGTCCTCACTGTTTTGGTCCCAGAGTGAGAATGGTGAGAAGGGTGGATAGAGCCTGCTTGAGTGTGATCAACAACAGGGTAGTTCGTCTATCTTGACCAAGCTCTGTCTTCTGCTTATTTTTCTCCTTTCTCTTTTCCTTCCTTCCTTCCATCCATCCATCCATCCACCCATTTATCTACCTACCAATCATCTATCTCTTCTTTTTGGTGTGGCAGGCACGTTGGCTCTGGTGCCCTTGTCTATTGCTGTGTGCGTGTCCTGGAGAACCAGAGCCTGGTTCTCCGTGTTGTGTGGCAGGGGGCGCGCGAGGTCCCAGAGCTGTCCAGCAGTTCCAGTGTAAGTTCTCCCCAGCGCGCTCCGCGCTAGGGAAGCTCTCCAGCGCCCCGCCCCGGGCAGGGAACCTCTCCCCTAGGGCTGCCGGGGCTTCCCAGGCTCGCCGCCCGCCTCTGCCGGTCTCTCTTTACTTCGTCCAGCCCCAACTTGAGAGTCTGGCTTGCTTTGGGCGGCCCTCCTCCGCATGTCCCGGCGAAGGAGTTCCCTTTCCAGTCCCCGGGGCTGCTTCGGAGCCCAGCGCATGATTCTACGCCGGCTTCCCTCCTTTGCCTAAAGGGCGGGCGAGCGCGTCTCCTAGCCTCGCCTTCTGCGACTGGGTGGTCCTTTCTCTCCCACTGTCTTTCAGGGCACGCGCCCGAAATCAGGGGGTGAGAGCAAAGACCGCCCATCAACTTATCACCTTGAATTTAGATCTTTGGATCCTGAAAGGAGGTTGGCGTTGCCCGGGTCAGCGAGTGAGGGAGGTAGGAGGGCGGGGCTGCAGCAGCCCCGGGTCTAGCTGGACGAGGCTCGTAGCCGGGGCTGGAGAGGGACGCGGAGTGCCGGGCCTCGCCCTCGGCGGTCCCTCCCTGTCCCTCCTCTCCCCGCCTCCCCGGGCCTGCCCCTCCCGCTCCGGGGGAGCCGTCTCTCCACCGTGCGTCTCCGGCGCTCTCTCCATTGTCTCTGCCTTTACAACAGGTTCGCGCGGCAGGGGAAGACGGGCGGGTGCGGGGCCGCCCCACGCCCGGCTTTCTTGGGGCCGCCTCCCTTCCTCTGGGTGTGCGTGCCTTCGGCTGCTTTTATTCAGCTCCAGAGCTAATTCCCCAGCGGAGCAGACCCCGAGCGAGCCCGACCCCTCCCTCTGGGCACCCCCGGCTCTGCCCGCGCTACCGCCTCGGCTCTGCGTGTGGGAATGATGTGCGCATTGGAGGGTCTAAGTTCTTCACGTGCCTGGGGGGTCCTCCCATTTTTTTCTTAGGCAGCCAAATCGTATTAATCCTACTAATCAGTAAATGCGAGGCAGCGGCAGGAGGCACAAACGCTATTTTCCCGCTTGATTCCGAGAACCTCTTCGATTTTTATTTTTATTTTTAAAGAGGGAGACGATGGACTGAGCAGATCCACACCATGGAGTCTCGGGTCTTACTGAGAACATTCTGTTTGATCTTCGGTCTCGGAGCAGGTGAGTGGCCCAGAGCCGGGGCCGGGGAACGGATGGCCCTCGCCTCGGGGCAGCAGGAGCTGGTTGGGGACGCCTTGCTTTTTCCTCCACCCGAAGTAGGTCTAGAGTGGGAAGCTTGGAGTAGAGGGTGGGTTTGGATTTGGATTTTTCTGTGCTTGCCTTGGAGACACCAGGGCCGGTCACACCCCTAGTCCAGGGTCTGAGAGCCGAGGGGGAACTTTGCACCGAGAGGGGTTTAAAGTAGGTCAGGGAAATGGGACTGGGTGCTCCGCTATTTAAAGCTTGGCTGCTGATTTCAGGTAAGGCTCTGCGCGGTGGGAGGGAGTCGACTCCCTAGTCAGTTCCCAATACTGTCTCCAAGACGCCGGTCTTTGATGCCCTGGAGGAAGAGGCTTGTATTTTGATGGAGCTTTTTCTTTCTTCCCCACCCTCCCGCCAGTCTGGGGGCTTGGTGTGGACCCCTCCCTACAGATTGACGTCTTAACTGAGTTAGAACTTGGGGAGTCCACAACTGGAGTGCGCCAGGTCCCCGGACTGCATAATGGGACGAAAGCCTTTCTCTTTCAAGGTATGGAGCGCGTGCCGAGTCCCCAATGCAGTTTCAGTTCGGATAATCCCAGAGGGAGTTGGCCTCAACAGCTCCTCCTAACTTCTGTATTGCCTCATGGATGGCAGTATCTGGAGCTGAGATGTGGAGGGGTTAATGTGACACACATACACACACACACACACCTTCCATCTCTTTTTTAAGTGGTTTGGGTTTTTTCCCCTCCCGCCCTCTCCTCCTTACTTTGTACTCTTGCCAGTTCTAATGGATAGTTCCTTAATTACTGTACAGAAACTCCGATGGCAGATGGTTGATTTTAGAGTCTGGGGAACAATGAATTATAGCACAAACGCCTCGTTTGGGTGAAATTGATTAAGGTAGAGAATAGGATAGCTTAATCTTAGTTAAGACATGGCTCTCTGAAAGTTTCAGGTACAGTGGTGCCTGGTTGGGAGGAATTTCTTTATGTGGAGTAGCTTTCTGGAAAAATGAATCTCTCTCAATAGTTTTATCTACTGTATATCACAAATACACCATATTTGAAACAATTCCTCTTTGAGAGATCATGATTCTACTCTATCAATGTCAAGAGAAAGACTAATATTCTCTTCAGTATTCTTTTGAAATTTTACAAATAAATTTTAATTCAGAGGTATATCTTGAATCACTATTAATTGAATGCTTAATATTATAGAACTTTTTGTTTTTGGAGTCTGTGGGTGTTGGCAATGCATAAGGTCTGCATTTTCATTTATATTTGAGTATGTAGTCAGAAGCAAATTCCAATGCTTAAAACCTTTGGTTGACGGAAGCTTTTGAATATTGTTTGGTTTGTGGAACAATGTAATAAGAGTTTCTAAAAGGTGGCTAAATACATACAGAAAGATTCTTTTCACATACAGTGAAGTATAGATGAAGGCAAAAGAGAAATGAAGTTTGTTTTAAAATATCTGATAGACTGGCTGAAGCATCTTCTCCCTAGCTACCCAGATTTTTCTTTTGTGATTTTGGTACCATGGCTTCAAGAGAAGTGCAACTCATAATTGCTAAAGAGTTGGATATGCAAAATAAAACCACTTCAGCAAATCTGCCACCAAGAAACAGGCATAAAATAAAACTTGAATGTCTGTAGTGGTGTTGTTGCCTGACATAACCAGTATGTGTCACCATGGACAGTAACACTAGTGCTTTACAATGGGAAAAGGAGGAAATTGACTTGTGTTGCATTTATTTAAAACAAGTTTACTCTTATAGAAATTAAAATGTAAGTTTCTCTTTTAATTATGAGCCTACTAAATGTTTTTATTGTGACAAATATTTGTGATGATATTTTATTTACTTAGAGGTCTTTTTGGGGGAGGGGTGGGAGTGCAGCTTAGATATTGAATCCTTTAGAAACAAATTTAATTTGGAAAATTTAATAAAGGAAATAAGACCCGAGTGTCAGCCAACTTCACAAAGGGGAGTGGAAGTGTCATTAGGGTTAAGTTTATGTTATTTTCTTTCTTTCTTTTTCAAATCTCTGATTTTCAATCCCTGTGAACTGGAAGCAAAGTTATCTCAGGTTTGCTAATTTGAGTAACTGGAAAGCTTTACAGAAGCTAAAGCTCCTGATAAACAAATGGTGTTGAAGTGCCCTTAAAATTTCCAAAGATCCTTTAAATTATACTGTGTTCTTCTTAGTTTCCTCTAAAGATTATCTGAGCTGTCATAGCTACAAACCCTCAGGACTGTGCATTTTATGGTCTCATGCTAGACAATTAGACAATTCTAGGAAATAGTCTAAGGCACTAATATCTTTTCCTGGTAAAGTTTTTTAAAGGAATGTTAAATATTCATCTTTATTTAAATCGTCAGCTCTTCAAGGTAGGCATTGTGCCACAAATAAATTGTCCATTGTAACTACGTATCAGTGCACATAGATGAATTGTTTTTATTCCCTTTCTGGTACCAAGCCCTATGCTTTGATAGAGTAAATGCCTAATAAATACAGTTTTCGAGATTTGAAGATGTAAAATTTCATTTATTGCCAAATTATGAGCCTTATTTCATGTAGCCAGTAACTCAGGAAGTCTTTGCTACCTGCTGTGTTCTCAGTAGGCATATATTACTGTTCTATTGATTGTGCTTTAATAAATTCTCTTATTCTAAGATTTAGATTATGGAATTGACAACAGGTGGATCTTTGGCTCTGCCCGTTAGTTTTGCATTACCTTGGAAATGTCTTTTCTCTGCTTTTAGAAAAGGTTGTTAAGAAGTCAGTTCTGGGGGCGCCTGGGTGGCTCAGTGGGTAAAGCCGCTGCCTTCGGCTCAGGTCATGATCTCAGAGTCCTGGGATCGAGTCCCGCATCGGGCTCTCTGCTCAGCGGAGAGCCTGCTTCCCTCTCTCTCTCTCTGCCTGCCTCTCCATCTACTTGTGATTTCTCTCTGTCAAATAAATAAATAAAATCTTTAAAAAAAAAAAAAGAGGTCAGTTCTGACTCCTACTACTTCTCTGAGATTCCATGGGTTTTAGAGAGACAAAAGCTTTCAGACTATGAACACTTTATGGATTTGATTTATAGTGAATTGAGAATGCGCAGATATTTTTGTATAGTGTGTAAAATGTCATAGTGGGATAGTAACAAACTACAAAACCTGTGAGATGCTCTCGGATTTCATATACACCTATCAGACAAGTTACTTTGTGCTATCAGATATGTTCTCTATAGATGAAAGAGATTTTGAACCATTAAATTTCTTCTGCAGTGGTATAACCATCTTTTTTTGTTTCTTTAAAGTAAAGAAGTCTCAGCATATGATTTCCCAGTGATTTTTGCTCATTTAATATTTCTTCTCCTTTTGGTTACTTCATTATCCTCTAGTGGTATTTAAGATGTTTATAATTCAGTACTTTTTGAAACTATAAGTAATTTTTGTAAATTATTGTACAATATGAATCTATTACTTAATAGTTATATTTTATTATGTATGTATAATGAAAGCAAATGGAAATATATTTCAAAGTCATACCTGGTTTTTATCCTAATAGTAACCATAGTATCACTAAAATTGTTTTGTTGTTGTTGGAATTTGATTTGTAGCTGCATTGGAAATTGAAGTAAGAAAATGCTAAATTAGATCATCCTTTAATAAATGTGGCTTTTTATCTGTGCCAATTATAATCATTTTCAAAAGGAAAAAGTATCCAGGCAACAGTTTGGAATCTACATCAAAATCTTCCAAGTATTTCTAGCTGTAGTCTGACTCATAGCCACAAAAATACATTTACATTTTAAAAAAATAGAGGATTGAATGCTGACAATGAAAAAGACCTATGAAATCTCGTAAAGGGTTCTAAGGATTGTACAGTTTTAAATAGAATTCTACCTACCTTGTTTAAAGTCTAGGAGGTATTTGTAAAGACAGTGTTCATAATAATGTTCTTTCCTCTGTACATGAGAGACCTAGAATGAACACATAAGCAGCACAGTTCTAGGACTTTCTAGCAATGTTAGCATGATTTTTAGGGCTTTGGTTTTAAATTTGTCTGGCTGTGTTCCCAAAGTTGATAGTTTCATCTGTTGGTTTAATAAAATTTCTTCTAAGGTGTTCACAGATTTTATAATACCATTAATCCTCACAAGAGAAGTAGATAAAAATTGAAGCATAATTTTTTTCCTGAGTTGGTAATTTGAAAATAAGTTTGGTAGTTATTTTTAAGGAACTTTAGGTTTAAAGATTTTATTTTATTTTACCTTTTTTTTTTTTTTAAAGATTTTTATTTATTTATTTGAGAGAGAAACAGTGAGAGAGAGCATGAGAGGCAGGAAGGTCAGAGGGAGAAGAAGACTCCCCACAGAGCCGGGAGCCCGATGCAGGACTCCATCCCAGGACTCTGGGACCGTGACCCAAGCCGAAGGCTGTTGCTTAACCAACTGAGCCACCCAGGCGCCCCTTATTTTACCTTTTTACAGATTTTATTTATTTGAGAGCGTGGGGGGAAGAGAGTGAGAGAGAGAGAGAGAGAGAGAGAGAGAAGGAACAGGGTGAGGGGCAGAGGGAGGGGAGAAGCAGACTCCCCGCTGAGCAGGGAGCCCAGTGTGGGGTTCCATCCAGGACTCTGGGATGATGACCTGAGCCAAAGGCAGATGCTTGACTGACTGAGCCCCCAGATTTAAAGATTTTAAAGGAAGGGGTGCCTCGGTGGCTCAGTTCGTTAAGCATCGACTGATGATTTCAGCTCAAGTCATGATCTTATTGGTCGTGAGATCAAGTCTTGCAATAGGATCGGTCCTCAGTGGGGAGTCTGCTTGAAAGTCTCTCTCTCTCTCCCTCTCCTTCTGACTTCCCCACTTCCCCGCCCCACTCACAGTCTCTTTCTCTCTCTAAAATAAATAAAATCTTTAAAAACAAAAAAGATTTTAAAAGGAAAAAGTGTCCACAAGTCTATTCATGTCAGTATTTAAAAACAGGACTGAAATTGGGCGTTTGGTGGTGGCATTGACTTTAGTAGGTAAAGGTAACTACATTAAGGAGAGTTAGTTTAGGCTGCAGTGATTATTTGTCAGTATGATGGTCCGTGAACATCCGTGGTCTTAGAGACAATGTCATTGGTGCCCCGATAGAATAGACTAACACAATGACAAAGAGATGGGCTTAGAAACTAGATAGCTCCAGTGGAATCTCATTAGTTGTTTTCCTATGGTGAAGTTACTCAATTTCTCTGAACTTCAGTACTTTCAAGTATAAAATTAATGTTGTTATGAGGATTAAAAGAGACGTGTTCATTCGTTCAAATGCACGTATACTGTGCAATCCTCTTCTGCTAGGAAGGAAGGAATCAGTTAGAACTTTACTTTCAGAGTGTCTTAAAAATAGTCATTAAACAATCACACAGATAATAATTTAATCACCATTCAGATAAATGCTATGAAGATAAACGAAGAGTGCAGTGGGAATCTATAGTCAAGGGAATCACAGGGTCAGGGACACTGTCTTTGAATAAGAGTCATTGAAGCTGAAAGCTGAAGGATAGGATACTCTTACAAGAGTAGTCTGGAGAACAGGGGCCACAGGGATTCAGAAAGGGAGAATCACAGAGACAGGGAAAAGAGCATGAGCAGAGATGCCAGGCGGGGAATGAGCATTGTGCATTTGACAAGATGGAAGAAACTCACTGTAGTGGAAACATACGGTTGTGATATGAAATGACACACATGTGGAGAGCAGGGACCAAATTATACAGTGGGCCATTTTAATAGAAGAGAATTGAAAATTTATCATTATGCAAAGATGTATTGTGGTATGCAGAATAATGATCCCTCAAAGATGTTTTTGTCCCAATCCTAGGAACCTGAGCCTATATTATGTTACATGTCAAGGGGAAATTAAAATCGTATGAAAAATTGCGGTTGCTAGTCAACTGAACTTTCAGGTAAGAAAACTATTCTGGCCCCATGTAATCACAAAGGTCCTTGAGATCTGGAAGAGGGAGGAGAAGAGTCAGTGTCAATGATACAATGAGATAATGACTAGACCTGCTGTTGTTGGATTTGAAGATAAAAGTAGAATGTGGGCAGTCTTGCAAAGGTGAAAAAGGTAAGAAAATGGATTTTCCTTTAGAGTATCCAGCATTGCTGACACTTGATTTTAACCCAGTTCTGACTTCTAGAACTGTGAGATAATAAATTGTGTTGACTTAAGCCCCTAAGTTTGCAGTGATTTGTTAGAAGGCAATAGGAAACTAATACAGATTTTGATACGTGGAAGTAGAGCCTGCTGGAAGAAAGACCTAAAAATATGGAAGTGGCTTTGGAATTGGGAAATGGCCATAGACTGGAGGAATTTTGAAAAGCACGACAGAAAATGCCTGGTTTGCCTTGAATAGACTGTTAGAGATATGGATGATGTCAGTTCTACTAGTGAGGACTCAGAAGAAAATGAAGAGTGTGGTAGAGAAAACTAAATGTCCTTAGAGCATGCCTACATTGTCATGAACAGACTGTTGGTAAAAATGTAGACATTAAAGACACTGCCAGTGAGGGCTCAGACAGAAATCAAGAACATGTTTGTTTGTTTTTTTAAAGATTTTATTTATTTATTTGGCAGAGATTACAAGTAGGCAGAGAGGCAGGCAGAGAGAGAGAGGGAAGCAGGCTCCCTGCTGAGCAGAGAGCCCGATGCAGGGCTCCATCCCAGGACCCTGAGATCATGACTTGAGCTAAAGGCAGAGGCTTAACCTGCTGAGCCACCCAGGCGCCCCAATCAAGAACATGTTATTGCAAACTGGAGACAAGGGGATCCTCGTTATGCAATGGCAGAAAACTTGGCTAAGCTGTGTCCTGCAGTTCTGTGAAAGTAAAGCGTATAATTATGAACTTAGGTATTTAGCTGAGATGATTTGTGTGCACAGCACTGAAGGTGCAGCCTAGGTTTTTCTTGCTGCTTCTTCCAGTAAAAAGCATAGAGAGGCAGACTGAAGGAAGAACTATTAAGCAAAATGAAATCAGAACTTGATATTTGAGAAAACCTCAGCCTCCTAGATCGTAAATGATGCTAAAGGTAGGAGAGTCACTGTCAGAAATGCCTGCTCTGGGGAAAGCCAATGTTATGGGTAGGAGAACTTTTGGAAGGGCCTCAGAAGTAAGACCAGAGTGTTCATTTACATAGAGGGCACTTTGAAGAAATTGAACATGTAGCTCATGGATTCCCTCAAATATCTCAGCAGAAGCCAGTTAGACGGATTTATCCAGGAAATATCTCTGGAGTAGCCTGTTGTGTAATGGGGTAAATTGCCATGACTTCTGTGTGATACCTGCATGGTTCCTGAGAATACTGTATCAGCAAAAATACATCTGGGTCGGCCTGAAAAGGGAAGTAAGAGGATGTAATGAAAGAAGGTAGTTGGATCCCAACAATTCGACAAGCAAGAAACAGGCTGCTTAATCTACTTAGCGGCAAACATGTACCACCTTTGATGAAAAAATAAGGTTGACTAAGAGGGAGAACTGAGAACCCAGAAGGCAGAGCTGAGATCCTAAAGGGTAGAACCAAGGACCACAGAACATTATTCCCAGACTTTGAAATCAAATGCAGTTTGCCTAGCTGGATCTCAAAGTTGCATGGATCTGATGTCTAATTTTTTTAACCTCATTTTTCTCTCTATTTGAGTGAGAATGTCTATAATTGTTTCCCCATGTCTGTTAGTACTATAAAATTTTGGGAGCAGATATCTTGTTTCTTGAGTTTCACAGGTTCACAGATGGAGAGTGATTGGGCCTCAGGATGGATTGTAACTCATTTGTAACTCATTTAGTTGCTGACATTTAGGACTTTTGAACTGATAAGATTTAGACCAGATTTTATTTTGTTTTACTTTATTTTAATTTTTTAAAAATATTTTATTTATTCACTTGACAGAGAGAGAGACAGTGAAAGCTGGAACACAGGAAGGGGGAGTGAGAGAAGGAAAGCAGGCTTCCTCTTGAGCAGGGAGCCCAATGTGGGGCTCAATCTCAGGACGCTGGGATCATGACCTGAGCCAAAGGCAGACGCTTAATGACTGAGCCACCCAGGTGCCCCTATTTTATTTTTTAAAATATTTTATTTACTTATTTGAGAGAGAAAGAGAGCAGAATACAGGAGAGGAAGAAAGAAGATGAGCGGGGGTGAAATGCAGAGGGAGAGGGACAAGCAGACTCCTTGCAGAGCAGAGAGCCCATTGTGGGGCTTGATCCCACGTCCCTGGGATGATGACCTGAGTGAAAGGCAGATGCTTAACCAGCTGAGCCACTCAGGTGCCCGTAGACCATATTTGAAACCATGAGTTGATATATTACTTAGTTGAGACTTTTGGATAGAATGAATGTATTTTTCCATATGGCTGGATGTGAATCTTTGGGTATGAAAGACAGGCTGTGGTAGCCTGAATAATGGTCTCTCAACTAAATTCTCAGAACCTGTGAATATATTATGTCACTTGGTAAGGAGGAGATTAAGGTTCCAGAAGTAATTAAGGTTGTTAATCAGCTGACTTCAAAATATGGAGATTATCCTGGATTATCTGAGTGGGTCCATTGGAATCATAAGGATACCTTAAATATGGAGGAGGGAGGTAGAGGCATCAATGCCAGTGTGATGCATTGTGAGAAATACTTAATTGGTCATTGGTCATTGCTGACTTTGAAGTTGGAAGGTGATCATGGGCCAAGAAATGTAGGCAGCCCACAGATGGTATAAAAAAAGAAGAAAATGGATTTTTCCTCTAGCCCTGCAAACACCTTGATTTTAGCCTAGTGAAATTCATTTTGGACTTCTGACCTCCGGAACTGTGAGATAATAAATTTGTGTTGATTCAGCCATTAATGTGATATGTTACAGTCACCATAGGAAACTAATACATATGTTAAACATTAGGATCCATTTATTTTGTAGCTGAATTAAACTTACTTTTGGGCCCTCTCTCAGCTATGCATGAGAATGTGTTTGTAGGGTTGTTGGAAACTTTATCCAGGTAAAACTGTTAGACATTTGTGACTGAAAATAGCGTCTTATGTGTAAGGTCAGAATCTTTATACTAAGTGCCAAGTCTTTAAGAAATGCTCTCCATCATTTAGCTATGAGATTGTTCTGAGAGCAAACAGCAAAATCAAGTGTTGGACTTTTTGATTGTATTTAATTTTCAAAAAATATATCCTCCTCCTCCAAAAGGTTAATGCACAGGTGGAGGGGGGAAATTAGCATGAATATTTAAAAAAGTGGAATGGGTAACACTCAGCATGGTGTTTGGCACCCAGTGAGTGTGGTAGTCCGTAATTATGGGCAGGGGCAAGCATAACTAGAAGTCTCTTACCAAGAGTGCCGGGGATCTCTGTGGAATGGCAACTAGGTTTGGCTTAGGAGGAGCTGGGACAATCTTGACAGACTTTGACAAATGGATGACTTTGAATGTCATGACCGAGGCACACCCAGATGACAGGGGAAGTCAAGAGCCTCCACCTTTCTTTGGCTTTATTTCTAATGGCTCCTTGTCCTCATGTTGATTCCAGACCCCAGTCTTGCAGACATCTAGCCTCTTCCCCATTCTTATTATTATCTGTCTATAATTCAATATCTGCTAACTGATAACTTAGGTATTAGACATTAAGGCCTTACAGTGTAACCGGTCTCCCATTGATTTTACTTCAGTTCAATTAAAAAAAATTTTAAAAGATTGTATTTATTTATTTGACACACAGAGAGTTCACAAGTAGGCAGAGAGGCAGGCAGGGGGAGGGGGAAGCAGGCTCCCTGCTGAGCAGAGAGCCCGATGTGGGGCTCCATCCCAGGATCCTAGGATCATGACCTGAGCCAAAGGCAGAGGCTTAACCCACTGAGCCACCCAGGCACCCCACAATTAAAATTTTTTTATTGCAATGCTTCTGTGAATAAGGATGGGACACACAGTATAATGGAGGAAGGAAAATGTTTACATAAATTATTACTGGAGGTAAAAGGAAAACTGGAATTTAGTTGTACATAGAGAAAAAGAAAATTTGGGACTTTGTCTTAAAGAAGGAAGCTAAAAACTATTAAAACTATATGTCTTAGTATATATATGACAAAATGGAAGTAATTATTTAGCTATGGGTTAATTATAGGAGCAAGTAGAGTAAAATCAAGTGTTGATTGTGTGTGTGTGTGTGTGTGTGCATGCACACATTTGTTTTTATAAAAACATGTGAGGATTCTCTCTTTACCATTTTAATGCAAGACCATTATGTTTTGAGATACCTTTCATAATGGTACAGTTTTTATTTTTCATTTTTAAAATTTAGCTACCCGTGTGAGACCATCATAAGTTAATGCCTCTGTGTGTCATTGGAGCCTTTTTTTAACATGGTTTTTTATCAACTTCATGAAAATTTTCATCTTTTGCTAGTTAGGCTTCAGTTAGCATTGACATTGACGAGGTAGTTGTATGTGCAAAGTCATTTTATTAAGCAAACAGTTTATTGGTGGATATTTTTGTTACGATGACTTCTGTTTCACCAAGTAAACTCATTTGTTGAAACTCAGATATGGGCCACTGTAACTGAGAAGAACTAGGGAGAGAGTGGGTGGGAAGAGAAGTGGAGCATGACTCTTCCCTTTCTCATTTGGCCTGCTTCCAGCCACTGGGCACTTGCACAAGTGTTCACCGAATTGCTCTTGATGGCACCTTTGCTGACATTCTTCATTCTGGAGAAAGGATGGGGAACCCAGGCACCCGCATGTCCTTCCCTACCAAGGGAAGTTTTAGAATGAGGACAGTAAACTACTGCTCTGAAAGGTCTCACTCTACCGGCCCGGACATAGGGAAGAAATGGTGGGGGTAATAATAGGTTCTCAGTGATATGCAGTAGTAGTGAGGCCCATGGGCTCCAGGGCTGGACATGTTGGGCTTGAATTCTTTTTCATTAGTTCTCTGCACTTGATCTTGTTGATCTTGCTACTTAACTGATCTCTCAGATGAAACAGTACTACTTCTTAGAGCGGATGTATAGATTATATGAATGAAACTATGCCTGACATTTACCAACCATTTAATATATGTTAATTTTTTTTTTCACTTTTGAAATTAGCTTAGCAGCAAGTCATGCTCCTTGGATTTTTTTTTTTTTAAGGGGTTTCCAGGTAAAAATACTGTGAGGAGGTTGTGAGGGGGTTGAGGTGAGGTGACTTTCACATGAGTGGAGAGGACAGGCAAAGAGCAACTAGAGCAGAAGAAAAACTGGCTCTGAAGCATCTTCTGGCTTTAAAGCATCTATGGCTTTATTGGGTGGAAGAGAATATGCAGCTTTGGGTAGAGAGGGATAAGAACAAATGGCAAATGTGGAGAGGAAGGAGTATAATTTCTCTATGGTCCCCCCTATGAGGAGACCATAGAG
The DNA here is from genome assembly GCF_011764305.1 of Mustela putorius furo. Classification (NCBI taxonomy): domain Eukaryota; kingdom Metazoa; phylum Chordata; class Mammalia; order Carnivora; family Mustelidae; genus Mustela; species Mustela putorius. The sequence goes on from NW_025422368.1 coordinate 10,209,230, forward strand.
AAAACCAACAAAAGAAGATTCCTGGAGTGAATCTTTTCATAGTGTGAGCTCATCCGTAGGCTCATTCATAGTGTGAGCTCCTCCACAGCCACCAAACACACATTACTTTCTAAGCTTGTGAGAAGTTTAGCTTAGTTTTGAGTCGTGGGGAGAAGCATTAGGAGTACTGAGAAACAAATGATGCAGTTGCTTTACTTGGCTCTGGTTAAGGTTAAGTTTGGCCTTCCTTAGCAAGATACCAGTTTGATGTGTTGGTAGGAACTGATGATGAAAACTGGTGGTGGAAGATAAGATTTGACAGAGCTTTGAATGGTGGTAGAGAGGCTGGTATAATGTTGACAGAACAGTTGGGGTGGTCCTGTGGATCCTTTGTGAATGGGGTCACTTTCTTTATGTTTCTAGCTTCTTCTTTGGCTTTTTCTCTTGAATATTGCTGGCATATATTGTTTATTTCCATAGTCCAAAGTTCCTATGCCAAATTCTTATCCCAGTGGCTCCTGAGACTCTAGTCCTAAGTTACTTTTCAGTATTGTCTCCCTATTGAGACTGTAAATTCCTCAGGGAAAGGATCATTCCCTATGTTTCTTCAGCAACTCCATGCCAGTTCCTTCTCTGGTTCTTCCTGATTTTTTTTTCCTGGTGAATATTTACATATTATTCAGGACTCAGCTAAGCTGTCACTTTGACTATAAATCCTTCCTTTGGTGGAATTGTTTCTTCCTCTGTGCTGTCTTAACATCCTTTATGAAAACAACCACCTCACTATAGTATAACTTTTTTTTTTTTTAACATAAAAGATCTCACCACTTTTCTTTTCCTTGCTGCTACCTCCCTGGTCAAAGCCACCACTATTTTTCAGCTGGCCTTTATGTGGTCTTCCTGCTTATACTCTTGCTCCCCTAAAATGTATTCTCAATATAGTTACCAGAGTGCTCTTTTAAAACACAAAGCATATCATGTTATTCCTTTGTCCCATTCAGTGGTTCTTCATTTCACTCAAAAGATAAAGTTCTAATTATGCCACAAAGACCTGCATGAAAAATTCCACCCCCCCCCCATTACTTTTCCAGCCTAATTTGTTTATCTCTCCCTTGCTCACTTTGCTTTAACTCCACTGGCTTCCTTATTGTTCCTCACTCAGGCGAGTTACTCTTCTGCCTCAGGGCCTTTGCACTGGTTATTTGCCTGGAATTCTCTTCTCCCCAGATATCTGCATGTTTTCCCTTCTTTCAAATGTTTTCTCAAATATCAATTTTTTAATGAGGCCTACTCTCACCACTGAGTAAAATTTCAGCTAATCCTCTACCCCACGAGTACAGATGATACGCCCTATTCTGAAGTTAGTTTCCATAACATTTATCATCTAACATCCTCTATTACTAGCTTATATATCATTTGAATGTTTATCATCTGTCTCTCCTGCTAGAAAATAAGCTCCATTAGGACAGGGGTTTTAAATGTTTTATTCACTGATGTATAACCCAAGTGTCTAGCATACAGTAAGAATTCCACAAAAATTTGTCACATGGATATACTTATTTGACCGGCTAGTTTGTGATCTTTTTAAGGCTTGGGACTCTGCCTTGATTCTTCATGTAGCGTCCTGTCATGATGACATATGTAATGTGCTCAGCCAGGCATCAGTAAATGAATATTTGTGGCATTGAATTGAGTCCAGTTATTCATGGAAAATCTGATTTTTTTGGTGACATTATTATGTTATGTATTTATGTAACTTTGAAGAAGGCAAAAGAGTTCTTTCTCTATAACAAAACACCTGCTACTTTCTTCTCTAATCATGGGAAAAGGTAAGAGGGTTGAGAGGCATAGAATAGTAGTTCTGCTTAACTTGGTGCCCTTCTGAGAGGGTTCTTCTTCATTCCAAGATGGAGTGTGACACAGAAGAACCTGGACATCCTGAATGCTTGTTGACAACGAGAGTTTACAGTTTTAGTTTGTAGTATTGTGAATTCAACATTTAGCGGAGATGCTCATATTCATTTGAAAGTACTGAGAAACATTTCAAAGGCAAATACGGATTAATTTGGATTATCTATGCTATAGTACTTCTCTCCTACTGCAAATAAACCAAACTGGAATACATCCAGAAGAAAGCAACCAGGGAGTTGAAAGGTTTGGAAATCATGTCCGATCAGGAATTGTTGAAAGAGCTTGGAAAATTTGGAATTTTTAGCCTGGAGAATAAAAGATGATGGGGATGTAATTTTTTTTTTTTTAACATACTGGAAGGACAGTCATGTAGAAGAAGACTTAGACATATTTTGTGTTGTTCTAGAATGGTGATTTCCAAATGTCAGCTTGATGATCAATGGTTTATTGACTGCCTTGTTAAAAAAGACTCCCTGCCCTTCCTACACTAAGTAAGTCCGTGTATTTGAGGGTGAATCTTAGAAATCTGTATTTTAAAAAAGTTTCCTGTGATTCTGATGTTCAGCCAATTTATAGAACTGAGCTGTTCTATAAATATAGTAGCTACTAGCCATGTGTGGCTATTGAGTACTTGAAATGTGCCTAGTACAAACTGTGATGCAGTGTCAGTAGAAAAATAGATACAGGGTTTTTGAGACAGTATAAGAAAAGAACATAAAATAGCAATATTTTATGTTGATTATATGTTGAAATAATATTTTGGCTATATTGGTCACATAGATATATTAAAATTAAAATCACCTGTTTCAGTCATTAAAATCATCCATTTTTCTATCCATCCATCCATCCATCCATCCATCCAACCACCCGTCCAATAAACATACTTCTAATAATATTCAAGTTGAGATTAAATGACCTATTTCAGGGAAAATGTTTCAATGGGGTAGGAGTGGGTATTCTAAAGTCACTTCAGTTCCAACTGAAATTAAATTACTCTCTTTTCCCTTTTAATTAACTGTCCTTTTTATTGTAACTTCTGATGTCCAGAACATCTTCCTTTTCATCTATCTGATAATCCTTAACACTCTCTTCAAATCAGTTATCTTTTAAAAAGAATCTTGGATTGTTTTACTACTCTCAGTAAAGTTTACATGGAGAGATAGCCTGTCCTTTACTACTATGCTGTGCATTGTTGTATTAAAAATTCAGTCTTAATGGTAGTGATCTACTTTATTTCTTCCATGCACTGGTTTTTAGTGTTTAATCTATTTTGCTTGTCTATTTAAGTGGAGAATCCCCTAGGCAAGCACTATGTCTAATTCTGTGTTCTTACAGTCTAACACATCGTACTGATGGACCATTAAATGTCCCAGAAAAAGTGCCAGAGAGGTTAACTATTTCAGAGCAGAACGTAACCTATATTTTTAGAACTTATTTAAATTTCTAGCAGTAATTGGTGGCTGAACGTCCTAGGTATGAGCTGTGTGTGTTGACATATACTTGTAACTGAGCAGAGCTCTTTCTGGAGACTGACATGTTGTTAAAAAGAAAATAAAAAAGGTATATAAAAATGGTTGGTCTGTGCTACCAATGAGATGCACTGCTCTTCGTACCTGAATGCTGATCCTGGATGTTTCCTGAGAACCTGTCGACTTTGGAAGAGGACATGTTGTTCACTAATATGCTTTGGTGTATCCTTACTATATATATTTCATCAAATTGCTAATTATACTATAAATATAGATTCATTTAAAGTGTCTGAGCACTCCGGAGAGACAGCTTATTTCATGATACTATCATTCATATGTTTGTTCTTCCATTAGAGGCTAATTTCCAAAAGTTCTATTGAAATTTCAGTATTAGTGTTATTGCTTTTGTTAATACTTTCTATCCCTTGATGTTCAGAGTGAATTTATATAGGATACTTAATAGATAATTTAATTCAAACATCTTACAGAAATACTGTGACTCTAGGCTTTATGTTTTTGCCTTTCAAATGAAAACAGAGGGCTTTCATGATAGGAGAAGAAAGATTATATCCAAATAAAGGGGAGATGTGCTTTAAAGTGCCTAAAAGAAGGGATCATTGAATCCAGATCTGAGTTCAAGGATTTGAAACTTGGGCTTGTCTGGGGTTTTGGTATACTTAATGTTTCATTATTATTCTGAAAGAAAAAGGCATAGAAATGACCACCACATTCTTTTAACTTAAAACTCAAAGGTCAGAAAGTGGAACTCACTTTAATCAAACTTTTAATATTTCTAACCCAAATCTTGGTTGCTATTACCATATCCCTTACCAAATTCTTCCTGAAGTTCATCACTGATTTCTATAGTAAACAATCATCCTGAAGAGAGAAGACAGCATTTTAAGTTATACTTTTTGTAAGACTATTATGTTTGGGTTGAAGTGAAAAGTTATTTGAAATTTCAATGAATTGGGCATAAGAACTTGAGTTGGAGTTGGAAGTTGCAGTACGGGAATTTGCAAGAAGTCAGTCCCATTAAGGGAAAGTAAAGAACACAGAGCAGATGTGTATTTATTGCCCCTCACCTTGAAGACACTGAGACTCTATGCAGAGGTCAATTTTTAAAAAGTTGTTACAAAAATTTCATTATCCTTATCATAAGTGCCTCTCTACTGCAAAGCATCTCATAGTACATTTTCATCCCTTTGCTGCTGTGGGTCCAATTTTTAATAATTGGTTGCATTTACAGTGAAAATAGTATAATTTAAATTGTTCTTTGATAACACACTTCCAAATTAGAACATGTTTCAGAGACTAATGGGGAAAAAAATGAGTATTCACTCTGTGAATCATTGACCAGGCAGGAAACTGTCGAGTAGGGAGAGCCCACCTACTTAATGGATGATTGCTTTTTGTTATTTTGGTCAGCAAATTAGTAAAGTCAGAGGGTGAAGTTGGGAAGAGGCCAGAGAGGCCATAGAAATTTGCAGGCTCAGTCTTATTTCTAAAACTTTTCAGGACTGATGTTAATTACTCAGGCATCAGACAAAAAAAGCTCAGGGTTTTAAGTAAATACTATCTTAGGGGCCTTAGGAAGAAACTGGAGGGAATGTTTAAACTGTAGCCATTTATGTGTAACAAAGCTTTCCTCTCATGAGACAACATAGACTAGAGGTACAAATGCAGAACTACCTCATTTTAGACTTTCTGAAGTTATTATATAACAAGGCAACAAATATGTACTACTGGAAGATATTGGAGGATTCATTTTCTTTCCACACTCTCTTAATAAAGGCAGGTAAAGAAAATATAATTTGCAAACTTTATTTTCAGTTTTATATGTTGGTATATGACTCTACCGAAGGGAAATTTCCAATCATTAAATTGAAATAGAGTATTTTAGGTAAAAGGCTTTCCATTCAAAAAACCCCCCAAAAACAAAAAACAAAACTCAGAGAGAGCCAGAGAAAGAGAGTGTGTGTAAGCTTGATGATTCACAGACCTGTAACCCTGGGGCAAATAATACATTATATGTACATGTATAATAAAAATAATTTTTAAAAAAGAGAGTAAATCAAATGCTCCATTAATATTGATGATCATTAGACAGTGAATACATTTATGTTTTAGTGAATTAAATGGAGAGGACTTAAGAGAAATATTTCCAAATATCAGAGAGGACAATGGGAAGTGTGAAAGAAAGGTTTCAGTTCTCACTACAGAGAGACCTGTTGTTAATTAAAGTGGACTGGAATGTACTTGCAAACAAAAGAACAAATGTTTTTGAAGGGCGAAATCTGTCCTTGTGGATTTTAAGTATTGAGGAAGAACAAGATATGGCACAAGACTCCGCAGAACAGATTCAGCTGTCAGGCTGTGATGCGTGAAAAGACCTGGGTACTGCTAGCTCTGGAACTGGGTCTCTCTGGCGCAGGTTGCTGCCAGCATTTGAAGCCGAAATATGCTGTTTTGCACATGGCGCGTCATCCCTCTCTAGGAGGAATGGGGCTTATAATAAATGTTAATCAGCCACTAGTCCCTCTTCCAGATAGACTCGGTAAGCTTTTTTGCATTTTGATTTTGAAAGCACTATTATCTTTGGAGCTATAGTTTAATTTTATCAATAGCTATAGCTGTAAAAAAAAAATTACTGGTAAAAGTGAAAATGACAGCAAAGTCATAAGCAGGATGCTAGAAAAGATTGAAACAAGATAACACTTGACTTCGATCATTCCGTTTAATATTACCACGTACTAACAAGGGTTGGTTTTTGTTTTTTTTTTAATGTACGTATCTTGTTATTGTTATCCAATCATTAGCAAAAAATCCAAATTTGGACTTTTCTGAAGTTTTAGTCCATTTAATTTTTCACTATTATACTGGAAGAAAATGCATAGCAGTGACTTACCAAATCTCTTACAAATTCTTCCTGAAGTTCCATTAATATTTATTATGAATGTGAATTCTTTTTTTTTTTTTTTTAAAGAGAGAGAGTTTGAGGGAGAGTATAGCGCAGGGAAGGGTGGCAGAAAGAGAGGGAGAGAGAATCCTAAGCAGGCTCCATGCACAATGCAGAGCCCAGTGCAGGACTTGATTTCGTGACCTTGAGCTGAAATCAAGACTTGGGTGTGGACCTTTAACTGACTGAGCCACCCAGGTGCCCCTTAAGAATGTGAATTCTTTACTCCTTTTGATTTATAGTGGTGGGTGTAGTGGGTGGATAAGTTAGAAGATTAACCCAATTAGATACTTTGTGCTATTTCTGGACAGTAGTGTGCTGACCAGATCAATTCAGGTATTTCTATTATAAACAATAAATGTTTGGGGTTCTCTTGTTGATTCTTTGAACAAAAAAGGCAGCGCTTGCCAAATTGCTTTATTAGTATAATATGGATAACATTCTAGCCTAATTCCATTCATAGTCTTATAAATATGTACACACAATACAGATATTTTAAATATACTGTCTGTAAGATAGACTTCGCCATTCTTCTGATAACCACAAAAGCAAAATCCTATTTGTTTCATCTAATCCCTTCATCTGGATTTACACTTTCCTTTTGAATTATACTTTATTCTTCCTGATCTCTTTAGCTGTTCTTTTTCATTGGCATCTACATTATTGTCATTGTTGCCAAAGGTTTCTAGAGTCCCTACAGGCTCCGTTTAATGGTATTGCCAGGGCTTTGTTGTAAGTCCCTATCATTTCAAAATATTTATTCATTTTATTACTATTATCCTGTATTTCGAGTTGGAAAATTTTGCAACAGCCATGAGAAACTCAAGTTTGATAAACTTAACTTTGTTCAATGAGCTATACTCAGGTGCTTTAGTATATACTTCTGATGTTAACTTTTTACAGAATAAATCACTACTATTTTGTATTGGTATTCTGTTTGATAAATGAAGACTTACTCTCTAAATGTAATTTTCAAAATAATAACAAGTAACCTTTAATAATGATTTATTAACAAAACCATTAATATAGTTTTAGAGCAAATCAAAATATTTTTGAGATGACTGTATTGATACTATTAAAAACTTTCCAAGCAGCACATGGAATAGATAGCTTTGTCACTCCATCTCTTACACTTTTCCATTTATACAGAGACTTCTTCTGCTTAATTAATTTTTATGTAGTTGGAATTATTTATCAGTCTGCATTATTTTTATAATCATGAAAAAATAATAACTTTTTTTTAGAACTATTAAGTTAGTCGTTCTGTCTCTGAAAATGATCAAAATTCCATAGGGAATTTTGTCCATCTGCTTTTTTTTTATAAATATTTTCATTGTGACACAATTAAGATGCAATTGAATGTACAAATCTTGAGTGTTTGATAAGTTTTTTGTTTGTTTTTTAGAGGGAAAGAGAGCATGACCAGGGTGAGGGGGAGGGTAGAAGGAGAGAGAAAATCCTAGGCAGGCTCCACACCCAGTGCCAGCCTGACGTGGGCTTGGATCTGAGGATCCTGAGATCAAGACCTGAGCCGGTATTAGGAGTTGGCTGCTTAACCAACTGAGCTACCAGCTTAACTGACTGAGCTACCCAGACACCCCAGTAATCATGTATACATACAATCATGTAACCCACTACCCCAAATAAGACATAGAATATTACCATTTCTCTAGAAAGTTCCATGTGTCCCTTTGTGGTACATTTTTCACCTTACCCTCCACCACTTCTTATGCGATAGATTAAGTGTCTATATTTGGATTTCATATAAATGGAATCATGTAGTATATACTTTTTTGTATCTGGCTTGTTTCACTTAGCATAATGTTTTTGAGATTTATCGACATCATGTGTATCAGTAATGCATTCCTTTTTATGGCTGCGTATTATTATGTTGTATGTATGTATACCACTAGTGCTGAGTATTATTCCATTGTATGAATATACCACTGTTGATAAACATTTGGGCTGTTTCTACTTTTTGGCTTTGTGAGTAAGGCTGCCACAAATTTTGTTGTACGAGTCTCTTTTGAACATACGCTTTTATTTCTCTTGGGGTAAATACTTAGGAGAGAAATTGCTGGGTAGGTGTATTTAACTCTCTAAGAAACTGCCAAACAGCTCTCCAGAGTAGTTGCCCCAATTTGGATCATTCTATACTCATACAGAAATGCTCCACACTTTTCTGAACATTTGTGTTTTGTAGTCTTTTTGATTTCAGTCATTTTCTGTGGGTGTGCAGGGGTATTTCATTTTGGATTTAATTTTCATTTTTCTGAAATGAAATACTGCTCACTGACCACTATATATTTTCTTTCTGTGAAATGTCTGTTCAGTTGTCATGCCCATTTAAAAAACTGTGTGTTTATCCTTTTATTGTTGGTTTTTATAAAATTTCTTTGTAGAATACAAATAGAATACAAATCATTTGTTAATAATATGTTTTGTGAATATATTCTCCCAAGTTTGTGGCTTATCTATTCATTTTCTTTGTAGAGTCCTTTGATGAATGGAGACATTTAATTTTCATGAAGTCCAATGCTAAAAAGTTTATCATTTTTTAATTTTATGGTTTGTGTATATTGTGTCCTATCCAAGAAATCTTACAGCCATCTAATTTTAAAAACCTCTTAATTTTAAAAGCCTCTTAATTTGTGAGTTCCTTTTCCTCCCACATAAAGTTCAGCAGAAAGAAACAGACCTAAATTATGTTAAAACTTTAAAACAGCCTGTCACAAATTTATTGCTTCCATGGTCTAGGCACAGAACATAAATGAGTTCACCAAATCACACAGGAGATTATAAGGAGTGGTGAGGTCAGTGACTAAATGGAGAAAGTTTAGACTTCACTTAAAGCTATTCAAATTCAAATTTACATGTCTGGAGATGGATGGGCTAGTTGGGGCTTATGACCCCGGCCTTAAGGAATTGTTTAAATAGATTGGTATTAGATGATTTTTGTCTAATGATCACTGCTTAAATCGTGAGCTCTTTGCAAGTGAAAAGGAACGGTCAGTCTGTTGATTAAAAAAAGCCCAGTTTCTCAGAAAGTCTGCCTCTTCTGCTTTTCCTACAATGATGATGGGCTCATGAGGAGAGAGGTCTGGTTTGGTGACATCATACCTAGAGGAAAGACTCAAGATCTTTGGGAGGCAAATCCTTTGGTTCCTCTGTGTGTGTGTGTGTGTGTGTGTGTCCTATGTCCATCCTTCTGCTGCTCTCTGGGGTGATGTCCCATGCCTGTCTATTGCTGTTTGTTCTGCCAGCAGTTGTGGTTCAAGTCTATGGCTGCTGTTACTTTTTACTTTGCCTTTTTGTTAGCTTGGTCAGAGCCCCGTGGTACCACCTGGCTGACTGCCTTATCTTGGTCTCCCTGGTGCTATAGAGCCCCAGGAGGTGTGTGTCTAATTCCCATTTGACCCTAGCCTGAGTGGTTGGCCCCTCAGTATTGCTCCTTGTATAACCACCTCATGATCGCAACTTGGCGAAACCATCTCTGATACGCAACTTGGCAAGGTCCCCAACCAGACCTTGGGGCAGGTAAATCTCAGGACATCCCTCCTCCGTAGGCCTCTGTGCCTCTGACTTTGCTTTGATGTAGCTGTGCTTCAAGCTGATAGAGTTTTGGCAGGCCCCAAAACCATCATCTCCCTAGGTTCTAAGGGGATTGGACAGGAGGGCTCCTCTGCTCTCTCTGATGCCCTCACTTGGTCAGTGTGACTCTCTTCAGACCAAAGCCACAAGAGACGAAAATCTTTTTTGCTCCCCTTTTTATTTTTTTCACAAGCCTTTCCAGTCTTAAGGAATGTTTTTTGATTTTAATTTTTTTTAAAGATTTTATTTATTTATTTGACAGAGAGATCACAAGCAGGTAAAGAGGCAGGCAGAGAAAAGGGGAAACAGGCTCCCTGCTGAGCAGAGAGCCTAATGCAGGGCTCAATCCCAGGACCCTGACATCATGACCTGAGCCGAAGGCAGAGGCTTAACCCACTGAGCCACCCAGGTGCCCCAATTTTAATTCTTTTAATTTAAAAAATCTTCTTGCTTCTCCCTTCTACTCTTTTGCTGTCATCGGTAGGAGGGGTATATTTAGTCCACTACTAGGGAACTCTCTGAGCCATATTAAACAAGCTTGGCTCTTCATATATACAAGGAAGAACTTGCGAAATTTATAAAATCCTCTCTGGAGATAGTAGCAGGCTTGCGAGGCTAGAGTCTCTCTGCAGAATCCTATTTTTGAATTATAGAAGTTGAATATTACTTACGGTTTTTTTGGTTTTTTTTTTGGTATTCGTTCTGTACTGAGCCAAAATCTTCCTCCCAGGCAGAAGGATGCTTAAGCTAGCTAAGGTGAATGCTTTCATAAAGGCTCATTAATAATTTATAAAACATTATCCCTGTTACACATAAGAAAATAGAAATAAGCCCACTGTGTTAAATCTACTGTATTAGTCTCAGTGGAGTTAAATAGTAAATAGTAATAGGATATATGATTATAGTACTTAAGGAACATGTACCTTAGTTTGGAAGATAGGATTAGAAGGAGTAAAATATACATATAAATATAATAATCTGGTACACTTACTTTAGAAGAATAAAAATTCCCATGTTTGAATCCTTTCTGTGTCAGTAAGCCTGGCATGGGGTGAGTCATTGCCATGCGGGGGCGGGGTAGTAAAGTGATGGTGGTGATGGCCGAGTCCCGAACCCAGTCCTGTGGTCCTTTTTTTGTCCTGGCCTGTCAGCCCGGGGGCTATCTGAAGCACAGAATGTTAAATAATATTCTGAGTTATAGTATTAGGCATTGTATAATGCGGGAGAAAATTTTGCCTGCTGATAGTCAGCTTCTCTCTCTTAAGTTCCTGTAGGATATCTTGAGGTTAAAAAGTCACTTTCAGAAGACCTGTGGCTGAGAACGGCTTCAGAACATTATTGTTTGTGAAATGTCAGAACACCATGGTAGAGAGATTGGTTTTCATTCCGGGGAGTGGTGTTGCTGAAGAATCCCCAGTAACATTTGTTTGTACCATACAGGTCATATCATCACATACAAGTCAAATGGAAATTGAAAGATCATTTGGGCAACTTAAAAACTACTGGCCTGAGAAATACTAGAAAAGATATGTTTTAGGATTTATTTTGCATTGGTCATCTTGAATAGGATCTGTTGCTTACAATAAAATGTCATAATGCTTTGGCATATTGTCTGAAAAGGGAGAGTATAGAAGAAACATTAGATTTTTTTTCATCTGGAACATGGGTTACTCTTCTGTTGCAGCAACTTAAAATGCAATAGATTGCAGCAGGCACAATATTGACATGACAAATGATAATGGTTCCAGAGGAGCTGTGCTGATCAATATCATTAGTGATCCGCAAACTGAGGACTCTTTTAGTGGGGCTTGATATGATTAGACCACAGTGACACTAAAGAAGCCATACCCGTCTGTGGTATCAAGAATCTTCATAAAAACCGAATATCCATGTTGATGCTGACACCATAGACTGCTTGGCAGTGCTGGAATTTTTCTAAGATAAATGCGTCGTTAACTCTCACGGCTCCAGAGGAACTTTTGTGGTCTTGGGGGTCAATAATCTCTAAATAGGTACTAGCATAATGAGCCACAGATGCTGTGAGAGCACTTTCACAGACATCTCGTCTACATGTTATTTCTTAAATGGCCTTAAACCATGTACATGGCCAAGTCAGTAACTTGAAGGGATCCACTCCAATCATTAGTCCATATGGTTATTTAGTGCTGTTGGTGTAAATGTTCCAAGTCCATTTTTATTCTACTAGCATTTTTTTAAGTCCAGAATAAGTACTACATGGAGCTTGTAGTCATATTATAATCTAAAAATCTTGAATTTTAAAGCCTTCAGGATTAAACACTTGGCGTAAATAAAGACTAACCAAGGCAGTCAAAGAACAAGTATAGGGGCGCTTGGGTGGCTCAGTGGATTAAAGCCTCTGCCTTTGGCTCCAGTCATGATCCCAGGGTCCTGGGATCGAGCCCCACGTGGGGCTTTCTGCTCAGCGGGGAGCCTGTTTCCTTCTCTCTCTCTCTGTCTGCCTCTCTGCCTACTTATGATCTCTGTATGTCAAATAAATAAATAAAATCTTAAAAAAAATAAAGAAAAAGAACAAGTATATTTGGTTTCATTCAAAGATTTTCCCTGGAAATGGAAGCAAATTGAATTTTACCACCACAAGGTCTTTGGAGTGACCCAAGAGTAGATCCAGTCCTAAAGCGGATTGACATTTAGTTTTTGCCTGAGGGCTGTGTGAGTCTATTGTGTATGTGCATGTTTATGAAAAAAATCTCTGGTTCACAAAATTTCGAATCTTAATCCTTGGCGCTGGGTTGTTTCCTTTACTTCAGAATACTTAGTTTCCACTGAATTTAAAATGTTGCTTTTACCTTAGAACTGCCTCCTGCCCTCAGCTCTCTGAATCAGCTGTTCAATAGAACAATGTAATGGAAATGTCCAATATGGTGGCCGTAGCCACATGTGGCTCTGGAGCACTTGAAATATGACTAGTGTGAATGAGGAACTGAATTTTAAAAATTGTATTTAAATTTGATAACTTAAGTTACATTTAAATTAAAATAGCCTCACATGGTTACTGTACTGATCTAGCCACTATACTCTACACTGCATATCACAATATATACTCTGTACTTCATTGAATAACACAGCTGTAAATACTGTCTCTCATTCCTGTCACCTTCCCTGTGCTTGGTGGGCTATAAGTCGGTAATCATAGTGTTAAATACCCAGTTAATGGTCTCTGTCCCTGTATATATATATACTCATTTGTGATAGAGAACATCTTTTGTTTGACATATACAACAATAAACAGGACAGGTGACTCTTTAGAATAAAATCTGGAGCCTGAATTATTTAATCACAATTTCTCAAGTTATATAGCGATAAAAATTTAACTTTTTTGAGTTTGCATAGATAAAGAGCCTTGCCACAGATTTGGGAAATTTTACTGGAACTTTGGGGCTCTTATTATTTCCTTTGTTGAATAAAAAATATAGGGGATTAATAGAGGTATGTCCAAAAATAGTCAGTAAGGGACAGGCTGGAATTATCTGGCAGTTTATATCTTGCCAGAATTGAAATAATAGAATAGGCACCGACTGTTGTTTTAAAAAAGCTTGATTCCTTTTATATCAATTGCAGCAGTGTCTGAGAGTTCCACTTGCTCCACATCTCCGTTCCATTTGGTGTTTTTTTTTTTTTTAAGATTTTATTTATTTATTTATTTGACAGACAAATCACAAGGAAGCAGAGAGGCAGGCAGAGAGAGAGAGAGAGGGAAGCAGGCTCCCCTGCTGAGCAGAGAGCCTGATGTGGGGCTCGATCTCAGGACCCTGAGATCATGACCTGAGCTGAAGGCAGAGGCATCAACCCACTGAGCCACCCAGGTGCCCCCCATTTGGTGTTTTAAGGGTTTATTAATTTTAGCCATTCTAATAAGTACATAGTATGTATCTCCTCTGGCTTTAGTTTACATTTTCCTAATGATGAATAATTTTAAGTACCATTTCATGTGCTTACCGACCATTCATGTATTTTCTTTTGTGAAATTGCTGTTCAATTCTGTTACTTACTTTTTTTAATTGTTGAGTTTTAGTTCTTTACATATTCTGATTACAAATTCTTGATCAGTTTTATATATTGTCAGTAGTTAATCTCATTTGTAATATGACCATTTATTTATTTATTTATTTGAAAGAGAGCATGAGTGGGGAAGGGCTGAGGGAGAAGCAAACTCCCTTCTAAACAGGGAGCCAGATGTGGAACTTGATTCCAGAACCCTGAGGTCATGACCTGAACTGAAGGCAGACGCTTAACCAACTGAGCCACTCAGGCACCCCTGTAGTTTGCATTTTTCTTAATGAAGCCTTTTGATGGACAGAGTTTCAGTTTCCTAGGGTTGCTGTGACAAATTACTGCACACCTAGGACTTAAAACAACAGAAATTTATTCTCACAGTTCTCAAGTCTACCAACCCCTGTTCCCAATGTCTACAAAATTTCTTCTGAAGAATCCTTTCTGTCTTCTTCCTAGCTTCTGGTAGTTTTTGGTAATTGTTGGTGTTCATGGCCTTGGACGTGTATCATTCCAGTTTCTACCTCTGCCCATGTCTACCACATGGCCTTTTCCGTGTGTGTGTGTGTGTGTGTGTGTGTGTGTGTGTTTCTGGGTCTCCATGTATCCATGTGGCCTTTTTTTTTTTTTTTTTTTTTAAGATAGTATTTATTTATTTGACAGGGAAAGAGAGAGAGAGAGAGAACACAGCAGGGGAAGCAGCAGGCAGAGGGAGAGGGAGAATTAGGCTTCCTGAGCAGGGAGCCCGATCCGTTGGAGGACTTCATCCCAGGGCCCTGGGATCATTACCTGAGTAGAAGGCAGACACTTAATGACTGAGCCATACAGGCGCTTACAAGGACATGTGGTCTTATAAGGACATTTGTTGTTGGATTTATGGCTCACCCTCCTCCACCCCAATCTGATGTGATCTCATTTTTAACTAATTCCCGATAGTTGACATTCTGAAGTTCTGGTAGACATCAATTTTTGGGAGATACTCGCTATTCAACCTAGTAGACTTCACTATTTATTTTCTTAATGAAGTCTTGATGAGCACAAGTTTTTCATTTTGATGTAATGCAGTTTATCTATTTTTTATTTTATGGTTTATGTTTTCTGTACCCTAGTCAGTCTTTACCTGTTCCAAGTTCTCAAAGATACTCTCCTGTGCTTTCTTCTAGAAGTTGTATAGTTTTTACTTTTTCTAGTTTTTGCATTGAGTTCTCGAATGCATCTTGAATTTATTTTGTTTTTTATGGTAAGAGGTGGAATTCAGGGATGATTTTTTTCCATATGGGCATCTAATTTTTCCAGCATGACTTATTGAAAACATTATCCTTTCCTCATTGAATTGCTTCGATACTTTTGCCAAAATCTGTTGAACATATAAATACGCCTCTTTCTAGACACTCTAAGCTACTCTGATAGGATAGTGTCTTGATTACTGTTGACCTTGAGAGAGAGCATAGAGGGAGAGTAACAGGGAGAAGTAACTCCCCACTAAGCAGAGAGCCCAACATGGGGCTCGATCTCAGGACCCTGGAATCATGACCTGAGCCAAAGGCAGACACTTAACTGCCTGAACCAGCCAGGTACCCCAACTTTTAGTAAGTCTTGACATCAGGTAGTATATGTCTTCCAACCTCCTCTTTCCCTTTCTCTCTTCCTTCGTTTTCAGGATTGTTTTGGCTTTTGTAGGCCTTTTGTGTTCTACTGAATTTTGTTGTTTTCCTCTAAAGAATGTTGAGTTTTTATCTGATAGGCAGTCACTTTACAACAGGGTTATCATTAATCTGCTAAGGCTTGCTTCCAGGATAGCTATTTCTCTAGAGCTAGAGTGGTGCCACTCCCAAGGCATGGCCTTTCTAGACTTGAATACTTTTGCTGTTCAGAGAGGTCTCTCCATTCTGGATGGTCATAATTCAATGGCTTCCAACACTGTGTGACTTCTGGAATCTCTCTTGGCTGTAGTCCTTAGGAGCTGTTCCCCATCAGTCTATTCGAGTCTTGCCCAGTATCTGCACAGTTTGGGAAGTTCACATGGTTTTTGGGAACCCTATATAGATTCTAGGAACTCTTCTTCCATACCTCTCCCTTCTGCCTCTGTGCAGCAAAGACTGCTGATCTGTCTTTGAGCTTTATCCACTTCCCTGGGCTTCAGTTTAGAAAACATACCTAGGTAGAAGGCCAAGGTTCTGTCAAGGAGCACGACCCTGTCTACCTCTTGTCCAGTGACTAAAATTAGTTGCTTTCTATATTTTGTCTAATTTTATAGTTTTATATAGCAGAGGGTAAGTATGTAGCCATTGCTACATCATGACTGGTGTAGGAAGTCAGTACTCGTCTTTTAGAAAGAAAGATGTAAGCAATATTCCCAGTCAATTAGATTTTTGAAGTGATCTAGTATTTAAGGATTTGAACTATGGAAAGTTGAAACCAGGTACAAGTTTTAGAAGTAAGGAATGTGAGACAGCCCATGGGGTACATTTAAAGAAGTCCAATTACTTTTGGTAATCAAGGAGATTGCAGCAGTTTGAAATGTCATACCATAAAGCCTGCCAATTTCTATTCTCTTCCATCCATTGTACATTCAGTTAATAGATTTTTGAGGCATTGCCCAGTGCACAAGTGTTCACTGGCCTATTTGTTTTAAACTGTTGAATTTTAATAAAATTATTATGGTTTTTCCCCTAATAGATCATTATACCAATAAAAAAGTACTACCTAAAGAATATTAAAAATATCAAGCTTAGGGGTCTGCTTGCTCATAGTGTTTTGCAAAACTACTTGTTATCTCCTCAAATTCAGGCACATTACAACTGCCTGAGAAAGACATTTCCAACATTTTAGAAGATATTTCTTTTCCATGTATTTGACCTATTCCTACCTTGCAAAAAAGGAGAGAAAATGAATGGCTACATTTCCTTTAGCACCTTTGACTTATAATATAGTCTGTTTTAAGCTAGAAATCTAAAAGAAAATGGTTGAAATTTCTGTTGGTCAGGGAACCTCTATGTTTCATTGCTTACTTAAGTTTTGTTAAGAGTATATATATTACATATGTATTATGTCATCTAGAAAGAAAAATAAAGAACCTTATTTAAGGAAAGTGCATTTTAAAATCAAAGCAATAGATACACATTTTGAAACTGTTCTGGGCCAGTTTGGATTTTGACTTTTTGATTATGGAGAGACATTAACTACTTTAAAAAGGGCCACTGTGTGAAATAACTGGAATGATTTAGTTAGCATTTTTCAGCCATGTGTAATATATAAACTTTTAAAGGAAGAAACCTCTTTCTAACTCCCATTATGCACCCAAGTTATTTGTATTGTATTGCTACGTTTAAATTCCTTCGCTCATAACATTTATACTACTTTTAAATCAAAGCAAATCGACAATTTGAATACAAACAAAGTTGTAGATACAAATTAACAGTATTAGTTTAGTATGGTGGATAATGTTTTGCTGAAGAAGTAAATAGTTTACAGTAAAATATGGCGGTAACTATTAGGATGCAGATTCTCTTAAGCGTGATGCAGATACTATGTGATGATTCAGTTCTTCTGTCACTTTGCTATGAATACAATATTTGTGAGTATTGCTGTGAGTACAGTATTGGATGGTATCACTTCGCCATCTCTTGGCCCCAAGTCATCATTTATGTGTGTTACTTACATATATCTTTCCG
Organism: Mustela putorius furo; assembly: GCF_011764305.1. Taxonomy (NCBI): domain Eukaryota; kingdom Metazoa; phylum Chordata; class Mammalia; order Carnivora; family Mustelidae; genus Mustela; species Mustela putorius. The sequence goes on from NW_025422368.1 coordinate 10,226,845, forward strand.
CATTTGTTTGTGACACTTACAGTAGTACTACTGGGATTAATGCAGTTATAAACAAAAACATAAGGCAGGTACTGATATTTCATGACAATTCTCCAGACAGAGGTTTTCCAACTGTTCAAGAGAGCATTGATATCAATCTTAAAAGTTGTTATCAGAAGCAGTAACAAAAGGATACAATTCTTATAGTTGATCTAAAGACCCTTAGGAATGCATCCATGCTCATACAGTTTAATACACAATCTTGTAGACTGATGTGGAAAGGCAGGGAGACTCAGAGATTCTTGCAACAGTCCAGAAGTGCATATCAAGAACTTGAACCAGAGTGGAAGGAGTGGGAATGGAAAAGGAAGTCAGGGGGTGGTGACAGATCACTAGTCCCAATATTTCACTTTGTTAGAAAGATTTTGTTTGTTCATTCGGCCATTCATTTCTTCATTTGTCCATCCATCACTGAGGAAACTGTCTTTTATGATGACTAAAAGGCTGATTTTTGTCATCTGTCATTTCCTTATGAGATCGTTGACTGAGGTAAAATATGTGAGGTCGTGGTACTTGATAAATAAAGGTTATTACTAATCCGTTCACATTGAGTTTTAAATTATGTCAGAAAGTAGTCTACATTGGGGTAGATAAGACCTGAGTACTGTTTCCTAGAAGCTCAAAGTGTAGTGAGGGATGCTGATGTGACATCAATTAAACACCCTGCAGTGTGGTAGGCTCTACCGCACTCAGTGGACTAGCATTCTCCACCACCTCCAGTACGGTCTTTAGGACTGCCTCCTGGAGCAGGATGCTTGATTGGACTGGAGTGTGGAAGGCATGTAGGTGTTTGTTTAACAGCCCAGTGAGGAAATAAATAAAATCTTAAAAAAAAAAAAAATAGGACAGCCCAGTGAGGTAAGGGAGGACATTCCTGGCAGAGGCACAACATTTGCAATGATATAGGGAATCTAGGAACAGTGTACCCTTGGAGGCATGCATGTGATTTGGTGTGGATGGAGTGTAATGAACATATGGGAGAGTGGCCAGGGGTGAGATCGAAAGGCAGAAACAATAAGGCAATGTTGAGTACTGAAATTCAGAATGGAAACCTGACCTTTGGCATCTATCTTGCCAGTGTGTGCCATTGCTCATGGGAAGAACTCAAAAGGCCTGGGTTAAGCAGTGCAGTGAAGCCCAGCTGCCAGGAATGCAGTACAAAGCTGTGTCCCCAGATGGCAGGCAAATGGTGTTATCATGGGTGAGAAGAGCAGAATTATCATGGTCTTTTTCAGTGCAGTCATTATGAAAACTTTTCACCGTGATCTTAGCCTTGACAGCAAACTGGGGGAATGGTAGTCTTTAAGGGAAAATTTCACTAAGTAAGTTGCACTGGAAGTTTGGGAAAAAAAAATTCTAGCAGTGGAAAGAGCTTTGATTTAGGTTATTACAAGTACATTTCATATTCATATTTCTATATAGAACTGAAGAGCCATTTTTGGAAAGCCTTTTTGTTTTGATATTACTCAAATATTGATATTAGTCAAGGATAGTGCAGGATTTTCCTGGTTTTATATACTAATGCTCATGTTCTTAACCAATAGTTACAAACAGAAATCTTATGGATGCTTAAACCATTGATTTGGGTCATTGTTACACATATTTCTTTTTTTATACTTGTGTTTCATATCATTTATATATTGGATCATCTCTGTTTTCTTCTAGTACAATTTTCGTTTTCTTTACTACCATTGTTGTAAATAACGTGAAAATATAAACATAGACTGGCTTTTCTAGTAATGATTATAGTGTTTTAATTTTCTTTAAAATTTTGTTTGGGGTTACCGAAGTTACTGAAGATGCACATAAATATTCTGTGGAGGTATAATTAGTACACTGGTAGAGAATAATCCTTCACAGATGGCAAAGAGGAGTAAAAGAAAAATTTTACAAAGATCATAATGAGAACAGGAAGTGGTGTAATATAAATTCACTTGTGTGCACAGATTGGAGTGTGCGTGGGGAGTTGTGGGGGATGTGCAAAATGAAACCCCCTCATCACATGCTGAAAATTGCCATCTTGCAGTCGGCGGGTCTCCTCCTTCTCAGATGTTGAAGCCAGGCTTCCAGACCAGCAGAAGCAAATTTCCTTGTTCAATGTATTTCCACTTAGTTGATGAACTCACAGTTGTGGCTATTAAAAGCTGATAATATGTGCATGTTGAAATGACTGTTCATCTCCATATCTATTAGAGAAGTGTTCTGTTCTTCCCGTGACTTTTCTGTCACTCAGTGTAATAAAAATGTAACTGCTTTAGTTCTGCTAGAAGAGCTATAGACATGTCCAGTTGTCTGGTATTGAAGCTTGCCTGTTTATTCACATACACCAATTTATTCGTGCACATCAATTTGAGTTCTTTGAATATCGAAGTGTGTGTGCATGCGTATATGTGCAAGAGATTTATTAATTGGGTACTTATCATGGGCCAAGGACTTTTCTAAGTGGTTTATAGATATGAATCCTGACAATGACCTATTTGTACTATTTTTATTCCCATTTTACAGGTAGGAGCCAAGGTAACCAAGGCTAAAGGAGGTTAAGTAACTTTTTGAAACTAGAAAATGATGGAAATGCACAGAAACTCAACATATACTGACTGCAAAGTGCACACACTTATTATAAAACGCTTATTAAAAATGTAGGCATACTTCCACAGTGAAGGATCGGTACTCCTAATTTGTTTATTACCTATGTAATTCATAGTGACATTACTTAGAAAAAACATTTTTCATGTTTGTTCCATGTGAGTGGTAGTTGCTGGTTTTTGAAGAGTCAACAGCATAAGTGCTCTTACTGACCTTTCAATGTATCCTCTGTTGACACAATGCCAGACATCTTTTTTTGTGTTTTCAGGGGCATCGTGATACTAAGATCTGGCACCATATTTCTCAGTGGGCTTTATTACATTTAATGAGGGACATCTTCGTGCTGCATTTTCTGAATACTAAAGACAAGTAAAAGGATTTGAAAGTGAACCCCTCAGACTTCAGTTTCTAGATAAATTTGAAAAATGACAGAGATAAGCTCTATGGATTGTGGTTTGCTTGTGTTGTTCTTAGAGAGCCGAGACTTCTGTGAAGTGCATTTGCAGCATTACAATCAAACAGCCTCCTGTGTCGCTTTCACAAAGGCCATTTTACTCTTGGAGCTCACATCTTTAGGAAGCTATTCTCCAGTGATTTGTGCTTCTACTCTAAGATGATTTTAGGATATTGTAATAAAACAGGCACCATATAAAACTTTAATGCCGCATAGAAATCTGAATTACCTTAATGTGGACAATTTAATCCATTTTTTAGTTTTGAAAGGAGCATTGCTGTTACCAAAAGTGGGATAGAAGAGTCAGGGCCTTAGCAATAAAAGAGCCAAAATGTAGTTCTGAGTCCTCTAAAAATATTTGAGAAAGTATCTGGAAGCTACGAATCAACTTGTTAAGCAAAATGCTTTGAAATGACTCTTCTGTAGGGTTTGGTTTCAAAGGTAGCTGTCCACATGCACAGCTATGGTGATAATGAGATGAGATTGATGGAGGAAAGCATTCAGCGTGATGCCAGGCTCACAGTAAGCAGTCACTAAACGCTGGCTGCCATAGGCCCGTCCACCAGGCATCTGTCACGCAGGCGTGAAGAACACAATCCCGCCCTGGATGGCCTGCGCCTACCACTTATCAGCCAGAGAGCCTAGGCAGTGTTCTCAGCCAGTGACCATCTTACCCCCAGGGGACATTTGGCCGTGTTGAGGGACATTTTCAGTTGTTGCCAGGAGGGATAGAGTCCTCCCAGAAGCCAGAAATGGTGTTCAGCATCACACGATACTCTGCAGAGCCACCCCCCTCCACCCCACAACAAAAACTTATCTGATCCAAAACGTGAATCATGCTGAGATGGAGGAGCCCTGACCTAGAACAAGTGACTTCATCGCTGGAAATTAAAGCGGCGAATACTGCCTCCGTAGCTAATAGGAAGAAAGCCCTGAGAGAAGCCTTTCCTGTAGTAAGCACTCAGGAAATGCTACCTCTTATTATTCATTCTGCCAGTATTTATAGAAGGCTTGCTCTGGGCCAGGCGCCTGCCTGAAGGCTGGGTATCTAGTGGACGAGGACGTGAAGCAGGCCGGGTCCCTACCCTTGGGAGCTTACGGTCCCTGACCACGTGGTTGCAGCTGATGTGTCTGGGACTCCTCAAGGGGCAGCAGCGTCCAAACACCACTTCATGTTCTGTATGCCTCCCTCTGCTTGAATACAAGCTCCCTCTTCATCTCTTTAAAAAACTCTCTCTCTTTTAGGCTTAGAAGAATCCACCACGAGAAGAAAAGTTTTAGCCCCAGTTTCCCCATCACACTCACCCGAACTCTCGCATCGCGGACCTGTCACCCCAGCCCGTGTGCAGACACTGCCAGTCTGTCCAAGGAGACTTCTGGTGTGGGGACGGGTCTTTTATGCCATTGGCTCTCCAGTGAGAGGTCCTTTTCACCCCGGGAATGACTCTGTTTCTTCCCCACAGTTTGTGAGTGTCCTAGGCTTTCTTCATCAGTGCTGGAATCCCTGAGTTTTTTCTTCACCCTCCCTCTCTTATTTCTTTTCTTTTCTTTTGGGAGGGAGAGGGAGAGGAAGAGGGAGTGGGAGAGACAGTCCTAAGCAGAGTCCACACCCAGTGAGGAGCTCAGTCTCACAATCCTGAGATCATGACTGAGCCGAAATCAAGAGTCGGATGCTCAACTGACAGAGCCATCCAGGTGCCCCTCTCTTATTTCTTCAGTGCCGTAGCCTACCACGGCCCCGAGAAGAAGAATCTCCATTCTCTTTATAGGTACTCTTTAGGGAGGAGACATTCTTAGGGACCTAAGAGGGAGGTGTGAATGTGGTTTCACAGGAGGCCAAGCTGGAAAGGGTGGGCTGTGTCTGCACTGTTAAGCTTGGGTAAACAAGGCCTTGCATGTCAACCATTCCCAGTTCCTCAGCCAGTTCTGACCAGAACAGAGAAGACATTGGGACCTCACTCCATTAGTGCAGGGTACAACTGATTGGAATTCACTGTGCTGAGGACTGGTGCCTGGTGTTCCCAAGAAAAGTCTTGTGCTGCCATGTGCCTCCTGAGTCATACTTTTTTCCTTCTGCCCCACACTCCTGGTCTAGTTGGTATAACTGGGCTTCTGCTTTGGTTTCATCTTAGCCTCGCAGTTCTGAGTAACACAGTGTCTCTGAAAAGGCTGATCACAGAACCATGATCTGTTCCTCACCACCTGTCTAGACTCCTTGCATCTTCTACCTCCCTCCCTCCTACACACCTTATGTTCTAGCAATACACAATACCGGTGGGTCCACAAATGTCCCATGCTGCCACACACCTCCGAGCCTTGCACATGCTGCTTCGTCTCTTCTGTCTGGATCTCCCAAGTTGAACCCACCCCAAGTTCACCTTCATGTTTTTGACTATCATCTACGAACTGCAGTCTCCCTTCATCAGTATCTAATCTATAGCTGTTAGCTACCCCATCTTGCATCTTGCCTTCCAGACTTCTCCCTTGCCTGCCGAGGTGCCAGGCATTTCTGAGTTCAACCTTCTAGATCCATGGAACCAGAATCTATTGGATTTAAATCAGCGACAACATACTGAAGTAGGTTGAATCTTCTGAGGACCTGTCATGTGTAACATTGCTTTTGTGTGGAAAAGTAGGCCACAGTCCTAAAAACTGGTTGAACAACGATGCGTTGGAAGCAGCCATATTTACAAACCATAGATTGGCCATAACAGTAATGTGTATGTGTGTGTGTTTGTATGTGTGTTGTGTGCACATGTGTTTATATACTTACTTATGCCTTCTGAATTTATGCACATACTTTATGAAATAAGAGAAAGGGAGGAATAAAAGTGCTAAAATTAAAAAATCAGAAGAAAAACAAAATTGGAGCACATTTCTAGGGAATGAATGTGAAATTGCACAGATAAGGGAGAGAGGGTGTGTAAATGAGGACATATGGTTTAATCATTGGATGGTGGTATTAAAAGAGGAAATATACTGTTAGTGTTTGGGCCTAATTTCCAAAATTAGAAATGGAAATATATCTTTCACATATCCGCATGTAATTCAGATCTATCTAAATGTGGTACTAGGTGGAAAGACTCACTTTGTCTTCCTAGTGCTAGTAAGCAAAACAGTTTCGTGGAAGTGGAATAGGAACCAAGAGGAAGAAATATATGACCTGGAATAACATTCAGGTAGGCAATTCTGGAATGAAAGAAAACAGCTGTTTTAAACTACACTCAGGTGTTCTAGTTTCAACAGAATTTTAAACCTTAACAATTGCTTCCTAGCCTGGACTCATGAGATAGTTGGACCTATTAATTAGTATGGGCCATGCCTCCCAGGACCTCTCCATAAACCTTTGTGCAGGTTAAATTGTGTTTGTGTGTGAGATGATCAGGTATTGCCTAGAGTGGTGCAGTGAGCCCAAAGTTGGAAACCTGCTTCGGTGGAGAGTTAGGAGGGAGGAGAGTGACTTATCCTTATAGCCAAGGTAGTATATTGTTTCACCCTCCAAACTTTGAAAAGGAAAATTCATTCAACTCAATTCTGCAAATATTTATTGAACTTCTCTCTGTCTTGGGCTATAATTGCTGGTAGTTATTGGGAGAGGAGAGAGATGTAATGTACAGATCTTGCCCTCAAGGAGATTAAAATTGATCTTTCTGAGCATGTAAGACTGGCAGAGAAAGCAATTAGACAAGAAACAGAGAAAGATATAAGGCAACACACAGTGCTACACTGAAAAATAATGAAAGTACATAATAAACAGTCCGAGTTATGGGCTGTCATGAAGGGAAAAGAATTGTCATGGAAGGTGACATGTTAAATCCTGATCGCAATTTAATTACTGGATTATCTTAATGCCTGGTTTTCCTCTGTTTTGTTTTGTTTTTAAGATTTTATTTATTTATTTCACAGACAGAGATCACAAGTAGGTGGAGAGGCAGGCAGAGAGAGAAGTGGAGGCAGGCACCCTGCTGAGCAGAGAGCCCGATGTGGGGGTCGATCCCAGGACCCTGGGATCATGACCTGAGCTGAAGGCAGAGGCTTTAACCCACTGAGCCACCTAGGCGCCCCTCTCCTCTGTTTTAAAGAGTGTAAGACAGAGTCAGGAAATTATCTGTAGACCACTGTGTAGGTATTTTGCCTGAATGTTTTTTTTTTTTTTAATCTAATCTTACACAACAAAAGAAAAAATACAAGAACATTGATTTAGTATATGTTTTAAACAGCCCTCCTTGGTCAACACACAGCTAAACACACACCCAAAACAGGTGTGGAGATGAGAGAAGACAAGTCTCATGCTTTCCCTTCGGCTCTGGAAGATGTTTCTGGCCATTCAATTAGAAATAATTTTCTCTCACATTCTAGAAATTTATAACATTTCTAAGAAAATACTCAACCCACACTGTCAGCATGTGGAGGAAACTTTTGATTCTGCTCTTAACTGAGGCCTTCTGTCATTCCTTTTTCTAAGAACATGCTCATCTCAGAATGCTATAAGGGACTAAGTTTCTTTCATAAAACTGGGATACCCATGGGGAGCCTGGGTGGCTCAGTGGGTTAAGCCTCTGCCTTCGGCTCAGGTCATGGTATCAGGGTCCTGGAATCCAGCCCCGCATCGGGAATCTCTGCTCAGCAGGGAGCATGCTTGCCTCTCTCTCTCTCTCTCTGCCTGCCTCTCTGCCTATTTGTGATCTCTCTCTGCGTCAAATAAATAAATAAAATCTTAAAAAAACAAAAACAAAAACAAAACTGGGATACCCAGCAGACTTGCTGGTTCATATTCCAAGGAGAAAGGAGAGAGAAGAGTCTTTAGTTTTAATGCATAACAATATAAGAGAATATTGTAAATGTTTTTGTATCGTTCTAGTTTAGTTCTTTGGAATTGTCCTTTACCTTTTAAATCATAATGTTAAACTAGGTGGCAAAGGGAAAGAGTATTTGAGGCAAAGTAAATCTGTAACCTTTGCTTAGTTACTTGAGCAGACAACAGTATATTGTCATTAAAAGGCAGGGAAATAGGTGGCAAAGCCATCACTGAGCAAGACAGTGGGCCACACTTACTGATTGTCTTCTGTGTGGGCTATGCCCAAAAGGAGAACCATAGAATTGATCCCCCCCTGCACTTGGAAAAAATCACAGAATGAGAAAAGATAGGGTGTGCCCCCCCAATTTACATCTCAACAGCAGTGATGAAGGCAAGTTAACAGACCCCATTCGTCTCCTTCCTTTCCTGCTTGCACAGCATCTAGACTTCTCTCACTGAGCCTCCTATCACATTGTTTTGATCTTCCTTTCTAGACATAAACATAACTAACTAAAGATATAAAAGACTTGAGCTTTATGGGGGGAAACTATATCTGTATTTGTTGCTTCCAGGAGTCAATAAACTATGGCCCTGTGGGCCAAACTTGAGGCCTATTTTTGTATGACCGCTTGAGCTAATATTTTTTTTTAAACATTTTTAAATGTTTTTGACATTTTTAAATGATTGTAAAAAAAAATAAAAATAAATTTAAAAGAATATGCAACAGAGATGTACATGGCTTTGTAAAGCCTAAAATAATTTGCTGTCTGGCCTTATGCACAAAATTTTGCTGATCCTTGTTTTAAAGAATGCATGCCCCATTCTGGATGAGTCATAGGAACCTTGGGGAGATGTATTATTTAGGGAATATATTATTAGGGAATAGACAAAGTTCCTGTAAAAAAGGGCCCCAAATGTGTGCTGAAAGAGGGATGTCTCAAAGTGCTCACAGAAGGTCTATTTCCCTTTCATGGGACAACCTGGTTCCAGGCTGATGGGCAGCTGCACCACATTATTCAAGGCCCCACATTGCCCTTGTCCTCATTGAAGAACTTGGCTTACTACCTTAGTATCCCTGCTGCAGACCCAGGGAAAGGAGAATGGAGGCCAAGGAGTTTCCTTTCTAATACTAAATCTGAATTCCAGTGCATATCACTTCTACTCACATCCTGTTGACCAGAACTTGTCACCTGGCGACGTTAGGTACAAAGGAAACTAGGGAATGTAGTTTCTAGCTGGGTAACCATGTGCTATGGTAAATGTGGTATGTCTTATTACTAAAAAGAAGAGAATTATTGCTATTGGGGGACAACTAGCATCTCTGCCACATTAAGGTAGACAGTTCATAATTGGGATGATTGTTGATCTTCATTTCTTTTCTTTTCTTTCTTTCTTTTTTTTTTTTTAAGTTTCTTTTAAGTGTACCAGAATTCATTGTATATGCATCATACACAGTACTCTATGCAATACGTGCCATCCATAATACCCACCACCGGGCTCACCCAACCCCCCCTTCCCCTCCAAACCCTCAGTTTGTTTCTCAGAGTCCACAGTCTCTCATGGTTCATCCTCCCCTCCAATTTACCCCAACACTCTTCCCCTCTCCATCTCCCCATGTCCTCCATGTTATTCCTTATGCTTCACAAATAAGCGAAACCATATGATAATTGACTCTCTCTGCTTGACTTATTTCACTCAGCATAATCTCTTCCAGTCCCGTCCATGTTGCTACAAAAGGTGGGTATTCATCCTTTCTGATGGAGGCATAATACTCCATAGTGTATGTATATGGATTGCGTCCATGGTCAAAGGAGCGAGACTGATACAAAGCAAAGGTCAAGCAAAGCTTTATTTTGCACCAAGCATCGAGAATCAAACTGACTGGCCAGCCGTCTCTTGCAAAGAGGCGACCCCTCCCAGCCTCACAGACTAATATTTATAGAGCAAAGGCCACGTGGTTGAGCCTGGCCACACACAGGTGGCCAATTGAATTATAATTCACCTTATAGTAGCTATTTGAATTAGCCTATCACTCTGGTCAGGATTGGCACCCAAAAGGCGCCCAAAAGGCAGGGCCCACATTCTTGGGTGGTTAGAGAGGTGCTTTCCTGATTGGATGTCTCCACCTGGCTTGACTCATCCTTGTATTCTGGGCTCTGTTACCTCCCCCTGACCTGACACGTCCTGGTATTTGGGCTCTGTTATCAGGAGCTGGTCAGTCATATTTTACTGGTTTCCCAGACTTGTTTCTAAGTAAGTTCCTCTGAGGGGGCAGGTTCAATCTAAGTTTACTGCATAAACAACAAAATGGCTCACTCTGGCTAAGCAAGCCCTTACATATGGACCATTTCTTCTTTATCCATTCGTTCATTGAAGGGCATCTTGGTTCTTTCCACGGTTTGGTGACTGGCCATTGCTGCTGTGAACATTGGAATACAGATGGCCCTTCTTTTCACTACGTCTGTATCTTTGGGTTAAGTACCCAGTAGTGCAATTGCAGGGTCATAGGGAAGCTCCATTTTTAATTTCTTAAGGAATCTCCACACTGTTTTCCAAAGTGGCTGCACCAACTTGCATTCCCACCAACAGTGTAAGAGGGTTCCCCTTTCTCCACATCCTCTCCAACACATGTTGTTTACTGTCTTGTTAATTTTGGCCATTCTAACTGGTGTAAGGTGGTATCTCAATGTGGTTTTGATTTGAATCTCCCTGATGGCTAGTGATGATGAACATTTTTTCATTTGTCTGTTAGCCGTTTGTATGTCTTCATTGGAGAAGTGTCTGTTCATTTCTTCTGCCCATTTTTTGATCTTCATTTCTGAATGCTCAGCACATAGCAAGTGCTCAGTTTTAAATCTGTTGAATTAATGAAAGTGAATGGAAAGCTGAAGGCAATCCTTAGCTCTGGAATAGACTCCTAGGGAGAAATCCAAGCCTTGAAATAGGAGAGGTACTGGTTGTGATGGGATTAGATTTAAGGCTCCTGAGAATGGATGAATCAGCAGTGGTGATTATATAGCTTCTAGTAAGGTGAAATCCAGAAATTAATTTAGTCAGTAAGCGAATCTTCTCTACTTTATCCAGGGATAGTATCAGCATTTAAATAGTGAATTGGATTTAGAAAAACTTAAAGGAGTGGGGAAAAGTCCAACAGGGTGGTAAGATGGGATGGGGTTGGGAGTTGGGGTGGTATCCAGTCTGATAAATGAGGCAAGTCTAGTAGCCCTCACATTTCAGAGCCAGGCAGGCAGTCATCATTTGATAAATCTAGCGTTCTCATACTCTTTAGTAGATTTATCCATTCCTGAGGCACAGCATAGAGAATTGGCAAGATCCCAACAAAGCTCTAGAACATGAGATTGGTGTGTAGGGCAGAGACAAGAGTTCTAGGCTAGGAAACTGAAGCAAAAGTCCAACTTTGTAGGCTGGGAAATGATTAAGTTTAGAGGCTGCCCAAATTCTCAGAGCTCTTTTTTGTTAATACTTAAGTCTGAGCCCCTTCTTTGGTTTTGTGGTATCACTATAACTGGCTCAGAAACTGAGAGGAGACAGATATGGGGCCTGGGGTAATAAGGGCAGGGATTGACATATAATCCTGTCTGGACTTATCCAGAAAACTTTGCTGATCCATGTTTTAAAGAATGACATCCCATTCCAGATGAGTCATAGGAAACTTGAGGGAGATGTATTACTTAGGGAGTAGGCTAAGCTTCTGTAACAAAGAGTACCAAATGCAGTGCTTAAGAAGGATGTCTATTTCCCTCTCACATAAGTCTCAAGGTAGGCCCATCCAGAGTTGATGAGCAGCTCTGCCACATTATTCAAGGCCCCACATTGCCCTGTCTTCATTGAAGAACTTGGCTTACTACCTCAGTATCTCTGCTCCAGACCCAGGAAAGTGAGAGTGGAGGGCAAGGAGTTTCCTTTCTAATACTAAACTCTGAATTCTAGCACATGTCACTTCTACTTGCATCCTGTTGACCAGAACTTGTCACCTGTCCACGTTAGGTACAAAGGAAACTAGGGAATGTAGTTTCTACCTGGGTAACCATGTGGATTAGAGAAACTAGATTGAGAAACTGAATATTCTGTGCTGTGTGTCCTTTGGTACCTTATAATGAATGTTGTTTTCTTTGTTGCAGTGAAAATAATAATCATAAAAAAAGAAATGTAGCATGATTTTGATAGGGTGATTAATCATGATAACTGATATTTTGGTGTCTTGTTATTCCAGGATAATTTGATTATTCTAATTAAAGAAGGATAAAAGCAGAACAAACTCCCAAAATTGATGTCTCAGGTCAAATTGGCCTATTAGGTGGAAGATGAGATTGTGCATTTCAGCACTTCAGCCCTGCGTAATTGATGGAGCCCTGTTTGCTAGCTCTTTGGCTATTCAGCAAAGATTCTGTTAGAACCTGCTTGTGCAGTCTGGGGTTGCACAATATATAACCTTCACATTTTTTATAAATGTGTAAACCTATATATTATGGATCCCTATTCCTTACTCTTGCTAATTAATGGGTATCAACCAAATGTTCGAGATACATAGGAGAGATCTCACCCTGATCCTGTTAGTTTTCTTTTTCTTTTTACACTCATAATTTGACTAAAGCTGAGCCAAGCCAAGCACACATATGGGTGAAAAGATAGCCAGATTTTTCATTATATGTGTGTATAAATATATATATGAATATATATAAATAAATAATATATAAATATATATGATATTTCTTTTTCTCTCTCTTATCCTTCTCAGGGACTGAATGAATATTTGATCAGACCTCAATAACAATAAAGGAATAACTTGTGATTCAGTTTTCACTTAAAAAGTTAGCTTCTGTGCATTTCTCTTTTGCACTTAGAATCACTCTTTTAATTGATATGAAAACCTTACAAAGAGAAATTATGTGTGCATTTAAGATATAACATATATACTATATAGAGGATGATTTACAAGAGGGGAAAATGTCCTAATTCATGAATTTATATAGTTTAATGTTAAGATGAATACATTGTTAATTTAAGCAATACCTCATACAGCAGTAACTGGAGTCAGTATATGAAGGTGCATTTGAACCTTCTGGTGTATGGCTAAGGGTAAGACCAGTGAAAAATTGACTTTTCTTCCTTTTTTGAAAAGACATTCATGCGTTTCATTTATTAAAGGTTTCAATGCAAGGCCAAAGCATGTTTCATGAAGTATGATAGTCCATGAATTTAATTTTACTTATGCATTTAAGGAATTGGCTTCGATATTAGCTCACAGATTATATGCATTTAGTTTGGGTTCAATTTGATAATACATTTTGGATTGGTTTAAATAAAGATCTAGTAAATTACCAATTCTTAATTCTGCTACATATATTCAAATGATATTGTTGGAACTGCTGTCTATAGGTAATGAGGCAGTATCAGGAACACAACCAGGAATACAATGTATATTGAAGTTGTGGTTATCATTGCCATTGTCATTGTCCTGGTCATCATCCCTTTCATTTACTTAGCGTCTCTGTCTATTTAGTCATAGTCTTGAGCAGTATTCCAGTTAGGAGAAGAGATGATGAAAAGAGATCTCTGTTAGCTCATTTAGCCTCTTAATTTTGCTGGTAACAAAACAGCTGGTAACTTCCCTGGTGAGTTTGAGGGAAGCTTCACACTAGCCAAAAGCATTAATCTGATTATAAACTCAAGTGCCAATTTTAATTTTAATCTACATTGAGGATTATAACAGTGAACTAAACGAGAATACTCATTGTAGTTAATTACTACTGCTGTCTCTGAAGAACAATGTACCTGGGAAGCCAAATTACTATCAGAAGTTTACTGGTTAGCCTGGACTTGAAACAAACAAAATGGAGTGATCTACATAACTCATTATCTGTTATGTATAAAATTTTAATACTGTAATTTTAAACTCAAAATTATAGACATTTTATTGTTTGTAGCCTTCCTACATTCTTACCAAATTTTGTGCTATTTCGTTCGTGAATATTCCAACATATGAGTCATAAATGATTTGCTTAATGTCAACTATTTAGTCACTAAATCCAGGAGTAGAACCTGTTATTTGTTTTTGTTTCTTGGAATGGTGTGGGTGCTTATGTTTTAATTTCTGATATATTCATGTGTGTATGTTTTTATGTGGTTGGATATTCACAAAATTAAGCCAACGATTTTGTAAATAATACACGAAGATACATATGCTTATTATGCATTGAATCAAATTATAATTAGCTGTTGATTAGAAAGAAACTTTTGAGGTTGTTTTGGTTTTTCATGGCAATAAAATATAGAAGGAGAAGTTGACTTTCCAAGAGTATGTACTGGGGTCAGCTGGTAATATGAGGGACGGATAGACAGCTAAAGGGTGAAGATGTGGTGTCATCAGATATGGGGTTGCCCCATTAGAAAGTTGTGGGTTACTCATATGTTTTGCCCAATAATTTTTTAAGGAGAATTACTTGAAAATTGTCTTTTAAAAAAGCCTTTGGTTTTATAGTTCATATCTCAATAGTTTAGAATATCTAGCTGAGAAGATTATGTAATTGAACTGTTTTGTAGATTTGTAAAGCTTAAATTGATCTGAAAATCAAGAAAAGTGTATTTTTATTTAAAATTTATTTTTATAAAAGTTAAGTTAAAATCAGGGTTTATTTACTTTCCAGAGCACTCTGGAAATCACCATCACCATCGCTTTGGTAGGGTACTACCATGTAATAATAGGAAACACGTTGGCTTGGGTGGGGATTCTGGCTCCGCCATTGAATTTGGTAGGTTCATTTGTTTATATCCTAATTGTTTCTGATAGCTCTGTTGGAGAAGGTCACAGAGAGGACATGACCTCGGATTGACCTCAGCAATCAGAGGCTTCTCCCCTCCTCCCAGTCCTTGAAATGCTCACTCTGCCCACCATTCCCACAGTGGGAGTCATTTTCTGGGAAGCATTCGTGAGAGCAATGTATTGTGGCGACCGTGTCGATTGGTATAACTTGAGTGAATCCAGTTAAGGCTTCTGTATAAATTTGAGATTTTTGCCAGCAGATGGAAAGATCTGTGTCCTGCGCCTGCCCAAGGCAAGCCTTGTAAGTAAGTTCCCTTGCTTATTAAACCTGCCCCCTCCCAATCTGGAGTGGCCTGCCTCTTTTGTCTCTCCTTGCCCTCTGGGTCTGAGGCCTGTTTCAGATATCACTGGGGAAGCTCCCGAGGTTTCAAACCAGCAAGTTTCTAATAGAGTAAATTCATAGAAATGAGCTCTGATTTTGAGCCACGTGAGGCGAAGATTGCAAGGGTCTGGGCTTCTCTGCCTCTCTTTCCTCATCTGTAATTTCTGTTACTGCAGAGCAATAATCCCATTTATTCAGAGTTGCTCTGAGGCTTAAATGAGATTGTTCATATTTAAGGGCTTTGCAAACTACATATATAGTGTTAATCAAATTTTAGTGGCTTTGAAAATCGTAACTCTTACTTTGCCTTGAAAGTTTGCACTGTAAAGGCATGGATATTTTGAAGGGAGAGTAAGAGCAATGGACAGGAACTAGTTCTGACTTCATATATTTCTACCTGAATTTAGAAGATAACAGCCTTTCATAGTTAGAGACTGAAAAAAAAAAAGTCATTTGGTGAGTTTTGGCACGGTCTAAGTCAACCTTCTTAGGCCTGAGATTAGACTGTTTTTATAATTGAATTTGCACATGGTATTTGTATTCATCTGGTTGAGTGGGGGAAAATCAATTTAGGTTTTAATATAGTGCAGATGGGGTAGAGACCTGTCGGTGGCAGAGACTCATTTGGTTCATGATGGCTGTTGTAGTCATGTGGTTTAAGTGTGAAAGAAGAAAATAATTCTTCCCAATTTCTTAGTTATTGTTTGGTGGACAAATCCCTTC
Source organism: Mustela putorius furo (assembly GCF_011764305.1). NCBI lineage: Eukaryota > Metazoa > Chordata > Mammalia > Carnivora > Mustelidae > Mustela > Mustela putorius. The sequence goes on from NW_025422368.1 coordinate 10,242,611, forward strand.
TCCTTTACTAACACACCAAAAATACTTAAAGAAGCACCAGCCTGACTCTCCTTTTCAGTGAGCACTCGTGTTTGCTACCACATACATGCTTCCATTAATTTCCAGTCTATTTTTGAAATAAACCAGTCTCTCTCTCCCTCTTTCTTCCCTTCACTACAGTGTATATGGGGCTACATAACATAATGCTTAAATTCCTAAAAATTGTGACAACGTTCATTGGGGAACCCATCACTCCATCTTGGTAGCCTCCTGACTAAAAATGAATATTTTGATGGGATCGCTTCAGAACCTCTTCATTACTTATCGATAACTGCTTGAAAAAGCCACGAGTTTTTGGTTGTTTTTTTTTTTTTTTTAAGAGTTTTTTTAGGCTCTGCACATAATAAAATTGGAAAATGTTGAAACAAAGTTTTGTTTTAAACACAAGTGATTCTGCAATTAAGAAGCCCTGCTCCAGCATGGGTGTGTTGATTAGTTTTTTCCTTTCCTTTTTTTGAAGATTGTATTTATTTATTTGTCAGAGTGAGAGAGAGAGAGCATGAGCAGGGAGAGGGGCAGAAGGAGAAGCAGACACCCTGCTGAGCAAGGAGCCACACGTGGGACTGGATCCTAGAACCCTGAGATCATGACCTGAGCTGAAGGCAGATGCTTAACTCCCTGAACCATCCAGGCATCCTGTTGCTCAGTTTTTCTATTGGGTTTTATAGCAGTGTTTAAAGGCCACTCTTATCAGCTTGTTTTTCTCTGAAGAGGCAATTTGAAATGATCTCTGTCAGACTTTCATTGAAAAGAAATTCGGTTTACATTGATTTTTGTCCCTAAATGAATGATCATTCATAGTTCTGTAGAAATAGAGAGTGGTAGACAGGATTTTATCTTAAGAATAATTTGATTGCCAAAAACTTTTATGCCTGTTTCCAAATGCGGGAACTGATATTTTATGGCTGAGTTTGGGATACTTAGAATGAAAGAAAGCTTTTTTTTGTCGCCACAACGGTATCATGGCTGTGGGTAGTTTTAGCGAATTCCACAGTCTCACTGCTTGAAAGAGTAATAATGGTAAGTATCCTAATCCTAATAGCCAACACATGGTGTTTACTACATGCCAAGCATAGCTAATAATCTGCATAGCTGGCATTGAAACCTCATTCTTCTGGGTTCAGAGTGTGTTCTGCCAGCCACCACTCTTTATTTCTCTATGTTTGGTTCCTAACAGGAGGCTTTGTTGAGAAATTGCTTCATCTATATCTGTATTAAATTATTAATTCTGAAAGCTGAAATGATAAAAATGAAGTAAAATTAATTATCACATGATGGGTTTCTTTGACTTGATTTTCTGGTGGAGACTAAAATTGGGTCTATAGTAATAATTGTGGGAACTCAGAAGTCTCTCTGAACACTGTATAATCCTTGAGATGAAAATAGAAGGCAGGAATGTTAATTTTACAAATTGAGAAACATAAATGCAAATGAGGAAAGTGACCTTTCTTAAAATCACTACTAAGCTAGTCGCTTACGGAACTAAAAATGTTGTCTTATGTAATTACTTTTTTTCTGGATTATTTTCTATGTTGGAGCTCTCTTATTTGCATTTCTGTTTGTGAGTGGCAGTTGAGCTTAGATAAAGGATGCCACGTTCAGGAGGCAGTGTGATTTAGTGGAGAGAATACTGGACCAGAAATTATCATCCTCATCAAACTTCTGGCATGCCAGGTGCCTTTGGGTGAATCACAGGGTTATTCCTTGGTTAGTTTCATGCATTGAAAAAGGAAGTAGTAATGGTTGTCCCTTGTCAAGTTTCCAAGGCTTTATGACAACCAAAATGAAATGTGGGTTCAAAGGGAAAAATAGATCATTATACATTTTTGAAGGATACATGTTGTAAAGTAGCAGATGTGCAGCATTATATATGTGTATATATTAGGTTATATATATTGTTGCTACTCTGTGTTAGATTTAGTTTTTTCATGGTTCATCCTTTCGTCCTCTCATTCTTGTGATTTCTATGATTTCAGATACTATATTCTGATGACTTCTAAATGTATATTGCCAACCTTGATCTCTCTCATGAGGTCAAGTTCTGTGGTGCCGCCTTCACAGAGAACACTCCTACCTGTGTGTCCCATCGCACATCAGAATGACCATTGCTAAAACTGATAGCCCATCTGGGTACCATCACGCTCCCACTGCATTTCCTTTCATCTGGTCTCTCAAGCTAGAAACATTAGATTTGATCAGCTTCAGTTTTCTCTTTCTTTTGCCTTTGCATGTGTTTTATTAGTGACCAAATTCTTTAGATTCTGTTTTCTAAAAATCTCTGGAATTCTACCACTCCTGTTTATTCCGATGCTCCTCATAGAATTCAGGCCCCCATCAAGTCCTTCCTGGACTCAGGCATAATGAATTTATGAAAAGCAGGTTTTTAAGAGCAACAATAGATTTAAATAATATTAAGGTGAGGTGAGGGTGGGTAAGAGATGGTGTTCTGTTGACAGCTGAAAGTATGATGCAGTCATGATTTATACTTCCTAGAAGTGCTCTCTCTGTCACAATCAAGTAATCTTCAGCTGTGTCCTGGGCCCCTGGGCTGGAGGTGCCAGGTGAGGAGACCATCTTGAGGTCACAGTCAGTCAGGTGAGGTTTTCTCCTTTCCATTGCCTTCCATATTGTCCCGCTCCGTAACACAGGTGGGAAGTTCATGCAAGTCTGTTTGTAAATCTCTGTGTAAAGAATTTGGTTAATCGAGATAGAGGGGGGGAAAAAAAAACCAAAAAACCAACGACAGTCCAATATTATTTCTTCTATCACTATAGTATGAACTGAATGGGATTTCTGCTGGCATGTTTGTGTTGGACGGTTCCCTCCTTCTTACAAGTCACCTACCCTCATTGAGCGGGCAAAATAGGGAGGATAATGGCTGGGAGTAGAGCTTGGAGAGATGATTTGGTTTGGGAAAGGTAGTTTAGGGATGTCGAAATGTGATGTTTAAGATTTGTGAAATCTAACAGAAGAGTCTATGATCATCCGAGTTGAAAGTTTCTCAAGAGTTTTCCCTATGTTCAGCTTTCTACTTTCTTCAAATAACTTTTTGTATGGCCATCAGAGAAATTTTTCCAAAATTGAGATTGACCAATTTTTTAAAAAATGTTTCTTCACCTATCAAGTTTCCTTCACTGTGTTTTCAACCATGGTGCCTTACATTTTTATTAATGATACTCAAATGTAATCTACTCTTTTAGATCCTTCTTCCTTTCATCTTAAGTTCAATCTTTTTATATATCATTTCATCTAAAACAAAACAGAGAAAGCTTGCAAAAATAATGCAATCTCTCAACTCTCCCCAAAAATCTGACTCCAAAAACAGTGGAAAATAATATAGAGATTAGTGATGGTTGTCTATGCATACCAAATGACAAAACTGCTATAAACCCTCCGTAAACATCTCTTTTCTAAAAGTTCACTTGTAAGGCAGTTGTGGCCCAGTTCTAAACTCTTTTTCTCCCCATGGATGAGCTCAAGCTCTCCAGGCCACATCTTTGGATCTCTCTGTGGGTCTGATCTTCATTTCTCTATTCAGTGCAGTCCTTTCTCTGCTTCTCTCATTTGCATCCCCATCTATTATCCTGTTCAGCAAGACAAAGGATGCCACTCAAACTCTACCTGCCTGAAAAGGGGGGGAAGCACAATAAATATTTATAATTTAATTTTAATTTGCTTTTATCTATCAAATTAAGATGAAGTGATGAAGTTTGTGAGTGATTTACTTGTGTATAAATTGGAGTGGATTAAAAGTTGACACTAGATGAATTATTCTCACAGAATTACATTTTGTATGTGTCCTTGAGGAAGTGGAACATTTTGGAGCTAGGAAGAATTGTATGGAATCCCCTCCATAGCCAGTCTTATCCCTGAAGGAACTTGGGGAGAAACTATTGTGTTGACTATGGCAGAAATTGTAGATTACTGTTATGCTTTTGAGCTGTGTATATTGATTGGAGCAGAGGAAGTTTCCTTTTTGAAACAAGAAATTTCTTTTTCCCAAAACTTTGAAAAGATATCCTGGGTGTGACTTCAGTGCCCTGGATTAGTCTCATTCCTGAATCAGTGGCTGTGGACGGGGTTTGGTGTTGCTCTGACTGGTGTAGAGGGAAGTCTTGTGTTGAGAGTGGGGTAGGACCATTTTTCAGTGGTAAATATCATTTCTCAGTGGTAAATAAGAGGGTTTCTTTTGTTTTATACTATTTGGGGTTTTTTGTTTGTTTGTGTCTTGTCTATATTTTTTTTAGCAAGGGTGTAAATTAATGATGGTGACAGAAATCACAGGTACATTGGCACGGAAGGTCCTGCCTATCCAGCTTTACTATTCAGGCCCATCCCGCAATGGCTGCTAGTCACTGTTTCAGCCTCGTCATGCCCTTTTACACCTTTCTGCTTTTTCACACACTATTCCTGTGACTGGAATGTTTTTTTCTCTCTTTTCTACTGGTCGACTCCTGATCAAATGCCATCTGTCTTCTGAGATCCTTCCCTCCACATGATGTTGAATATTTTTCCCCTCTGTGATCTGTCCACACTTTGTTCCTACCTGTATGACAGCACTTCTTTCACTGTACTGGGATTATGCAACCCTTCCTCTATTTTATGGGTATTTTGAGGACTTTTCCATGTCTGTCCACTCTTGGTGATGGACACAGATCACAGATGGATACATCTTTATTCCATAAATTTATGGGGCTAGAAAGGTATGAAACTTTGGATTAATCCTATAATCTGTTTCATCGAGGTTGTGGTTTTCAGTAAGATTTCTGCTATACTGCTGCTGAGGGAATGCTTGGAAATGTGTGGGAGAACTTTGGGTTGTCATAATGACTGCAGTCAGGTGTCACTGGCATTTACTGGACCCGGACCAAGGGGGTTAAATGTTCTGCAACATATGGGGCAGTTTTGCATAAAGAGGGATTGTTCTTTCTAAATGCTGGTAGTTTTTCCATTGAGAACTACTTAACCTAGTAGTTACCTAGACTACCTAGTCTAAAGTGAGTATAGTTACTTAGTCTACCTAGTCTAAAGCATAGAAATGAGGAGAATGGTTTGATAACAACGGAAACTTTTTCTGGCTCCCATCAACTCTTTGCATATACTATGAATAGGAGAGCCTTCTGCTCAGTTAGCAGATGGCTTGAATGATAGGTTTTTTTCTATCCACTAAATCCATTTCTATCTGTATTGCCCCCATACCCTCTGGGTCCTGAGGTGGAGTGCAAGACTAAATGAGGTAGAAGTGTAGGGTCCAAGTTTCTGCTCTTCCAGGGCTTCCCTTCCTTGGCGAGGCTTTCTGGGAGTCTGGAGAGAGGGACATTGGAATGAAGTTCTATGTATTTCTTTGAACAATATGGTAAGACAATTTGATCTTAATGTTTCATCCACTGCACAGAAGGCTGAGAGTGACTAATTTCAATGATCTTTTTAAAAATCTATTTATAGCATGCCTTCTGGCTAAAGACATCAATGTGGAAGGTGACACATAGATTTAAATCCCGTTTTCCGTCATGAGGTGTCAGAAAAGCTAAATGGCTCTATCATGGTCTTTTAGGTCCTATTCTAGGAAGTACATCTTTTTGCTCATGGTTGACACTGACGTGGTTGTGGTATCCAGGATAAAATATGTCAGGAGAAAACTTGGGAGCACACTTCTTCAAACAGGCTTCTTTGATTCTTTGCCTCAAAGGGGACATTTTTGAAAAAAAGATTCCTGGAACAAAAGTTTAGTAATTGGTTGACTGTCTGGTGTTCTATTAACTATGTAGCGTTTAAGTCTTGTTTAAAGAGTCTGAAACTTAGTATATCAGTTGTCACTTGATAATGTTTTTTTGAAAGATGCTGCATGGAAAAGATACTTTGTAAAATCAAATTTTAGTCTATTTAGTGTATCTTTCCTTTTTTTAGATACTCCCAGAAGTATAAAGGCTTCCACCGCCACAGCTGAGCAGTTTTTTCAGAAGCTGAGAAATAAACATGAATTTACTGTTTTGGTGACTCTAAAACAGACCCACTTAAATTCTGGAGTTATTCTCTCCATTCACCACTTGGATCACAGGTGAGTGTGGCTGCTGGGGTTTTCGTTATACATAGTTAAATGAACATATTCAGAAGAAGTAAACAAAAGCAAGATATACTCTACACAAGATTGGTAGGCAACAGCTAGAATAATTTTGCTACATTATGCAAAATCACCAACACCAGTAATTGAGATCAGCTAAGATGCAGACGGAGATGGATGTTGCTAAAAGCACACAAAAATCACCATTCCTAAGACACACTTATGAATGACTAAATTCCTCATGAAATTTCTTCCTCAGTGTTAAAGACAAATATATTTCTTCTTAATTTGTGTATAGCCACAAAAATACTATATTCAATTTCTTTAGGAAATTCCCTGGGTCTAGAATTTAATAGTCTTATAGTTTTAGCCATTGACAGATAACTGCTTTTTTGACGCACCTCTCAGACAGCAGCAGTTACAACTATGTTCTTGGATGTGTATTAAATTAAAATACTATGTAGTATCTCCCAGCTTCGCACATGTGTAGAAGCATGATTAGGAGAGTTTGTGGGAGTAATGGTGAGGGGGAGGGGAGGGGAAGGAGGAGAAGAGTCATTCATGACTCTGTGTAAACAGAGATTGTTACTGAATAATAGCAAACATCTCCAAATGATTCCTTCCTTTTTTTCTTTAAAGATGTATTTATTTGAGAGAGAGAGCACATGATCGTGTGTGCTTGTGAGTGAGTGGGGGAGGGGCAGAGGTTGAGAATCTTCAGGCAGACTTCAAGCTGAGTGTGGAGTCTGATGTGGGGCTCTGTCCCAGGTCCCCGAGATCATGACCTGAACTGAAACCAAGAGTTGGATCCTTAACTGACTGGGCCACCGAGGCATCCCCTAAATGATTCATTTGTGAAAGAATAACTACAGTTCTGATAATGCAAGTTCCTTCATTTTCACGTTTTGAATACCCACTCCATGACTTACTAACTGTGGACCTTGAGCAAGTCACATAGCCTTTCTGTAATACAGTTTTATCAGTTGTGAAATGGGAATAGTGATAGCCTATTTCATAGCTTGTGGTGAAAATTAAAGAGTTTATATATGTCAAATGTTTAAAATATATAAGAGGTTTTAATGATCCTTTTCAGGTGTGGGCAGAAACCCTCTTTTCTTGGTTTATCTTATCAGAGATGAGGCAACCTAGGTCTTTATAAACCTTTATTAAATACTGGGGCGCCTGGATGGCTCAGTGGGTTAAAGCCTCTGTCTTCGGCTTAGGTCATGTTCCTAGAGTCCTGGGATCCAGCCCTGCATTGGGCTCTCTGCTCAGCAGGGAGCCTGCTTCCCCCTCTCTCTCTGCCTGCCTCTCTGCCTACCTGTGATCTCTGTCTGTCAAATAAATAAATAAAATCTTTAAAAAGAAATAAATAAAAATGAACCTTAATACTAAAGAGCAAACAGAAGCATGAATGTGTGAGAACAAAACAGAGCATGCTGATGTAGAGAGCATGGTACCTGATCACACTCTACCTGGATTATTCTATTAAGGCCCTGCCTTATTCCATCTGTAGCCCCAGAGGGTTGGCATAACTTCCTAGGCCCCTCACTTGGGCTTCTTTCCTCCTCTAAGTTCTGACCTATGATTGAGAGGAGGGCGCCACACTAGAGTTCACTTGGTAATTGGATTAAGACCTTTAAGGCAGAGCAAGAAAAGGAGAGGTGCCATCTTCAAAGGTTCACTCGGGCTTTTCTTCTTGGTTTGTTTCTGGTGCCAGGGATAGGCCTTGTCTTCAAGTAATTGATACCTGAACTCCTTGCTTACAGTGCTTTGATTTTGCCTATCTCACCTGGGCTTTAGGCAACATGATTCACATTTAATAAAGGAACATTGTTCCTTTATAGAGCAGCCTGATTTATTGCTGATTCTTTCTCCTCCTCCTCCTCCTTCTTTTTAAGATGTATTTATTTGCAAGAGAGAGAGAGAGCATGAGTAAAGGGAGGCACACAGGGAGAGGGAGAGAATCCTCAAGCAGACTCCCCACTGAGCACAGAGCCTGGCACAGAGCTCGATCCCAGGATCCTAAGATCATGACCTGAGCTGAAATCAAGATTTGGACACTTAACTGACTGAGCCACCCAGGCTCCTCTAGAGCTGTTTATTTATGCTTGTGAAAAAAAAAATTTTCTCCTGTATTTTGGACATTAGATTTTTCTGCTGGGTAACTTTTCCCCACATGGAACTCATTCAGCCTCCTTCCAGATGGCATATCCTTATATCCACGATGGCTACTGCAGCCTCCTATCTTACCCCCCTTGTCTCGGAGCTGAGTAGCCAGCGCTGGGTACTCCATCTGCTCCTCTAGACTTAACTGGCAGCATTTCACAAGGTCCACTGCCCTCATCTATATGCGTCCCAGATGGGCAATGTTTTTGTTGGTCCCTGGAGTTGAATATAATGAGTAACTGTACAAATGTTTGACCAGCACAGACTTCTTGTAATCTATACACTTTCAATCTAATGCTTACTGAGATGGTTTGAAAATTATTTTTAGCATCTTAAACAGTAAGTATGTGGAACTCTGAAATACCTGATCATAATCGGGTAGATTCTTGATGAAAGATCTGAGGAAGAATGACTTGCTGTCAGGTGGATTTTTTTCTTACTCTGCCTGTGATGTAGATGTGTGAAAACACATGAGAATTTATATTGAGTTATTTCAATGAAAGAGAATATTTGTTTTTTTTTTAAATCAATATGGCAATATATTTTCATTGTAGAAAATATGGAAAGCGGACAAGTATAAAGAAATAGAAAAACTACAAATTGTATTACCAAAAGGAGACCAATGTTGACATTCTGTCATATTTTGCTTTAGTCCTTTTGTCTGTGTGTGTAGATATGTCATGTTTTATTTAATCAGTCCCTTACTTTGGATATTTAGCTCATTTCCTTTTTTAACTTTAATAAATAACACCATAAGGCATATATTTATACATACATTTTTGTGCTCAACTCTTGGGCTTTCTAGTTATACTTGTTACATTCAATATTAATTCTGTAATTCCTTGTTTTACTTATTCTTTCTTTATATCATCTATGAGTTTGATAACACTTACCTAAAAAGCATATTTGAGATATAGTATATCTTTCTGTGTTATAAAAAAAATCATTTTGATTTGTAAGGCACTTTTTATTTGTTTAGTAAGCTGGCAGTTATTAAAGACACTGTGCATTGGCTCGTTTGATCCTCAGCACTGATGAGTGGTTAAGAGTGCAGGTCAAGAGGGGCACTGCGTGCATTCCTGTCCTAGCTCTAACACTCACTGGCCTCATGACCTTGTGCAAATGGCTTACCTCTTCTGTGCCTCAGGTTCATCATCTCTAAGTTCATATAAGGTGCTTGAGAACACTAGAGGAAAAGATGCCACAAAAGTGCCATAATTATACAAAGTCAATACGCCAATTCCCATTTCACAGATAAGAAATCCAAGCCCAGAGAGCTTAAGTTGTTGGAGGTTCCCAAAACCAAGTGGAGGTAGGGTTTAAACTCAGGTCATTGCACTACAGAGCCAGAATGCTGGATGAGTGTCTGTGGGTAGGTTGTTCAACTTGGTTCTTTTCTGCCCCCTTAATTCACAGCATCACTTAGCTAGTTAGTGACAGAATCTGAACCCACATCCATTTATTCAGACTCTCGAGTGTGGTGCTTTTACCAGTACACTGTGATAGGTCCTAACTTGCCAGCACCCTGACAGATCTTGGTTGTGGGGTGTGTGTGTCTGTGTGTTCTGGTATTGTTATCTTTCTTCCCTTCATCTTGTTCTGACTCATATTTTTAATTTCATCATTTCCTGAACACTTATTTATTTATTCTCTGCTTTCTTTCACTAAAAATATAAGGTGGTTTATAGAGATATCTGTAGGACAACAAGATAAGAGTAAAATGAAATATGAAAGTCAGGGCAAAGGAAAAATAGAAACCCAGTTGGATGATTAAGATAATGCAGTTATTCTTGGTTCCAAGACCAGAGATGCTTTAGGACAGGATAGAGTGAGTGTCTTTAGAGAAACGAGTTTAGAGGGCTTCACCTCAGTTGGTGACATCATGCTGTAATGCACTTTGGGAAAAGCAAAGCTACAGGGATGTCAGGAACGTGTGTCAAGGTGTGAAGGTCTTTGAAACCATACGGCACCCTTGATATTGTGCAGACAAATTTCCTACTAATATTCTTATCCCCATAGTGCCTCCAATATGAAACTCTGATAAAAGACCATGACCTTAAGGCAATATTCCATATAAATTGCTTTTCTCAGAGTAATACTGAATTCAGGTTAGACTTCTCTAGTAAATATTCCAGTTGTAGCTATTTTGACACCTCAGTGAGAGTTAAATGTTGAGTGAACAGCAATAGGAATTGAGTTGGAGGAAATACTGACATTTTATGTGAAAATTGAGGAGCCTAATAAGGACACAGCTGAATAGAAGACACACATTTCTGCCTGAAGGAGGCAGTTCTCAAGAGCAGGGCCATGCTATTCCTCAGGAAGTAGATGACATATTGCTGAATGGATTCCATAGAATGTGGAAATTCTTAATTATGCTACAAATTTCAAACATTGTATATGTTATTTATAGGAAATTTTGCAAATGAGGTAAATTACCAAGAAGGAAATAAAAATCATCTGTAGTTTTACCACCTGGGAATATTTTCTACTAATACTTTCAGTTATAATAAAGGTCTACATGAGGGTAGATGTATAGTATTTTAAAAGTTGAATCCTACTGTACATGATATTTTACAATGTTTTAAAATTAACAAAATATCTTGAGGATTTTCCCATGCCAACAAATCCTCATTTATAATCAAGTTTTTTTTTTTTTTAAGATTTTATTTATTTATATGAGAGAGATCACAAGTAGGCAGAAAGGCAGGCAGGGGCGGGGGGAAGCAAGTTCCCTGCTGAGCATAAAGCCCAATGCGGGGCTTGATCCCAGGACCCTGGGACCATTACCTAAGCTGGAGGTTTTAACCCACTGAGCCACCCAGGTGCCCCTATAACCCAGTTTTTAATAACCAAAGATTATCCCATCATTGGATACAAATAAAAATAGAGATAATCAGATTCTTATTTCTGCCAATAAAAAATCCTAAGTGTCCAAAAAGTATTTAATTCTGATCAGTGTAAGTACCTGAGGTATCCACTAAAATAAGCTGGTTTGCAAAATCTGTCTCTGGATAAAGTGAGTGAATTTATGTGCTCCACAGATTGGTTAGCTATATGTACTAGTTAAATGTTGAAAAACACCTGTCTCAGTGGAGAGTTGATCCTTTAACTGGTGGGGATTAGGAGCAGGTTCAGCTCTCCATAAGGTCCTTCTAGTTCACAGAAGAGCTCTTCCGTGCCTTGGGGAAGCTCATTTTCTAGTTGAATTTGGGGTTGATGGGGAGAGTTTGTGATGCTTCATCCAAGCACATGTTCTTACAGGCCAGGTAGGAAGAACTTGAGTTCTTCCTGTGACTTAGGCTTTGTGGGTTAGACCACAGGGTGCCTGCTATAGACCTGTTACTAAGTAAACATTAATATTCTTACCACAAATGTGAAACTACTTCTTTCCTTTATGTCAGTCCCTGATGCCAATCGTATTGCGATCCTGGCTGATTGCCAGGAGAGCCTGGCTACCAGACTGTTCGGGTGCCAAATTAAGTAGGCACAAGTCCCTAAGAAAGAGAAACGGGCATGAATATCAGCTTCAGCATGGGCAGAGATGAAAAAAAAGTGATGTGTTAATGCCAGGCACACGGCCAGTCTGCTCATCATCAGTGTGTCACTTCCGTGCTTTCCCTCTTCTTGTCCAAATGCTGCCCATATTTCAGAATTCTGCTTACATCTCCAGAGAGCTTTTCTTGACCTTTCTAGTTTACATGACTTTCTTACTGCATTTGCCTCCAATGCAGTTTTTAAATTTGTGCCACTCTTTCTGGCATTCTGATGTATAACATCTTATATTGTTATTTATGTGCTGCATGTATACACATATGTATTAGTTGTATATTGGATACTAAAAATTTCATTTGCTGCCTTTGATCACAATTGTAATAAATATTTATTGAGGACTTTTTAATTTAAGTTTTAATTTTTTTTTTTTTTTGAATTGGTAGTACATCACATGGTTCAAAATTTAAAAGGCACAGCAGGTTATAGAGAAGAAAAGTCCACCTCTCTCCCTGTCCCCAGCCACCTGCTTTCTATCCCTGGGGGCAACCACTATTATCATTAAAAACATTTTGAAAAAAAGAAGGAGAAGAAGTTGCGGCTCAGCCAATCAGTGGTGTGCTGGTGTTTATTCATACTGGCTTATGGGAGTTGAAACTTTGTGAGTTGTCATTATTATGATCGCTTAAAGTAGGCCACGGTGTGAGTACTTAACAGCGTGGAAATCAGCAAATGCTACAAAGCAGGGACTTTACTTCTGGATGTATTTTAATTTATAAATATTATTTGTTTCAGTCTTTGTTCCATCTTTCTTATACAATGAACAAATATTTTAGAATTATTTCTCTAGAGAACAGAGAGCCAATTGTTGGACATTTACGAACACTACTACCTTAGTCCTGGCATCTAGAGATAACCACCGTTACACTCTGGGATGCAGCTTTCTGGTCTTTTTCCCAGGTGTACATAGTTGTACACCAGTTGTACATAGTTGATAACAAATCCTGATTAGATTATTTTAAGATTTGTCTTTTTTTTTTTTTTCTTGCTGTTAAGGATTGTGCATTGTTCGTATAAACCCCATTTCATGTACCATGTTGTCACACAGCATTACATGGTAAATAATTATTTGATGGATGAAGTAATACGTGAAAGATCAAGAGAAAGATCATCATGAGTGCACCAGGAATCATTAGTAACGTCACAAAGTTTTAATCAAGCTAGGGCAAAGGACCTGAAGAATGCTGAAATTGCTATATTGATGCAGGCTGCCTAATCTATTCTGAAATGTCATTAGCTCTAGTGTGAGACTTTCACTAACTGGCAGTCACTGCCTTGAAATGGCTGTAAGTCCCGTTCTTAGAGAATAGCGACACCTGTAATGAGCTATATGGCAACGTCTCAGCCGGTGCGTTCACGCTGGAAGCCTAATCACACAACTTTGTTGGTTTGGACATCTGAAACTAATAGACCCACTCTGGATTCTGGGGTATCTGAAGTGCACAAACGGCAAGACGGAAGTAGGAAAGACAGACATCACAACATCTCAGAATTGGAAGAGGGCTTAAGTCAAACCTTGGTACTGAAATACAGCTTCAAAGTTACATGATTACAAAACTGTGGGGAACCTCATCAGCAGTGTCCTGGTGTTCTGTGAGTAGTCTTACTTGGCCTCCCAGCTGAGAGTGTTTCCAACAGTATTTTTCAAGTAGGGGCTATTATTAAAAATTAGATCACAGACTTTCTGTGAGCACAGTGTAAAAAGCTGGTAGACTCTTCAGCTGTCTCTGTGTCGATTTGGCTAATACCAGTATTATCTGAAACAACAAACCATAATATATGACACTTTATGTCTGAAAGAATGAAGACGTTCAGGCAGATCAGAGAATTCTCTCATCATTATGGTTTTCTGACTATTGCATTTCAAAAGGGAAAAAATAAAATAGAGAAATAATTCCAAGAGACTGATTCGTTTATCTATTTATACAGGAGATTTAGAAGAGAGACATGAAAACAGTAAACACTCACTGAAAAGCAAAGTATATTTATAAGTTAAAATAAACGAAAAAATCTCCCCAAGTTGCAAAATGACTCTGTTCTCTTCCTCCATCTTCTATAAATTTGCTTTACAAATACATGGGAAGAATTTGTGGCAGTAGCTTTGCAAATAAATACAAACTGTCTTGTAGTCTGCCATCATCTTCCATATTAATAAAGTTGAGGTGAAATAAATGAGATTTTTTTCCCTACTCTCTTAGTATTAATTATTATACATTCTGGATGAGTAAGAATGTATTTATGTATGAGGCTGATAAAATGTATCTTCATATTTGTGAGTGCTTGTCATGTAGTAAGCCATTTCTCTTTCTTGACATTACTAAGTAAAAATTAAACTTGCTGGCAATATTTGCTTGGCTTAATGGTTCTGAACTAAAAGATGACTGTTTATCATGGATAAAATTAACAGACTGATATAACAGCTACCCTACCCTTTACTTTTTCATTGCACATTGCTTAATAAATAATGTTAAAGGTAATAGGACTTATAAGCTAAAATTTCAAACCCCAAGTTCTTCATAATTCACAAAAACTTCATATTCTATTCTCTTAAAGTATGTTTATCATTATTTATATCTCAAATAAAATTACATCTTAATGTGTATTTTGACCCGCCCCCCCACTTTATTAGAAAAGCTGCAATGTATATTCTGAGGTGGTTAAGCATGCATATGGCACTACCAAGTAGGCATGGTGAATTGATCATCAAAGAAACAATTAAAGTTAAGACAGCAAGCAAATGGGATTTCTCATAGTTTGTGTGTACCAAATTTATACATAGATAAAGTGATGAAAGCAAGTACACATTTTAATATAGAGAGGTTATTTCATGGAGCACAGATCTCTTGTACTGAAGAACTGAGGCCCTGTTTTCCTTCCTGTACGGGTGCCACTCTTGCTGCAGGACCAAGGAGTGAATCAGTTCTGCTGCTGCCCCCCCCCCCATATCCACTCCCATCACACATTTTGGGTATTTACCTCCTTAGAGATGCAGAGGACCGGGAGTATTTGTAGTCCTCCATCCTATTTGACCATGTTCAGGTATCAGGCCCCAAATATCGTAGACAAACACAAGACCCTTCTGCCATATCCATCTTGTAGCCTCTTTGCATCTACTCTTTACTCCAGATGTGCGCCTACCTGTGACTTGGCTGTTGTGTAGGCAACTGTTTCTGAGGGTCAAGCCTCGCATGTTTGAGGAAATCAACCTGATGTTCCTGCTTGAATATTTTCGTGCTTCCCCTTTCTACATTGCCATGTTACTTCTTTTTATGTGATAGTAAAGGTTAATTGTTCATTAGAAATAATTGGCCCATGTAGCTATTAATGATCAGTTTGCTACTTATTTATTTATTATTTATTTTTTTCTGGCATTAAAAAAATACTTCTAATGATGAAAAGATTTTTCTAAATATTTCCTCAGGAATGGAAAGTTTGAGAATTATTTTAGTTCTTTTTTTTTTTTCTTTGATCAACACTTGTGACTTCATTTTTTCCCTTCCTATCATTTTTGAAGATGCTGACATGTCAAAAATTTAGGGCATAGTAGCTTTCCCCCATTGCCTTTAGGTCAGATAGTCTTTTCTTTTTTTTTTAAGATTTTTTATTTATGTATTTGACAGACAGAGATCACAGGTAGGCAGAGAAGCAGGCAAAGAGAGAAGAGGAAGCAGGCTCCCCGCGGAGCAGAGAGCCTGATGCAGGACTCAATCCCAGGACCCTGAGACCATGACCTGAGCTGAAGGCAAAGGCTGTAACCCACTGAGCCACCCAGGCTCCCTCAGATAGTCTTTTTTATTAAATATGTATTTTTTTCATGGTTTCCTTTTCATCTAATGCTTGAAGCCATCTAAAATTTACTTTAGGTTAAAAAATGAAGCTCTAAACATTTTTTTAAACAGATAACTATTTCAACATCTTTTAACTCTTTCCCCTCCCTTCAACAGCAACTCCTTCATCATCAATGCAGTCTTATACTGATATTAAAAATCAGGGGTGCCTGGGTGTCTCAATGGACTAAAGCCTCTGCCTTCAGCTCAGGTCATGATCCCAGTGTCCTGGGATCGAGCCCTGCATCGGGCTCTCTGCTCAGCGGGGATCCTGCTTCCTCCTCTCTCTCTGCCTGCCTCTCTGCCTACTTGTGATTTCTCTCTGTCAAATAAATAAATAAAATCTTAAAAAAAAAAAAAATCAGTCCTGGAGTGCCGAGGTGGCTCAGTTGGTTAGGCAACTGCCTTCGACTCAGATCATGATTGTGGAGTCTTGGGATCAAGTCCTGCATCAGGCTCCCTGCGCAGCAGGGGTAGTCTGCTTCTCCCTCTGATCCTCTCCTCCTTATGCTGTCTCTCACTCTCTCTCTCTCTCTCTCTCTCACACACACACACACACACACACACACCAAAAAAAAAAAAAATCAATCCCGACTCTCCTGTTTCATTAGTCAGTCTGCTTATTTTTGTACCAGTAATGTGCTTGCATAAACACTTTTTGGTTTAAATGAGTTCCATGTAATGAGGACATTAACTCTATGTCATCTGTATTCTTCATCTGCATTAAAGTCTTTATGGTATTTTTGATATACTGAATTTTCTTACCTGATAATCCTATCTCTATAGGATGGGATTATGTTAATGATATAGTGAAGAAAAAATACATTATTTTCTCCTCCCTGAAAGAGAAGAGAAAGTCAGTTAGAAAATTTAAGGAAAAGAAGAAAATTTCAGCTGACTGATATTAGCTGTGCACTTTCTTTGTAACCTTAATTATGTTGAGATATGTTCCTTTTATGCCTAATTTATTTTAAAGAGTTTTTATCATGAATGGGTATGGAATTTTGCCAACTGATTTTTTCCTTTGTCTATTGAGATTATCATATTTTATTCATTCTATTAATGTGATGTATCACATTGGTTGATTTGCATATATTGAACCATCCTTGCATACCTCAATAAATCCCACTTTATCATGATGAATGATCTTTTTAACATGCTGCTGAATTGGTTTGTTAGTTTTTTATTGAGAATTTTTTATCTATATTCATCATTGGCTGATAGTTTCACTTCTAGTAGTGTCTTTTTCTGGTTTTGTTGTCAGGAAAATGCTTGCCTTCTAAAATGAGTTTGAAAGTATTCCATCATCTTTGATTTTTTAGAGTGATTTGAGAAGAATTGGTGTTAATTCTTTGAATGTTTGGTAAAATTTACCAGTGAAGCCATATGGTCCTGGGCTTTTCTTTATTGGAAAATTTTTGATTACTGATTCAGTTTTGTTTCTAGTAATTTGTCTATTCAGATTTTCTGTTTTTTCCCCTGATTCCTGTGTGTTTCTAAGAATTTCTCCATTTCTTCTATGTTGTCCAGTTTGTTGGGGTATAGTTGTTCACAGTAGCCTCTTCTGATTCTTTGAATTTCTGTAAGGTATGTTGTAATGTGCCCCCCACCCCCCCTTTTTTCCCCACACTTAAAAATGTTTACATGTGCTCAGGAGTTCATTTTTAGAAATAGGTATTACCTTTAACATAGTGGAAGTGTGGGTGGTTATTATATTTTGATAGAAAATACCACTTTTTAACAATTTGCAATATAGATTGATTTAGATTTGGCTCTTGACAGTTTCATCTCCATTTTCTCTCTTTTCCCTCAGGTGATAAAGCCAACATTTGTTTAGGATTACAATGCCTTACTCTTTACCAATATCTTTTTTTAATAATCAGCATATAATGTGTTATTGTTTCAGGGGTACAGGTCTGTGAATCATCAGTCCTGCACAATTCACAGCACTCACTATAGCACATACCCTCTCTAATGTCCATCACCCAGCCACCCCATCCCTCGCACCCCATCCCCTCCAGCAACCTTGTGTTGTTTTTTTATTTATAATTTTTTAAAAGATTTTATTCATTTATTTGACAGATAGAGATCACAAGTAAGCAGAGAGGCAGGCAGAGAGAGAGATGGGGGGGGGGAGCAGGCTCCCTGCTGAGCAGAGAGCACGATGCGGGGCTTGATCCCAGAACCCTGGGATTATGACCTGAGCCAAAGGCAGAGGCTTTAGCCCATGGAGCCACCCAGGCACCCCTATTTATAATTTTTTTGATTTGAGTCCTTTCTCTTTCTTCTTGGGTTTTTTGTTTTTTTGTTTTTTGTTTTTTTCAATTTTGTTTATCTTTTCATAGAATCAACTCTTATTTTAGTTAATCGTCTCTAGTGTTTCTCTATTTTATTTATTTATTTTTATCTTATCAATTATTTTCTTTCTTCTGCTAATATTGGGCCCAGCTTATTCTTCATTCTTCTTTTTCTAGTTCCTTTTAAGATACAGAGTTAAGATGCTTATTTGGGATCTTTGTTGCTTCTTCTTTCTTTCTTTCTTTCTTTTTTTTTTTTAAAGATTTTATTTATTTATTTGACAGAGATCACAAGTAGGCAGACAGACAGGCAGAGAGAGAGGAGGAAGCAGGCTCCCTACTGAGCAGAGAGCCCGATGCGGGGCTCGATCCCAGAACTCTGAGATCAAGACCTGAGCCGAAGGCAGAGGCTTAACCCACTGAGCCACCCAAGTGCCCCTTTTTCTTTTTTCTTTTTTTTTTTTTAAAGATTTTATTTGAGTCGGGGAGAGAGAATGAGCAAGCAGGAGTGCAAGAGGAGGGGGAGGAAGAAACAGACTTCTTGCTGAGCAGGAATCCTGTTCTGGGGCTCAGTCAAAGGACTCTGGGATCATGACCTGAGCCAAGGGCAGATGCTTAACCCACTGAGCCATGCAGGCACCCCTCTTTCTTGTTTCTTAATGTAGACATTTATTGCAATGAACTTCCCTCTTGGAATTGCTTTTGCTGCATATATAAGTTCTGGTTTGTTGTGTTTTTGCCTTAAGAAACTCTTTTCTTTTTCCATTAATTTCTTCTTTATTGGTTGTTCAGGAGAGTGGTTGTTTAAGTTCCATGTGTTTGTGAATTTTCCAGTTTTCTTCTTCTTTTTTTTTTATTATTTTTTTTTTCTTACTTATTTGAAAGACAGAGATCACAAGTAGGCAGAGAGGCAGGCAGAAAGAGAGAGGAGGAAGCAGGCTCTCTGCTGAGCAGAGAGAGCCCGATGCGGGGCCCGATCCCAGGACCCTGAGATCATCATGACCTGAGCCGAAGGCAGAGGCTTTAACCCACTGAGCCACGCAGGTGCCCCTCCAGTTTTCTTCTTTTTATTGATTTCTAGTTTATGCCATTGTGGTCAGAGAACATACTGGTACGATTTCAATTTTCTTTAATTTGCTAAGATTGTTACATGGCCTGTCAAATTGTCTATCTTGGAAAATGTTTCATGTGTTTTTTTGAGAAGAATGTGTATTCAGCTTTTATTGGATAGAATGTTCTATAAATATCTGTTAAATCCATTTGGTCTATATTGTTCAAATCTGCTGTTTCCGTACTATTGTCTGTCTAGATGATCTATCCGTTGTTGAGGGTAGGATGTTAAAATCCCCACCTATTGCACTATTGTTTACTTCTCCTTTTAGCTCTGTTAGATTTTGTTTTATACATATAGGTACTCCAATGTTGGGTGAATAAATATTTACAATTATTATATCTTTTTGATGTATCAACACCTTTATCATTATATAATGATCTTCTTGGTCTATTTTTCCTTTTTTATTTTTTTTCCCAGTTTAAAGCTAGTTTATCTGAAAGAAGTATAGCTACCCTGATTTTGTTGGTCACTCTTAGTTTGGAATGTCTTTTTCCATCCCTTCATGCTCAGTCTGTGTGTGTCCCTAAGGCTAAAGTGAGTCTTTTGTAGGCAACATGTTGTCAGATTTTGGGATTTTTTATCTGTTTATCCTTTTAAAATCTTTTAATTGGTGAGTTTATGTTTGAAGCAATTATTGATAAGTAAGGACTTACTGTTGCCATTGTTGGTTGTTTTCTGTTCCTTATCCTGTTGTCTTTTCTTGTGTTTTGATATCTTTTGGTGTCAGCATCTTGATTTTTTTATTTGTATTTTTTTGCATTTGAACAATTAGTACTTATTTTTCTTTTTAAAGATTTTATTTAAATTTAATTAATTAACATAGAATGTATTGTTTGTTTCATGGGTATAGGTCTGTGATTCTTCAGTCTCATATAATACCCAGTGCTCATTACAATGCATACCTTCCCCTGTGTTCATCACCCATTTACTCCGTTCCTCCACCCCCTCACCCCCACCCCAGCAACCCTCGGTTTGTTTCCTATGATTAAGAGTCTCTTTTATATTTTTTTTCTCTCTCTGATTTCATCATGTCTCATTTTTTTCCTCTCTTCCCCTATGATTCTCTCCCTTGTTTCTTAAATTTCACATATCTGTGAGGTCATATGATAATTGTCTTTCTCTGATTGACTTATTTCACTTAGCATAAACATCCTTTAATTTCTTTATTGTGTTATTTTGTGTAATTACTACCGGATTTTCCTTTGTGATTACCATGAGGATTACATAAAGTATCTTAAATTTATAATACCCTACTTGAAACTGACAAATTAGCTTCAATAGAATTCATAAACTGTACACTTTTACTTCTCCTCACATTTTAGATTGTTGCTATTATGGTTTACATGTTTTTAATACTGTGTGACTAGTAACAGTTATTGCAGTTATGCTCATTTTTACTATGTTCATTTTTTTAAACATTTAAACTAGAGCTGTAAGTGAATTATACACCCCTATTATCATATGCAGAATCTAACCATGACTACTTATTTACCATTACTGGTGAGCTCGATACTACCTTTTTTATGTTTTCATGATTTTAATAACTTCCACTCAAAGAACTACATTCCTTTTAGCATTTCTTGTAAGACATATCTGATTGGAATGAATTCCCTCAGCTTTTGTTTGTTTGGGAAAGTCTTTATCCATTCCTTGCTTCTGAAGAACTGTTTTGCCAGGTATAGAATTCTTGTTTGACAGTTATTTTCTTTCAGTATTTTCCTCTGGCTTGAAATGTTTCTGTTGAGAAATTTGCTGATAATCTCATGGAGGGAGATTCTCTTGCATGTAATTTCTCTCTTCTCTTGCTCCTCTTAAAAGGTTTTTTGTTTTGTTTTTGATTTTTGACAATTTAATTATAATGGGTCTCAGTATAGTTCCATTCAGGTTCAGTTTATTTGGAGTCTTTTGGGCTTTGTGGATCTGGATGTCCATTTTTCTCCCCTGGTTTGGGAAATTTCCAATTCAGTTTTAAAAGCACTTTCTGGGGGCACCTGGGTGGCTCAGTGGGTTAAATCTCTGCCTTCAGCTTGGGTTATGATCTCAGGGTCCTGGGATCGAGCCCCACATCAGGCTCTCTGCTCAGCTGGGAGCCTGCTTCCCCCTCTCTCTGCCTGCTGTTCTGCTTACTTATATCTCTGTCTGTCAAATAAATAACTAAAATCTTTAAAAAAATAAAAAATAATAAAAGCACTTTCTGTTCTTGTCCCTTTTTCTTCTGCTTCTGGAATTCCCATTATCTGTATTTTGTTTCTTTTCATTGTCTCCCATAATTCCCATTGGCTTTCTTTACTCTTTTTTTTCCCCTCCTGACTGGGTAATTTCTAGTGCCCTATCTTCCAGGTTTCTGTTTCTTTCTTTTGCATGGTCGAGTCTGTTTTGGAAACTCTCTGTTGTATTTTTTAGTTCAGTTATTGTATTTTTCAATTCCAGTTTTGTTTTTTTTTTAGTGGTTGCTATTTCCTTTTCAAACTTCTGTTTTGTTCATGCATTATTCTTCTAATTTCATTTAGTTGTCTGTGTTTTCTTATAGTCCCCCAAATTCCTTAAAAGAAGTGTTTTGAATTCTTTGCCTGAAAGTTCATAGATCTCAGTTTCTTTAGGGTCAGTTATTGGAGCTTTATTCATTTCTTTTGATGGTATCACATTTATTTTTTGTGATCTTTGCTTCCTCTGTTGGTATCTGTGCAGATGAGTGATCAAGCCCCCTTCCAGATTTTATAGGTTTGCTTTGGCAGAGTTAGTTATTTACCAGTCAGCTCAGTTTGGGTTTCTGGATGTGTTTGCTGGTAGTGTCTTTGGGTATGTCGGGCCTGTTATTATAGTCTGTTTTGAGGCAAGGCAGCTGGTTGAGCTCCGAGGACAGAGTTGAGGGGTGGAGAGTAAACTCCTGGCTAGAAAACAGTTGGATGGGACTGATGGCTTTGTTCCCTAACAGAGTGAGGCTGTAGGATGGGCTCTGTGGTTGCCTGCGTTCTCTGGTCAGGCTTTATAGATGTTTGGGATTGGGTGCTACATTCAGCTGTAGATGGGGCTTATAAATTAGTTTCTCTACCCTGGCAGGGCAGCAGGATGGGACTCAGGGCCTGTATAGCTCATTGTTTGGGATCCAAATCAAGCCAGAGTGTGCAATGAATTCCCTGGTCAAGTAAGGCCACAAGTTTTGCTCTCCAGATGTAGGAATCCCTGGGCTGTGCTCTCTCTTCAAGTACCTACTGTACATAGGGCTGTTGAAAGGGCTGTGCAGGTCCCTGGTTGAATAGGCTGAAAGCTGTAATCAGTGATGAGTGGGTCTATGAATTAGCTTCCCCACCTGAGTGGGCGAAGAAGCAGCTCTAAAGCTGGTAAAGCCCTTTGTTCTCTTAACTGCAGCCAGACTGCTCTCCAAGTTCCCTGACCGAACAGCAGCTCTGGCTTTGCTCTACGAGCTGTTGGCCCTCCCTGGCCTCCTCTCAGCTTGAGTGCTGCTGGGCCTCACAGTTTCCAGGAGCTGTTGCCAGCCCTCTGGTCAGTTGAGGCTGAAAGACTCCTCAGCAGGTGGGGCTGTGATTCAGCTTTTTGGGGGGCAGTGGAGAAGGGGCCGCTCCAAGCTACTCTCATTTTCCCAAACAGACTCTGATTGGGAAGGGTTGGAAGCTACTCTCAACCGTGGCTGTGAATTAATCCCCCTGCCTGAGCATAGACTGGGAATGCTTCATGCTCATTATGGCTTTGCCTGCCTACCTCTTGGCTCAAGTGACCCTGGGCTGCCCTGCTTCTAGGAGTTTGAGTCAGCCCTCTTGTTTAGATGGGGCTGGAAGACACTCTCCAAAGTGAATGGGGCTGTGTTTCAGTTCCTTGCCTGGGGGTGGGCAAACTGGTCTCTGTGGCTGGCAAAACTCCTCATTTGAGGATCTGAATCAGGGAGATCAGCCCTGCACAGAGTTTCCTGGTCAGCATGAACCCTCAGCTAGGTTCTGCAGATGAAAGAAACTGTTAGTTGGGATGAATACTTGGGCACTGCAGATATGAATTCAGTCTGCTATGATCTGTGGGCTGGTTGCCTCAAGTCCCTTCCTCTTCTCCATCATAATGAGATTCCTGGTTGAGCCCTGTAGATTTCCCTGCAATCTCCATGGGGCTCCCACAATGTGATTCAGATGGTGGAGTGATGCTGGTTGTACTGAGTTCTTTTCCCACCAGAGGGACTGGAAACTCAGGGGAGACCTGCATGGCCTGAGGGAAGGGCAATTCAGTCAATGTGTGGCTGCTTCTCTTACCCTTCTAAGGCAGTCTGTCTTGGCTTCTAAGGTATAGCGGGTGCTTCAGCCTCATCCTTGTGTTCTAGAATTCTCTCAGTGGTGTCTTGTCCTTGAATAGTTGTTGGTTTAGTTAGTTTGTTTGTTTATGGTAGGGGAGGAAGATCAGGAACAACTTATATTGCCATCTTGGTCCAGTTACTATAGTTTTATAAAACTCTTATCATCATGCAGGTTTCTGTTCCCATTAAGAATTTTTTTCCTATGGGACACCTGGGTGGCTCAGTCAATTAAGTATCTACCTTCAGCTCAAGTCATGATTCCAGGATCCTAGGTTCTTGCTCAGCCAGGAGTCTGTTTCTCCCTCTGCCCGCTACTCCCCCTACTTGTGCTCTCAAAAAAAATTTTTTTTTTTTGCTATATTTATGAGGTGCCTGAGTGGCTGAGTTAGTTGAGCATCCAGCTCTTGGTTTCAGCTTAGGTCATGATCTCAGGGTCCTGAGATTAAGCCCCGGTTGGGGCTCGGTTCTCAGCAGGGAGTGTGCTTGAGATCCTCTCTCTCTATCCCTTCCCCCACTTGCTCACTCTCTCTGCCTCTCAAATAATAAATAAATCTTTAAAAAAAGAGAGAATTTTTTGCTATGTTTAAAACTTCATTCTTCGGTATAAACTTAACAGTTAATTTGTTAAGTTCTATGAAAAAAGTCCCATTGGTGTTTGTATTGAAATAATATCACATTTATATATTTACATATATTCACATTTTTATTGTGGTTAGTTCTTTTATCCAGGGATATGGCTTATCTGTTTTTTTCCATGTCCTCTTTTGTCTATTTTGTAATTGTCTTCGTAAAGGGCACACACACATTTTGTTAGATCTATTCCTATGAACCTTATAGATTATGCTCTTAGTCAGGTGGGATCTTTATTTTTCTATTACGTTTTCCAATTTTCAAAAGAATTTTAAATTACAGTATTACCAGGAAGATGGATTCTGTTTTGTATCAAAAGTAACATCTTTCATAGTGTTTAAATTTCTTTCTCTTTTGTCTCTGGGAGAAAGTTGGATTCTTTGAATACAACTCTGAGTATAATAAGAAAATTTTCAAGGTGCCATCAAAGTTCATTTAATTCTGTTTTCTTAAACTGCCATATATTGATATAGCAATGACATTTCGATGATCTTTTCCAAGATGAAGGTTGAGGAATTGTTGTGATATATTTTAATTCTTTAGCATTAAAATCTTCTCGCTTTTGTCTTCCAGAGTCAATGTAAAGCTTCCTAAATGCTTTATAGGCCTTTGATCAATAACCTCGAATTATTTTACAGAAAGCTCATTTAAAAAATTATAGTGATCTTTCTGCAGTTTCTTATTAAATGAAAGGAAATACAATTCAGCTTATTTGTAACTTGTTTTGTTATATCCTTTAGTTATGGTGAAGCTTGTGCCTTTTCAAAAGGCCCATGCTAATTATTATTTTGATGTCAATATTGACAGTGGAATTTATGTTATTTCTATTACTTAAGAAATCTTATTTTTCTTGCTGTTGTGCATATTTGAATTACATTGAGCTTGGAGAGGAGTTTGTTTTGTGGTTGAAACCATGTATCAGTGTATTTCATAACAGCTAGATAAAACACATTCATATTTTGCCTTTTCTGTTCAGTGATTTTATCAACTGAGCATTTTGAAATAAGATGATTGACATGCTGTTATCTTTCCTCTGAACTTTAACCTTTGGTTATTTAAAACCTCTAGGTATTGTAAAATTATGTTTGGTTATTCTTGAGGGTGCTGGATGTGCCCCAGAGTACGCAAATAACTGAATACTTCAGCTTACACCTACTTAATTAGCCAGTAAAAATGCCTTAAACAGCACCAAAAGGGAAGTAAGATTTGTTTTTTGAGTGAAACACAGAGGAAAAATTTACTTTGCAAATGACTTCAACTTTAAACTATGTACACATTTTGAGACATTGAGGATTATATGTAAGTACTTTTTGCTTATATGACATCTGAGAAATGGCTGTCATTTCTAAAATTTACTGTTCTTTGAATATTTGCGAATTTGTAAAGTTTTTGTATTTTACGTTGTTGGTGTCTCTGATTTGATAAATGATCTATAAATATCCTTTCCCATTTTTGTATGGGAATCTTGCAATTTTTTTTGCTTATTCATAAGAATTTTTTTTATATGTAAGAGATGTCAACGTACTGTCAATCACACATGCAAGAGTTTTCCCAGGTTAATGTTTGCTTTTAAGTAAAGATTATTTTGAGGGGCGCCTGGGTGGCTCAGTGGGTTAAGCCGCTGCCTTCGGCTCGGGTCATGATCTCAGGGTCCTGGGATCGAGTCCCACATCGGGCTCTCTGCTCAGCAGGGGGCCTGCTTCCCTTCCTCTCTCTGTGATCTCTTCCCTTCCTCTCTCCTACTGTGATCTCTCTCTGTCAAATAAATAAATAAAATCTTTAAAAAAAAAAAAAAAAAAAGATTATTTTGAAATTGTTTCAAAACTACAGGAAAAAATATGATGTTAGTACAAAGAACTCCCACATCTCCTCTTACCAGATTCCTAATTGGTAATATTTTCACTCATTTACTTCATCACCCTCTATCTTTTATTCCAGTATGACTTTTACTGACAATATTTTCTATCACCTTTAATAGTTTGGTGAGTGTTTTCTCAAAATGAGGGCATTCTCCTATATAGTCAACATATAACCTCCTAGTCCAGGAATCAGCATTGACACCACAGTATCATCTAGTCTTCACACCCCATTCATATTTCACCAGCCATCCAAACAATGTCACTTTTTCCTTCTTGGCCCGGGGTTCAATCCAAGAGCACGTTACATTGGGTTGTCTTATCTCATAATCAACTTTGGTCTGGAGCAATTCTAACCTTTCTCTGTCTTTGGTATCCCTTATGGTTTTAGAGGTACAGGCATTTCATTCTTTAGGATCAGCCTCCACCTGGGTCCATCTCATGCTTCCTCATCACTCAGGCCATGCATTCTTGCCGGGAATACTGCAGAAGTGGTGCTGACTCTCCTCAGTACACCACATCTAGAGGTGGTACACTTTATCAGTCTGTCTCATTACTCATGATGTTAACCTTGATCACCTGGTCAAGTTGGTGATCTGCCAGGCTCTTCAATATTTTTCCCTTCTGATTTCAATTAGTATTTTATGGGGTGATACTCCAATTTTATTCCAGTATGCTATTCCTCATCAGACCTTTACTCTCTGTCCTTAACATCCATTGGCCATACCCACCTGAATCATAAAGTATTGCTTCTTAGTGACATGAATTAAAAATGACATTGAAAATTGAAACTCATGTTAACTTTTAAATTCATTTTCTAGTATTATAAAAATTGAGTAATATAGATCATATAAAAATATATTTCCCAAATATGGTAAGTGAAACTTTTTGTATTTCATTTTAAGTGCATATCGGCATTCACTGTGTAAGGCATCTTTAAGTTAACTACTGTACTTTTCTTTAATGAAAATTATTCATTTATATTGAATGTATTCAGAGAAAATAACATCTTACTTCCATTTTCCTACCTTTTCTACATTTCTTGTGCTAGCTTTATAGACCATATTGCATTTATTGGACGAAAATATCACAGACTTTCATAAAAATAAGATCAGAATGTATAGAAGATATGCTAGAAGCAGATTTTGCTGATGGGCTCTTATATGTAGTCTTCTATGGCTATTCCATTTATTATGGTTTTCAAAAATTTTATTTCATCTAGTTTTGGGATTTTCCTTTTTGACATTTCTAACAGATTAAAAATGCATATTTTCTTTATTTAAAAATAAATATGACTGCTTTTCATCAGCCAGTAACTGAGTTAAACATATGACAAAAACCTTTTCAACCTCTAACTTGTCAGAGTCCAAGGTTTATTAAGTTGCATTAAGAAAAACTGTGCTTATTTTTGAGTTCACCATTTCTAATAGATTCAATAATGTAGAATGATATGAAATAATAAATATGAAAACAGTAGAAAAATAAAGTGATATAAATAAAATGATGTAAAATAAAGACTTGGCAGAAATACAGGAATGTAGACATGAATGAGGATGCCTACATTTATAGCAAATTATTATCCCGGGAAGTGTCTATTCAGGAAAATTATGGAAGACGAAGCTCTTTGAGGGCCTTTGTTTCTTTTTCCCAGTCTCCTCTGTGCTGGTAAAATACCTGACCTTCAGATGGCCAAAAGATATTGGTGGAGTGGTGGGATGGAAGTGCAGAGCATCTGCTAATCTCAGGGTTTGTAGTCATTCACTGATTTCTTAGGTTCCTTGGAATATTTTCTCTGCTTTGTAAACATTAACACTTTATTAAATTCCCACACTATCATGCCATCCTCTAAACACCTTGCATGGATTAATCTCACTGAGTGCTCATCACTGTCTTGGAGGTTATTCCTATTCCATTTTTATCCCTATTTTGCAGATAAGGAGAGGGCCCTCAATAGTTAAGTCCAATGTCCAAGGTAATAGTAAGGGGCAGAATCAACATTTGAACTAGCCCTTCCTTCCAGCCACTTGACAATTTTCTGCTCCTTATAGAGCCCATTCATGGCCTTTCTACTTCCCTCAAAATCCTAGACCTCTATTGACAGGCTTAGCCATCGTGCTTTCTTTTGCTCTTGGAGACAATAGCCATCTATCTTTCCTCTGTTGGGTCTTTTCTGCTAGACTAAAAATTTTGATCCAGAAATTGTCTTCCTTACAGCTAACTTCTTTGTTTCAACAGCATCATCGTGGCCCTATTGAACTTGCTACAGTATACACAAAACCAGTCGGCACAGCTGGGAAAATATTTGTCTTTTAATTTTTCTAACTGCCTTGCCATAAAAAATGTATGCTAACGCTTAAACAAGATTCCTGCCTTCTTGGCATTTCTGTATTAGCTAGGATTTGGGGCCAGGTTGGTTCTGTTTCCTCTAGTTAGGGGTGTCCTGTACCTATTTCAATTGGGAACTCAAGGTAATGGGCTCACTAAGAGCAAAATGTCACCTTAGTGGGTGACCCATGAATCCTATTACCTTCTTCCTTGGCTCTTATGTATTCTGCACGATAGAGGAGACATGATGACCCATGAAGCATGTCAGAAAACAGATGCTGCAGCATTGACAGCTTACTCTCCCCTGTGACTAATTCCTTTCTTTCAAATACAGCTTGCCTAGAACTTCTCGCTGTCTTAAATGCATCAGTGCCTTTCCTTTATTGTCTGCCCATAGTTTCACAATGTAGTACACATAAAGCTGCCGAAAATTCCAACACAGGCTAACCTCTTTCAGCCTAAGAATTCCTATTGATTTTTAGGACCTAAGGAAGGCAGATTGTTAACTTAAGAGGAAGATTTGAAACCAGATAAAATACTGCATGAAATCATAGGGCATCGAGGGTCTCTGAGCGCCACTTACTCACCCCAGATGGATGTATCCCTAAAAGCATCAGGAATCATTTTTTAGGTGAAGGTGAAGATGAAAAGTCACCAACTTGGGATATCATCTTCTTCCAGAAATATTGTTTGTTGTTTGTTCTTTGAAATAGTGTGGTTGCTTGCATACCTCAATATACTTGTTAAGCCATGGTATCTAGAAATTGAGAGGAACATTGGTATATTCTTTTAAATAGACACACATGCACACACACACACACAATCGCCATTAATCTGAAACCTTGATAATATTTATGTATTTACTGGAATTTAAGAGATCACCAAGTGCTTTCCTTCAATGCAGAGCTGGCTTAAACCATTTTAACAGGTGAAACTGTTAAAACTCATCCAGAAAGGGCGAGTTTAATTTTAGTTTTTTCACAAAAGAGCTTGATTTGAATAATCAAATTGGATATTAGAAAGTGACATATTGACCACATTTTAAATTAAAATTAAGTACATGGAATCTTATGTACTAAATGACTTATTAATTTAATGATTCTTCAATGAGCATGTATTCCCTTATGGGCTGTGCTCAACTTATGTCTACTTTTTGGTCCTTTCATATCAAATTGAAGGTGTTGTGAGAATTGGATATTGAAAATATAATTTCTTTATTTTTTGAATTCTATTTGACCAATAACATCTATCACAGATGGTTTCACAAATTCAGGGGATAATTCACTCCACTTTTTCTCTCTAGAGAAGTTGATAGTCATGCTTTATTTGTCTTTTATTTATTTTACTTTATTATTTTTTTTAAAGATTTTATTTATTTATTTATTTGAGAGAGAGAGAGTGAGCAAGGGAGAGAACACAAGCAGGGGGAGTGGCAGAGGCAGGGGGAGATGCAGGCTCCCCACCGAGTAAGGAGCTGATGCGGAACTCCAGCCCAGGACCCTGAGATCATGACCTGAGCTGAAGGCAGTTATTTAAACTACTGAGCCACCCAGATGTTCCTACATGTCAATTTTATTTTATTTTATCTATCTATCTATTTATTTATTTATTTTAAAGATTTTATTTATTTATTTGACACAAAGAGAGATCACAAGTAGGCAGGGAGGCAGGCATGACCTGAGCCGAAGGCAGAGCCACCCAAGTGCCCACTGAGCCACCCAAGTGCCCTGTCAATTTTATTTTTAAATTGAGGTGTAATTGACACACAGCTTACATAAGTTTCAGGTGTACTGCATAGTGATTCCGCAGATCTATGCTCAACACAAGGGTACCTACCATCTGGCACCATACAGTGCTATATATATCCTGACTATGTTCCCTGTGCTGTGTCTTTGATTCCTGTATCTTATTCACTCTCTGACTCTCTCTTTCATCCATTTTTCCTATCCTCCTATCCCTTTCCCTCTGTCAACCAGAAGCTTGTTCTCTGTAATTATGGGTCTGTTTCAGTTTTTTGTGTGTTTATTCATTTGTTGTTTTTTTTAAAACTTCACATATTAGTGCAATCATCTGGTATTTCTTTTTGTCTGATTTATTTTGCTTAACATAATACCCTCTATGTTGTCTTAAACAGCCAAATCTAATTCTTTTTTATGGCTGTGTAATATTCTATTGTATATAAACCACCTCTTCTTTATCCATTCATCTACCCATGAACACTTGGGCTGCTTCCGTAATTTGGCTACTGTAAATACTTTTGCAAGAAACATCTGGGTGTATGTATCCCTTTGAATTAGTGTTTTTGTATTCTTTGGGTAAATACCTAGTAGTGTGATTGCTGGGTTGTAGGGTAGCTCTATTTTTAACTTCTTGAGGAACCTCCATACTGTTTTCCAGAGTGGCTGCCCCAGTTTGCATTCTCACCAACAGTGCAAGAGGGTTCCTCTTTCTCCACATCCTTGCCAATATCTGGTGTTTTTTGTGTTGTTGGTTTTAGTCATTCTGACAGGTTTGAGGTTGTATCTCATTGTGGTTTTGATTTACATTTCCCTGGTGATAAGTGATGCTGAACATCTTCTCATGTGTCTGTTGGCCATTTGTATATCTTCTTTGAAAAAATGTCTATTCATTTCTTCTGCTCATTTTTTAATTGGATTATTCAGGTTTTGGGTGTTAAGTTTTAGATGTTCTTTATATATTTTGGGTACTAACCCTTTATTATATATGTCATTGGCAAATACCTTCTCCCATTTTGTAGGTTGCCTTTTAGTTTTGTTGATTGTTTCCTTTGCTGTGCAAAAGCTTTACATTTTGTTGTAGTGCTGATAGTTCATTTTTTGCTTTTATTTCCCTTGCGTTGGGAGACACATCAAAAAAGAAATTCTACCATCAGTGTGAAAGAAGTTACTGTCTGTGTTCTCTTCTAGGATTTTTATGGTTTCAGGCATCACATTTAGGTCTTTAATCCATTTTGAATTTATATTTGTTTATGGTGTAAATAAGTGGTCCAGTTTCATTCTTCTCATGTTGCTATCCAGTTTTCCTAACACTCTTTTTTTGAAGAGATATTTATTTTCCCATTGGATATTCTTTCCTGCTTTGTTGAAGACCAACTGACCGTGTAATCGTGGGTTCATTTCTGGGTTTTCTATTCTTTTCCATTGATCTGTGTGTCTGTTTTTGTGTCAGTATCATACTGTTTTGATCACTAGAGCTTTGTAATATAATTCGAAGTCTGGAATTGTGATGCCTCCAGCTTTGTTTTTCTTTTATAAGAGCTTTGGCTATTTAGGGTCTTTTGTGGTCCCATACAAATTTTAAGATTCTTCTAGCTGTGTGCAAAATGCTGTTGGTATTTTGAAAGGGATTGCATTAAGTATGCAGAATCCTCTAGGTGGTATAGACATTTTTTTAAAATTTTTTATTTTACTTTATTTATTTATTTGACAGACAGAAATCACAAGTAGGCAGAGAGACAGGCAGAGAGAGGAGGAAGCAGGATCCCCGTTGAGCAGAGAGCCTGATGTGGGGCTCGATCCCAGGACCCTGAGACCACGACCCGAGCTGAAGGCAGAGGCTTAATCCACTGAGCCACTCAGGCGCCCCTGGTATAGACATTTTAACAATATTTATTCTTCAATCCATGAGTATGGAATATCTTTCCATTGTGTCATCTTCAGTTTCTTTCATCAGTATTTCATAGTTTCTGGAGTATATGTCTTTCACCTTTTTGCTTAAGTTTATTCCTATGTATCTTATTGTTTCTGGTACAATTGTAAATGGGATTGATTCCTTAATTTCTCTTTCTTCTGCTTCATTATTGGTATATAAATATGCCACAGATTTCTGTATCTTGACTTCATATCTTGTGACTTTACTGAGTTTGTTTACCAGTTCTAGCAGCTTTTTTGGTGGAGTCTTTCAAGTTTTCTATGTAGAGTACTATATCATCTGCATATAGTGAAAGCTTTACTTCTTTCTTGTCAATCTGAATGCCTTTTATTTCTTTTTGTTTTCTGATTGCTGTGGCTAGGACTCTCAGTACTATGTTGAATGAAAGTGGTGACAATGGACATCCCTGTCTTGTTTCTTGGAGGAAAATCTTTCATTTTTTCCCCCATTTAGGATGATATTAGCTTTTGGTTTTTCAGATATGGCCTTAATTTTGTTGAGGTGTGTTCTCTCTAAACCTACTTTGTTGAGGATTTTTATCTTGAATGAGTGTTGTACTTTGTCAAATGCTTCTTTGCATCTATTGAAATGATCATATGGTTCTTATCCTTTCTTTTACTAATGTAGTATATCCTGTTGATTGATTTGCAAATATTGAACCATACTTGCATCTCAGGAATAAGTCCCATTTAATCATGGTGAATGATTTTTTTAATGTATTGTTAGATTCAGTTTGCTAGTATTTTACTGAGAATTTTTATATCTATGTTCATCTAGGATATTGGTCTTTGTTTCTTTGTTTCTTTGCTTCCTTTTTTTTTTTTAGTGATGTCTTTATCTGGTTTTGGTATCAGGGTAATGCTGTCCTCATAGAATGAAATTAGAAGTTTTCTTTCCTTTTCTATTTTTTTGAAATAGTTTGAGAAAAATAGGTATTAATGCTTCCTTAAATGTTTGGTAGAATTTACCTGTGAAGCCATCTGTTCTCGACTTTTTTTTTTTTTTTTAAAGATTTTATTTATTTATTTGACAGAGAGAAATCACAAGTAGATGGAGAGGCAGGCAGAGAGAGGGAAGCAGGCTCCCCGCTGAGCAGAGAGCCCGATGCGGGACTCGATCCCAGGACCCTGAGATCATGACCTGAGCCGAAGGCAGCGGCTTAACCCACTGAGCCACCCAGGCGCCCCTGGACTTTTTTTTATTGGGAGTTTTTGATTACTGGTTAAATTTCTTTGTTGTTTATCAGTCTGTTCAGATTTCCTATTTCTTCCTGTTTCAGTTTTGGTAATTTATATGTTCCTAGAGTAACTCATGTGTTTCTAGGAATTCATCTATTTCTTCTGGGTTTTCCAACTTGTTGGCATACAGTTTTTCATAAATTTTCCTTATAATTGTTTGTATTTCTGTGGTGTTAGCTTTTATTTCTTCTTCGTCATTTTAAATTTTATTTATTTGGGTCCATTCTCCTTTCTTTTGGTAAGTCTGGCTAGAGGTTTATCAATTTTATTAATTTTTCAAAGAAACATCTCCTGGTTTCATTGATTGGTTCTATTATTTTTTAGTTTCCATATCATTTATTTCTGCTCTAATCTTTAATATTTCCTTCCTTTTGCTAGCTTTAGGTTTAATTTGTTTTCCAAAAAATATTTACTGAATGAGTAAATGAGTGAATATAACAAATCTCTTTGAAATATGTATAACATTTGAACCAGCAATTCCATTTGTAGTTATTTATTCCAAGGAGTTAATTGTTTAGATGCACAAATAAATATGTATGGAAATATTTTTTGAAGTATAGTTGACATGTATTGAAACATTTTTATAAAGAAGGAAAAGTTGGAAATAGTAATATGAAATTGGATGTTAAATTATGGCATGGTTACACTATGAAATACCATGCTTCCAATAAAAAGGATATGGCTTTACATTATTGACATGGAAAGAAAATCTGAGTATATGGTTAAGTGAAAAAGACTGCAAATGATATATGCAAAACTGTTAATATTAATCAGCTCTTTCCAGCAAGACCATTAGTGATCATAATTTTCTTCTTCGTGCTTTTGTGTATTTTCTGAATTTTTGTCTAATTATTTTATATCAGAAAAAAATATATATCAAACCATATCGTCAAACTTTTTCAAGTGGCTATATTCTGCTGGTCTTCCTAAAATGGAGGAATACTTAGCTTAGAGTCCCTGAATGGACTTCGTGGGATCTGTGAATCCCTTGCAGAGTTTGCAAGCCAAATTTTGTACACATTTGCATGTATGCATTTTCAGTCATCAGAGAAGTCCATATTCCCCAGAGGGTCTTCCTCAACCTTAAAACCATGTTCTCTTGTGTTCATTCTTGATAAAATAGGGAAGCCTCATTTCCTTTGAGTCTTCTACTTCCTTGAACCCTTTCTTTCCAGTCTTTGTCTAATTTCTGCCCGTGTGGCCTCAGTCCCAATTAAAACAGTTGAGATGGACACCTGGGTGGCTCAGTAGCTTAAAGCCTCTGCCTTTGACTCAGGTTATGATTCCAGGGTCCTGGGATTGAGCCCCACATCAGACTCTCTGCTCAGCAGGGAGCCTTTTTCTCCCTCTCTATCTCTGCCTGCCTCTCTGCCTACTTGTGATCTCTGTCTGTGAAATGAATAAAATCTTAAAAAAAAAAAAAAAGACAGTTGAGATAATGAGATAATAAGACAGCCTAGCATTTAGTAGGCACTGCCTTTTACCCAATAGCTTCTTTCAAACTCTGTGACTCTTGTGGATACCCTTGTGCTGTGAAATACCCACTCATTTGTGCTTTATTATATCTGTTCTTTCTTCATCCTTGTATAAGACCTTCCTCAAATTGATATTTAAAAAATGCACCTGAGGGGTGCTTGGGTGGCTCAGTGGGTTAAGCCACTGCCTTCAGCTCAGGTCATGATCCCAGGGTCCTGGGATGGAGTCCCGCATCGGGCTCTCTGCTCAGCAGGGAGCCTGCTTCCTCCTCTCTCTCTCTGCCTGCCTCTGCCCACTTGTGATCTCTCTCTGTCAAATAAATAAATAAATTCTTAAAAAAAAAAAAAGAAGAAGAAGAAGATAAAAAAATGCACCTGATACTACTAAATCCTGTCTTCCAGGATCATAGCTTAGTGTTGTTTCACAGATTTTGTGTCTTTTTAAAAAAAAAAAAAAAAAAGATTTTATTTATTTGAGAGAGAGAGAGTGAATGAGAAGGGGGGAGAGGCAGTGGGAGAGGGACAAGCAGACTCCCTGCTTAGCAGGGAGCCCAGTGTGGGGCTGGATCCCAGGACCCTGGGATCATGACCTGAGCTGAAGCAGATGTTTAACCAGCTGAGCCACCCAGGTACCCCTTTCTTTGTGTCTTGCTGGCCTCATCATCAGTGGTAATAAATTATCTCAATTTCTTAAATAACGTTTTTTCCTTTTATTTTATTATTAACTCAGTTATATAGAGTAGTAAGATGGAGAGGTTTTTATTCAAACCATCATGTTGGATGCCAGGGCTTCAGTCATGAATTAATTCCATTTTCTACTGATCTTTCCCCTTGGTGATATCATTTTGGCTTCTGGCTATATTATTCATGAAAAAAGCTTTGTTTTCCTCACTGATATTGCCACATTCTTCTTCTTTCGGAAAGACTTTTAGAGTAATACTATTATTAGTGTTGCAATGGCTAAGCATAATTTTCACCTAATAAGGTGTTTGTTATTAAGGATCTCTAAGCTTCAGTGTACTTGGCCTTGGTCACTGCCATATTCACTGTACCCTTAGTCTATTTGTTGGAATAAATGCACTCATAAATTGTAGCTTAGAAAAACCTCTTGCCTTTATGCTTTCCTATAAGGAAGGTGTTTGTTATAAAAATGAAATGACGGGCCTCAGTAAATCATGAATTCTTGGTCATTGGATGTTCTTAGACTGGGTGACCATTTAATGGAAGTATCATAGATGAGCATTCTAAGCATGGATTCTCATTAAAATGATCTGTTTGAGATTCATGCTTAAGTTCAAATATACCCTGAAAATTTAGTGATGTTTAAATTTGTTTCATAGGAGATGTAAATCATCATTATGACATGTATGGAGGGCTCACTCTGTCAAGAACGGTGTAGAGTAAGCACTTATATCCCTTATTTTGTTAAATTCTGACAATGACCATATGAAGTTATAACTTTTATTCTATCTGATAGGAGAGGTAACTGAAGCTTAGAGGTTTTTCACTGGCCCATTATCACAGTTAGTAGGGAGTAGAGACAGGAATAAGTCTCAGAGGCCTCTTAAATTACCACATTATACCACCTGGCTTTGATGACCAAATGCCATTAAAAACAAGTAGACTAACAAAAATAGGACCAAAATGGCTGTAATGAAGGATGCCAAAAAATATACTTTATCCCCATTCTCCCATCTCCCTTAACTTCTGAGGGAATCACTGGAAGTGACAAGGTGAAATAGTCAATTTTGTATAACAAAAGGGCAAGCTGAGGAGCTCACAGTAATATTGGCCCTACCACTGGACTCCACTTCTCATATATTGTTGTTTATGCTAGAGCCCTTATAATAATACCAGGGCTGACAACTAGTTCCTAATCTTCCGTTTTCACCTAGAACTCCTGTCTCCCATTTCTGCATTCTTTCACTTAAACAAAATGTGTTCAAGTTGCCTGTTTTTCACAGAATTGGCTTTTTAAGAAGCTGGGCTTTATCGTTGGGATTATGTACTGACAAATGATAAATCAGTTATCCTTTATTGGGTGATCACTGTGTTTCAGATGTTCTGCTTTCTGTGGATTATCACACCGATTCCTCATTTTACAGGCAAGGACACTGAGGCAGCAGGAAGTGTGTCAAAGGTGCTAGTGAGAAGCTGAGCTGGGTTTTCAGTTCCAGAGCCTGTGCGTGTAACTCCTGTGCAATTGTGCCTTCCACGAGCTCCTCTGATGATATATTTGGCACTAGAAGTGCATGGAGCTTTTCTTTAGGTGACTAACAGCTGGCTTCTAGCCTAACATACAGACAGTCCTATCCTTAGTATGGTTCACCTTACAGTTTTCTAATTTTATACTGGTGAGAAAGTGAGGTACATTCAGTAGAAACTGTACTCTTAGTTTTTAAGTTTGGTCTTTCTCAGGCTAGTGATATGTGGTGAGATGCTCTCTCATGATGCTGGGCAGTGGCTGTGTGGCTCCCAGCCTGTCAAGCAAGTCACAAGGGTAAACAACTGATACAATATGTCTGTACCCGCACAACCGTTCTGTTTTTTACTTTCAGTACAGTATTCAATGAATTGCATGAGATGTTCAACACTTTACTACATAATGGGCTTTGCATTCGATGATTTTGCCCAACTATAGGCTGAGAGGAGTGTTCTGAGCATGTTTAAGGGAGGCTAGGCTAAGCTATGACGCTCTGTAGGTTAGGTGTAGTAAATGCATTTTCATCTAGGGTTGGGTTAATCAGGACATAACCCCATTGCAAGTTGAGGAAGAACTGGACTGAGGTGATCTAATCGTTCTTCCATTTAGGTTTAATTTAAGGCAGCAGAAACTGTCTCATTTCGTGTTGTGTGCAACCTTTTTTGTCAGATGAGACGTGACCTTATTTTCATCCTTTGATCTTGAACTATGAAGGAGGTTGTTAAAATGAACGATGTCCTGCCACTGTTGCCTATTTCTCTGAAGCCTAATCTTAAATTAGTTTATATTTCCTCCAATGCAAAGGATATTTGAATAACGACGGCATAAATTATTATAAAGGGTGAACTTTATTTCTGATTTTAGTTACTTCTCACAATTATAAATAACAAATCAGGGAGACATGGTATGTTCAGGTGTGACAAATTACCTTCTTGGGATTTAAAATGTGGTTTTTAATTTAAGGTAAAAAATGCTCATTGAGGATAAAAGGGGAAAAAAGAACAATAAAAAGAAGGTTAAAAATCACTGATAGTTCTATTACTCAATAATAGTCTTGAAAATGTTGATATTTTCATTCTGTGTTTTTTCCATGGTCACAATTGTAATATATCAGTTAAGGTTCTTTGCTTTAAGATGACTTTGGAGGCAGTGGGCCGGAGGACAGATTATGGAACTGATTTGAGCCTGGGGCATCAGAATTTGGAAGGGTTAATGACCAAAAGCACACTGATGGGCCAGCAAACAGGAAGCAAGATGCAGAGTGACCTGAACATAGCTGACCAGGATGCCACTGCCCTAGCACAATGTGGGTGCCTACTGGCTTCCCTCCTTGGCTGTGCTCCATTAAGAATCTCAGGAAAGAGTGTCTGATTGCTGGAGTGTGTTGGCAGCCCATCTTTGGCTGTACCACGGAAAAGAAGAGGGAAGATTTGACACCTTTGCTTTTTTGAATTGAAAAAGTTAGCTAACGTGTACTATCTTCACTGAGTATTTTGTCTGTACTGAGTAATATTCTGAGTGTTTGCTTAAGTTAACTCATTCAAATCCTTAGAGATGTCAACTGAAGCAAGTACAGTTCATATCCCTGTTTTATAGTTGAGTGACCAGATGAGGAACAAAAAGGTGAAGCAGCTGGCCACTCTTGGGAGGGGTACTGGGATGTGAGTCCTCAGGCTTTAGGGCTGGGGTGTTTAACCACTCTGTTCTGCTGAGCCTTGCGGGGGGCGGACAGGAGAGGAGGCAAGCCAGTCCTGCCTCGAACTGAGACACAGTGGCCTTCTGGAAATGAAGATGGCTGTTATTAGAAAAATTCTTAGTTAAAATAGACCCAGTGTTCAATAAGATACTTTGTAACATGTAATTATGCAGTAGTCATATATGTTAGTGCAACTTCACATCTGTGTACACTTTTCTATATCTTAATAGTTACTGATTTCAAGGATTTGGCTCAACTTCTTTCAACCTGTTTTCCCTTCCCTTAATAGGAACGAATATTTATTTGTTCTATCCATGTGATAGACACACTTCTAAGTGTTTTACATCATTATTTTTCTCTTCACTACCTGTTTCTTTGTGTATTGTGAATCTATTTCAGGGTTTCTTTTTTTTTTTTTTTTTTTTTTACAATTGAATAAATGATGCTAATGAAAATGTAGCTTTTGGTAAAATATTTAACCTCTGAAGGGTTCTTGTTTGTAGGGCATAGTGTCAGCCTTGTTGTTATGCAGGCTACTTCTAGTGCCTCAAGTTTAGGAATTTACTGCAGGTGACATTTCTAATAGTATCTAGAGGAGGCTACCTGACGGCAGCAATAGGGTTCTTGCCTCAGAGTGTTAAGAACTTACAGATTTATAACAACAGGGCAGTGTGTTTGCTGATGTTACTATTATTATTTTTAATGCAAACACCTCTCTATTATTGTAGAATTTACTCATTGAATTGATTAAATAATGAATACTTGTTATCAAATAATATAAGAAGGATTCTCTAGTTGGTGTCTTCTGGATTAAAAATAAACAACACAAGTTGGAGTTTTATTTTATTCTTGTTAAGTTCTAAACATGGCTTATATCCTTGACCAATTAGTTTACTTTATATCTTAACTATGTATATAGTGATTATACATATAAGCATTAAAGAGTGATGCATAGTTAGTGAACACGATTTAGAGGTATAAAATATCTGAGATGGTTCTTCACATTCTCTTCTCCTAATTGATTTATTATGGCAACTACTGTTAACATTTTGATATGTATCTTTCTTAATCTTTTTTTCCCTCTAAACATATACACACACACACAAATTTTATCAAACCACATGAGTTTCTGTAGTTTTTTTTTGTTTATTTGTTAATAGTAAACCATGCATTGTTTCTTGTTTGAACTTCATTCTTTCATAGAATGTTCCAGGGTATGGATGAGTCGTAATTCCTCTGTGAGTGGATAGTTGGCACTTTATCAGATTTTTACTATATTAAATATATCTGCAGTGAGCATCTTCTGTATATATCATTGCCAATTTGTGCTGTTATTTTGCAGGATCAATTTTTAGACTTGGAATTACTGATTTAAAGAGTATTCACATTTAATGTGTTGATAGTTTTACCAATCTGCCTTTTAGGAAGACTGTGTCAATTTATTCTGCCATATAGTGTATGAACGTGCTTATTTCTCCACATTCATGTTGATACCGATATTTGTAATGATTTTGATTACTGCCACTGTGATTGGTGAATCCACTGAGTTGCTTTTTCTTATTGATTTGTAGGTGTTCTTCATGTATTGTAGACATTAACCCCTTGTCATACAGAATGTCATTTGTTCTCCAATTTTATTTATGGTATCTTTTCTGTTGAGGAAATTTTGATTTTTACATAGTAAAAATATTAATTTAGTTAATCTGTGTTTTATTTTATAGTTTCTGTTTTATTTACATTTATTTTCTCTTCCAGTGATAGCTAAATTCCTTCTTCTATAAGATTATTCTCAGTGGCCTACAAACATTTGTACTGTTTCTTACCAATTAGAGACAGATCTCCATTTACCACCTGTGTTTCCATGGCTACTATCCCATCTCTTCAAAATGTCTATATTTCCCTCATTTCTCTTGCCCATTCTCTCTTGAGCCTTCTTCAAGCAGACTTTCTTCCCTATGCAGTTTGATGATGAGTTTTAGGCTTACCACACACCTCTGTTTTGCTAAATCCAGTAGTTAAGTCCTCCTCTTACTTGACCTGTCAGCAACAGTTGATACAGTTGATTGCTTTCTCTTTCTTGAGGTGACTTCTTAATCACTAGGCCTTTGAGACACCACCCTCATTTTTATCTCCTCTGAATTTCACTAGCCACACTTATGGGTTTGCTTTGCTGGTTCCTCCTCAAAATGTTCAAGCTTTCTTCATGGCTCTGCCTCCATGACTTTCAGTGCAATATATATGCCCATGATTTCCAAACTCTTCCTTCTACCTCAGAGGTGTAGATCTAGGTGTTCCTCTACATGTCCTCTGCAGTATTCACTAAGTACTTTACACATAACATACCTAAGTTTAAAACTTGATTCAAATTATCATAGTTTTCCTTCATTTGAGTATGTCTTGATTTCTTCTTCATTTCTGAAGGATATTTGCGGTGGGTATAAGATTCTGGGCTGACAGCTTTTTCTTTCATCACATGAAAAATACTGTGCCATACTTCCTTCTGGTTTCCATTGTTTCTGTTGAGGAATCCACTATCACTTTGCTATTCCCTATTCACAATGTATCATTTTTTTTTCTTACTTTCAATAGTTTTTTCTTTGTTTTTATTTTTCAGAAGTTTAATTATAATGAGTATTTATTTTAATCAGTCTTGTTTGAGGTTTGCTTAGATTCTTAAATCTGTGAGCTTATATCTCTTCCCAAGTTTGGGAAGTTTTCAGCCATTATTTTCTCAAGTACTTTTTCAGGTCACCCTCTTTTTCATCTTTTATGGACTTTGCTTATATGAATGTTAGATTCTTTGTTATAATCATTCAGGTCTTGGAAACTGTTCATTTTTTTTTTCCAGTCTATTTTCTCTCTATTCAGATTGGATTATTTTTGTTCTGTCTTCAGTTAACCGATTCTTTTCTTGGTCCCCTCCCTTTCATTGTTTAGCCCATACTTTGGGTTTTTTAATCCAGTTACTGTATTTTTCAGTTTTAAAACTTCCATTTGGTTCTCCTTTATTTATTTTGTTCTTTTGTTTGTTTGCTGAGTCTTTCTGTTTTTTCATTTGTTTCAAGTGTCCATATGTGTTTATAATTTCTTGTTTTTGTCTATGTGTCTTCAAATTGTTGGCAGGTAATTCTAACAACTATCATTGCAGTGTTGGTATCTTTTGATTTTCTTTTCATTAAATTTGAGAGCTTGGTTCTGATACGGCATATGATTTTCAGTTGAAACCTTGTTTTCCATTTTTGAAATGAAACATTTTTCTATAATGTTCTGAGACTTGTGCCTTACTTAAATTCCTGGTTTTAGCTATTTTCTGTGACATTAATCTGGTAAGAAATGTGAAGGTATCATTTGTTACTTACAGGTGGAGGAGGTTCCCCACTTGGCCTTCTATTGAGAACTGAGGGGGGGCTTGTATTATTTTTGGATGCGGGTGGTAGTTCCAACTCCCCACATGGTTCTACTGATACTGCATTTGGCGTGGTCTCGTTACTGCTGGGTGATGGTGAAAGTCCTGACTCTCCACTGCATCTTCTCTGACACCATCCCAGTGGAGAAGGGGCAGTACACTTTGTAACTGCTGGATGGGGGTGGAAGTCCAGGCTCTGCCCCAGTGTGTTCTCCACTGATGCCATCAGGGGCCTTGTTACTAGCTGACTGAGTTTAAAGTCTTGGTTCTCTACTTGGCCTTTTCTGTCACCACCCTAGTGGAGGTATTGGGTGCCTTAAGAAGGTAGAAATCTAGGCTCCCCACAAGCTTTACTGTCTGTTTGGGGATGGGGCCAGGGTTTTTTTGTTTTTGTTTTTTTTTCCCTGTGATGTTTGTTAGGAATAGAGTGGTTATTCTCTAAAAGTTTTTCTTTCATGAATCTTCCACTTCCTGGCCCTTAGCTAGAGAGCAAGCTTTTGTAAGAAGATATCTATAGCTATATCACATATTTTTATTCTTTCTTTTTCTTTTTCTTTTCTTTTTTTTTTTTTTTTTTCTGTACTCACTAGTACCCCAGGTTGCTGGTTTCCTCAATGAAATCTGGGATATATGAGACAAAAAGAAAACCTAGGAAACCACCACCTTAGGTTGTAAGGTTTCTCAGTGATTTTCTTTCTTTACTCCATATTTTTAGACCGTTCCTATGTCTGTTTTACAATATAATGTTTAGTTTTCCTCAGTGAGAGGAATAGGAAAAGCATGAGACTCTATCTTTTGGGGGCCCGATGTCATGTCCATAATTTTGGAACTTTATTTTCACTGGGCCCCATGTGGCTCTTCTCTGTGCAGGTACCTGGAACTGGAGAGCAGCGGCCATCGGAATGAAGTCAGACTGCATTACCGCTCAGGCAGTCACCACCCGCATACAGAAGTCTTTCCGTACATTTTGGCTGATGACAAGTGGCACAAGCTCTCTTTAGCCATCAGTGCCTCCCATTTGATTTTGCATGTTGACTGCAATAAGTAAGTGAAATCTTCTCAGTTTATGAAGGGGAAGATTCTAAGAAATGACTGTTAATTCACACTGCTTATCTGATATTTCCTTTCTATAGAATATATGAGAGAGTGGTAGAAAAGCCCTCCACAGACTTGCCTCTGGGCACAACATTTTGGCTCGGACAGAGAAATAATGCACATGGATATTTTAAGGTATGTTTTGGCTAAGGGCTGATGACAGCATAGAAATATAAATGCTTTCTCATGAGTTTGGAAAGTGATGTTTTGCTTTTTGTGGTGTGAAACAAAATAATACTTGGTTTGTATATTTTTTCTATTTTGTCTATTTTTTTTTTAACATAAGGGTTTTATTTAGCTCACCTACAGTGTTTTCTCTTTTTTCCTGAATAAGTTTGATCTTTGACTTTACACAGATGATCACAAAGTAGCAGTCAGGAAACTAACATATCATTGTTGAGGTTAGGGATTCAAAGTATTAAATACCTAAGATGTTAATTTATAAACAAACTGCCACTGAAACATCACCTTTGATGATACTTTTATAAGGTTGTTAGTAATAAGAGGGTTGAAGACTTCTCAATATTCACTATTCATGGTCTATATGTACTTCAGAAAGTGAAAGAAGAATACATATATATGCACAAATCTGTCAAAAACTAGGAAACAGTCATAATTTGTATCTTTGTTGTAGTGCCTATTTAGAGACACACTCCATAGAATTTAATCATTGTAGATGATCCAAAAGACATCTCGCTTAAATTTCTGTATCTTAAGGATGAAGAAATAAAGTCCAGAAAATTGCTTGACTGCAAACCGGTAGTATAATCATTTTCCTCTAGGGACTAAGACAGTGCTTATATCATTGAAGTGGCTCAGCGAATGGCTGTTAACAAGAATAATGGGTTCTGTGTCCAACTCATGGATTTCTGAGTAGAGTGGGTACCAGTGATTTTGAAGTTGTGTTCTAAGTACGTGTTTCTGGGAAGGTGTTTTTCAAACTTATTAAAACTGTTTGTTACCTGGAAACCGGGTGCTTTCTATGTGCTATTCCGGAATCTTAGTCTTCCTGGCCTTGAAGTAGGCTTTTTTTTTTTCCTTTTACTTGTGCATAAGCTGAATCAAAGGGGTTAAGTGGCTTGCCCAAAGCTTGCCATGAGGAATCGACTCCATGCTCATAGATCCTAAACAATCAGTGCCTTTTTTTTTTTTTGCCACATATGGGATGGCAAATCTGTAGGTGTCAATACTCTCCTCTATTTAATCATGGCAGTCTTTCCCGTGGGGCCCAGAAGTGGCCTTAGAATCCTTCTCACATGTCCGTTATTCCTAGTACTTCTTTAGGGGTCATAATTTTTACTGTAGATTGTGAGTGGTGTCCAGTGGAGTTGTACAGTGCACACACTGTTTAACTGTACATGGTAACCTTGTTTTCATGTTGCTGCTTCCAAGTGATAAGGAGTTTGTATAGAAGTTGCCTTTTTAATCCAAACCCCAAGCAAACAACAGATCCAGCAATTCCACACAGTATACTAAAATATTTATCATTCATATTGACATTCTTCATATACTCTGCTATTAATAAAACACATAGGAGATATAGGCCAATATTTGGTTATTTTGTAGGTACATTCAAAATTATCTTGATAATATGCTGGTACTGTCACCCTGTCATTAGACATTCTGTTTGCATTTTTCAGAGGAAAGAAGTGAAATATTAATTAAAAATGTATGTAAAGTTGATGAAGGAAGAGAAGGATGGTAGATGAAAGGGACAGCTGGAGTGCGTCTGATGAGGTTATTTTTGAGTTACCATTGGCCTTTGCTTTAAGAGCTCAGGAAGGTGGAAGGTAATTAAGCCTTAGCGACTAAGGATACATGTAAATTTTACATACAGACATGTGATGTGGCCCTCTGTAATAAATGGGTCATTTGTAGCTGGAATGTTTAAAAATTTCATGCTAAACTTTCCATGCTCCTAAGCACTTGTCACTAAGTCTTGTGGCAGCTGTTTAATGAATCTGTTGTCCTTTATAAATTGAGAAATTAGTTCTG
This sequence comes from Mustela putorius furo, assembly GCF_011764305.1. Classification (NCBI taxonomy): domain Eukaryota; kingdom Metazoa; phylum Chordata; class Mammalia; order Carnivora; family Mustelidae; genus Mustela; species Mustela putorius. The sequence continues at coordinate 10,287,558 of NW_025422368.1, forward strand.
AAAGATCTGACTGAAAAATGAGAAATGCTCAGATGAGTACTGCACTTATGACTCGTTTTTCTATCTTTCTTTTTGATGGCTGCAGTTAGTTTAAAATTGGTATCAGTTTCACTGTTGCTGAAACCAGAAGTGATTTTCGGGTTGGTATTTAAAGGTCATTTTCAAGCCTTTCTCCAGTGGCTAAGTAAAAATAACTTCTCAAAACAACATGACTATTCCCTCTTAATTATATCTTGACATTTAATCTTAAGGCTTTAAAAATATTACCAATAGGAGAGTACATGGGTAATCATCTATTTTGCCTGATGTATTTCTTTCCCTTTGGTTTGAAGTAGAAGTAATGTATTCAAAAAGATGTTGTCGGGGATCTTGGTGCGTCTATCTTGTAAATGTTTTCCTTCATGAACTTGACTGTTGAACATAATTTGGGTAGATGGAAGTAATATGTCTTTTTAAAATTTTTTCACACACAGGGTATAATGCAAGATGTGCAATTACTTGTCATGCCCCAAGGATTTATTGCTCAGTGCCCAGATCTTAATCGCAGTAAGTCCATTAGTTTTTGTGCTGTGTGATAAAAAAGTGCATTTCTTCCTTAATTTTGTCCAGAATGTCAGTTTGAAATCGGAGGTCCCATACATTAGTTGTCAGCCTGGACTTAACTAGATTGACCTCCTTATAAACACAACTTGATCAATGTACTGTTTGTGATTTCAGCCTGTCCAACTTGCAATGACTTCCATGGACTCGTGCAGAAAATCATGGAGCTGCAGGATATTTTGGCCAAAACATCAGCCAAGGTAAAAGCTACTTAGAAATACAGTGCAGGGAGCTCAGGAATCCTTGAGGTTCTTTACAGTTTATTTTATATATATATAACCACAAATGTTCACCTTTGAGACTTTTCTTATTCTACACTGTTGCTGGGATTGAATCTAAATCTCTGCTCAAGGAGAGGGCTTATAAATATTCAAATCCTAGCCTTCTGTGTAACAAATGATTCGGTAAATCAGAAATGAGGCAGATTACCTGATTTTCACATTGCTTATTGCGGTAGAATTTATTGTTTATTTTAGTTTTTTTATTATTTATTTTTACTTAGTTTTTCTTTGTAAGGATGGAGGTGAGGAGGCATTGTGAAGAATATGGACCCTAGAATTACGTCAAGGGAATGGTCCCACAGATGCTTTCTACCACTGTGTTGCTGTTGTAGATTATTCACTTCCCTGAGCATGTGTCAAGTTTCCTTGCAATTTCACCAGGCTATTGTTACCTTTCATAGTAGTTACTAAGAACCTGCAAGTTGTCTCCTATATCTATGATTCATTTCTGACACAACAAATTCTGAGATTTGTTTCTTTACTTGAGTAAGCATGTTCATAAAATTAAACATTTTTAAAAATGGAAAACCCTTCTCTGCAGTGTGAGTGATGCCGTTTTTACCTAACCCCCATTTATATCTTGTAAATCATGCTGTTGTTTTGTTTTTTTTTTTTAATCCAAAAGCAGGAATGAAATTTACCTTAAAAAGAAGAGGGAAAAAACTTTTCTTTTAAAGTATATATATATAATATATATATTTAATATATCGATGACCATAATAGATGGGCCCAGCCATCATTACTGCTATATGCAGAAAAATTCCGATGCCTACTGAAGTATTTTTCCTTTCTGTGTTGCTGGAATGGTGAACACTGTGAACCCCTTCCTTTGTGCCACAGCTGTCTCGAGCTGAGCAGCGAATGAATAGGTTGGATCAGTGCTATTGTGAGAGGACCTGCACCATGAAGGGAACCACCTACCGAGAATTTGAGTCCTGGACAGACGGCTGTAAGAACTGCACGTGCCTGGTATGGCTTCCTCTGAGAGTTCAGATGAAGGGAACTCAGATGCCCCCACTCTTTAAAAATTTATTAAAACAATGTAATCATGAAAATTTCAAGACCCATTTCCTCCAAGACACAACACTAGCCAACCCGGTCAAATCTAAAGAACTGTGTGTTGCATTATTAAAGATACTTTCTAGCCTATAAAAATGATTATGGTTTAGGAATGCTATAAAGCTTAAGTTTATTGGTGCACACACGAAGTTAACAATTTAAATTGGGTTAGCGAAGGTGATTCCCAAAGGATTCTATCCATTTTCCTTAACATTTCAAGGGATTTTCCCCTCATGGGTTTATTACTGCATTTAAATAAAACTAAATTATATGCAGTATGAAATATTGTCACCAGATTGAGCCATACAAACAAGTAATGGAATTTACCTTAGCAATCTTTAAAGGTTTGCTAATGTGGTGGAATAAGAATTAGATAATTTAAATAAATATGATTTCTCTAATTGCATACTCATAAAGTAGAAATATTTAACACATTACTATTTTAAAAATAGATTCATTTTCCAAGAAAAGGTCAAGACTAGTTTGGTTTTTAAATTTTAAATTTCACATGAATTCATCAGTTTAAAGTCATTTACTGGAAAGAGACCAGAGGTCTCTGTGAATTAGCCTTTTAAAAAAATTTCTTAAGTTTGTTCAAAAAACAGAATTTCATGTATTAATGTTAAAGTCATGAGATAGTCATGTGTGTGTGCATGCATCATATGACTTCTGTTTGGGAAAATACAATGTTTCCACCAAAATTATAGCATTTACCAATGCAGTAAAACCTTCCCACCTTGTTAAATGGGGACAAAAATCAAATTGAGTAAAATGCAAGATATGTATAGTGAAGTCAATAAGGTGACTAGAAAAACAGCTAGCTGCCTGGGAGTTCTGCTTGACCATTGGGAAATGAATTTCTTGCCATTCTGTTTGCCGTTTGGTGCTGCTTTGTAGTGGTGCTTAAATATCCATGGGAAGATTCTGGGTCCCGAGACTAGGTCTGCAGGAGGGCAGCAGCTATTTGAGAAATCCCCTGGCTTGTGGATACTCACTTTGTGCATAATCTGGGCAGACATGAGGCTTACCCCTAACTTGCTATTTCGTTGTCAGTGTGTGCTCCTCCCTCCATCCATGTTCTCATCCTTCTAACTCCAGAAGGGGGAGAACTCTAGGGTGTGTAGCATCATCACTGGACAGAAGATGGGAGCTAATCACCAACTGTGTTAGGACCCAATTCGTATTACTGTAGGTCCCTGTAGTATGGGTTTTACTGTGTAATAAACACAAAGAATAGTAGTATTTATGGCATTTTATGTGAAGAGTTTGAAATTTAGGATTAAAAAGTACTTTCAGGCTATCACACTGCAACTTGGAAATTTTTTAAATATTGCTTTCTTCTCAGAATGGAACCATCCAGTGCGAAACTCTGATCTGTCCGGTTCCTGACTGCCCCCTTAAGTCGGCCCTTGCATATGTGGATGGCAAGTGCTGTAAGGAATGCAAATGTGAGCATAACTTTTATGTTGAATATTTTGTTTTGGCAAAAACAAATCTTCTATTAATAAATACTTACTCATTATTGATCTGGGCACCCTAAAAAGTTTTTAGAAATGATGTGAATTGGAAGAATACCTTCTCTACTTTGGTTGATCAGTTCTTTTCCATTTATAAATGTTATACTCTTATTTAACAGGAAAGTTTTTTCTTAGAGGAATCTGTTCTGTATAGTGACAACAGTAGGAAAGATCTGTAAGGAACTTAGCGGTAGGCATTTCTCTCATTGCACCACTTGATACCCATACCTGCAGAATAGATGAAGAATGGTCCACACTCAGCCACCTGGACGGAGGAAATCCACGATATAAGTGAGCTTTGAGAGCATGTTTATTATAGGATTGTCCAGTGTGGACGGGGCCATGGTGTCAATTCATGAAAAAAGGGCTCAAACCCTTGAGTGGGGAAGCTTTTTGACCTTCTTAGTCCCGTGGGGTTCACTTCAGATGTCAGGAAATGCTCTCTGAATTTGTAGCTGTCTCAAAGTAGGTTCTATATCATTCCTTCAGTAGGAAATCCTTGCATTTACGTCACTTACGCTTTAAAAGACTATCCTTAAATTCTTGTTAAAAGAAGCATTTAAAATTTAGCTATTTTTGTCCAAAGGAATAGGAAGCTATGTAAACGGAAATGTGATAAAGTTTGTAGAATATGCAGGGCTGTGTGAAGGCAGTATCATCAAAGACGCATGCGCAAAGGCAGAGAGGTGGGGGAGGGGAGGGCTAGGGTGAGGGAAAGAGGAGCTAAGAATGAATGGTTCATTCCTTTTGATGGGGCTTTTGTTCGCGGTGCTCCGTTTACCACTGCCTTGCCCGACTTTTGCCTAAGCAGTGTGCAGGGTGCTGTTGCTGGTGAAAATGACGAGTTCTCAGGAAAAAATCAGGAAGTCGCTTTGTAGCCCATTGATTTAATTCCCTCGGGAGCTCATTTATATTTAGTTTTATTAGACTTTTCATTGAAGCCAGTCCATTTCACGAAAGTGTATTAGCCTAGTCAGATAGGTTTGGCTGATCCAGGAAGGACTGAATGCATTTTTTCTTACACGTGTCACTAGCTAATTTCCTCAGTGAGGAGTCATCTGAGTTTTTCTTGAACTTAACCTTAGTATCGGAAAGTTGGTGGTGATGTTCAATAGTTTTCTTTGTAGATAGACACAGGAGGAAGGGCCCTTTCTAGGGCTTTATATTCATAACACAGCAATAGCTGGAATCAGACTTTTTGCTCTTCTTTTATCCTTCTTTGCACACATACTTCTGCACTGTTACCCCTGAATATAGTAGATTTGCATTAAGTGATGTCAGTTTTATTAGAGGCAGGCTGATTGAAATAATGGACCGTCATGATAGAGGCATTAGTCAGAAGTAGTGAATTTCAATTCTGATTTTACCATTTGTCTCTGTTACCAGTAGTCAGCTGCCTACTAAATCAGACAATGCTTGAAATCTTCCCAACAACATGCAGTTAGACTTAATGAAATGGTAAAATATTTTGAGATTTATTAATGCAAAGTGCTTCTGGCAGACTTCAGCATTAATGATTGAAAATTGACTGTGTTTGTCTCATAGATCATAGAGAAAGCTGCAAGTAAGTAATCAGTGAGGGGACCACGATACCACTGAATAAATGCCAAAATTATTTATTTGAGTCTTTCATTTTCTGTGGTTAAAAGTATTAAGGATAAAGTGACTTTATTTTTCTGGTTCTAGTCAGTGAAGCAGTGCCATTGAATATAAAGGATTTGTGCCTGTATTTGTTTGTATGTTGAGTATTCCAAGTATGTCTCATTCTGATGAATTCAACATTTTACAAGAGCTAGCAAGAAATTTTCTGTACACACCCACAGAATTTTTTTTTTCCTAAGGGAACTAAGCATTTAGTTCATACGGTAAATACTCTTAAAGATTATTTGGGAATGTGTCTCTACAAGCGCAATTTAAAAACCAGTCAGTCAAAATATTTCAGGAAATGTGCTTGTGAAAAGTTTACAAAAACTTATTTTATAAAAGGAAAGGTAACATTTAAACTAAATTTAATAATCAGTAACTGACTTGCTTAGATTATTCAGATTTTCATATGTGCAGAGTGAGAGAAGCAAATAGTTACATCAGAATGAGTGTGTGTCTCTCTATAATATATGATAGTCTTATTTTCTTATGTTAGTGTTCCCAGTATTATCATTGTTCTACTTTATGAGAACTTAATTTCACAACGCAGAGTACTAACCACTATACGATCACGGCGAGAACTTAATTTCAGTGGAGCATGAATTAAGCTTTATGTTTTTTACTTTTTAAAAGAGAACCATAAGCCTTCCTCTTAGACCTTGAGCTCATCCTGTCTTTGCAACTCTGTTGCTCAAAGGCCTTTTTAAGGACATAAAATTAAAAAAAAAAAAAAATATATATATATATATATATTTAGTGAGACTGGTTTAAAAAGATTAATCACTTGTTTCCAAAGTCCTTGGAAGGAAAAACATATAACGTAACTGCTGAATTTGACTGCCAAGATTGAAATGAACAAAAGAAGTGCAAGTGGCCCGCGGTCTTTTGGTGTTCTTTATTGAATGCTTTCCGGCTCCCTTTAACAGAGTTGTTTGTGCAACCCTAAGCAGCCCTATTTTGCAGTCTGCTTTATATTTTCCCTCTGTAAATTCAGCTCCAGCTCTTTATCCAAATATAAATACTGGTGAATAGTAAAAGGGTTGTTGTTCTGGGAAAGAAGTCAAAGAGAATTAAGCCTGTCCCTTTTCTTTATTTTAATCTACATAAGAAAGTGTTGGAAGGAGGGGCTAAGCCTCTTCCTGCTCCTATCCCTGAGCTATTGTGGTGAAGTTCAACAGAGACAGAAGATCCAAAGGTAGGAATGCCAACACCAAATAAGTAAGGTAATAATAATCACAACTATAATGAAATCAAATTACTTCCATCAGTTAGAAGGCACAGAATTCTGCTCTTCATGTGAACTTTACAACAATTTTATAAGGCAGGCATTGCTTCTGTCTTCCTAGTAAGAGCAAGTACATGACTTGTCCATGAACACACAATTAGCTGTAAGTCTCAGAGACATTCCAACTGGAAGTGCTGTGCTTTTTGAGCCTACCTCCTTCTTTAAAACCATATGCCATAGGGATGCCTAGGAGGCTCAGTCAGTTAAGCATCAACTTTTGATTTCTGCTCAGGTCATGATCTCAGGCCCTGTGCTCAACACAGAGTCTGCTTTTTCTTTTTCTTCTGCTCCTCCCCTCTCTTCCTCTCTCTCTCTCTCTCAAGTAAGTAAATAAATACATAAAAAATCTTTTTTAAAAAAACCAACTATCTGGTACAATTAATTTAAGTGATCTACTTTTATCCACTGGTAACTAAGCTTACCATGCAAAACCACTGGGAGTCCTGGGTGACTCTAGGCCATGGTGCAAAGTATGCAGGATTTGCCTCCATCCCTCTCACTTCTCCATTTTCAGCCACAGTCACCACATCCTAGTCACAGGCTCTCAGCTAGCTAACAAAGAGACTGACTGACACAAATTCAAGATAACTTGGGAAAATGTAAAGTTTAAATATTTTGGAGTGACTTTAACTCTGAAATAGGAAGAGGCCCAACCAATTAAAATATGTAAAATCTCAGCCCAGGTTAAGAAAACAAAAAGAACTGTCAGAAAATAATTGATGAAAGTTTTAGCAAACAGAAAGTTATTGAAAGTCACTGAAATTTTAAAAAAAATTAAAGATTCAGTTTTGAACAGAGAGCTCTGTTTCACAGAGAAGGTGATTCATGAAAATAGGGAATCTGAGGCAATCTGAACTAATACTATAATGTCTTACAGAAGAGGCTATGTTTAAAACAATAACAAGGAAGACAGTTTTCCCTTCCTTTTCTGGAGAGGCATCAAGTATAGGAAATGTGAATGTGGCCACCAACATTGGTTGGTGCTTGTCTAGTACCGATAGTTATTTTTAATTAGTACTGCTTTAAAAAGTCTTGATTTATATGAATAAATTAAAATCATCCTTCCTTTGATTGAGCAAGATCAGAGTTTCAATATATAATATAGATTACATTTTAATATGCTCTGTGGTGATTAGACAACAGATTATATTAAACTTAATTTAAAAAGTCCTGTCTGCTTAGAAAAAATGAAGTTATTATAATGTCTTTGCATATCGAGTATTTAAGTATGTGGTTAATAGAGTTAGATTTTCTGGTTTGTATTCTGACTACCGCTTATTAGCTGTGCAACTTTGGTCAAATTACCAAAACTCTCAGAGTCTTCAGTTTCCTTTTCTATAATATTTGTATCTATTTTATATGGTTAGGGTGAGGACTGAATGAGTAAATACATGTAAAGTGGCTTGGAATAGGTGAGCTATTATTACTGTTTTTGTTAAAGAACTCTGTGTTTTTATTCATGAATGTAGAAAGCAGTGAAACTATCTCATTGGGTCATAGATGTAAAGCCCCACAGGACCTTAAAGATCTTCCGAACAGTCATTTGCTTTGGGGAGGTAAAGCTTTATTATCTCTGTTTTACAGAGGAAAAATGAGGTCAGATGATTCTTCTGTGATCACACAGTTAGTATGTAAGGGAAGGTATTTTTTTTTTCCCCCAATTGTGTTTTGATATAAGATACTACTCTCTTCAAGGCACTCTTTTCCTCAGTATTTTGGATAAGTCTTGACCAAGGTTGACAGTAAGAACCAATTTATCATGCATTATATATTCTTTTATGTCTGATTTCTTTCCTTCAAAATCCTGTTTGTGAGATCCATCTATATTTTTGCATGTAGATATCAGTTATTCATACTTATTGTGGTATATATTTCATTTTTGTTAATGTACCACAGTCCAGTTTATTATTGAAGGACAGTGGGCTGCTGTCCACTTTTGGCCTTTATAATTAGTCATTCTGTAAACATTATTTACATGCTTTTTGGTGTTATGCCTGCCTGATAAGTATATACCTGAGTAGAATTGCTTGTTCAGGGGTTTACTGTTTTATTTAATGACAAAACTGTTTTTTTGTGTGTGTTTTTTGTTTTTTAATTTAAAAATTTTTTTTAACATATAATGTATTATTAGCCCCAGGGGTACAGGTCTGTGAATCACTAGGTTTACACTTCACAGCACGCACCATAGCACATACCGGCCCCAATGTTCATAACCCCACCCCCCTCTCCCTACCCCCCCCTCCACCGCCCCCACAACCCTCAGTTTGTTTTGTGAGATTAAGAGTCTCTTACGGTATGACAAAACTTTTTAACCTTTTGTAAAATTGTTTTACCAAACTGTTTTCTGAAGTGGTTATACCAGTTATTCCACACCCTTACCCACATTTGGCATTTTTGATCTTTTTAATTTGAGGTTATGATAAATGATGTTGGCGCATGATTTCATATTATAGTTTAAATTTGCATTTCCCTGATGAATCATGAAGATGAGCAACTTTTCATATATTTATGGGTTATTTTCATTAATCTTAAATAATAGAAAAGAAAAGCAGATTATTTGTATATATACTCTGACTAGGAGATAGTCGTTTGGGAGGTTTAACTCTTTTATGTTCATGTTAGTGTGCAAATATGGATGATTCTAGCTGTGTCACTTAAAATGCATAGTAATGTGGGGATGGAGATTAAATGGCTGCCACTTAAGTAATCTGAAGTTTTTTTTTTTAAATGAATGACTGTCATAAAAATGATTCAGAGACTTCTGAATATGTAAATACAGGGATAAGAAATAAAGATCAGTGAGCTATAATTCACAAGGAGTTTCTTTGTTCTTAAAATAAAGAACACAATTTAAATAACATATATAGGTTACATTAAAAAACAAAATCATTTTGGAGCAACATAACCAATAAACTTAGCAGTCTATTCAGGAATGCCAGAGGCGTGGGAAATATGCAGTATGTGCTTGAGGTTCTTATGCATGAACACAATTATAAATTAGTTGGCATTACAGAGACACAAGGGGCTACATGACCAGAATGCCAGTGCTGATTGAGGGGATGTATGCAATAATGAAAAAGAGAAATAAGCATCAAAAGGAAGATGTTTTGTTTTACTATCAGATGCAGTATTTTTAAAAAGCTCCCCAAAAGTCTGTAGTTACTAGCGAACATTATGTCACAGCAAACACCTGAGTGAACTGAGGGCTAATGGTGTTACTGTAAATCATGTATACCACTCTCCCCGGAGCTACCCAGGTGTAATCTGAGACTCGCCCCTGTGAGCAGGAGACAAGGGGAGAGGGCAGAAAGAGACAGGCCACTCCAGGTTGGTAGGCAACAATGTTAATAATAGGGAACTTAGAGTTGAGGCAAGACTAACCAGATCCCGCACCTGCGCTCCCAGTCTTCCCGTACCTGCCCTCCCACCATCCAGTGTGGGAAAGGCAAACAACCCATATTCCAAGGACAGGGGAGGAGGTGAAGAGCCTCTGAATGCCTGGGTCCAGCTCATGGGTCAATTGGTAGTTATAGTTTTTTGATGAAGCTCCCCAACACTAGGTTTGGATTCAGTCTTTTCTCCCCCAAATTAACTTTATTTGGTATTTAAAAGAGTAGTGGATAAATCATAGAATGAATACACTTTTCTAATTCTATATGTATATGTGGAAAAAGCGCAAGAAAATAGTTCAATTGACTTATTCAAGATAATTAAACTTATTAAAGAGGAATCAGCTAAGTTTTAATAAAGAGACTTCGTCAAGATAATCCTATAGGCTTCTTAAACAGTATCATTAATTTTGTGCTAATACTTCTTCAGAAACTCCTCAAAAAAGCATCGGTCATGTTATCTTTTAAGCATTATAAAAGCTGATAAATCTCAAGTCAGTGGGAAAATACTGAACCGGCAATTTATTAATAAGCAAGAATAATTAAGATTAATGACTATACAAGACATCGCATGATACAGTTTAATGATCTTTAGAAAAACAAAAAATTTACTGTTATGAGTCAGCTGGTAGCAGAGTAGGGATGTTAGAAAAAGGCAGGGCAGAATCAGAGGGTGATGACGGTGTCACAATGATTTAGTTGCTGTGTCTTCCATGCTACAGTCCAGAGTCATAGAAGTTGTCTGACTCTACCAGTACAGCATTTTTAATGTTTTAACTAAAAATAATGTATGCATACAATAAATATTCCATCCATCTGAAAAGATGTAAAATAGAACATAAAAATCCCCCTATTTCTCCCTTCCCTCCCAAACTATCCTTCCAGATGATTCTCAGTGCACCCACTCACATATGCATGGTGTAGGCTTTGCATATATGGTAAATGATATCACACATTTTCCTGGACATTATCTTGGAGATTTTCCATATCAATTAACTTTTTAAGGGACTGCATATCACTCCAGTGTATAATTTAGTATAATTTTACTTTTTCTCCATCAAAGGATATTTCAGTCACTTCTGATTTGTTGTTTTCTTATTAAAAATAATATTCCAGGATGTCATTTTAAGTAATCTTGGTGCATTTTTATATGGCTTTATCTGCAGGGTACATTGCTAATGATGGAATTGCTGAGTCAAAGTTTATGGCGCTTTTAAATATTGCCAGCTCTTACCAAATCATTCCAAAAACAGGTCTTGGGTGATTTCCCTTTTAAGAAGGAGCACTAGTTGGCAGTGCTGAGGGAAACCTGAAAACACCACTTGTACCTGACAGGTCATCAAGGTGGCTCCTTTGTATCCAGCAACCTTGACAAGGTACTAGCAATCAGTGGGAAATCCTTCAATGAGAGATAGTCTATGGCAGCATCAACTTTCTTGTTTTTACCACAGTGTCATCTGGTGAGCCCATATGCAATTATTGTTGAAGTTAATTGCTGTTCTGCATCTTCAGTAAATTCCATAGATGGCATAAGAGAATACTGAATTTATTTATTCTGAAATGAGAGTAGTTTTCCAGAAGACATAACATGGGGGACGGCCCTCTGATTCTGAGGCATTATGCTGTGCCTATTTAATCCTGTTTTATTTTAAAATAATAGAGAGTACTCAGCCTCTAGGTCTATACTCGGAATTATAATTTCTCTTCATTATTAAGATTCTTGAATAAATGTATTTTGTGGATTTTTATTATTTTTCATGCCCCATTACATTTTCTCAAAAGAATTTCTCTGCCCATCTAATGACATTGCTTAAAAGGCCTAAAACTCTTCAGAAGAAAGCTTTATGCAAATCTGTCTGTAATAATAATTAAATCATACTGCCTGGCACAACTCTAGGAGACTGAAAATGGGGCTCTTTAGGTGATCAGGAGGCTAGTCTTCCTTAGTGGTGTAAGGATTTCAGTGAAAGGATTTCAGATTTATACCCAAGCAAAAGAACGATAATCTAGATATCATTCATATGAGACTCAATTTAAAAGAGAAGAAAAACACTTATCTTAGGCAGAAAAATGCAACTTCTTACCTGAAGTGTTGTTAGGTAATTGTTTTAAAAATGAGCTCATTTTCTTCTCAGTAGAGATCGTACAAAATGGCATTTTGAAATTAGAATAGGAAAAATAAGATGTGTGCAATTTAAAGCATCTTACAAGTTGACTTTGGCCATCCTGTAGGAAGTAGTAACTCCGGAAGAACAACTGCATAGAAAAAGGAAATGGACATCATACTGACCATCACAGAAGAGAGCCCAGCACCTACCACCCCCAGCAAAATGTGTAAAATAGCCACTCAGCTGCTCTGGGCTCCCCAGTGGCTGCCTTGAATACTTGATGTGGTCTGTGTTCTCCAGGATATATTTACAGATTGTATAAAATTAGCATAGATTAAAAACTAAATGAAGAAAACACTATGATACAGGAGTTCAGTGTGAGAAAGAGTCAGAAAGGAATTTTCTCTTTTTAGAGTTTAGAGATGGTTTTGTGATAGAGTACAGTTCAGGCATGTTTCTTTTTAAGCAAAAGCTGGCCCCAAATTCAAAACTATTTAACTATAAAAATGCACATGAAATGGCTTTAAAAAATTGTTCTGAAGTTAGTGGGGCTAAGAATGGAACTTGGGAATGTTAGGCCTGTACAATATCTATTCGTTGGAATGGCTGCTGTAATCCAATGCCCTGTGCCTCGAATATTCTACCCACACTATATGTCTGAGAGCCTTTGCCTGTATTTTGCTTCTGAATGCCAGCAGGTCCTAGTCACACCTTCTTCCCTCCAGCCACTGAAACTGTTGCCTTGTATTGGGGAACTGGCTATGTGGTCTCTGGAGCTTGGGCCAAAGCCATGGGCCATACTAGATTTTTAAAACTTGAGGCTCGGCAGCAAAAGAAATGAAATCTAGCCATTTGTGACGACGTGTATGGAACTAGAGGGTATTACGCTTAGTGAAATAAGTCGATCAGAGAGAGACAATTATCATATAATCTCCCTGATATGAGGAAGTTGAGAGGCAACGTGGAGAGTTTGGGGAGTAGAAAGGAATAAATGAAACAAGATGGGATCCAGAGGGAGACAAACCATAAGAGACTCTTAATCTCGCAAAACAAACTGAGGGTTGCGGCGGGGAGGGGGATAGGGAGAGGGTGGTGGGATTATGGACATTGGGGAGGGTATGTGCCATGGTGAGTGCTGTGAAGTGTGTAAACCTGGCGATTCACAGACCTATACCCCTGGGGCTAATAATTCAATATATGTTAATTTAAAAAATAAAAAATTAAAAAAAAAAAGACTTGATGCTTGGATCTTAGGTTTATTGTTTGTTTTCTACTTTAGTTTCATTGATAGTGTACAAAAAACTTTGGGCTGGCAGGCTTCAGAATGGCCCTCACTTATAAATTTTACTTAAAGTTGTAAAGAGATATCTCACAACACTTGTGTAACAAGCTTAGTAACTCAGGAAAAAGAATTTGAAGTCCACCTACCATAATGGACAGCACACACATATATTTATAATTTTAGCCATTGGAAAGTGACCGAATACTCCATGACACATATATTGATAATTTTGCTGAGACCTGAATTTCTGTCTAACGAGCTGTGAGGTCTGCATGCAGAAGCACATCATTGAGCTCAGAGCTTCTCAAAAATTAGTGGGAATATGAATCACCTGGGGATCTTGTTTACATGAAAATATGATTCAGTGGTTCTGGGGTGGAGCCCGAGAGTTTGCCTTTCTAACCAGCTCCAGGGCAGTGGCAACCCTGCTAGGACATGGAAGGCATGGTGAGTAGCGAAGACTTAGCTAGTGGCGGAGTTGTCCTTGTTGCCCCATCTCTCCACAGAGCTTCCTTCTCTCTCGAATCTCGAATGTACAGGAAGGTCTCCGAATACCTGCTTTCGGATTTATGATTTAAGCTAACATTTACTAAGTATATTCTGAGTGGGAGAACTTAACACGAATTATTTCTCCTGCTTGTTATGAAGACGAGGAAACCAAAGCTTAGGAATGTTCTTTTACTTGCCCCAGCGGATGTAGCCAGGAGAGGGGTGGCACCACATGTGGTGGATTTCAGAGGTTGCCTCATGTGATGAGTAACATATTAGTGGAAACAGAACGTCGGTTTGAATGGAGAAGCACACAATTTATGATGTTCAGGAGATAGCACCAACCGCATGATCAAAGGATCTATAAATTCTTAGGAAATACAATTTTAGGATTATCATTATTATTTCTCTGTGCAGTGAAAAAGGCGACAAAAAATGTAAACTTGTACTCATCACTAAAGTGAAGTATGTGTGTCTGTTACAGGAGGCACAACTTTCCATTACTTTGTAGTACCTCATGTATGGAACAAAAACTGTTGATTTTGATCATCCAGGAAAGGAATCTCAAAAGCAAATGCCTTCTGGTTGGGTTTTTATTTGATTTTGGTAAAGAAAGAACAGGAGAAGCATGTTGAATTAAAACTTAAAACTATCTTGGGGTGCCTGGGTGGCTCAGTGGGTTAAGCCTCTGCCTTCGGCTCAGGTCATGATCCTGGAGTCCTAGGATCGAGTCCCGCCTCAGCAGGGGGCCTGCCTCTCTCTCTCTCTTTCTCTCTGTCTCTCTCTCTGTCCACCTCTCTGCCTACTTGTGATCTCTGTCAAATAAATAAATAAAATCTTAAAAAAAAAAAAAACTTAAAACTATCTTAAATGGAATTCTTATAAAAGTCAGTGATCATGGAGAATTCTTCTCCTCGGTCCCCAGATCTTTTTTGTTTTTTGAAGTTTTCTTTGGGTTTTCATTAGATGTGGTCTCTTTCTAAATGCATTTGGTGGAAAAATTCACATGGGTCTGCTTTCCCAGGGTTTTTGAAGCTTGCTACTGTCTCTTAAGATATATAGTTCTAGTTTATGCCAGGTGGCCATGCTGAGATGGATTGTGCTGTCTTGATGTTAAATTAAACTGTTCTCATGCAACTTGTAACTATGCATGTCCCAGATACACTGATGTCTGGTTTTTTTATTGTAAGAGTAAGAAGATTAATAAAAGCAACCCAGTACTAGAAAACGTTAGAACAATGCATTTTCCATGAGCTTAAATTCCTTAATTTAAAGGAATTTTCTCCTTTGCAAAAATGCTCCCATTTACCTGTGTCTTTAGAGTTGTGTTTCCTGCCTCTTGATTCCTGAATCTATTTCAGAGATGGTGATCCAGGAGGAGGTAGTGAGCCAGCACGAATGTCCCTTGCAGTGCTGAAACCCAGTGTGTGTAGACTGTCCTGGATATTATCTCAGTTTTAATTCAACCTATTCCAATCTTTTTTGGCCAATTTAAGGTCCCCATAATTTATGGTAGCATTATTTGTAAGAAGACATGTGACACAAACTTTATTTATTTGCCTGAGTTCTTACTGTTATATCGGGAAGCTAATTCTCTATGATGTTTGGAGGAAGAGGGGGAAAAATGCTGTGTGTAACACATTCTCTTCACATTATTTTGTGGGTAAGTGTCATGTTCCTAAACCAATAAAAGAATTGAGCTTTCTGATCATGAATTAGGTCATTGCACAGCAAGCAGTCTTATGAAATTTCCCATTTATGTCTATGTGTGTAGTCTACCTCCAAAATTTCTCAGGCCCTGAATCTCAGAAATGTCACTTTTGTTTGTTGGTTGAAAAGAAGGGAGGGGGTGGGCTGGTATAGAACAAGATGGACACTGTGCTTGTTCACTGATTGGTTTCATTTGTTAATGTCCCTTCAAACCATGATTCCTAAGTGCTCAAGGACCTGGAGCTTGGGGAGATAGTCCGTAGAATGTGAAGTGGAATGTAAGAATTGGGTTAACTCTCCTGGCTGAGTCGGCCGTATGTCCACCAATGAACCTAGACACTAGAGAGCTTGGAATAATTCTAGAAATAGTAGTATGGGGGTGATAGGTCCATGCATATAGAACTTGTACCTTACCAGTGAGTCTCCTCATTTGAAAAATAATAGTAAGAGCCTTCTGTGAATTAATCTCTTCTAGACACTGGGGATACAGTGGTGAACTGTAAGAACAGCAAATAAGATTGCTGTCTGCCCTTTAAGACACAATAATTAAGTTGGGAGATGGACATTAATCATATAATGATCAAATATGCATGCCGTGTTGCAGCAGTAGGTTGTTGATAAAGTGTCTGCAGTAACTGAACTTCATTAGCAAGGAGATCAGGGAAGGCATGCTTCAGAAAATGATGTTGCAGTTGAGAAAGGATGAACCAATAGCATTACATTAGTGAAGAGAAGAATGGTCAGGCTGAGCAAATGTAATATGCAAGGGCTCTGTATCAGGAGATGGGATGTTGTGAAAGAAAGCTGGTGTGGTTGGTGTGGTCCATGTGCGGAGAGTCAAGAACATGATGTGAAACGCAGCTGGAGAGGTAAGCAGGAGCCAGATTCAGGAGTTTTAGTTTTACCCTAAGTGCTAAGTGTACAAGTTACATATTTTAAGCAAGGCAGGTCTATTTTCGCTGTTATCCAGAGAAGAAATGATGGTACCTTCAATAGGTAGTGGTGCTAGGACATTAGGTTCTGGAGATACTGTGAAGGTAGAGCTAATGGGGTTTTCTGATAGCTTGGTATGGGTATGAGTAAAGAGAAGAGTGAGGGTGACTCCAAGGGCTTTGGATTGAGGAAGTAGAAGGATGAGGTTGCTTTTTACTGTGATGGAGAAGGCTGCTATGTGAGCTGTGTGTGGGAGAGTGATAAAATCAAAAGTTCAGTTTAGATATGTTCTGTTTAAGATGTGTGTTAGACACTTAAATAGAAATGCAGAGCAAACAGTTGTATATGTGAAACTATTTCTTACCTGTCCCAGAGGTAAGAAACAGAAGTAAAAATCTGGGTTGTTGAAATTATTTTCTATGTGTTTGTAGATAATTTGTATTTTTTAATTTTTCATGTAAATCATCCACTTTAAAATTAAGTTATTTGTATTTTTGCTTCCTGATTTGTAATAGCTCATTTTATAATAAAACTCATCATTATATGTTGCAAATGTATTTTCATAATATTGCTTCTTTTGTTGAGTGTTTTTCAATATAAAGGTTTAAAATTTTATGTAATTGAATCTTTCACTCATGCTAAAAAGGCCTTTTTATTTATAAAAATACTGACCTTCTAAGCTCTGAATGGCCCTTTTTAAAAATTCTATTTATTATTTTTTTCTTTTTCATTTTAAGTTTAAATAAACTTATTTTTGTGTGCATGAGATAATAATTCTGGTTAACTTTCTTTTTTCTTTTCTTTTCTTTTCTTTTTTACCCAACAAGTTAGCCAGTAATTCCAGTAGTATTTGTTGAATAATCCTTTTGTTCACTGATTAACTCACTACTTTACCTTATGTTAAACATTTACATACTTTTAAGTATTTGAACTTATTTCTAAGATTTCTATTGTTCTCTATTAATCTGTCTCTTGTGGTACCTATTCTACAGTATTTAATTACTGTAGCTTTCTAGTTGAATTATTATCTTGGAAAACAAATTTCTACCATCCTCTACCATTCTTTTTTTTAAAAAAGATTCCTGGGTTATTTCACCTCATTTATGCTTATAAATGATGTTTACATATCATGAGAATTACCTTCCCCTAAATGGTTTTATTTATTTTTTATTTTTCAATTATTTTTTAAGATTTGATTTATTTGAGAGAGAGAGAGTAAGAGAGAGCATGAGAGAGGAGAAGGTTAGAGGGAGAAGCAGACTCCCCATGGAGCCGGGAGCCCAATGCAGAACTTGATCCCGGGACTCCGGGATCATGACCTGAGTCGAAGGCAGTTGCCCAACCAACTGAGCTACCCAGGCACCCCCTAAATGGTTTTAAAAGCCCGGGCATATGTGTGTCTGATTCTGGTAACTTTTTTTTGAGATAATTCTTTGGGTACCACAGAAAAAGTTTCTTTAATTATTCGTATTATTATTTTGTATGTTAGTGAAATCAGTCTTAAGGGTTAAGATTCAAAATATTTCAGAGGTGGAATAATTTTGGCTATTGACAAGTTCAACGGTGTGGCTGTGGAAATGGATACTTAAGTGATGAGGGCATGAAATTCGCTATATATTAGGAGGTAAGCAAACTTAGATTCTAGGTATTGAACAAGTATTCAAAAGACCAGTTTCCCAAGACAGATTGGAGGGCAAGATTGTTTCTAGGTTCCAAAGTTGGGGACTGTCCTAGAGAGGTGATATCAATGAGGAGTGGTAGTACTGGGTGGAAGAGATAGATGTCACAGATATCCAAAAGGAGAATTGATTTTTACATGAGTATGAAAGAGTGGTTCTTGAGAATGACACTCCTTCCTATGGCAAGCATACTTGTCATGGGGGAATATAAAAAATCTAAATGAGGTGATTTCAGAGAATGTATTACCCTCACTGAAAATCCAAGTTTCAGTCAGAGCAGAGAAGTAAAGGTGCATTTTTTGAGGTGGCAGATTATGGAGGATATATATGAACGTTTTTGAGATGGAGGATTGGAAGCCCTGGGGAGCAGTTGCCTTTGCTTTGTAGCAGAACATCCCCAAACATGGTAGCCTGAAACAGTAATTTGACTGATTAGAAATTTGGTCCGGATTCACTTGGAAATTTGGGGGGGGGGCATTGATCTATTTAGTCTATATTGACTGGGCTTACTTATGCATCTATAGTGAGATGGTGGGTTTGCTCAGCTGGTTCATTTACGATGGCCTTGCTTTTGTGGCTGGCATACCTGAGCATCTTGCCAGTGTAGCAGGTTAACCAAGGGTTGTTCACATGACAGTTGTAGATTTCTGAGAAAGTCCAAGCTTGCAAAGCCTTTTGAGACCTAGGCTAAGAACTCAGTTGGACATTACTACTTCTACCATGTTCTGTCAGCCACGTCAAGTTACGAGACCAGTACAGATGATGGAGGACCTGTAAGATCACATTGAAAGGGGGCTTAGATATAGGGAACACAGAACTTACAACCATTTCTACAATCTTCAGCACCTTGGGGGGATGATTCAAGGTGAAAGAAATCCAGAGAGATATGAGGATGAAAGCTAGAGAGATGTGTCTGGTTGCTGCTTTCAAATTGGAGAGTTATGGTCAAGAATGACAGGATATGGAGTATGGTCAGCTTCACTGAGCTTGAAGGCCTGGTTCTCACTCTGGCACTGACTTCTAGCATTTGTGCAGCCCAAATTCTAAGGTGGTATCAAGAGCTTGGTGAAACCGTGGTCGGCTGCCATGTTTGAGGCCATCACTGGTAGCAATAACAGATGGCATGTGAGATGGCATGCAGTTTTCCTGGATAGTGGTTCAGATAGAAGAGAAATGTGGTATGGTGCCATTAAAGAATACTAGCCCAGAAAAGCAGGGACCATAAATGGTGAACTCTTACGATTTTAATCTCAAGGTGGAAGTAACAATGGTCCTAGGTGAGTAGCAAGTAACGAGGGAGCTTACAGAGAAATTCTAACCCAGGGTCATATAGAATGAGTTCAGTTAATTGCGTTTCACACAAGGCAGGGTTCATTTGTCATTTAAGTCTACATCTCCATCACTTGGCACAACATCTGATCCATTGTAGGTGCTCAATAAATGTTTGTTGCATTATTTATTGAATGAGGTGTTCCATGTTTTGGAGCACCTTTACCAAGAATTTGGAATTCCAAAAATCCCACGAATTTTTATTGTATTCCATCTTTTCTGTATATATTAAATTTAGATTTTTATGATTTATAAATTTAGGTTATTATGTCTAATCCTCATCTACAAAGCAGTAATTTTTTTAAGATTTTATTTATTTATTTGACAGAGAGAGATCACGAGTAGGCAGAGAGGCGGGCAGAGAGAGGAGGAAGCAGGCTCCCCACTGAGCAGAGAGCCCAATGCAGGACTCGATCCCAGGACCCTGGGATCATGACCTGAGCCGAAGGCAGGGGCTTTAACCCACTGAGCCACCCAGGTGCCCCTGCAAAAGCAGTAATTAATTGTGATTTCCTTCACTCTTTATTTTCCTCACAAGTTTATTCTTTCTATATTTCTAAATTTTTTATTTTATTTTTCTTTCTATATTTTGAAGTGGGGCTTTAATAGAGCAGAGTAACTAGGAGTGATGTGTGGCAGCAATTGACAAAGCTAATACCATTTAGAAAAAGCATTCATTCTGAAAAGAATGGAAAGAATCATCTTTTCTACGCTATTTACTTTGTCATGAATGTTGCAAACTTTCACTGAGGGCAAGTTCAGACTGTTTTCTGATTCTAAATACTGTAGGATAAAAAAAAAAAAATTCTGAAATAATCCAATCATCACATCAGGAAACTAAAGATCTTTAATTGGGGTAGTTTCTTTAGCTTGTGCTAAAAACTGTGTTGAGTTTTCATGTATGCAGTATTAATGTTGTGTCTCTCTCTCTCTCCTCTCTCTATCAAAAGAGGCCTTTCTATGCATGAAAGAAAATATATTCATTCTACGGGATTAACAAAGCAGTGTTCAGTTGTTCTTGTTTTCAGGTGTCACTATTTTAAAAATACTGCCATAATTATTATATCAATTTGAATCTAAAAAAAAAACAACCAGGAATTTATAGCCAAACATTATACAAAACCTGCAGTATTTTGACATGTATTGCTGAATTGTTCTCAAAGGCTTTATCAATTTACATTTCAGTAAAAGATGAGAAAAAATGCCTGTTTTTATACACCCTCGAACACCAGATAGTATATCATCATTAAAAAGAAAATTCTGTTTAAAGATTGTATTTATTTATTTGAGAGAGAATGAGGGAGAGACAGACCATGAGTGGGGGGGTTGTCAGAGGGAGCAGACTTCCTGCTGAGCAGGGAGCCCTATGCAGGACTGGATCCTGGGACTCCAGGACCATGATCTGAGCTGAAGGCAGTTGTCTAACCAACTGAGCCATCGAGGCACCCCAAAAAGAAAATATTTTCTTACATGAGGTATAATATGTGGTAACTTGTCCGGTGTGACTTGAGCATAGTGAATGGGTGTGAGAATGTAAGTAGAGTATTTGGGGATGAAAGTGGAGAGGGAAGAAGTGGCCAGACGATGCAGGGCCTCTCAGGTGATTTGAAAAACCTTGCTATTCATCACCAAAGCATTAGGAAGCATCTGAAGGGCTTTAAACAGCAGTAAAATGTGATGAAGTATTATATTTTAGTTAGATTACTTTGCAGCAGTATGGGAATCAGATTGAAAGGAACAGGAAGGGATGTGGGGGACATTAGTTGGGAAACATTAACACCAGTCCAATTGGACAGGGGTTGCAGTCTGCAGTAGGATAATGGCTGTGGAATTGGAAAGAAGTGAATGGATTCGAATATGTAGGAAGTAGAATAGATTGCTTATAGTGATTGAATTTCAGGGAATGAGGGAGAGAGATGTATTATGGATGCATTTTGTATTTCAGACTTGTGCAAGTGGTAGACAGATTGGTACTTACTGAAGGAGAGAGCACCGGCATGCAGGAAGGCTTAGGAGGAGGTTATGAGCTCAGTTTTGGTCACATTGAGTTTGATGCCCATGGATGTTTAAGGGGAGATATTAAAGTTTAATGTATACATCTGAGGTTCAAAAGAATGGTAAGAATGGCAGATACAAAGATCAGAGTCTTCTGCTTATAGATGATAACTGAAGCCCTGGAAATGGTCAGCATCACTCTAAGAGAGAATATGGGGAGGGGAGAGGAGACAAAGACCAATCTTGAAGGCATTCCAAGATTTAAAATCTGTACGGGGCACCTGGGTGGCTCAGTCGTTAAGATCTGACTCTTGGTTTTGGCTCAGGTTATGACCTCATGGGTGGTGAGATGGAGCCCCGAGTTGCCCCATGTGGGGCTCTGCACTCAGTGGGGAGTCTGGTTGAAGACTGTCCCCTTTTGCCCCTCCCCCCACACACTCACACACACACACACATACTCTCTCTCTCTCAAATAAATAAATCTTTTTTAAAACATAAAATCTACAAGATATGGAAGAGCTTGGAAGTAGTCTGAAATTTACATGGAAAATTAGAAGTAATTTTGTACCATGGACGCTAAAAGAAGAAGGTTTTAGGAAGGGGGACTGATACATGATAACCAAAAGTGCTGATGGGACAGGAACAGCGATACCTAACATTCTGTCATCAGATTCAAGATATGGGTGATTGTCTTAGTGACGTCACTTTTGGTGAACCAGAGAGGAGGATAGATTAGAGCCATGGGGAGTGGAGAGGAAAAGTGGTGATACTTCTTGCAATAAATTTGACTCTGAATGGAAGGGGAGATGGAGCAATTATAGGAAGTACCTATGTAAGTTCTGAGACTTTTTTTTTCCTGGTTGGGAAGAAATAGGAATAGATCATATTTAAATGTTGATGGCATCTGTCCATTACAGTGGGGTGGGGAGAGAGAGAGACAGAGATGCAGTGGGGGACTGAGAGTGAAAATGGAAGGGAGGAATTAATTGATAGCACAATTTGAGCAGAAAGAAGAGAGTTCAGAGCAAAACTGGAAGACTTTGCTTTGCTGCCTGGAGAGACATGTAGATGGAAACAGGAGGGAAGAGTGGGTAGAAATAGATGTAGCTAAATGTATAGTTTTAGTGGAAAAGGAAGGTATCTGTATCTGACACCTTTTATTTTCTCTGTGAAACAAGACCCAAGGTGAGTTGTTAGGAAGAAGAAGCGGAGTCAGAGGTAGAGTTAAGATGGGTTGAAAAGCTGCCTAAGAAACATAATGAGGAGGCCAGAAAATGTCAAGGAACCTACATAAAGTTGCTAACTACAGGCTGTGCTGTTCATCCGGTTGGTTACACAATTTCTCCTGAACCTTTTGACAACTCAGATGTACAAGGAAGAAAGTGATTAGTTTGTCTGTGATTGGGACTTTTATTTCTGGATAAAGAAGTTTATGGTTTTTGCCAAAAATAGATCACATTTAGGACTAAAGAGACTGAAGTTGGATGGAAAAGAAGGTAAGGGGACAGTTCAGGACTGTTAAGTAGGGGAAAAATACAAACAACAGGAAGCACTAATGAGGTTGAAGAATAAATGCAATGAGAAAAGTTGAGGAAGCGAGTTGGAAGTGCAAGGAGTTGGAGGTGGAGAGCAGACTGATTGAGAGCTGGAGCAGGTCTGAGTGAGCCAAGAGCAGAGAGTGACTATGCAGGTGAAGCTGGGGGGGTGGGCGGGGGTGTCAGATGAGCCAAGAGTCTGAAGTAGTAGCCAGCCCACAGAGTCAAAGTCTCCTGGGATGGGGCAATTATTTGGGTGGGGAAACTGTGACCCAGATTTCAATGTCAGGAGTGAACGAAGGAGTGAATGAATGTGAATGGGGTGTGTGTATGTATGGTTTCCAACCATTTGGTTGGAAAGTTAGCTGTTAACCTCAAGGTGCAGATATTTTTTGGGAGAGCAGAGGGGTGATACTGACTATACCCCTGACACTGTAGTACAGAATGTGTACTTCAGGATGTATGATGAATGCATTATTTTGCATGTCACAGATCGCGTGGCTTAAACAATCAAAATTTATTTTCTCACGTTCTGGAGGCTAAAAGTCCAAAATTAAGATGTCAGCAAGTTGGGTTTGTCTTGAGGCCCCTCTCCTTAGCTGGCAGATGACTGCCTTCTCGCCATGACCACATGTGGTCTTTCCCCTGTGCCCTCACTTCCCTTTTGTCCCTGTGCGTGCAAACTTCCAGAAAGGATACTAGACAAGGTGGGTTAAGGGCCACACTAATGGCCTCATTTTAACTTTGTCCTCTCTAAAGAGGACCTGATCTCCAAATACAGCCACATTTTGAGATACTGGGGATTAAAACTTTCAACATGTGAATTTGCTGGGGGGCGGGGGACACAGATCAGTACATAACAATGAAGTTTTTATGGTAGTAAAACAGCATCTAGCTATCCCTTGAGAGGTCCATAAGGTTAGTGATGTTCTTGTGAGGAAACCAGAATTTAGTTAAGGTCAAAGGCTAAGGGATGAAGCTAGAAAAGAGAATTCCAGAGGCGTTAGATGGGTTTGGTAGTGAAGAGATTTGTGGGGTGTAGGTGGGTTTATAAAAGAAAAGATTGGTATTAAGGAGGAATAAATGAATAAAGTTAACCTTGTTGGTCTGCAAAGTGGGGAGGAGAAGACATACTTGACTTTTTATTGAATTGGCTGCCTCATGGTGTTGTCTATAGTAATTTCTGATGTAGAAATAGTGAGTTCACAGTACTTTTCATAGTATTTTTACATCTGTTTTCTATTGCTAAGTGGATGGATTTTTTTTTTTTTACTTTATTCTTTTCAGTAGGTTATTATTTGTATAAAGGAAAGCTATTGATTTTGGCTTACTTATTTTACAACTCAGCTATTGGTTCAAATAGATTGTCAGGTATTCTCTTTTGTCCAGGTCGTCATTCATCTCCTCCATAAATAGTGATCATTTTGTCTCCTTTCTAATATACCTCTAATCATATTATTTCTACTAACAGCAGTGACTCTGGAGCTCCTTGTCATTTATTGGCTCATGGTAAAGACTGTGGATTTTATTCTTAGAAAATATATGTACTAGTGTAAATAACAATTAATGGAACTTAAACCAGAGCCAGTGGCAGTGAAAATGAAAGAAAAGGAATAGCTTTCATAATACAAAATTTGGCTTTTGACCAAATGTAGAGTCTGGGAAAAGAGAACTTCATTTAGGTGATAAACATGAGGTAGAATGCCTTTAAGTATAGGATTATTTCCTTCTGGTAAACGTTTGGAAGGGTAATAACTGTGCCCAAAATTATTTATCATTTTAATACTTTTACCACAAACTACCAAACATATCCAGTTATGCCAGCTCTCTTATTACCATAGTCCTTCACTAACACTAGGTGCGAACATTTAAAATTTTGTTAGATCCATAGGAGTAAGATGATATCTCATTGTTCCTTTATGAATGGCCTTCCCTAACTTGAGGTTTGACAAATATGCTCTCAAGTTGTCTCCTGGTATTATTTTAATATTAAATACTTTTGGGGGTTGTCATTGCATACAGTATGAGATAGGAATGACTCTCCCCAGGCAAAGAGTGAATTTGTTTTTGTAACTGTAGGTAGATAGCATTTTGCAAGAGAAAAATGTGACCTAGGAATTCCACCGTGAAGGGAATAGCATTCAGCCAAAGTTCTTCGAAAGTTCTTCGTTAGAAATACTAATGCATCAGGGATAAATTTAACAAAATTTTCATTAGGAATATCTTGCATGTAAAGTCCTCACCATGACATTTAAAACCCTAAACCAGCAACTGAAAACTGGCACCAAGTGAGCCATTGTAATACTAGCTAATATTTACTGAATGCTTAACTGTGTACCAGCCCTGTGTCAACCATTTTATATATACTTACTATATGCATTACCTTATTAAATCCCTGAAACAGTCCTATGAGATAAGCATTATTATTATCATAATGTATAAGGAAACAAAGTGTTAAAAGGTTAAATAATGAATCATAGTCAAGTCACATAGCCAAGCCCTTGGCCACTATTCATTGGGCCTTTTGCCAACCTACTGACTGTTCCCTAAAAATATGGTATATTTTATCAACTCCATGTTTTGTTTTGATATGTTTTGAGTCACATTGACAGCACTGCTAATGGTAAAGTCAGAGATGGAAAAAAGAGTAGAAAGAAAACCAGTTGGAATTCATCCATTCATCTGTCCTTCCCTTTCACTGAGCAGATAACTCAGTGCTTCCATGTTCCAGGCAGAGGTCTAAGGGCAGGGGACAAGGTAGGGAGTTAAAAAGAGACTGAAATCACTAACTCTGTGACCTGAGTAGAGCTTACTTTCTGTGGGGGAGAGGGCATAAACACAAAATAAATTATAATGATGTGAGGTTGAAAGTACCATGTAGAACAGTCAAGAAAAAGGTATGGAACATGATGGGGCAAGGTGCTGTGGTCTCCCGAGGAGGTGGCATTTAAGCCAAGACCTGAATTAAGTGAAGGAGCCATGTAGGTGGCTGTTTGGCTTGTGGTTGGCCCTGTGTGTCCAACAGACTGCAAGAGGCCCAGGGCAGTGTGGCGGAGAAGGCTGAGAGAGGTGTTGCTGGGTTACTAGAACCCGATAAGCTTGTGAGCCTTGGTAAGGACCTGGGGTTTCATCTCAGCCTGCTTAACAATTTAGGGGATGGACGTGAGGACTTAATGGCGGGGCAGTGGCAGTGAGTGGGGCACCACTGTGGCAGTGCCTGACTTGGCCATTGACTGTAGTCAGGGGGAGGAGTCAATGATGCCAACAAGTTTGGGTCTAACTTCATCTGAAGTCAGATCCGGAGTCTAGTCTCTGTCACTTGCAAGCATTGATGCTCACCTTAATTTCTTTATTTCTTTGGCTGTTTCTGTGTTTACTTGTTGTGAGCTTATGTGAGATACTGTATGTCAGCTGTACTGCTGGAACAAAATGAGCCCTTCTGGGATGGTGCTGTTATGATAATTATTAAATACTGTGCTTGGTAATTATCTGAGATAATGTACATGAAGTAACTTTATGATTGTGGAAAAAACTAGGTGTGAGTTGTTAATAATGATAAAACTGAGTTCCTAGTCTTTTTCTGTACTGCTTTCTAACTGTGGTAACTCCTGTACTAATTTTATAATTTTAGGCAATTATGTAGTAGTCAGTTTTTATAGAAATGCATGTAAAGCTAAATGATGGTAATTTTTTTTGCAAAATATTTCAAATTGAAAGCTTAGATAATGTACCAGATGAAGCTTGGAATAATTTAATTTTGTTGTTTTATACTAAAATTACAAGTATACATATTTTAAAATTTGGTGAACTATTTATTTTCACCTTAAATTACAGTAAATTAAGGAAGACTTTCTTTAGAGTTGAAATAATAATGTTTTTGTAATGTATATAGCTTTAAAATTCTAGACTCTAAAGCAAATATAGGAAAAAATATGAAATGATGTCATGGCCATAGAGGTAGATATTTAATCTTGTCAATAGTTTCTGATTTTGTGTTCTACAAATTTGTTTCTGGAAAACAAAATTGAAATTAAATTTGTGTAGCTAATAGCTCATTTTAATGAATATTTTAAGAAGGAAAATAAAATGTGCTTCAGATTTCCGATGTAATATATGTGAAATATAGTTATTTTAGAGGCTCAGATGCTTCCAGCACCTGAGCCTCTCCCTTGAGGCCATCAGGCTCTCTATCTAAAGTAGAATAAGAATAAAATATAATTGAATGGGAAAAAAATCCAAGTTGGTCTTTGAAAGACTTGACAGAAAAAATGATTCATCCAAAACCAAAACAATATTAATACATCTGCTATTCCTTCCTTCCCCCTTTCACTTACTCTATAATTATATTTTATTTCCTATTACCCTATTTCTCATCCCTTAATAACCTCGATTTTCTGATTGGTTCTCTTTGACCTACACAGGAGCCTGCTTAAGCATTCAATGAATTCTTTATGAAATTCTGTGGTAATTTAATCTGCTCTGTGAAGTCCTTTTGGAAGCTTTGTTCTGTTCTCTAAACTTGGAAAGCTGTTGCCAAATCCTGATTTTTATTTCTCCTCCTCTTAGTAGTATTTTAGGGAGAATGCAAATATTGCCCACTCTCCTTTTATAATTATTCTTGCTATAATTTTCTTTTGATGTTGAATCATTTTTAGAAAAGCGGAATTCCAATCAAGTCATCTGACTTAATTGCATTCATAACCTGTTACCTTCATTTTTTCCATTTAAAATATTTTAGTGATTGTTATCAAACCTTATCTCTCTGGATGTGTGTTGAACAGCCAAGCTGGATACACAGAAACATAATAGAAAAAAGTAGACTTGCCCGCAAGCTTTGATCAGCCATGTTGCTTTTGGCTGTTACCAGGACACCCGAGAGAATGGCACTGAGAAAAGAAGGAGAGGAAGTCCTTTTCAATGAGTAATGCTCACCTGAATGTAGCAAATTTTCTGGTAATGCATATTTCTGATTATCTTCTATTAGTGCTGTTTAGCCTAAATAGAATAAATGGAATTTTGGGGTTGCTTGATTTTGCTTGCATTATACAGTATAGCCACATGAAAGCACTCAAGCTTTATAAAGCTCCTATGTTTCCTCTCAGCAAATCCTCCAGCATTAGCATATTAGAAAATATCTACCTCCTTATAAAGTCTCAAAATAAAGTGTCCTAACATGAAATATTAATAAAGTTTCCCCTTCTTATCCATTCTGCTCGGTAGTTGTGAGCTACTCTGAACACCATCTGCTCTAGAAGCTGTAAAGCTTTTCACCTGATTGTAAAGCAATACACATTTGTGAACTCTCTTATTTTCAAAAAAAGGTGGAAAAGGGGGAAAAAATCTCCTTTGGGTGGCTTTTTTTCCCTCTGAAAGAGGATACCATTCTAGTTTCAATCCCTTGTGTAGGAGAGGACCTTTTTGGAATGCACTTTACACATAGCTTGGTTTATGTACTCAGAATCCCCTCTAATTTCCCATTTTCTCTTCCTTTCTAGTTTCCTGCTGGTTTCCATGCTTTACACACAATTCATGATTTATACCTCTGGTGGTAATAATCTTGTTGCTTGAGAATATTTCCGATCATTCCAGTGCCATGTACGCTCACAAATGACAGGTTTTCTATGGTGGGCAAGACAGCACTTACCTTGTGGCCATTTCCCTTTCTGGCATTAGTTTGCCTTCTTTGCATAACTACATTCTGAGTGATGGTGTCACCCCTGCTTTTCTTTCATGAACCATCTGCAGTTGTTCTAAGAGTGTCCTCACTATTCCCCCCGCTCCTCTCCTGCTCCCTTGGGGGCATCGCTTCACTCTTGTTAGCTAAGCATAATGGCATCTTAGAAATACATATAATGATCCCCAAAGCAATCAGTTCTTTCTTACTCTCTTCTAAGGAGGTGACTAAATAGTTTCTTCTATAGGGGATGGAAATGTTAAAGGAAATAACATGGTGAACAAGAAGAGGAGTTACCTGACGCACTCCCGTGCTACAGTAATTTTTGATGTGTGCTATATATGTCCTGGCTGGAAAAGCCAGAAGGAAACATAAATGTCCAAAATACATTAGAAGAGAATCGGGAAAGGTGTGCGTGGTTGGTTCAGTCGGCAGAGCATGTGACTCTTGATCTTGGGGTCGTAAGTTTGAGCCCCACGTTGGATGTAGAGATTACTTAAAAATACAAATCTTTAAAATTAAAAAAAATAATCAATTAAATTTTTTTTAAAAAAGAAGAGAATCAGGAATAATAATGGGATGATGACAGAAATGTATATTCTTGGGGGTCCTGGCTGGCTCAGTCAGTGGAACATACAACTCTTGATCTCAGGGTCATAAGTGCAAGTTCCACTTTTGGCATAAGTCTACTTTAAAAAAAAAAAAAAAAAGAGGGTTGCCTGGGTGGCTCAGTCAGTTAAGCTTCTGACTCTTGATTTCAGCTCAGATCATGCCCTCAGGGTTGTAATATCAAGCTCTGTGTCCAGTTCTGACTCCAAGAGGAACCTGCCTGAGATTCTCCCTCTCCCTCCCCCTTTGCCACTTGACCCCCATCCCCTGCTCATGCTCTCCCTCTCAAAAATAAAAAAAGAAAAAAATATTCCTTTTTTTCCCCTTGTATTTCGGTATATTTGAGAGAAAAGATAAGGAATCACAGAAGAAAATAGAGATAACATTGAAAAAATATTGAGTATGTATAATAAATAATTTCTTATAGGAGCTGATAATGATTATTTATCTTCTCACCTTTATAGTAGCTCTGGCTACGCTGAATCCTCTTTTGTAGTTTGCCTTTAGCTAAACCTGTTGGGACAGACTGACCTAAGTTACAGGCAACTTTAAGAGGTTCATTACCTGTCAATCTTTGATTTAAACCCTTGTCAATGCTAATAAAATATCACAGTTATTCCTTTTGGAGTCATCTTTTTGTTGAGAGGACTGATTTTATCATACATGATTAATGTACCATGAATGATACTAATTTAATGCTAAAACCTCTGTTTCTGTTGGAACCATTTTGCCTTTCATAGTCTCTAAATTAGTTATGAGTGTGGGCAAATTTACCATGATACAAATCCTATAAAGTGGAGTAATAATAACTTTAATTGTTTTATTTTTGTCTCTTCCTCTCTCTTTGCTAGCTTTTACTATTCCCTCTTTGGCATGTGATTTTATTGTTTGAATACTTAATTTGGAAAGCTGATCTTAAATTCTGACTATTTTAATTTGGTAAGTGGATAGATCTTTTCATTGCTTTCATACTGTCCAAGTTTGAAGAATTTGGTTTATATAAGCCAAAGCTGCCTGGATGTTTCCAATCCTATTCAGTAAGCAAAGTATGCTTTATTTAATTATAGTGCCATGGAAACTAAGTATTTCTCAACATTCAGTCTTTTACATGATCCTTTTGAAGTCACGTTATAGGTATGTGATGATAATAATACCAGTAGAGATTTGTTTACATTTGATTCCTGTGCATGGATAATATTTAGTGTTTTAAATATTAAAGAAGAGATAAAAGTCTGTTGAATATATTGGACAAGATCTTTGATTTTTTTTTTTTAATTTCTGTAATACATAGGATATGAGGAAATACAAAAGAAGGAGTGATTCCTTGTCTAGAAAGATTAAAGTACAGGG
The DNA here is from genome assembly GCF_011764305.1 of Mustela putorius furo. Classification (NCBI taxonomy): domain Eukaryota; kingdom Metazoa; phylum Chordata; class Mammalia; order Carnivora; family Mustelidae; genus Mustela; species Mustela putorius. The sequence goes on from NW_025422368.1 coordinate 10,318,026, forward strand.
AAAAATAATGCTCTTACCAGTGATTTATGAAAGCATACCTGTTGTGAAATGGCTGAATTGTTGTTGTTGTTGACTACAGTTCACACACAAAGAAGTACAAAGGGTTGAGGCCCTTGGGTAATGCTCAGTAGGCTAAACATCGACTCTTGATTTTGGTTCAGGTTATGATCTCAGGGTCATGAGAGGGAGCCCCTGGCTCTGCATTAGGCATGGAGCCCACTTAAGATTCTCTCTCCCCCTCTCTTTCTGCCCCTTCCAAATTGCTTCCACTCTCTCCCTCTCTCTCTAAAAAAAAAAAAAAAAAAAAAAAAAGTATGAAGGGACAATGTATTTATGTATTACCTTGTTAGTCTGTATGAATGTTGTCATTTGTATGTAAGATGACAATGTTGACCAATGTGTCTAGCAATTTGCAGTTTCTGGAAAAGGCTAATATGACTTCTAATTTTTTGCTGGTGCTAAGTGCTGGTAATTTATTCTATTCACATTTGGTAGAATTTATTGTTCCTCTGATGAAGAGCCCTCATTTTATGGATGAGAAAATTGAGAATCAGGTAAGGGACAGTATACCACACTGATTCAAAGTCTAAACTCACGGAGCAAGACTATCTGGCTTCAAATCCTGACATTGCTAGTTACCATCTGACTTTGGTTAGTCAGGTGGATTTATTGGTAGTTAGAGTTAATATATGTAGCATATTTTGAAACATTGTCTGGTATATAATAAGCACCATGTAAGTGTTAGCTATCATTATTATTGATATATGATCATATAAATTAACCATATCCCTGGATCAGAGTTTTTTTCTCATATCCATAGGTTATTGCATGACACACGCTGCCATTCTAGTACACCATGTTGGTTGTAGTGTGTCCTGCCTCTCTCTAAAATTCAAAGGCACATGTGGAAAAATGGGGCATGTAAATTTTAGACCTTCCCTTGGTACAGCAGAGGGATAGCATACCAACTGGTAATTGATACAGAAGAAACTAAGTCCAAAACTTAAGAAATGTAGTTAGTTTTTATTAGTGTGTGTGTATATATATATTTCTTCTTATTTTTCCTTTTTCCAAACCTCTTGCCATCTGTCATTCTAGTTTCTTTTCCTTAGCATTTGAATCTTATATTTTTAACTGTATAGATGCCTCTTCTTATAATTAAAGTTGCTACAAGTTTTCTTTTTTCACTAGTTCATGCCATACAGTTCAATACCATGCAATACACTTCTGGGTTTAGCTGTGCATGTCTTTGACTACAAGTTACAGATGCAAATCAGGGGGATAAAAGAGAGAAAATTTATGAAATCATTCAAGAAGCAGTTCATAGGGCAACTCAGGAAAGTTATACCTCATTCTATCTACTTTTTGCTTCTTGTTTTCTATCTTCCCTCCTTTGTATGTTGAGCAAGATGATTATACCAATTTGAGGAATTATATACAGTTAAAGTGCATCCAGAGGAATAAAGGAAACATGAGCTTTCTGTCTTTGTGTGTCATTCTTAAAGGCAAGGGCATTTTTTCCCGAAGTCTTTTTACAGGTTTTCTTTCATTTCTCATTGGCCAGAATTGGATCACATGCCCATAAACCAATCAATCATTAGTAAAGAAAATTGCATTACCATGTGTGGCCTTGAATGATAATTTGGGTAGGATAGAAGTTGGAAAACTGTTTTCTGTAAAAGACCAGACAGTAACTCTTTACGGTTTTACAGGTCACAAGTTCCCTTTTGTGCTACTAAACTCTGCATATAAACAATCCATAAATAAACAAGCATATAATATTTCAACAAAACCATGTTTACTGACACCGAAACGTGAATTTCATATAATTTTTACATTTCATAAAATACTATTCTTTTGATTTTTCAGTCAGCCTTGTAAAGATGTAAAATCTATCCTTAGCTCTCTTGCTGTACAAAAAAGGACTGGTAGATGGATTTGTCCTATGGACCATAGCTTATCAACACTGAGTCAATTCTCAGGACTACTACAAACAGTTTTGACCAAAGAAATTCAATCTTGATGTTTTTACATGTTCTAGGACTTCATATTTCAAACCATTGAGATATTCTTTATATAAGAATATTCATTTTTCTTTTCTGAAATCACCTTCGGAAAAAAAATATCCATGGGCTTTTGTTTTTATTTTTTGATTTGCTTTGCTTTGATTTATAGTTAAGAATACACACACACACACACACACACACTCACATCATTACAAATTGTGTAAGGACAATATAGGAAGATATAAGGTGCTGTGAGAGGCTAATCTTGGCACTTATGCTGGAATTTGAGAAGTCTTTCTCTAGAAATGTACCATTTAAGATCAGAGGGATGAGTATACAAAATGCATGGTATGGGTGGGATGGGGGTATTGGGAGGACATTCTAATGAGAGGAAATTGCAAGTATTTAGGCCTCTAAGCCAGAATGAGCTCAGACCTTAAATCCCAGTGTCTCTGAATTATGGTAGTCAATGAGTGGGAGAGAGGTGGGAAATGGCACTTTTCTATTCACTGAACAATCTCTTAAGTTACAGGCACTTGGTTAGATGCTTGAGATATGAACACAGTAATAAAGTGTTTCTCAAGATTTTACAGTTCAAGAGAGGGTGTATACAACATAATGTGCTGGATGCCACATTAGAGATACGTAGAAAGTGCTGTGGATCCATAGAGTACAGGAAAACTCTCATTCGAGTGATACAGGGAAGGCTTCCCAAAGAAAATCATATTTGAATAAACTGGAACTTTGTTTGCTATGAGGCCTTCCTTCAATAGTAGCAGCTGGTTCCTGTGACATGTTACATTGAGTCCCTCAGCAATTGGTCCATATTTTCATCTTAATTTGTAGTTGGTCACACATTTCTTTGTAGCCATCCTTTTGTCCTTTTGGTCCTCATTTGTATTTGGGTTTTAATTAGATTGTTTGGGCCTGGAGAGCAAGACTTCTCTTTTGGTTGAGTACCAAGAGAGGATATGCAGAGTTGGAGAGGAAGACTTCATTTAATAATTTAATGACAATATGGAATTAATGAAGAGCAAAACCCATGTATAAGAACCAGCACAAGAATGGGAGAAAGATTCTCTGTGGGCGTTGCACATTTAATGCTTGCTGCTGGTTGGTCACAATTGTTATGCAGCCAGATGTCAGTGCTCTAAGGATTTGGTTCATGTATTTCTTATAGAGGATTGTTACAGAGCAATAGGAACTATGTGCCACAAAACAATCATAGAAAAATGGGTGATGTAGAATTAAAAATAACAGGAGTCTCGGGGATATCTTCCATGAAAAACTAGAAAGCTTTATGGAAAGAGTGGTCAAACAAATACTGAGTCTCTCTATTAAAGAGAAAATTTTATCAATAGGACAAACAGATGTTTTGTTATTATAACCAATTATTGATTGTGAACTAAACGTGCACTTGTTGGAACGATTTGATTGTCCCAATTATTAGCATGGCCAATACTACTGTATTCTCAGCGGTTATGCATGAGCAAGAAAACAGTTTAGCAGGTAATACCTGGGAGATGTAGATTAATATAAAATAGTAAAAGAGTGGGTATGCTTTCCATTAAACAAAGCAACGGTACTCTGAAAAATTAGAAAATAATTTTAGTAAAGCATGGGTATTTTAGAATTTTTAAATATTTTTATAAAAAAAAATAGCTCTAAAAATCTTGGATAAAAGTCTGAATAACTAAAAAATAATTCTACAATTTTAGTTAATAAATTACAGCATTAAAAATAAAGCGTGACAGTAAACCTGGTAAATGGGTGGATAGGTATATAGAATAATTATATTATGATACTAATTTATTATAGTAATTTAAATGTATGAATTGATCAAGTAAATTAGGGAAGTTTTCTATTACTTTTAATAAAGATTAATTTTATGCTTAAATAGATAAGTTTGAAGTCAGTATTAAATTATATATCATTTTTCTCTTAACTTCATTGGGAGGGCTTCTGGGGGTATCAGTCAGTTGGGTATCTGACTCCTGATTTTGACTCAGGTCATGGTCTCTGGGTCCCTGAATTGAGCCTGGCATTGAGCTCCACACTCAGTGCAGAGTCTGCTTAGTAGTGTCTCTCTTCCTCTCCCTCTGCCTCTATCCCCCCTTGCATGCTAACTAACTAACTAAAAAAAAAAAAAAAAAAAAAAAAAACCAACTTTGTGGGAGTGGGAGACTAACTATAAATGACACATTTATTGATTCTATAACAAATTTTTATATAAAATTGTTATATTCAAATAAGCTTTGCAAAATATTAGCAATAAGAATAATTAATTTAGGGGCACCTGGGTGGCTCAGTGTGTTAAGCTGCTGCCTTTGGCTCAGATCATGATCTCAGGGTCCTGGGATCGAGTTCCGCATTGGGCTCTCTGCTCAGCAGAGAGCCTGCTTCCCTCTCACTCTCTCTGCCTGCCTCTCTGCCTACTTGTGATCTCTGTCAAATAAATAAATAAAATTAAAAAAAAAAGAATAATTCACTTAAAAGTTTTCATTATCTGATGACAATTAGCCTGGATTAATTTCTAAGGGTAGACATTTGGGTGTGACTTCTCTTCTGGTCTCTCTTTGACTACTACTGAATCTGTCAAAGCCGCATTCCAGCAGAGACTGGCTTAGCTAAGAAAATATCTGTGTAAGATATCAGCGTTGTCACTCTTTTGTTTAAATAGGGTTGACCATAGCATATATTTGATATTGAATACTACTTAGTATGTACCTTGCACTTTAGAGGTCTGTCCAGGCAGTGTGGAATTCTTAATAGAGTTGTCTGCTTCTATTTGTTTGCTTTTGTGTTTGGATTGAGATCTTATTTTTAAGATGAAAAATTAGAAAATAATTTCCCATGAATCAGCCATTTCTGGAAGCAACTAAGAAAGGGGGATACAAATATTTAAAAATAAATAAATAAATAATACTTATTTTTTCATCTAAAAGTTGAAAAAATAGCAAGAGATTACCAGACAAAAATGAAGAGAAAAACCCCCCCTCAAAAAAAGAACACAGTGAAGCAAACAATCAGTGAAGTTGCTTTTGCTGTTAGAAAGTATTCATTCTCAGAAATTTTGAGCTTTCCTTTTTATGGCCTTACGGGGCAAAGGGGACAGATTAAAAGCCCAGCATATATAGAAGGTGCATGTATACAGAAAACCCAATAAACTGACATTCCAAATGGCTGTACCTTTGGAAGATGACACCTGAGCTACACTCTGGTTGGTTAGGGGCCTCAAGCTATGTATTTATTTTAAGGTCATATTATACATTTGGTAAAAGAAAATGAACCTCCCTTCTGAAGTAATAATCTACCTTCATCCTAGACTTCAAGTTATTCTTAGAAATATTTTTTCAAGTACTACTAGACACTGAAGGAAACAAAACACCAGGAATAAGAACTTGAAGCCACAACAGATAACAAAAACAGACTGCAAAAAAAAAAAAAAAAAATTAACAAACATTTAATACAGTGCAATTATGCACAGTATGTTTAAAGAAATAACAGGTAAATCTGGTTTTATCTTCAGGGAACAGTAAAATAAGATAGCGAATTTGAAAAAGGAAAGAAAGAAACAGAAGCTCCAAAAATAGAAAATAAAACTGGGAAAAAAATACAGCCTCAAAAGATGGACTCAACAGCAGAGGTAGACAGAGACGCATAGAATTAGTGAACTGGAAAATACACCATAAATTATCTAAAAGCCAGAACAAAAGCATTTAAAAAGATGGAATATACTGAAGAGAACAAAGAAGATAGGGAGGATGTAGGAGAATGTTGATATACATTTCATGTAAGTCCCAAGAATAATAGGGAGGAAAAATGGCTAAGAATTTTCTGGAACTGATAAAAGACACAAATCTGCAGATTCAAATGCCCTAATGAATCACACAAAAAATAAGTAAAGATAAATCCTTATCTAGATACAATAATTGGAAAATTGAGAAAAGAGAAAAATCTAAAAAGGAGACAATATTTCTTTCAAGGAATTAATGAACATACTGATCACACTTTTATTTTTTTTTAAGACTCCTTTTTTTTAGAGCAGCTTGAAGTTCACAACCAAATTGAGAGGAAGGTAGAGAGATTTCCCATATACCCCCGTACCCCTACAAATGTACATATTCCCCCATTATCATCATCACTAATCTGAATGGTACATTTGTTACCTAAGATAAACCTACATTAACACATCATAATCACCCAAAACCTGTGGTTTACCTTAGGGTTCACTGTTAGTGTTGGTGGTGGTTTGGGCAATATTTAATGACATATATTCATCATTACCATACAGAGTATTTTCACTGCCCTAAATAGTGCTCTGCCTATTCATTAATCACCCCCAAGCCCATGGCAGTCACTGACCTTTTTTATTGTCCCTATAGTTTTGCCTTTTCCAGAATGTAATATGTTTGGAATCATACAATTTGTAGCCTTTTCAGATTGGCTTATTTCACTTAGAAATATGAATTTAAGGTTTCTTTATGTCTTTTCATGGCTTAACAGCTCATTTCTTTATTGTTTTTAAAGATTGATTTATTTATTTGAGAGAAAGTGATATCATGCACACATGAGGGGAGGGGCAGAGGGAGAGAACCTTCAGGCAGACTCCCCACTGAGCACAGAGCCCAATGTGGGACTCAGTCCCATGACCCATGAGAACATGACTTGAACCAAAACCAAGAGTCAGACACTTAACTGACTGAGCCACACAGAGGCCCCAATAGCTCATTTCATTTTGCACTGACAGTATTCCATTGTCTGGATATACAATTGTTTTTCCATTCACCTACTGAAGGATGATACCTTGGTTGCTTCCAAGTTTTGGCAGTTATGAATAAAGCTCCTAAAAGCTGTGTTGAGATTTTTGTATGGACATAAGTTTTTAACTACTTTAGCTAAATGCCAAGGAGAGTACTTGCTGGATATTATGATAAGAGTATGTTTGGTTTTGTAAGAAACTGCTGAACTGTCTTCCCAAGTGGCTGTACCATTTTGATTTCCCACCAGCAATGCATGAAACTTCTGGTTGCTTCACATCCTTGCCCGCATTTGGTGTTACCAGTGTTCTGGATCTTGGCCATTCTCACAGGTGTGTAGTGCTATCTCATTGTTTTAATTTGCACTTCCCTGATGACGTGTGATGTGGTGCATCTCTTATGTTTATTTGGCATCTGCATATCTTCTTTGGCCCATTTTAAAATCAGATTGTTTTCCTATAGTTGAGTTTTAAGAGTTCTTTCTCTATTTTGTATAACAGTCCTTTATCAGGTGTGTCCTCTTCCAGTGTCTGTGGCTTGTCTTTTAATACTCTTGACATTTTCTTTTCAGAGAAGAATTTTTAAATTTTAGTTAAGTTCTGCTATCAATGATATCTTTCATGAATCTTGCCTTTGGTGTTGTATTCATAGTATCTTACTTAATGAGTTATTTTAAATTTTAATTTTAAATAAATGAATTTTAAATGAATTTTTAAAAGATTTTATTTATTTATTTTACAGAGATCACAAGTAGGCAGAGAGGCAGGCTGATAGGGAGGGGGAAGCAGGCTCCCCACTGAGCAGAGAGCCCGATACAGGGCTCGATCCCAGGACCCTGGGATCATGACCTGAGCCAAAGGCAGAGGCTTTAACCCACTGAGCCACACAGGTGCCCCTTAAATGAATTATAAAAATACATTAATAACATTATAGTATGGTCAGGAGCAAAATGTGTTAACTGTGCAAAAATGTGTTACTGAGTGAGTGTAGGGAAAAATGGAATGATGAAAAAATATTAAATCCTAAATAAGTTATAAAAGGGGAGAAAAAAAATGCAGGCAGGGAAAGAGAAAGCACAAAATAAGACAGGAGTTTAAAAATTAAATATATCAGTTGTTACACTAAATGTAAATGGGCTAAACAATCAATTTTAAAAGAAAATATTGAAACTGAAATAAAATTCCACTTCATACATTTAAAAGATGCACATCTAAAGCATAGGAATATAGAAAGGTTAAAACTGAAAGGACAGTAAAAGCCCTGGAAAAGAAAGCTGGCTTCTCCTGATTAATAACAGACAAAGTAGACTTCAAGGCAAAAAGTATTACTAGAGTTATTTCATAATGATAAAATTTCAAATCACAAGGAAGACTTAGCAATTTAAATTTGTATATCTCTAATAATATAGCCTTAACATATATGATACAGAATTGACAGAACTACAAGGAAGGATAGATGAATCCATAGTCAGAATGAAGTTGCAGCAATTGACAGAATACAAACACACACAACTATCATTAGGGATACAGAACACTTGAATATAATTAACAATCCAAGCCTGATAAACATATCTAGGCCATTATGCTCCCAAAATACAGGTTACATATTCCTGTAAGCATCCATACAGCATTTAAAATATTCAATATACTGGATAATGACATTCATCTCAACCACTTCTAAAGTATTAAAATTATAGAGGATATACTGTCTGACCACCCTGCAAATGTCTAGAATTCAGTAACAATAGATAAGTAGAAAATTCCATGCTGGAATTCATTCAGTTTCTTAAATAGGCCAAGTTAATTTACATATTTGCCTGGAATAATTTTTTTTTCCCCCCTGTCATTCTTTCCCATGTTAGCTCCTCTCAGCCTTTGGTCTCAACTAAAATTTCATCTCCCAGAAGTATTCTCTGATTCATCCAAAATGACCTCCTAGTTATTAAGTACCTTGGATTTGCTTGTTTTCTTTACTTAGTGTTACCTGCAGTTATTTTTTATTTGCCTGGTTAGTTGTCCTTGAGTCTCCTCTATATTGCAGATTCTGTGAGGGCAAGGTCAATGCCTGTTGACTGCTGTGTTGCCAGTGCATAGCACTGCCTGACAAATAGTAACTACTCAAGAGGTATTTACTGAGTGAGAGGATGAGAAGGAACATTTCCATAATTTACTTCTTCATAAATGATGGTAAGGAGGAATACAGCAATAAACATGATAGCATCTTTGAAGTCATGAAATATTATAGGAAGCCCTTTCACTTCTTAATGCCAGAGGCTTTTGAGAGGAGTGTAATCAAATTTTGACACATTATTATGAGAAGTGTTAAGTTTGGGGATAATTTAATTCTTATTTCCAGACTCAATGTAGTTAACATTTTAACCTCAATGTTTCATTTAGCATAGCTGTAGAAAATTTTACTTAATTAGCCCCCTATGGGGGGCAGTTGTCCGAAAATAGAAAAAAGTGCTGTATTTCAACAAATATTTTGTCTCAAAATACAAGCACAGCTGTATTTAATTAGGCTCAATTTCCAGTCTTACAGTGCACTTGAATTTTGTCTCCCTTTCAGCCTCTGTCATCCCCACCATCTTCTTAATCCTACCCCTTATCCTCCAGTTTCATGTCTTTTACTGCTTTTTTTGAAATTATAAACATTAGTAAGTTACTCAGAAGTTAAGAAAAACCACTGGAAATAGAGCTGTAGGTGTATGATGTTATCCTTAATTATAGTATAAGAATAAAATAGTTTTGGCCAGGTTCTTACAATAACGTCCTATGAGTCATTCTCTGATTTTGTCCAGGATGGAGATTTATGATAAAAAGCTCACTAAATTGACGGGTTGGATTAATCTACACAGTGATTTGCAACACCACTGTACTTTGGAATCACCTGGATGTTCTTAAAAACTGCTGATGCCGAATGAAGCCCCTCTCCTAGAGACTCTGATTTAATTGGTTTGGGTTCTCCCAGTTGGTATTTTCAATAGTCTTCTTAGGTGATTCTTACATGCAAGCAGGATTAATAATCAGTGATCTACAGCTTTGCTATTCAAAGTCTGATCACTGGTCTAGCTGCATCTGTAACACTTGGAGGCTGATCAGACATGCAGAATCTCAGATCTACCGAATCAGGTTTTTCATTTAAATAGGATCTCCAGGTGAATTGAGAAGCACTCATCTACAATTTCCACTGGCTCTATTAAAAAAATTTTAAAAAGCTCTCAACTGAATTGAGGCTAAACCTGTACACTTAACGTTCCCACAATATGATTTTCATGCTAACCAAGAGGTAGTTGTTGTTCCCAAATCTGTTTATGTCACTTGTATTTGTCTTGCAATTGTAATGTTATTGAATTGCTGTAAGTACATATATAAGATGTAAACCAATGAAATATGAATGTGAAAAGAAATACTTTTTTAAAATAAAAATTGAGTAGAGTGCTTTGAAAAACACTGATAAAATCAAACTGCTAAAAAACGTGCTCTTGAATTAGATGTCAGTAAAACAACTTAAAATGTTGTGGAATCAAATTAGAATGAGCCCTTTTTAGGTTGCTTGGCAAGTATCTACCTTTGTCCACTTAAAAACAATTAGAAATGGTAGGCAACCCTATGTTTTAGTTATACAACTAAGTATGCAATAAAGCATAATCAACAAATCCATACTAAAGAAAAGTGTTGTACTTCAAAACCTTGTTGAGTGAGTATGGATTTGTGTTTTGAATTAAAATGTTTAAGTACATATTTATTGTTATCTATGATTTCTCACTTTAACTGATTTTTTTTTCAAACAATGGGCCAAATAACTATCCAAATAACATAGGCGAAAAAGGCTTCTACTGAATATCTATGTGACTGTCCCATTTAAGTGTTAATTGTATTTTTCTCTTTCCTAATTCTTTTTTCTCTGCATAGCAAAATAGTTTGCAAGCTTAGCTGTACCTGGGCAGCTTTAAAAAAATAAAGAGACCCAGGTCCGACACTTAGAGATTCTTTTTAATTGGTCTGGCATACAGAGTTTTAATGTTCTTCAAGTGATTTTAATATGCATCCACAGTTGAGAACTGTTGGCCTAGCAGGTTGGGAGCATTTAAATTGGTTATAAAATCAATGTATAATAAATCAGTTCCAGCTTATATAGGTATCCTGAGTAGATGCCCATTAGGATCTAGGTATACTAAGCATATTTGTTACAAACATTATTCTATTTTATTCTCTGAATATATCATGAATACTCTTACCCCAACTTAAATTATATTAAAATATTTTAGTACTCATTTTCAGATGCTTCTCTTCTGTGGAGCATTTCCAGTTCAACTCTTGTAAGGCATTGTTCTTCCTTTTGGTTCCCACACTACCTCTCAGTTGTACGTGGTTACTTGTGTGTGTGGTCATCTGTTTCCAATACTTGGCTGAATCCTCCTAGGAGGCAGGAAGGCACCTGCCTATTGCAACAACTGGTGGACAGTAGGTTATCAAAATTGCTCCCCTTGACCACTGGGACTCTTCCTGCAAAACACCTTATGAACGCATTTTGTTTCTCTGGTTTAACTTTTTGTTGCTTTCTGCTTTCCTTTTCTCCTTCTCCATCCCAAGTACACTTTTCAATGTTTCTGTCCTCTGCTGCTTCCTCTGCTCCCACCTCCCTCCTCATTGTGCTGCCCTTTCTGCATGTCTGATACACGGAGCTGGCTCCCTTTGACCTCGAGGTTCTTCTAGTCCCTTGACTCATATTCCTTGCATTATGGAAGGATTCATTAGTGCATCTCTCAGAAAACTGCATTTAAATATGTCCACCTAAGAGGCCTCCTCCCCCAACACTTTCCTCTTTGTTTTGTATGTACACGAGGTTATTTTATTTTTATTTTTTTTTAATTGTATTTTATTTTTTCGGTGTTCCAAGATTCATTGTTTATGCACTGCACCCAGTGCTCCATGTAGTATGTGCCCTCCATAATACCCACCACCAGGCTTACCTAACCCCCTACCTCCATCCGCTCCAAAACCCTCAATTTGTTTCTCAGAGTCCACAGTCTCTCATGGTTTGTCTCCCCCTCTGATTCCCCAAATTCACTTTTCCTTTCCTTCTCCTAATGTCTACAAAAGGTTGTTTTAAAACTACACCATCACTGTCTCAGGGTCTTTACTTGTAATCTCTTAATTGAGCACAAATGCGTGGTTTATAATGCAAAGGGTCTTGCTTTATAATACACAAAGCATTATGTGTTCAACATCTCCACACTATAATATCAAAACAACCTGTATCTAAAAGGTGCTAGTCATTTGGAAAGAAGTTTTCCAAAAGTTAAACCAAAGGTTAGGTGTTCAAGTTTTGACTGAGTTCACTGGATTTTTAGTGGTAAGAAAAGATATACAGAAGGACTGTCAGATGAATTCTAGTCCTGGCTTTGAAACTGACAATGTGTGAAATTTTCCTTATTATAGTTTACATTATGTTTTCTTTGTAAAATGATAAAACCTGTTGCCTCATGTGTATTCATACTGTCATTTTAATAGCATGCATGTATTGACACAAATGCTGTATTTTTCTACAATTCTTTATCTCCACTCACCAAATTTATTTTTCTTATCCCCAGAAGATTAAATGAATTGGTCACATTTTTTAAAGACTCCATTGTATGGTATGCAAGCCAGGATCAAGAATAAGGCCAGTGATTGAAAGGTAGCTAAATCAAGTGAATTCTAGAATATAGCTTACTTGCCATTTAAATTGGTAAAATTAAATCATGGGGAAAAGCACACTCTTTCCTTCCACCTACACATTTGGCCTTTGTCTATTATCCTCGAAATATCCATTTCCCGTTTTCCCACTATATAACCCTTAACCCAAAGTCTGATTTGGGCAGGGTGTTAGAATTTTTGCTTTTGTTCTATTCTGATAGTTATTTTTGTCCTTCTTTGCTTCCTAACCCCTTACTACTGCTAGATTTATGGTGTTTCGGGGCTGTTCTCTTTTTGGAAGAATAGGCTACTGACCTAAATTAAGACCCCCTAGGAGAAGCACTCTTTGGTCCTTTAGAAGCCCAAGGACATGATATATATAAAATGGGACAGGAGGGTTGCATATCTACTCTCGTGATCTCATTTCCTAAACTCTAATATTAGCTTTGCAAACAACTAAATTCCCAAACAATTAATGAGATTTAGTTAAAGGAAGTGGTTGTGTATAATTAATGAATTCGTGAATTATTTAAACACTCTGAAATTCTGATCCTTTTAAATAGCATTGGCTCATAAAAATTGGCTTTCTGTAGAGGAGGGAGAAATTTTGCCATCAAATTGTCCAAGCTGACTTCTGTTGTACATGGTACCTTGTATTATTCGTTAATAAGTTACTGCTGTAGCAAGAGCTGGTATTTTCTTTCGTTAGCTGATCAGCAAACCCGCTCCCATTTCAGGCACTTCGGCTCTGCTGCAGTGAAGTGAGCTGCCGTTTTACAAAAAGGGCCAAATATTTCTGTGAGACTCAATTTAGAGAAACTTTATAGGAGGGAAAATCAAAGGATAAGGCCAAATATAAAGAGAAATGTGCAGATCAAAGAGGTCCAATTCACTTGTTTTCAGGCTTTTCATCAAACAGTAAACTGGAGGAGAATTTACCAAAAAATTCAGCAAATCTTTAGAGTTTGTTATGCACAGCCAGGGCTGGGTGCTGAATAAGATCCGAAGACAAATAAGACACTGTCCCTATCTTCATATAGGAAAGATGACAAAAGTACATAACTAACTTGAGGAGAAAAGGAAAAATGTGTTTAGTGCTCTAATAGAGATTCAAGGATTATAGAAGAGGGAAAAATTAATTTTAGCAGCTAGTGCACAAGACTTTTATTATAACTATATTGTTAAGAACTGACTCCAAGTGAGTCCAGATTACTAAAAAACATCGTAGGCTGAAAAAGTGCAGCATGGCTGATTGGAATCTTTTAAGAATACCGAAACAATTTTAGATTTTATTTTTGCTTGACTCCACAGAATCTTAGCCTGCCTCTTGAATATATTTATTGTACTTTTTTAAAAATAGCTATAATAAAATATAAATATACATAATTACAGTTAATGGGATTTTTTCTCATCCAACAGCTTTGATTGGTATATCACTAACAAATAAGTATCATGTTGGCCCAGAATATAATAACTGCCACTGTACGTGGATGTTTAAGACCTCCCAGAGGAAATTGAGATATCAAAGAAGACCACATAAAAACCACTACTATCTACAAATCTGCCTGTAATAGACAGCCTAAACAGTCGAAAAATCATGGATATCTGGTGTTTTCAAAGAGGATTTTAAAGAAATAATAAATCCCATTTCTCACCTAAGTGGATTATAGTGGTTTTCTTTTTGGTATCTGTAACTTTTAATTTTGTTTTGGATCATTTTTAAAGGTGCCGATACCAACTGGGAGGTTTAAAGTAGACGCCTACATTTCATCTGACAATGAAAAGGAAAAGCAAGGGAATGTTTAGAAGGGAAATACGATATATCCTTTCATTTTTTATACTCTAAAATATTTTTTATGTAGATTTGGATGATTCTACAAAGGTTTGCAGAAGTTGTTTTAAATCTCTGTAGAGGGACCAGCATTTTCTATCTCTGTCTTAATGACCAGTAAGTTGAGATTTTAATGTGTAATTTAGGACTTCGAGAGTTTTACTGGCTTCTTTCACTTACCCAGTTCTCAGTCTGTGTACCAGTTCTTGTCTTCTTGTTTCTTGTTAATTTTTTTGAAGATCTTATGTGTTTATTTGTCAAAGAGAGAGAGAGCACATGCACAAGCAGGCAGAGGCGGAGAGAGAAACAGTCTCCCCGCCGAGCAAGGAGCCCGATGCCGGACTCAATCCCTGCACCCTGGGATCATGACCGAGCTGAAGGCAGCGGCTTAACCAACTGAGCCACCGAGGCGTCCCTCATGTTAATTGTTAAAGTGGGCAGGAAGTGAAGTGAAAATAATTCACATTAATTGCTTTTTCAGATTCTCTCACCATTATTGTGCTAGTGATGATGTAATTAGTGATGTTTAATATAGCCTTGGTAAAACATATATACCATGTGTGTGTGTTCACGCGTATGTGTATACGAAAGCATTAAGTTTCTTATGACATAACTCTGGATTTCTATGCCCCAAATTATTTACCAGCTTAGAGAGGAATTGTATCAACAAGTCTACATTTTCAAATACCTATGATAAATGCTTACTGAGTATATTACATGCATATTTTTAGGATAAGAATTTTGGAGGAAGATGGATATTAATTCATTCACATAGTCATTCATCCCATTGACTTTCCCTGAGTTCTAATTAATGTCCCCACCTATGGCTGAAGAAGCTGCACATGGGACAGTTCTGGGTGACATAATTCACATAAACTATGATATGAATGGTATTCCCTTGGATTATGCAAACAGCAGCATATACCACACTCATAGTCAATATGCATTTGAAATTGGTTAATATTAATGATGAGGGAGCAGGATGCTGGCTGAGGACAAAGCAAAAGCTGGCGCCTTGTACCGCCCCCTTCATCCGCTCCCCTCCATATGTGTAGCATTCCTCAGGCACCCCTGACTGCCATAAAATGACAAATAGTTAACTTGCTGAGATCACAATCCTGCAAGACAGGAGTCTCTCTTGGTTTGCAAATGTCCTTGAGATTACAACAAAGAAGTTACCTTATCAATAGCCCAATTTCCAAAGACACAGAACTCAGTTCCTCAAGCCTAATGTCACTCTCCCCTCCATAAAAAAACCGAAGGAGGTGGAAGTAGAAGGAAAAGTAAATAATGTTAAATTTCTTCTAAACCTAAATCTCATTAACAAGGATGCTTGATAGCAGGAATGTAACATTCCACCAGGAGACTCTCAATTGTCTTTACTTGATAGTAACCAAGCCTTCAATATCCTGATAGTATTCTTTGCCCCAATAGCCCTTCTGGACACCCCTTTGTCCTCACCTACCCAACTCCTGTGTATATAACCAACCACTCCTCACAACCCGGGGCAGCAGCTCTTCCTGCCCACGGGTCCTGTCCCCGTGCTTTAATAAACCACCATTTTGCACCAAAGATGTCTTAAGAATTCTTTCTTTAGTCGTCAGCTCCGAACCTCACCCCACCGAACCTGACTTAGGTTCTGGGACTTCATCAATTAATAGCTTCAGAGTAGTTGTGTATTCATTAGGGCATAGCTTCTTAGTCTCAAAAGTGAGAAGCCTATGTGAATGAATTAATATCCATCTTCCTCCAAAATTCTTATCCTAAAAATATGCATGTAATATACTCAGTAAGCATTTATCATAGGTATTTGAAAATGTAGACTTGTTGATACAATTCTTCTCTAAGCTGGTAAATAATTTGGGGCATAGAAATCCAGAGTTATGTCATAAGAAACTTAATGCTTTCATATACACATGCACGTGAACACACACACCCCAAAGCTAGGAAAGAATGAAGCTTCTATGAGCAGGTGAGTGCAATTGAATTAAAGAAGAAATCAATACAGCAAAAACGATTATTCCTTTGTTGTTTTGTGGAGGAAATGATTTCTTTTACTTTATATTCTACTGGGGAGGAGTAAGCAGGCAGATATATTTCAGTTAGGGAATTCTAGAGATTTGTTTGTTTGTTTGTCTGTTTGTTTTTGCAGTATTGTTGTAGCCACAGGGTTATTGTCTCTGAGCCTTTGTCTCTAATACTTGCAGGGGCTGGCCTTGGTTAAAGTCTAGGCACGGGCCTTATGTGCTTTACCCCCTCTGTTTTGACACTTCATTTCTCAGAGCTCGGTTCCTTCATCTTGTCTTCTGCTTGCATATGGACCTTATTTTGATTAGCCACCTCATTTTTCTTTAAAGTGTATCTGCATTTTAAAAATGTCTCAATATTTCCTCTTCAGATTTATTTGCTCTCTGTTCCACTCTCTCGTGCTTTTCTAAGCACACTATCCATATAAACTCTTCATGGTTTAAAATGATTTACTATGATAGCCCCCTGTGCTGGGCACCTCTCTATCGCACGTCCATTCCCTCTCCTTCTCTGCCCTTTTCTCTGCCCCAGGAGCCTGCTGGATCACCCCGGTCTCCTTGCCAACCAGCTTTGGATAGGCTTTGCCAATGGGAGGCCCTATCAGGAAATTAGAAGGCAGGAGGAGAGAGACTTGGCCACGTTTTTTCCCTGCTCCTTCTCTGTGTTGCTCTGTGTTTCTGGCAGTAACTGTGTCTCTCCTGATTATGGTTCCCTCTAGGCACTGCTTCCCCATAACCCAGACTCATATGGGGCTCCAGTAAAACCATTTCCTGTCCTTGTTCCTTAGCCCTTTGATGCTGATGACTTCCCACTATGGTGCTGATGAGCCAGAGCCTGGGTCTTTCTCCAGCCTGTTTGTTTCCTTTTGTCCCCTCAGGGAAGTTCACCACTCAGTCCCCTGTGTTTGCATATAACTAATGAATTTCACAAATGGAAGACTTCATTTTGGCTTTTATTGTAGTCAGTTGTGGATGAGTCTGACTGCCCCACTACATAGGGATGGCATATATCATGTCTCATTCGTCTCTAGATTTTACTTACCTAGCACACTACCTGGCATATAATAGGAGCCCAGAATACATACCTGTTAAATTAATATGACTTTTATTCTTTCAACTTATTCCTAAGTTCTAGGGACCTCCTAATGGTATTTTCAGGATTCCTTGTAGTATTTTTAGTGATGATTATAGATTTTCTAAGTTTCTTTATATTTTTTAAAAGATTTTATTTACTTATTTGAGAAAGAGCACGAGCACAAGCAGGGTCAGGGGCAGAGGGAGAAGCAAGCCTTCTGCTGAACAGGGAGTCCAATATGGGACTCGATCCGAGGACCCTGGGATCATGACCTGAGCCAAAGGCAGATGCTTAACCAACTGAGCCTTCCAGGTGCCAATTTCCAGTTCTAATTTCATAGAAAATTAGAAAAACAATTTTCTAAGTTTCTTAACATTTTCCACTTAAGAGCCTAGGGAAGATACATCCTGGTAGCCTTACTAGGTATTGGGGATAAGCCTCAGGATTATGGAAATCACAGCAACTGTTCAATAAAGAAACAAGACAAAAATCACTCACGTTGGGTTCTCCCTAAGCCAAGTTCACCCTATTTGTAATCATTGTTTGAAAGGAAATTAAACAATTGTGATCTCATTCGCTTTTGTGCTTTCTCCCTCTGCCAAGCTCCATTTGGTGCCCTATTGTCCCACAAGTTGCCTATTTGAGTCTTTTGAATTAGGAGTTTAAAAGAGAAGCTCCATCTGCTCTGCCTGAATATTAAATTATCGTAAGACTTTGTATAAGGAGAACTTACCCTTGTGTTTATTACAGTTTCCTTTCCCTTCTAAGACTTGGAATATCAGGTTTTTTTCAATATACCCTTGGACTTGAAGAGGCTGCAGTTATCAAGTCATATAATAAAATAGCCTTTGATACCTTTGAATGGCAAGTGCTGTGGAGAAGTTAAGAAGTTTTATTTATTTGTATTATCTTATAAAATGTGGTACTTATTAAGTATCACTGAACACACAATGTATCAGAACTTGGTGTTTTGAGAACACTGGATTACTGAACCTCATAAGCGAGGTTTATGTAAAAATACATGTTGGACAGATATATTTTATAATCAATCATGTTCTCTAAGTAAATGCACATGCTATTTTAATTTATAATATGACAGATAGTATGCAACTGACACATCCATAGTTTCATTTTGAATATTGATAAGTACATAACCTGTACCCAGCTTTAAAGTAATGTAATTTATGCAAGTATGTTGTATTCTTTTCTGGCAAGCTCCAAAAATTTAAAATCAGTTCACCAGTGATATGTGTTCTGTAGTGAAATTTGTTTAATAAAAGCTGAGTAAAGAGATCATTGAAGGATGACATTTTAACAACATGCATGCTTTCCCTTATTTAAGTGTGTAGCTTTTAAATAATTGGTTAATTATTCAGTGAAGATATAAGTTGGTTTATGTTTTAAATATGAATATTTGTACAACTATGTATACGTTTAATAGTAATAAAAATTATGTCGTATTTTTGTTACCATTATTAGAAGGAACCTGGTACTTCTTTCAGTAATGATAAAAATAGTATTTATTAAAGCAAAGTACTCTAAGATAACTTGGTACTTTTGAAAGTTATGGGAATATGTGAATTCTGCAAAGGAAAAACTTTCTTCAAATTCACACAAAGGAATTAGAGGAAAATGTACACATCCATTTTATAAAGTCTGTATGGTTAAAATTAAAAATTGGGTTTAGTAAACAAGGCTAACAAACTGCTTGAGTGTTTTCTTACCAGATAATCACTTCCACTGCTCATTTTCTAGATCCTAAGGAGCTCCAAAGCATCCACAAGATCGAGTGCCTTTTCAAAACAAACAAACAAACAAACAAGCAAAATATAAAGTTGCAAAAACAAAAATTAGTTCAGAGTCTTCAAAAAGGCCACTAAACCAGAGGGAGACTTTGAAGGTTAAGTTTCTTAGGCTGGGGGTAGTAGCTATCTCTGGTTAGGTGATGAGTCAGCACGGGGAGTGTGAACCATTCACTTCAAAACAAGCAATTTCTGTTGGCAAAATGTTTATGTCAATTGAAACTTTTGAAAGTCTCAAAAATTATTTGATGATTTCTATGTATTTTCACTAATTAAAAATGTTTTCCTATCAAACCTGAAGTTCTATTTTAAAATTTTAATTGGTGATGGAAACAGGCCCAGATTAAGATTTTTTCAGCATCCTAAGTAGGGTACCCTAATCCACATGTATTTACAAGTTACATAGCGCTAAGATTTTCATGTATGTACTGAAGTGAAAATAGCTTCTTTTGAATTGAAAATTCTGTAATGGTATGTAAAAAAATGCACTTTTTTCATATTTGTGTTGCTTTGATTGGTAGCTGCTCCAGGCACCTGCTTAATATGCCCTAAATGCAATGTCATCTAGTAGGCAAATCATCTGAAAGACTGCTCATTGGCACAACTTTTTTAGAGTCCATTTGTGACTTCTCATTGTCCTCACCCTTTTTATACCTTATTTTACTCCCAGACCTTAATGGGCCTAACAATAACTGGATCCTATATGTGCCTTATGTTAGACTGAATTTAGGTTTATGGCTAATCAGACACTTTGAAAAGACCATGCAAAATGAATCTGAACACCTCCCAACAATTTTTCCTAAAGGAAAATTGAAAATACATTTATATGTATTTTTTTATTCCACAGCAATATGCCAGTTTCAAGGACGGACCTACTTTGAAGGAGAGAGAAATACAGTTTATTCTTCCTCTGGAGTATGTGTTCTCTATGAGTGCAAGGTAAGGAAACTCTTCACGGGTCATTCAGAATTCTTTATTATGTAAACAGTAACTATGTCTTTAAAAGTCACACTTGTAATACCTTTAAAACATTTAAGGCAAAGAGAAATTAGAAGATATTAATTATAATTCAAAAAGAAATTCCCATTACTGTTTTTAAATATGTAAATTAATGGCTGTAATTTCCCCAATAAATAAAATACTGTTTTGTCCAATTAAAGTTTTATGAAGTTGTCTTATTTTTCCAAACTTAAACTAACTCCTGTGAAGAAAATTTAGGTAAAGTTAGACTCAGCCTGTTGTTACTTAACTGTTTTCTGCCCATGTGACAAATATCATTCAGTTCAGTGGAAAATCATAAAAGTGACCTAATAAAAAATAGGTGTTGGATGGAGATGAGACTGATACTATTATTAATCCCTTTGGTAAGAATATTTTAAATGATTTGAAGGGAAATTCTTTATAAATTTACTGCGGTCTACTTAAGTATGCTTCAGAAGCATAGGTGAGTGCTTTTATCTCTACTGCTTGACCTGCTAAATGAAAAAGTAAATATGTTTCATAAAACTTTTCATTTTTGCCCTTTATGAACTATATTTCTTAACCATAATGTGATATTGCAAGCCATATTCTATCCGAGGGAAACTCTGCATATAAGGTTTCTGCTTTAGAGTTCCCTTTACATTTGATCCTTTTCTCTATAAATGGTTTTTGTGGATGATTTAGTGTGCATAGATTATGTAGAAAAGGAAGATGCTGCCAGCAAGACCCATAAATTGTGAGCATTTATATGATTATTCAGTATTAGGGAAAGGAAAATCCTAAGAATTTTGCCACAATAAATTGGAAGAAGCCAGCTCTACACTTCATGCATCGTAGGTTGGAAGTCCTTTGGGATAAGCAAGGAGGAAATGTCAGAGAGACAAGACTGTGACAGATTTGGTTTCTAGAATATGAGAGGTCTGATGTCTTCATGCCTATTATAAAATATTCAAGCTGCTTCTTCAGGCTTTAAGTCAGCTCTCCTATAGTGCAGGTCACCGTCTTAAAGACAAGGGAGTGAGGTACAGGGACATTAACATGAATTCCCGAACCTGTATTTTAGGATGGATTGTCCCCTGCCAGCACCCTATACCACCACTGTTTTGAGTGAAGTAGGTCCCACTATAAATGTAAGGATTGAAAGACCTAGAGTGAGGTCTAGTAACTCCAAATTAAGAAAAGGGAATCAGAGGAAAGTTACTTCAAGGAAGGTGGAAAACTTTTGTCAGCTGGTTTCTAACTTTGAAATACCAGTTCTAACTTTAAATATCTTGAGGGCATTTGGAATTTCCCAATGGATATGTGTATGTATGTGTTGTGTGGTGTGTGTGTGTATGTGTGTGTGTGTATTCTTTTCATCTGACCAGTGTGTCTCATAACACTGATAATTATAGCTTAGAAATTTATTGGAACAGTTGCCTACTTGATTGTAAGATAGCTATGAAATGATTTCATTTTTAAATGGGTTATGGGGCACCTGGGTGGCTCAGTTGTTAAGCATCTGCCTGCCTTCAGCTCAGGTCATGATCCCAGGGTCTAGGGGATCGAGGCCTGCCTCAGACACCTGCTCTGCAGGAAGCCTGTGTCTGCCTCTCCCACTACCCACTGCTTGTGTTCCCTCTCTTGTTCTTTCTCTCTCTGTTCTTGACGTTAAGAACTTTAATTGTTTTGGGGCACCTGGGTGGCTCAGTGGGTTAAAGCCTCTCCCTTCAGCTCAGGTCATGATTCCAGGGTCCTGGGGTTGAGCCCCACATGCATCGGGCTCTCTGCTCAGCAGGGAGCCTGCTTCCTCCTCTCTCTCTGCCTGCCTCTCTGCCTGCTTGTAATCTCTATCTATCAAATAAATAAATAAAATCTTAAAAAAAAAAAAAGAACTTTCATTGTTTCACTTCCCTTCAGGCCCCATAGTTTCTGTATTTATACCTTTACATAACTGACAGCTCTCTTAAGCTTTTATTTCCTGGGCTGTGGACACTAGTCCTTCATTGTTCCTTTATTTTCACTTTTGTGGCCTTGAAAGTTTGTCCTGGGGGTATATGACTTCAATAGTGAAAACATCCCCCACCTTCTGAAGATAAGATGACCAGAATGGATAGTATTGTCAAACCAAAGGAAAGCTAGCATTTGACTCCACTGTAGCCATGCCTCCTACCACTCATTTTTCTTTAGGTGTACTTGACATACACTGTTATACTAGTTCCACGTGTACAACCTAGTGATTAGACAATTACATACATTATGGAAGGCTCACCATGACAAGTGTAGTTATCATCTGTCACCATACGATGTTACTACAAGTTTATTGATGTCTTCCCTATGCTGTATTTTTCACCCTTTTAACTTATTTAGTTTGTAAATGGAAATTTGTACCTCTTAATCTCCTTTACCTATTTTACCCATCCCCTCCCCTTTCTGGCAACCACCAGTTTGTTTTCTGTATTTATGAGTCTATTTCTGTTTTTGTTTCTTTCGTTTTTCAGATGCACATGTAAGTGAAACTATGTGGTACTTGTCTGTTTCGGTCTGACATTTCACTCAGTATTATATATCCACCCGTGTTGTCACAAATGGCAACATTTCATTTCTTTTTTATGGCTAAGTAATATTTCATTGTCTGTTTGTCTGTCTCACATCTTCCTTATCCATTCATCTCTCAATGGACACTTAGTTTGCTTCCATACTTGGCTATTGTAAGTAATGCTTCAGTAAGCATCAGGGTGCCTGTGTCCTTTTGTTAGTGTTTGGGATTTGTTTGTTTGTTTGTTTGTTTTTGAGAAAAAACCCAGAAGTAAAATTACAGGATTGTATGGTCCTGCCACTTTTTTTTTTTCAAGATTTTATTTATTTATTTAACAGACAGAGATCCCAAGTAGGCAGAGAGGCAGGCAGAGAGAGAGGAGGAAGCAGGCTCCCCGCCGAGCAGAGAGCCCAGTGCGGGGCTTGATCCCAGGACCCCGGAAGCATGACCTGAGCTGAAGGCAGAGGCTTTTTACCCACTGAGCCACCCAGGCGGCCCCTGCCACTTTCTTGATAGGATCATCTTCAAACCATTATATTCTCTTTCCTGTAGATACTCCAGGAAGATGGAAATGTTGAAATGAGTACTTCTTCCATAAAAGTAGTCCTTAATAGGAAAGAAACCTAAAAATTTAAGCTTTTGAGTGGTGTTAAAATGGAAGCCTACAAGTTCCAACATTTTATTACTTATATGCTGCTCTAGTTAATGATCCTTGTTCTTAAGAGATAGGAGGTTGACAGTATAGAAGCCAACCAATCTGCCTTCATTTCCTTTTGGGTTTTGGGAGAGATCCCCAATATTCCTTATCAGAATCACCTGTCAGAATCTCTTCATAATAGTCTAGAAAATTTTGAAATGAGAATGTTTTAAAAGGCTCTGTTTTTATCTATTGTTTTTTTCAAAGTGAGCCATTGATCTAATTCAAGCTGTATTTGTGCCACAGTTGTCATCTTGATGTACAAATACATTATAAAACTAAAAGAATTTTTCAGGATTCCCTCATTGTTGGGCAAATTATTTATATGGCTGCAATGTGTTACGCTCCAATCCCTGCTGGTCCATTATAAAGACTTTTCAGTTATGATCTAGTGTCATTTTGTGAATGAGCCTATGACCTATGCAAAGGATCTCAGGAGAAAATTATTCTCTTGTGGACCAAGAACCTTCCCAGATGCTGGATCTAGGAACTTCTTAGTGGACCCTAATTCAGAGGTTTGAAAGATTTACTTTCTGTTGTCTAATAGGACCAAACCATGAAGCTGGTTGAAAGTTCAGGCTGTCCGGCTTTGGAATGTCCAGAATCTCATCAGATTACCTTGTCTCATAGCTGTTGCAAAGTGTGTAAAGGTAAGACTTTTTGGTAAAGTAAGACTTATGTGCGTGAGTCATTGTTGGAGTCTAGTTTAACTGACACGAAATAAAAATTTTTATAAGCAAGTTATTTCCAAAGAATAACAGTATTTTCTTAAATGCTTACCTATGTGGGTAGCTAGTCACAGAATGTTTATTATAGTTTTTGAATTAAAATCAAGATGTTTCCATCCATTTTTGCTATGTATGTCAGGCCCTGGGTCTGTAAATTTCTCTCTTTGTGCTCATTCTGAGTCAGCATGACTCTGCTGAAGAAATTAACAACAGCAGTGCTGAGTTATCTTATTGGTTTCTTTTTCCTTTTGTGTGTGTGTATGTGTGTGTGTGTATGTGACTTTCATTCCTCTTTTGTTTGTTTTGAAATTGACTTTGTATAAATATTTTTTTAATTTTTTATTTTTTATAAACATGTATTTTTATCCCCAGGTGTACAGGTCTGTGAATCAGCACTCACCAAAGCACATACCCTCCCCAATGTCCATAACCCCACCCCCCCTTCTCCCAACCCCTCTCCCCCCAGCAACCCTCAGTTTGTTTTGTAAGATTAAGAGTCTCTTATGGTTTGTCTCCCTCCCAATCCCATCTTGTTTCATTGATTCTTCTCCTACCCACTTAAGCCCCCATATTGCATCACCACTTTCTCATATCAGGGAGATCATATGATAGTTGTCTTTCTCGGCTTGACTTATTTCGCTAAGCATGATACGCTCTAGTTCCATCCATGTTGTCGCAAATGGCAAGATGGAATACTATGTAGCCATCAAAAGAAATGACTTCGTATAAATTTTATTTTGATTTTCAGATCCCTCTTTTCTCAATTCCACTCTCTTTTACTCATAGGCTTCTGTACTCCTGAGAAGACTGAGGCCATCAGCTATGCATCCCTCATTCTGTGTTTCCTCTGTGATGATAGGCCCAAGACTAATAAGTAGAAGGGACTTAGAATTTTTGTTCAATATAGGAAAACAGTAAAATTTGAGACATCACAAATGCAGTGGGTTGCCTCAGGAGGCAGTGAATTTCCCACCACTGGAGTTAGTTCTAAAACTTTGTATTTTATTATAGATTGAAACATTAAACCGAAGGATTAATTATGTGGAACTCTTTTAGATCCCTACCCATCACAGGACTATATGTGCCTTTCTGTACATGTCTTCCTAGATTTGTGATGGGGTTATGTCTCTGTAACCCCATAAGCTGAAAATGTCGTTAAGTCAAAAATGCATTTAAGGGGCGCCTGGGTGGCTCTGGGGCGCCTGGGTGGCTCAGTGGGTTAAAGGCTCTGCCTTCGGCTCAGGTCATGATCCCAGGGTCCTGGGATTGAGCCCTGCATCAGGCTGTCTACTTAGTATGGAACCTGCTTCCCTTCCTCTCTTTCTGCCTGCCTCTCTGCCTACCTGTGATCTCTGTCTGTCAAATAAATAAATAACAACTTTAAATAAAAATGCATTTAATACATCTAACCTATCAAACATCATGGCTTATCCTAGTCTACCATCAGTGTCCTCAGAACACTTGTAGGCATACCTTATTTTATTATGCTTTGCTTTTTTGTGCTTTGTAGATACTGTGTTTTTACAGATTGAAAATTCACGGCAACCCTGTGTCAAGCGAGTCCATTGGCTCCATTTTCCAACAGCATCTGCTCTTTCATGTCTGTGTTTAGAAAACCTCACAATATTTCAAAATTTGTCATTATTGTTACAATGGGGTTACAGTCTATTTTTACAGTGATCTGTGATCAGTGATTACAACTCACTGAAAGCTCAGCTGATGGCTAGTACTTTTTACCAAGCAAGGCATTCTTAAATTTAGGTGTGAGCATTTTTTAAACATAATTATATTGTGTAATTAATTGACTACAATATAGTTTTAGACTATAGGCTACAACATAACTTTTATATGCACTAGGAAACCAAAAATTTATTTGACTTTTTTTAATTGCAATTTTTGCTCTATTGTGGTGCCTAGAACTAAACATGCAATATCTCTGAGGTCTGCCTGTATATGAGTTTACACTTGGGCAAAGTCCTCTAGCACCAAACCTATTTTATAATAAGTTGTTGACTATCTCATGCAATTTATGGGATGCTGTAATGAGAGTGAACAACAGAATGGGTTGTGTGGGTACAGAGTGGTTGTAAGTGTACGAATTGTTTACCCTCTGGGAGCTGTGGTTCACTGCCCCTGCCCAGCCTCAGGAGAGAGGCTTATACTACCTATCATTAGTCCGAGAAGAGATTCAAATTCGAAGTACAGTTTTCTATGGAATGCCTAGAGCTTTTGTTTGTTGTTAAGGTGAAAAATTGTAAGTCAAATCATCTTAAGTCAGGACTTGTCAGTATTCTATTGAAATTATTGTTTGTGACTCGGTCTCCTTTATTGGACTTGACACCTTGGGAGCAGGGTTAGATCTTTATAGTCATCTCAATATCTTTAACACCTCCTGTTTCACCTGAGATGTCATAGATGCTCGTAACTGATGTAGTTGGTTCTATGTAACAAAGCCCTAAATGAGCTACTAACACTTGTTTGAATAATGGCTTTAGGGAGGTGCAGAGGAGAGCTTAAATGGGGGGGGGGGAAATAAGAAAAAGAAACTTCATAAAAGATAGAACATTCTACTTAATTCTAGTCTATGAAAAGTAAACGTAAGTTCTCCCCTCCCATTTTTAACAGGATGGTGCAGTTTTGTTTTGTTCTTTTTCACTTTCTTCCATCCATTCAATTAAGAGTTTTAAAATCCCAGTTCTGTGAAAGGTACTTTGGGAATTTCAAAGTTGTTAAGACTTGGCCTGCCCTTCAAGGAGCTTTCAAAGGAAAGGAACTAAGGAATATTGCTAAAAAGGATTATATCAAATAGACTGATACAAAGGCCATCTTAGTTTTCATGTTCACCGTGCCCGAGCCAGTGCCTTGTATAGAGCATGTGTGGAATTGGATATGAATCAAGAATGCGCATTCCATTTATTTGATTTGGGAACTGCACTCAGTCTGCAGCTTAGCTAGTGTTCCTTTGGCAACCAAAGTTTGGCTAAACCAGTGCTTCTCAAGTTTAAATGTGCATACTGATAACCTAGGGATCTTATTAAAATGTAGATCCTAAGTCAGTAGGTCTGGGGTCCAGCCAGAAACCCTGCATGTCTGATAAGCTTCGTGGTGATGCTGATGCTACTGGCTAGTGGGACCACTCTTTGATTTGATAGCTATTGCTGCGTGACACTCTGTCACAAAGCTCAGTGGTTATTTATTTATGTTTTTAAGATTTTGTTTATTTATTTAAAAGGGAACATAAGCAGGGGGGGTAGGAGAGGGCTGAGCAAGGAGCCCAATGCAGGGCTCAATCCCAGGACCCTGGGATCAAGACCTGAGCCAAAGTCAGATGCTTAATGACTGAGCCACCCAGGTGCTGCAAGCTCAGTGGTTTAAAACAGCAGTTTCATTATATATTGCAATATTGTGTGTCAGGAATTTAGACAGGTGATTCTTCTGCTCCACACAGTGGTAAGTGGGGTTACTCAGTTGGACTGGGCTAGAAGTTTCAAGATGGCCTCATAAGCTAGGCATCTCAGTAGGGGTGACAAGAAGGTGGAATACATCTGAAACTCTCTACCCTGCACAGAATCTCAGGACTTCTCCCTGTGACCTGTCCATGAGGTTGGTGATCAGACTCCTTAAATGGTGGTTGGGGGCTCTTAAAGACCAGGCCTGGAACTGATGCAGCATCACTTTTCCCAGATTGCTCTGGTCAAAAGAGTTGTGAACAAGCCTACATTTGAGAGGAATGGGAGGAATAGACCCCAATGTGATAGAAGTGTTGAAAATTTGTGGCTATCTTTAATCCCCTGGAAGTGTTCAGGAACTACTTAGAGATTAGCAAGGTGAATATCATAGAAACGACACAAGGTTGGCCAATCAAGATTTGAGTAAGTAGCTGAGAGAGAGCCCTTCAGATATCAAGAGAAGCCTTGATAACATCCATTTATTTTTAAAAGAGCCTTGATATATTTAAAAAAAAAAAAAAAGTAAGCTAAGAAATGAAAAAGCTAGCTACAAAAATTGTCTTATATTTAAATTGTTTGTAGTTTCAAGAATTAATGTGTTTACAGAGCACACTCAGAATATAGTGATGACATATACTGTCACCTATAATCCCCCGCCCTGAGATTCTGGTAGAATTGCTAGGAGATGGAGCCATGGTAGCCCCATTAACAAACAAAATGAACAAACAAAAAACTCTCTGTAGAGTTTTTACACAGGCCAGATTGAGAACTACCAGCTTAGATAATACTGGAACTGAAATTGGACAAATTGTTCTTGAAACATTTAGCACCATTTATAATCAAGACTGCTTTACTTCTGATTTCAAATATCTAGAATAAACAAATGAGTTTCCTGGCATTCTGGTGTTTAAACTAAAAAAAGTCAAGTTCTTGAGGCTTCAATTTTGAGTTAACACCTACATCTATGTTGTGACAAATGCATTTGTAATATAATTGGCCTCCAGTTTTCAGGCCTGTCTGCGTAATGCTAAGGATGATATGTTCGTATCTGAAAAAGTAAGTTCTTCAAAAACAGTTATTAAATATTCCCTGAGGGCAGAGTGTGAGAAGAAAGTGTTGACTTTTCCACCAGAGGTTCAACCTGTGCTGGAAACGAAGCTGTGCAATGAAATAAGGCCCCAAATCTCTAGGCACCAAATCTAATCCAACCAAGACTATTTTCTAGGTAATCTGCAGCTGTCTATCTTTTGTCATAGTACCTCAGAAGCAGTGTAGCAGGAATGTGCTTTGTTCATGTTTGAGAGCCCCTTCAAGGAAGCTTATAACAAATTACAACATGACAGAGACTCAGTGATACAGTGAGGACTCTGACTTAGAAAGATACAGAAATTATATGATAGAGTTTTCATATCTGTAGCCCTTCCCTTGTCCTCATCCATGCAACTTCTTTCTCTGCTTATAATACCAGTAAGTCCTATTCGGGGTTGCCCTGCATTAATTTATTTTTCTAAAATATTTTATTTATTTATTTGAGAGAGAGAAAGCGAGATAGCGAGAGAGAAAGCGTGACCAGTAGGGAGAGGGAGAAGCAGACTCCTCGCTGAGCAGAAGGCAAACGCTTAACTGACTGAGCCATCTAGGCGCCCGT
Source organism: Mustela putorius furo (assembly GCF_011764305.1). NCBI lineage: Eukaryota > Metazoa > Chordata > Mammalia > Carnivora > Mustelidae > Mustela > Mustela putorius. Next base: position 10,347,229 of record NW_025422368.1, read on the forward strand.
GCCCCACTTTAATTTAGCATCGATTTCATCCAGTCCTATAATTATAAGTATAATTATAATTGACACCTATATGTAGAATGTTCAGTGGGTATGATTGTTTTCTCTCAACTTCTGGATAATCCATAGTTTTCCACATTATTCATTAATACCTTCATGATTTTGGTTATTTGTGTATTACTTACAACATTATTTAATATTTTATATCACTGTTCGTTGCTCATTTTTAAAAAGACTTAGTTTCATTCCAAATAATGCTAGCCACAAAATAATGGCATTGTTTGTTAGATTCATCATTTTTATTTTTATTTTTTATTTTTTCTAAGATTTTATTCATTTAACAGGAGAGACACAGAGAAGGAACACAAACAGGGGGAGTGGGAGAGGAAGAAGCAGGCTTCCCTCTGAGCAGGGAGCCCAATGCAGGACTCGATCCCGGGACTCTGGGATTATGACCTGAGCCAAAGAGTGATGCTTAGTGACTGAGCCACCCAGGTGCTCCAGATTCATAATTTTTAATACACATTAAAAGAAATCCATTGCTATGAGTACTTTTTAAAAAAATGTACATCCATGCACATGAACCATAATTTGGGAAAAGTCAGGATTATCCATCATCCTGTGAATAATACCTAAATAAGTTAGTATTCTTTTAGGTGCAGGTCATAAAACACCCAATCCAACTGATGTAAGCAACAAATGGAACATATGGCTCCTATAAGCAGCTTCATGCAGTTGTCAAATCCTGCCCCTTTGCCTAGATGGATCTCAATTTACCTTCTCAGAGGTGGCTTTATTCTCAGGCTCTGCATATTTTCAACTAGACTTCTGATATTCTTATGCTCGCATCATTATGATACTCAGGTAGGTGAAAAAAAAGTTCAGTATTCCTTAGGAGTTAAACAAAAGTCCCATATTGAATTTTAATCATCTTCATTGGCCTGAACTGGATCATGTGCCCAGACTTGAAAAAATTCTTATGTCCAAGCCAATGGGATGCATTGATTATCCTCTGGGGCAGAGTGTATCTTCCTCTAAAGACATGGGCTAACAGTAGGGGTGAATGGTTCATCTGGACTATGACTAGGTTGTTCCCCCCCCACAACAAAAATGAGGAATAGATGCTTGTGGGCAAAAACCAACAAATATTTACCTCAAACTTATTTATTCTCTTTTCTCCTGATTATTCTTTTTAAGATTTTGTTTATTTATTTATGAGAGGGAGAGGGAGAGAGAGAGCATGAGTAGGGGGAGAAGCAGAGGAAGAAGGAGAAGACCCCATGCTGAGTGTGAAGCCCCATGCAGGCCTTGCTCTCAGGACCCTGAGATCATGACCTGAGCCAAAATCAAGAGTCAAAAACTTAACCAAGTGAACTATTCAGGTACCCCTTCTTCTCCTGATTATTAGGTATAACCTTTATGCATAATGTTCTTACTCATAATCTTTTGTAGCCACCTTTTTCTATTCACCTAGTTGTACAGATATGCATATTAATATTTTATGGAAAGATCTATACTTAACAAGAGACACAGAACTTCATGTAAATTTGAAAAGCTTATAAAAAGAATAGAAGACTTGGTATTCTTGCAGTTAAAGTCCAAAGTGGGAAACAGAGGCTAGATTGCATTAGATTGCATTAGATTAGATTCATCTGTCTATAACAACCACTTAACTTTTCTTCTGTGATAGGGGCCTCAACATGTTTGGTTTATGGCTTATTGGTAATACTCTGATTGCTTTAATTATTAACAAATACTATGCTATTCTGCTTTTACATAGATGATCGTATTTGGGTTTTTTTTGTTTTTTTTTTTGTTTTTTAGATGATCATATTTGAACTTTACATTTTGGTGAGGCAGATATTACCTTGATTTTACGGATGAGAAAACCTAAAGGTTTAGAAGGGTTAATTAACTTACGCAACTAATAATTTACACAGCCAGTAAGTAAAGAGAGATTGAATGTAAATGCAGATCTTTCAACTTCAAAAACAAAGCACCTATGACTAGAAATGCAAGTATGAAGGTAATAGTGCTATCCAACTCATACTCTGCCTTTTTGAAGTTATTACCGATAGACTAGAAACAGCCCACTTTAATCAAGTTGGAATTTTTTCCCTGTCAATCATTAGTCTTTGGACACTGGCATTTTGTATCCAAGCAGTAAAACAACAAATAGAGTCAGTCAACTTATTTTTTGAGAAAATAAATCAAAATAGCTATCTGACATTGTTTAAAGTAAATTAGAATTTGATTGACAACATTTTTAGCTTTCAAGTCTCTGGGTTGATTAAAAAAAAAATCTGATAAAAAGTAAAATGCTCAGGATGCCTGGGTGGCTCAGTTGGTTAAGCAGGTGCCTTCGGCTCAGGTCATGATCCCAGCGTCCTGGGATCAAGTCCCACATCGGGCTCCTTGCTCGGCAGGGAGCCTGCTTCTCCCTCTGCCTCGCCTGCCATTCTGTCTGCCTGTGCTCGCTCTCTCCCCCCCCTCTCTCTGATAAATAAATAAAATCTTTAAAAAATAAAAAAAGTAAAACGCTCCCTCACTGAACCTAAAACAGTAAAAGTAGGATCACATCGTTATCTTATAGTTGGAAAATTCTCGTGGGTATTTGATACTGTATGGTGAATGTGTGCCTGATATTTGATGCTGAGAAAAGAGGTCTGAACATTACTTAGGCAGAACCCGAAAGGTTCACAGAGGTGTAATGTATGCCTTCGATGGCATAGTTTGGGTGAAGTCTCAAAAATGAGAAAAGAGAAAATGCAGCAAAGTGAAACATTGAAAGATGGTTTTGAAAAATAAAAACTTATGAAAGAAAAATAAAAATGCATTAGGACAGTACCTGGCCTTAGTCATAGCTCTCTGAGAGTTGTTTGAAACATGGCAGGCGCAATTATACAGAGATTTAGTGCTGTGTTAGAACACGATCTTTTGATTCTTTTGATTCTGTGTGTATCTTAAGGAGTGGTCCAGTTTTTATAGTAACTTTGTTTTAGTTTTAGAATAAATGTGAAATGATTTTTTGGAGACTTTTCATATAAGTTGGTGAGGTCCTGAACTATTGGGGTAGAAAATGAAGATGACTTTTTCACTAAAATGATACAAAGACAATGGAATATATTTTAAGAAATATGGTCTCAACTTAGCTACTTAAAGAAGAAAGGAAGAAAAGGACTTTGGAGAAAACATTTTTAACTTTTCCTCTTTTTATTTTTTTTTTAAGATTTTATTTATTTATTTGACAGACAGAGATCACAAGTAGGCAGAGAGGCAGGCAGAGAGAGAGGGGGAAGCAGGCTCTCTACTGAGCAGAAAGCCAGACGTGGGGCTCGATCCCAGGACCCTGGGATTATGACCTGAGCTGAAGGCAGAGGCTTTAACCCACTGAGCCACCCAGGTGCCCCAACTTTTCCTCTTCTTAAGAATGAGTCTTTTACTTATTTGACCTTACATGTGAGAAAGTAGACTGTGAAGAATCGTGTTAAGAAAACTGAGTCGCTGGGGCACCTGGGTGGCTCAGTGGGTTAAAGCCTCTGCCTTCAGCTCAGGTCATGATCCCAGGGTCCTGGGATGGAGCCCCTCATCAGGCTCTCTGCTTAGTGGGGAGCCTGCTTCCTCCTCTATCTCTGCCTGCCTCTCTGCCTACTTGTGATCTCTGTCTGTCAAATAAATAAATAAAAATCTTAAAAAAAAAAAAACTGATCTTGCTCTTCCAACATACTTAAAAAAAAAAAGAAAGAAAGAAAACTGAGTCGTTGAGTGATTTAACTGCTGTTGTTGACTGTATATTGTTCTGTCCTTCATATACACCTCTGTTCTGTTTTACTTTATAGATGTCACTAATTCATTTTATTTTTTTCTTGTCCAATTTAATGCCATCATTGAATTTTGAGAGCATTACCCCTCCTAAGGCTTGCTAAGTTGTCCATACCACTGCTTACTATACATGGTAGTTGCAAATTCATGGGGTATATGCTTTAACTCTGGGGTGTTATTCAAAAGAGTCATTATGGACACTAGCCAGTTAGAACGGACACCAACCATCATGCTGTAAGATGGTGCATGCTGGCCACGGTATTGCTCAGTTCACCCTTCCACTAAATCACGGTATTCTATGGTAATTTGCTTACAAGTAAGATGTGCCGATTTAGAACTTTCATCTTTATCTTTTGCTGAAGTGAAAGTCTTTCCTTGGCTATAGGCAGATAAGTTTATTCTGAGAGACATGAAATACATTTCTCTAGTCCTTTTTTCTTTTACACATGGACTGAAATTGTAATTCATTAGACAATGTAAAACTAGATAGATAACTTACTCATCAGGCAATTTGAAAATTGTTTGAATGATATATAATCATCCAATTTCCATTCAATATGGATTCCAGTGTTTAAGCTTTTCATTTCAGCATCTTAGATGAACTTTGAACAAGGGATTCATACAGGCAGAAGAGATCCTGAGGAATTACACATGACTGGTACCCCTGTTCATAAAATTTTCCAGTTTTTCATCCTCTCATAAAGATTCTGGAATCTGAATTTTTTGTTATTCATAATTTTTTTCCTTCTTTTGAGTGGACATCTGATGCTCTGCAGATTTCCAGAGACAATTAAATTAAAGTGATGTAATTTTCATTTTTTAGCACATTTACAGATTTTTTTTTTAAGGGTATCAGGCAATGTCCGTATTCTATCTGGCCTGGTCTGTACTATTCATAGGTATTAATAATGTTCAACCTCTGGTTCTCAGATTACTTTTTCACTGGGTTATGTTTTATATTATAAATCTTCATTTTGGACTCCAAGAATCATTGTTTCAGATGTTTGGAGTACTGTACTTCAAATATCAGGGACTAGAAAACATAAAGTCAAAAACAAAGAAGACATAGAATTAACTTGAAATAGGAAATAACTGAGTTAAACATGAAGAAGCACTTTTAGTACACATAACGTGTGGTTCTCTAACATTGAATGAAAATATCAATTTAAAAAATAATTTAAGGAAAAATAGCTTCTAAATCAAAGAGAGTATTTCGTCAGTAAAGTTGTGTGCTTTGTCATAGTTTCGTTTACCTTAATAAGTTTCTTTTCTCTTGTAGGTTATGACTTTTGTTCTGAAAGGCATAACTGCATGGAGAATTCTGTCTGCAGAAATCTGAATGACAGGGCCGTTTGTAGCTGTCGAGATGGTTATAGGGCTCTTCGAGAGGACAATGCCTACTGTGAAGGTAATCCTTGTAATGATGTGTAGCACAGCTGTATAAATTTCCTAGGATTACTGCATGCAAAATTTATTAATTTCCCAGGTTGTCAAGTTGATGGGCCCATTAAAAGCAGTGAATTTAATTTGAAGCATATTAATCAGCTAAAAATAATTATCTTTCAAATTAAAGTTTTTTAGCTATCTGCTATATGTCAGACTAATAAGTTAATATGGCTGGTTTCTTGAATTAAAATAATGCTTCCACTGTGAAATTGCCTTCTTTTTTTCATAATTAGATATTCAGATAGTTCACATATTGACATGGTTACTGCGGCTTGCAGTTAGAATTGTAGTCAGATTTTTCCAGACAATGTTGTCTAACAAAAGCAATCAATTAATAGGAAGACAAAGTACCCAATGCTGTTTTTGTTTGCTGCTGTAAGTCATCTCGGTGGTTGTATTCATGCTCTGTGGTATTTAGTAAATAACTCCAGTGGAGTAAATGATTTCTAATTATTCTTTAGAATATTAACTAATATTCAAGGTAATTTATCCCCTCATGGAAACAGTCCAGATACTGTGAGGGGGCCTTGACATTCACAAATACTATTCATGAAGACCTTGGAAGTCCGTGAGATGTAGTTATTTATTACTTCCCAGAGGCACAGATTTGAATGATTCTCATTAATTATGTGGTTAGGTAGTGGGTCTTGCAAGTAAGAACACTGACTGTCAGGTTTGGACATATGGAGGGTTCTAGACTTACCTTTCTTAAATGTCCAGAATGTGCCATTGGTCCTTGGAGACAGAAAACCTCCAAGGTATAAACTTATCAGCCCCTGTTTAGCTACACAATGATTTATTGGCCCTAAGGAAACCATTTTCTCTTATTTCTGTTAGCTTTCAATAGATTTTTCTCTGCCTAAAAAGTCAGTATTTATTTTAAAAAATTGACCATGCTCAGGAGTTCACATTCTAAGGGGAAAACAGAGAATGAGAGGGTAGCCATAGAAATAAAGAAGGCAGTTTCAGGTAATATATAAGGGAAGAAAATGAAACAAGATGATGTGATAGAGATTGACTAGGGCTTAATTTAGATGAGATGGTCAGGGGATCAGGGAAAATCTATGAGGCATTAGCGGGGAGGGTTGACAGTTGACTTGATGACCAGGAAACACCACAGAAAAATCTGGAACAGAGCATTCCAAAGAGAAGGAAGAACAAGCAGAAAGACCCTACTGTGGGAACTAGCTTGGATGTTCTAGAAACTGTAAGAAAGAATAATGTGATGGAGCAGATGAATCAGTTAAGATGCAATTAAAGAATTAAGTAAGGGCCAGGTAATTAGAGAGGCTCATGAGGATTTCAGGAGAATGATAACATTTGTATTGAAAAGGATAGCTATGGTCCAGTGCTTTATATTAACAAAATTGTAGATTACAGGATTCAATACAGAGGGGAGAGCAGAAGCAGACATAGGAAAACCAGCTGGAAGGCTATTGCAGGAGTCTAGGCAAAGATATCAGCGATGTGGATTAAGGAAATGATAAAGGTATTCTTGGTATTTTTTGAAAATAGAGTGAAGACAGTTTATTGTGGAAGAGAACTGAAGAGAGATCAAGGTGGAGGGGGTCAAGTTTTGGAGTGCATGCATGCATGGTGTTGCTATTTATTGAGACAGAAAAAAAAATCAAGAAATGAGGCCAGGCACCTGGGTGATTCAGTCGGTTAGGCGTCTGCCCTGGGCTCAGGTCATGATCCCTGGGTCCTGGGATCCAGTCCCGTATCGGGCTCCCTGCTTAGTGGGGAGCCTGCTTCTCCCTTTGCCTGTCACTCCCCTTGCTTGTGCTCCTCCTCTTTCTCTCTCTCTCTGCAACTACATAAATAAAATTTTGAAAAAAAAAGAAAAAGAGGGGCGCCTGGGTGACTCAGTGGGTTAAAGCCTCTGTCTTCGGCTCAGGTCATGATCTCAGGGTCCTGGGTTCGAGCCCCACATCGGGCTCTCTGCTCAGCGGGGAGCCTGCTTCTTCCTCTCTCTCTTGCCTGCCTCTCTGACTACTTGTGATCTCTCTGTCTCTGTCAAGTAAATAAATAAAATCTTTAAAAAAAAAAAAAGGAAAAAGAAAAAAAGGAAAAGAGGACAGAGATTTAGGTTAAATAACTTATCAGTGCAGTCTATTAAAAATAGGTCTGTGTCACTGTTTTCACCTATAAATGTGTAGCGCAAATTGGCAGCTACTTTCCATTCTGAGTGGATCATACTGAAGAATGGAATGTAAATTCTTATTTATGTTACTTCTTTGTCATTTAAAGATAAAATCTTCAAAAGTTAGGAAAATGATGTAAAAACTGGTTAGTATATTATTGAGATCATGAATTTTTCATAATGAGGACTTCTAATATTATAATTTTTGTTATTCATGTTAAGATGTTTTTTTTTCCCACTATTCTGATCAAATTTGGTTTTCCATTTCATTCTGTTGTTGTTGTTAACTCTAAGGATGTTTGACTCCTTAGAAGCAACATTTTAAAAAAATTATGCAATTATACATGTTGTCTGTCAGCTGGTCTTATAGAGTTCTGGCCCTCTAAGAAATTAGACCTGTAGTCATATATAAAAATAAGCAAGTGATAATTTGTAAGTCATGCAGATCTGTTAACTGAATCTGTGGGGCTGTTTAAATGATATGACCAACATTGCATCTATTGATTTTTACCACAGTTTACTTGATAAGGGTTAAAATAGCACTGTAAATGTTGGAGTTCATTTGTTCATTTAGAAAACATTTATTAAATGCCACTTTGTTTAAGTCTATGCTAGAGGTAAAGCAGTAATAAGATATACATGACTCATACTGTGTCTCAGGCAAGAAAGATAACAAATGGGCCATTACACCAAAGAGTATTTAATTGTGCATGAGGCAAGTGCCCTGAAGAGAAATGTGTTAAGAGGGGCTGATCTGGATAGGTGATAGTGCTTGAAGAAAACAGAGGTTTCTTTGGAAATCTGAAGATTAAGTAAGCATCAGCTAGGCATAGAGGTAAAGATGGGAAAGAAGGGAATTTCCTAATGGAGGACTTAGCATGCCTTCAGGCCTCCAGCTGGAGAGAAACACTGTGTAAGAATGGGAAGAATGGGTAGAAGGCTGAGTGCAAAGGGAGAAGTGCCTGATGGATGATGAAGAGCAGCAGGACCTTGAAGGGCACAGTAAGGCCTAAGTAAGGGTTTCATGCTAAGAACAAGGGGGTGGGCAATGGAAGCTTTAAGCAGTTCTAAATAAATCAGCTTCAGGCTGAATGGAAGATAAAACTGGATGTGGGAAGCCAAGGGATGGGAGACAGTGGTAGCTTACACTGAAAGTTGTGATGGAGATGTGGACGCATTCGTGAGTTAAAACCATTCCTGCTGATTAATTGGTGATAGGAGATGATAAAGAAAGAGGTTTCAAGGTGGATACTCGGGTTTCTGGCCTGAGCAATATAGGCACATGTCGGTGCTGCTTACTTAGGAAACAGACCAGGTGGGAAGATCATCATTCCAGGTTGTGGTACCTATGGGACATAACAGTTGAGTCGTCAGCTAAATATACGTGGTTGTGGAATTCATAGAAGTTTAAGTTGTACATAAATTTGGGATTCTTGAGCATGTACATGTTAGTTGAAGAACTGGAAGAGATTACCTAAAGAAGTTTAAAATCTCCAGGGTTTGAGCATTTTATAGAAAGGATAATTTGATGGAGACAGCAAAGCTGTGGCTAGAATATGGGAGGAAAGAAAAGAAGGCAATGTTACAGAAATCAAGAGAAGGAATTTCAAGAAGAAAGGGGAATGCTATTAGAGAGCAAGAGAGAGGAAGACTGAAGATGTCCTTTGCATGGAACTTTATGGATGACATGGAGGATATTAGCGATGGCAAGTTGGGTGCAAGGGTGATGACAAAAGCCAGTTGGGAGCACACTGAATTTTATGACTGGATGTCTCGTCCACCTTTTAGATATAAAGGATCTGAAATATTTGAAAGTATATTGGCCCACTTTATATTTCTTATTGACTCTATATTTACCATATTTATTTTTAAAAATTTTATCTTCATCTCCATCCATTCCATGTCCCTCATCCCCTACAGATTCTTAGTGAAATTTTAGTACTTCCCCTTTCTTTGGTCTCTTGTCAGTACATATAGTCTATAAAAGTTGTCAAAAAATAGGTTGGCCATTATGTTTTTCAGAATGGTTCTTGGCTACAATGAAAATTGTAAGAGCTTTCGATGTTTTGACTGTATCTTCCTTCTTGACATTCCACTATTCGTTATGTTAGGACCACCTTGGCATTCCATTTCAGAGAGTGTCTTCAGAAGTTACTCATTTGCTAACTTTTTCTCTTCAGTGCATAATCGTTGCCAGGGATTATTCTGTATCAATCCAATAGTGCATTATGTTGAGGAAGCTTCTTCCTGATTCCCAAACCCCTTAAAATAATTGGCGTTATTGCTTGCCAAGCCTTTGGCACAACACCAAGAATAGGAAAATAATTCTGCGTGAGTCATTCATATAGTTGCATATCACATATAATTACTGAAATTGGTAGCTGATGCTTATGAACTCTGAAATCAGTTTGTAAGACATTTCTTCAAATTAACAAAAATATAGGAAATTGTTTTGTATAATCTGAACTCCCTAAAGGAATAATCTTTTATTGATAGACCACTTTCTCTTGGATTCATTTAATTTCTTTCATTCTGACTGCTGCTGCCAGATAGTTTTTACTTCATGTCACGTTCTACTTAGTTATTCGGTCTTTAGTGTCTCATACTTTCCTACTCACCGGGACCCGTTCTCCAGATTAATGTTTACAAAACACCATTTTTTTCTATTTGAGAGCCCACACTGTCTCCCTGTTGCTCAACACATCAAGTTCCTTTGCTAAGGTGAAGGTTCAAAGGCTCTCTGTTGCCTGACCCTTCAGGGTTATGCATCCATTTATCCTTAGCAAGTCACCTTTAGCTCTCTTAATTCTTTCTTTTCCTCAGGACAGTTCATCTGTGTTATGCGTTGAATTGTGTCTCTCAAAAATTCATATTGAAGTTCTAATCCACAGTATCTCAGAAAGTGACCTTATTTGGAAATGGAAATGTTACAAGTATAATTAGTTAAGATGAAATCAAACTGGTGGAAAAACATGGGACCATGCTCCAGTATGACAGTTGTCCTTATAAAGTGGGGAAATGTAGACACAGACACAAGCGGGTAATGTCAGGTAAATATGAATGCAGAGATTGGAGTGATATAGCTACAAGCTGAGGAATACCAGAGATTTCCAGCAAAACACCAGAAGCCAGGCAAGGGGCATGGAACAAACTGTCCTTCACAGCCCTCAGAAGGAACCAACCCTCTAGCACCTTGATTTTGGACTATTATCCTACAGAATAGTGAGACAATAAATCTCTGTTGCTTAAGGCACTAGTTTGTGGTACTTTATTATGGTAGCTGTGGCAAACATCTATAATCCGGCAGAAATACCTTTTGCTTTTTGGTCTGACTATCCATGATTTAATTATACTTCTACACACTTACTCTTTCTTTTCTTTCTGAAGACTTTCTGATGAATTGGGCACACAGATTTAATTTTTAAAATCTGTTTTAAAATTTTATCTGATCAAAGAATTTGCACCTTGTTCTATACTGGTTCATGTCCAGTTATCCAGTTGTAACACACTTTCTTATATACTGTACTGTTTATTAAAGAATATATATATATATATATATATATATAATGTTTCTATTTCTCCCACCAGTTAGTGTCTTGTCGTAGACTTTGCTTTCCTTGAATTCTTCTAAACTTCTAAAATAGAGATAGTGTAGAGTTTGAGAAATATTTATTTATTGGTGGTTTGAAATGCTTAGATATGCTGAACAGATGGGCACCTTTAGGCTACCTCATCACTAAAGAATTATTGAGGACAAGCATTGAACTTACTGAATTATGCTTATATTGTATAAGAAAGGCTAATTTCATATAGATTTTTTATAGGTAAAAAAGGGATTCAGTTGTTTAAATTGATATGTTTTGGTCCTTAAAAATTATTTTGAGTAGTGCAAGAGAAGGAATTCATTCATTTAAAACACATGTTATTTATTGTATATGTACTGATAAATGGCATGCATGTATTGAAAGGACCACGAGTTCCAGAAATTTCCCCCATCTCTCTTGCTTTTACTGTACACTCTAAATTTTTGCTTAAAATTTTAATCCTACCCACAATTTGCAAAGCAACTAACTCACTTGGACATTAAATGTCTGATGTGTAGATGGTACTTAATTTAAATGCTGTTTGAATGTGAAGATTAGAATCTTAATAAACATTTGTTTAGTACCTGCTATGTGCCAGGCATGACACACCTGCAAACATAAATTATAAATTATATTTAGATATCTACCTTCTTTGTTCCTTTCGCTCTTTGCCTTTCCTTTTTTTTTTTAAACTTGTTATCAAAAGAACACTATCTCCTCTCATTGCCTTCCTGTCTTTGTAATGCAATACTTTGGCTAAGGATACCTCCTCTTCTCCATTGTTTCTTATTCTGCATTTTCGGAAATTCTAGCCCATGTATGAAGTAATGTGAGCATAACTCTTAATGAAAACAAGTAATTTCCCTATTATTTCTATTTCATGTTCTTTTTTCTTGCTGTTATTTGTCAATAGGGTTGTATTAAAAAATATTACCTACTACTAATAACCATGATTCTTAAGAGACACTTAATATGCTTTCTAGATACAACATCTGATTTCTTCCAGCAGTCCTATGATGCACGCATTTTTATAATATCCTGTTTTGTGGTTAAGAAAACTGGAGAGCTTGGAAATCAGATGTTTTGCCCAGAATCATTTACCCAGTAAACCCAGTGTTCAAATTCTTATCATCAATCTATAAATTCCGCATTTTTATGAGACTAATTTACTTATTAGATACCTAATGTCTTACTTTTATAAATAAGAATAGCATATAGATTATTCTTTAGAGACGGTTTTTAAAACAGCTAACTGGCCTTACAAATTGAATGTTTCTGTAAAGGAAAAATAATCTGTACTCCATCCAGAAAGCAGCTCATTGGTATTAGAGAATCTGTAATGAACTGAAACCGTGGTAAATAACCCACATAGGAAGACAATGGGAAAACAAACTTTCTCCCTCCTACCCACCCTTCCTTCCTCCCTCCCTCCTTTTCTTCCTTCCTTCTTTTTTCTCTTTCTCAGCTGATTGCCACTTCACGAATAATTCATTTAGTGTGAGTTACTGGCATAGCCAGTATCTGCATGTCATTAACTACAGAATATAGAGGCAATCTGAGAGGATTTCTTTAAGAATATATGAGTGATAAGCCCACAGAGTTGCTCCAAGAGATAGGAAGAGAAAGATGCAGAATGAGCTCAGTCCTCTGATTATAAACCCAGCACACAGTTCCTCACTGGAGTTAACAGGAGGCCTGTTAACAGAGTGGGGATAAATAACCAGAGGACTGCGCCCTATGGGATTAATTAGGAAATTCTAGCAGGCACTGTAGCTTTCAAAATTATGGCTAATGATGCACTCTCTGTAGTGCGTTATGGTAGATTTTCTTAAATAAAAAAAAGCCCAAGATTCGCGTGTTAATCAGCGTTCTCCAGAAAAACAACCAAAAGGACATATATTGAAAGAGAGAGATTGATTGATTGAGACATTGATTGATTATAAAGAATTGGCTCATGGAGGCTGAGAAGATCCCAAGATCTGCAGTCAACATATATCTGGAGAGCCGATGGTATACTTTCAGTCCAAGTCCAAAGAACTGAGAACCAGGAGTACCAATAGTGTAAATTCCAGTTCAAGGGCAGGAGAAGAACAATATCCAGCTCACAGTCAGGCAGGCAAAATATCCCTTTTACTCAGTTTTTTGTTCTATTCTGGTCTTCCTTTGATTACATGAGGCCTGAACAGTTTAGGGAAGCAACCTGCTTTCCTTAGTCCACCAATTCAAATGTTAATCCCATCCAGAGGCACCCTCACTGGCACACCCAGAGTAATTTTAGACTAAATATCTGGTCATCCCAGGGTTTACTTGGGTCAACAAATAAAATTAAGCATACCAATAACAAATTAAACAAAAAAAAAAAAAAAAGGAGAGTGAGAGGAGCAAAAGCATTTCTGATGTTTTCAAATATGAATTGGACTTTTATTTATTTTTTTTTAAAGATTTTATTGATTTTACAGAGAGAGATCACAAGTACGTAGAGAGGCAGGCAGAGAGAGAGGGGGAAGCAGGCTCCCTACTGAGCAGAGAGCCCGACGTGGGGCTCGATCCCAGGACCCTGGGATCATGACCTGAGCCGAAGGCAGAGGCTTTAACCCACTGAGCCACCCAGGCACCCCTGAATTGGACTTTTAAAGGCATCATCTATTCATCCAACCAAGTGAAAAAATTGCCACCTAAAACAGCTTTCAGAATTAATATGCTGTCCTGATAACCAGCAAGGACATTGAATCATAATCAAAAAACTCCCAATAAACAAAAGCCCAGGTAAATTCTACCAAACATTTGAAGAAGAGTTAATATCTATTCTCAAACTATTCCAAAGAATAAAAAAGGAAGGAAAACTTCCAAATTCATTCTGTGAGGCCAGCATTACCCTAATACCAAAAACAGATTATAGACTCCACTGAAAAAGAGAACGACAGGCCAATATCCATGATGAACATAGATGTAAAAATTCTCAAAATACTAACAAACCAAATCCAACAATACATTAAAAAAAAAAATTCACCCACAAACAAGTGGCATTTATTCCTGAGTTGCAGTTGTGGCTCAATATTTGCAAATCACTCAATGTGATACACCTCATTAATAAAAGAAAGGATAAGAAACATCTGATGCTTTCAATAGGTGCAGAAAAGGCAGTTGACAAGGTACAACATCCATTTGTGATCAAACCCTCCGTAAAGTAGGTTTAGAGGGAATATACGTCAACATAATAATGAAAGCCATCTATGGAAACATGACTGTTTTTAGGCCTTAAGGAATATCTATTTAACATGTTTGCTATGCTGAGGGGTATGTGTGTGTGTGTGTGTGTGTGTGTGTGTATTTTTCATAAAAATGATTTCCTTCTCTGATTGAGAAGTTTGATAAAAAAAACTTTTGGAAATCACTATGAAGTGACCCAACTAAATTTGAACTTGCATTAGCAGTTCTTCTGGGCTCATTGGTCATTTACTCTCTGTGATACTTCAGCTTCTGCTGACTCAAAAACAATTTCTATTCATTTGTAAACTTGAACATCATTATGATATTTAAATTGGAGGAAAAGGGTATTTTTTTCCTTGAAGCCAGGGTCTCCTCTTAAGCGAAGGGAGGACTTAAATTTTTAAAATCCAACCTAATAAATAGTGTACTTTTCTGAATTACTTCTTAGCGATAGATTCTCATGCAAAAGAAGTTGAAGAAACAATCAGGGATACCCATATACTATCCTTTTGAAACAAAGCACCATAGTTGTGTGACCTTCATGGTCAGCTGACTTTTTTTTCTACCAAGAAAATATTCATGCTTAAATCTGTTGGAGTTCATGATCACTTTTGCATGCTATGTAAAGAAGAAATTATGACTCAGTCATCAGTTAATACATCTATGTATTAAATAGGGTTAAGAACTAGTACTTTTGAAAGAGGACTTTTGTTGCCTCCATTCTGACCTCACACTTTCTAGCTGGGTACTTCCCAGGTTGTCTCTTGGCTCAGGCCAAAGACCCTGAGGGCAAAACCTCTCCTGATGGGAACCAAAATTACCCTCTCAAGCAATAAGGACCAACCTGAGCCAGCAAGATCCCTGCCTGTGATTGACCCAAGACCATGATGGATCTGATCTTTGCTGCCCACCTGCACATATCTACCCACTTTTGTCCCTCATTTGCCTTGTATAAAGCTGGAAGTACTTTCAGTACTTCAGAGACAGTCTTTGAGAGTTAGTTCATTGTCTTCTTTGTGCTGGCCTCACTGAATTGAGTTCCTTTCTCATTTTTTCATTTTTGAGTAGCTCTGAACATGCTATTCAAGTCTGAAGAAGAAGCTGTGTGATGTCTCAAGAGTTTTTTAGCTTTGGGGATGGGAGCTCTTTTAAAGGGACAGAAGTAGGGACATGGGGATATGTACTACCTTTGCTGGAGACTCCAAGAACATAGAAAAGGGCCAGAGGATGCACACGGGCAGGCTTGTAGGCAGTGATAGCAAGTATGTGTTTATTTATCCTGAACCCATGAAAACACTCAGAAGTATACTCAGAAGTATACACTCAGAAATATAAGGGGAATATTGAAGGGAACCCTCAAATCATCAGCAGGCATGGAAATTTGTATCCATGGCCTGTAACATTATTACATTTCTTGTATGATTTTGAGTTTTGTTTGGCCCCATATTCTCACTGGATTGCTTACCTTTGCATTTCTTTGTAGTACGCAAGAAATATTTGTTGCCTGCCAATGTTAAAAAGTATTTATCATTTTGTCACACCTTTACTCCTCAATTATGTCCATGCTGAAAGAAAATGCAAACATACTTATTTTATATACCCATCTTTCGCAAAAGACTCAGTCTAGTACCTTGATGGATACTCTGCTGATCTGTGGGAGCAGCTACCTGCAATGATGTCTGAAAAATATATCTCAGAAGCGATTTTAAGATGTAGCAGACAAATGAATGTAAAATGTTTATGTGGATCAAATCTGCTTCTTTCCAGTTTTCACAAGTGGTGGAAGTTTTGATGTTATGGAAAGAACATTGTATACGAAGACTGGGGGTTAATTCTTACCTCTGCAATTTATTAACTGAGAATTTGTGCAAATCACTTAATATCTCTGAGCCTCACTTTCTTCATCTCTTAAATGGGCATTTGTGTTATGAGGTTGGGAAAGCAGAGGTCAAATAAAATTAAATAAGATGAAGTATGTGAAAAATGCCTTCCAGAAAAATAAGTCCTTGGTAGAAGTTTGTGATTAAACCTGTACTTATTACTATCAGTGTGTCAGTCAATTCATGCAACATGAATTTATTTTTGGAACTAAGATGTTCACTCTAAGCTTATTGAAGACTTGAGGCAAAAATACTCTGAGAGTCCATATGATGATATTATCTTATAGCTTAAGCCAATTATAATGAGCTCTTTAACTACTTCAGTAGCTAAGTTACCATGGATTATTTCCAGAACCAAATGACTTTATGCCAAATTCCTTTCTGGTCTGAATAACAATCTAACCAGTTCTTAGATATAGATATGCATAATTCATCCTCATTTTGCAAATTATATGATAAAACTTTAACAGTGAAAATTTATGTTATTTTTCTGTAGATGAATAGTAGGATAAAATACCCGGTAATTATTTGCATGTACTTGTTTATTAATACTAGGAAGAAAATGTCTACTTAGAATTAAGCGATTCATTGTAGATCATTTGTAGGTATCTCATATGAAGCAGTGGTTTATTAGTATTTTTTCATTAAATGAACAACTTTTTATTAAAAAAGGATCTTTTCCCCTGGAAAAGAATCCATTTGAAGTGATATGTGGGATGTCACATGATTCACAATTTTCAAAAATTTAATTGATGAAACTTCTGCAACTCACATTAAGGTCAGGTATAACTTAGAGATTATATTATAAATACCGGCTTTATCTTGCCTCCCCCAAAAATCCAAGCTATGTTAGTTTAATCTGTTAAAAGTTTGGAAGTCAATTAACAAATGCTTGCTTGATATGAAACTACTAATAGCATTCCCTTTGCAATTTCTTCCTTACTTCATGTATTCATTTTGCTTCCAAGAAGAACCAACTCCAGTATAAAATAAGATGATCACATTGCATCAAAGATATCTGAAGAAAGGCTTGCAGATAGGAGACGGAAGTTTCAGCATAGTTAATGGCAGGGAAGAGTCTAGCTAGAAAAGTAAGAATTGTACAAATGAAGCAAATCTAACTTTGATTCAGTGGCCCTAAGATTCTGCTTGGGATCCTTTGTGAAGATGTGGTGCCATGAAGAAAAATGAAATGACACAGTCAAAACAATAGACATAGAAGTGAATGTAGTTTCATTATCAATATCATGAATGGACATAGGAGTAAGTTTTTAGGAGGTAACACTAGCTATGGATTGCAGGAAGCATTTAGGCATAAATTAAATGAACCTGACAGATAAATAGGATATTTGAGATATGTTATGGAGAAGGACTTGGCTTGTTTGGGCAAATGTTCCAGAGCAAGAAGAGTCTTACGTGTTTGGACATTATGGTTCTAAATTACATCTCTTACTCATTGGTATGATATAAAAATAGATCTCTGGGATTTTAATAATACATTAGAATATCTTCATTTTTACTTTTTTATTCCATTTTAACTTTCCCCCAAGTAATTTTTCTTTTGTGCAAAGAATGTGCTCCGAAACAGGCTTTTACAATTTGTTCATATCCTTAAATAAGAATGTGATAGTGAAGAAATGGAACTGAATTTGTAGACCATATATGTTTGTTGGTATGGAGTTATCGTAAGATCATACTTCCTAATCATCATTAAACATTGATTAAAATTGTCGAATTTAACAGTTTAGTTTAGTCAGTGGTTTTTGTATAAACAAGCAATTGAAAGTTGGAGTGCTTCCATATCTTTCATGATGTAATGTTCAGATTAATAACTGTGAATAGGCATCAATTTGGATATTGTAATGACTGAAACTCTTGTTTTTGGCAAAATAAATATATATTTGTTAAATTAGTTTTTAATATTTAAAAATACTAATCTGCCTTTTTGGAACGAGTGCTGTTCAACTTGATGAATTTTCAAATCCAACGTGACAAGGCAATCTTTCAAATGAGCCTGTCTGTTCCTTTATTTCAAGCAAATTGGATTCAGCCAAAATAGCTACTAACTTGCCATGAATAAGCCCAGACAAAAAGTGCAGAAGTAGAAACAGATGGAATCCCCATGGCCAAAGAGGTTAGGGACACACTGGGGAGGAGTTGGGACTTCATTTGGGCCTTGAAGAGTGAATCCAATTTAGATTGGCAGAAGAGTAAGGAAAGAGAAAGAGCAAGATGTATTTTGGAGTTTCTTACTGCAACAGGAGGTTTATAGCCAGAGGTGTTAGATCAGACTGCTGAAATAGGTCCCAGATTATGGAGGAACCATGGGTTATGTGAAGTGATTCTATTCAAGATTTGCAAGCTACGAAGTTACCGCAAACATTCTGGAAACTTCCCAACTTCATATAGGCTCCTCGGCTGTGAAAATAGGGTAACTCTATAAGTGCTCCCTAAGTCATAGGGTTGTGAGAATTAACATATATTATGTATGAAGATGCACCACCAGAGCCAAAGTGTTATAAAAATGTCATGTGGTAGGGGAACCTGGGTGGCTCAGTGGGTTGAAACCTCTGCCTTTGGCTCAGGTCATGATCCCAGGGCCCTGGTTTCAAGCTCAGCAGGGATCCTGCTTCCCCCTCTCTCTCTCTGCCTGCCTCTCTGCCTACTTGTGATCTCTGTCTGTCAAATAAATAAATAAGTAAATAAATCTTTAAAAAAAGAAATGTCAAGTGGTAGACCTGTGTGAGCATGGCTGCAGACCCTGCTGTGTGCTCTGCTCTGCTTGAGTAATCTTACTATGCATCCCAGCTTAGTTTCCTCTCATTTCCTACAATGACTATAGTAAACCTTCACCATTCCATGCAATTTTTTTCTTCCACCCATTCTCTTATTCTCAGCAGGTAACTTCTTGACAAGCAAAGCAGAGAACAGGAACTGACTTCCTCCCCCTTCTGCTCCCCTTACATAAACCCACATGCTTCATGCCTATTCTTTCTTCCTTCTCTCCAGTCTCAGTGGAATAGATACCCTTTCTCTTGGGAGTGATGGGTCCATCTGAAAACTGAATCTTCCTGGCTTCAGAGGAAGCTTATTCCATCTCTTATCCCCTCAAACTCTGTTTTCAACTTATTTCCATTTGCTCCTTCCCATCAGCATTGAAATACGCTCACGTATCTCCCTTAACCACACATCCCTTCCAGATTTTGTTTTATTAACCTTCTTCCCCTTTATATCCAAATTTCTGAAAGGTGTGATTGATTTTCACTGCCTCCATTTCTTCATGTCAGAGGCTCTCCTCCATCTACAGCAGTCTAGAGTTTTTGTCCCAGGTCCCCTCCAAACTACTTTCACCAAGGTCACTAATAACTTCTAGAATGTTAAATCAGACCTTGTTCAGCCCACATTTTGCTTGACCTCTAGGCAGCAATTAATTCTATTGATCAATCCCTCCTTGAAATACTTCTTTACCTTGTCTTCACGACACTGCATTGTATCGATCAGGGATCAGAGCTGCAAACAACAGAACCCACTCTGGCAGTTAAAGCAGAAAAGGAATACATTGAAGAATGTTAGGTGGCTCACAATAAATGTGTGAGGACAGGTTTAAATGATGTTCAGCCAGGACCACACAAGTCACACATGGGTACAGATCCCACGACCTCTCGGTGTCAACACTACAACTCACACAAATGTTGCCTGCTGTTCACCGATGACTCCAGAACCTGTGCCGCTGCTACTGTCCTAAGCACTGAACACCCTCTCCAACCAACTTGCTAGATTTCACAACCTTCCTTCGTTCACCATGAGTTCTCTTCTGAATTGAAGTTTTACATAAGTGCCCACAATGGATGGTCCTAGGTTACAAGTCTATAGACTGGCTGCCAAGTATGCGGAAATCTGAGTTGTGACTTCCGTCTTGGGGAGATGAGGATTACCTCAAATACAGAAGGAGTGTTGAAAAGTGATTGCGGACCACTGTCTCAACCTTCATCTCCCTCCAAACCTCTTCTAGTTTTGCCACTACCTCTCTGAGCGATCTTTCCAGTCTCCTTGCTTTACTTGTCCCTTAAATGTTGAAGTTCCCCATGCCTCCATCTTATTTTTTTCCTCCTCATTTTGCACCCTCTCCCTGGGTGATGTTGTCTAATACCATGGCTTTAATTACCTTCTCTGTGCTTGAAGCCTCGAGATTTTTTTTTTTTTTTTGAGAGAGATTTATTGAGAGATCACAAGCAGGCAGAGAGGCAGGCAGAGAGAGAGGAGGAAGCAGGCTCACTGCTGAGCAGAGAGCCGATGCGGGGCTCAATCCCAGGACTCCAAGTTCATGACCTGAGTCATAGGCAGTGGCTTAACCCGCTGAGCCCCCCGGGTGCCCCGAAGCTCCGAGATCTTGACCTTGACTTCCAGTCTTGTCTTCTCTCCTGATATCTTTCTCTCTATATGTATATGTCTAGTGTGTGTGTATGTACATTTGTACATGTATGTGCGTTTGTACATCACCACACTTTCTCCATGTGCAACTAGAATATAATATACTGTCTCAGACACAAGAACCCAAACTACAAGTGAGCTTACTCCTAGCTTCCAATTAGCTCTTCTCAAATCCATCCCCTACCTTGCAGTTAAAAAGATCTTGTTTAGCAACTTCATGTCATTTCATTCACTTGTACCCTTTAGAGGAGAAACATCCCCTTCACCATACCCCCCAAACACACACACGTACACGTGCCTATATGGGCAGATGGTGTCTCTGGAAGGTTGCACAGGAAACTAGTAAAAATGTTTAGGAGGTTAGGAGTGGAACAGTTGAGTTGCCGTGATTGGACTTACTTTAAAATTTTATACTCTCTGGGACGCTGGGGTGGCTCAGTTGGTTAAGCAGCTGCCTTCGGCTCAGGTCATGATCCCAGCGTCCTGGGATCAAGTCCCGCATTGGGCTCCTTGCTCGGCAGGGAGCCTGCTTCTCCCTCTGCCTCTGCCTGCCATTCTGTCTGCCTGTGCTCGCTCTCCACCCCCCTCTCTGATAAATAAATAAAATCTTAAAAAAAAAAAATTTACACTCTCTTGTATCTTTTAAAGTTTATACTCTTTGCACATATGATATCTTATAAAACTGATTTAAAAAACTTCAGTAGATCCCCATTGATCATCAGATAAGGCCAAATCCTTCTGTTTGTCTTACAAGATCTACACACAAAATAGCTCCTGCTTACTTCATTAGCCACATTTAATGTTTTGCTATTCTTTGAAATACAAGATTTTCTCACTTTCCAGCATAGTTCTCTTATTGAAATGCTCTCATTTTTCCCATCTCACTTGGCTAACTCAACTTCTCCTTTAGTCCTCTGCTTAGATGTCATATCCTCTTGAAAGTCTTGCCTTGCCTGTAAGATTTGGAGTGCTCACATTTTGTTCCAGGTACACTATCCTTCTCAAATTCCCACAGCATTTTTAAAACTTACTTGTCTTTGAGAAGGACCATTGCTCTGCAAAGACAGAAACCACATCCGTTTTCTTCAAGGCCATGCCATCGGTGTTGCCGTTAATACCTTGGGAAATAGTTAGAATTCAGTAAGTATTACTTATGTGGATAAACTACTCATGCTTTTATTTCCTCAGCCCCTTAGTGTTCCAGGTGATCTCACCTTTTCCCACAGGTATAAGTTCATGATCCACTCTCAGTCCTGTCTCAAATTTTCCTACTGCATGTCTCCATGTATATCTGTTTTAAATGCGGGAATCCTAAAGCTAGGAATAATGTATCCTATTAAGAGTAGCAAGAACAATGATATAATGCTAAAGTTTTTACTCTTGAGGAATGTACTATACAATTTACAATGAATGAATTTAAAAAGGTAAGTGAAGAAAATGTATGGTTTTTATTTTAAGGTATCAAAAAATTATGTTTTTCAGTAGTGCGTGATACAGTTTTTAATACATAAAAATTAATATTTGGTAAACAAACTTGTTAATGCCACTGACTTCAAAATAGGATTGCTTGCAATTCCTTTTAATGTTAGCCTATTTGTAAATGACATTTTAATTTATTCTTTACTGATTTTTACTGAGCAGCCTACTTATACTTGCAAATTTTTTTTTTATTTTCAAAAATACTCTTATCTTCCCAAATGTTATTCTCAAATCTCTTTCCAGAATTATATTTCTCAGAACTTAGGCTTTTTCCTGGTTTATGAATTAAGTCATTGATCTCTTTGCCAACTTTGCCAAGCCAGTTTTTCACAGCTGGTGGGCCAAGACTTAGCAATTCTAACCCATACCGATGCGTGTTCATCTTCAGTATGTAGAGTCCTTGCTGTTGACTGCATGACTTCAGGATTTTATTGGCTGAGCAATAAAGCATTAGTGTTCATTAACATGCTAATATAATCCTTTTACAGGATTATAATTGAGATAAAATGCTGAAGCCTTAGAAATATACTATTTTTAAAAAAAAAAATGGCATCAGTGACATACAAAGCATAAGTTGGGGGCGGGGGAGCGGGGGGGATAGCCAGTTTGTGTGGCTGGAGCCCGCAGGAGAGGGGGACATCATACCAGAGTGCCCACTGCCTCCAAGGTTCGTCTCTGAGGAGATGGCTCTATAGGTCAAAAGCAACATTAATGTAGGATTTGGGGTCTGGAAACAGTGTTGTCATTCTGATATCCGCTCATTAACTGTATAAACTTGTGCTGAAGGGATCTTCCAAAAACCCAGATCTGATTCAAGGAACCCTTTCCTAAAACCTTTCCCATTTCATATAGAATTAAGTTCAGATTTTTTAATGTGGCTCATGAAAGCTTCACAGTCTGATTCCTGCCACCTTCTTAATTTGTCTTTGGCATTTCTGTGCCTCCCATGTCTTTAATTGTAAACGACTGCAGTTAGGTTAGATGATTTTTGTAGTTCCTTTCAGGTCTAGAAATCTGTGATTCTGAATAATTACAAAGTCAGCCACAGCTTTCAGAAAGGATAAAAGGGAATTTATAAATTTATAAGTTCCTGTTTCTAAAATAGATCAGCTTGAATTATCTTGGGGCAAGAGAGATTGTTCAAGTATAAGAAACACAGTTTACTTATTATGCTTTTTAAGTTTGTTGGAGTATGACTGTGTATCCTATAAAATCCTGGAGAATCAGATTCTCCCCTGCAACCGTACAAATTGTGGTCTCTGTTAGAATTGTAAAGTATGAGGGCTGGTAATGACGTGGAAACCTCCAACCTTTGTTTTCATAGATGATGAAGTTAATGTCCAGAGAGATGAAAGGCCTTTCAGGCTTATCATAGGACCAAAGACTAGAATCCCGCCTTCTTTATTCCCACTGCAGTGTTCTTACCCCTGCAGGACTATTTTACCACAGAGGTTTATGTTCACTGTTTTTACAAAAACCTCATGTTGATGTAAATGCCTGGGCAAGGTACTAGGAAGACAAAGGATTCGCTCTGCCAAGTGGAGCTCCAGGTCAGGCCAGTGTGAATTAGGATACTTACCCTTTCTCCTTCTCGATGAAAAGCCATGGAAGGATTCATGGATTCATCCAGCAAATTTTTAGGGAAAGCCAGCCATTCTCCTGGAACAAGGTCCCTACCCTCCTGAATCTTATATTCCACTAGAAAGAGACAGCAGACATACCAACAAACAACTTAATAGGATATTTTCAGACACTGAGAAGTAATGTGGAGAAACTGGGGCTAGGGAGGTTAGTTTAATTTAATGAACACCTCCTCACCGGATTGCACCTCTCTCATCAGCTCCGCAATTGCTCCATTCTACCAACTCTCATGAGATTTATTTTTCTAAGCCACTTCCCCTCCTCACCTCCTTCCAAATGCTTTCCTGTTTCCATGTCGCAGCAAGGAAGATACCTTTCTAGTGTTTGTTGGAGATTTAAGTGCATTCCCATTGTGTCTCCTCTCCCATAGCTGTATTTCTGTTTTATTTCCTGCATGAACTCCAGCCAAATAGAATATTCATTGTTCCTCAGTGCTTCATGTCTTTGCTGCCTACACTGCCTACACTAGACTCCAATGTCTACAGTCCTCTCTCTCATCTTTGAGCATCTCTGTTTGACAGGAAACTGTTTTGTGGCAGCCCCCTCCTTCTCTGTGCAAGTCTGTCCCTTTAAATCTATTTCTTTAAAATCTACCTCATGCCCTGCCACACCACCCAGCAAACTGTCCTTTGTTGTCCTTGCTCTTAGTCACCAGCTTTCCTCTGAATATCGGTCCTGGTAGTGAGTACATTCTTCCCTTCCCTTCTTTTCTCTTCTTTTCTTTTCCATCCTGTTCTTTTCTGGCACTTGGTATATAGGACCTTATGTTGTTATTCCTGTTGTATCCTGGCTTCTTAATTTCATTATCAGCTCCTAAAGTTGGGAGAGGGAAGACTTATGAAATTATTTATATCACCAAGTATAAATTCCCAAATTTGTTCTGCATTGATAAGCTCTGAACAGAAACGCACTGTGTCAAAGAAGGTGGTTGCTCCCAATTTAATGCACTGTGTTTCCCTTATTATATAGTGTGTATCACTTCCTAGCATTATTGTCTAAGCGTTATTTCTTCAGCTGGAATTTATCTTTGTTGCCTAATGCAGCACTCAGACGTGTTGTGTTGGCATTATATGCTTGTTGAATTATGAGTGAGCATTTTAAAAACATGACTAGATATTTCAGAGCCTGTAATTTCCTCATTACATCGTGAAAGTTTTAAGGAGGGAGATGGAAGAAGAATAGTAACATAATGGTCCTGAAAACAGTACCTGACCATGCAGTCCTCTGTTTTCAAGGAACCATGAGCCTCTCTTAGAGAAACTATTCCCTAGAGTGCAGGCTTAACGCATAGAAGGCTCTTGTGAAGGCTCTTGTGTGTCTGGTAATGATAGTATTTAGAAGGATTGTAAGTCCTTTGAAGGCCAGACCTATGCTTTAACTGTGTTTGTACTGAATTTTGGACGGATTGTTAAAAGCCATGTGGCTGAGCAGTGTGTCCTCCGCATGAATCTCTACAGCATGTCCAAGCTGTGCTTGAATGCTTCCTCTTGGCAGAAGCTACCTTCTGCGGCAGCTCTTTCCAACTTTGTGCAATTCTCTCTGCCTGGTACAAAGTTCTATGGCAGCAAATGCCATCCCTGGTACTCTCCACCTAGAACTGTGGTTCTTCGGCTCAGGGTCTTCAATACGACTGAAACCCCAGTAAAGGAACTTGGGCATTGAAGATTCAGTCAACATGTCGAGAATTGAACTGAGTTGTGAGAATTTGACATTAAGTTTTTGAATTGGGATTTCAAACAAAAATACACCCTGGACTAAGTTTGAACATGATTTTCTGCCAGATCATTTCTCAGTCGTGCCATTTGGGGCCTATGATTATCTGCACGTACAAGTAGAAATGACATTTATGTAGCTTTGCGGTTTTAAAGGAGGCTCTTTGGGGACTTCCTTTTCTGAAAATGGGGCATGAGAAATTTAAAAAGGCAACTGACAACCGGGTATAGAGTGTTGTACTTTTATTTTTTGTATTTTTACTCCCTCCCCCATACTGTTTCTGATACTTCATATCTCTGGGTCATGAATCCAGTTATTTCTTTGTGATCCAAACCATTCAAGTTCTTAAAGACTTCACACTAAATAGATTTCCTTGTTTTACTTTATGACCCTACATTGTGTTTTTTCCAACCTTTTGCTAGCTTCAAGGGTAAAATCTACAAAAGAAAATGGGACTGGCCAGTGTCTCCCAACAGTGTGAGATGTAGCCTCACCACACGACTCGTAGAGACAGTATTTAGGCTCATGTACCCTTTCATAAGATAGCCCTATTTATCTTATAAACCAAACTATCTGGTAACTTTGGCTATAAATAGGGTCCATTAACAGAAATCACCCTCTCTCTTCTCATAGGACTTTAGTACTCTCAGAGTTCTCATTCCTTATGTATGCTTCATGTGCTTATGAGTTGGGTTTGCCAGGTTTGGTGGCCACTCTACAGAGGTGGGCTTCTGCCTCTAGCATACTGTTTGGAAAGAGGGACAGTGTCTTCTGTAGTGCTTGCACCAGTTGGGACTCGATCCTGCCCAAGGCACTGAAGTTACATCCTTGATTCTACCAGGACCATGGTCTCCCACTAGGAACTAGTCTTGTTTTGAGGAGAGGCCACACACAGTGTACTTAGTAACTCTCCCCTCTGATAACCAAGGTGTTCTCCACTGAGTTGAGTTCATTATTCTTGGCTCTTTCTTCCCCAAAGGTAAATTCTTCATACCACTGCATGTGTGAACTCCTTCATGGCCATCCCTCCAGTCACAAGCTTAAAGCCCAGGGGACTCCTGCAGTGGCTTTCAGTAACTTTCACTTCTCTTCAGCACTCTCTCAGAAGATCAGGGTTAAAGACCATTGATTCCGCTGAGCACATTAATTATCGTATATGATTCCTATTATTATCTTAAGACCCTGGAAGCAAATGAGTTTTCATCATATTCCCCCAGGGTGCCTCTAGTTTGATTTTTAGGCTGTAATTGAATGTGATACTTTCCTTGCAGACCAGTGCAAACATTTCGAAGTAGCATGATATCATGAGAAGTATATTACACTGGGAGTCAGATAATCTGAGATCTATTCTTAGCTCTTCCTCAAACCAGCCTTGAAGCATTTATTCATTCATTCTGCAGCATTTATTGACCCCGTAATATCCTAGACACCCTATGAGGTATTGTGAATACAAAAATGAATTACAAACATAGGGATTCTTAACGCTGCTTATGCATTAGGCCAGGGGTCATCGCACTGTGGCCTGCAGGCCAAATCTGATTCAAGTTCTGTTTTTGTAAATAAAATTTTATTGAAATAACGCCAGACTCATTTATTTACATTTGCCTACAGTTGCTTTCATGCTAGAACATCAGAGCTAAAGTTGCAACAGAGATCCTGTAAGCCCCAAAGCCTAAAATATTTACTATCTAGTTCTTTATTGAACTATTTTGCTGATCCCTGCATTAGACTCATCATGGAGAAGATTTTAAAAAGAAATTGTTAAAAAACAAAAATTGTTGCCTGTGTTCCACTACAGATAGTTAAATCAGATTTGGAATGGGGGTTTGGGAGTTGGAGCAAGACCCAATGTTGTTAAAAAGCATCCCAGTTGAATATGCTGTGCAGCTAGAGTTAAGAGACACGAACAGATCATCTCTACCCTGCAGGAGTATATAAGGCTTCTTGGAGAGAAGAAGCCTGCAAAAATTAATAAAGGTACAGTGGGTGAATCTGCGATGGAAACCCCAAGTTCCAAGAGAGTGCTGCATAGAGAGCATTTTACTTCATTGGGGATGTTCTCACAGAGAGATATTTAAACAGATTCTTGAAGGATAATCCAGTGGTGGGCAAGATCCAATAAGGCTGGTGATAGCAAAGAGGGAATAGAGAGGACATTGTGTACAGAGGCAGGCAGATATGAGAGAGCATGGTCCGTCTGAGAACTGCTCAGAAGCTCCGTGTGGCCAGAACTCAGGGAGGAAGGGGTGCAGTCATAGGCTGTAAAGCCAAAAAAGTCAGGGCCAAGCCCCGGAAGAGTTTTGTATGCTAAGAGATTTGTAATTTACTGTGTTACCTTTCATTTAGAAGTTAAATAGAAAATCCAGTCTCGTTTGCCCTCCATTTATTTTCATCTGTAGAATGAGTAGTTAGCTTACATGATTGCCAAGGTCCCTTCAGCTCTAAACTATAATTTTCTGATATTCTATCAATTAATTCTTGTGATACTCTCAGGACTGAGAACGTAGTTGAGGTTATCGGAAGAGCATGACTTCTGTAGTGGTGGATCACCTGACTGTCTCCTAAAATGGATCCATTTCTCTTAATAGTACAAACGAGAGCATTACTACTTTGTGGATTCGCCACAAGGATTTGAGAATGCAAACTTCTGGAGGAGAAATACCATGCCTCGCCAGTGCATTAAGGCCCTTCATAAAGAGTATTTCACAGTGACAAAATATTTGTAAAATAGTTCATGTTCCATGCACAGAGGTGCTATATAATGGAGACAGTCTATTGTAAAACTTCTTCTTCCCAGTTAGTTCTAGTACCTGTTACAGCTTACCACGGGTTTACACTCAAAACTTGGTGTGTATGGATAGCCATGGAAGTTCAATATGCTAACTTATTACTATTTTACAGTTTCTCATTTATGTCAGGCCTCTACGTTATAATTTCATCTCTGTTCAGACACATCCTGGTTCAGACAGTAGTATCTCTAAAAAACTACATGTTATTGGTTTCATGTCTTTAACTGAAGTTATTCAAGTTGTGGCATATGTGAATATTTTATTTATCTCTTAGGGTCTCCTCAAGTATATAGCAGAATAGCCAGTGAATCAAGAAACAATATATGATAGACTCAGAGTTTGAAGATTTTAAGACTCTAAGGTAGCCAGATTGGTAATACCCTGATCCATTTTATCAAACACAGATAGATGAAAGCACTGAAAATTTCTAAATATATTTAGAATGTTGCAAGTTAAAATATACAGACATCTTTGAAATTCCAGCAAGAGCTGTTGGGAAAAAAAAATTATGGTTTCTGTCATTTGAACATCAAACATTCCTATTGAAGGAGAGTTTTTGAATACTTTAAAAAAATGCTTTTCAGTTGGAAACTATTGCCCTCTCCACCAAAGAAAACTGTAGAGAAACTCTAGAATATTGGCCACTGTTGACCTCTTTGTCCTCCTCTGTCTTCACAGATATTGATGAGTGTGCTGAAGGGCGCCATTACTGCCGTGAGAATACGATGTGCGTTAACACCCCGGGTTCTTTCATGTGCATCTGCAAAACTGGATACATCAGAATTGATGATTATTCATGTACAGGTAAACAGTGACTGTTTATGAAATAAAATATTCCTATGCCTTAAATTTACTTTTAGAAGTTCTTTTAACTCTAATTTTTTGGGCAAGTATGCCATAAGTACTCCCTTAGAATAAAACAAGTCACAAGGAAAAGCCTATCTCCTTGATTTGATAGTTAATTCTGAATTTGTTCTAAGGAAGGGAATACCTGCTTGCTCTGAGTAAGCTTTAGACTCCCTGTTAAGAGACTAAAGAAAAACTAGAGAACCAAATTCATATTATGCTAACTGTATACTCAAACAGTATTTATACTCAAAACTTATGTGAATTCTAGGCAAATGGAAGAAACAATCCTTAAATAATATTTTCTTTATATGGCAGGAGATTTTTGCATAGAGGAAGAATAACATAAATAATGTGATGTTTTCAGAAATAGATTCTTGGAGTCCTAGGAAGTGGGAATATTAAAGAGAATCGAGCTCCTCCATGCCTCTGGGAAATGCAGCTGAGTACATCAAAGAAGTTTTGGTTATGTTTGTTTTATGAACTATCATTCTCCTCAGTACCATCCGGAGTCCAGATATCTTGAGCGTCAGTAATGTCTAAAGTTGGTCCTGGGATAAGACAACCTATTCACTTCATATTCCTTGAGTTCCTACCTGTAGAATATAAAAGAAAATAGTGCTAGATGAGTAGCTTGAAGACTATAGGGTTTGAGGAAATGTGGGTGTGAAATAAGACATTTCTTTGGATTTCCTTTTTTTTTTTTTAAATAGAAGAATCTTAAAAATAAATAAATTTTAGAAAAACATGTGGAATCACCAGAGAGCACTTAAAAATATTATTCTTGTCACTTTCTACTCTACCTACAACTTTATAATTTTATCAGATAGATGTACAAATAATACTTAGAGGTTTTCAGGGAAAAATACTCTATAACACTCCAGTAAAAATATGATTCTATAATAAAAGTGTCACCTTATGCCTTTATATTAGAGAGCATTCTTCTAAGTTTCCATTACAGCAAGCATAGTGTGTACTACTTGAAATCTTGTTTATGAGAGCAAAGAACAGGTCCTTCCTCTAAATTCAAATATAGTATTTATATAAAAACAAAATGTTGGGCATAAAGAATAATGAGAAGTGAGTGACATTCCAATCTGTGGAGAATAACCAAAGGAGTCTTCAATACAGAGTTGCCAGTGGATTTACAAGTTGTTGCTTTTTTTGTCAGTTTATTCTAAACGTTTTCACATTATGGAACCAATTATGCACTTTTTCTTTAGACAAAGCTTAATCACACTGAGGGGCAGAGTTTCTTGAAGGAGGTCTGCAGAGATATTTTTCCAACAACAACAAAAAAGAACATAAATGACAAATCTCAATAAATACATGCAGTATAAAATACACAGTTTGCTCTATTACTGGTAATATCGATAATTCTGAGCGCCAATTTTGTTAACAACAACAACAAAAATCTTAGCAAAACCACTGCATCCCAGAGTGACATTTCAAGATGTGCTCATTAAAAAAAGAGTTCTAGCAGTTTTCAAGGAGGTCTGCTGATTCCTTGGCATGAAAGCCTTAAAAAACTTTGTGTATTTTTTACTTCCTAGTGATTCTTTTTGTTTTTCTTACATTCTTAAAAAGTGTTTGAGCTTATAAGTAAGAATACATGACACATAATTGGACCTACTGTGAATGAGGAGTGTTTCTTTTGGGCAGGGTATTTTCAAGTGCTTCATTTCCATTCCAAGCCTATCTGTTGGCTGTAAATGCAAGAAATACCTGAGCCATCATCCCTCACAGAGAAGCTCCTGCTTTGGCTTTACCTCTCCCAGTGTATTTTCCTTCCAAATAAAATCCCACAAATGACTATTTGTTTCTGATTACTTAGGGAAAATCTTCCATTAAGATTCCAAAGTATCTAATGATATAAATGAAATATCCCTTTGTAGGAATGCCAATGAAGGCCAAGATCATTTTAAGAAAAGCTGTTCAGACCATGATTTTTGTGCCTAAAGAACCAGAGCCAAGAATTTCAAGATCTAGCAGGTGATGGAATGTATTTCCTTAATGATGCACCAGCATTTCCAGCTAGCACCAATATTTCTATGCTTCCACTTAAAGGATTTCTTGCCTTTACATTTTCGGTATACTGTAGGGAGGTCTACAAATTTTAGAATTTACATCCATATGTGAAAGTTGGATTTCCTAGGAAATAGGAGTGGATCTTATTTTGTAGTCCAAAGGCAATCTTTGACAAAACTTTGACAAACCATCCAAGGTCAGCATGTATTCAGGGTCCCTATAAGAGGAAATGAGTGCTTAAACTCTCCCTCTTTGAGTCTCTCCCTGCACACTTTAATGTTAGCATCTGTACCAAAGGCTCAAAGAAATGACTCCTCTGATGGGGGTTTGCCTTACAGCTGAGGGTATCTAGACCATACCTCTTCAAAGAGCTCCCGTTGAGAACAGAGTTGGACCCTATTTCTCTGATAAAGATTGGGATTTATTTTCCATGAATTTAGAAACAGATATCCAGTGGGAGGCCTTCCAGAATGAATGTCAAGACACCACTGCAGAGCCATTCCCTGATGTTTGTGGCTGAGCTCTTGGAGTTGTGAATTTGTTTTGCTTCTGGATCCCTGACCTTCCTTCCTGTTGAAGAGCCCTCTGCTGTAACATAGCTGACATTCTCAGCGTGGAACCCAGCAGACTCTCAAAGTTGCTTGCCCTGCCTGGAAAGAAATCCTTCTAATTTAAAGAAGAATCTAAGAGCAATAACATGTTACCTTATAGTCAAGAGTTTTGATCAATAAAAGAAGCTTTTTTTGCTTTTATAACCCTGTAGCTCTCGCATAGAAATCACGTATGCTGTATTGTAATTACCTTCTTAGCTGGTAGAATTGCATTGGTTATTTTTTTTCTTTCAGTTTCAGAAAGTTTGAGTTATGTTTTCCCCTTGATCATAAAGCTGGAGATGGAAGAATTCTTTTTTTTTTTTAAAGATTTTATTTGTTTATTTGACAGAGAGAGATCGCAAGTAGGCAGAGAGAGGGAGAAGGAAGCAGGCTTCCTGCTGAGCAGAGAGCCTGATGCAGGACTCGATCTCAGGACCCTGAGATCATGACCTGAGGCTTAACCCACTGAGCCACCCAGGCGCCCTGGAGGTGGAAGAATTCTTAAAGATAATCTAGTCCAATCGCCTAACTTTCTCAAGTGGGAAAACTGAGGCTCACAGAAATTAATTGCCTGACCGCTGTCTATACAGTTAGTGAGAGGCAGAAAGGGGCAAAAAGGGGGCAAAAGATAAGCTTCCTTATTCTTCGTTCTCATATTATGCACCATGGGCTTAGTTTGTGGCCATATTTTATATAGAAATAGACTCATATTTTATATAGAAATACAGCATTTAATTTATAATGTTCAGTAATTAAACTGCCTTTCTGTAGATTGTTTCAGTTCATTAGCTTCAATTCCAAGAGGAATTTTCCCCTACAGATCTTATAATAATAATTCTGAATTAGAAGTCGGTAGAAGAAATATAAATCACCATTTTCTGGGCCTCTGACTCTATTATACAGTCACACTAATGACTCGGTGGCACAAATGATGTAGCGGTTTAAGCTCTTCTAAACCCATTAGGTGTTATTTATTTATTTTTCTAATTAATGCTTCATAATCTTCCTTTTCACATTCTTGCCTGTTCTCATAGAGGAAAGAATGGATATACCTACAAGGAAATAAAAAGAATGGAAAAAGAAGGAAAGAAAGAGGGAGGGAGTGAGGAGAGAGGGAGGGAAGGAAAGAGGGAGATGGAGAAAAAGACAAAGGAGAGGAGAGAGAAGAGAAGAAGAGTTTGGTTCACTTGAGCCAAGATGTTAGACGCCCACTCTTCATATTTCTAATTGTAAAAATAACTTAATTTTTATGATAACAATGTTTCTTGGTTACTGACATGGACTAATGGCTTCCTTGGTCCACTCATATAAGCATTAATTGAATTGGGCAAATCTTTTTGAGTTTTACTGGACATCCCTTCCTGGAACTGGTCTTGTGTAATGGACAAAGAATAAAACATCTTTGGAAACAAAGAATCCAAGAATTGTGGAATTATCAAAGGATAACAATGTTCTGAGTGAAAGGCATTCGTGTCAGATCTTCCTGCTCTCTCTGTTCTGATTATTAGAATTTAAAAATGGAATTCTGATTCTTCTTTTGATTGATGAGGTTGTAATCTTCCCACTGTTGTGTCAAGTGGTAACAGAAGGGCAAGCTGGGAGAAGGGATGGACGAGGTCTTGCTCAGCTTAGGGAGAAAATTGATCCTTTAGGACAGTGGTTGTCCAATGAAGGAAGTTTTGCCCTCCTACCTGCCAGAGTTCATTTGACACTATCTGAAGACATTTTGGTTATCACAACAGTGGGGAAGGGAGCTGCTACTGGAATCTGGTGGGTAGGGTCCAGAGATCCTGCTAAACATCCTGTATTATTATTATTATTAGGCTAGCTCTCCTCTTGAGGTAATGTCCTCTTAAGGAAATGTCCTCTTGAGGATCCTACTTTCCTAGGATCCTTTTATCTGGGAGCTTTTCTCTGGTTACTTTCCAACTGAGTTATTCATCTTCATCTGCTCAGGACATTCATTATAAGCTAGCTCCCCATAACGAAGAATTATATGACCCAAATGTCAATGGTGCCAACGGTGAGAAATCCTGCTTTAGAGTTAGCTGATCAAAATTATAAAAGATATACTTCTTTTTTCAAACTTTCCCTTTTCTTCTTCAAGTTTCCTGTAGGCCCTGTGTAGTAATGGCTTCTCTCACTTTTTATGGTGTCCTGTGTCCTTTTATTGGTCTTTGGCCTTCTCAATAAGATCCACTG
This sequence comes from Mustela putorius furo, assembly GCF_011764305.1. Classification (NCBI taxonomy): domain Eukaryota; kingdom Metazoa; phylum Chordata; class Mammalia; order Carnivora; family Mustelidae; genus Mustela; species Mustela putorius. Next base: position 10,381,033 of record NW_025422368.1, read on the forward strand.
CCCCCCATTCTTCCTCCTCCTTTCTCTTCTCAGAAACCTTTTCTTAGATGAACATAGCAGAATGATCCTCCAGTGGTAAAATTTTAGTCCTCAGCAGACATGATAGAGGGGATTCCTTGGGGCCCCTCAAATTATGCTATCCTGATGCCTCCTCCATAGGCTTTCTGCTGACCCCGACTGCTTCTGTTACTCAGGAAGCTTCTGATGCGGCTTCTGTCCATGTTCCCTATCACAGAATGTCCAGAAAGTGTCTAAGGAAAAAGAATTTTACTAGACACTTCGTTTTTGTTGTCAAACAAAGAGCCTCCTCTGGTGTTCCCCAAGGAATTTTACTTCTGAAAGTACTTAAATTTTAGAGCTTTGGATACTCCTAGTGCTTACATTTTATGATCTTATTGTTGTAGTTTTGTAGTTACTTCTTTTTCTCTAACATGGTCAATACTGATTTTTTTTTTTTAAATCATTAACTACCACCCTGTTTGTCAGGCTTGTTTAGTTGGGTGATTATGGGGAAAGAGTCATGAATTTTATGATGATATTAAGTTTTCTTCATTTGTCTTTTTTACTATCAGTTTCCTAGCATTTTAGATAGTCTTGGATACTATTGTCATGCACAGAAGGTTACAGAGAAAGATTTACTATTGTGCTGTTGGAGCAGATTTTAAGTCAGTTGTAACCCATGGGAGCCTTTTCCTCAAATAGATTGTGTGTGGTGTGCATGTGTGTTTCTTTAAAGTTCCCTATCAAGCAATGCTAGAAAGGGTCAATAGCTTAAAGTTTTCAAAGAGATGATATTTTGGAAAGGCAGCACTGTATTCTCTTATATTCTGTATTCCTCCAAAAAGAATTTAAATTGGAGCTGGTAATTTATTGAATGAATGGACAATAACTCATTATCAGCTATTTAAAAATAGCTCTGGATGGATTTATCAAAATCATAAGTACAGAACAAGACAGATAATTCACTGTGTGTGTATGATGATAATTAGTGGTATATAAATAGTAAAGGGAATAAGATAGTGGAGACAATGGCAGAGAGGATGGGGGTGGGCGGAGAAGCACAGAGCAGAGAGAACAATGAGAAAAAACAGGAAGTGAAAATACACATATCAGCATTCACACAAAAAAATTCTAAATAAACAAGGTTATTTGGTTGTAAAATGCCTTGGCACTTTATCTTTAGTAAAATGCCTCGCACAGAAGAAACCTTTAATAAACGTTAGCTGCCATCATTATCTCCAGTTTTGATTAGACAAGCTATCCTCTTGAGGAGAGTTCTTATTTCCCTGGGACCTTTTCAGCTGGGCACTTTTGTCTGGTTACTTTGCGAATGAGTTATTATTTTTCAGAAAAATACATAGCTTTGCTGGAGCAGGTGCATTTCAAGTGTTCTTGTTTGTTCAGTTGTACTTACGTAACTGTGAAAGGGGGCTTACAAAAGGAAAAGAGAAACCTTGATATAACTAAGTGCCACTCTCTCTGGAAGTTAGGAAACTCCTTCTGGAGGTGGGTTTTTCATACTTCCTATTGCTCTTGCTAATGAGCATGAGATTGGGGTGCTCTGGGGCTGCCTAGATGCATCCAGGGGCCCTGTGAGGATACTGATCTGCCTAGAGTGCAGAATATGACCTCTAAATAATTAGTGAGTCTGCTCAGTTCTCAAGCACAGCAGATTTTCTGAGCTCGGCTGCTTCTACATGAATTTCTTTTCTAAAGAATCACAATCAGCAATCAGCCAGTCCTACCATCTGGCTACTAGTCGCCGTGACTATTGGGAAGGATTTCTGCATTTTTACGAACAACCACTCTAAAATTTTCTTTTCCTCGCCGTTGTAAAATATGATAAAATTGTGTATTTCACAAAATATGAAAATCGGACAACTTTAGGTTTTAAAATTAAAATATGGCCCCTAATGCTAGAAGATACCTTATTCATTTCCTGTGGTTCAGCATATATGATTAAGGTGTGTAGTTGTTATTGAGAAATTTTTGAAAATATAAACATGATCACAAAAGCAAATGAAAATAGGAAGCCCCAGAACTCAAAGAAGTAGTAGTAAAAGGCAATGTGAAGCTAACGTGAATCCAGAAAACATCTCTAGAAGAATGCAGAGTGTGGTTACCAGGAAGGGTTAATGTTTGGAAAACTTCAGGCCACGTTTAGAGAAGTTGGAGAGAACAGAAGTGAGTCATGTCTGTGCAGTTAGTGAGGAGGCCAAGGCAATGTGCTTATCTCTTTTCTGAAACACATATGTGCATGCATACAATTAGCAATCGGCTCAAAATGGAACAGGCTCAAAGGCTCAGGGAGCTGAATTGCCTTTTTAAAGATGAAAAGCTTGGAAAGGAGTCTGTGCTATCTGAATCTGTCAGTGAGTGGGGGAAGCATCGAAGCTCCAATGTAGCGGTTTCCAGACTTGTTGGAACCTTTATGCAGCCCCTCGGTGCAGCCATCGGGTCCATGTCTGGCCCCCGCCCTGGCCATGGTTTGATCATCAGAGCACTCAAGGGGAAGCAGCTCCACAAGCTTGCCTCTGTGCAAGCTCACCTGAGCGCTGAGAGGCCGGGAGCTGCCTCGTTAGCGAGCCTCACCTGCTTTCCCTCGGTTAGTCAAGAAACCCTAATTCACCTTTGTCCCAAATAGATGTATTATTTGAGTTTTATTTTCAGATTTTCTGTATGAAAAGCACAGAGTCAAAAACTCACATGGGGGAATAAAAAGATTATACATGCCAGGAATGTAATAATAGCGGTGTCTTAGCAACAGACACCTGTGGAGGACAGTATTATCGGAGTTGAAGTTCAACACCTTTCATTTCCCTGTCTGATTGTTGGCTTTGACATATTAGCCGGTGTGAAAGTTTGGCTCTCCTTCTGCCTCCTCATTGTTCCAGTGCTCTGTGAAACAGAGTTCATGTTCTAGTTCTGCTGCTGATCTAATCTCGGTGGGTGTGTGATCGCCTGATGACATTGCCTTGTCTTGGTGCTCTCCCTTTCTTCCTGCTCCAGGAGGCATGGTCATATGCAGTCATGGGGTTGGGCTCGGAGGGGGAGTTTCTTCTCTCAAGTTGAGAACACTCTCCCTCCTGTGTGCTTCGGCTGTGGGGAGGGAGAGCCACACTGGCTGGTTGTACAGTACTTTTATTGTCTGTTGCCACCTGTTTTAGTATTGGTACTTTCTTCATAAAACTTCTGATACCATTTATGAAGATTCCTTTTACTCAAAGGTGTTTTATCAAGGGGAATAACACTGTATTAGTTATCTACTGCTGCATAACAAACAACCCCCAAATTTGGTAACTTGAAATAACAGACATATGGTACCTCACAATGTCTGTGGGTCAGGGATCTGGGCATGGAACGGGTCCTCTGCTATTATAGTTCTCTGCTTCAGGACCTCTCATAAGGCTGCCATCAAGTTGTCTACCAGGCTCGGGAAGGATTTTCTCCAAGCTCACGTGTGTAATTGTTGGTTTAATCCATTCCTTACTGGCTGTTGCCTGGAGGTTGCTCTCAGTTCCTTACCTTGTGGGCCTTTCCAGCATGGCCGTGGGCCTCATCAAAGCCAGTAGGTGACATCCTATTACCTTTGCCATTGCAAATCAGCTAGAAGCAAATCACTAGGTGGGCTCGTACTAAAGGGAGAGGATTACACAAAAGCATGTATATCTGGAGGTGGAGATCACTAGGGACTATCCTTAAAGGCTGCCTACTACAGACATTGAATATTATAGTTGGCTTACCCACTTCAGCTAAATACTGGTAAGAGCACCAGATGTGTCATGTAAGAACTTGTGGGTAAGTGATTGTGAAAAACTCATGAGATGTCACACATTCCTTTTGGTTTTCTTTATACTCAAACTTTGATATGAGTCCATGGTAGGGTTATTGTCCAATCTGATAGATGGAGATAGTATAAATGAGTCCCTATAGCACATTGTGGTACATTCTGTAACAAAGAAGGATGCAGACAGCTATGCAGAGCCCAGAAGAGGCAGTGAATAATCGGGCTTATGCCTAGATACAGGCAGGCTTCACCATATGACATTTAAATTGAGGTTTTTTTAAGGATGAACAGACATTTCAGGAGAGGAAGAAGTGAGAGACAGCATTTCAGGATGGAGGAAGAGTAGGTACAAAAGTATAGGCTCTTGTATAATAGCAAGTTGAGTGTGAATGGAATTGTGAGAGATAGAGCCAGAAAATCCTGTAGAAAATTCGAAGACATATTTTACAGTTTCTGAAACATTTCACTCAGTCTGTGCACATTCTAATTGAGATGTATGTTGAAGACTCCATGCTTTATTCTTTCTTTTATGTTATTTTTCCTTTTTGCCCAAAACTTGTTTATTAAATTGATACTTCTAATGATCAGTGCAGACCTAGAATCAAGGTGATACGGTATTTCATTTCAAAGATGACAGAATGGTTTGCTGGTGTTCCTGGAACTCCATTAAAGTAAATTTTCAGTGTGGCCTGATGAGAGCTGATTTTTGAATTTTTCTAGAACAAAATCATGACCATTAAGTTGCTACCTGCGGTATTTTTATACAATAGATGTGCATACGCATGTCTGTTAAATGTTATGAGATGCAACAGCAACAAAACAAGATGGGAAATGGCTAAGTGGTCCACAGGACCACTCTCATTAGTTGATCCAAATCAAATCATATAGACCCCTCTTCTCCATGAACATTTTGTGGCATGTTAGCTGCCAGATACTAGCTCATTCAGGCCTCTTACATTTGAATCCTTGTTCTGTTATTTACTGGCTGTGATCTTGAGCAACTTGTCTACCTCTTAGTCTGTTTCTTTATCTTTAGAGTAGGATGATATTCCATACCTTATCCATTGTTTTTAGAATTAAATGAGATGCAGTATGCCAAGTAATGAGTGTGACGGCTGGAACAGAGTAAGCAGTTATAAGTAGGAGTTGTTATTATGTTCCTATTTGTGGTAAGCAGAATAATGGCCCTCCAAGATGTCCACATCTGAATCCCCAGAAGCCTGTGAATACATTACCTAACATAGCAAAAGGAACTTTGCAGACCTAATTAAGGTTAAAGACCATGAAATGAGGAGATTATCCTGTATTATCTGGGTGGGCTCAATATAATCACATGAGTCCTTCCAAAAGAACTTTCATGACGGTTGTCAGAGGAAGATGTGACTAGGAATAATAGTCAGAGAGTTACAATATGACCGGCTTGGGAGATGGAGAGAGGACCATGGGCAGGAGCAGCCTCTAGAGGAACAGGCTCTAGAAGCTGGAAAAGGCAGAAAACAGAACCACCAGAAAGGAAAGCAGCCTCGTGGACGTCTTGATTTTAGCCCGATAGACCTATGTCAGACCTCTGACCTATAGAAGTATAAAGTAATGAATTTATTTTGTTTCAAGCTGCTGATTTAGAATACTTTGTTACAGTAACAAAAGAAAACTAACACACTATTATTGCTAGCTAACTCTGTTAGGTAGTCCCAAACTGTTTTGAAATGATTCTCAGTTCCCATCTCTTTCCCAGTTGTTGAGGAGCAATAATTCAAATTAATTCTAGGGTAAGTTTGGTGTTTGTGGGGGAGATGAAGTGATAGTCTGTTGGGGAAGGTGGGAATCTAGTTCATATTCATCTCCTAATTCCTCACATTAAAGTATTTAATGGTTGAGTTGCTTTTTTCATATTTGGTTTTGGTGTAAAAGTTAAGGATGCTCATTATTTTTAAAAACATTTTCCTAGTCTGTTCCTAATGAACACAAACATCCATGTAAACACAAAAAATTATGCAGCAATAGACGATACATTTACCCCAAACATAGTAAATCAAATGATGATATAGTATATTTCTCAACTGTCTTCTTTTTAAAAGATTTTGAACTTTTTTAATATGAAGAAATTCACAGATAAAAATTTTGAAAGCGGGGCGCCTGGGTGGCTCAGTGGGTTAAGCCGCTGCCTTCAGCTCAGGTCATGATCTCAGGGTCCTGGGATCGAGTCCCGCATCGGGCTCTCTGCTCAGCAGGGAGCCTGCTTCCTTCTCTCTCTCTCTCTGCCTGCCTCTCAGTGTACTTGTAATTTCTCTCTGTCAAATAAATAAATAAAATCTTTAAAAAAAAAAATTTTGAAAGCACTCTTTTAAAAATCTTTTGTAAGCTTAGGTGGTTATTGGAGGGTTCTCCTGCCATAGACCCTCTGGGTGAATGAAGGGTTGTTGAGAATGACCTTTTTGTTCAGGAATGATCCATGCCAGCAAGGCTATATCTGAGTCACAAAATAGAGACTTATGGGCCACAGTTGGCTTTCAGGGACAGCATATTGAACTTTTAATGGCTCAACATTTTAATGGCTCAACATTTAACCAGACAAAAGATTTCATTGTGAAAATCTGGATTTCCAGCCAGATTCCCAGATTGTTCTCCATTAATTCTGGATCCGTATCACTGCAGCCCTCGTAGAAGAAGGCCTCTCCAGTTCCCCTTGTCTCCCAGTCACTTAGACTCAGCAGTTCCAGTAAGGAAACTCATGTTTGAATACCAGAATTCTCACAGCCAGTCTGCCTCAGCCATTTACTTTGTCTGACTCATGAATTAAGAGTATTTTTAGTGTGCAACCTATGATTTGTAGTATTAAGGTGAGCATAACTGTGGTCATCTTAAGCCATGGATGTTTTAATAAAGAAATAATGTCAAAGTTTCATCTTTTCTATGAGTCATGACCCTACTAAATCCATAAGTCATGCTGATATAAACCCCAGAAGAACCATCGGACACATCAATAAATTTGGAACTCATCTGTATTGGTTTTCCTTGTGAAATTAAATTATAATAAACTTAAATTGTAATGTCACAAGAAGAACTTTTATGCCTTTCTAGTGTAGTGTCAGATGCTTGGCTAATTATTTAAAACTCCTAAAAGTTTTAGTTTATGGCAAAGTTGATAGCAGAACAAATCGGTTGGACCAAAAATGCATATAATTTGTTGATAAACTTGGAAAAGTCCATGGAAATAAAGCTGTTGAATACCGAATGTTGTTTTCGAAGGGTTTGTTTGTTCTTTGATAGATGTGGTATCTCTCAGAAGGGGCAGCAGTCAGTGTCTTGTAAGGAGGTGGCAGCATATTACGCAGAATGTAATCAGCAAAGGGAATACAACATCTAGATTCAGTTTGTGGGGCTTCACTATGAGTTCATCCATGAAAGAAGACATGTTACTGTTTGTGAGTCTTCTACTGGAGGAGCTGGGCCTGGGGCTGTAGGCCTTAGCTTGGCTGGTATTAGTGATGCTTTTGATTTTGTTTGGCTTCTCTTTGCACACATTACATTTGTGGTATTGTCTGCCCCTCCTCTAGCAGTAAAGCTTTCCACATTTCTGTACAGAATCTGATGAACCCATTGATAAACAACTAATAGTGCATGGGGTCAAGAGCCCTGTGCAGCTGTCTGCCCCCTGCCCTTGTGATCACAGGCAGCTCCCAGTGTTTCAGAATCTCCGTGTCCTGTCAGCAAACAGGGGAAAAATATGACTTGTTTATGTGTAGTCACGGCTTTTAGTTGCAAGTAATAGGAAAAATTTGGCTGTCTTAAGCTTCAAGGGATTTCCTAGAAACATGTAAGGGGCTCAAAAAATACATACAGAGCTGAAAGAGCAGTCTGAAAATGTACAGAGACCAAGGCATCTCTGGAATCTTCTGCACTGTAACAGTTTTCTCAGGAAGGGGAGATCATAGCATGTCACCCCTGCTGCTGGGGGCCACTGCAGGATGCCATGTGAGGACACATGTTCACATTCAGTGAGCACTGAAAATGAATGCTAGTGATCTCATCACCCATTCTATGCTCGAAATTCCTGGGCAGAAGCATGTAGTTGTTTTCGTGTACATCACATGGCCATGTATTTGCCAAGTGGCAGGAGCTGAGTGGGGGGGAGAAGATGTCTTGCCTTCTTTTGGCTTCCATAGTGTGAGAGGTGCCCTGCTTCTCACCTAGATTCACACAGTGGATGTTGTTTCCAGAATAGAGAAGCAGTTGAGATGCTGGATGGGGGTGGGGAGGCAGGAGAAAGAGAGAGAGAAGAGATGATAATGATGAGAGATAATCGTGAAGGACACCCAGGTGTCTCAGTCAGTTGGACCAAGGGTCCAACTCTTGGTATCATCTCAGGTCTTGATCCTTGGGCTGTGAGTTCAAGCCCTACAGGTTCAACCCCTGTGTTTGGCTCCATGCCCAGCATGAAGCCTACTTAAAAAAAAAAAAGAAAAGAAAAGAAAGAAAAAAGGAGGGGGGCACCTTTGTGGCTCAGTTGGTTTAGCATCTGCCTTTGGCTCAGGTTGTGATCCAGGATCCCAGGATCCAGCCCCACATCAGGAGCCTGCTTCTCCCTCTCTTCCTGGCTCCGGCTCTCTCTCACTATCTCTCTGTCTCTCTTTCTCAAATAAATAAAATCTTTTTTAAAAAAGTTGAGATAATGATGAGAGATGATGATGAGATGTGGTGAGAGGTAATGAGAGATGAAGAAAGATGAAGTGAGAAGGAAAGAATCTACATTGTCCTTACTCCTTAGTCTGCTTGGTTGGTGTGGCTTTCTGTAGTAAGACTATAAATAATAGAATGCTAAAAACCTTTCAAAGCATTCTAAAAATGTAAGTTGGCATTATAATTATTGTGTCACTTTCTCAGTTCAAATCTTCATTGTTTTTTATCTGGACATTTTAGGTATTCTACTGACAGCCTCACTGTGTGTAATTTTTGCCTCATTTTGACCTTAACTTTATCAATGGCTCTACCTTCGTGTTCAGTGTAGTCATTTCCCTCTCTAGAAGTTTCAGTGACTTCTCAATGCCCACAGATCAACATTTACATAGCTTAGCAAAACAGTCTGCCTTTCAGCTTCATGTCCAACTACCCCCTTCTATAAACCACAGGCAGCTTCTGCTTTGCAAAACTATTATAGTGGAACTTACTAAGGTACAATAATACAATGCAAAACTTGATAAGCGACACACTATAATATAGATGCCAGTATAATTGACTCTGACACCATTCTCAAACTGGGTGAACTAAAAGTCTTAGCTTTTGGGGGGATTTGGAGGAAGAAGGGGAGTAGGAGTTAACTGACTTCTGATCATTGGAGATTTTAGCACTTCAATTCAAACCGTATTCCACTTTGCAAGAATTCAATAGAGAATGAGCCCTGAAGTGATCTAGAAGAAGACTTCAATTCCCTACCGTGTGTAAGTCTTAGCATCAAGCCCTATAACCTTCCTGTTTGTTTCTGCCCAGCTCCTCCACACAGCAGGGTTAAATCCGAATATAGTGACCTGTGCAGCCGACTCTCCTGCACCCTTCTAGTCTCAGCAAAGAACACTGAGCAGTTGTTTGGCCTGAATCCAGGAGCAGCAGGTGCCCCCCCCCCCCCCCCCCCCCGCCACCTTCCAGCCACACTGAGTGTCACACAGTAATGGGACAACCAATTAAAAATAGTGTTTCTCAGTAACCTCCTAACAGTGCTACCTTTATTTTATTCAATTAGATTTTCAGACTCCTCTTATTCCCTTTTGGTAGGTTTTATTATACCATTCTCTGAGAATGTCTTTGTGGATATGTTTTTTACTGGCCTAAACAGCTTTTTTTTTTTTTTAAACATTTTTCTTTACTTATTGAAATGCTACTCACCTTCTATGCCTCAGTAAACATGGTCTCACTTGTATGAAGTACCTCTGAGTCTTCTCATTAGGAAATGTGAGTTATTTATCAGTTAAGAGCATGAAGCTCAAGTGGATTTAGTATTTACCTTTCAATTCACAGTGTGACATTTTCAGTAGATTTTTTTCATCTGCATTTCTATAGCTCTTAATTAAATCTATTTGGTTTAGTGGTTTTGTAGTTTACACATCTCTCTTCTCCCATTAAATTACATGTTACTTCAAGACAGCCTTTATATCTTTTTCATCCCCATCCCCAGAGAGTAAGACTTGGTGAATTTAATAATTAATTAATTAATTGATTAATTAAAATTGATATCCTATCTCTATTAGAATGAAAACACACAAGCAGTTGGCTAAAGCATTCATCTGATCAGTGCATTTTTGTCTTTTCAGAAGTAGTTTCATTGTAGAATTCAAGGGTTAGTCTTAGGTTTGGACAACATTGGTCTTAGAGTTGGAATGTATAGCTATCATCTGGTGAATTTTTCCCTTGTGCTAGATAACTAATTAACATAACCCTAAGCTACAGGTATCCCAGCTGGATAGCTGAGAAAGCTGCTTCTGGGAGAAGTTGAGTAACTTGCTCAAATTCTCAATTATTGTAAGTGAGGAAACCCCATTCATATAAGAAGAGGAAATAACATTTGGCTATTTTTCCCCCATCATTTTAAGGAAAGTAAAATTGTCCCCAGAGTATGGATATATCTATTCAGTTATATATCAGAGATTGTGCCAAGTAGAGTCAGGTAGGGGACACTGCTACCCATTCCTTGGCACTTTCCTGAATGGTTTTGGTTTCTAGTAGCCTCATCTTCTTTCTAGAATGGGTGTGTGCTATTGCACTTCGATATGTCCTCTCCAGCAGAATTGATAAAGCCAGGCGTTCATTAAATGACTAACTATTGCGCACCTGTACATAATAGGTGCTAATAACAAGAGCTAACATTTATGTTTACTGTATGCAGGGCACAATGCTACACCCTTTATATGCATTTTCTCATATAATCATATTAACCATCTTGCAGATCAGTATACCACTACCATCCCCATTTTACTTATTTAGGGACTGAAACAAAAGAAGCTTAAGTAATATCCCACATTTGTAAGCTTTTAAGGGGTAAGGACCACTCAGGGAGGAGATCATGAAATGTCCCGGTACTATTTTGACTATATGGATAAAGAGTGATTTTAAGCTACACCCATTCAAGTTTTCCTCTGGTTCTTTCTTCAAGCTGTCTTCTTTTCCTCATACTCAGTAGATAGTATAGCATCGTTCACACACATCACTGCAAGACGTCCTGTGTTTGAATTCTGACTGTGCACCTTATTAAATGTATGACCTTCAGCAAGTGACTTATCTCTCAGTGCCTGTGTTTCCTCGTCTATAGATTGGGAATAGAAGTAATACTTACCTCACTCTCAGTGTGAGGATTGGATGAGTTTAATACATATGTAAAAAGTTGACAGCAGTGGCTAGCATAGTGGTTTTTTAAATTATTAACTGCTATTTGGAGATTGTACTTAGGGCTATGGATAATACAAATAGAAGTAAAACCTATACCTTTGGGGACTTTATAACCTCTGACAGGAGGTAGAGATAGATTCATTTATCACTTAATAAAAGACAAAACAATTGCTAAACAGTTATAAACAATGTGCTCTGGTCATTTGCTTGTATAAAGTTATAAGGATGGATGCAAATGAGGGGGAAAGAAATATGGGGGAAATATTGGCTAGGAGTTAGGAGGTAATGGGTGTATGAAGAAACCTGTCTCTTACTAACCAGTTTAATCTACCTCCCTGAGACTCTTTGTCTCCTGGTAAAGTGGAGAAATTATACCCATTGTATAAAGGTATTGTCAAGATTAAAAATACTACATTTTTGAAGTGCCTACAACAATTGCTGTAAAATACCTTATACCTAACTAGATACTTTGATATTCTGTTGTATTATTCAACTATAGAAGAGATCACTGTACCCAAAGAGCAATTGGAATTCAGTGTAGGGAAACATTTCTCTCCCAATCTAACCCAATTTGGCTGCAACCACCACACTTTTGCTAAAGCCATGGGTCTTGAGGACATTCCTGTTCCTTCTACACTCAATTTATCTACACGTTCTTTGGTTACATTTTCAAAGTTTCAAACCCAGACCACTGTCTCTATCTCCCTCCCATTATCCCAGGCACCCTATTAATGGCACCTCTCCTACCTTGTCTCCATCTCCTCTGTGTCTTGCTTCTTATATTTAGCTCATTGTCCTCTTTTTATGTCCTTGAAGAAATCCCAAACCTCTTTTTTCTTCAGTCCTATATCCTGTCTCTTTTACTTGAAATGCTTTCCTCCCTTTTCTTTTGTACATTTGGCTCTTCCTTATTTTTTAGGTTTTAACTTAAATATTCCTTGCATGTCCACTCTCAGTAGCCTCTTCCGTGTGCCCTGTGGTTGCCCCACCTTTTACCTGCTGTGTCTCCTTCAGAAGCTAATACACAAAACCCTCTCCATGTGTTTTTCTTCTTGCCTATTTTTCCTTAGCTCCTGTAAGTTCCTTGAAGGCAGGGAAAATATCTCCTGGTTCTGCTTCGCTCATCACCAGGTTCCCTGAACAATTCTGGGATTTAAATGAGTATCAGAAGGTATCTGGGTTCATTAATTTGTTCAAAAAATATGTGTTGACTAACTACCAAGAGCATCAAAAGCACGTCACATCAGAGTTATAAAGGAATACAAAGTATAGGAGGGAAGATAGAATTTTGTGTATGTATACACTTTATCTCCTCTGGTATGGGATATCTTTCCAGTTTATTAGTGCCTTCCTAGGACTGATGATCAAATAGCTCCCCAGAAAGCTGAGCCCGAATTCAATGGGGACTTTTCCTCCTTTGTTACGTCCAGGTGCCACACTTCCCTGGTTCCAAGTGAGGAGATGTTCAGGGTATGCCTTGTAAATACTAGGGGGTGGCTGCCATGGCTCTTTGTCATTTCTTAGCTCCATTGTCTAGAATTTCTGAGACACATTACCGAAAATTAAACTCAGTCACATGCCACACAGTGAACTCGTATCCCTGTCGGTCCTGCTAGCTCCTTACTCACGTTTATTGCTCTTTACCAAACCAAACCGCTTGTGTGCGTATTTTCCCTTGTACTGCAACGTAATGACCTGAATGTGTTATTCCAAGATTATCCCAGGAGAGGAATAGAATGAGGTTGTTCATCTCTGCACATTAGCTTCTGCCTTCCTAGTCCATCAATAGCTGAATCTTCTTTTGTATCAGTAGTAAATGCAAATTTGAGACATTTTCAGCCCAAATGTTTTTTCTGGTATTATTCCTTCCTAGTTTGCTTTTTCCTTTCAGGCATTTCCTGATTAGGTTATATTTTCTCTGGTGAATTTATTGATACTCTTTCAAGTAGAAACTCTTACCCATGTTTCTAGCCTATTTTAAACATCTTCTAAGGCTTTTTAAAAGTACAGATAAACATTTTTTTTAATTTTGCAAAGTCTGTATGTCCTTATATATATAATAGAACCAGCTCACCAAAATGAATACAGATAATATTTATCAATAGAAACCTTACTGAAATTCAGGGGAAAACAAACACATATATTTGAAAAAGCTTGACATTGATGAATTCAAATGTCCCGTATTTACATGAAACCCTAAATTTGCTGCTTTCATATTGCTACATGTTTTCTTTTGTATATGAGTCATTTTTTTTTCTGATACAGATGTAATAAACATCTCCAGTAAAATAAATACAGAGAAGCCCAAAGAGCGAGGAAGGAGATTAAAATCTTACAGTATCGCATCTGCTAGAGATACTGCTGGTTAATACTTTAGAAGTAGTTTTCTTCTTTTATCTGTGTATGCAATATATGTGTACCTTTTTAAATTAAATTGGAATCATACTATCATACTTTTAATCTTTTCCAATTATTAAGCTCATATATCAATAATATTTTACAACATAATTTATGATGGTGGCATAATATCCTATAAAGTAGATAAACTAATTTATTTAGCCAGTCATCTATGGTTGCAATTTTAATTTCAGAATGTCAGTCTCACAGGTAATATGTGATATAGGAGTTTACCTCTCTGATAATTTCCTTAGGATGCATTTCTGAAAGAGAATGATTAGGCTTAAGTTCTGTTCATTTTAATACTTAAGATATGTATATCAGATCAGATCAAATTGCCCTCTGAGAGTTTGTACCAATTTATATTCCCACTGGCAGTATATGAGAAGGCTAGTTGTCTGAACTTTGATTTGTATTGGTACTTATTCCTTTTTTATGTGTAAATTTTACAGATGTACAAAAATACAGAGATAGATATATCTTGGTATTTTTAAAGTGTCTTTTATTATAATATGAACATTGTTCCATCATGCATATATATTGCTTTTTGTTTTCTTTTGTGAATTGTGTGCCCATATCCTTTAACACTTTTATTTATTTTGGCTGCTGATATTCTTCACATTGATTCCTAATAAATTATACAAGTTTTCGAAGTCTTTTTCAGGTTGCATAACATAATCATCAAGTTAAGAATCATCTGGAAACCCTTGCCTAGATGATAAACTACCAGCTATTCTCTCTGCCCATACCCATCCTTTGGGACTCATAAACTAAGCTGTGAGAAAATGCAATGGTGACCTCACGGATCGATCTTTTCTAGCTTCACAGAAATCTGTAAATTAGGCAAGGAAGGCAATATTATCTCCCATTTCACAGAGGAGAACATTTTGATTCCAAAAATTAAACTGGTTCAGGGCCTCAGAATTTTTAAACACCAGGCCCCTGACTATCTTTTCAGATGGCAAACCCTGGAGTCTTACTATTCTGCTACCTTACTCTGTTTATTACTTCTTTTCTTTCTGTTCCCTCTTCATTATAATTTATTTTTCTCTCCCATTTTTTTAAAGAACACGTCAGTACTCAGAGGGGCATTTTAATCAACACGGTTTTAGGTTGCCTCTCAAGTCATCAGGGGAGATGAGCTTTATGTCAGACACTGGGATTACTAGATGTCTTGCAAAAAAGTGAATCATCTCATTATCTTGCATTTTGTTCAAATCCCTTTTTATCAAGAAGTAAATGTGCTTGAATTTTACAACTAACTTCATCACTTACTTCTGGGAATACAATGTTTTAATAAATAAACTGAGGGAAGAGAAATATGATTTAGTTGACAAGGAGTTGAGATCCTTTTGCCTTGTTCCTGGTTCATGCTTTGGATACATATTACACACCCGTATTTTCCCCACTAATTTATTTTTCATGTAAGAAGATGGTAGTATTAAAGTCACTGTTTTTCAGATATGTGCTTTGTTTTGCTTGTTTTGCTAGTGGTGATGGCTTTGTGTGTAGCTAGCCATATGTTCCTTCTCAGTTACATCTGGTTCCAAGAGAAGGTAGCTGTGAGAATTCTGGATAGGATCTGGTATCTGTGGAGCAGTTTTTTCCCCCTTTATAAGGTAAACATAGTTCCCGCCAACCCTCCTACTCTTAATTGGTTCGATGTTAAAGTTTTACCATCCTCGGTTCCTTGTTGTCACCCCCGGCCATGTTGGATTCCAAATACATTTGATAACTTGAAAGTATTTGGAAACTAAAGCATTCCTGAACAGAAAAGCTTCCACCGTTGTGTTTACGCTTTATTGTAGAGTTCCTGCTTTATAATACGCTGCACTAAATTTGTTCGCGTCGTTCCTCAGATATTTCTCTATGAATACTATGTTAACTATATATAACAAAATACAATCTGGTATATCATTCAGTCTGATAATGCTTGTTGCTAGGCAACCATGTTCCCAAAATAGCAACTGAAGCAGTGCACTATCAGCATAAGATATCTAAACAATGTAGAGAATGCAGAAACCGATCACACATGTACTGATTTTACACATTTGGGATTGTTAAAATGGTTTTTTCCCCAATCTAGAGAAAAATTAAGTCCTTCATTTAAAGCTTTTAGTCATTCAGGATGGTAAAATAACTGTAGAAACAGACAGATCAGAGTTAAAATCCCAGCTCTCTCATTTAATTGCTGAATAACAATGGGCAAGATCTCTGCCCTCTCAGCCTTAGTTTTATCATGATTATTACAATTGGGATAACAGCTTCTACCTTGTGAGGTGGTTGTAGACTCAGTGAAAAGTGTTTCATATAGTTCCTGGTTCATAGTAAGTATCCAGTAAATTAGAACTGTGGTGGTGATGATGATGATAACTTGAAAGTTCATGAAGATTGTCTTTTAACCCTTTCATATTTGTGAAACAATTGGCACATATTTATTGAGCATGGGTTTTGAGTAATAAACTATACAAATAAGTCCTTGACCCTAAAGAACTTATAACTTCTGTTGGGAGATAGCTACTAGAGAAAAGATAATGACTGCCAGGCATACCGAGCTGCTGTCAGCGAGGGGAAGGTTGATGTGTTGGAGGGATTGAAAAGAGGCATCAGGCTTGTAGCATAGTGAGGGAAAAAGAAGGTGTCATGAGAGAAGAATGAAGGATAGGGTAGGGCCAAATCATGCAGTTTTAAACCAAGGGAAGTATTTGGGTTTTAATCTAGGTATCATAGAAGCTGTAGAGTGTTTTAAGCAAAGGAGAGGTTCGATCTGATTTATGTTTTAAAGACATGCTTGTACGGACTGTTTGGAGAACGGTTTGGTTTGAGGTCAAAGTGGAATTGGAAGGAATAGCTAGGAGACTCTTGCAGGCAGAGGATAAAGATGACCCTGCCCAGGGTGATAGCCTTGGAAATGGAGAAAAGTAGACAGATTGACACTTTGAGGGGGACTCATCAGGACTTGTGATATATGGGCTGTATAGAAGGAGAGGGAGAGAGGAGTCAAACGTGACTCTTTTCTAGATTGAGCACTGTCAGGACATAGTGATCGTGAAGAATAAGTAAGATGTCAAGATAGCCAGGAAGGAGAGTGGCTTTTAAGAAGGGGAATTGGCAATGAAGGAACTAGAAGCCTTATCAGGAAATAGCAAGTGACCCAGTTCAACTCAGGATGGTCTCTGTATGTGTCAGGAAAGGGATGTGATGGAGTGGCTGAGACAAAGCTGCAAAGGGGTTAGTTCTCATGGGTTCGTGAATAGGCAGATATAGGCAGATGTTGGCTTACCTGTTATTGTCATTATTTACAATCACATCTGATCTTCTCTTTTACCCCTAGGGTATAAATAGGGCCTAATCCTCATGAGGCTTGAATCTTGATCTCTCTTATGCCTCCTGTTTCTTCCCCACCCCAAACTAATAGAATCTAATCTATTAGCAAGTTTATCAATTTCAACTCTAAATATATGTTGTCTCTCTCCATGTGTCTCCATGTCCCATGTCCCCTATCCCACTATAGTCAAGGACTCCATCCTTTAATGCCCTCTTTGCTTCCATACTTGCACTATTCCAACCCATTCTCCCTACCGCATAGTGAGTTTTTAAAAAAATCATTAATACCTTTCTGTGGCTTTCCATTGATATTAGAGTAAAAAATAGAACATCTCTTGATGTGTTCCAAAGGGTCCCGCCTGATCGGGCTTGGCCTGCCATTCCGGCCTTATCTCATGCCGGTCTCGCTGTCACACCTCACTTGAAACACGCAGCTTTCCTTCAGGCCTCCGATTCGTGAGGTTCTCGCCTACATTTGGGGCTTTGCCCATCCTGTTCCTTCTGCCTGCACCAATTCTTCCTCCTGTTTTTGCTGGACCGATTGTAACCCATTCTCCAGATCTTAAAGAGTTATCTAGAACCACTCAGTTTAATATTGGTCTACCATGCTATTCTCAAAACATCCGAAACTTCTCTTGATAACTCTCATTGTGGCTTGTCTGTCCATCTGTTTGAGTCCTTCACTGTAAGCTTCGCAAGTGCAGAACACGTGTCTGTGTTTTCGTGATTGTGTATCCAGTGTCTAGCAATGTCTGGTATACGACAGGCGGTCAATAAACAATTGCTGGGTAAACAGAAGGGTTAAAACTAAACGACAAGTGGTATAAATCTTTCTTCTCCTTAATAATAATCAGCCTTTTATAAGTGCTTCACAGTTTTCAGTGTTTCACCTACATTTTCTTATTTAAAGTAGTTCTATAAGTCGTATAAGAAGGAATTGGATCAGCATCAGTTATATATAGGCTATGTGGTCAATTAAGAGATTTATTTTAAGGTAGAGCTCTTATTATACCTGACTGCATTTTCCTTTAGGGCCAAGAATTTTATAGGGACGGTATGAACGCTGAAAGAAAGCTAGCAGTTTTCCCGATACAGTAACACTTTTAACCCATCACAACTTAAGCAACCCACCAAATAAGCTAATATTTTCCAAAAAGAGTGTTGTTTCACACCAAAAAAAAGTAAGTCGAATATATAGGAAGCAATTGGTTGAGTCAAACCACTTAAAATGTGTTACCAAATTAGGCAGAGGTAAGAGAACTGTAAAACATTGGGAAAAATCCTTGAAATCCTCCTTCAGATTGCGCTGCAGGTGTCTTTAATTTCTCACTCCACTTTAAATAAATTAAAACTGAACTCCCTCAGAATACAGAATTGGTGTGATTTATAAAAGGTACACTTCAAGAAACTCAAAGCAAAAGACTTGGCCTCCATTCAAGACTGATGAGTAAATATCCATTTATATATTTTTAACTTAAAAGTGTTTAAGTAGGTATGTATTACATTTTGTGACTTCTCTCTTCCCTTGACTGACTCCTAATCACTCTGGTAAAGTTGTGCCTATGGATTTGACATTCTGTAGAATGGAGGGGTCCCTACTCTAGCTAACTCATCATAAAATATGTGAAGAATATGGTTTAATACTTGGCTTGGCCAGCACTTCGCCATTTACTCACTCTTCTAAATTGGCTTTTTCTCTCCTCTTCTGAATTCGCTCCTATGGAAATTGTCAGTGACCTCCTAAATGCCTACCTTAAATCCCTTTGCTCATATCTTTCTGGCACTTTATACTGTCACCCTTGCCTCTGGGATCGTAATAACCAAGCCATTGTAACTTTTATTTTGTCTATCTGCATATTTTTCCCCCTACTTCATTATGGACTCATATTTTTTTTTCTTCTATTTTCTTATCCTCTTTCCTATTCTTCCTATTCTGATTGTCTTACACACACAATTTTCACTGGTAGTGCCTTCTGCCAGTATAGTCAAGAAGACTGTTGCTCTCTGTGACTGAGGTACAGCATTCTTCTTTGGTACCAAAATGGCAGGGATAATGGATTTATAGTTAGAGCAACAAGAATTAATAAGAATATTCTAAGGAGACTGGGTTACTGGTGTATTTTGGTCAGTGTGTTCTTGCTCCAAATAATGAAGGAGGAAGATAGCAAATTCTTCTTCCTTCAGTTTCTCTTATCCAGGTTTAATGCAGACATTATTTAGTTCCCTTTTATTATTTTTTTTCCATAGGCTTCTACTTACATGTTTATTAACACTTACATTTTTTTTTACATTTTTATTTAAATTCCAGTGAGTTAACACACGGTGTAATATTAGTTTCAGGTGTACAATGCAGTGATTCAGCTCTTCTATACATTACTCAGTGCTCATCATAAGTGTACTCTTAAACCCCTTCACCCATTTCCCACCCATTTCCCATCCTCCCACCCACCTCCCCTCTGGTAACCATCAGTTTGTTCTCTGTACTTAAAAGTCTGTTGGCAGGAATGCAAACTGGTGTCGCTACTTTCTTCTCCCCTTAGATGTATTAATGCCATTGGTAAAATGTCGGTTCTGTTGATCACTTTGGGGTTTTCTTTGGCTTTTTAAGTGGAAGTAATGATAATATTAAAAAATAATTCCTCCAATGTATCAAGCATAGTTCTAAATGTTTCACATTTATTATTTAATCTTCAAAACAACATAATACATTTGGTATTATGAGCCCTATTGCATAAGTGATGAGCGTGAAGCATTGGAATATTCAGTAGCTTGCCTAAAATCACACTACTAATAAATACTGGTGCCCATGTCTGCTTATTTTGAAAGCCATGTTTTTTTCAATGAATGCATTAAATTTATAAATTTGTATCTGATCTTTACTTAAACTACATCCTACAAATTTTAATATGTAGTATTCTATAGATCATTTGTTCTAAGCATTTCATAATTTCCATTGGGATTCTTCCTTTATCCATGGGATATTTAAGTATGTTTTCCCATGGTGTGTGGATCTTTTGCTTTCACTACTTTATTAACTTACTTACTTAAAGTAGCTTTTATAGATAATCTGTTTTCATTTTCAAAAGATACAGGTCCTATTCTCAAAGAGTTTACTTTGTTTGAAAGTTTTTATAGGAAATAAGAGCAATCAAAGGGTGCGTGGGTGGCTCGGTTGTTAAGCATCTACTTTTGGCTCAGTTCGTGATCACAGGGTCCTGGGATCAAGCCCAGCATCAGGCTCCCTCCTCAGTGAGGAGTCTGCTTCTCCCTCTCCCTGTGACCTTCCTCCCTACTTGTGCACTCGCTCTCGTGCTCTCTCTCTCTCTCTGTGTCTCTGTCTCAAATAAGTACGTAAGTAAATAAATAAATAAGTAAAATATTTGTTTTTTAAAGATTTTATTTATTTATTTGACAAACAGAGATCGCAAGTAGGCAGAGAGGCAGGCAGAGAGAAGGGGAAGCAGGCTCCCTGTTGAGCAGAGAGCCGGATGTGGGGCTCAATCCCACGACCCTGGGATTATGACCTGAGCCGAAGGCAGAGGCTTTAATCCACTGAGCCACCCAGGCACCCCTAAATAAAATCTTTTTAAAAAAGAGAACTCAAAAGAAGCCTATATAATATTTCCTATGAATTTTGAGGATGAGGAATTCAATGGGGATTCTCTCAACCAGAACCATTTTTGTTAAAGTGATGGAATATGAGTTAGGTCTTTCAGGAATGATATAATTTGGGTAAATTCGGTAAAAAGAGGGGATTTTAGACAAGGGGGCTGATACAAATGAAGTTATCATGGAATAAATACTGTGTTTCTGTATCATTGACTAGGCCAATCTTATTTTGCCCCTTGGAACACAGGACATGTCTAATCTTGGTTCCATTCAACAATACTCAAAAAAACATGCATAAGACTACTAAATCTCTGGGAGTATCCTTTTTATAAAAATAACTCTTTCTTCACTTATTATTCCTAATGAGTTTCTTCATTATGACTTTCTTTTTGATGTATGTTAGTTAAACATCATCTTGAATTGGGACCTGTAAATAGGACATGATCCTTGCTTTAAAGGATGGTTCTAGAATGAAACCCACAAGAAATACCAACTGTAAAATCTTCAATATTAGAATAGTGCCCTGTGGTAACCAAATCCACAGTGTGGTCATATGGCTGGGACAGTTAAGAGGTAGCATATTTACTTTTCATAAGATAACATTTCAAGGAAGAAGATAATTAGATTGATTAGGTCTTAACTTATTTGAGGTCTTAACTTATTAGAAGCTCACACTTAGAACTCAACAGATCTGGGATGCCTGGGTTGCTCAGTTGGTTAAGCATCTGCCTTCAGCTTCAGGGTCCTGGGATCGAGTGCTCTATCAGGCTCTTTGCTCATCGGGGAGCCTGCTTCTCTATCTGCCTGCCATTCCCCCCCTGCTTGTGCTTGCTCTCTCTCTGACAAATAAATACAATCTTTAAAAAAACAAATTAAAAAAAAAAAAGAACTCAACAGATTTGATTTTGAATATTAGCTCCCCCAATTCAAAGTCTAGGGCCTTAGATGAAATTTTTAATGCCTCATTTACCTCATCTGAAAGTGGAAATAACAATACCAATACCTATTTCAGAGGGTTGTTGTGAAAATTAAATGAAAGGACAAAGGAAATTACATGTTATGGTACTTCAAATACTGTAAAAGTTCAACAGGTAGCTAAACATAAGCTTGAATATAAATGCCAGCCAAATGATGAGGCATTTTCCTGGTCATACCAACTCTATTTGATTACACCAATATAAATTATACATACCCAAAGTAATAGAAGTTAAATATGCAAAATATGCATGTAAGTATTGGTGTTGTATGGATAATGAACCAACCTCAACATAATTAATGTGGCTATTAGTACCATAGGACCATGTGTCTGTGCTTCACTATTTATTATAACATGTAATCAATAGGCCCGTCTTTTTAAAAGATACTTTTTTTGTTGAGTCAGTACTATTTATGGGAAACTTTTCAGAAGGACAAAGGCAGGTTAGAAAAGAAATTTCTATTTTTTTAACATTCATCATGAATGTAAATTTGTACTATTTCATGGACTTATTCTTGGTGTAAAACCTTCTCATGTGTATAAAAATAAAAAAGATCCCAAATTTTTAAAAAGAGAGAAATTTCTAAAGGAAACTGATATTCTAAAACCTTCATGTACTCCTAGGTCTAGGTTAGGAAATAACAATTGCAGTGTAGTTGAAATGTGTGACAATGTCGGCAAATAGAAGATAATGCAAGCCAGCCTATGTGGCTGCTGCTGATGCCTGGGGGAAGAGATTTGCTAATAAATATTTTCAGCCTGCAGTTTTATTCAATTATCATACTATTCATAAGAATGAATGAGGAAAAGAATCTTTTAACCCAGAAGTGCTAGTTTCCATGTATTATTTCATTGTATGTGCCCAATCCATCTCTGAAATGCTGAGTCGGTCCGTGAAGACCTTCTAGTAAGTGACTATGAAGGTGACATCTGTACATTTCCAAACCAACTTGCCTCTGGCGTCTTTGTGATGCTCTGGCCTGTGATTCATTACTGCAGGACATCACAACCCTGTGTCCTACTCTTAAACACAGGATTTCTGTAACTGGGTCCTCATGTTTTAATCCTCTAAACATCAATCTCGTTTCAGCTACGTCTATGACTAGATAATCCCATCAGTAGGAAGTATATCTTCAATAAACTTGTTTTTCTGGTTCTTTGAAGTGATTTCCAAGTGATTTTTTTAAAAGATAACACTAAACTCCGCTAATCCGTTATTTTGCTTTTACAGTGGACTCTGTTAATATGCTGAAACTGAAATTATACCCTTTCATACATCAATTTGAAAGTTGTAATTTAGTCTATTTCTATAGAAATAGTTCTCGCCTGTAAGTAAAATTAATACAGTAGAATGAAATTATATTATTGGACTCTTTTTTTGATCCAAATTTAGATATGCTTTATAAAATATCATTTCATTTGAAATGTAACTGCATTCAAATAAAAGCCTGATATTATACAGTTATTCCACACTGAACAGAGAAGCTGTTCGTCTTAGCACTCAACTGCATATTTACTAGTCTCCAGACCTAGAAAACTTCAAATTATGAAGTGAGATAAAAGACATGGCGGGGGGGGAAGCCCTTTGGTCAGAAGGAGACATTAATCTAGCTCATATCTTGAAAGCCTGCTCTGGCCTGGGCACAGAGGTAGTCACAAATTCCGGGTGGACTTTACCATCCAGGGGGTAGAGGAGTAGAAAACTAACAAGTGGATGAGAGTTATCAAAGCCTAAATATTTGCTCGGAAGCTATGTTTTTGATACCAGCATTGGGGACCTACTTAGATTATGTGATCAGATAAGGCCTCACTGGGGCCACAAGGAAGGAAGAGCCCACAGAGGAACACCTCAGGTAGAGAAATTAGCAGTTTGCAAACAGCCTGAAACAAAATACTGACCAATAACTGAGGGCACTTCTCAGACAGGAGAGTTATATGGGTACAGTGGGATTGGAAATGGGAATGACAGATGTAGTCATTTCCGTCTTAGCTTGTATGAGACCGCATTTTGACCTTGATTGTGTCACGTGGGAAGTAGCTGAATGGTTTACCGCCGTCTTCCTCATGGTTGGGTATGCTGCAGTTCTTTAGCAACCGCTGGATAACAGCAGAGTCTAAAAAATTCAGATAGGATTTAAGATAGGATTTACTGATTTTCCATGACTTCCACTTGCAAAAGGGATTCTCCAACACCGACTGTATCATTAACTAACATTGCATGTTGTTAGATTTTAAAATGGAAAATTTTCTCCTCTGAGTACATTACTCTATATACAGAGATTTATATCCTTATCTTGACTCATCATTCTTGATATTCATGTAACGCTTCCATCTTGAGGTTTGGATAGCACTTAGCTGCCCTAATTTGTTAAAAAGAACAAGAATATTAAATTGAAAAGTTCAGGTGGGTCCGATTCTTTTGTGTCGCTCTGGAATAAAGATCACTGTTCCCAGTCACTGGGTACTTGAATTACATATCAGCCCTCTTTGCACACTGAGCACATTCAACATTGATTATCAGGCACACGTCCTTTGCTTTTGACCTCCTCACCCATTTATTCTTTGGTTTCTGCTGATGATGCCAGACCATAGTAGAACATGTGAAGCCAATAAGAACATGATTAGTTCCATTTAATGATAGTCGGCCTTCTGGTATGGTTTCCAGGAATATATTGCATCATTAAACCAGGAACCACTTATTTGCAAAATCAAAATCATCTGGTTGCTAATGTACTTTTGTTAACATATTGGTGTTCTCCATGGGGACGAAGGAGTGTGTTCCTTGACTGTGCTGGCAAAAAGAATCTGTGCTACGTTCTCCTAAGTGGGACACTTTTTAATACTAAGTTTAAGGTATTCAGTCTGCTAATCCCAGCCTTAGAATGGGAATTTGGTCATTGAGCTTTCTTAAGAAAGATAAAACAAGTTGTGTCTGCAGACCAGTGTGTCCCTTTGCATTTTTATTTTTTATTTTGACAGCCTACGAGTAATTGGTGAAGGATTTTGGCTGGCAGCCAAACTTAGAACAGTCAACTATTACAATTGTTTGTGTCTGTATGTACTCTCAAGTGTCTATGGTTGAAATGAAATAAGTAACGAGTTTGTTGACCACACTGCTATGTATCAGGATTTGGGCCAATGCTTTATTTACTCAGTTCTGACTCTTCTGGTGTATCTATTTTTCTGTGAAGTATTTTGTGTGCTTTATAACAAGTGAGAACAGATTCCTGATTTAAAGCAAAACTTTGTTAAAAAGATTTACATTTCCATGCAAAAAAATTAGATAAAGCAGAATGCACGCATGGTACTTGAATTATGCTAAGTAATAAATGTCCACTTAGATTTGGGCTTTAATTTTTATACATTTATTTAGCAAAATATTGCCCAAAATATGTAGGCAGAGATTTGGATCGGATTGACAAGAAAAACAGTTCTGAATTTCATAAAGCATTCACCAGGGAAACTGTATTGTCAGCAGCAGTAATTACAGTAGGTAATTGTGTCATTTACCCTGTTACAGACCACTGAGTGTGAGGAGCATGGGACACACCAGCTGTCACACCCTGTTAGCTTCCGCGTTCTGGGATTTGCAAAATCACACTAGGACTTACTCTTTGGTGAATGGGAGGAAAACAAAAATAAACTGAGATGAAAAACTATTACAGCTTTTATAGAGAGACTTTTCTAGAAAACAAAAAGTGTGAATTTCTGAAAAGTTGGAAGTCAGCATGGGCATTCCCCCTCTTTCATGTTTGTTTCTTACAATCAAAGGCTATTGGGCCAGAAGTATAACTAAGAACCAGTTCTGCTGCTTATTAACTGTGACCTTGAGTAACTCATCTGACCTTGAGCCTCAGTTTCTTCATGTGGTCAATAAAATACTTGTGAAGGGTGCACAATCTCTAAGGTTCACTTTGCCTTTTACAATTTTGTTTCTCCTGGGAATGAATTCTCTTTTAGGTGCCACAGTTAACACCAGTGAGCAAATTAGGGCCTCTGCCCTTGTGAAACTTACATTCTAATGAAGAGCACAGACTCTAAATACATAAGCAAACAATGCCATGGAGTAGAACAGATAGTGTTGTGAAGAAGGAGTCCAGGTAAGAAGGGGGTGCGAGGCAGAGCCTCTCTGAGGGGGCGCCCTCTGAGCAGAGACCTACAAAAAATAGGCCAGTGGAACATGAAAGTAGGTGGGTGGTGGGTTAATAGCATCTCAAGAGGAGGGCCAACAAAGTGTGGTGACTGTTCAGGGGACAGAGACTGTTTAGGACCCACATTGGCTGGGAGGGGGTGAGAGGTAGAGAACGGCTTCCCTGGGACACACTGTGGCCAGAGCAAAGACTGTAAGTTGCGTCCAGAATATGATGAGAATCAGGGAAGGGTTGAGAGCAAGAGGATATCGTGGTCATTTTAAGTTTTGGAAAAAATCATTCAGCCTGCTGTATGAAATAAAGGCCAGATGTGGGTATATTTGCAATTTAACAGAGTACTCTCAAATATATTGGTATTTGTGTGGCCACTTAGAAATGTCATGGAATTTTAAACTTATACTTTGTAGAGATACTAGGGAAGATTAATGATTACAAATGAGGTTCTTCTGATATCATTTTTTCTCTTAAATATTACCTTTGAGTTCCATTTTACCTTAGATAGTAGAGAATTGACAGGAATAATTTCATCGAAGGAAAAATGCTAACTTCATTTGTGCTGGCAAACTTGAGTTTTTGAACCCAATTCAGGAAAGACTGTGAGGTATGGTAATGTGTTGCTGGGTGTGATTAAACACAGGATAGTGAATAATTTTCTAGGTATTTTTGTCTAGAATCATTGAAGGGGAATAGAGAGAGGAGAGTTCAGGAGTATAAATCAAGTTAGACCTGAAGAAAGCCTTTTGTTCCAAGTATTCAGCATTCAGGCCAGGGGCTTCTTACAACATTCTAGATGGAGTTTTCTCTTCTGTTGGTAGATCATGCCAAACTGATTTATTTTTTATGCCTGAAAACATTCAATCAATGAACACGGAAGGAGCATTAATTTCTAGTCAAGCACTGCCAAGCACTCGGGGTATAGCAAGGGTATGTGCAGAAAGCATGGTGGTGATACTACGTCTGACTAGAGAGCTAGCAATCTCCTTTCAAAGCTGTATTTGCACTTCAAATACACATTCTATCTTGACTTAGATGTGTAGGGATGGCTAGGGAGTTGATTGGTGCCAATGATGGCAGGGCTGATTCTAACCGTTCTTTGTTATGTCAGCTAGAATATAAAAACAAAACACATCTTCCTTGTCATCAAGGAGATCATAACCTAGAAACAAAGAGTGGTAAATAAATAGCTGCAATCCAGGGTGTTCGGTGGTATGATGGAGGGAAGCACAGCATGCCAAGAAACCAGGTGAGGCAAAGATGCTGAGCCGTGAAAGTGATGAGGTAGCAAAGGGAGTGGGAATTTAAAGAAAGAGGACAAATCAATCTCTGTGCTCCTTTCTGTCCCCCAAATAAATATATGATTAACATTAGTATTGAAGTTTTCCTAACATTTAGTAATTCAGGAATGAATATATACATATATGTGTATCTGAATGATTTATGTTTTCTCTTCTAGAGAAGTCTGTGTCTCAAAGGTTTCCAATCACGATACCATCATTCTGTTCTTTTCTAGCTCTGGGACTTTTAAGAATGGTTATGTCCCACTTCCCAAATACTCATTTGACTGTGTGTCTTAGTCTGTTGCAGCTGTAACAAAATACCATAGAGTGGGTGGCTTAAAAAACAAACATTTGCTTCCTCCTAGTTCTGGAGGCAAGTCCAAGATGAAGGTGCTGGCAAAATTGTTGTTTGGTGACAGCCCACTTCCTGGTTCCCAGATGACTGCCTTCTCTTATGTCCTCACATGGTGGAAGGGGTGAAGGAGCTCTCTGAGGTCTCTTTTGTAAGAGCACTCATCCCATTCACGAGGTTTCCATGACTAGTCATCTCCCAAAGGCTCCATCCCCCTAATACCATCATACTGGGGGTTAGACTTCAACATGTGAGCTTTGGGAAGACGCAAATATTAGGTCTTCATTGAGTTTATCATGTCTTGGAGTAGAATGGGCTGCAGATGGAGAATTCGGAGTCAGGTGAGAAGACAGAGAAGCAGAACTGATCAGCAGAGAAGTAGTCATCCTTAACTCGGTCAGTCTGCCACGGAGGCCCAGGATACTACTGGCGCCAGCAGCTCGGTCGCGGCAAATATTTCCATTTTACCCCTTGCCATCTTCCTTTGTCCAACTTTATCTTAAAAGGACATCCTGAGTGAGTGAATGGGTTTTTATCATATGTGAGAAGATAAGTGGGACCTATTTAAATAACACGGAAAGCAGGAGCCTTTCAGTATGTTTCCGTGCCAGTTGTACCAGATCGAGGCCCCTGGAGAAGGAGCGGGAGGGAAGACAGCAGAGATGAGGGAGGTGCTGGGCGTAATTAGAGGAGGGAAGAATGAGAGCCATGAGTACAAAGAGCCAATGTTTTCCCCAGAGCAGGACATTGCTGATTGTAATTAAAATACACACTTGCAGTCGGGAAGAAGATTATGAGTTACAATTTTTTAAAAACTTTTCATTGCTACTGTGAAGAATAAAAGAAAGTGGGCTGAGTAAATTGGAGAGGAGGGTCAGGAAACCTTGCAGTTTGGAAGCAAGGGCAGAAGTCGAGATGTCAGAAGATGTATAGGAAAAAAGAGAAGGGAGGCTAAGGACAGGTAGGATCTGGATTCTTCCTCACTTGTTCCTGTGCTGCTGTTCCCTGAGCTATCCATCTTCCAGTCTTGAGGTCAAATTTCTACTGAGAGCCAGGCAGCAATCTGATCGGGCTCCCAGAGGACAAATAATAGGGATAAGGAGAAGGGAAGAGTTGTCACCTTGTTGAGGTGGGGTGCACACTACTCAGGGAAGGGGAATGATGACGGATTGGCAGATAAAAGTCTTTCTCCAATTCCTCTGAACACTTCCAGTGATTCCTGGGGCAAGAGCCCCCGTAGTGAGAAACAGAGAGAAAAGAATCACTGCATTTGAAGGAAACTCATCAAGGAAAAGTGAGTGATTCAGAATGAGGTTTAGAGTAAAGCCATTTCAAATTCTTGAAAAGAATATAACATAAAGAGAAGAGGCACTCTAACCATATTACCAGAAGAGAAAATCCTTTTGGATCTTAGAAAAGGCGGCTTTCTAAATGACAGAAAAAAGATTTTGCTATCCTCCTAAATTGGTTCCCGTCTCTCAAGAACTAAACAAAACACAGGTGTAAATGAGTCCCCATCTTGCTACCTAACATCTGTACATACCCAGTGCAGAGAAATGAGGTACAAACATACATGTACATGTACACACACACAATACTCTTATATGATATATTCATGCACACACATCTGTATGCATACCCATAAAGAGATACATTTATGTGTATTTTTTTAAAGATTTTGTTTATTTATTTGAGGGAGAGATCCCAAGTAGGCAGAGAGGCAGGCAGAGAGAGAGGGGGAAGCAGGCTCCCTGCTGAGCAGAAAGCCCAATGTGGGGCTTGATCTCAGGACCCTGAGATCATGACCTGAGCTTAAGGCAGAGGCTTTAACCCACTGAGCCACTCAGGCACCCTGTGTATTATTTTTTATGAGGAAACAACAGCTATAAATATCTTCAGGAAGAAGATTCTGCCTTATTTTTCTTATAACAATCACAACTCTAAGCATAGAACTTGACACATTTGTAATATCAGTAAGCATTATTGCAATTAGAAATATTAAAAGGTATTAGCTCTAAAATGTCAAAGATAATTAAATGCACTGTACACAGTATACACAGAAGTTTGAAATAGAAGTTCACAGAAGATGTCCATATCTGATGTTTTATCAAGGTTATGGAAAAACAATATATATAATTGTTCCAACTAGAAAACAGTCTCCTGTCTTGTATTTTGCTGTGGTAGAGACTCCAATAATACACTGTAAGAGATAGATATTTGTAATGAAGCTCATTTTAAAAGTTAAGCCACAGAGTGAAGAGGTTGATGGATTTTCTTTGTCCCATAGTCCCAACACTTTAAAATTGAGGAATCATTTTATTTTCTGTAAGATGAATTGTCAGTATCTGATCCAACTGTGGAAATCTTCTAAGATCACTTGAAACTGCAGTGGGAAGGCTGTCTAGGTTGAAATACTGTGGTTGTTTTTCCTAGATAATTTTATATTTTATTTTATTATTTATTTATTTTATATTTTTAGAGAGAAAAAGAGGGGAATGGGGCATGGGAGAGGGCAAGAGAGAGAATCTTCAGCAGACCTCACACTCAACATGGCGCCCAACATGGGGTTCGATCTCACAATCCTGAGATCATGACCTGAGCTAAAATCAAGAGTCTTTGCTTAACCAAGTGAGCCATCCAGGCACCCCATTAATTTCATATTTTAAAAATTCCCTTTTTATATGCTATGTTGTTTTGAGAGTTCTGGTATAGTTTCTTAAATATACTCTTTAATCTTATTAGAGTTTCTTGTGGGTATTAAAGCAGAGCAGGCCTTAAGAGCTTTCAGTGAAAGAATAGATTACATGGTATTAGGTGGGGATGATTTTTTTTTTTTCCCAGCAGAAGTTTTTATTAGCTTAATGAACACCTTTCCTTTCTTTCCAATACATCTAAATAAATGGAAGAACATGCCTCTTCCCAAATTTAGGGGGAGCACTGACATGAGAACATAGGAGCAACAAGCTTGAACTTTTTCTTTGGTGAAGTTAAGTATCATGGTGTCTTAAGGCTTGCATAGGTACTGCTCTAAATGATAAATCCCAGACATGGTACACGGACTTGGGGTGGATACAATGTAAAATGTAAAATACTGCATGTGAAATACTCTGAGAAACTGAAAAGGTGTATTTATTTATTTATTTATTTATTTATTTATTTATTTGGTAGATTGAAGCCCATTATTCACTCAGGTACTTTTAGCAAGTGCCCAAAATGTGTCAGGTGTTATGGCAAGAACTGGGGATTCAAAGATCTCTAATAAAAATTCTCTGTCTCAAGGAATATACTGACTAAGAGAGGATGGGCAAGAGCATGAGTAATCCCTGACCATGTGATAAGGCCTCGTCTGATAACTCATGAAACATCAATCCAAGTGCTTTGCCTGCATCACCTCAGTTAGTCCTTGCAACTCCATGAAGAACATCATGCGACAATCCCTTATGTACAGTTCTGAACTCCAAAAACCAGACAGCTCTAGAAGTTGAATATTTATTTTTAAAATTCATTTGGAAGCAAAATTTAATCTGGTGGGATGCTATTTCTCATCTTTGTTTATCCAACGTGAAATGAATAGTCATACTTTCACTACAGAAATACTGGTTTGATTACTGAGTACTGTCCCAGATCCTGCTGGAGATTTTACTCACAAATCATTTTTAGGCCCATTTAACAGAGGAGGAAACTGATTTGGATTAAATTAAATGATTTGCCCAAGATGTGACAGCAAGTAAAAGGCAGAGCCAGGATTGATCAGAGGCAACCTGACTCCAAAGTCCAAACTCTTAAATATCTTAAATATCGTGTATTTTAGCTTTCAAGTGCTATGAGGGAATTGAGCACAAGCTCTATGAAGCTCATCTAAGTTTTAAGGAAAGTTTTCTAAAGAAAGAGGCATTGTTTGGCTAGAGTGGGAGATGAGTAGGAGAGTTAGACAAAGAAAATGAGGAAAGGCTTTCTGGGCAAAAAGCAGGGACACTTGAAATATACAGCAATTGGCTGATATTTTAAAATGATGCAATGGGGGAGTTTTACGTGGTGCCCTTTGGTGAAGAAGCAGTGTGTCATAATGGAAGTCTTGGTGAGTAGGCTGTGCCTTGAAGGCTGGTAAGAACAATGGTATAGCTCTGAAAAAATTAAGAGAGAACAGAGAACGGGGAAGAGAGAGAGAAGATCACATTTTATTTGAAAAGTCATTGTGATAATGGTT
Organism: Mustela putorius furo; assembly: GCF_011764305.1. NCBI lineage: Eukaryota > Metazoa > Chordata > Mammalia > Carnivora > Mustelidae > Mustela > Mustela putorius. The sequence goes on from NW_025422368.1 coordinate 10,412,493, forward strand.
TGGAGATGGACAAAACAGGAGACAGTATTGTCATCATGAAGTTATGCAATATTCCAAAGGAAAAGGAAATATTTCGTGCCCAAATTTGGGCAACTGAAAAGCAGGGGGATGAGGAGAGGGGCGAGGAGTTTGGAAAGGAGAACAGCCAAGGAAGTAGAATCCTGATGAATTGGTCCCTGGATGTAGTGGGTGACAGGAGGGGAAGAGAAGTCTGTGGTGACCCCCAGGTTCCGGGTTGGGGAAAGAAGAAAGTCTTCAGGGTGGATTGAGCTACAGATTCATCTGTGGGTGGGACATCTGAGAATGTTCCTTCCTGGTGACCTGGTAGTCTTCTGTGAAGTTATTGTTAGGGTTATGTGCTATGAGTGAAGGACTGAGGATGGGGCAGGCATTTGAAGAGAGAGCAGCATACCTGCTGAGGGCAGTAGAAGAGGAAGCAGATGTGCAAACTGTCACTATAGAGTATCTTGAATATTGTGCGTTAGCAAATCTCTAAATGTTTTGCATGTTTGATTGAGATACACTTTATAGTTACTGATTCCGTCTTTAACAAATATTCATTGGAGACCAGTTTGTGCCTGTCATTAGGGGATGTCAGGAGTCATTGACGAATGAGATCTAAGGTTTGCTATCTAGGTGTTATCTGACAGTTTGGGGGTGGGGAGTATTTATTCAGTTGATTGTCAGCATCAATAGAGTAAATGCAATTTCCTAATACGACTTTGCTTTTATATTTTGACATCTATTTTTTTCTTACCCAAACCAAACCAGACCAGACCAAAATAAGAGCAAGAATAACGAAGTTCCTAAAAGTAAGAAACACTCTTCTCTATTCGTCTCACCACTCACTCCCAGATTTGAAACTTGTGTTATTTTCAAGGCCTTATTCTTGGTTGAAAACTGATTTGCTGTGGTTCACCCATCAGTTCTATGTCGAAATTTACTCCTCTTCCACCATCGTTTTCTCCATTCTTCTTCAGGCCCGCTCCTCAACACAGTTTCATTCCATAAAAGCGTAGGGATAGGGATGAAGAAAATGAATAAGACAAGATTCCTGCCCAAAAGAATCGAGAACCTTATGATCTGGCGCCCGTTTCCTAATGATTCTTCCTGTAGGACTTCCATAGGCCGCACGCGTACATTGCTCAGCTGGGCGCTGGCCAGGGGATGAGCTCTCAGTTTTATTTGTTTTGCGCCCAGTCCCTTCCTCCTGCTCAGCGTTGTGCAGACTCCTGTCTCAACTCCCAGGGATAATCCAATTCAGACTCAAAAGAAGAAGAATCAAAAGGAAGAAAGGACTGACAATGTTGGCTTGCTACCATAGGACACCCACTTAGTTAAGGAGACTGGGTCTCTTGTCCTCCACACACGGCTGTTCCTTTCCCTCCAAGTCAATGCCCATCTTACCATGCACTTTTCACTGTCCAGCTGAAGAGGCTTTGTTTTGCCTGCCAGATGAAGTCATGTCGCATTCCTGACCCTCTCCACACGGATGGCTCCCTGTTCCCTTTCGGTCATCACCTGTGCCGGCTCGGCCTCTACAGGATCTGCCATGATCCATAAGCTTTTACCTGTTGCACCCATGTTCTCTCCATGTGGAATGCTTTCCTCCATCTTTCCCCTTTTCCTCTTAAAACCCTTCCCATCTTTCAAGACTCACTTGTTTGGCCTACTGCCTATATAAAACTTTCCTAGACCTCTCAGTCAATCCTCACCTCTCCCTCTTTAAGCCCCACAAGATCATTATTTATAAAGGTTGTAGCTTTTTAAAACACAGAAGGCAAATCCTGGCCTTGTCACTTCCTAGCTCCATGTTGTTGGGCAAGATACATATTTTCTCTAAGAAAGCGTTGTATTCCCATTTGTAGAACAGGAATAATAATAGTGCCTCCCAGGAAAGACTTCTGTGAAGACTGAAGGGGATAATGCGTATAAAATACTTAGTACTGTACTTGATAACATCTAGTAAGTGCCTAATAATCAGCAAATGTCATTAAAGTTACCCGTATTATTGTTTTCTCTCTTAAAGCACTAAACGCTTTAGAGAATATATCATAGTCTTCTATTCATATCACCAATCCCGTGATAGATCAAAAGTTTCTTGAGGTCACGAATCCCAGTTCATGCCTCTTTGCGTTCTCCAGAGCACGCGCAAATCACGTGGAGAAGCTTCATAAATGTGTTGAAAGAAAGAATACAAATCAGCTGCTGACAGTTACAAGAATTTTGTTGCCCTACAATGTGTTTGGATAAAGAGTATTTCATGAAACTCCAGAAAAAGCAAAGCAGGTTTTTTGCTGTAAAATCAGAATTTGGATTACCTTGCAAAATTCTATAAAGATAGAGGGGAAATTTGAGTGTGCTTTGGTTGTTAAAATGCTTGATCAAATAAGGCTGAGGAAGAGAGACTGAGCATACCAGTGAAAGCACTAGAAGAAAATAAACCAAGCATGTCAGAGGAAAGTAGTCTGAACAAATTCCTAGTTGCCAAACAAAATGAAGAATAACAAGAAGTCAGTATTGAATTGGTGTGGTCAGTGAACGGGAAACTTGAGCAGTGAATACAAAATACTTGGCTGTTAAAAATGCATTTTAGTGGGTTTGCTGCCAATGTGGGCATTGAATAGGGTTAAAGTATAATTTCTTGTAGTCCCTTTAATAGTGTTAAAATTAGGTTTCAGTTAAAATGACATTGTGGTATATTTTCCTCTGTAATGTAAAGTGAATAAGGTAATCGTAAGAAACAAAATGAATAGCTTTTGGTAAGTATGATAGCAGGCATTTTTTTCTCCCTTGATGTAACCATTGAGAGTAGTACATTTTAAAAATCAAAGACATGTCCCAAATGCATTTGATTTCAGAAACGATTATGAAAAGAGAAAGCTGTGTGAGACATCTGCATTTTCTCACAGAATTGAAATAGAGAAGAAAGGACATTATTTAGCTAATAAAGGCAAAAGAAACTTTCCCACTGAAGTACATAATAAGATGAGAAAGTAACTAATATTTATCAAGTGACTATTATTTGCCAGGGTCTTTACATCCATCACAGAAGTTTACTCTTTACAACAGTTTTCTAATCCAGGTCTTAATCTCTTCATTTTAAACTTAGAAAGACTGGCTTACTTTCTCAAGTAGTTCAATGAGAACTGGGAGAAAATGGCATAAAAAATCAAGCTTGTATGTGTAGGAGCTCCTGGGTAGCTCTGTCGGACGGTTAAGCGTCAGACTTTGGCTCAGGTCATGATCTCTGGGTCCTGGGATCCGCCTGGAGTAGGACACCATGCACAGTGGGGAGTCTGCTTCTCCCTCTCCTCCTTCCTCTGCCCCTCCTCTGGCACATGAACACTCGCTCCCACTCTATCTCTCTCAAATAAATAAAATCTTAAAAAAAAAAATCAAGCCTGTCTAGAAAACTTACGTATCACACTGCCTCTCTGCTATTGCTCATTAAAATAGTACATAATTTTCTCATTTTTTTCTCCTTTGTCCTTTATATTTAGTTATGGTCCCAGTACAGAACAGTTGATGGAGGACATTTTAAACCATTCGGTGAATTGTAGCCATGCCCCAAGAGTCAGTAGTCATTAGGACGTGCATGTTTTGATTGCAGGGTTATGTATTGCTGGTGACAGTGGATACAATTTCTTCATAAACCAGACCACTAAACATCGAGGGCAAGGAAGGAGGGTGAGGAAGGAGTTTCAGTACTTTTTGATAGACCCCCAAACCCTCTATCACTTGTTGAATTGTAATACAGAACATTCTTGAAATTCAGTTTGTGCTCATCTTGAAACTCCATAGAATAATTATTGTGTGACTAAAGTAAGGAGCTCTGGACAAGTCCAAAGAGTTGTTTAGTTGGATAGATAGAAATGGCTTGTTTCATCTGAGGACTCACAGTGTTGCCATTCTTTTTTTTTTTTTTTTAAGAATTTATTTATATATTTGAGAGATAGAAAGCAGGAGCAGAGAGGGCAGCAGAGGGAGAGGGAGAAGCAGTCTTCCCACTGAGCAGGAGCCCGATGCGGGGCTGGATCCCAGGACCCTGGCATCATGACCTGAGCCAGAGGCAGATGCTTAAGTGACTGAGCCACCTAGGTGCCCCTTGCCATTCTTTTCAGAGTAAAATAAGAGGTCTCAGTATTGCAGACCCATGGCCTATCTTGTTCTGATGGCCTTCACTGGCTGGTATGGGTAACTATATACTTACTTTGGTAGGAATAGGTATGAATGAAACTCAGGGGTGAATTTCCACAACCTTATTGATATCTTACGGCCAGCAATCCAATCTACAGAAATATAAGAGGGAAATGACTAAGCAGCTCTACATTTTTGAGATAAATCATTCTTCTAAACAAATAGTTTGATAGTCTTATTTAACAGCCCCTCAAGAATAATTTACACTTTTGCGGGCTTTCTGGCTCCAAGATTTATTCAGGCTTAAGCCTGAGGGAACTTGTTTCCGGTTTCTAATAAGCAGATAATAGTTAAGACCTGAGGTAGGTTGTCACTACATTTACAGCCATATCCTGCCACATTCAAAGAGAGAATTTACTCGTTGTAAATTTATATTATAGTAAACACTTGGGTCGGGGACAGTAAAGAAGATTTCTTTGTGGCACTTACACCTGTATGTTAATGATAGCTGCTGTTTTCCCAACATTTCTGAATTTGGGCAGCATAGACAATATAATTCTTGGGACTGAAAAGAAATCCTTCAGAGGAAAAGAAAGATTCTCCGAGGATAGTGAAGGTATATTATAATCCATTACCTGAAGAGCAGAATCTAGAGTAGAAAGGTGGCAGAGAATCTAGTATACTGCTTGGTGGGGGCCGGGGGGGATGGAGCAGAATTTACCAGAAGCAGTGGGCTTTCTTATCAGGACCTGGCCAGGTGTCAGAAGAGAAGACCCTTGGATACTGGGGGTGTCTGTTTGCCAAACTGCATTAATGTTGATCTTCCAGAGATTTTTCAGTTGGGGGAATGGGTGCTTGAGTCTAAGTTCTCTGAGCTGGTCACTTTGTTTTACAAACATTTGTATTTGACTGTATTGGTATCTTTCTTTTAAAAACTCTCAGTCTTGTGAAAATATAGATTTTAGTATGAACAGAAAGTACCTCAGTGCTTTGCCCTAAAGAGTTCTATAATTTTAATAGTGCACCTAAAGTCCTAAGAATACTAGATAATAGGGGTGCCAGGGGTGGCTCAGTTGGTTAAGCATCTGCCTTCAGCTCAGGTCGTGATCCCAGTTTTGAGTTCGAGTTCCACGTCCAGCTCCCTGCTCACCCTGCTCATTGGGGATTCTGCTTCTCCTATGCCTTATGCTGCTCCCCTTGCTTGTGCTCTCTCTCTGTGTTAAATACATTTTAAAAATCTAAAAAAAACAAAAACAAAAAAACACTAGATAATACAAAAGAGAGAGAGAACTTCCTAATTTTGAAGCAATGGAGGACTCCACATATGACAAGAAGACATTAAATGACTGTAAACATTAAAACCCAAAACCTTTGGGCAATTACAAAGAAAAACACTGGGATTAAAAAAAAAATAGATTGAGGGAAAAAAAAAATAGATTGAGGGAAAAACAAACATTAAATATGTCAGGCAGCCCGACTGCCTGGCAATCAATAAACTAGGTTTTGGAGTCAGATGTGATTCACAGCTCTACTTCTTAATAGCTGTGTGATCTCAGGCAAGCTACTTGACCTCTCTACAAGCCTAGTTTAATTTTTTTTTTTTTTTTTGCAAATTATAAGATTCCCCATTAATATGAGAATTAAATGAGATAGTATGCATGCAGTAAGTAGTAAACACTGAATTACAGCTATGGTTATTAAATCATTCAGGATCATTCACATGTGTAAGAGGCTCAGTCAAGATTCCAAAAAGAAAAAAAAGGAAGCAAATGTACATGAATGCTGTTTCATTTTGGAACCTGCACCTTCCCAACAGATGTCACAGTATCCACATCAAATGCTCCGTTCTCCATGAAGTCATTCTTGAATTCCTATCTGTCCTAACAGAAATTATTTCTCCCCCTTTTGATTTCTACTTCTCTCTGTAAACAGAGATTTCTTCTTTACTTCATATTTCTCATTACAAAGCCACATTTTAAAAGCATTTGTGTTTTTGTCTTATCTCCCCAACTAAAACTGTAAGCTTTTTGAGGGAGCTACCACTTATAATCACAATTTTTATAATCACATTTTTAATTCCAAAAAAATTTGAATACACAGTAGACCTTGAAGAGAATTGTATGTAATTGAACTGAAGTGTAGATATATTTAAATTACTTTTCACTCCTATTTTCTGTAGTATTTGCATTTTGTATCAGTGAAATTCTTGAATAGAACATTTGCTATGTGTGTTGCATGTCTGTGTTGAAGTCATAGTAAGAAAAGCTATGTGAATTTTAATGTGGCCGTTTTGTCTTTAGATAGAACATTTATTCTGGAAACAGCTCAATATGAATACCAAATTTCAAGCTCAATTTAAGTCCAACTGTATGTAACTATGACCAATGACCTGTTAGGTATAGAGTCTTAAAATGATTTTAGAGACATTAAGCTACTCAGGTTAGGAGTTCATCAGTGAAACTGAAGTATTATTGTTCTATGTGACATTTGCATTTAGATAAATCCAAGTGTATATATTATCACTTTTTTTTTTTTCTGTAGAGGCATTTGAATGTATTGACCCTTGTCACTGGTATGAAATCAGTTTTACAGAGTACATAAAGATGCATAGCAAATTATGGCACAAAAGACAGATCTTTGCCAGCTAGCAATATAAGATGATTGATTCTACATATAATGTATTATGATGATTGACAACTACATTACTTTTGTTTAGTACTGTTGAGTGATGTTTTCTTCCTGCATGTTTATTTTTTCCATTTTATTTAAATTTAAAATGTATAGATACAACGTGTGATCAATTTTGATTAAAATAACCATATGCAATTCTTTTTAATGAAGAACATTTAGAGAGAGGCGTATTTGGTTACAATCCCAGCTTTTATCTGGACTGTCATGTCACATGAACAATGAAAATTTTAACTGAGAATGTGAAAATAGCATTGAGTCTTAGGAACTGGATATTGTGAACATCAGATCTGAAATGTCTGCTTTTCAATATATATGAAATAACACTTGAAATTCGTTTACTACTGCATCCTGCCATGCTCCTCTCAAACACTGCAACATAATATTGATTTAACCTTATCTTAATATTTCCCTCCTTATTTTATTTAATTTAACTTATTGTATGTTACAAATGTTAGAGAGAGTATTAAAAAAGGAGAGGCTGACTGGTGGGTTGCTGGTAGAGTCCTTAGGGATATGTGAGTCAGGGAAAGGCTAAGAAGTTGACATTTGACCAAAACTGGACATAGAGCAGCAATAATTATCTATTTATTGAGATGACCTTATAGAATAGAATATTTTCTCCTTGCCTCATTCATATTCTGTTTTGTGGAGGGCTATCAAATTAAAGTTAATTCTTCTGTGAGACACAGGTATTTTTTTAAAAAGATTTTATTTATTTATTTGAGAGAGACAGAGCACAAGCTGTGCAGGGTAGTGTGGGCTGCAGAGGGAGAAACAGACTCTCCAGTGAGCAGGGAACCTGACATGGGGCTCGATCCCAGGACCTTGAGATCAGGACCTGAGCTTAACCTACTGAGCAGACACTTAACGCACTGAGCCACCCAGGCACCTTGAGACATAGGCATTTTTAAAGACTTCCTCAGGTCACAGTTTACTGTTAGTCAATGGTTCTAAGTATAATCAACTTTTAAGGAGTGTGAAAAATTTTAAAGTGAGAGTGTAAAGGAATTAATATTTTCTGTTTTCGAGGTATGTCTTGCTACCTTAAATAATTTTTGAAATATCCCAAACAAAATACCACCACAGTAAAATTAGTTTAGAAAAACATTTTCAGTAGCCTTCTGTTTGTCATCTTGTCTACAACTAAACGAATTAGGATTGGTTTGAGTTAGAACAGCAGAGGAAGTATCCTGTAGTTTTCTTCCTTTGGTCATTTATTCATTTAATTATTTATTTAAGAAACCTTCTTTGAATGCTGAAATAAAATACAAATAAAAACACAAAATTCTTGGGTGGCTCAGTGGGTAAGGGCTCCATGATCTCAGGGTCCTGGGATCGAGCCCCGCAGCGGGCTCTCTGCTCAGCAGGGAGCCTGCTTCCCCCTCTCTCTCTGCCTGCCTCTCTGCCTACTTGTGATCTCTGTCTTCTCTCTCTGTCAAATAAATAAATAAAATCTTTTTTAAAAAATACAAAATTCTTGTCCAAAAATTAATGGTTCCTCGTAGGGCACGAAGATGGAGAATCAAGGAGAAATAGACATTTCTGATAAAATACAATAACAGAGCCTTATCTATGGTGGTAGGGTAAACAGCCAGCAGCCCCTAACTCTGCAGGAGGGGGCAAGAATGGTATTTGCACATAAAACAAGACTTTTCAGTGTGATCTTTAGAAGTGGTAAGGGTTTGCCTGGAGAGCACCCGAGCAGGCACCCCAGGCACAGGGAACAGGAAGGTGTGTGCGGGTATATTTCAAAACCTGAGGGCGCCTGGGTGGCTCAGTGGGTTAAGCCGCTGCCTTCGGCTCAGGTCATGATCTCAGGGTCCTGGGATCGAGTCCCGCATCGGGCTCTCTGCTCAGCAGGGAGCCTGCTTCCGTCTCTCTCTCTCTGCCTGCCTCTCCGACTACTTGTGATTTCTCTCTGTCAAATAAATAAATAAAATCTTTAAAAAAAAAAAAAAAAAAAAAAACCTGAAAATTTTCTTTAGCCTCAAATTGCTCGGGAGCATGCTTACTCATTTCAGTGACCTCGAAGGTAAATGACAACAGGGGTAGCCAGATCCCAGGTTGTGTAATTAATTAAAGTGTGTGGGAATCATCATATTGGGGGCGAAGCTGCCTCCTGTTAGGCCCCTCCTCTACCCAGTGAGTTCCATCTAATTAAGAAGACAACCAAGGCAGGGATGAAAACAGCATCCAATCAATCAGCAGCTGTCTTTAAAGAGCCTACGGCTGTCCATATAGAGATTTATAGATTAACTGCAGCACTTTGAATTGCACTGGGAAGAAAATTGGCAGCAGGTGCAAACTTCAGAGTCTAGATTTATTTTGCTTCAGGCAGCCAGACCCAGAGGTAGGTAGACTGCCCATTCCTGGCCCTCTGAAATTTGGTAGTGGTCCAGTGGTAGCCCCAGTCAGGAGACCTATGTAAAATCCAGGTTCTTTCAAAGCTATTGTCGATGGGCATGAATTCAACAACAACTATGAAAGTTTCTGATACCAGATAATAAAGGTAGAATTTCCTACACTTTGGGAATATTCAGCCAGGGATTTGGAGGATAAGATACCTATTTGTGCAGTCCTAAAACCTTAATGATTGAGAGCTCTCTTTCCTCTGAAAGACTATTGGGAATAATATCTAAGAATTTTATTACAGGGCTATAGTTCAAACTATTATAACTTTGCACTTATATATAACACAGGGCACAAAATGTTAATCTTTATTTGAAAAAAATATAGCATTGTATTTTAGCATTGAAATAAGTGATTTTAGTCTAATCTCAACATGCCCAAAGCAATTTTTTTTCAAGTTATAAATATATTATTATTAAAATGTATTGTCTGGGGGAATGCATATATTGTCTAGAATATGTTGAGTTTGAAAAAGGAAAGCAAATATTTCTTTCTGCTTTGATGATTTATATCCTAGCGAATTAATAGCTCAATTAATTTAAGTATATTAAAATATATTTTTAATTTTAGGGCTAAGTAGTGTTTATATAAGAGACTAAGTGATTTTCCTGAACTAGTTTGTATAAATTTCCTTACTTATGTTTCATTTCCTACTCATCTTGATTTTGATTTCAGATCTGTTTCCTTTCTATATGTACTGTATTTATTCCACATATTTACGTTTTTGCTGAACATGGAGCTAGAATTCTGATGTTACCTAATGCTCCTGTGAACTTGAACAGGCGACTTAAGCACTCGAGCCACTATTGACTCATTTTTAAAATGGTTCTAATGATATTGGTTCTGCCTCTCTCACAGGGTGCTGGGACAGTCAGATGATTCAGTGTTTTCTAAAGTGTCAAGTTGCCCACAGTGAAAGGAAGTATCATACCGATTGTGTGTTTTAAAGTTTGGATTTGCACATATCATAAAAGCAAGTTGTCTTCTTTAAAAGAACTCTTGACACTTGATTTGCAGAAGGAGAGAGCTTCCTGCGGAGGTCAGATAACTCCCCCATTATAGCGTGTATATCTTTGAGTCTGGAAGTGTGGGTCCGGCTGACAACTGCACTCTACTAACTCCCAGAGCTTCAGCTCTATTTTTCTGCAGGCCGGGATTCATGAAGCAATACAATTTCACATCCTTTCCTAGCACCCTTTTCATGCTACACGATGAAGAGTTAGGTAGCAGATTTATTTCATGAGAACAACTCCCCCAAATGTCAGCCACAGAGACTGTATAGAGCAGCTCAGCACCTCAGCCATCCACTTCTGAGAATGATCCACACTCTTGCCTCTCGTCGTCTTCCATTCCTTCCTCCTCTCGGTGGACCTTCTGTCCAAATCCTTTTGCATTCAAGGTTTGTGGCTACATAAACTATGTGTGTATTTCAAGAGGAGTATGCGATGCTTCAAAATAGGAGCCCTTCTTTAATGTATACTTTGTGGAAATCTCTGTTTGAAAGAAATACCATGCAATAACCGAGATTCAGGGACGGTTTAAAATGCCGTCTCTTTGAAAATCTATCTTTGAGTAACAAAATTGTATTTCTCATTCCAGAACATGATGAGTGTATCACAAATCAGCACAACTGTGACGAAAATGCTTTATGCTTCAATACTGTTGGAGGACACAACTGTGTTTGCAAACCAGGCTATACAGGGAATGGAACCACGTGCAAAGGTAAAAGGTCTAAATGCCAGTGGCTGGACTTTAAGGATAATACAGTGCATCTTCACCTGCCTCCCCTCTTCTCCTCACCGTCATCTCCCTTCTGAGTACTTCCCATCTCAGTCTTCCTCCTGGGTTATGTCAGTGTTTACATGGCCAAACTGTTCAATGACGTTGATGTAGCGTTCCTTGACCTCCACCACAGTGGTTTCTATCTCTGTTCTTGTCCAGCAGACCATACCCATAATCACACCTGGACACTTTTTGTTTTAAAAGATTTTATTTATTTATTTGATAGATATCACAAATAAGCAGAGAGGCAGGCAGAGAGAGAGAGAGAGAGAGAAAGAAAGGAGGGAAGCAAGTTCCCTGGGATGGTCCCATGGACCCTGGGACCATGACCTGAGCTGAAGGCAGAGACTTTAACCCACTGAGCCACCCAGGCGCCCCACACCTGGACACTTTTGATTAGAACTGTTCGACCTTCAAAATCTCAAACATCAACTTTTTGTTGTTTTACCCCAAGTCCTTCTGCTTCCAGTTGGCCCACTCTGTTCTTTCCATGACTTGCTCTTCAGTTGTGCGGGTACATCCAATTAACAGCATCACATCAGCTATAGAAGTAGCTGCATTCCTTTGATCCTCTGTTTTCTTCCAGGTTGCCAGTGTACTCCCAGGTTTAAATACTTGCGTGTGAATCCAAATGTGACAGCTGTGTTTGCTTGTTTGTTTGTTTGTTTGTTTTTTTGACAGTACAGTCAGCCCATTTTTTCTACCACCAAAGTCCACTGTGAAATATCTCTACTGGGGGTTGTCTGATAGTGTTTCTTCTCTTCTCTCTTTTGAGCTATTAAGTACTATTTAACTGAGAATATTGGGTCTCTACTTGTTGTGGTTTCCCATTTTTGCTGCTTTGTTAAAACCAATCAGTAACTCTTTTAAAAGTCCTATGGTGCCCAGATGTTCCTTTCATCCACATCGGTGGATGTTCTAGCTGTAATAAACTGCTATCCACTAATTTACTCTTTCACCGGTACCCTCTGTTGCTTCATCAGGTAGGCTTAAGCTTACCTACTACTTCACAAGGGGAATAGAATTTCTATTTTAGAAACTCCACAAACTCCTGTAGGCTAAAATCCATATTCCTTATTAGGCCATATAGGTTTTTTTTTATGATTTGTATAAAAACTACCCACTTCTCAAATACATGTGTGCCCATTAGCCTGGAGTTGACTAAAATTATAATCTTCTATGACACTGTATATATAGGAGGTAGAAATAAGTACGGATGGCCCATGAGCAAGGGTCTTATGACCTAGTCTCCAGTAATACAGTGGAGGTAGATAGCGATGGGCCAGAGGATTCCTCCGCTTTGGAAAAATCTATGGGGATCTTTAATTTAGAGCAGTGTGAACAGGCCTACTCACTTTAAGGTCTAAATCCCAAAAGATTGTGCCAGAGAAACTAGATTAATCCTGAGAAAAGCCAGATGTTTAAAGCCCATTCATGGTGTAACTGAACGCCTAGGACTACCTCAAAGCACCCAGATATACTGAAAATTGACAAAGGAGAGGGGTTAAGATTTCATTTGGGAGCCAAACTTCTCACTCTTATTTCTCTTTCACTCTGACTCCTAATTAAACATGAAGAATAAAGTTATAGCATAAGGAACTCTTGCAATCATGAGCAGATGCAGACAGGTAATTCTTAGCTTTGAAGGAAGGAGAACTTCCATGGATCCAAAATTTCTGCTAGAAGTTGAGCCTCTAGGTTGCCTGAATAAAGACTCTCTAGTTCATGTGTGTATTCCTGCTGGGAGTGTCAAAAGCTGAACGATAAGTGGTGTAGATGTAGGATCTGAATCATTGAGTCCTGTGCTGTGTCCTTGCACGGGATTTCCAGGAAGACACACACATGGTTTAGCAGATGGACCCTTTATTATTTATGAGGTTTACATTCTCAATCTCTTTGCAAATCCTTGGTGACTAGGTGCTCTTTTTGTCTGGGATGAAGACAGATTGGGACCCACAACCAAAGAAGCCAAATGTCCTCTTTGTGCCCTCTTCCTTTAACTCAGCACCAGAATCCCAGATGTCTCCATTTTACCACTCTGAGAAAGTACATCCTAACTAATGAGAGGAAGCGCGTGCCAGAAAACTAGAGAAAATGCTTTTACCCCAGTGCCTGGAACAAGCTGATCTAATTCATCCATTACAGACCTTGCCAGGCTGAAGGAGTGGCTTTGGAGCCTTATAGAACCAAAGAACAAGCTAAAGTGGAAACAGAAGCATCTAAGGGTGCTCAGGGTCACCCATCTTATTTTTCTCTCCTCTGAATTGGGCAACACTTCAAAAGGGCACCCTTGCAATGGCTCAGATCTTGGTTCCTTTTCCTACCCATAGACGAATTCACCTCACTCACAAACCGACTCTAATACAGCAGACTTTGCGATACCTTTGTCCTTAATTCTGGATCTTGACCTGTCCTCAGCAGAGGAATGCAAGGCTCTTTTCACTATAGCCAATTTTTGCCATTGGCTGGTTCATCACAGGGACTGATTTAGAACTTTGTGAAAGATGGGGCATTTCTCTAATACTCTGGCACAATGTGTAGAATGATCAGAGACTCATAGGAGTCAATCATTTTCTATTTCCTTACCGAGTCTTTAGATGGTAGTTTGCTCCTTAAGAAAACTCTAGGATAGTTTCCGTTTTTCATTTCAAGCTAGACTATTACAGTGACATGCAACTCTAATTCTCATGTACTTCCTGTTGTGTGAGGTTACTGATTTTTGCTAAAAGAAAGTTTAGTGTTTTATTTTACAGGTGAAATATTTCTTTAATGTTGAAAAGAGTACTGCTTTACAAATTGGGTTGACGTTTCTTACCTGCATGGAAAGTCTTAGAGGAATTTGAAATTATAATAACATATATAATTTGATGTCCACATCCCAAGGGAATAAAGAAAAGCTGGGTTTAGAGTAACTTGGACTACTTTCTTCTAAAATGCTAACATCATGTATCTGGATTATTTTTAGCATTTTGCAAGGACGGCTGTAGGAACGGAGGAGCTTGTATTGCCGCTAATGTGTGTGCCTGCCCGCAAGGCTTCACTGGGCCCAGCTGTGAAACGGGTAAGAATATCATTCCATCTTCTAGAAAATGAATTTTTACGCCTGTGTATAAAGTAATCCATAAGGAAAATAATGTTTCAACTTTCAAGTGGGTCTCAAAGCATGGCACTATTAATAAGGGAGTGTTGAGAGTGAGGAGGTGGTACGTGTCAGTGTTGCACGCATATTCACTGGGCATTTCCCCAAAGTCATTCTATGGAGGTTTTGCAGCTTGTAACTAGGAGAATATTGGACCTTTTTAGAAAGATATGTGGGGTTGGCCAGGATTTTGTGACTTCATAATTCGTTTTACTTATTTGGAGCCTATTTTTCCCGGCATCTGTATGACTATATTAAAGGATAGATTTCAAGTTTATGGCCAGATCACTTTCTAGGACCTACTACTTCCTGCCTCCACATTTGAGAAATGTAATAAGTTTTTGCCTGACTCATTTAATATTCATTCATTGTTGTTTATTTACAAAATATTTAAAGTTTTCTACTTTCTGATTATTCCTCATCCGAGTTCATTTTGAATTCATTCTTTCTGATGGATGCTAATACTAGAAACTAATATATACATGTATTATATATTATATAATATGTATAACTGCATAGTCTGTATATATATCTTATGAACCACAGTAAGATATTTTGTCAATTGAAAACACAGCGTGAGAACATTGGCTCTTAAACTAAAATCATGTCGATAGTGGTTTTGGTTGCTTTAGGTTAAGTGGATTCTGATAGTAGATGACCTCAGGAAAGCCCATTATTGTCCCTAACAGAAAGCTGCTACTCCAGGGATGGGTGGTTGCCATCTTACATTACTTTCTATAAATCTCTGTGTAATAGATGTGCGTGTCCCGTCTACTTGCAGAGTAGTGTGGTTTAATAAAAACACTGATGGAAAAGAACATGAGACAGAAAATGTTCTGGACCACTTGAGAAGTAAAAATTTTCCTGAACTGGTCCTGTCACTGTGCACAGAAGGATACCCGCAGAGGGGTTTGCATCACTAAATTGTTTCTTTCTATACATACCTCTAAGTGATAATCCTAAAGCTTCAGGGACAATTGAGTTATGAAGGTCTCTAATAGAAAATGGATGGTGGCCATCTTTGATATGTAGGACTCTTTCTTAAGGGGATTATTTCCTAAATCAGGAGTTCCAAACTCACTGTGCATGTTACTCACACATGAGGCTTAACTTGTTAAAAATACAAATTTCTGGTAATTAACTATCATAGGATTTCCTAGGTCACAGTCAGGCACTTCTGGTGTTGTGCTTCTGCAATGTTTCTATCCCATGGTCTCCACCAGTACACCCGAACACACCAAGGTAGCTGACAGTCCTCCTGTATATCCACACGTGTGGTGACCATGTTTCCTGAATACAGTATTTGGTGCTGCTTCTGGTATAGAGTCTGGATACAGAAGTACTGGCTTTTTTCAGGACATTTCAATGGTGTGTAATTTTGAAGTAAATTTCTTTCCCAGAAAATCTGAGATGAATAATGGCCATGCCCAATTCTGCATATCATTCTTCCACTAGAAAAAAATATATATAATGTATGAGATTGTGAAAATCTGGAATGGGGTGAGATTGATTTGAGTAATGTAAAATTTAAAACTAAGGAGTTAAAAATAACCCAACAGAATATTTAACTTTTTCTAATTATCTTTGAACTTTCAATCTATATGAAGACAATCCTAGGCTTACTGTAAGTAGGTATCTACTTACAGTAAGAGCTTTGAGAAGGACAGAACTTTCAAGGGCTTTGAGAAGGACAGAACAGATGTAGATTCAAAATCTAGCCCTATCCTTTACATATTATGTGGCCTTGGGCAAGTTATATAACTTCTTAGTGTCTTGTACTATCTATACATCACCTACTCTTTGTAAGTCTCTTCCAAGATAGGTATCGCCTCCATTTTTAAACAAAAATATTTGGGTTTAGAATGATTAATTTTGTTTTCTAAGGCCATAGATTAAATAGCTGAATACAAAGGTCTTTCTGCTCCCAAACCCAGGTTTTGGGTTTTTGTTCTTGTTTTTTAATCTATATCAATGTTTTTCAAAGTTTCTTGTCATTCTAATGAGAGAGCAGAGAAAATGTCTTAACATAGGCCCATCCTGAAAAGGCTTACCACAATGGTAAATAAAATTTCTCCAAAAACTCATGTTTTTTCTCCAAAATTCATTCGTTTCTATTCCATAATATATGAAAACATTTAACTTACTACCATTGAGTTAAGTTGGTGCTGTAAGACATGGGGTCAGAATTTGTCTCTGCCTTCTAGAATCTCCTGGCCCAAGACCACATTGCACTATTTGAGAAGCAAGGTATTCCTAACTCCTTCCTGAGAAGTTGTAATGACAGTACTTGCCTCAAAGCATCTGTCCCAATCATTCCTCCAGGCCAGATCCTAACCCCTCACCTTCTAGCACCACCACTTTTTTTTTTTTCCTTAAGATTTTATTTATTTATTTTACAGAGAGAGGGATCACAAGTAGGCAGAGAGTCAGGCAGAGAGAAAGAGGAGGAAGCAGGCTCCCTGCTGAGCAGAGAGCCCGATGCGGGACTCGATCCCAGGACCCTGAGATCATGACCTGAGCTGAAGGCAGCGGCCTAACCCATTGAGCCACCCAGGCGCCCAGCACCACCACTTTTGATGTAGTTATAAATAGAAGTTGTGCCCTTTAAAAAATATCTTTAGAGGAGAACACGAAATAATCTGTTCTCTCATTATTCAACAAACATTTATTTAGGACCTTTTATATGCTGAGCCCTGATCTAGAAATAGGGTATAGCAGTGAACAACACTGAGTTCTTAATCTGCATGGAAATTATGGCCTAGTTGAGTTAGAGGGTCTATAAATAGGAAAATAAATAAATACCTAAAATAGTATCAGGTAATAATAAGAGCTATAAAGAAAACTAAAGCAAATAGTGTAAAATTATTTTTATTAACCTATGGGCCTTACATATGAGGAGTATTGTTATTATTGGTATTTACTTCATTAATAAAACCAACTAATATCAACTTCTATATCAAGTCCTAAAATCTCAGTGATTAATACAAAAAGCATTTGCTTTGGGATTGGGCCTGCTTAAGCCAGGCCCCCCGCTATTGCCATTTGATAAGTTAAGTCATGCACAACACACAGCCTCTACTGCCACAGAGAAGAGGACCACAGAGAAAACATGGAGAATGCACCCCCACTGTCGCTGCCTCAGACCAGAAATGACATGCATGTCCCTTCCTCTCACATACAGTTGGTAAGAGCTCACCCCATAGACTTGAGTGGTTTAGAAAATCTAGCTGAACTGAATGTGCAGGAAGATGAAACTGGTTTGTGACCATTATGCCAGTCTTTTGCCATATCTTCTATCTGCCATTGCTGGTACTATTTGAACAATTCAAACCATTTTCTCTATTGTCTTATCTACTCAGATGGAGGAACTGGGTTTCTTCCTTTTCAGCTTCCGCCTTCTTTCCTTAACTGGTGGGGATCCTTAACTTGGAATTGTTGAACCTCTTCAGGTCTCTGGATGAACTTTGGGAGTCCATGAATTCCATGAATATACATGTATACATACACATTCCTATAAAAAGAATTCAGAGCTTTTAAAGATGGCATACAGATTCTATAATTTCTAAATAGGTAAAACCACTGGAGAGAGAATCTTCCATGATTCATAAAGTAAACTACCTGCTCCTTTATTCTGTGGAAAGTGATCCAGATGCAAATATCCCACGTCTTCCAGTATGTTTCTTTGAGGACCTTAAATCTCAAGACCCCATACTGAACACATATCTCCACGACTTTTGGCATATCTCTTCTTCCTCTTCTGTTACCAAACCCTGGTTCTTAGTCTGTATTTCAGTGAGTGGCCTTCTCCACCAAGCTCTGTTGGCCAGTAAAAAATGAGTCACCTCCCTCTTATTTCCTTTCACCTCCCACCAAATCCTTTTGGTTCTGCTTACTAGGGTCCATTTCTTTCCTTTCTGGCTGGACTACAGTAACTCAGGGAGCTCAGGTGTATCTCTCTCCAGTCAGTTCTCCACAGAATATCTGAGCACAAATCTGACCATGTCATTCCGTACTGAAAAAAAACCCTTAGCATCCCCCACTGACCTCACACTTCTTGACAGATCGATACGGCCCTTCAATATTTGTCCCCTGTTTCTCTGCCCAGCATTCGCCCTCTTGCCCCTCAGTCTCCTCACTTCTTTTATAGCCCAAGGTATTGAGTCTCTTGAGGATGAAACGTGTATCTTGTTCACTTTTGAATCTTTAAGACATTGGTAAATAAATAAAGAAATGAGTGGTCAGTTAAATGAGGAGGTAAAAGATGATATGATTGCATCATATTTGGTGGACTTTATTGAACATTAGTTTAAAGAGGCTTTCAGAGTCACCTGGTCCTAAACTCTCATATAGCAGATAAAGTAATTAAGGTACAGAAGGGTAAAGTAACTTTTGATAAGGTGTTTCATTATAGATAGTGATTTACAATTTAGAACTCAGGGCTTCTGATTTCTAGTCCAGTGTTTCCCTTTTTCTTCTTTTCCTGCCTCTTTCCCTCCCTCTCTCCCTTGTTTCCTTCCTTTCCTTCCTTTCTTCCTTTTTTTCCTTCCTTCCTATGCCATGCTGTCTATTCAGGAATTTGTCTTATTACCATCTCTCACAAGGCCTGTGCTTTTTGTCATGTCCTCCCCTTCAACTGCCAAATAATCTTATTGTCTTTATCAGTGAAGACTGTGGCAGTTTTTCTCTCCGTAGGTAGCGAAAAAGCATCAGGACTGCTAAGATCTTGTAAGTTTAGGACTGGCCTAAATCTTGGACTGCTGGAGCTAGATGCTGCCTGATAGCTGAGAACGGAGACTAATTGCTGGCCCCAGTGGCCCTCTGTTGAGCCCTTAGAGTGGAATCACTGAGCATGAAGTAATAGGATCTACCAGTTTCTTGAAAGACAATCTTAATGTTCAAGACATTTACCAAGCCTTGTTACTTTATTGAGAAGGGCTCCCCTGAAGCTCCTGTCCCTAATTTATTGAGTCTGTTTCTGCATCATGCCTATCTTGCTGGAGTGGTTGAATCACCTTACCAACCTCACAAAGAGGCTGCTATGTGTATTTTCTTACTGAGCAAAATTAATTTTTCATGGTCTTCTTTTTTAGCCACTGTGTAAAATCACCCACATGGACAGCATAACTTCATTTTTAATTAAACATCCTAATATTCCATCAGGTGTTTAACTTGGATTTAGCAGGGCGATTATTTCCTGGATAACTCGATAAAATATATTCAAAATCTCTATGCTGAGGTTTCACAGCTTTCTCATTGCCATACGTATTTCTTACCCAATCGCTAACCCTCAGCAAACATGAGTCTGATGACCTCATTAGTATGCAAAGCTGTCTCAAGTATACTAAAAGTAAATCTTTCAGTCGTGATTTACAGCACAACTCGAAAAGATATGACAGTCCCCTATAAGTAACTGCCGACTTAAATCAAATTAAAATGTTTATAACTGGGGAAAAGTTGGTATCGAATGGCAGTGCTAAAAAAGATAGGCTGTAATGTCAAAGCAGAGGAGCTCAGACAGTTTGGTGATAAATAGCTTTTTTTTTTTTTTTTCTGTGTGTAAAATAATGGGTTTCTTAGCCACAGATCAAAACATGAGATGAGATTTTAATTATTTTTAGTGAGTAGTTAAATGAATATAAATTCAAGTTGCATTCCTAAGTGTTTGTGTAGCTTTTTAATAATATCTGTGGTTTCAAAAAGGTAAAATTAAGTATGAGGCATATATGAATGTTGCTTTACTTCAAAGGTAACTACAGATTGATCGAGGTTGATTGATTTTAAAAAGTCTCCATTATTACTATTCGAGTGTAGGTAGTAAAAATCCTTTATTTAATTTATAGTAACAAAGTTATTTTGTTAGTAGTATGTACAGTTAGCATTTATTATGAATGTCAAATGCTATTATATTTCCTGATATGGTTAAATTAGCACATTTTTCACCATTAAAGGAAGACATTATTTAATCTCATGAACATGTAGCTTTCCTTTAAAGGCATATTTTTCAGAAGTTTTCATCGTTTCATAGCATTTTACATAAAAAGAACAAAACTCAGAAACAAGAGAAAATTCAAACATTTCTGGCATAGCATACCTTTCCCTGTTTTTTTTTTTTTTTTACCAAAATGACTCAGAGCAAAATTCCATTACCAAAATATCTATCTTTTTGAGGGAGAAGAGAATTTTAGTAAGACTTTTGAGACTATAATATAGTTAGTAATGGAAAAAAAAAAAAACTTTAGATACCTTTTCTTTACCAGTGTGATTTTTTTTTAGTATTATTTTGAATTTATTTTGTTCAAGCGGAACAAATACCAATTTTGTATATAAAAATTGTTCAGTATACTTTATTGTAATAAAGAAAACTCAGGATAAAGGCAGTTCAGCTTCTGATCCTTCAGTATCTATTGAAGTCACTTTTCCAGATTTGAATTTCTCAGGGAAGAGACAAGGCACAGCTGATCATTTAGTGGTTTTTATAATGTAGGATCCATACTCATGGAGGGATCCATTAATTTGCCTAAGGTAGAATCTCCAGTCATCCTTCGTGAATTGCTTCTGCTCTTTAAACTTGGTATTTAATGATAAAAGTAATTGAGTTACATTTGATGAATGAATGTGTCTTAATGAACTTCAGATAAATTGGGGATTTAGGTCTCCATGTGACTTTTTCTTGTTATAAAATTTTTAAAAGAAGAAACCAAAGAACTCTCACAGAAGGCTTTTTGACCATACGTTGCATATGAGTTAACTTGGATACTTAAGATACAGCTTCTCTTTATGTAAGTGATCCTTAACCTTCTTTAAAATAGCCCTTTAATTAATATTATGCCAAACCCTGGTCTTCCTTGAAGCATTTAACTTAGTGGTCAAGAACATTAAAAATTGGATCGTAGGGGAAGGGCGGGAATAATTAAAGAAGAAAAAATCAGAGAGGGAGACAAACCATAAAAGACTTAATCTCTGGAAACAAACTGAGGGTTGCTTGTGGGGAGGATAGGGTGGCTGGGTGCTGGACATTGGGGAGGGTATATGCTATGGTGAGTGCTGTGAATTCTGTGACTGATGAATCACAGATCTGTACCCCTGAAACAAATAGTACGTTATGTGTTAACTTTAAAAAAAAAAAATTTTTTTAAATTGAAACCAGAAGGACATCCATCAGCCTAAGTCCTAGCTCTGCTGATGACTACCTGTGTGACCTTTTCTTTGTTATTTTGTTTTTCTGTGCCTTAATTTTCATATGTATGAAGTGAAGGATGATAATAATATCTACCTCATTGTTCTGTTCCAGAAATTAAATGAAATAATGTAAGCAAGGCATATAGCATCATTCTGGAACATTATAAGTACTCAATAAATGATAACCGATATGGATGTATTATACATTTTAAGTAAAATGTTGGGTACAGAACTGTTTGAAGCTTTGACTCCCTTAAGTTAGCTGGAGATACCCTGAGTTATTACAAAATAAAAGTAAAGAGTAAGAAGTGATTCTAGTTTTCTTGATTCATTTATAAACTAACTTTAAGTATAGCTTTACTATACTTTAATGCATGAAAGTCTTTATTTTAGCCATTTGCATTCTTTACATTTACTTAAACTCGCTTTATTTTAATTCTAATGCAAATCTTAAAAATTAATGTTTTATGGAAATCTAAGTCTTTATACTGTTCAAAAAGTAGTTAAAAGTTCTTGTGTTAAATCTCAAAGTCATTTTTCCAAGTCCTTCAGGTTAATTGGAAAAAATCTTACTCTTTCCATGTATCAGTCATGTATAATAGATAACAATTCTGATGGGGAAATATTTCAGACTCTTTTATTGTAGGGCCTACCTAATTAACATTGGAAATGAGGACACATCATGGAGTTAATATAAGGAGAAAAAAATAGCTTTCAAGCTGTTAGAGGGCAGGTCTCCAAGAAAAAAAGCCTAGTGGAATTATTTGGGAATTTGGAAAAGATCTTTACTTTTGCTTTAAAAACATTGACAATTTTTTCAGTGGGTCACCTATGAATATATTATATTGTGTTATACCCCTGAATTCCTAAAATCCATTCCCCCCTTATTTTTTATTACTTAAAATAAACCAAATAAAGTCACTTTTATATTTTTATTTGATATTATTCTAAAATTAATTAACCAAATACTTCATTAATATTTTCAACAAGTAGTATATGCACATAGTATAAAATATAAAAGGGCAAAGAGCATATAACAAAGAGTAAATTTTCTTCGTACCCTTTTCCCAATCATTGCTTTTTTTTCTTGCTTAACAATATATCTTAGAACCCATACTGTCATTTCATCCTCATTAGACAGTGTGATTCAAATAAGAAAGCCAGTTTTATTAGAAGCTGCTACATTCCGATAGCAGATTTTAATTTGTAACTCTGTACTTGCCAATAAGAATGCACATCTTGGGGACCAGATCTTTCTCTTCCTTTGTGCACCCCCAT
Source organism: Mustela putorius furo (assembly GCF_011764305.1). Classification (NCBI taxonomy): domain Eukaryota; kingdom Metazoa; phylum Chordata; class Mammalia; order Carnivora; family Mustelidae; genus Mustela; species Mustela putorius. The sequence continues at coordinate 10,435,111 of NW_025422368.1, forward strand.
CCTTTGGTTGGAAATGTTCTGTAATTTTCTCTTTCATAAATTTCAAATTTTTTTTACATAGATAAGCTGATGAACTTTTATTTATTACAAGTGATAGCAGGACAGATTTCATATCCTGAAGAGACATGAAAACGTAATAAGTCATGTACAGCTATCTCATGTTTAGTCTTGTTTAATTCAGAATATCTCAAGGATGCAACATTTAATATATACTCAAATTATTTTTGCTTCTTGCATTCTGTTTCTTTCTATGTGTTGTTTCTTTCTTCCTGAGGGACCTACATTAGTACTCTCTGGGTGGGTCTATTAGTGGCAAACTCTCAGCATTGGTCTGAAATGGGCTTTATGCCATTTTACATATTACATATACCCTATTACATTTAGGTTAGTTAAGTTCCAATTTCTAGATTGTTCTCTCTCTAGAACCACTGTAAAGGCAGTATCCCATCACTTTTCGGGCCTCTGAGGTTTCTGTGTAGAAGTCCACTGCCAGTTTGATTGTAATTCATTTGAAAATCCTTTTTTACTTCATTGCTTTTAAGAACCCCTTTTTCTGGGAGTTTGTGGTTTCAACCTTTCATGCCTGGGGATGAATTTATTTTTATTTATCTTGCCTGGGGATCCTTTAGACTAGTGAATTAGAGTACTCTTTTTCATCCATTGTGGAAAACACACAGCTTTTATCTCCTCAAACGTTGCTGCTTCTTTCTCATCCTCTTTATTCGTTCCTCCTAGTTTTCCTCTTGGATATATGTTGGCTCTTATCTCTCTATGTTTGGTATTTTCCATCTCTCTATCTCTCAGTGCTGTGCCCTTTGCAATTTCTTCATATCTATCCCCCAGTCTATCAGTTATCTGCTCAGCTTTGTCTAATCCTTTGTTTAGCTGATCCATTGATTTTTATAAAAGTTTAGTTTAATAACTATCTTTTTAGCTTTTAGGTCTACTCTTTTTCAAATTTTTGGTGCCTTTCCTCTTTGCTCTTATTCTTGTGATTTTGATTCCTTCCTTTCTGTCCTTAACAATTTTAAATATGCTCACATTACATTGTCATCTTTATCATTTTGCTCTATTATCTGCAGTGTAAGGGAGTCTAAATCTGCCTTTTATTAAACTTGTTAAGTATTGCCACTGTTGCTGTGTTTTGTGCTTTTGATGTCTGCCCTTACCTTCACTGAAAATTTACCTGGGAAATCTGAGGTCTTTTCCCTCCCGAGGAACTTTACTCTTACTTCTGCAGGTATGACAGGAATATTACAGTTGACCTTTGGGTTAATTTCTTTGCCAGATGGTATGCCACGCTAGTGACATAAATTTGAATCTCAGAACTCTGTAAGAGAAACATTTTTTTCCTCCCCACCCAAATATCAACAAAAAGAGAATGTATCCTCCTAATCTCTAGTGCTAGTGGTGGTTTTGTTTGTGTGTACCCTACATTTAAACTGATGGAGGACCCCTTCAATGATCCTGTTTGGTGCTGAAGTCTTAGACCGTGTGTTGGACCACATCTTCTCTACTGTTACTATGTGAACCATAAAGTCCAGATCTGGTGTTCAGCTTCCTCATGGGCTGGATAGGAATTTCCATTTTGTAAGTGAGCTAAGTTATGAATTTCCTATAATGTGTTTTTATGCCCTGTCTTTTGTAGGTAGGTTTTCAGGTTATGCAATTCTCAATATTGCTGGGATTGGAAAGAGTAAGTATTTTGTTGATGCCCTCAGGAGAGGGGAATTCTTGTCACTCATAAATCTACAGATAGTGAGGGGAGACACATGGTGGCAGAGGAAAATGGGGTGGAATGTGGGAAGAAACAATGGTAATGGGACCAAACTTGTGGAATTCACTAGGAATGGAGCTGGGGGTGTGGCTGCTTCTTTTTCTTTGCTAAATTTCTGATGTTCCTGAGAAAAGTCTGTGCTTTTTCCTAAAGGGTCTTCATCAGTGGTTTCCATTTCATTCTTCATATAAGCTTTCTGGAAGAAGCCACTGAGATATAGGTACAATAAACCCATAGCAATCAGCTTTATTTATACATTTATAAGTATATATAAATTTATATATTACACACACACACACACGTCAGTTTTATCTGCTGATTGTTAGCTGTTTTTTGGGGTGCCTGGATGGTGCATTTGGTTGAGCATCTGACTCTTGGTTTTGGCTCAGGCTATGATGTCGGGGCGGTGAGATCAACCTCAAGTCAGGCTCCATGCTCAGCATGGAGTCTGCTTGGTATTCTCTCCCCCCCCCCCCACTATGCCCTTCCTGCTTGCCTGCACTCCCTCTCTCTCACTTGCTCATAAATAAATAAATAAATCCTTTAAAAAATTAAAAACCTCACTGTTTTTTGAGAGAATACAATATTTTCTAGTAATTTTTTTTAGACTTAAAGGGAAATGTGGTGTACAAAGATAGAGTTAAATAAAAAATCTGGGTGTAGAGTCAAGTCAAGTCAAAGAAGATGAATCTGATTTACAAAAGACATGAATTGGGAAGGGTAGTTAATAGGACAAAAGACAGAACAAAGATTCAAAGTGATTCAGATTTCAGGAACAATGGGATTGAATTAACACTATGACCTGCAGCGGACATTTGACATTACCTCCTGTAGTTTTCCTGCTCTCAGCTCCAGTAAGGCTACACTGTTTCTACCAGTATTTTATTTTTAGATTCTTAATTCTGATCACTTCCATCTTGGGCCTATGTTCATTGTGTCCTTGGCCATAATCTTGTTTTTCTTCTTTTCTTTAGTTGCCTTCCCTACCTCCCCTGTTTCCCCACTCCCTCCCACTGGAGCATGGGTTCCTTGAATGTAAAAGGGAAGCCTACAATTTTGTGTTTCTCATAGGACTTAGCATCACATTTTACATCTAGTGGGCAGGCAATGAATATTAATAAAATATAAGTGCATTCTTGCCTTTGGGTTAAAAAAAACAATTACACGAGATAGAAAACTTTAATAGTGTCATTCTTTTCTTGACTACTGATTCCAAGTATGAACCCCAAGTATAATGTACCAGCTCTAAAAGAAAATGCATACTTAGCCTTTGCTCCTGCAGAGTACACAAGCAATTTAAGTAATAATAGTCTCCCTGAATTCTGTATACTCATTCCACAGTGGAATATTGTGTTCACTTTGGCCAACAGATTTCAAGAGGTTACTGCAAATGGGAGTGTGCTCAAGGAAAAGTTAGCTGGAAGGTGAAAGCTCTAGTGGATATAAAAGTATGGTTGAACAAACCTAAGGTGTTCAATAAAGAACTGAAATAAATAAGAAAACTAAAAGGCAGCATGAAACTACCCTTAAATACAGTAAGGGCTCAACTAGGGTGTGGATTTTGAATTAGACTATTTACATGTAGCTCTAGTGTGCAAAACTAGTAAATTTACCAGGACCCTCAAATAAGAAACATGCTGATCACAAGAACCATATGAAAATGGGGTGCACCAGCCTGTGTGTTCAAGTAGAATCTGGATGACCAAATGTCAGGAATACTGAGGACCCGTAGGACTCTCGCACTGGATCTAGATGGCCTGGTTCATGCAGGTAATCTAGGACTCCTGTTTTGATTTTTCATAATAGTAGCTATTTTAAACTGTATGTCTGTAGGCATTTCCTTCAATAATAAAGAAGCAGTGTAGGTTGATGGTTAAGAATTTGAGAGTGGGCTGGGAAGATGACTCTCTGGGTATAATTCCAGGCTCTACCACTTTGTGAACTCGAACAAATTACTTAATTTTTATGTGTCCCAGTCTCTTTGTCTTAAAATGGTATAATAATAAGAATACCTATTTTATTTCATTGTTGAGAAGATTACATGAGTCAACAGCAGGGATGCAGTAAATGTTAGCTATTATTACGACCTTAATCCTAATCCCTACAATAACCCTCTAAAGTAGTTATTATTACCTGCTGAGGAAACTGAGGTTCACAGAGATTAAATGATTTGCTCTGCTGTATAGCCAATGAAGTGGGGAAAAGAAATCATGCCTGGGGCTGATGAATTAATCTGTACTCTATCTGCTCTGATATTTGGCCTCCAATGTGTCATAAAAATGATTAAATGCCTTTGCAATGGCAGCAAACTTTATGGAATAAAGGTGCCAAATTATCTAAATTAAACATTTATTAAGCTCCGTGCACACACAGCATGACGTGACATGTGTATGAAGATACAGAAAATAAAACAGTTCTTTTCTCTTGGGAGTTTATATCTCTTGTCTGATGCCCAGGGGAGCATTTTATCTACATAACAAGGAAAGAACAGGTGGGTTCAAAAATAACAGTAATACCTTTTAAGTGATTGCTAACTACTAATCTTGTCTGGTATGGTAACCCCAGAAGAAACTGCTCTTCAAAAGAATGAATGCTGGAGCTGTAATCCCAGCAGCTGTAATTTACAGGGGAAGGCTTCATGATAATCTCCTACTGGTGGGACCTAGGAGGCAGGCAAACAGCTGATTAAATGTGTGAAAAGTACACTCTCAAGTGTTAGGGTTTTCCTTGCTGATTTTCTCAATATTCATGTCTGAGGATAATTATAAGGCTGAATAAGAATGAACTTGGACCTCTTGTTTAATAGAAAGCCTTAACAAAACAAGTTAAAGGAATTCTCTGATATTCTTAGTCTTTTAAGTTGTGGAACTTTTTCTTGTCCTTCTTTAGATGAGGTGTGCTTTCATTTGCTTTGAGCAGCCTTTAAAATATGAATCACTCACGTGAGCGTTTTTTTTTCTTCAGATTTTAAAAGGCCCAACTCCAGTCCTAAAATTAACCTTAGCTTTGTCCTTTTTTATATAAAGCTGAGTATATTTTTATGACTTCATATCATTCTCTTTAATGATGTTTAATTCAAGGAAAATAAAATCAGTTAACCATAATTGTCTTTTTTTTTTTTTTTTTGGGCTGGAAAATCAATCAATAGAATGGACTCTGTAAACAAGACAATTTATTATATATTATTGTAATCTTCTTGGTTTTGACCATTTATAACCAAAAGAAATTAATTAAAACACAGTTGCCTATAAACCGTCCTGAAGAAGCAAGAATCAAGAGTGAGTTTCATATTATAGGATGCATAGCCATTATTCAGTGAATGATGGGAAGGAGGTTCTTTCCATAAATCATAAAACTTAATTATAAACCAAAGTGTGCTGAATCTGTTACAGAGATAATTTTGCACCCTACACTGCATGAAAGGCAAGATTTAGTAGGTGTCTAAAATCAATAAGATTAGAATCAATCAGCTAATTTTATTAGGAGCAAAATGGAGGAATTGTTAGATTTTGTTGGAATTATTAATAAATATTTATATTATCTGAGATTAGATATTTATCTTCAAGTTGACATTCTTAAAAGGTAAATACGGGCATACCTCATTTTACTGTGCTTTCCTTTATTGCATTTCACAGACACTGTGTTTTTTATAAGTAAAAGTTTTGTGTCTACTCAGTATCAAGCAGTTTATCCACACCATTGTTCCAACAGTGTTTGATCCCTTTGTGGTTCTATGTCCCATTTTGGTGATTCTCATGATATTTCAAATATTATCATAAGTACTATATTTGTTAGGGTAATCGTGATCAATGATCTTTGATGTTACTATTTTAATTGTTTTGGACCACCATGAACCTCACCCGTATAAAACAGTGAGCCTAAATGATAAATGTGTGTGTTCTGAATGCTCCAATGACCTACCCATTCCCCAATCTCTCTCTCTTTCCATGGGCTTCCCTATTCCCTGAGATATAACAATATTGAAATTGGGCTAATTCATAACTCTACAGTGACCTTATAGCTATTCAAATGGAAGGGTCACTTTCACTTTTTTTAAAGATTTTATTTATTTATTTGAGAGAGAGAGAGAGAAAAGGAGAGGGGGGGCAAGGGGGAGAGGGAGAGGGAGAAGCAGAGTCCCCTCTGAGCAGGGAGCCTGATGCAGGGCTTGATCCTAGGACCTTAGATCAGGACCTGAGCCGAAAAGGCAGATGCTTAACCACCTGATCCACCCAGGCACCCCACACCTGTCTCACTTGAAATCAATAGCTAGAAATAATTAAGTTTAGTGAAAAGTCATGTCAAAAACCAAGATGGGTTGAAAACTAAGCCCCTTATGCCAAAGAGTCAAGTTGTGAATGCAAAGGAAAAATTGTTAAAGGAAATTAGAAGTACTGCTCTAGTTAACACATGAATGATTAAAAAAAAAAAAAAGTGAAAGTTTTGGAGCATGTTTTGGTGGTCTGGATAGATCATGACATGAACATAAAAGTGCAAGGTGATGGAACAAGTGATCCAGAAGAGCTAGTTGAGATAATTCATGAAGATGACTACACTAAACAGATTTTTAACCTTGAAGAAACAGCCTTTCTATTGGAAGAAGATGCCATCTAAGATTTTCATAGCTAGAGAGGAGTCAAGGCCTGGCTTCAAATCTTCAAACATTAGACAGACTCTTCTTAGTGGCTGATGCAGCTGATCACTTTAAGGTGAAACCAGTGCTCAATGACCATTCCAGAAATCTCAGAGCCCATAAGAAGTATGCTAAATCAATCCTGTAAATGGAACAACAAAGCCTGGATGACAGCATATCTGTTTATAGCATGTTAAGCCCACTGTAAAGACATGCTGCTCAGGAAAAAAAGTTCCCCTCCAAGTATGACTGCTCATTGACAATGCATGGGGTCATGCAAGAGCTCTGACGGAGATGTGTAGTGAGATTAATGTGGTTTTCGTGACTGCTGACACAAACAACACCCACCCTAGAGCCCATGGATCAAGGAGTAATTTTAACTTTCAGGTCTTTATTATTTAAGAAATACATTTTTTGAGGCCCTACCTGCCATAGATAGTGATTCCTTCAATGTATCTGGGCCAGTATTGAAAGCCTCTGCAAAGGATTCAAGGGTGGTTCAAATCAATCCACGTGATAGAACAAATCAATAAGAAAAGAGAGGAGAACCACATGGTCCTCTCAACTGATTTAGAAAAAGCATTAGACAAAATATAGCATCTGTTCCTGATTAAACCTCTTCAAAGTATAGGGGTAGAAGGAACATTCCTCAATTTCCTAAAATACATCTATGAAAAACCCACAGTGAATATCATTCTCAATAGGGAAAAGTTGAGAGCCTTCCCATTGAGATCAGGAACATGACAAGGATGCCCACTCTTCGCTACTGTTGTTCAACATAGTAATAGAAGTCCTAGCAACAGCAATCAGACAACAAAAAGAAAGAAAAGGTATTCAAATTGGCAAAGAAGAAGTCAAACTCTCTCTCTTTGCAGATGACAGGATACTTTATAGGGAAAACCCAAAAGACTCCACCCCCAAATTACTAGAATCCATGCAGCAATTCAGTACTGTGGCAGGATACAAAATCAATGGCTTGAAGCACAGAAATCAGTTGCTTTCTTATACGCTGACAATGAAACTATAGAAAGGGAAATTAGAGAATCGATTCCATTTACTATAGCACCAAGAGCCATAAGATACCCTGGGAAAAAACCTAACCAAAGAGGTAAATGATCAGAACACTCATGAAGAAACTGAAGAAGACACAAAGAGATGGAAAAGCATTTTATTCTCATGGATTGGAAAAATAAACATTGTTAAAATGTCTATACTGCCCAGAGGAATCTATATTTTCAATGCCATCCTGATCAAAATACCACCAGCATTTTTCAAAGTGCTGGAACAAACAATCCTAAAATTTGTACAAAACCAGAAAAGACCCCGAATTGCGAAGGAAAGGTTGAAAAAGAAAAACAAGGCTGGAGGCATCACGTTGCCTGATTTCAGGCTTTATTACAAAGCTATGATCACCAAGACAGCATGGTACTGGCACAAAAACAGACACATAGACCAATGGAACAGAGTAGAGAGTCAGAGTCAATTCTGTGGTCAAATAATCTTGGACAAAGCAGGAAAAAGTATGCAGAGGAAATAAGACAGTCTCTTCAATAAATGGTGCTGGGAAAATTGGACAGCTATGTATAGAAGAATGAAACTCCACCATCTTCTTACACTGTATACAAAGATAAACTCAAAATGGATGAAAGACCTCAATGTGAGACAGGAATCCATCCAGATCCTAGAGGAGAACACAGGCAGTAAATGCTTCGACATTGGCCACAGCGCCTTCTTTCAAAACACGTCTACAAGGTCAAAGAAGCAAAAGTGAAAATGATCTTTTGGGACTTCATCAAGATAAAAGGCTTCTGCACAGGAAAAGGAACAGTCAACAAAACAAAAGGGCAACACACAGAATGGGAGAAGATATTCACAAATGATACTCAGACAAAGGGCTGATATCCAAGATCCATATAGAACTCCTCAAACTCAACACCCAAAGGACAGATAATCAAGTCAAAAAATGGCCAGAAGACATGAACAGACACTTTTCCAATGAAGACATACAAATGGCTAACAGACACATGAAAAAATGTTCATCATCATTAGTCATCAGGGAAATTCAAATCAAAATCACATTGAGATACCACTTTACACCAGTTAGAATGGCCAAAATTACCAAAACAAGAAACGAGTGTTGGAGAGGGTATGGAGAAAGGGGAATCCTCTTACACTGTTGGTGGGAATGCAAGTTGGTGAAGCCACTTTGGAAATCAGTGTGGAGATTCCTTAAGAAATTAAAAATAGAACTACCCTATGACCCTGTAATTGCACTACTGAGTATTTACCCCAAAGATACAGATGTCGTGAAAAGAAGGGCCATATGTACCCCAATGTTCATAGCAGCAATGGCCACGGTCGCCAAACTGTGGAAAGAACCAAGATGCCCTTCAACAGACGAATGGATAGGGAAGATGTGGTCCATATACACTATGGAGTATTATGCCTCCATCAGAAAGGATGAACTACCCAGCTTTTGTATCGACATGGATGGGACTGGAAGAGATTATGCTGAGTGAAAAAACTCAAGCACAAAGAGTCAGTTATCATATGGTTTAACTTACTTGTGGAACATAAGGAATAACATGGAGGACATTAGGAGAAGGAAAGGAAAAATGAATTGCAGGAAATCGGAGGGGAAGACGAATCATGAGAGACTGTGGACTTTGAGAAACAAACTGAGGGTTTTGGAAGGGAGGTGGGTGGGGGGATGGGTGAGCCTGGTGGTGGATATTATGGAGGGCATGTATTGCATGGAGCACTGGGTGTGGTGCATAAACAATGAATCTTGGAACACTGAAAAAATAAAATAAAATAATAATAAAAATCATTTAAAAAAAAAGAGGATGAATCATTCTAGATGCCATTAAGAATATTTGTAATTCGTGGGAAGAGGCCAAAATATCAACATTTATGAGTTTGGGAGAAGTAGATCCCAGTCCTTGCGCATGACTTTGAGGGGTACAAGAGTTCAGTGGAGGAAGGAACTGCAGATGTGGTGGAAATAACAAGAGAATTAGGATTAGAAGTGGAGCCTGAAGATATGACTGAATTCCTGCACTCTTCTGATAAAACTTGAGCAGATGAAGAGTTGCTTCTTACAGAGGAGCAAAGAAAGTGGTTTCTTGAGATGAAATCTTCTCCTGGTGAAGATGCTGTGAAAACTGTTGAAATGTCAACAAAGGATGTATAATATTACTTAAATTTAGTTGATAAAGCAGTGGTAGTTTTGAGAAGTTAACTACAGTTTCAAAACAAGTTCTTCTGTGTATAAAATGCCATGAAACCACATCACATGCTACAGAGAAATCATTTGTAAAAGAGTCAATCAGTGTGACAAATTTCATTGTTACCTTGTTTTAAGAAATTGCTACAACCACCCCAGTCTTCAGCAACTGCTATCCTGATCAGTCAGCAGCCATCAACATCAAGAAAAGCCCCTTCACCAGCAAAAAGCTTATGATTTGCTGAAAGTTCAGATGGTTAGCCTTTTTTAGCAATAAAAATGTTTTAATTAAGTTACGTACATTGTTTTTTTAGACATAATGCTATTGCACACTTAATAGACTACAGTATAGTATAAACAAACTTTTGTACACACTGAGAAACCAAAAAGTTCATTTGACTTGCATTATTATGATATTCACTTTATTGCAGTAGTCTGGAACCAAGCCTGCATTATCTCCAAGATATGCTTATAAAAGGGAGATATTTGTTGTACACATGTACTACATCTGTACTCATTCACTTTTTTTTTTATAGAAAGGATATTTTTTTATTCAAGTAACTGTAAATAGGAAAACTAATGGGGGCCCCGAGGCTGGGTCTAATAATGTCTACCTTCACCCCAGCAGAACCGGGGGAGTTGGTGGCCCCTACACCTCCAATGGTCTATACAAGCACCCCCCTCCTTCTGAAGCACCCTGGGGGCGGGGCCCCCTCCTTTCTGAGACAGAGACAGTGTACATATTTGCTCTGGACCCTACCCCTCTTACTGGAATGGCCCTCTTGCAAATGACATATAACTTCTTAATCATTATCATTATTCTCAAAGTATTCAAATTTGTTGAACTTTGATATTATTAACCAAATTCTTTCCAGCAATACCCTTTATCTTTGGTTTCTTTGACATGACATTTTCTCCAGACTATAGTATTGCAAGAACCTCATGTACTAGGTGTTTTAACTCATTTTTGAAGGAAAAGATAGAGACGCGAATTGCCCATGTGACAGAGATATCACATTGTAGAGGTTGGAGTTAAACACAGGGCAGCGTAAATCCAAAGCCCATCTGTAAAACACTGCACGTTATCCCCAACATAGGGACTCCTATAAAGGTGAGGTGTAATTGCTGTTACTTTTCTGTCTAAGTGCCTTTGTTTGTGTTTTTTCTTCTTCTCATCTCCTGAGTGTGCAGGTTAAATTACACACTCGATCATCTCTTTTCTTTCTTTTTAAGATTTTATTCATTTATTTGGCGCATAGAGAAAGAGCACAAGCAGGGAGAGTGTCCGGCAGAGGGAGAGGAGAGGGAGACACAGGCTCCCCGCTGAGCAGGGAGCGTCACTTGGGGCTGGATCCCAGAACCCTGGGATCATGACCTGAGCTGAAGGCATATGCTTAACTGACTGAGCTACCCAGGCGCCCCTCAACTCTTTTCTTTCTCAATATTTTCTCCTAAGTGGAGCTCAGCCACCCCTAAATCTACAAAAAGAGTCAGCCTTGCCAGACACCTACACAGTCTAGCTCCCACATCTCAAGGGTCTGCTGTTTATTTCCACTTGGACGTTTTATACTACAAACTGCTTGTATTACCTGCATCCTGAATGCGTTCCTTCCTCCATGTTGGAATCACTAGGCATGACAGACTGCCATCTTCTTTTACTTCCTTCCTTTTCCTCAGAGCAACACCAGTACAAATATTGCGTAGCAGAAGTTTAACCCAAGTTGTGAGGATAATGGAGGAGGGCTAAAGAAGGACAAAGAAGAGGAAAAAACTAAAGTGGAAGAGAAGTTCCTTTTTTAAAATTTTTTTTTTAGTGTTTTGGCTCTTTCTTGCTACAGAGTTAGAGGCAGATTTTCCATTAAACTAATGAAACAAGCTTTTGCTCTGCCCACCTGAGCATGCTTCTTCAAAAACATTGAAATGAGACCTAGCAATGTCCCTACATGGCCATATAGTTCGTAAAATATATCATATATATGTGTGTATATAACATATATATATATACATATAATATATAACTATGTTATATATGTGTATATAACATATATATATATATATATATATATATATATAAATTTTTTAATATAATCTTTTTCCTGAAGGGGTCCTCAAAATTATATCTTCTTCTGGCCCCACCGATTGACTCCTGCAGAGTTCATTCTTACCAGGCAAGACATCTACCACATTAAAGACCTGGCATACTTCCATTCTCTCTAGACTTTCCTTTTCTGGAGACTCTTATGCTCTCTTTGTAGCTCTCAGTTTGAAACCTTTAAATTCCTCTCTCTTTCTCTCTCTTCCCACACATCCCTCTCCTACTTTGCCCTCCTCCACCTCACGCTCTGGAAGGAGGGAGAGGAAGTATCTGCTCTCATACCCAAAAATGTCATCAAGATATTTTCCTAAACCAAGACTTTTCCCTCTATTATAACACATGTTACTCTTCCATTTTGTAAAAATGACTTCACTTGTTGTTTAGAATTGCCTTTTAAAATTTCCTGAAACATTGGCTGGTTGTTACTGAAAACTTACCATGTGCTAAACGTGATGTTAATTGCTTTACATTTATTAACTCATTTTAATCATAAAAACTACACTCTGCTGCAGTTACAATTATTTCCAATAAAAAACCAGTGCTTAATGAGGTTAAATAACATGTTCAAGGTCACATAGTAGGCATATGGTTGGCTCTCAAATTAGACAGTTACATCAAAGCCCAGATGTGTACTTGTAACCCCATCTCCATTTTACCATTCAGATATCACTCTTCTGAGAAAGTCTCCTTGTTTTATCCAACCAGATTTAAACTACCATCTTTGTGCCAGCTTTATTCTACTTCTCTCAAATTACCTTGCATTGTTGTTAATCTGAAAACACAAGAATGTTATTTTACACTCTTTTGGAGCTTAGTTCAGTGGTTCATGGAAATCATTCCAGTAACTTATGGAATGGCTAAAAAAACAATTTGGATAAAGGAGATAACCATTATGAATTTCAAGTAGGATACTTAAAAAAAATTCTGCTGCAAGGAAAATCACTCGATATCTTAAGCAGGTTATTAAATATATGGCCTTTATCTCTTAAGTGATGAACCTGGGGTGCATTATGGAAATGTATACTTGTGTTGGGTCATTCACAGGAACTCAAAAATGCAACGTGTCCTCCTTCTGAATGGGTGCCATTGGCTACATCAAGGAGGCAGCTGCTGGAAAGAAGCAGTTATTCTTCGTTGATAGGGGAAGCAACTATAAGTCCAAGTAATGACTAAATAATGGTAGTTCTCATCTGATTCTGAGAAATTTGACTATGGACACATACACAAAAAAGAATAAATTGGTACTGCCTTACAGATTGGACTAGGATGAGTATACTTAAAATTAATGGTTATGAAGTGTATGGGCATTGATATGTCTAAAGGAGGGGAGTGTGAAGAAGAGGAGGCAGGGAAGTTTTCTCAGATGGAATGGGTATAGTGAGATTGAAACTGAGCACCAATTACTTGAATGATTGAGATTCAGTAGGAACAGGTATGGTATGCAGTAGATGGGAGCAGTCTGGTGATTTCTAACATAAGAATGGGTCTGAGTGAATTTTCTGTGAGGAGAACTTAAACAGGCACTCTGGTGAAGGAATTTTGGTGTGCTTTTGTTATGATAAACAAAATCTAGAAGAGTATGTAAGACTAACCTTAAAGGACATACTTTTAGTCTGCATTGCTTAAAACTAGTTCCTCTTTGGGCTTGGAAAGATCGCCTGGGGCAAACTTTTTATCCTTGTCCTTAAATTTAAATGCCATAAAAGGCATATCATGGTGTCTCACAGTTCTTTTCTCACTGAACTGAATGGAATAAGCATATACTCTAATATAAGTATAGCCCTCACATAGAGTACTGGGTGTGGTGCATAAACAATGAATGCTGGAACACTGAAAAGAAATAAAATAAAATAAAATGAAATGAAAAAAAAAATATATATATATAAGTATAGCCCTAAAGAGTTTTTAAAATGTAGGCAGACCAACATGGTCAACAGTGTGAGGTTTGGAATGAGGATGCTGGAGTTCATTCTCCTAGTTTAGCACTTACAGGATATGGGGGATTAGAGTGAATGACTCCATTTTCTTTTCTTCTCCCAGTTTTATTGAGAAATAATTAGCTAATATCACTGTCTAAGTTTACGGTATACCACCTGATGGTTTGATTTACACACATTTTGAAATGATTACCATAGTATGTTCAGCTAACATGGATCTTCCCATATAGATAATAATATAAAGAAAAAGATAAAGGGGGGGAAATAAACATTTTGCTTTCTGATGAAATCTCTTAGGAAATACTCTCTTAACAGTTTTCCTATATACATATAGGGAAGTTAGATAAAATCATACAGTATATTACATCCCTACTACTTATATATCTTATAACTAGAAATTTGAAGCGCTTTTTTCCCCCAAATTTTATTTTATTTTTGGTGTCCCAAAATTCATTGTTTATGCACCACACCCAGTGCTCCATGCAATATGTGCCCTCCTTAATACCCACCACCAGGCTCACCTGTCCCCCCATCCCTCTCCCCTCCAAATCCCTCAGTTTCTCAAAGTCCGTAGTCTCTCATGGTTCATGTCCTTTTCTGATTTCCCCCAATTCACTTTTCCTTTCCTTCTCCTAATGTCCTCCATGTTATTCCTTATGTTCCAAAAGTAAGTGAGACCATATGATAATTGACTCTCTATGCTTGAGTTATTTCACTTGACATAAACTCTTTCAGTCCCATCCATGTTGATATAAAAGCTGGGTATTCATCCTTCCTGATGGCTCAGTAATATTCCATCGTATATATGGTCTACATCTTCTTTATCCATTTGTCTGTTGAAGGGCATTTTCGCTCTTTCTACAGTTTGGCAATTGTGGACATTGCAGCTATGAACATTGGGGTACATATGGCCCTTCTTTTCACTACATCTGTATCTTTGGGGTGAATACCCAGTAGTGCAATTACAGGGTCATAGGGTAGCTCTATTTTTAATTTCTTAAGGAATCTCCACACTGATTTCCAAAGTGGCAGCACCAACTTGCATTCCCACCAACAGTGTAAGAGGATTTCGCTTTCTCCACATCCTCTCCAACACTTACTTACTGTCTTGTTAATTTTGGCCATTCTAAATGGTGTAAGGTGGTATCTCAGTGTGGTTTTGATTTGAATTTCCTTGATGGCTAGTGATGATGAACATTTTTTCATGTGTCTGTTAGCCATTTGTATGTCTTCATTGGAGAAGTATCTGTTCATGTCTTCTGACCATTTTTTGACTTGATTATCTGTCCTTTGGGTGTTGAGTTTGAGGAGTTCTATATGGATCTTGGATATCAGCCCTTTGTCTGAGTGTCATTTGTGAATATCTTCTCCCATCCTGTGGGTTGCCCTTTTGTTTTGTTGACTGTTTCCTTTGCTTTGAAGAAGCTTTTATCTTGATGAAGTCCCAAAAGATCCTTTTTGCTTTTGTTTCCTCTGCCTTTGGAGATGTCTGTTGAAAGAAGTTGCTGTGGCCAATGTTGAAGCAGTTACCGCCCGTGTTCTCCTCTAGGATTGGGATGGATTCCTGTCTCACATTGAGGTCTTTCATCCATTTTGAGTTTATCTTTGTATATGGTGTATGAGAATACGTAGCTGTCCAATTTTCCCAGCCCCACTTATTGAAGAGACTGTCTTATTTCCACTGCATATTTTTTCTTGGTTTGTCGAAGATTATTTGACCACAGAATTGACTCTGGACTCTCTACTCTGTTCCATTGGTCTATGTATCTGTTTTTGTGCCAGTACCATGCTGTCTTGATGATCACAGCTTTGTAATAAACCTTGAAATCAGGCAATGTGATGCTTCTTTTTCAACCTTTCCTTCGCAATTCAGAGTATTTTCTGGTTCTGTACAAATTTTAGGATTGTTTGTTGCAGCACTTTGAAAAATGCTGGTGGTATTTTGATTGGAATGGCATTGAAAGTGTAGATTCCTCTGGGAAGTATAGACATTTTAACAATGTTTATTTTTCCGATCAATGAGCATAGAATGCTTTTCCATCTTTTTGTGTCTTTTTCCATCTTTCTGTGTCTTTTTCATTTTCTTTCATGAGTGTTCTACAGATCCTTTTCCTTTTTGGTTAGGTTTATTCCAAGGTATCTTATGGTTCTTGGTGCTATAGTAAATGGAATCAATTCTCTAATTTCCCTTTCTATAGTTTCATTGTCAGTGTATAAGAAAGCAACTGATTTCTGTGTATTGATTTTGTATCCTGCCACATTACTAAATTGCTGCATGAGTTCTAGTAATTTAGGGGTGGAGTCTTTTGGGTTTTCCCTATAAATTATCCTGTCATCTGCAAAGAGAGAGAGTTTGACTTCTTCTTTGCCAATTTGAATACCTTTTCTTTTTTTCCTTTCTTTCTTTCTTTTTTTATTTCCCCCTCTGTCTGATTGCTGTTGCTAGGACTTCTAGTAATATGTTGAACAACAGTGGTGAAGAGTGGGCATCCTTGTCGTGTTCCTGATCTCAATGGGAAGGCTCTCAGCTTTTCACTATTGAGAATGATATTCACTGTGGGTTTTTCATAGATGGATTTTAGGAGGTTGAGGAATGTTCCCTCTATCATTATTCTTTGAAGAGTTTTAATCAGGAACAGATGCTGTGTTTTGTCAAATGTTTTTTTTGCATCAATTGAGAGGACTATGTGGTTCTCTCTTCTCTTATTGATGTGTTCTGTCACATGGATTGATTTGTGAATATTGAACCACCCTTGCATCCCAGGAATAAATCCCACCTGGTCATGGTGGATAATCTTTTTAATGTACTGTGGGATCCTATTAGCTAGGATCTTGTTGAGAATCTTCACATCCATATTCCTCAGGGATATTGGTTTGAAATTCTCCTTTTTGATGGAGTCTTTGCCTGGTTTGGAGATCAGGGTAATGCTGGCTTCATAGAAGGAGTTTGGAATTTTTCCTTCTGTTTCTATTTTTTGAAACAGCTTCAGGAGAATAGGTATTATTTCTTCTTTGAATGTTTGGTAGAATTCTCCAGGGAATCCTTCAGGTCTTGGGCTCTTGTTTTTTGGGAGTTTTTTGATCACTGCTTCAATCTCCTTACTAGATATTGGTCTATTCAGGTTGTCAGTTTCTTCCTGTTTCTGTCTTAGAAGTTTATAGGTTCCAGGAATGCATCCATTCTTCTATGCTGCTTAACTTATTGGCATTTACCTGTTGACAGTAATTCCTGATTATTGTTTCTATTTCCTTGGTGCTAGTCGTGATCTCTCCTCTTCCATTCATAATTGTATTAATTTGGGTCCTCTCTCTTTTCTTTTGATTAGTTTGGCCAGTTGTTTATCAGTCTTACTAATTCTTTCAAAGAACCAGCTTCTAGTTTCATTGATGTGTGTTCTACTGTATCTGTAACTTCTAATTCATTGATCTTTGCTCTAATCATAATTATTTCCCTTCTTGTGCATGGGGTTGGCTAATTTGTTGTTGATTTCCATCTGGTCCAGTGTGTCATTCAAAGCTCTTGTTTCTTTATTGATTTTCTGCTTAGATGATCTGTCTATTGCTGAGAGTGGCACGTTAAGATCCCCTACAGTTAATGTGTTCATATCACTTTATTTTGATTAACACTTGGCTTATGTGGTTGGCTGTTCCCATATTGGGGGCATAAATATTTACAATTGTTAGATCTTCTTGGTGAATAGACCTTTTAAGAATGATGTAGTATCCTTCTGTATATCTGATTACAGTCTTTAGCTTAAAATCTAATTTCTCTAATATAAGAATTGCTACCCTATCTTTCTTTTGAGGCCCATTGTCATGAAAGATAGTTCTCCATCCCTTCACTTTCAGTCTGAATGTATCTTTAGGTTTCAAATGTGTCTTTTGTAGACAGCATATGGACAGGTCCTGTCGTTTTATCCAGTCTGCAAAACCTGGGCCGTTTTATGGGAGCATTTAGGCTATTGAGAGTGAGTATTGAAAGATACGTTTTTATTGACATCACGTTACCTGAGAAGTCCTTGTTTCTATAGATTGTCTCTGTATATTTCTGTTCTGTGTCACTCTTGGGTTCTTTCTTCTTTTATAGAAACCCCTTAATATTTTTTGTAGTGCTGGCTTGATGGTCACATACTCTTTTAAACCTTGCCAGTCTTGGAAGCTCTTTATCTCTTCATCCATTTTGAATGTCAGCCTTGCTGGATAAATTATTCTTGGCTACATGTTCTTCTCATTTAATGCTCTGAATATGTCTTGACTGCCCTTTCTGGCTTGCCAGGTTTCTGTGGACAGTTCTGAAGTTATTCTGTTGGACCTTTCTCTGTACATAAGGAATCTCTTCCCCCTAGCTGCCTTTAGGACCTCTTGTCTAAAATTATGATTCATGAATTTGACAATTAAGTGTCTGGAGGTCTTTCTGGATTTGTTGATCTTGGGTGATATCCTTTCTGCCTCTGGGACACAAACATTTGTTCCATTCTCCAAATAGGGAAATTTTCATCCAGAATTTGTTCAACTATATGTTCTAGTCTTCTCTCTTTACCCCCTCAGGGATCCCAATAATTCTGACATGTTTCATGGTGTCATTTATGTCCCTAATTCTGTTTTCATGGCTTCTAAGCTGTTTGTTCCAGGCCTCCTCCTGATCCTTCTTTTCTATCAATTTGTCTCCTAGATCACTAATTCTGTCTTCTGCCTCGGTTATCCTAGCTTTTAGAGTATTTGGATTCGATTGGATCTCACTGATACCATTTTTTAGTACTGCCAGAACAGCCCTCACTTCCACCCTTAGATTTTCTATGTTGCCACTAATGGTCTTATCCAACCTGGCCTTTGCCTGGATAATTATTACCCTGAATTCCCTTTCTGATGTACTGTTTATGTTTGTAAAGTTTTCCGACGAAATAAACACAACACCAGGCAAAGTGGGTGTAAGGCAAGGTTTATTAAAGGTTCTCTCCGGTGAAGTTTCAGGGCCCAGGTGAAGGGGAGCCGAGAAAGTTGCACCGGAGGGGGTGGGCACCCTCAGGCGAGGTTCCGCAACTCTGGAAAGCAGAGTGGGGGAAGTCGCTCCCAAGGCAGGGAGGAGGGGGCTTTTAAGGGGTTTTGGGGAAAGCTCAGGGGTCTTTTGGCAAGTTTGCCTTATTCAGATATCCTGCCTGCTCGTCGGGATCCCATTGGTCCACAGGAGCCGGGGGCAGGGGTCTCAGATTCCTGCTTGGGCCTTTGTTCTCCTGTCTGAGCTCAGGTCTTGTGGCGGGAACTTTCGCCATCTTTAGTAGCCCTTCCTATCAGCCCAACAATGTTCATATCTAATAGTTCTGTGGCAGAGGGCACAGTCTCTGAATTGTTCCTCTGTTGGGCACAGTATCTGAATTTTTCCTCTGTTGGGTGTTCCTCCTCCTAGTCATTTTGGTGAGAGGTGGTTGAGGGGATGTATAGCTGAATATATCAACCACGATCTAGGCAAGGTGCACTCCAGAAAGCTTCAGAGCAATCAGAAGTCACCACCAAAAAGAAAAAAAAAAGAGAGAAAGAAAAAGAGGGGAAAAAAAAAAAGAAAACCCAGACAAAATGAGACCCAAAAGTAAGATTTATAAGGTATATAAACAAAAACAAAAAGACCGAAAAAAGTAAAAGACAAGAGAAAATAAAAGAAAAACCCAGCCAAAATGACCCCCATGACTATGATTTATTTAGTATAAAAACAAACACACAGAAACACTAACGGAAGAGTAAGATGGGAAGATGGTTATAAACCCTCGATGTGGGCGAGGAAAGTCATTTCAGTTCTTCCTGGGTGAATCTTGTTATCTTTGTTAAAGGACTCACTTTCCACAGATACAGGGAAATTAAAACTGGTTTATAGATAGGGGTAGTATTGAATAGGGAAAAGGGATTACCTTGAAGCTTGTATCTATATGTATTAAAAAAAAAAGAAAGAAAGAAAAGAAAAAGAAACACAGGTATATGTATGAAAAAAGTTTAAGCTAAATGTTATTATGGAATATGTTGTATTAAACCTCTAGTTGTAATAGTAAGTAGGTTTAAATAAAATTAAAAGAATAGAATCGTGAGAATGAATTAAAAAAACAAAAAACAAAAGACAAGTTGTATCTCTGAAATATACAGGTTTGGGGGCAATACTGGGAGCTTAATATATTGTTTCCCCCTGATGTTGGGGTTTTACATTTTTATGGGGACCCTGTGGTGGCTGTCCTCCCGTTCTTTTGTCTTGTCTCCTGGGGGAGGGGCCTGTCACATTGTTTTTCAGTCAGTCCTGCTTGGTCTGAGTGGCCCTGCCCCCTATCAAGGGACTTGACTCTGTGGAAACCAGATATTCAGGCTCTTGTTCTCTGTAGGTTTTTGTTCTTTGGTGACTTTTTGTGGCTTTTCGGAGGTTTAGAGGAAAGCAGATTGCACCCAGACCTCTGTCTCGGAGAGAAGCCTCAGTCTGCTCCTCTCTGGGTGGTCCAGAACACACAGACTCCCCTCTACAAACTCCACTGAACACCACAGCCTCCCAACAGGTGGTGAGCACCCCCCAGCCACCATCTCAGTGGTTGCCTGAGGCCCCCCCGCTTGTCTCTGTACCCACAGGCCACTAAAACCGCCAGCAATATTGGTCTGGGAGCCTGAACCCCAGTGGCTGCTGTTGCCAGGACTGCTGTCTGGGGTCCACGCTTACACCTGGTTGCTCGCACCCAGCAGATCCACAGGTCATGGAAGACTGTGGGCAAAGGGACCTGGACCTGAGTTGGTGTTGGGTTCTCTCATTTGCGGGCTGGGTGCTCTTAAACCACACGGCTGCACAGGTCACAGAAGGCTGTGGGCCCAGAGACCACAGACCCCCACAGCCTCAGCAATGGAGTTTGGGTTGCCAGCATTTTCCTGAGGCCCCAGTACACCTCAGAGAGGAGGGACAAGGCTTTGTGAGACTAACTCAGTCAGCACCAGAAGTGCCCAGCTCTGTTACCTTCCACTCCATCTAGGTCAAGCCATCAAGCACATGGATTCAAAATTGAAACTAACTCTTCTAGCTATCGTAAACATATCATAAAATTTATGGTTGTTATGCTATAACAATCATAAAACTTGTTTATCTTTTTAAATCCAGAGTATTTTACTAATTTAGCAGCAGACTGGGGACCATCAAGGGGCTCATTATATGGTACATAAAAGCCAAGGAAAACTAGACTCAGGCAGGACTTTTTACCCTGAGATTCCTTCCAGTTACTTGATGGATTTTTTAAAAATCTAGTTATTAAATCAACTTAAGCTCTTCTACTACATTAGAATTATTTAAAAATAAAATCTGATCCTTACTGGAAACCTAGGGTTAGATTCTATGACCTTTGAAGTTTACAAATCATACCCACCCAGCATCACCACTCATGAAAAGAGGTTTCACCTCAAATCATTCCCTTCATCAGACTATGACAACTTAGATAATATATGTGATAATTTTGTTATGTAGTATGCATATAATGGATTTAAGTGACTATTAAGCCTTTTAATTTTAAGCCGCTATTATTTATAAGTAATATGAAATCTTGTGTATTTTAATCTCATGTCATTTTAATTGTGATAACTATGTAAGTATCTTTACATTTAAGTCAGTATATCATTCAACAATTTGTGTTTTAGATTAAGGATAGTTGTCGATGTGTATTGCATGTGAAGTGGTTATGCTTTTAGTTATTTCACACACATGTGCTGAGTACCTACTTTGTGTAGGACACTGTCCCAGGTACTTTGTGCAAGGCACTCTGCTGGGAATATAGAAATCAGGAAATATCCTTGCTCTCCTTTGGGGTTGCTGTTCCAACCTTTTCCAAAAAAGAATCCTTCTATCCTAATAATTTAGATGTTAATATGTTGTAGCACAAAATGGAGGGAAAAAAATCAGCCACAGCCATACAACTATTGTTGTACTTGACATAGAAACTCTGTAAAATAATTTTTATTACTATTTTATAGTAAAGGAAATTGCTCTAAGACACATGCAGGACAAGTTAAAGTATAGAGCTTCTTATCATAGTAGTTGTTTGGTGAATTCTACATAATTATTTTAAGTTAGCAAAGTGTGGGATAAATTTATTAGATGGGTACATCAACAATAGTACTCTGTGCAGAGCCTATGAGAATGATGATTCATTCTTAAATATTAACAGCGGTAGAAGAAATACACTTTTTAAAAAATCTTGTATATATGACATGTGTATAACTATATCTAGTCTCCCTTAAAACTCCATTGCTTCTACCTCACTTACTAAAGCAGTGGTTTTGAATCAGAGGTAACCCCCCAGCCTCATGAAACATATGGCAGTGTCTGGCAACATTTTTGGTAGTTGTGACTGGGAAGGTGAGGTGCTACTGGAACCTAGTGGCTGAAGGCCAAGGATACTGCTAATCGTGCTACCGTGCATAGGAGAAGCCTGAAAACAAAAAATGATTGGACTCAAGGTTTGAAACCCTACATTAGAGGCAATAACTATTAACAAATACAAGTGTATAGATCTCTTTCCATATATGAATGTATGCACGAACATAAACCCTCACAAGCTGTGCAAATGGGATGATACTGTACATATGATCCTGTGACTTGCTATTTCTACTTACTCCAAGTTGGAGGTCTTCCAGCCAATACAGTGAGTTCTGTCTCCTTCTGGAGAACTGCACAGTATCTCCTATGCAAGTGGAAATGTATCATGATATATTTTACTCTTTTCATAGTAATAGGTATCTAGATTATCTTTAATTTTTTGCTCTTTCACATGGTTTCAGGGAACATCCTCATGTGTACATTTTTGTAGGAATATGAAAGCATTTCTGGAGGACCATTTTTTAGAAGTAAAATTGCAAAGTCAAATTGTATGACCATTTCTGAATTTGGTAGGCACTGCCAAGCCCTCCACAATGGACGGGCCCAAATTATATTCCCACCAACTGACTGTGAGAATGAAAGGAATATTTTCAGCTTTGCTAGTACATTTTACTAAAAGGAATATAACATAAGCAAACAAAATTGTGGCTGATTTCAAGAATGTCTGAACAAAGCCACAAAAGCCCATCAAGCTGTGTCAAAAAGCATAATAATGGTCATTAGAAAGTAGAATGTGATGATCACAGAAATCATCCTGTTACACAAGCAATAGCACTGAGAGGACTAACTCCTGTAGCAGATGTATCCCTTATCTACATTGTACTGAAAACTTTACTGGAGAGCTAATGGATTTTGGCCACCTTGTTAATATCACCCACTACGTCATCTGCCTTTGCCTCACTACCTGGTAGCTGAGGTAACCGCCATTGTTTAGAGGATTTATAGCTACTTGGCTTTTCAGTAAAGCAAAGGAAAAATAAACCAGAAAACAATTACACACTGAGATCATTAGAAAAAGAATCATGAACAAGTGAATTCTAAGAATGAGATGCTTTTGGCCAGAAGTGGAAACAGTAAAACATGAACTAAGTAATCTCTTCCTCTAACCTTTTCCAAACAAACAAAATAACTATATAAATGAGGCCCTGGTAGATAAAACAGGAATGCTGATTTACGCCACCACTTTTCCTAGGACCCTGAATGAGTTGGTTTTTAAACCACGATAGATTTGTTGGCCAAGAAAGTATCGTGTAACATGGGATCCCAAATTTCATGGTGGTTTTATCAACACATCTAAAGGAAATCTCTGTCATTTAGATGACAGTTCTTACATGTTGCTCTATCATTAAGCCATCTGTCCTCCAGGAAGGTCACTGACTAGTTATCTGTGTGACTGGGCACTGGAGTTACATTTACAAAAAAGGAATGGCTTCCCATCCTCACGAGGCTGTAGGGGAAATATACATTTAAAAGTCAGTTATATAATTATGTAACTGTCTTTGTGATATGAGCTGAAGGTGCCATGAAAGATACAGCAGGGTACCTGGCCTCCTCTGGAGGGTGAGTGGGGAAGGCATCATTGAAGAAGTGACGTTTGAGCCCAGTTAGGAGAACTACCTTCTCTTGGATCTTTGAATCCTTGTAACATTTTGTATCACACTTTGGGTGCATGTCACATATTTCCAAGTATTTTTGTCTTTTTAAGAATTAGACTCCATTGAGGGACGCCTGGGTGGCTCAGTTGGTTAAGCAACTGCCTTCGGCTCAGGTCATGATCCCAGTGACCTGGGATCAAGTCCCACATCGGGCTCCTTGCTCAGCAAGGAGCCCCCTTCTCCCTTTGCCTCTGCCTGCCATTCTGTCTGCCTGTGCTCACTCTCTCTCCCTCTTTCTTTCTCTGACAAATAAATAAAATCTTTAAAAAAAAAAAAAAGAATTAGACTCCATTTAACAGTGAACGCTTCATAAAGAAAGGTAATAAGATACCATAAATCTTTGTCTTTTTGTAAATAATTAACATGGTTCATGACAGAGGCCTAATAAAGAGTTTCATTCATTTATTCATTCAACAATGCCTATAATATGCCAGTTGCTTTTCTAAGCTCCCAGGGGAAAGTAGTGACCGAGATGACAAGGTCGCTGCTCTCAGGAGCTTTACATTTTATTGGGGGATTTAGATAAACATACATAGAAATAAACTGTATGTAGTATGACCTACTATAAGAAAAATAATATAGACAAATGTGGCAAAATGTAAGCATTAGTGGCTAGAGAATTGGTTTGGTTTTGTTTTGTTTTCAAGAAATTGGGTTTAATCTTTGAATTTTATGCTGTCAGACTGTGCAACCCCCAGCCTTTCTTGTTGTCCGCTTTCTGCCATTCGTTGTGGACTTCCACATCTGACTGACTACATTCTTCTACTGGGCCCTCCTCGCCTCTTTCAACGTGCTGGTGACCCAACCGGTACCCCAGCCTTCCGATTCTATGATCTTCTTATCTCTTCTCATCTCTTTACCGCCATGATCATCACTTTGACCTTGTCCTCACCTATACCACATCACCCCCAAAATCTCGCTTTATAGCGTCTTACTCTCAGGCTGACACCTCCTTGCCCTTCTGTCTCAGCTACTGTAGCATCTTTATTCCATTAATTGTTAGACTTTATTGAGAACATTAATCCTTTTATCTAAACACTATTCTAAAGCTCAGCTTGATTCCATGGTCCGTCAGTCTAATTTATGAATACTCATTAACTCTCCTAGTCTTTTTTTTTTTTTCCTGTATGGTATTACCCGGCCAAACCCCAGCCTTGTCGAATAGAGTCCTTGGCTTTCTCTGCGCCACCACTGAGCCGATTGTGGCTGAAGAGGAAACGCAGAAACACGCTGACCGGTCACTCAGATCATGAACACACATGTCAAGAGGGAATGCAGAGCTGCCATTCCTTAGACTCTTCCTTTCCCCCTTCCAGGATGACTACTTTCACGCCCGGCTTCCCACAGTTCTTTCTACCCAACTGCCCCTTCACAATCCCCACGCACCCCGTACTAACAGTCTTCAACTACTTTGATACACAAACAGAAAGGAGGAATTAACCTTGAAAGATCTGAAAAACCTGGAAGCATATCATTGTTCTGTGATTCTTCCTCCACACCCTTTCTCAAACCTGGCTGCTATAGCATTGTGTTTATTTAGCAAGAACTTAAAAAATGGATTGTAGAATTGAATTCTTTTAAATTCTGATCACATTTTCGGGCACCTGGGTGGCTCAGGTCATGATCCCGGGGTTCTGGGATCAAGCCCCACATCTGGCTCACTGCTCGTCGGGAAGTGTCCTTCTCCCTCTCCCACTCCCCCTGCTTGTATTCTCTCTCACTGTATCTCTCCCTGTCAAATAAATAAATGAAATATTTTAAAAATAAGTAAGTAAATCAATTCTGATCCCATTTGGATACATTTTTCTTTTCATAGTGACATATTTAGGCCCTAATTTGATCTTGTGTCTTCTTTTGTCTAAATTCAAAACTTCCAACATATTTCTAAGACCTATGTTCAAGTTAAATAATATTCACATCATATTTTTATTACCTTGTTGTAATCTCTCAGGGAAAGGGGGGAACAACTGCAAGGCACTTAGGAACCTAACTATCACTTCAAAAGGAACTCCGAATTTCCCCCCAAATGTATACTTTATTCTTTCAACCAGTCTGTAAGAAGACAATTAGTCAGAATAAGCCAACTCACGATTTTATACATAATTTTAAAAATATTAATAGTGACTCTATAGAGAAGACTCTTTTCATTATAGAAAAGACTCTTTTTCATCAAAAGATATCCTTTTCATTATGGTATCTCTTTCAATTTGTGCATTGATTGTCGGTGGTTTAAGGGCTATAAAAAGTTGTTCCAGATATTTACAAGGGTGTTTTACAATAAGATCTTCAATGCACATATAACTTCTAAGTTATGACTCAAGTTATAACCTTTCATTAGTTTATTCTGCCTTCAATTTATCAAGTGGGCAATGTAGGTGGTAAAGCAGAATTGCTTTTTTACTTTTAAACTAAATTTCTGTAAGACAAGTTCTAACTACTTTTTCCATTAAAACCTACATACACAAAAGAGTAGTTCTCCATTAGTGATACATTGGTAAGTAAAAACTGAAGGCTTCAAGTACAGGCTTTATTCCAGAGCTAATAGAAACTTTTATTTATTCACTGAGAGACCTGAAATTTTATGCATCTGGAAATCACCTGAAATCAAAATGGACTCATATATATAACTGACTAAATCTTTTGGAAATTGGAATATAAATTGTTCTATGCAAATATTTAAATCTCTGAAAGAATTTGTATCACTAAATTCTATTCCTAAAATTAATAGGACACTGTATGTTAATGAACTGGAATTTAAATAAAAAACTTGAAACTATAAGAATTTGTCTCAAAATGAAGTAAACATGTACATGTTTTACTATACTGATCATTTTTTTGAAATCATATTCTTTTCAATAGTGACTTAGAAAAACACTGTAATGATTTTAAACTTCAGCTCTTTTCACTTTTAAGGTCACAGAAATAGTCATATGTTGTTTAAGATGGAATGAAATATAGCTCACAAACAGTAAAACATCATGAGAGTGCCTTCTAGTGACTTTTGGAATTTAAAGAAAATTTCAAGAAATTTCCAGAAGTTCCAGGCCTTCTAATTGTTGTTTCCTATATTACTGTATGAATATGCCTGAAAAGAAATTATATTTCTTGGGGGCGCCTGGGTGGCTCAGTCGGCTAAGTGGCTGCCTTCTGCTCAGGTCATGATCCCAGTGTCCCGGGATGGAGCCCCACATCGGGCTCTCTGCTCAGCGGGGAGCCTGTTTCCTCCTCTCTCTCTCTGCCTGCCTCTCTGCCTACTTGTGATCTCTCTCTCTCTCTCTGTCAAATAAAATCTTAAAAAAAAAGAAATTATATTTCTTCCATATACATATATATATATATGTTTCTTCCATATATATATATTTCCATATACTATATTTCTTCCATATATATATATGGATGTGATCTAGAACAATATAATTGATCTAAGGAAGTTAATTACTTTGGGTTTAAAAGTGAATTTGTGTTGGGGCACATGAGTGGCTCAGTTGGTTAAGTACCTGCTTTCAACTCCGGTCACAATCCCAGTGTCCTGGGATAGAGCCCTACATCAGGCTCCCGGCTGAGTAGGGAGTCTGCTTCTCCCTCTGCCTTTCCCCCCACTCATGTTTGTGCTTGCCCTCTCTCTCGCTCTCACTCTCTGAAATAAATAAATAAAAATTTAAAAATCTTTAAAAAAAAATAAATTAGTGCTTCACTTGGTTCTGAGGAATAATACATACCAGAGGAATAAATTCACGCATTGGGATCTCTAGAGTATCAGTAATTTGACATAAGTTTTTAAAACCATTTATGGATTTAATAATATATAGCATCTATTTGTTAAACCATAGATATTAAAAGTTGAGCATGGAATAGTTTGTGAGTATTGGCAGGCAATCCATGAGGTTAACACTGCTTTGTGTTCTTGAGATGAACCAGGCTCTATGGAACTTCAGAAGATACACCAAGACATTTTTTTCTGAGGGCCAAGTCCATGATATGTGAGGAGAGGGAGATGGAGGGTAGTGAGCATCTGAGGTCCACGGAATGGCATCTGTCCTGCCTCTGTCCCATTAGAGTACTTTTTCAATGCCTATGAAGCAAGATACTGAGGGGAGTTGACTGCCTTACCCCCAACTCAATTTTAACAGGTACATCTTTCTTTTTCTCTTAAATCAACATGAATCTGCCACATAGCTATTCTCTATTTTGATGAACCCATAATCACATGTCATTATGCAGTTAAAAAGTTTATGTAAGAGTAGGAGTCTCTAATAAAAGTTGAATTTGAAGTGGCCGGAAAGGCCACTCAAACTGACTTTTGGAGAGGTTTCCTCTCTAAGCACATATCATCGTAGCACATTTTCAAAACCAGTCTTTCCCATCCTAAGAACTTATTTCTTGGTTTAAAAAAAAAAATCTCTAGATAGTTTACATAATCCTGTAAAAATAATGATTTTGCTGTAACTATTTGAATGTGGTTTTAACAGTTTCATAAGACTGTGGAATGATTATGTGTTTGACCCTCTCAGAAAGCCCTATCTGAATGATGGATATTCCCCGTTTTAGAGGTGAGGTACTTTAGGTTTAAAGATGTTAACAAAAACATTTTTTTTTCTAGTCACACAACCAGAAAGAGGCAAGACAGGAATTAAAGCATTATCTTCTGATTCCAAATGTGCTTTAAAAAACAAATGACCTGGGGCGCCTGGGTGGCTCAGTGGGTTGAGCCTCTGCCTTCAGCTCAGGTCATGATCTCAGGGTCCTGGGATCGAGCCCCACATCGGGCTCTCTGCTCAGCAGGGAGCCTGCTTCCCCCTTCTCTCTCTCTGCCTACTTGTGATCTCTGTCTGTCAAATAAATAAATAAAATCTTTTAAAAAAAAATGGAAAAGGCTTTAAAAAAAATAAAAATAAAAAAAAAACAAATGACCTGCAGACCTAAAACTGTGAGAAAGAACAGTGCCACTGTGTTAAACTGAACCATATTAAAACTAAATTCATACTTTAAGTAAAGGGTTGTAGTATTAAATAATTCTATATTATGTAGTAAGGCATCTAAATAGCTGGGGATATAAGTTTTCCAGTAAACATCCTATAGGACCTATTTGAATATGGTTTCCCTCACAGCCCGTTTACGTCAGCTATTTACAGTTTCTTAATGAACAGCTATGAGGTCAGGGCACTAAGTGTACCCTTGTCTCAGAACCAAACGGTGACTTTTATGCCTTTCAACAAGCAAGCTGTGGGCCCAGGTAATACTTGACATGCAGTTGAGCAGATTCAGAATTAATTTTGAAAACAAAACAAAACACCTGACGGTGCCTGTAAGTAGTTTCATGGTACAGCTGCGAGAGTAAGTGAATTCTGGGAGGTAATTCAAACTTGTGACGTTTTACTGAAACTTGTCAACTCACGTGCTGCAATCTAAAGCAACACATTCTCTCCTTCATCACAAAACCAAGTAATAACATCTCAAAAACTAAGCCAATTTAAAATGGGAAGGGATTTTGATTTAGCAACTTGCCAAAAGCTGACTTAAAGCCTTTGATATTGGGGCACCTGGGTTGCTCAATGGGTTAAGCCTTTGTCTTTGGCTCAGGGTCCAGGGATCGAGCCCCGCATAGGGCTCTCTGCTCAGTGGGGAGCCTGCTTCCCCCCCCAACCCCGCCTGACTCTCTGCCGACTTGTGATCTCTCTCTCTCTCTGTCAAATAAATAAGTAAAATCTTAAAAAAAAAAAAAAAGAAAGAAACTTTTGATATTTTTAGAGAATTGTTAATCATAACGAAATATCACAAGTCATTCCTCTGGCTTCTCTGAACTCTATCCTTAGAGTGAATAAGGTATTAAAAAAAAAAACACAAAAACAGTGCCTCTGAGAAAGGTCTTTACTAAGTTAAGGTTGAACTTAGGAAAGACAGAGAATGTAGCTATTTGAAACTTTCTCTTTCTTTGCAAATCAATAATAAAACTTTGACCACCACATTTAAAACATTTCTCTTATAAACTCACTCTTCAAATTCATACCAGGGGAAAGTCCTTTTTTTTTTTTTTTTTTTTAAGATTTTATTTATTTATTTCACAGACAGAAATCACAAGTAGACAGAGAGACATGGGAGTTGGGCGTGGGGGGGAAGCAGGCTCCCCACTGAGCAGAGAGCACAATGCCAGGGCTCAATCCCAGGACCCTAAAATCATAACCTGAGCCAAAGGCAGAGGCTTAATCCACTGAGCCACCAAGGTGCCAGGGAAGGTCCTTCTTTAGGAAAACTTGAATGCCCCAGTTTGCTGGATTTTAAAATTTGAAAGCTCTCTTTGTTTCCCTTTGAGACTTTGTTGCCAGGAGGCTCTTGTGGCTAGACACTGGTATACCTTACTATCTCCTAAAGATTTTGCTGCCTTCCTCTTAAATTAGTTATAATCCCTTTGGGAAGCATGCAAAGTATAGAAGACCTTAATTAAATAGACACCATATCTCCAAATTTTGGATAAAATCAAACCAATATTTAGAAGAAAGTGGAATAGACTTCTTTTTTCTTTTTAATATTTTACTTATTTATTTGAAAGAGAAACAAAGATAGCAACAGAAAGGACAAGTGGAGAAGAGGGGGAGAAGAAGGGTCCCCGTTGAGCAAGGAGCCGGACATGGGACTCGATCCCAGGACTCTGGGATCGTGACCTGAGCTGAAGGCAGATCTTAACCCACTGAGTTACCTAGGCACCCTGAAATAGACTTCTTATGTCATCACTGTGGTATTCTCATTCCCTTAAGGCATTTCCTTGTTTCTCCAAACTATCTTTTCATATCCTTAGGCCTTTCTCTATCTTGATCAATTTCTTTATTTTTAAAGTTGACATTTTATATTGTTTTCTTTTACATACACCTGAAATACTTTGTTAGAAAGAGGGCTTTCTTTTGTTTCTATGTATTTAAATGTATGTTATATATTTATATATTTACCTTTAGTTGTGCTGTATTTTAAAGATACTAGTATGTTTAATGTTAATAAAAGGAAAGGTGTGGCTCCTTGAAGAAAGTTAGGAAAAAAAATTCTGGTGAAGTAGAGATTTAGAGAATAGTACAAAGTAGAATCAGAGAGAAGAAAATGATACTTTAATTTGAACATCTATATTGAAGGGATGACATTTCGTACTGCAGGCATTCAAAGATTAAGTTCAGCCCAGCCCTTGTTTCTAAGGGATTTAAAATCCAGGAGAGAGAATTAAAATCCAGGTCATTAAAAATGACCACAGTGCATGGGAGTTCCAAAGATTCAAAGAATAGAAATTACTTCCAATTGGTCAGCTTTAGTAAGAATTCAAAAATGCATATGAGATTTGATCAGGTCATAGTTAAGAATTAGGGGGAGTGGAATTGTGATTATGATTTTGATTATTTAAATGCCGTGATCACAGATCAGATATGCTAGTTCAGTTGAAACTAGTTTAAGAGAAGGCGGGCTCCAGGGGGAAGCTGAAAGAAAAGGTTCTACCCGGCGATGAGATGGTGGTGCTGGGGATAGTTGACAAGGATGGTGAGTTCAGTGCTTGCTATAGGACATTCACTGTGAGTTGCTGATCAAAAAGACTCACCCCCTGCCCTCAAGGAGCTCCTGTTGAGAGAAGACAGAGACCTACCCAGCCATCCCACTGATAATTTGCAGGCACGACTCTGCTTAGTCCTGTGGAGGAGACTGGGTTCCTGCTCTGCCCAGTTATACAACCTGCCACCGGCACTGTGTTTGGTTGGGGTTGGGGGCGGAAGAGGGTGGGAATGATTGGACCTACTCAGGAATGTAAAAAAAGGTTTCACTTAGGCAACTGAGTTGAACTGAGATCTAATTAGGGAAAGGCTAAGAGTTGAGTAAGTGAAGTGGGGGGAAAGACCATCCTGTGCAGAGGCCATGGCATGTGCCAAGAGCCTGGGATGGGGATACTGAGGCATATTTGAGGAATGGCAAGGAGGTCAGTGTGCCTGGCACACACAGTGTGCGGGGAGAACCTGGCAAGAGATGAAGCTTTGGCGACAGCTAGAGGCCAAACTGTGAGGGCTCACGGGTCATTCATATTTTATCTTCATCCTCCAAACCAAAGACTAATGAGTGTTTTCAGTATGGTCAACTTTTGACTTACGCAGATATCGTTTGGACGTGGGTGTAGAGAAGAGATCAGAAGGGAGTGAAAGTGAGAATGGGATGAAGTGTTAAGTAGCTGCTCAGGGAGAGAGATGATGGGAGCTGCGAAGACTGTGGAGGAAACAAACACATTTTGAGCTCTCACTGTATGGCGGACACGACGCTACATGCTCTCCATATACTATCAGGAACTTGTCTGGAAGACTATGGAGCTCTGTCAAAGTACGTTCATATTTCCCTTTCCCTCCAGTCCCACTGCAGTAAGGAAGCACGAGGGAGTTCTAAGATGTGAGTTCACGTACTGGAACCAATTCTATGACCCTACGACAAGACCACAGAGGGAGACCTTATCCTCCGACATTTCCTTATAAATCACTCTTGTACTTCCTACCTCTCTGATGCCAGAAGTAGGCCGACATCAGTATTTGTAGCAAAGATGTAGCAAGTCAAGAAGTACAGCTGTTTCCATGATTGTAGGAACCAAAGCTCCCCCAAAGCTTGTAGAATTATCCCCCTGCAAATACCTAACTGAAAGTGAATCCCTGAACTTCAGTTATTAGAGTATCTTTATTTACGTAAAGCTCCTAAGTTTTAAGCAAGTTAAAAAGTTTTTAAGAATAGTATAATAATATGGTACTCAATTGTGCTGGCTAATTTCTATTTATTTTCTTGAGTCATTTGTTTACTAAACAAATAGTTGCTTTAGTGACCACTATGTATAAGGCACTGTAGTTGACGCTGAGGTTACAGTAGACAACAAAATAGATGAACATTCCTACCCACATGGAACTTTATGTTGTAGGGAGGAGGGGCAGACCATAAACAAGATATGTGAGTAAAACATACTGTACGCTAGAGGAGACATCTATAGCAAATTGCATGTACCTTATAATTTATACTACAATATAGTTTGGATCTTATATAATATTTATCTTAAAGCAGAAAAGGGGGAGTGTGTCATGTGTAGGTGAATTCGGAGGCTGCAATTTCAGATGTCTAAGGAAAGCTTCCCTGAGTCTGTGAATCATCACACATACCTAAATGGGATAAGGGAGCCAGTCACGCAGATAACTGGGGCAAGAATATTCTTGGCAGGAGAAACATAACAACAAAATCTCTGAAGCACTGACATCTCTTGATTCAAACTGTATTTCTGCTTCGTGCTCATTTACAAATGCTGACAATTAAATTTTTAGTAGTAATAAATCTAATAAAAATAAAAATAAAATAAAATATATAAATTTATTCATTTATATTTTTATATATAAATAAAAATATAAATATAAAAATATAAATAAATCTAATAAAAAGTTATATTGTCATAGAATAAGATTGAATGGTTTTTTTGCTCGATCTGTCCAAACTCCATGTAATGTGAAATACAGGGTGTTTAATGGCTTTTACCACAACAAGATACACTGTGTTTTAAAAATTTCCTCTAAAGTTAAAAGAAGAGAAAGATTATAAAAGACATTAAGTCCTTGTTGCAGGTATATAAGCTGCATTTTTCAATTGAAGGCAATATCTATAAAGTCCTGTTGAAGATTAACATATTACCCCTGTCTCCAGATTTTTATTTTTGTACGTTTTCAGAGTTCATGAAATATAAATTCTTTTTTATAACCAGAATTTGCACAGATTTTTCAAATGGTAGAAGTCTAATGAAGCAGACAGACAGAACTCTGGTTACTATAAAATAAAACTGGTGAAGCTCTTGGATTGCTTGGTTCAGGAAGAGCTCTCCTCATGGATGACACTTGAACAAAAATGCGAAGGCTCTAAAATGGCCAGCCAAGCAGAGCTGTGAATGCA
The DNA here is from genome assembly GCF_011764305.1 of Mustela putorius furo. NCBI lineage: Eukaryota > Metazoa > Chordata > Mammalia > Carnivora > Mustelidae > Mustela > Mustela putorius. The sequence goes on from NW_025422368.1 coordinate 10,468,744, forward strand.
GAGGGTCTCCGTGTGGAGCACTCTGTATCCAATGTCCTAGAAAAGGTGGGGTCTTCCTGCGTACAATAAAAGTCTCTCTCATTGTGAGAAATTATATAAAATATTTTTAAACATGTTTTCTCTTACTTTTACTCTATCTTAGAGACCCTAATTACCCTTAGCTGAATTATGTTTGCTAGTCCTCCACATCTATTAGCTTCATCTCAATTATTTAAATCTTTTTTTCCCTTTCAACTATATATTCTGTGATTATCTTAAGTCTTTCAAGTTAGAAACTTTATTTTAAGCCATGTATATTCTGTCCTTTGCTGTTTCTAACTTTACGCGTTGCTTCAGTCAAGGTGTTGCCTTTGTCTTCAATTTCCGTTAGGCCTGCAATATTTTTTTCTGTTTGTTTTTCTACTGTTTCTACCATTTCTATATTTTTTAAAATATTCTATAATTTAATTAATACATTCCTAATTTTTTAAAGATTTATTTACTTATTTTAGAGAGAGAGAGCACATGGGAGGGAGGGTCGGAGGGAGAGAGAGTCTCAAGCAGACTATGCCCTGAGCATGGCACCCACCTCGGCCCTCAGTCTCACGACCCTGAGATCACAACCTGAGCCGAAACCAAGAGTCAGATGCTTAACCAACTGCACCACCAAGGTGCCCCAGATAGTATATTTCTCTTAAGTGCTCATGGGAAATGTCCTTCTGTTTGAGGGTTACACTTATTTCTAAGATGAGTATTTTCTGCTATTTTTTTTTAAATTATAGTCCTTAGGTCTCCTATATGGATTCCTTTCTCTCTTACTCACACTTGCACAGTTTTGTCCAAATTTTCTATTCAACTTCTGTCTCTTCTGCGAACTGTTTGTCCTGCCCTCCACAGTATGGTTTGAGGATCAGGCATTTTGTGTCCTATCCATAATTTTCTCTGGCTTAAGCAAGACCTGATGGGGTGAGGGGAGAGCTCAGCGGAGCAAATGTTTTGTAGTATCTGAGTTTTGCCCTCACTCCTAGGGTTTCCGCAAACATATGATGTAGGAGCTCAATCTACGGAGTCAGAGAACACCCCCATTTCTGCGGAGGTTCAGGTCAGCCCAGTTATGTGTGTCACTCTGGCACGTTCTTCCAGAATCAGCCCTGTCATGCACTTCTCCTTTCACCTGCCCTTCCCCGGCTACTGCCTCCACCAGCCACTGGTCAGAAGAGAATAGCCACTCAGGTTGCTTCTTGCCAGATCTGGGAGTATTATTGAGAATCTCAGAATCTGGCCTATTCTCCCACATGGCTTCTTGGAGATGGGCTGGGATAAGGGATTTGGCCATGTCACATGGCTGGAGTTGGCTGCAGAAACTCAGGTTTCTTAAGTAAAGCCGTTGCATTGCGTCCCTTTGCTCATTTGTTTGCTGGTGGTGATTTTTGCTCTTGTTGCTAGAATCTGTGCTGTCTTTCATTCTACCATCTAAACTGTAAATCTGGGGCACCTGGGTGGCTCAGTTGGTTAAGTGGCTGCCTTGGGCTGAGTTCATGGTCTCAGGGTCCTGGGATCGAGCCCCACATTTGACTCCCTGCTCAGTGGAAAGTCTATCTCCCTCTGACCTCTCCCTGCTCTTAATCTCTCTCTCAAATAAAAAAATCTTCCCAAAAAATTAATTTAAATAAATAAATAGTAAACCTCCCATCACCTATATATTACTTTGGCTCTTTCATTTACATGTATACAAACAGACCTAAAACCAAACAACACCAAAGTATTTAAAATGGGTGAACAGTAAAACTTTATATGTTTGTTAAAAGAAGTTCCTAGTATATTTCTTAATTGGCTGAGTTTTGTTTTTGTCATATTTCTTAAAATACAAATAAAAACTATTACTATCAAAAATATCAAACATATGAATCATATGATTTTATAAGTATTAGGTATAATAAAACATGTAGCGATGAGCTCTGGAATAGTAGTGTCTTTGAAGAGAAGAAGAAAATCCCAAGTGGCCCTCCTGACCTAGTCAGAGTTATGCCTTTTTTGAGCTGTGTGCTGTTTTACCAGTAATATTAAAAGCCTATATCGCTTTTGTTATGGTTTCATTGTCTTCCTTATTTTCTTTTTTTGTTTATTGCACGTGTGGGTGGCTTTAATCTATATACGCTGATGATGAAATTTTTGTGGCTCATATTGACCCATAAGCTCCTGTTAAAATAAAGTTGAAAACTTAGAAATTGTTTTAGACCTGAGTCAAAAGAAATGGCATCAACTTTTTGTGTGGTTTATTTTTCTTATAGTCTCACGGCTTCAAGATTTCTATGGAATGCTGGGGGTATGAACTCTTCATATTGCATGAATTATGCTGAAGTGCTTTCAAAACTCATTTTAGTATTGCAATAAAGATACTTACCAAATGTGATTCCCATCATAAAATTCCTTCACTCATCTGATACGTATTACTGAATGCCTAGCATGTGGCGGGAACTCTTCTGAAGACTGGCAATATTCTGATGAACAAGATAAAATCCTTTCCCTTACATTACTTTGGGACGAAGGAGATAGACATCAATCTGTGAAAAAATTATGACATGGACTGGGTTCTTAATAAGCATTCTCACATGTCACCATTTACCCTTTCAACTCAGTCTTTGCTGATCTAAGATCGAAGACAGTACATCAGTGTATCAGTGCAGGTTAATTGCTGGCTTATGACTGCTTTGTGTATTCTGGGTGACAGACCTATATACACGGGGATAAGCCAAAGAGGCACCTCTATTCATAAAAATATATAAAGAAGGTAGAATGAATAGCTAAGACTCTTTAAAGATTGCCCCATTTACTACTCCACCATGTAACGAAGGGAAATGGTTTTAAGGGCTATTTGAAGGCTGACCTCCTTGGTAGATTTTCCTCTTGCTGCTAAAATGGCTTTTGTTCACACAGCTGTTTTCAGAACACTTTCTAAGATTCCTCCTGGCTTTTTCCTCCTAATATATAAAGTATGTGCTGTGCTTCGAGCCTATTAATAAAGCACAATAGGATTGTTCTGACCTTGATTCCTTATGGAAGAACCCCAATAGGGTTGTCAGTGTAGCTTTCACAGCTACTTTGAAATATTAGCTGTCTTTACAAGGCAAGAAAGCAGTACCATACAACATTTTGCTAAATTTGGTTGGGACAAAATGCATTTCTGTTCCATTCTTCAGACCACATGTACTGGCATTTACTAATTGACACCCTGTTCATGAGCTACAGGTAACAAATTTGCTCCAAGTCTGAAATATGGGAAAATGAAGCAATTTAAGTTCCAAGGATAAGTTGGCAGGGATATGGGTAGTGCATTATAATTTTAAAGAGATATTCCTTATAAAAGAGAGAAAATCAGGATGTAACTCTTTGAGCCTGCCCTCTAAATTAGAATTATGTTCTATCATTTAGTATATAATCTTTAGGTTTAAATTTTAAGGGCCATTAACATACTCCATGGCAATGATACTGATAGGAAAATACACTGTGTCCAAGTTAAAAAGAAAAAAAGGATTAAAGCATACATCCAATTCATCATGCCTAATTAAGTGTTCTGAATTATCAACTTCGATTGTTACAAGTGTCATCTCCTTTGATGGTATTGGCCACATAATAGGAGACTGTCACCATCCCAGGTGTCTGTGGGTCTGTGATTGATCAATTTTTGACAACAAAGAAATGTTAACAGGGCTACATGGTGAAGCAGTCACTGGAAAAATACGTTTCACAGTGTCTCTCCCTAACTGTGGAGCCCCACCATTGCCACACGATATAACAACACGATTAAATTTCCTTTTGCTCACATTTAGTGGGACCTGTGGGGGTGTACAGAAATCAATGGGGGATCAGGAGCCTGGAAAATTACATACTTGAAGAATTAATGAACTATAATTCTGTATTACATTCTCAATCACATTGTGCTTCCTTTTCATTAATGAAACTAAATTGGTTTTCCATAGACAGGGTACTTTTTAAAAAATGCAATCATGCTTTTGCTCAGATTTAAAAAAAACAATGTTACCTGCTTTTCGGGTGAAGCCTTGTTTTATCATGAAACATGTCAGTAGGAAATTTATAGAGAAGAACTTATCTGCTGTGTTAACTCAACCTGTTGAAGTGCCTTGAAATCAGTCTTTAAATCCCTGGCTGGAAACTGTAACTAATTTCTTAGTCCTTGTTCTTCTTAAGGAGAAACAGGTTTTCGAATCAGATAGTGGTCCCGAATAGAGTGATAATCAAAGTCTTCTCTGAATAGAAAGGATACCTTTTAATAGAAATTTTCACAAATCAAAATTTAGTTAATATTCAGAATGCTTTTAATATCTTAAAGAGTATTTTCAGTTGCTTCTTATTGTTTCTGGGTCCCAAGGCATAAAAGCCTTTGGCCACAGTGTTCATGTTTTATAAAACTAAACATACCTTCAGAAATCTTTAAAGAGGTTTAAAATAGAGCCATTTATAAATTCAAATCAAGATTATTTTCATTATATGTGGCAGTGATTAGTTCAGCTAAAGAAAGTAGTTCATCATGGCAGGCATATTGCAGATACTGCTTTTAATTAACAGGCTGGCTATATTACAGTGTGCTTTTATGTATACACACCACACACACTGTAGTTCAGAATCACAAATGAGCATGTGACAGTCGAACCTTGTAAAAGCAAATCCTATCAGGATTCATATGTCAGAAGCAATTTCATTAATTTCTGGTAATGTTGTTATTATGTACACATCCCTCAAATCCTAGCCCTTAAGTGTCAGTTCACATTTCCTTTCTAGGTGGTTCTCTTTTAAATATTATAGTGATGATATGATGAATTGTGGAAATATAGAATATAATACCTTATTCTGGATGGATCAAATCCAAAGGCTTTTATGCTTCTACACTCTCAGTATTGTGTTTCATTGCCATGATATCAAATCTCAAATCAAAATTCAGTTTGAGTAGAATGAAAGAATCACAAATATGGGAATAACACAATTACATAGAAACCAATCCGTAGTTTTTGTAATAAAGTAAGCCATAATTTGGAAACAAATTATTCAAGGTTGGTTCCTCATTATGTGATTCAGTACTCTTTTTCAGGAGAATGCAATAATTTTTTAGGTTTGAGCTTTTCATTTTTACTGAAGCTTGTGTCTCATCCCTTATGCATACTGAGCTACATTTCCTGCCACCAAACCATTTCTTTTATAATCATAAATCAAATCCCTTTTTTTTTCAACCTTCCTTTCCTACAGAAGGTTTTTATATGACTCTGGTCTTGCCATTTAGGTTAACCATACACAATATATTTTTCCTTTTCCTTTCTGTAATTATTTAGCATTCACATCTTAAATGAATTATTTTTGGGTTAGTGTCACTTCACAGACTTATTCATATGTATTATTTGTGTATACCTGGATGCTCCTTTCAGATTTAAAAATTCTCAAATGCAAATACGTTTTGCCAGCATTCCCAACTTCCCTTATCAAATGGCTGTAGACTGTGGGAAAGTCCTCAGCTGGTAACAGGAAGTGGTATGTACCTTATAACTGTGAAAATAAAATGAAATGAGGTAACTGATAGAAGACACAGAGTATCATGCTGTGTACATTATGGGAAAATTTTTAGCACCCTTCTCATTTCTGTGGCATTTGTGCTTTTCTCTCATTCCCCATATTCTTATTCATTTTCTATCTAGTCCGCCTTGAGCCACCCGAGGGCCTAATAGGATTCCACTTTGGGGTCATATATTGCTTGACTCTCTTCCCCTCTCCGCATTCCTGTGACCACATCACTGTGTTAGACCCTCTCATAAAATAGCGGTGGCTGTTGTCTGTGCCTGTCCGTACTCTTGCAGCACCTCCAATCTCTTTCCCACAATGCAGTCAAATTGCTCTTTTATTGGTGATGTTGGATCTTGGCCTAAAATTCTTGAATGGTTGCTGAGTAATATTTTAGTAAAGACCAAGCTCCTCAGTGTGGCCTTTAAGCACCTTTATGAGCTCACCCCTGCTTACTTCCTCAGCCTTGGATCTTCCCATTTCTCTTTCCATCCCAAAGACATACACGCATGCACATGCGCACACATACACACATGTGCGCATGAGCACATGCAGCAGCTATATGATCTTCACAGAAGCCGGGCTTCCTGTAGCCTCCTGGCATAGATACATTTCTTTCTTTTGCCATCTGTCTTCTCCTAAGTCCTATGCACTTTAGTTTCAATTTAGATAGGTCTTCCTCTACACTACAAGACTTTTTCAAACTGGATACTATTTTTTAATGTTTATGCATACCCTAAGATTCCTACACTAGCACATATTATCCAGCATTGTAGTCTAAGTACCTATTTGATCAGCATTCTCTCCACTAAACCCATAAACTCCATGAAGACCGCATCTACACAATTCACGGTTATAGTCCCAACATTTAGCATAGAACTGAGCATAGAACCACCACCAAATACCTTTTTTTTTCCCCTTAAAAGACACATTTTATCTTTTTACACAATCAAGATGCATCTGGATCAGAATAAATGGGCAGCTATATGTAGCTCGGGTAGGGCCCACTTAGATGCACAAAAGATTTCTGTACCTGAGGTAATTATATAGAAAATAAGAAAAATAAAACCTAAGGATTATTGCAATATGAATAGTGTCACAGAATAATGAAAATGTTCACATGCTTTTTTTTTCCCCTTCATATTTCTAGGCTGTGTTCAAGTACATGCTGAAATCATCATTCCCTTATACCCTTATTTTGGTCTTTTAATACTCTTTCCTCTCTTCTTCACTTTCTCATTACTGTTGCGTTACTTAGAAAAATTTTGAGTTGACTGTAGTGCAGAGGTCATTCAACTCTGATTTCTATTTCAAGAACAATTTTTTTTAGATCCTGATTAAAAAAAAAAAAAGCCAGAATCTGCCTGCCCTAAAATACATGAAGTACTTGCATCTCCTTTCTATTTGCTCATACTGTTTCACAAGAGAATTTCCTTAGCTTTACATCTTAATAGCTGATGTATCTAAAAACTAAGTGGAAAGATTATAGTTCCTAAAAAGTAGCATGGATAAATGAGGGATGAGTTAATTTTTTTAAACTAAAAATAATTTAAGTACTTTTTATTCTGACTTATGAAAACATAATAGAGTTTTCATGTCTCACTGAAGGTGTAAAACTTTATATCAGACAAAATATATATAGTGTAGTAAATATAACACTTCATAATTTTCAAAATACTTTTACAAAAATTCTATGAAATAGGTATAATAGTCCCTGTTTTTACAGATGAAACTGGATCAGCAAAGTTAGCTTAATTACCTTGGAATATAAGATATTAAATAGTTATTGCTGAGATTTAAATTCAGATTTTCTGATTCTAGTTACAGGATAACCCCCTAGCTGTAGCTATATGTCAAGTTATTGTAGTCCCTGTTGTTATTCATGAAACTTTTTTGTGCGTGCATGAAATCTCTGCTAGGTTAGATGCCGGAAAGGACATATGAACTCTGTGATTCATGTCTTGTTTTCTTTGCCTAATTAACTTCGTCTGTTCCTGATAATATTAACCTCCTGTCCATGCCATTTCTTCTCCCTGACATTATCTTTTCTTTATTCAGTGGTATCTGCGAATGCTAATTATATGTTGACTTCTAAGGTTTTTCCTTTGAAGTGTTAACTTTCTTAAGGACAAAAGTTGGTTGAAATCTCTGAAATATGCACCTATTGTCTAAAAGTATTTCTGTAAACTAAAATATCTGGGAAGTATCCTCACTACTTACTACATCAAATTAGTCACCAAGTCATGTAATTTTACCTCATCAGTAGCTTTTGAACCTCTCCAGGAAGTTTTCTCCACCTCCATCCCAACTGCCATTGCTCTCACATCTCTCACCTGAACTATTGCCAGAACCTCTCTGTTCCCTCCATTGGAATCCATTGTGCAAACTCTGGTGTTGACCAGAGTAATTGTTCTCAAATGCAAATCAAACCAGTCACTACCTGTGTCCAGGGACTCCCTATCACCTAGGAGATGGATTCTAAACTTGTTAGGAATATGCAACCATCAAAATCTAATCCCCAGTTACAACTCCAACTTCATCTCTTCCACTTCCCATTCCCTCCCCCACTAAACCGTTCCCTCTAGCAATAACAATAATACTAACAAACTGTGATTGAAAATATGTTGTGTGTATTGGACAACATATTCAGTATTTCATGTGTATTCTCTACTTAAGGCTTACAGACTATATAGCTGATTAACATTCTATTTTATGAATAAGAAAACCAAAATCCCGAAGGTTTAAAGTTAGGATGTCCCAATATCATTCAGTTAGTAAGTATCAAGGCAAATACTGGAATTCAAGCTATCTGATTTTATAATCCTCTCTAGACCAGGCTGATGAGTTTCATGTCCCTGTGTCTTTGTACTCTTCCTCATGTCTGAAAGTAACTTCCCCCAACACAGAGCTTCCTAACACACTTTCATTCATCTCTCAAACCTTATTTTTGACAACCTTTTCACCCAAGAGTTGAAATTTAGGGATAAAGTCTTTCATCAGTTCTTAGGTGCACATATTTCCAAGTATTTTAACATTTCCAAAATCAGGAGACATCTTACAATTGATGGGTGTCATTCTTTAATTGGCAGTGTTTTTTCCTTAGTGAAACATGAGATAGTAATGTGCAAAATACAATTAATGAATTAGTTGGATTTGATAAAATATGGTAGTTTTAAGACTTCAGCATTAGCTTTGATATTAAGTCTCTTGGAGGCCAAATCAAATAAGGGAGAGTCCTTTCACAGATCTGGAATACGGGCTCCTTGAGGCAGTGGCATTCTGACTTTGAAGCATACACACATCACCTGTGGACTAAGTGAAAAGTATGGATTAATGGATTAAAGATTGTCACCTGGGGTTCTGAGTTTATAGATCTAGGACAGAGATTTTAAAACTCACATTTTTATAAGGCATCCTCAGAGGATTCTGATTTAGGCGGTCCACACTTCACAAACCACTGTTGTAAGGGATGGAAAACTGTTTTTAGCATTTAGCTCTCCAATGGAGCTTCAGAATGAGTATGGATGGGTATCGGAGATGATGCTGATAATGCCTGCTTTCCATGGTAAATGCACAGGAAGGATACTTGCAGATGTCGTGTAATAGCTGTTGAAAGAAAAAATGAAAACATACCCTGAAAACATATCTCAGTGTGGTTTTGAGGAAAAACAAAGTAATACAGCCTACATGTACCACTTATATCTAGAACAAAGGCTAGATTACTAACAGTCTGTCTGTTCTTCTGATAGTCTTCACAGATATGTGACATATATAAAATATATATTTGTATATGTAATACATATATGCTTTTCATATATATATGTTTATATGTATTTTATATAGATGTTTATATGTACCTCATATGTGTGTGTATGTTTACTTTATTAGGGTGTGAATCTAATAGAATAGAGGCTGCTTCTTTAGGCCCTCTGGACTTCACCCAGTGCCTGGCATACTGTAGACACCCAACCAACAATGTGTTTTTACACACATGATTTCCTAATGAAATGCTGCACCTCTTTGAGGATACTATATAAATACTGAAAGCTGAAACAGTCAGCCCTAAAGACTGTTAAAATATTGATATCACTTAACTTTCCCTTTGATAATGGCAGTTATAAGGCATACTCAATATCTCTCCTGTGTCTCTTCCCTCAATAAAGAATTTCCTGATTGTAGTTTGTTTTGCTGCCCCTCACCATATATATATATGTATATATATACATATATATATATGTATATGTATATATTATCCCCCCCGGTCTGGTACTTTCTTCTGTAGGTTCTGAGGTGAACCTACAGAAGAAATCCTCTGTATTGATAGCATTTGCCTTCTGATTTGACTATTTTTTAACATAATAAAAACTTCAGGGACAATTTTTATTGGAATTAGTAAGTCAAATATTATATCCTTTTATTACTGTAATGATACAGTTGAATGAACGTGAAAACTGAAATGGCCCATCATGTACTATAAGGAAGTAGTTCATTAAGCCATGGAAATGTGTTGTCATCCCATGTATTACTTTTTTCCCGAAATAGTTGTCCTAGGGATATAATCTTTTTATGCTATATTCTTGACCTGCAGCACATTTATTAAAATAAGATTGCTGATAAACACAATGGGAAGTTTTCCACAAGAAATAATCATAACATTTTTGGGACCAGAAGCAAACTGACAACTCTCTACATTTTGTGCTATCTGTGACATTAAACTTTTATTCCTTCCAACCTATCTGTCAATGTATTTAGCAAGTCTAAAAATAGACAAGGCCACTTCTACTAGAAATATCAATAGAACAGACAGTTCTATATATTCAATGAGAATTAATATTTATAATGATGACCCGGGGCACTGGAAGTTACTTCTAAACCAGTAATGAAAGATTAAGTTGTGTTTTGCATAGTTTTAATAACTAATGGGTTTTCTTATCTTGTAATTACTTGGGAATATATCCTTTCAATGGTAAGGATAATGCCTACTTAATTAGACTCACTCTTCAGTTATGCAGAGTCTCCCTTTCCCCAAAAATAATGAATGAATGATGACTACTGGAATTCGTATTAGTACATTCATGAATATTTAAATAATAGATTTCCTTTAGAAAAGGGCTCTCTGCTTTCAGTTCAGGACTTGGGATTTTACTGATGCCAGAGATGGGAGAAGAAAACATGTCCACCTGTAACTTCTCTGTTCTTTATAGCATGACATTTTTTACCTTCGGTCTTGTTCTTTCTTGAACATCAGAGAAGAATTAAAAAATTATTTTATGGATCATTTTTCATGTACCTAAAAATAGAAAAATGGGATTCATGTTCAGTGATCTGAATTTGCATCATCAGTTTTTCCTTTTTGACTCATCCCATTTCTTCAGTCTGTAAATACGCTCAAGTTGTACTATCTTAAACCATTCTTTGAATCTTTGCTCCTCCTTTCCTTAAAAAATACCAGCATACCTCTCTGCTTTCCATGCCAACTTCTTTGACATGAAATATATGCTCCCTGTCTTTATTTTATGGACCTTTCATTCACTTTTCAGTGCATTTCAGTTTTCATCCCCCTTGCTCCCACCTGAAGGTGCTATTGCCTTTGGCCTCTCTTCCATTTTCATTCAGTTTGACCAGTTTCACACCATTGGCAATTTTCTCTTTCTTTTTTTTTTTTTTAAGATTTTTATTTATTTGACAGACAGATCACAAGTAGGCAGAGAGGCAGGCAGAGAGAGAGAGAGGAGGAGGCAGGCTCCCTGCTGAGCAGAGAGCCCGATGCGAGGCTCCATCCCAGGACCCTAGGGATCATGACCTGAGCGGAAGGCAGAGGCTCCAACCACTGAGCCACCCAGGCGCCCCAAATTTTCTCTTTCTTGAAATCCTGTCCTCCTCTTACTGCTGAGTGTCCTTTATCTTGGTTTTCTTCTTCCTTTGATTTCTCTTATTCAGATATTTCTATCTTGAATATCTCCATAACAATCCTATCCTCTAATCCATTTTCATGGCTTCATTTACAAGAGTATATATCAAATAATACCAAATCTGCACTTTGTTTCTGACATCTCTTAAACCCTAGAAATGTGTTTTCATTGGCCAGCTGTACATCCTTGCCTGCACGTGTCACAGAGTACTTAAAGTTCAGCATCAAAATGATCTTCCATTATTCTCTCCCTCTTATCCCTCAACAGGAAGTGGGCGCCAAGTCTTATAGATTCTATTTCTTTATTATCTCGACACCAATCCTCTCTGCCGCCAACATCATCTCTATTTGTGGTCCATAGTGGTCTTCTGTCCTCTAATTAAGCTTTCTTCTTACCATCCTTCTATTCTTATCTACCTCCAAATAGATCTGGCCATGTTCCTGTCCTGTCTTTACCCTTGATTTACAGCACTTTGGAGGCTAGGACTGGACAAAGAATAGTGGTGATTTCTGGTTCTGTTTCTCCATATTTTTTTGGCAGTTAGTGGGAGTAGTGACCCCTTGGAGGAGTGCCAGCTCAGAGTTGAGTAAACAGTCTGTAATCCAAAAGGAGCTAGGCAAAGAAAGGTGATAGCCAAGCCATAAACTGCCCAGAGCAGAGGGTAAGAACTCAGGTTCAAAGCTGGAACCCAGGCATTTCAGAGAATGAGCAAAGGTCTGTGGGAGCTCGTTATCTGCTTCTGGCAGCCATCACCATGCTGAGAGATCTTCAAGAGACCATTCATGAGTGAAAAGTCTTTACTCAAAAGCTTGTGTGTCTCCACATTGCTTTCAGGATAATATCAAAAACTTCAGCTCCAGGAAAAAACTCCTATCACCATCTGGTTCAACTTGTATCTGCAACCTTGTCTTTTGCTGTTTCCCCTCACATAAATATGCATCTGCCACACTGAGTCCCTCAGTCTTTAATCCTTGTCATCCTCTTGTGCCTGTACATCAGCTGTGCCCTGTGTGTGGAATTCCTTTACCAATTTGTCTGTCTAATTAGTTTAGAAGTCACTTGCTTTGCCTAGCCTTTCTGGCAGAGCACACACCGCTATCATAGGCCTTGAAAATTTATCTCTAGTGAGTTGTTAAAATGTTTGTACTGCCTAAACTAGCTTCTTAAGAGCTGGATCTCACCTGGGTTAGTCCTTTTAAGAAATCCCTCATATCCCTGGGGAAGCACCAGCTTGCTATAAAAGTGTCAATGTCTGTTCCTTTAGGTAGAAGAATTTCTCTAGGTTGATTCCCACTTTCTCTGCTTCTTCAGTTTCAATTATATATCTGGCTTCTCCCCCCTATTCCTCGTCCTTTTGAACTGATGACCTGGCAATTCTGCCTTCCAGGTTTGGGGTTTGTTTCATCCCTACATGTTTCTTATATGTCTTGGTCTTGCACACTCCCACCATCCCGAAGGGCAAGCTCTGCTCATCCTTCTGTCCTGGTTAAGCTTTTAGACCAGCCGCTCTGGACAAGCACCTCCTTTTCTGGAAGAGAGACCAGCTCATTTGCTGCTGAATCCAGTGTCCAACATGGGTATGGAACTTATTAGACTATAATAGCATTTGTTTGATTGAATTGGACAGAAGCATACTGAAGGAAATCGCAGAGACCTTATTCTCTTTTGGATCTTGTCAGCTACACTGGATTAGAATCATCAAATTAGAGAGACTGTGCCCTTCCCCTTCTGTGTGTTATGGAGACCAAAGAAGCCCAAAGAGCTTATTTTGGTAACTTATCAATAATGGAGTCTGGTGCTTTCTAACTGCTGTGCTTGACAGAGTGGACCTGAAGGCAGCATGCACCATGCGTATATTTGTGCCTAAAGCCTGTGAGCCTTAGCAGCTTAACCTCAGGAGAACCCCAGTGTCTGGTATCTAGACATCCTCTCTTTAATCAGTCCCCCACTGATAAAATACGGGAAGTGGGCAATGTAAGGTAAATATTATGTTATCCACCCCAAGGCAGATTTGCTGTTGGATTTGTCTCCTGCTAAGATGGGCTGTTCAGAAACTCAGTCAAGTTGAATCACATAGTAGGCAAGCCCAAGGAGCTCTCTGAATTGGAGGATTGCACTCGAATTTCTTGGCTTCCTGTCAGACTGGCCTCTGCAACTTTTCATAAAATGAGCCTGAGATTTATCATAGGTTAAAAGGTTGTTGTGATTAAATTCTGGGATTCTGATGTCCACTCTGCTTAAGTGAACTAGACAGCGATTCTTTTCATAACAGAGAGTCTTTGAAGTCAATGATGGTGTCAGCTGTGAAACGGCACTAATGAGCTTTAAGGAAAGTCTGCTAACATTAATTTTATTCTTTCATCCGATTTTTTCGTCTGTAATATGAGGGATCAAAGATTTATAAGAAATGCTCTCTGCTGTTGTCTTATGACCTCAAAAAGAGGGTTGGTTTTAGTAAGGTGCACACTGAAATAGCTGCAGAGCAAGTTGGTTATGTTGGGAGACTTATGATGAACCAGTAGTAAGTAAGTGGGGTCGTACTCAGAGGGAAAAAAGAGTCCATCTCAAACGGGGCCTGACCAGGTAGCCCTTTCAAGAGTCTACTTTCCACAAACAGGCTTATTGATTTCCAGAAAGGTTGAGTAGCCTGCTGCCCACCAGCCCTTCCCATGAACCCCAACCAGTTCTGCCTTGACTGTCCAATACCCCCCATGGAGACTGACCTGCCCAGTGTAATCAGTATTCTGGACCGTAATGCTCCTTCCCCTGTGATGCAATTTCCCCATTCCTAAAAGGAGGCTCCTCAGCCTGTGTTCTGAACTGATAGCCTTGCAAAATTTCTGTTTCTTAATGTGAGGTTAAAATACTGTGTTTCTGTTAAGTAACACCCCCCCCCAACTTTTGTGGCTTCTATACTTCAGTTCTCAAGCTCACAGTTTCCCTTTATACTAACTCCCCCACCTCTATTACACCGAGTTTCTATAACCAGTTTCCCAATTTCTATTGCTAATTTTGGCTCCTTTTCCAGTGACAGTTTGTTAACTTAAATATTTGAAAGTTGTTTAGTTGTTGACAGTTATGTACCACTAAGTGATTAAAAATCACTTTCTGTCTGTTGCATATGTGCATTAAGCTGAAAGCACATATTACTTTTTATTACATATTTAATAGGCTTATTCAGTTAGAATTGATATATAATAAACTGCGCATGTTTAAAGTATAAAATTTGATAAGTTTATGTGTATATTATACACCTGTGATATCATCACCAGAGTCAGAATAGGGAACATATTCATCACTCCCAAAATAATCATATTTGAGTGGAGCTAGGATATATAAATTAGCTGTGATACTCAGGCTTTAGGTTCTAGGAGAAAATAGCTGAGTGTGTGTGTGTGTGTGTGTGTGTGTGTGTATGTGTGTGTGTGGAGAATAGTATGAGAGTATGTGGTATAGTGTGTATTTGGAAATCAGCTTTCTCATTACTTTTGAACACTTAACCTTTGTTATTACAATGTCCAATTCTTTGCCCTCCATGGTCTTCTTTTATGATTTACTTTCTAAAATAGGCTAGTTATTTTTAGCATCGCAGTGTGTAACTCACTATATATTTGGATTTTTTTTATCCTTTGCATTATACTTACATTAATGTTTCCTTCATTTTTTACAGAAAATTTTCTTTTGAGAAGAAAGACCGTTTTGTATATTCACTGTGGTAGAAATTCTTGACTGTATTTAATAGGGTTACCTGACTGTGGATATGAAGACAAACAATTATCTGAAACTAGCAGAGTATTCTCTTAGAAATCTGCTTTCTGGGGCTTCTGGGTGGTACAGTCAGTTAAATGTAAGACTTTTGGTTTTAGCTCCATCATGATCTCAAAGTCATGGGATCGAGCTCCATGTCAAACTCCCTGCTGCGTGTGGAATCTGCTTGGGACCCTCTCCCTCTTCTTTTGCCCCTCCCCCCTCAAAGAAATAAATAAAATCTTAAATATATGTATTTAATCTGCTTCTTAGGGCCAAAGTTTATATTAGGTCATGAATCAACCTGGGAGATAGAGGTGAAGAGATTCATTTATAAGAAATGTTCGCCTTTAACCAACCCTCCATGGCCCCATGGAAATAGAGAGATGCATAAAGTAGATAATAGAAGATGACCAAATAAAACCTCTGTAATGAGATCGCAAACAAAGCAAAATACTTGGTTAACCTAGTGAAGTGATAAAAGGTCATGTTTTGTGGTACATTGGGATCCTTGGCCTATGACAAAATAAAATCTGAAAGTCACAGCAATAATTTAAGACATTGAGAAAAAGAACACTATCATTAATGCAGGGATTGAGGAATGGTTTCTTCAAAATGTGGACACAAGTAATTGGTTCATTTTGTTCTTTTTTCATGTTTTCATATCATCATAACATCATGTGCCAAAAACCACTTTGTAAATGCCTTCCTTGTGGAGAATTCTATGTACTTTGAAAAGAGCTGGTAGTAATAATAATAACTATTGGTAGGGGTCTTCTTTTTTAAATTAGGAAAAGGCAATAATTACATGTAAAATTTCAGAATAATTATCTTCATTTTTTTTCCTTTGAAGATTTTATTTATTTATTCAACAAAGAGAGACAGCGAGAGCAGAAACACAAGCAGGGGGAGGGAGAAGCAGGCTTCCTGCCAAGCAGGGAGCCTGATGTGGGGGTCAATCCTAGGACCCTGGGATCATAGACCTCAGCTGAAGACAGACACTTAATGACTAAGCCACCCAGGTGCCCCAATTAGCTTCATTTGTAAAGGATCCTGTAATTGAAGATTTCTGTGAAATTCTAGAAACATAATCAGAGTAGAGAGAAAGTGTGGGTCAGTCAGAGAAAATAATTATTTTAAAGAAAATGTGTACAGGCTTTTGAGAAATCCTTCTCGAAGGTAACTATAGAACTTTAATTTCAGGATCATCTTTTAAAAAGACATCTTTAAAAATGGCACAGTTGCTTAAATGTCCAGCTCTTGATCTGGGCTCCGGTCATGATCTTGGGGTCATGGGTTTGAGTCCCACTTCAGGCTTTGCACTTAGTGTAGAGTCTTCTGTAGATACTCTCTCTCTCTCTCTCCTACCACCTCCAACCCCTCCCCCACCTCTCTAAAATAAATAAATCAATCTTTTTAAAAACATTAAAAGGACAGGCTATAATGGATGTTATTCATCTACTTTATAATGTTGAAGAATGAAGAGACATGTGGGAAAGCAAAACAAATTACCAATCTACCCTTTGGATAAAATTAATCTTTTGGAAAATTTTATATTTTCTGTATCTGAAAATGTTATCAAACTGCATGTAGTGAGCAAAATACTTAGTTAACCTACTTAAGTGATAAAAGGTCATTTTTTAAAAATTGAATAACTTTGCATTTCAGACTTCACCATATACATTGTATTAAAAGTAATATCCCAGGGCACCTGGGTGGCTCAGTTGGTTAAGCCACTGCCTTCAGCTTAGGTTGTGATCCTGGAATCCTGGGCTCCAGTCCCATATGGGCCTTCCTCTACTCTGCAGGAAGGCTGCTTCTCCCTCTCCTTCTGCCTGCCACTGCCCCTGCTTGTGCGCTCGTGTGCTCTCTCTCTCCGTTGAATAAATAAATAAAATCTTAAGAAAAAAAAAAGTAATATCCCAAGGCTCTGCATTGTGAATTCCTGATTATTAGCCAACAGAGCAATCATTTTCTGGGGTCAGTCTCCTCAAAGTATAGGTAGAGATGCTTACATGTGTGACCCATGTTTTCCTGAGCCCCTCCAATTTGTGTGTTCAGGATAATTTCATTTTCTTTGAAAGGATTCTAAGAGACAGTGTTCCATGAAGGTGCTTTGTCTTACAAGAGTAATCAAAGCTTTCACTTTCATTTGCTTCTTTTTTATCTGGTGATTTTAACACAGTCATTGTGGGCTTCTTCATCTCAAGTTGGGCATCAGGTCCTATCCATATTACCTTCAGATAGTCTTCTAGATCTTTCCCCAGAACTAGCATTATCATCAAACCCTTTCATGTTTTTTTCAAACACCCAATCAATCTGGGATTTCCTTTTTTGAATTTTTCAGATTTTGCTGCTATTTACAAAGTGGGTGGCTCAGTTTTCTCTTTGTGAGCTGGGGATCTCTACTGGGGGGAGGAGAGAAAGAGACCCATGGGAGAAGAGAAGGCCATTCATAGAGAAAATGAAAAGAAAAGAAAGGAACCAGGAAGCACATATACTAATACATTAAGTTATACTCCTGCTACACAGGTCTTTCTTTCTTGCTACATTATGAGTGTCTCAAAGTCAGGTCCTATATTCTCTTCATTCATATATCTCCAGGGTCTACTTAATAACAGGTTCTCAGTCAAACTGATTGAATGAATGAATAAATTAATTAATATAACTGTGGACATAAATGCCTTATGTATGTTACATATGCTTCTAGAAAAAATAACATCCATATTCAGGGGAGAAGAAATAAGAAAGCAGGGCAAATGATACATAGATTTTCTATGCCTGTGAACTTGAAAGATCTAGATTTTAGGTAGTTTATATGGGGTATTGGTTTAGGGAAATATTAACAGCAATAATAAATTGAGCCAAAATGCTTTATGGCTTAATCACACTAGAGGTTTATTTTCAGGTAACTGTCAAAGTAAGTATTTCTGATTGGCAGGAAGTTTAGGGAATCAAACTCCTTCTCTTTTTTGCCTCCCCTACCCTCTTTCCCCACACCCTGGGACCTTGTTAACTGCATCCAGCCAGCAGAAGGGGAAGAAAGAAGGTGAGGCCAGCAATCCTGCTTCCTAAAGCATTGGCTGCTTATATGTCATTGGCTGAAACTCTAGTATTCTAGCTGTGTGCCAAGCAAGAAGAGGAAATAGGATTCTGTGAACTGTTAGCAATCTCCGACACAAATAATATTTTATAAGTATTTTGTTCTTTCTAGGAATTTACCTTATTAGTAGATTCTATGACTTTTTTCAGCATAACAAGAAATTAAATATGTGGGTAGAGAAATTTATAGCAAATGAGCTAGAACTCATCAGTTAATTTTCCCTGCCTATCTAATAAATTTTACTGTCCTCATTGAGAAATTGCTTTTGTTCTGTGGGCACAGGAGATATTAGAGTCTAAAGAATTACAGATGCTGTCTCCATAGTTTAGGGAGAACATGCCATTAGGGGATAAATAAAGGTGATTTAACAAAGGTTTTCTGTTTTTTGATCATTTGCTATAGGACAT
Source organism: Mustela putorius furo (assembly GCF_011764305.1). NCBI lineage: Eukaryota > Metazoa > Chordata > Mammalia > Carnivora > Mustelidae > Mustela > Mustela putorius. The sequence goes on from NW_025422368.1 coordinate 10,487,460, forward strand.
TAGAAGCATGGAGTGCCTAATTTTATAGTTGAATGATATGGTTACTTTTATGAATTATATTTGAAATAGATTCAGTTAAAAAGTGGGACAGATTTAACATTTACAGTTTAGCTTTAAAGTCCCAAATTTAAGTTGTGAAGCAGTTATTGTTAGTGTAACTCTGAAAGAATGTATTGGTTAATTGGTTAATAAAATTGGTTAATAGTATTAGTTAACTGGTTAATAAAATGACAGCTATCAGTATATGCCATATTCCTTTAAATAGCTAAAAAAATGTATAGCTTAATCTTTTAGGTCTTCCCCTCCGATATTCTCTAAGTCCAGAGATCCTTCTTGCTTTGTGCTGGTCAGTGTGGTCCTAACCTTAAAAGACCACCACTTAAGTTATGTTCCTAACCCCACTACAGAAACATTCCCTTTGAAGAAAAACGATGGCTTATGTAAGTTTATTTCATTAATGCTCTTCCATTGTTTTGAAACACTCATATCTGAATTCAGATGTTTCCCACCCATAATTCAGTCCTGTCTGTTGAGGGTGAATTCGTCAGAGGTCAACAGGTATTTCCTGAGGCCTACTGTACACCAGACAGCTTACAAAGAGATTCAAAAATGAGTAATGTAATATTCAGGCCCTCTGAAGGCACACATTTGGAAACAACCTAAGTGTCCCTCAATGATGAATCAATAAAGAAAATGTGGTATGTGGAATGTTGTTTAGCCGTGAGAAAGAAGGAAATCCTGCCATTTGCGACAACATGGATGGACCTTGCAGATGTTCAGTGAAATAGATCAGAGGAAGACAAATAGTGCTTGATCTCACTTAGATGTGCAATCTCAAAAAGATAAACTCATAGAAACAGAGAGTGGAATGGTGGTTACCAGCAGCTGAGGGTGGGGTAAATAGGAAGATATTGGTCAAAAGGCACACACTTCCAGCTATAAGATGAATAAGTTCTGGGGATCTACGTGCACCATTGTGACTCTCATTAACAATATTATGCCATCAACTATATTATATATTTGAAAATTGCTAAGTGTGTAAATCTTAAATGCTCTCACCACAAAAAAGAAGTGGTAGTTCTATGAGGTGACGGAGCTAATGCTATGGTGGCAATCATTTTCCAGTATATAAGTGTATCAAATCAAGAAGTGGTTATCTTAAACGCACACAATGTTATATGCCAATTATATTTCAACAAAGCTGGAGGGAGGAGGGAGACTAACAGATAGTCAAATAACTGGAAGTTTCAACAGTAAGTACAGCAGGAGGACTAGATCCCAGACCATTTGCAATGGCATCCTGGATAAGTAAGACTTGAGAAGAACCTTGCAGATACAGTTTTGATGAATTACAGTAGGGGAATACATTCCAGAAAGAAGGAGCCTTGTAGGCAAAAGAATCGAGGCAGGGGAGTCTGGTTCCTGTGCAAGGAAGGGGAAAAGGTCAGTACAAGTCTCAGAGTCTGTGGAAGATGAGACTGAATGGCCTTGGTCATCTTCCTGAGACATTAAATAACATGAAGGATGCATGTGAGCTACTCCTCTAATCCATTCTGCTTTATCTATAAACTCCATATCTATTGTATAAATATATATAAATTATAGAAACAATATAGTTTAATTTTAGAAGATTTATAAAATGAAGAAATACACAAAATAAAAATGACTTGTCATATTACCAACTGGAGATAATTGCTATCATACTCATGAATGAAATCCATGTTTACATACTGTAATAATTTATTCCTCACTTTAATCCTGTCTTTTTTACATGACATTTATAAGTGTTTTCTCATGTGATTATTGATTTTCAAAAACATTTAATAAGCTGTATAGCATCCCTTTTAGGCATGTGCCATAATTTATTGGATCACTCCCTCATCACTGGACATTTAGATCATTTTCTTTGCTCTGGCAGCACAATACCAAAATAGTACAGACAAAGCCAGACTTCCAAATGCTTTGTGTTGCTGACAAATGCACTGAAGCTACCAGATGTACAAACTTCTTACCCCGACTCTTTACAACACTGGAGCCTGCCTCTGAGCAGCAGGGGGATGAATTCCTGGGCAACATGTGTACCATGGAATACTACAAGTAGCTCATGGCAGCTGTGCTCATATAGAGATTATATTTCTTTGGGGTTCATACATATCAGTTCTCTTAGCTCTAGATAAATTTTTAGAATCTGTGCCTGTATGTGTGTGTAAGTAATGATGTGATGGAAACTGGATACAAAAGATAGATAAAAGTTTGGCACTTAGTAGCCAAACAACTGTCAACTACTTTTCCTCTCCTAGTCCCTCATATAAGATAGTCATAAAAATGTGAACTAAAGGAATTTTTAAATTTTTAATATACAGTACCCAAGTACAGAGTTAGTCTGAGCCCATGAGATCAGGCACTCAGGACCAGAAGCCCTTTGATCTAGCACTTGGTATTGCCTTCATGATAACATGGGATTGTGTAACTGATCAGAATGGTCATGGAGAAATATGTTCTTAGAGTGAACAAAAAATAGAATTAGTCAGGAATAAGTGTGATTAAGTGACCTCATATTGACAGAACCGAACAGAACTGACAGAACAGTCTACATGGCTGAGGTTGTAGAGCACCGTAAGAGAATAAGCCCTGGGGCGCCTGGGTGGCTCAGTGGGTGAAAGCCTCTGCCTTCGGCTCAGGTCATGATCCCAGGGTCCTGGGATCAAGCCCCACGTCCGCCTCTCTGCTCAGTGGGAAGCCTGCTTCCTCCTCTCTCTCTCTGCCTGCCTCTGCCTACTTGTGATCTCTGCCTGTCAAATAAATAAATAAAATCTTTAAAAAAAAAATAAGAGAATAAGCCCGTATTTAAGAAACCCATAATCTGTTTCATTTCATTGTAGTTGGAAGGAGTTACTGGTTTGCTCTATCACTTCCTTTTTGTTTTTGTTTTTCCTTTCAACTGTCCATATGAGAGAGATGTGATGTTCGGTCACCAGTTGGGAAACCTGTGTCAAGGTGGTGGGAGGTTCAGCAGAGATGGAAGCAGTGGTTATAATAAAATGCTCTGCAAGTAGATAGTCTGTCAGAGACCTGATGCTTGCTCAAAGCCAACAGAAGCCATCCTTTGGCACATTTCATGGTTAGTCCCCACTCAGAGCTGACGTCTTATTCAGATATATGGAAACTAGTATTCCATTTCTTTGATTATTGGCATCAGTGACCTCATTTGGCTCAAAGCAGTATTTCTTGTGATATGTTTGTTAGTTTGCAAATAAATACAGAATACCTAATTTGACTGTCATCTTACTATTCCTGGCATGCCAGTCAAAGCTCATTTTCCTAAATAGCCTGTAAGTGAGCTTATCAAAATGCAGAAAGCCTTTCTTAGCATTGTATTAACAATTAGAACACGTGCAGTAAATTATTACACAAAGACTCTCTAGCCCTCTTATTCCTACTAGGTAGTTTGAGAAAAATCAGCTTCTTTCTTCTCCTTCTGGAAATAATCTTGAGGGAGATCAAGTAGGCAATCTAATCCTTGCTATAAGGAAGTGGCTCAGGAAAGCACAGGAATTAAGACTTCCCTGTTTTTCACCCTGATTAAGAGAAGTCTACTTATTATCCTAGAACTAGTAGATTCTTCACATTCGTATTATCTTGGGAGCCCAACTGTAATATCATCTAATATATGAAAAGAACATTCTTATTTTAAAAGTAGGTACTTGAGTGCAATATAATAAATGAATAAATGTTTTAAGTAATTTGCTGCTATTTGCAGGAATAAATCTGGAAATTTCTGCTCAGCCATGTTTTACTCCAGTGGCTTACTCTTCATTGATCAGAGTTTCAGAGTGAAATAATGTCTCTTTCCTGAATTCACATATTTCTTCATCTGTATTACTCCTTCAGGCCTCATGATATCTATCTTGTATCTGAGTTTTTATGCTAATTCTATATCTTTTTTATTAGACTATGAGCTCTTGAGTTTATCCCCATAATATCTACCATCTGTGTTTTATATGATAGACATTTGATATTTTCTTGTTGAATGAATGAGTACGTTAGAGTATTTCAAGTCTTACATTGTACACATTAGCTACCTTGTTAAAAGGGATAGAAGCTGCAAAGGTGTTTATGCTTTAATAAAGGAATTTTCAGAGTTTTATGTTAAATGCTTTGTTTAACTTGTTGCTCATACATCAGAGGATTTTCAATGCTATGGTAAACCAGAAGTATTTATTCTTGAAAGTACATCAAGAAGCCATTGGCAGTGCTCTTTAGCATTGTTGACAGCCCTTTCTTCTCCTCTGACACCCTTTCCTTTGGTTTCTATTAGACTTGTGATCTTCCCACCTCACTGCTAGCAATTCTTCCTGTAGTCCCTCTTTCTTTTCTAGTTCCCTCATTTCCCCCCAAAGACAGCCCTTGGTTCATTCTTGTCTCTCCCTAACCTCAACTTTACTAGTATCATCCAGCCAGTTCTGATTTTTGTAGCATCTTGTGCAATCAGTTCTGATTATGCTCCCCTCATATCTCCGGCCCTGGTACCTTTTCCCAGAGCTCCTGTCTCATTTCTCTCTCCATCTAAACATCACTACTAGCGGAATTGCTATCCTATTATACTCAACATTTCTAAAATGAAGCTTCTGAATATTCTGAATGTATATTTTTTATGTATATGAAAGAAAAAGACATGTGGTTAAAAATCTCAAACATAGAAATTAGAATGAAAAGCAGAAGCTTGCTGACTTACTTTCTAGAGGCCTTTCTGAAAAGAAGTTCTTTCTCTGAAATGCAGAACCAGAAAATGACTCAAAGATATTTTCTTCTACTTCCCAAAGATGATATGTGACTAGTAGCATATCAGATATACAAGAAAGCAGTTAATTTATGGCCTACACTGGATGACTTCGGACAAGTGTAATTCTCTTGTGAAAGTCCAGTTGATGCAAGATGCTAGGAGGGACCACTTTTGATTCTTCTAGTATGTTCGTACCATGCTTCAATTAGTCAATTTTAGAGGTTATCAATAACCTTCTTGCTATAAAAGATGAAGATTTGCCTCTCTATACCACTACTCTTCAATCTATCCCTCATTCTGCCTTCAGCAATATATATTTTCACCTTCATTTTTGTTTTATCTGCTCTGAGTAGTATTTCTTAATTTTCCATTATGGAAAATAAAGATATCGCTTCTACTCTTTACCTCCATCTCTCAGCTTCTATCTTCTGCTTTCTTTCACCTCTTGTATTTTTTATATTCTCAAGACTGATAAATTCCTAGTGTTTAAATTATTGTGACCATGCAAATACTACTTACTAGCATATGTGTACTAATTCTTGTCTTTAAAGAATTTTGTTTTGTTTTTTTCCTGAAGTTTCTAATTGATGGCCATTTTTCTTTTATGCTTTATCATAAATTCATTATTTAAAATAAACTCTCCATCATATCTTCTGGCATATAGACTTTTGTATCAGTCTGCATTCAGTCAGGAAGATGGAGTATTATGGAAAAGGAAAAGTATTATGGAAATAGGGAGTTTTTTCTAGGAATTAAGATTTACACAGGTGTGAGAAGGGTTTGGGGAGTGAAAATCTGCAAGGCTGCAGCCTGAGGATTTGAAACATTCACTTATTACTTCAGAATGACACACTAGAATTGGTGAAGAAGCCAGAGCTCATAGGAACCACTGACACTGATTGCCATGACTACCCCCAAATAATGGCTTCTTCCTCACTTCTCTCTGGCAAATCTCAGGAGTCCCTCTCCTTGTTAAACACAGAACCATGTAGAGAAAGGGCTTCTGGGAAATGTAGTCCCCAGCCTTAGAAATAAAAAAATGGTTGGTAACAGCATATACCCTTAGAGATTTTTCCTAATATACTTCCCTTCTAAACTCCCTGAATGGTAGATAGCATCAGAGCAGAAGTATGATATAATCTGACATATATTTTGACAGAACTGTCTGGATGCTATGAATTCACAATGGACGGTAGGAGGGGAAAATACAATCAGGGATATTCATTAGGCTGTTATATTAATTCAAGTAAGAGATGGTGGCATGGACTGGAATGGTAAGCATGAACATGGTTACAAGTGGTGATTAGATTCTGGATATATGTTGAAGACATTGACAGTAGGATTTCTGGATAGATTTGGTAAGAGGAGTGAGAGAAAAAGAGAACTTAAAAATAAATCTAAAGTTTTTTGCCTAAGTAATGGGATGGTGTTGCCATTTGCTGAAATGGGGAAGACTTCAGAAGGAGCAGTTTGGTATCCAAGTGGAAACATTGAGTGAGGAATTGTATAACTGCATGAGAAAACAGATAGGTTTGGAAGAGAAGAGAGTGGTCTGAGAGGAAGTATGAATGAGGTAATGTATTATTTTCCTACGGTTGTTGTACAAAAGTACCACCAACTGGGTGGCTTAAAATAACAGGAATTTGTTACCTTATAGTTATGGAGGATGTAAGTCCAAAATCAGAGAGTCATCAGGGCCATGGTCCTTCTGAAGACTAAGAATCTTCCTTGCCTTTTCCATCTTCTCGTCACCCCGAGATTTTTTAGCTTGTGACTATGTAACTGCAGTTTCTGCATCCATTTTCATGTTGATTTTGTGTGTGTGTGTTTCTCTGTGTCTTCTCCTCTGAAAAGCTCACCGGTCATTGGACACAGGGCCCACCCTAAGTCCAAGATGATTTTATGTCAGGATCCTTACCTAATTATATCTACAGAGACTCTATTTCCAAATAAGGTCACATTCTGAGTTCCAAGTGGACATGAATTTTGGGGGACCATTATTCAACCCACTACAGGTAGTTTTCAGTGTATTGATGGTTTTTGGGAATTTAAAGCCTTCCTACTAGATAAAACCACTATGAAGCTGGTAGAGAGAAAAGAAAAGATCAGAGAATAGATCCCTGGGGAACTCACACTTTTGGAAATTGAGGAGATAAGAAATACAAAAAAGCCCAAGATATAGAGGCCAGTGAGGTTAAAAGAGAACTAAAAGTGGTTATGTCCTGGCAGAATGAGGAAAGTATTTCAAGGAAAGGGGGATAAACTACTGGTAGGTCTTTCTCTGCCTTGATTTAAACTTTTATAGAACATTTTTAAAAAAAAAAAATACTGCATGAACATGTTTTTCTAAGGAATTATATGTCTTAAAGTATCTTTATTCTGCTTTCATAAGTATTTGACAGTTATGCTAAGTATAGACTACTTCTAGTCAATACTTAAAACAGAACTTAAAACATTTCTGGGCCAAAATAATTGACCTTGGTCAAAATAATTATTTCACTGTGTGAGCATGCAGTGCTACATGTGAGTAAAATGATGCTAGACTACTTCTCCTCCCTTTATATGTAATCTATTACATCCTTCTGAAAGATATTAAGATTTGTATTTTATTTTTGAAAGAATCAATAAGATCGATAAAACATTGGCCACACTAATCCAAAACAAAAGAGAGAAAGCCCAAATTCATAAAATTATGAATGAAAAGGGAGAGATCACAACTAACATCACGGAAGTAGAAACAATCATCAGAAGTTATTATCAACAGTTATATGCCAATAAGCTTAGCAACCTAGATGAAATGGATGCATTTCTGGAAAACTATAAACTACCAAAATAGAACCAGGAAGAAATCGACAACCTGAACAGACCAATATCTAATAACAAGATTGAAGCAGTGATCAAAAACCTCCCAAAAAACAAGAGCCCAGGACCTGATGAATTCCCTGGGGAATTCTACAAAACTTTCAAAGAAGAAATAACACCTATTCTCCTGAAGCTGTTTCAAAAAATTGAAGCAGAAGGAAAACTTCCAGACTCTTTCTATGAAGCCAGCATTACCCTGATCCCCAAACCAGGCAAAGACCCTATCAAAAAGGAGAATTTTAGACCAATATCACTGATGAATATGGATGCTAAGATTCTCAACAAGATCCTAGCCAACAGGATCCAACGGCACATTAAAAAGATTATCCACCATGATCAGGTGGGATTCATCCCTGGGCTACAAGGATGGTTCAACATTCGTAAATCAATCAATGTGATAGAACAAATTAATATGAGAAGAGAGAAGAACCACATGGTCCTCTCAATTGATGCATTAAAAGCATTTGACAAAATCCAGCATCTGTTCCTGATTAAAACGCTTCAAAGTCTAGGGATAGAGGGAACATTCCTGAACCTCATCAAATCTATCTATGAAAGACCCATAGCAAATATCATCCTCAATGGGAAAAAGCTTGCAGCCTTCCCGTTGAGATCAGGAACATGACAAGGATGCCCACTCTCACCACTCTTGTTCAACATAGTATTAGAAGTCCTAGCAACAGCAATCAGACAACAAAGAGAAATAAAAGGTATCCAAATTGGCAATGAAGAAGTCAAACTCTCTCTCTTCACAGATGACATGATTCTTTATATGGAAAACCCAAAAGACTCCACCCCCAAACTACTAGAACTCATACAACAATTCAGCAACATGGCAGGATGCAAAGTCAATGTGCAGAAATTAGTGTATTCTTATACACTAACAATGAAAATACAGAAAGGGAAATTAGAGAATCGATTCCATTTACTATAGCACCAAGAACTATAAGATACCTGGGAATAAACCAAACCAAAGAGGTAAAGGATCTTTACTCGAGGAATTACAGAACACTCATGAAAGAAATTGAAGAAGACACAAAAAGATGGAAGACCATTCCATGCTCTTGGATCGGAAGAATAAACATTGTTAAAATTTCTATACTGCCTAGAGCAATCTATACTTTTGATGCCATTCCGATCAAAATTCCACCGGTATTCTTCAAAGAGCTGGAGCAAATAATCCAAAAATTTGTATGGAATCAGAAGAGACCCCGAATTGCTAAGGAAATGTTGAAAAACAAAAATAAAGCTAGGGGCATCACGTTACCTGATTTCAAGCTTTATTACAAAGCTGTGATCACCAAGACAGCATGGTACTGGCATAAAAACAGACACATAGACCAGTGGAACAGAGTAGAGAGCACAGATATGGACCCTCAACTCTATGGTCAATTAATCTTTGACAAAACAGGAAAAAGTATACAGTGGAAAAAAGACAGTCTCTTCAATAAATGGTGCTGGGAAAACTGGACAGCTATATGTAGAAGAATGAAACTTGACCATTCTCTTACACCATACACAAAGATCAACTCAAAATGGATAAAAGACCTCAACGTGAGACAGGAATCCATCAGACTCCTAGAGGAGAACATAGGCAGTAATCTCTTCGATATCAGCCACAGCAACTTCTTTCAAGATATGTCTCCAAAAGCAAAGGAAACAAAAGCAAAAATAAACTTTTGGGACTTCATCAAAATCAAAAGCTTCTGCACAGCAAAGGAAACAGTCAAAAAAACAAAGAGGCAACCCACGGAATGGGAGAAGATATTTGCAAATGACAGTACAGACAAAAGGTTGATATCCAGGATCTATAATCAACTCCTCAAACTCAACACACACGAAACAGGCAAACATATCAAAAAATGGGAAGAAGATATGAACAGACACTTCTCCAATCAAGACATACAAATGGCTATCAGACACATGAAAAAATGTTCATCATCACTAGCCCTCAGGGAGATTCAAATTAAAACCACATTGAGATATCACCTTACACCAGTTAGAATGGCCAAAATTAGCAAGACAGGAAACAACATGTGTTGGAGAGGATGTGGAGAAAGGGGAACCCTCTTACACTGTTGGTGGGAATGCAAGTTGGTGCAGCCTCTTTGGAGAACAGAGTGGAGATTCCTCAAGAAATTAAAAATGGAACTTCCCTATGACCCTGCAATTGCACTACTGGGTATTTACCCCAAAGATACAGATGTAGTGAAAAGAAGGGCCATCTGTACCCCAATGTTTATAGCAGCAATGGCCATGGTCGCCAAACTATGGAAAGAACCAAGATGCCCTTCAACGGGCGAATGGATAAGGAAGATGTGGTCCATATACACTATGGAGTATTATGCCTCCATCAGAAAGGACAAATACCCAACTTTTGTAGCAACATGGACAGGACTGGAAGAGATTATGCTGAGTGAAATAAGTCAAGCAGAGAGAGTCAATTATCATATGGTTTCACTTATTTGTGGAGCATAACAAATATCATGGAGGACAAGGGGTGTTAGAGAGGAGAAGGGAGTTGGGGTAAATTGGAAGGGGAGGTGAATCATGAAAGACTATGGGCTCTGAAAAATAATCTGAGGGGTTTGAAGTGGCGGGGGGGTGGGAGGTTGGTGTACCAGGTGGTGAGTATTATAGAGGGCACGGATTGCATGGAGCACTGGGTGTGGTGAAAAAATAATGAATACTGTTTTTCTGAAAATAAATAAATAAATTTTTTAAAAAAAGATTTGTATTTTATACTTATTGTGAAATTATGGTCAATATGCATTTAGATGTGAGTCTTTCTTTTGTTCATTTGTGAGGCCGTGTTGTATATGTAGTAAGGGTTTGATCTCTTTATATAGGGGGTCTGGTTCAAATTCCAGTTCTGTTCTTCTATAGTCTTGGGGTAAATTACTTAAATTCTCTTAAAAATTACTTGCCTAAATTTATTCCTCTTTAAAATGCGGAGCATGATAACCCTACTTCATGAAACAGCTGTCAGCACGAAATGAATGTATATAGGTATATTGCAAATTGCAGGGGCTGCTACATAGTAAGCCATGACTATGTATTGGCTGTCAGGTCATTTTTCATTATTTGAAGACCTTGGTTTGGGGCTTTTTAATCTGAGGACTCTGTAGTGAAGAGCTCTTATTGTTTTTAAAAGATATTTTTCTCCCATTGACTTTTCTGTTTTCTTGGTATGAATTTTGTCTTTAATCAGAAGCTGGGCCTTTTAGATTGGTGCTCTTTGCTTTTATTTCAATCATATTTTTCATCTATTTTCTGTATGTTATGCTACCTCTACTTGATCTTCTAAGACTTGTATTACATTTAAAAATTTCCTAGCTGTCATATTTTTAATTTCCAAGAACTCTTCCTCATTCTTTGAATATTCTTTTTTTATAGTATTGTATCTTTTTCTTATTCTCTCAAATCTTTGAAGATATTAATAAGAAGTAATATTTGAAGATATTAATAAGAAATGTTTTAAGTTCTGTCCTATAATTACTTCTATTTCCTTCACAGTCAGTTTTTCTGATGGTATATCTTGCTTATCCTTGTAACCAAGTATGTTATATACTTTTTTGAAGTATTTGTTGTCCCTTGATTAAACACATTAGTGTTTAAGAGTGAGTAAGTAGAAAAACTAATTTTGAGCTTTGATTATGAAGTTTAAGTTTGCTGACTGGCAGACTTACAGTAGGTGACTTAAAAGAGAGCCAGTTTTGTTTTGTGTTGGTTTTTATAATTTGAGATCTCTAAACACTGAAATGAAGGGACTTTGTTCCAAGGGATGGTAACTCCTCTATTGGCTGCCCAGTTTCTTCCAGATATTTTAAACATTTTCTTTAAAGAAGAGCCATCCATTGTGGCTTTAAGGTAATTGTTTTTTTTTCAGCAGTCTGCTCCAGGTGGGAGGGGTGGGTATGTTGATTATTCATCAGCAGACTTTTAATTAAACCAACTACTTTCAACTCCATGTCTCACATTAGTTTTATGTGGAATTTCACATCTCTTTGGAATTCTTCAGGAAGATTACTACCTGGATCACCTGTTGCACCCCACTATTACATATATATTCTAGGCTGTGGCTTCCTTTGCTCTGACTATACCGCTTCAGAAGTATATTCTATTTTCCAAGGAAAGAAAAAAAAAGTACTGAATTTTCTTTTCTGCTGGGGGTGTTTTTCCTTTTGCCTTTTTTTGTATAATCATCATGTTGTACACTTTAAATATCTTATGATTCTATTTTCCCATTATATCTCCATAAAATTAGAAAAAAATTGGTTTTTTAAAAAGGAAGGTAAAAATAAATATTTAGGAATAAATTCTGGCAAAATATACCTAAGATAATCCTTTCAGAAAACTACAGACTATAAAATCTTTAAAAATTATTAGAGAAAGAGGAAATATATCATGCCTCTGGATTAAAAGATTCAATAATGTAAAGATGTCAGATCAATCCATAGAATCAATGCAAACTTTCTCCTCTCCGTTTTTTGTTTTGTTTTGTTTGGGGTTTTTTGGTGAGAAATTCACAAAGTGATAGATGCAAAGCTCGAAGAATCAAAATACTTTTTGAAAAACAAGGGGAGGGAGAGAGGACTTTCTCCAGAATTGAAGCTATTCTAATTAAGTCAGAATGTTCACGAGTTTACATACCACACCCCACCCCTAAAAAGCCCTTATGATAGTTGCTATTAAGGCAAAATGCAAGGAATACATAGGAGAAAGTACAAAAAACAATGAGCACTAGGAGATCTAAGGAAGGAGTCAAGGAAGGCTTTCCCGAAGGAAATTAGTCTAATATGAGACAGAGACAGGTAAGAAATAGGATAAGGCAATGAGAAAGAGGAGCATTCCAGGCAGTAGGGACAGCATAGGCAAAGACTGTGAAGGAATAAAAGAAATGTGAAGACCCCAGGAACTTCAAGAAAAATCAGGTTGTCTTGATCTTCTTTCTCTGTATGGTATGTCTCTGGGCATACATAATGTGAACTTGGCCAGTCTTACATCAACACAGAACATGAGAGGGCTTTGTACACTGACTGAAGATAAGCATTTGAGAAAAAAAATGTGCTATGCTTCCTTATTCCTAACTCCACTGTTTTTACCCTCAAATCTTTATTGACTTTTCTCCTAGATCATAATAAATATCCTTGTAAGGACGTGAGACTGCCCCTAGTTTTGCCTAGTCCCATCTGTGCAACATAGAGGGGCTACCCTGTTCCTCCCAAAGTATGCCTTAGATCAACCACATCACTCTACTGTTAAAGACTCTGCAGTGGCTCCTGGTTGTCCACAGAAGACAAGACATTCTCTGATCTAAACCCTACTTGTATTTTCTTTGTTCCTTTCCAGGTAATCAAAGGACATAAGTGAGCATGATTTATAAACTATAAAGGGTTCTTTCAGAGGTGGAGGTGGAATTTATACATATTAATAGCCTGTATAAGCCAGGTACCATTCCCATGAAGCCTTGCATACTAAATGGTAGGAAACAGCAAACTATTAACAGAATTATTTCTCATTCAAAACCAGAAAATTCAGAGAGATTTGGCAAAATATTCAAAGTTACATAGGTAATAAGCCAAAGAGCTAGAATTCACTCATATTAAGATATACACTGCCATATCTCAAAGCAGAAGCTGTTCCTGCAAGAGACAGCCTAATGCCTAAAGCCTGTCTTCAGAGACAGCCTAATGTGAGAAAGAACACTGGACTTGGCCATTAAGAGTGTTTGGGTCTGTTGTGTGAGCTTGGGCAATGTATTTGTTCTCATGGCTTCTTTATGAAATAAGGATAAGAATATTTCACATGGTTGTAGTGAGGAATAAATGATATGATGACATTGTTATGTGTTTTATATTTGTATGTAGTAATGCTTTTTTAGGAGCAGTCATTAACTTCCTGATTACGAACTATAAAGTAATGAAAATAATTTTCACTAAATCTGCAATGTTATCACCCAACTTGTGAAGAGGCTTTTATGCTTTTATGGTCCTCAAAGTTTATCTACATATTTTGCCCTATTTTATTTTCAAAAAATGAATATGAAAAAAGTCTTATAAAATTTTGGACAATATTTTATATCCAGATCTGGTATAGTTATTAAAAACAACACAATGCTCAGAAGAGTTTGCATTCCTTGAACACTCACATCTAAATGTTAAAAGCAGACTCCCCAGAAGCTCAACAAGAGACAAAGGGAAATGACCTTGTGATTTAAAAAAATTCTGCAGATAATCTAGAAAACAAATAATCCACATGTGAGTAATCAAGAGTTGATTAATTGTTTTCAGGATGTTTAATTGCCTGTTGTTTATCGATATAATTTAACTACCAGTGCACAGGACAGTGATATAAATAGTCCAAGTACTATTTTTTATGACAAATGATGTCAGATTCTTATTAATGATAAAGAGGATGAAAGAACTCTTATTATTAGACTTTGTCATTAAAAATAATGTGCTCACTTTAAAGAAGAGCTAGATTATCTTTTCTTCTGTATAGAGTAGCAACTAATCAGTTTCCTCTTAGCTTAAAAGAGAGCAGGTTAAACTAATGAGCAGAGTCTGTCTTAGGCATGGATGATTCTAGATATTTGCACATTTTTATTCTTAGTTATGTTGTTATGATAGAAATAACTTTTATCATGTATGATAACAAAGTTGCTTATCACTCAAGTGTCTGACCCTGTAACTATATTTAATTTTACAAGGAAATAACTTGTCATTGTTTGAAGTGACCCTTTAAATGCTGATGGCAACAGCCATTTTCAGTTAAAAACAGTGGCCCATGTGACATTCTAGAAGGCATCCATTCTTGTGTTGTCAGACCTCAGGGAGACAAAGAAAACAAGACACTGACATGTGTGAGCTTTTTTTTATTCATGTCTTTTTCTTTCTTGTTTTTCTGCTTGGTGGTTTGTTTTTAATGATTGCCTCAAAAACATATGTGCTAGAAAATCTATCCTCAACAGTGCCTTCCACTTTTATTATCTAAGTCGATTTTGATCCCTGGAGTATGACTACTGTTCATGACTGCTGTTGGATGGCTAAATATTATTTGGAGTTTGGATTCTCTGTGCTCTGGGACAGCATTTTAATATCATCACTAGCTGACTATTCTAAATGTTGCTACTGTGGGAGTTTTAATTGTCCTTACGGAGTTGGGAACTGGTTCCTTTCTAAGACCGAATATGTAATGAAATCACAGGTTTTCATAAAATGTATTTTTAGTTTTCTATATAATGTACCTACAGAGTACAAAATTAAGGTCCTTATAATCAAGACTAAATCATATGAGCTTATACATTCTGTACTATTCTTTTTGAAAACTTTTATTCAGTTCAGAAAGTAATTTGTTCAAACATGTTAGTTTTCACTTGGAATGAAATAATAAC